>NC_138882.1:131768828-133260609 GCF_965194825.1 Balaenoptera physalus | reverse complement strand
AAGTATCATAAACAACTTTATTCCAGTAAGTTTGATTATTAAACATAATGGACAAATTCTTAGAGAAATGAAACATAACAAAACAGACACAAGAAAACCTGATTTTTCTTATAACTATGGAATAAACAAAATCTGTAATCAAAATCTTTTCCTTGAGAAAACTCCAGGCCTCGATGGGTGGCTAAACCAGTGAATTCTACCAACAGTTAAGGAAAAAAATTATACAAACTCTTCAGGAGGAAATAAAAAGAGGACTAAGTATCCCCAAATTTATTTTGTGAGTCAAGTATAACCATGATATCAAAAATCTAAGAAGAATGTTAGGAGAAAGAAAAACTATAGGTTTTCCACACTTAGGAACATGGGTGCAAAACCCATTAAAAAGCTAACAAGGGACTTCCTTGTGGTCCAGTGGTTAAGAACCTGCCTACCAATGCAGGGGACATGGGTTCGATCCCTGGTTGGGGAACTAAGATCTCATATGCCATGGGGCAACTAAGCCCGTGTGCCTCAACTACTGAGCCCACGCTCTTTGGAGCCCGAGTGCCAAACTAGAGAACCCACGCATGCACTGCAACTACTGAGCCCATGCCCTCTTGGAGCCCACACACCACAACTAGAGAAAAGCGCATGCACTGCAACAAAAGGTCCGCGTGCCGCAATGAAGATCCTACATGCCGCAACTAAGACTCAATGCAGCCAACAAAAAAAAAAAGCCAGCAAGATTAATGTGGAATATACAAAAATGATAATACATCACAGACAAGCTGTTCCAGTAATTTCCATCCTACCAGATTACATTTGTAATATTTCAATGCACCATTTCTTAAGAAGTGTGAAAAACATGGCAGAAAAGATTTGGAACACAAGTAACTTTTTAAACTGTTCACACTTAGATTAAGGAAAATTGATAAGAAGAAGCTCCCAGGTGTTCTTGATATTAGTGACTCATTAATTAATTTCTTATTATGCTGTTAATCTCTGAATCTTATTGTAAGGTATTAAATGAACTGTTGAGTTTTCTAATAAAAATGTTTGGAATTATCAAGGGGTTTCAATTATTCTCCTACTTTGGCATAAAATTATGCAATATAAAGGATATTAAATTGACCAAAAAGTCTATCCTCTTGCCACCTGACATATGGAAAATTTCCATTCATAACATAATGAGTAATTTCTTTATACCCATCATTCTTTCTTGGGCCCTAGCAGTGTGCTTATTCAATCAACAAATAATAATTGAATGAATTATGATTTTTTCTCTCGAAACTACTCTAGTCTTGATAGGAAGCATGTGAAAATACAAAAATAACAGTAATAGATAATAGAAAATGAGAAGTGCCATTAGAAGGGAACAGCGAAAGGAAGAAATGTGTTCAAAAATGAGACATTTCCTCTGGTAAAGGGATGAGTCAGGGTTTGTTAAGAACACTATGTTTAGTATCTATTTCATATCTCATTTACAATTTTTGTACTGCTCAGTGAAAGTGGGAACAAGATAGTCTTAATCAACTTATGTGTCTTTTCCTTGATCTGCTTTATTTAATAATTTATTTTCTCTCAGATAAATATAAGTATGTTCCACTAGACAAAATGTATGTGTTTCAGAAAGTTCATATGTAGAATACAGTTTCATTACATTGTAACTTAAATGTTTTTAAAATATTCTCAGTCTTTTAAGACCTTTGACATGACCTCAGGGACCATCTTCAGTGGGCAAGAGGGAAGTACTATGTCTTCAGGGCTCCAGGCTGCTCCCTTCACACAAGAGACCTACTCAACTTTCATTTCTTTAATATATCAATAGTCTTCATAAGATTTCATTTTATTTTGGACAAAGGTTCCCATCAAAAAAGAAAGAAAAAAGAATTCCATTAACTTGCCACTTAAAGGAGATGTAATGAATATCCTGGTTACCCAGAAAATTGACACATTGTATTCAATGTGCTTTTTCAGTTTCACCTGCGAGTTCTACTTGAATTCCAATACTTGGAAACCTCCTTGACCTTACCAGCATTAATGAAATATTTATCAGTAGTCTCCCACTTCCAGCATGTACACATTTCATCATTCATTTGTTCATTCAACAAAAAGTTTATTCCTACTTTGTGGCGGGTACAGAAAATATATTGATAGGGGAAAAAGACACCCTCCTTTGTCTTAACTTTCTCCCTGGTTTCAAACATTTGTTTTCACACTAAAACTGATCTTTCCCTCTGGCCATACCTGGCTATGACTCTGTACCTTGTTTTTCTTGCCTTATTATTTCTTTTTTTTTTTAACCGCACCCCTCTCACTTCAGCCTTCTCACTGCCTGTGATTGACATTTTCTGTGCTCCAGGCACACAAAATCTTATTACTTCACATTTCTTAAGGTGCTTTAACTAGTTCAAGCTTACACTGCCCTCCCCCGCCACCCAATAATCTGCTTCCGCCTCACCTGCCATTAAAATTTTTTTGAAAGACATGTCAAGATTGTCTGGTTCAACATCTTCATTTTCCTTTATTTCTTCAACCCACTTTAATCAGATGTCACTAAATCACTTTGGTCAAATATGCCAGTTCCATCTTGAGAAACCCAGCTGTGAAGAATTAGTTAACTTCTCTGTGACATTTTCATCGTTTATCACTCTTTTTGCTTAAGAGACTTTCTTCAGTTTCCTTTTGGAACAGTGCAATCTTCACATGATTTTCCTACTTTGCTATCCATGTTCAGTGCCCTTTACTGGATGGATACTCCTTAATATTGCAACGTTGGAGTCTCAGTGCTCAGTCCTATTCTTATACCACGGTCTACCTGCACAAAATGTGCTGTGATCTCCTCCAGTCTCATGGATTTAATATCACTGATCACACACAAATTTACATCTCTGAGTGTGATATCTCCACTGAGAAACAGACCGATACATGGAACTGTCTGCTGGACATCGCCTCATAAACTGATGTCTAAAACTTAGTATGTTCAAGACAAAACTTTTCATTCTCTCATCTACACCACACATGTAAACAAACACACATGTACATACACACAATCATGCATATTCCTGATTCTTTTTAATAAAACATTCTGTGTCAGAGTAAGTGATACCATTTCACCCAGTTCGCATGCTAAGACCTAATGGTCATCCTTGATTTCTCTTTTTTCATGGAGGCCTCTTCAGAGCTGCCTTAAATAACCCCTCTCCTCATCTTTTGTCTCACTCTACTCATTTATTTTGATTTATCATTATAACATGTCATTATCTGAAATGATATTACATATTTAACAGTTTACTGATTTATTTTCTGTCTCTGCTACTGGAATATAAGAAGCATGAGGGCAGGAAGATTGTTTATGCTTTCCAAATGGGTTCTCAGAACCTAGTTCTGGCACATTATAGGAATTAAAGAAGTATTCATTGAATGAATACATGGGTGGGCAATAGATTGGATATAAGCCTATAACTTTGTTGGTACTATCCATTCTGCTGGTAATGTTCTCCTTACCTTCTCCCATTTAAAGGGTAAAATATTGCTTCATCTTTGGTACTAAAATTGCTTCTTCTGAAGCTTTTCTTGATTTCTCCAGGAGGATTTACCCTGCTTATCCTGCTAGGCTTCCATAGAAGCCCTGTACAAATCTTAACTGCAGTAGTGTCAGGATGTGTTACAATTTTGTGGTTTTATATCTTTATCACCACTAGCTTATATGTTCTTGCAGGGCAGAAGTTTGGTTTTTGTTTTGTTTTGTTTTTTCATCTTCCTGGCATATAAAAGACCCTGATGGATATATGTGGTGAACAGATAAAATTTTAAATATTTTAAATTAAGATTTATTAGAGGGACACATCAGAATCTCACTCCATACAGAGATTACTTCTAAAAGGATTTATTTCCTCTCAATAGGCTCTGATGGCCATATATTATTTGGGTCTGAAACAAGGGTTCAACATTCCAATAAAGGCTTGTTCCATACTCTGTTGACAGAGGGACATCTTCATACTTTCTAAGTGCTAGTTTCTGTCTAGATATGATTGTGAATAGGATAAATAGTGTACTTTGGGGAAAAGCAATATAATAAGAGCTCTACTGTATGAAAATAAGAATAGAGTTGTCCAGTGGGTTGGTCTAGTCTCCCAACATGGTTCCCCTAAGCTACATGTGTAATGCTCATTGATAATTTGTCCATAGCTTAATAGGTATTTAGCAATACTATAGGAACAATTATAATATTTGCAATATTGCATATGCAATATTTTATAAAAAATGCATGAGTATATTTCCTTGCTATAAAATACAGAATGTAGAAGTCTCTATTGAGTGATGTGAAAGTTTCAGTTGTAGTGTAACAGTAGGGAAATTTCAAACAAGATTTTAGGAAAAGGGTGACAATTATTACTTCATTCCTTATATTTCTTTTGAAGGATGTGTATTTTACTATACTCAGTAAATAGCTTCATTCTCTTCTACAGTCTTTCTTTACCCTAAAAAAGAATGAGTGAGTTACCAAATAGGTAGCAATGAGTTAAAAAAAAAAAAAAAAACTATATACATTTAGCTCAAACGATTGGCTCAGTCTTGCATATCTTGCCTACCACGTTGACCAGTAAAGGGACATTTACCCTCATATGATAAACACAGTTGTAACTGAACCCAGATCTGCCCCTCAAGACAAGACTGAAATATTATTTCCTTCTTGTAATCTTATTTTCAGACCTGATAAGGTTTGAGGCTGGCAGTTGGTACTCTATCACTCCCCAAAAGATTCTGCAGAGCCACTTCACTTAGATGTGGGAGTCAAGGTCTATTTTGTATGAAAAGTGAGTAGGTGGCTGGAAAAGGAATAGAAAGTTCAAGTTTTGGTTATGATCTATACTGATTTCCCTATTCCGATACTTACCACTAATAAAGCGGAAACACTATTTTAATGCTTATTTGTCTTCTTATTGTCTCCTCTTATCCAACATGGTCCAGGAAACATATATGAAGATCATGATCTGAAACCATGTTTGGTTACTGGGATTCTAAATAAAGAAAATTCCAGTTACCAGATTTGGAGAAGACAGTCATAGCTGTGAGATAATTAAGATAAAAGAGCAGATTGCAAAAGCCAGAAATGTGCCAACACCTGTGAGGTAGTCTAACACTGATGTCTACAGCTCCATTTTTGCAAAGGGGACACACTTGTGGAGAACACACCTAGAACCAGAGACAAAACACTAGAACAAATCCAGAACATCTTCCACTCCTTCCCCTCCCCAAGGATAACTATTTTTCTGACTTTGAACACCATAGAGTAGGTTTTTTGTTGTTCGTGTTTTGCTTTGTTTTGTTTTGGCTTACACTTGCTTTTCTCTTTAGCATCTTAAAAATGCTCCCTTGAAAGGGACAGTTACGTGAATACATTTCCCACCCTTCTTTGGTTAAACTGACTCTGTTCAATGGATACAGATTAACTACCTTGGGTTTCTGGGTTGCAGAGCTTGCTCAGGTTCGTTAGAAAAGCAAGAAAAAAATATTTGAATAATATTAAAGAGATATCTTGAAATATTAGAAATATAGCCTGGGACATACTTGCTTTAAAAAGATAAAATGGTGTAACAGAAAAAAAAAAAAAAACACACATTACAAATGAAGTTTGTGAACTGTTGGTCAGATTACTTAATCACTGAACTTCAGTTTCTCATCTGTAAAATGGATTTAATGATACAAAAAAGAAATGAGATTATTTTGAGAAATAAATAAGAAAACCCATGTGAAATCTCCTTGATTACTTGATTTATTCAGGGAGATTTACTTGAACCTAAATGTTATTTGAATAATGTTGATGACTCCCATAAATTTTGTGATGCATATTAAGAGAATGGTTGTAGAATAAATTATAGCTTCATGTATGAATTTGGTTGAATTTAACCATTTTCCTAAAATTGTTAATATTCTTCACTAGAGATAGATTTTTGATGCTAAACGACATCCATTTAAATAAGTTTCTCTTGGTTTCCACAGACTATAAATTTTAAAAGTACAAACAATTTTCTAGGTTTTTCATTTAAAGCTTTGTCCTCTGAAGTCCTTTGATGAATATTGTATTTATAGCCTCTGATGCCAGCCGCTTTAAAATACAAGGCTTTTATAACTGCCTCTTTCATCTGTGGCATTAGAGATGTTCAGAGGACAGGCAGCACAAAATAGCATGATTTGCATTCAATGCAGAATCTGTACAGTTAAACTTTCAAGTCTTAATGAAAGGTCATAAAATCTTACAGTACTGACCAAATAGATTTCCTAGAACATTAAATCCCCCATGAATCCTCCTGTACCACTTTTAAACACAAGTTAAAATTGCAAATCATAAATACTGAATGCTTTCTTCCCTAATGTAAGTTCACTATTCTAACCTTGTCTGGCAGAGATGCTCCACTTAAAGGTCTGTAACATTTTCATTATCAGCTCTATCTCTGAGGGGTTGACAATGCAGCTGTTTCTGTTTGTAATGGGCTGAAAATGCTTATACTGATTTTTTCTTTAAGTCAGCTGCTAATGTAGCTCTTTTTGGGTCCTGAGTTAAAACAAATGGAATTTCTTTAGTTTTCAATTGCTTTTTCCATTACTGTCTAGTTAAAAATACAGTTCTGTAATAGAATATATATTTTTATGAATATATTATATCCAGAGCTTTAGTTTTCTTCTAACATATGGGTTGCCTCATTGTGTGCATGTGCATGTGTTTGTGTGTGTGTGTGTATAGGCATATGTATATGTATATGTAAGAACAAATAGTATTTTCTCAAAACTTAATATTCTTTGTGGTAGAAGAGATGCAAAAGAAAAAAAATCCCATTATGATGCATGAGAATACCTCCACAAATTAAGTTCTGTAGTTGAGTGGCAAGAGTAGACTCCTACTAGTATAAAGTGTACTTGAAGCATACAAAAGATTAAAATGTTCTGAATTATATTGCATTTCACAAAAGCAATGGCTCCACTTGTCAATGAGAATATATAAAATACATTTTTGAATGAAGTGACATGTTAATAAGAAATCAGTTTCCTTTCTGTATTATGTGCAGGTGTTTGCTAAAATGCATTAAGTTTTAGCAATGTCACAGAAGACCACGCTGCATCTCATATCTAGGAAACCTAAACCACCAAGGTTGCCAAGATATTTTGAGACATTGACCTGCTTATTGACAGATATGCAACAGGGAAGAGATGCTGAATGGTACAGAAAGGGACTCACTGGATGGATGAGTAGTCCCTGATTTCATCTCTGAAATTTCATGTTTGTGTAAATATCCTTGTTATTAGTGACAAGATCCATCATCCCATTTTCCCTGGCCCCTTAAGTTACTGGAGTAATTTACTTAGAAGACAGAGGAAAATCTGACTCTCAGAAACTTAGAAGGTTTTATTGAACACTTGGCATTCACCAAACCATGAGAGTCAGGGAATGACCTGGCCTAAAATACAGAAAGGGGGTCTCAGTGATATTACAATATGTTCTTTAGTCATCTCCCAATTCCACTCACAGCTATCAACATACAACATACAGGTTAGGAAAAGTCATTCTTAATATTAACTTGTCCAGACACTATCCCATCCTCTGATATTCTGAGATTTACAACAGCACAGAATAAGTCATAGTCAGAGACTTGGGGCATCACACCACCCCTTTACATTGAAGTTATGTGACTTTTACGTACTATATAAGAAGCCTATGAAATATTGTATCCTTGTTCAACTAATGTTAGGCATTTTACCAGACCTAAGTAGACATTTCATTAGTGGTTTGGGAATAGAAATACATATGTAGCCTCACACCATAAATAACAGAAAATAAATGCCTATTTTAGACAGTTTCACTTTGAGAAGATATCAGGTTTCTATCAGGATTGAGCTGTGAAAGATCCCAAATTTTCCATCCAGCTTAATTTACTTCAATTATGTTTGAATAACTGATACCCTTATTACTCTTAGGCAGGCCTCCTTACTGTGTATATATATATATTTGAACTTGCAACTAAAAGTAAATAGCTCTTGTGCTTTCCTTGGAAGACATTCTGCAATCTGATGCCACTTGGAATCTTTCCCTTCCTTTATCAAGTAACAACTTAATTATTATTTTTATTTCTTTCTTTCACTGAAATACTTGAAACTCCAATAGATTCTGTCTTATCAATTCAGAGGGAGTTGTACCCATGGTACTGAGTCAGAAAAGAAGCAAATGGATTTATCAGGTGTTCTTTTAAGACCTTTATTGACACACAGGGTAAGTGAGAAAGATCCTCACTGGGTCCCTTTAGTCCCATCTCCCTCCCCATCATTGGGATGGTAACTCTCTGACCCTGCTGTCCACTTGAGCAGCTTAGATAAGTTATTTCATTCATGTTCTCTATTTCCAGGTTGCCCTATGCCAGTGATTCATGCTCTGGTCAAGGACATGCTTCCTTGTCTTTTTATACCTGAGCTGGAAGTGCTAGATGCTTGTGATCACTCCTGTCTCTATGGTTATGGTGGTGATTTGCTTTGGGGCTGGCTACTATGCCAGTCCTGAGGGCCTGCTATACTCAGCCATGGATAGAAGCCAGAGATTATGGGGCTATTATAAAGGGTTAAGCCTTCAAGAAGGAGCCTTGATCATGAAAACATATTTTTCTAGGATAAGATTGGAATCTTTTGCCATTATAAGCTGTATGTGTGTGTGCATGTGTGTATATGTGGCACACCTTCTTTAATGAATTGTAAGTCTATGATAGGTAGGTTATATTAAAATAAGTGAGGTGATTTCACTGACCTCTCTCACTCTCTACCATCTTTATTTGATAATGTGTTGCCTTATTACAGAGATTCAGAAGCCTTCTACTAAGAATATCTTCTGTCAGGCCCTTCTACTGGTCAATATTTTTGACCAGTAGATTTTGTTCTAAGCTTCTATTTTCTGTTCACCTGACACTATCAAACCTTGCCTTACCTAAGTGCTCAGTAGAAATAATTTAATCCAACAATTCCATAAAAATGTTAACTACTCATAATATTGATCAAATTAAATATCAAAACATGCTTATATATGACTTAATATGTATTAGTTAACAAAGATAATGCAAGAAATTATAATATACTCAGGTGGGAGAAAGATATCAATATTCAAAGAATTAAGGGAAAAAAAAAGATTAAGCCCTTGATTTAAGTCAACTGTATGCAATTGGTTTACCTACATTCTCCTGGTATAATTTCCTTCCCTCTCCATTCTTTTTCTTGTTCATTTCTTTTTAACATCTTTATTGGAGTATAATTGCTTTAAAATGGTGTGTTAGTTTATGCTTTATAACAAAGTGAATCAGCTATACATATATATATATCCCCATATCTCCTCCCTCTTGTGTCTCCCTCCCACCCTCCCTATCCCACCCCTCTAGATGGTCACAAAGCATCGAGCTGATCTCCCTGTGCTATGTGGCTGCTTCCCACTAGCTATCCGTTTTACATTTGGTAGTGTATATATGTCCACGCCACTCTCTACTTCATCCCAGCTTACCCTTCTCCCTCCCCGTGTCCTCAAGTCAATTCTCTATGTCTGCGTCTTTATTCCTCTCCTGCCCCTAGATTCTTAAGAACCATTTTTTGTTTTTTAGATTCCATATACTTGTGTTAGCATATGGTATTTATTTTTCTCTTTCTGACTTACTTCACTCTGTATGACAGTCTCTAGGTCCATCTACCTCACTACAAATAACTCAATTTCATTTCTTTTTATGGCTGAGTAATATTCCATTGTATATATGTGCCACATCTTCTTTATCCATTCATCTGTCAATGGACACTTAGGTTGCTTCCCTGTCCTAACTATTGGAAATAGTGCTGCAATGAACATTGTGGTACATGACTCTTTTTGAATTATGGTTTTCTCAGGGTATATGCCCAGTAGTGGGATTGCTGGATCGTATGGTAGTTCCATTTTTAGTTTTTTAAGGAACCTCCATACTGTTCTCCCTAGTGGCTGTATCAATTTACATTCCCACCAACAGTGCAAGAGGGTACTCTTTTCTCCATACCCTCTCCAGCATTTATGGTTTGTAGATTTTTTGATGATGGCCATTCTGACTGGTGTGAGGTGATACCTCATTGTAGTTTTGATTTGCATTTCTCTAATGATTAGTGATGTTGAGCATCCTTTCGTGTATTTGTTGACATTCTGTATATCTTCTCTGGAGAAATGTCTATTTAGGTCTTCTGCCCTTTTCGGATTGGGTTGTTTGTTTTTTTGATATTGAGCTTCATGAGCTGCTTGTAAATTTTGGAGATTAATCCTTTGTCAATTGCTTCACTTGCAAATATTTTCTCCCACCCTGAGGGTTGTCTTTTTGTCTTGTTTATGTTTTCCTTTGCTGTTCAAAAGCTTTAAAGTTTTATTAGGTCCCATTTGTTTATTTTTGTTTTTATTTCCATTTCTCAAGGAGATGGGTCAAAAAGGATCTTGCTGTGATTTATGTCATAGAGTGTTCTTCCTACGTTTTCCTCTAAGAGTTTTAGAGTGTCTGACAGTACATTTAGGTCTTTAATCCACTTTGAGATTATTTTTTTTGGATGGTGTTAGGGAGTGTTCTAATTTCATTCTTTTACATGTAGCTGTTCAGTTTTCCCACCACCACTTATTGAAGAGGCTGTCTTTTCTCCATTGTATATTCTTGCCTCCTTTATCAAAAATAAGGTGAGCATATGTGCATCGGTTTATCTCTGGGCTTTCTATCCTGTTCCATCGATCTATATTTCTGTTTTTGTGCCAGTACCATACTGTATTGATTACTGTAGCTTTGTAGTATAGTCTGAAGTCCAGGAGCCTGATTCTTCTACCTCTGTTTTTCTTTCTCAAGATTACTTTGGCTATTCGGGGTCTTTTGTATTTCCATACGAATTGTGAAATTTTTTGTTCTAGTTAGGTGAAAAATGTCATTAGTAGTTTGATAGGGATTGCAGTGAATCTGTAGATTGCTTTTGGTAGTATAGTCATTTTCACAATGTTGATTCTTCCAGTCCAAGAATACAGTTTATATCTCCAACTCTTTGTATCATTTTTAATTTCTTTCATCAGTGTCTTATAGTTTTCTGCATTCAGCTGTTTTTTCTCCTTAGGTAGGTTTATTCCTAGGTATTTTATTCTTTTTGTTGCAATGGTAAATGAGAGTGCTTCCTTAAATTCTCTTTCAGATTTTTCATCATTAATGTATAGGAATGCAAGAGATTTCTGTGCATTAATTTTGTATGCTGCTACTTTACAAAATTCATCAATTAACTCTAGTAGTTTTCTGGTAGCATCTTTAGGATACTCTATGTATAGTATCATGCCATCTGCAAACAATGACATCTATACTTCTTCTTTTCCTATTTAGATTCCTTTTATTTCTTTTTCTTCTCTAATTGCTTCCAAAACTATGTTGAATAATAGTGGTGAGAATGGACCACCTTGTCTTGTTCCTGATCTTAGAGGAAATAGTTTCAGTTTTTCACCATTTGAACGATGTTGGCTGTAGGTTTGTCATATATGGCCTTTATTATGTTGAGGTAAGTTCTCTCTATGCCTACTTTCTGGAGGGTTTTTATCATAAACGGGTGTTGAATTTTGTCGAAAGCCTTTTCTGCATCTATTGAGATGATCATATGGTTTTTCTCCTTTAATTTGTTACTATGGTTTATCACATTGATTGATTTACATATAATGAAGAATCCTTGCATTCCTGGGATAAGCCCCACTTGATCATGGTGTATAATCCTTTTAATGTGCTATTGGATTCTGTTTGATGGTATTTTGTTGAGGATTTTTGCATCTATATTCATCTGTGATATTGGCCTGTAGTTTTCTTTCTTTGTGACATCTTTCTCTGGTTTTGGTATCAGGGTGATCATGGCCTCATAGAATGAGTTTGGGAGTGTTCCTGCCTCTGCTATATTTTGGACGAGTTTGAGAAGGATAGGTGTTAGCTCTTCTCTAAATGTTTGATAGAATTCTTCTGTGAAGCCATCTGGTCCTGGGCTTTTGTTCGTTGGAAATTTTTTAATCACAGTTACAATTTCAGTGCTTGTGGTTGGTCTGTTTATATTTTCTATTTCTTCCTGATTCAGTCTCAGAAGGTTGTACTTTTCTAAGAATTTGTCCATTCCTTACAGGTTGTCCATTTTATTGGCATATAGTTGCTTGTAGTAATCTCTCATGTTCCTTTGTATTTCTACAGTGTCAGTTTTTACTTTTCCTTTTTCATTTCTTATTCTATTGATTTGAGTCTTCTCCCTAGTTTTCTTGATGAGTCTAGCTAATGGTTTATCAATTTTGTTTATTTTCTTAAAGAACCAGTTTTTAGTTGTATTGATCTTTGCTATCGTCTCCTTCATTTCTTTTTCATTTATTTCTGATCTGACCTTTATGATTTCTTTCCTTCTGCTCACTTTGGGGATTTTTGTTCTTCTTTCTCTAATTGCTTTAGGTGTAATATTAGGTTGTTTATTTGAGATGTTTCTTGTTTCTTGAGGTAAGATTGTATTCCTATAAACTTCCCTCTTAGAACTGCTTTTGCTGCATCCCATAGGTTTTGGATCATCATGTTTTCATTGTCATTTGTTTCTAGAAATTTTTTTTTTTTTAAACATCTTTATTGGAGTCTAATTGCTTTACAATGGTTAGTTTCTGCTTTATAACAAAGTGAATCAGCTATACATATACATATATCCCCATATCTCTCCCCTCTTGCGCCACCCTCCCTATCCCACCCCTATAGGTGGTCACAAAGCACTGAGCTGATCTCCCTGTGCTATGCGGCTGCTTCCCACTAGCTATCTGTTTTACATTTGGTAGTGTATATATGTCCATGCCACTCTCTAGAGATTTTTTGATTTCCTCTTTGATTTCTTCAGTGATCTCTTGGTTATTAAGTAGTGTATTGTTTAGCCTTCATGTGTTTGTATTTTTTACAGATTTTTTCCTGTAATTGATATTTAGTCTCATAGCACTGTGGTCGGAAAAGCTACTTGATATGATTTCAATTTTCTTAAATTTACCAAGGCTTGATTTGTGACCCATGATATGATCTATCCTGGAGAATGTTCCATGAGCACTTGAGAAAAATGTGTATTCTGTTGTTTTTGGATGGAATGTCCTATAAATATCAATTAAGTCCATCTTGTTTAATTTATCATTTAAAGCTTGTGTTTCCTTATTTATTTTCATTTTGGATGATCTTTCCATTGGTGAAAGTGGGGTGTTTAAACCCCCAGTATGATTGTGTTATTGTCGATTTCCCCTTTTATGGCTGTTAGCATTTGCATTATGTATTTTGGTTCTCCTATGTTGGGTGCATAAATATTTAACAATTGTTATATCTTCTTGGATTGATCCGTTGATCATTATGTAGTGTCCTTCTTTTTCTCTTGTAATAGTCTTTGTTTTAAAGTCTATTTTGTCTGATATGAGCATTGCTACTCCAGCTTTCTTTTGATTTCCTTTTCTATGGAATATCTTTCTCCATACCCTCACTTTCAGTCTGTTTGTGCCCCTAGGTCTGAAGTGGGTCTCTTGTAGATAGCATATATATGAGTCTTATTCTTGTTTCCATTCAGCCAGTCTATGTCTTTTGGTTGGAGCATTTAATCCAT
Organism: Balaenoptera physalus; assembly: GCF_965194825.1. Classification (NCBI taxonomy): domain Eukaryota; kingdom Metazoa; phylum Chordata; class Mammalia; order Artiodactyla; family Balaenopteridae; genus Balaenoptera; species Balaenoptera physalus. The sequence continues at coordinate 133,246,989 of NC_138882.1, read as the reverse complement.
TGACATTTAAGGTAGTTATTGATATGTATGCTTCTATTACCATTTTCTTAATTGTTGTGGGTTTTTTATTGTAGGTCTTTTCCTTCTCCTGTGTTTCCTGCTTAGAGAAGTTCCTTTAGCATTTTTTTTAAAGCTGATTTGGTGGTGCTGAATTCTCTTAGCTTTTGCTTCTCTGTAAAGGTTTTAATTTCTCTGTCAAATCTGAATGAGATCCTTGCTGGGTAGAGTAATTTTGGTTGTAGGTTTTTCCCTTTCATCACTTTAAACATGTCCTGCCAGTCCCTTCTTGCTTGCAGAGTTTCTGCTGAAAGATCAGCTGTTAACCTTATGGGTATTCCCTTGTATGTTATTTGTTGCTTTTCCCTTGCTGATTTTAATATTTTTTCTTTGTATTTAATTTTTGATAATTTGATTAATATGTGTCATGACGTGTTTCTCCTTGGATTTATCCTGTAATGGACCCTCTGCGCTTCCTGGACTTGATTGACTATTTCCTTTCCCATATTAGGGAAGTTTTCAAATATCATCTCTTCAAATATTTTCTCAGTCCCTTTCTTTTTCTCTTTTCTTCTGGGACCCCTATATTTCAAATGTTCGTGGGTTTAATGTTGTCCTAGAGGTCTCTGATTCTGTCCTCTGTTCTTTTCATTCTTTTTTCTTTATTCTGCTATGAGGTAGTTATTTCCACTATTTTATCTTCCAGGTCACTTATCCGTTCTTCTCTCTCAGTTATTCTGCTATTGATTCCTTCTAGAAAATTTTTAATTTCATTTATTGTGTTGTTCATCATTGTTTTTTGATCTTTAGTTCTTCTAGGTCCATGTTAAAACTTTCTTGTATTTTCTCCATTCTATTTCCAAGATTCTGGATCATCTTTACTATCATTACTCTGAATTATTTTTCAAGTAGACTGCCTATTTCCTCTTCATTTGTTTGGTCTGGGGGGATTTTACCTTGCTCCTTCATCTGCTGTGTGTTTCTCTGTCTTCTCATTTTACTTAACTTACTGTGTTTGGGGTCTCCTTTTCGCAGGCTGCATGTTCGTAGTTCCTGTTGTGTTTGTTGTCTGTCCCCAGTGGGTAATGTTGGTTCAGTGGTTTGTGTAGGCTTCCTGGTGGAGGGGACTGGTGCCTGTGTTCTGTGGATGAGACTGAATCTTGTCTTTCTGGTGGGCAGGACCGTGTCCAGTGGTGTGTTTTGGGGTGTCTGTGAGCTTATTATGATTTTATGCAGCCTCTCTTCTAGTGGGTGGGGTTGTGTTCCTGTCTTGCTAGTTGTTTGGCATAGGGTGTCCAACACTGTAATTTGCTGGTTTTTGAGTGGAACTGGGTCTTAGCATTGAGACTGAGATCTCTGGGAGAACTTTTGCCCTTTGATGTTACATGGAGCTGGGATGTCTCTGCTGTACAAATGTCCTGAACTTGGCTCTCCCACCTCAGAGGCACAAGCCTGACACCTGGCTGGAGCACCAAGACCCTATCAGTCACACGGCTCAGAAGAAAAGGGAGAAAAAAGGAAAGCAAGAAAGAAAAAATAAAATAAAAAGAAATAAAGTTATTGAAATAAAAAATTTAAAAAATTATTAAAAATAAACAAGTTAAAAAGTAATAAGAAAAAAGAAAGAAAGAAGAGAGTAACCAGACCAAAAAACAAATCCACCAATGATTACAAGCGCTAAAAACTATACTAAAAAACAAAAGAAAAGAAAACAAAAAAGCAGACAGACAGAATCCTAGGACATATGGGAAAAGCAAGGTTATACAAACAAAATCACACAAAGAAGCATACACATACATACTCACAAAAAGAGAAGAGGAAAAAATGTATATATATTATATATATATATATTAAAAAAAAGGAAGACAGCAACCAAATCTATAAACAAATCTACCAATGGTAATAAACTCTAAATACTAAACTAAGCTAAACATAGAACCAGAAACCAGTCAGTTGCATACAGCAAACCCCAAGTCTGCAGTTGCTCCCAAAGTCCACCGCCTCAGTTTTGGGATGATTTGTTGTCTATTCAGGTATTCCACAGATACAGGATACATCAAGTTGATTGTGGAGATTTAATCTGCTGCTCCTGAGGCTGCTGGGAGAAATTTCCCTTTCTCTTCTTTGTTCGCACAGCTCCAGGGGTTCAGCTTTGGATTTGTCCCTGCCTCTGCACATAGGTCACCGTCTGGCATCTGTTCTTTGTCCAGACAGGAGGGGGTTAAAATAGCAGCTGATTAGGGGCTCTGGCTCACTCAGTCCGGGGGGAGGGAGGGGTACAGAATGCATGGTGAGCCTGTGGTGGCAGAGGCTGGCATGACGTTGCACCAGCCTGAGGCATGCTATGTGTTCTCCAGCGGAAGTTGTCCCTGGATCACGGCACCCTGGCAGTGGCGGGCTGCACAGGTTCCCATGAGGGGAGCTGTGGATAGTGAACCGTGCTTGCATACAGGATTCTTGGTGGCTGCAGCAGCAGTGTTAGTGCTTCATACCCTTCTCTGGTCTCCTCGCTGATAGCTGTGGCTCATGCCCGTCTCTGGAGCTTGTTTAGGAAGTGCTGTCAATCCCCTCTTCTCGCACACCCCGCAACAATGGTCATTTGCCTCTTAGGCAGTTCCAGACTTTTTCCTGGACTCCCTCCTGGCTAGCTGTGGCACACTTAGCCCCCTTCCGGCTGTGTTCACACAGCCAACCTCAGTCCTTTCCCTGGGCTCTGACCTCTGAAGCCCGAGCCTCAGTTCCCAGCCCACACCCGTCCCAGTGGGTGAGCAGATAAGCGTCTCAGGCTGGTGAGTGCTGGTCAGCAGTGATCCTCTGTGCAGGAATCTCTCTGCTTTGCCCTCTGCAGCCCTGTTACTGTGCTCTCCTCTGTGGCTCCAAAGCTCCCCCCCTGCACAGCTGCCATCTCCACCAGTGAAGGGGCTTCCTAGTGTGTGGAAACTTTTCCTCCTTCACAGCTCCCTCCCAGAGGTGCAGGTCCCATACCTATTCTTTTGTCTCTGTTTTTTTTTTTTTTTTTTCTTTTGCCCTACCAAGGTACATGGGGAGTTTCTTGCCTTTTGGGAAGTCTGAGGTCTTCTGCCAGCGTACAGTAAGTGTTCTGTAGGAGTTGTTCCACATGTAGATGTATTTCTGATGTATTTGTGGGGAGGATGGTGATCTCCACATCTTACTCCTCTGCCATCTTGAAGGTCTCCCCCACTATTTCTTTACTTCAACTCACAACTGACCATTTTAGTATGTTTTCATGTTTAAAAATTAAGAGTAAAATTCATAATGCTTCTGCTTTAATGAGTGTTAAAAAATAAACCAAAATAGCCATTATTTTCAGATATAAAACATCTAAAGTTTTGAATCCTATTTCAGTGCCCTTTCCTTACTATACATAAGTTCATTAATTTTTTGAACTCACTAAATGACCTTGGATAAATCATTTGCTTGATTAATACCTCCTTTCCTTTGTAAAGTGAAGGTTAGACTAGATTTCCTTTACATTCTTCTCAAAGATGACACACTATGATTTTCTGATTCCCTTATATCTAAACTTGAGCAGTTGTCATAGAGAAAAACTGAAAAATTTTACAACAATATTATAAAGCTCCCATTGTATGCTTTTGAGTAAGACAAGTCCTTCATTTCCTTTTTTTTTTTTTTTTTTAAATTCTAACTCCTAGAATGTTTTCAGGCACCATATTTTTCCCATTACATTTCTATCATTATGCTCATATAATAAGCATTTCTAAAAAGTTACACTTTTTCTATTTTAAAAAATATTTATTTATTTTATTTATTTATTCTCCTTATTTTTTTTGGCTGTGTCGGATCTTAGTTGCAGCACACAGGATCTTTGTTGAGGCATGCAGGATCTTCTCATTACGGCATCCCGTCTGTTCGGGTTTCTCTCTAGTTGTGCCCTTGGGTTTTCCTCTCTGTAGTTGTGGTGCACAGCTGCAGAGCGCTGGGGCTCTGTAGTTTGTGGCACATGGGCTTAGTTGCTCCACGGCATGTGGGATTTTAGTTCCCCAACCAGGGATCGAACCCGGGTCCCCTGCATTGGAAGGTGGATTCTTTACCACTAGACCACCAAGGAAGTCCCAATGTTACTCCTTTTCTTAAAGCAGATAGAAAATCTGACCTAATCAAGAAAGAAAACATTATGCCAAGGTGCCTGAAGTCCCTTCTTCAAATTCCCCTAGTAAAGTAGGAAACTGTTGATGCTAAATTACATATTTTAAATGAGATAAATACTTTCTATTTTCAGAAAAATGTTCATGGAAATACATGTAATCAAAAGAAGAATTAAGAGAACTAACATTTATCATATGTTTATTAAACTCTGGGAACTCTGAGAGATAATAATTTTTTTTTATAGAAAAGATACTATAATGATAAAATACAAATAAAGTTTGTGCCCTGAAGAGAGATATAGTGGTGCTTTAAACCTATAAAAAAATGGAAATTTAATTTAATAGAGAAATATCTCTGCTTGAGTCTTCAGAGAATATATATACTATATAAAATGTATAATATAAGATGTAAGTAATATTAATAAAATATTATCTACCTGTCTATCATAGATAGATAAGGGAAGAGATTCAGAGAGACTGAGAGTCATTTCTCCGAAGTTATCAATTGCTCCACACAGAGAAGTTTGACTTAGGACTAGAAGATGGAGGAGATGAAATTTTACTCTGTGCTCAAGTAATTGTTCCCCATTAGTTTACATTGGAACTTCCATGGATATGTTTAAGAATATGACCTTTTAAGTAGACTGTAAGCTTCCTGCAAGCATACGTTATTATTATTCTATTGATGGGTTTTGTTTATGTGTTTGATTTATTCCAGAAAAGTGACAGATTTGAGTAGAGGAGACAGGTGGGTGTCAATAAAGCTTGATATCTATTCCCCCTCCCCTTGCTTGACATATGTCTTTATCCTAATTGTGTTGTCCTAACTTTACCAATGATACAAATAAATTAACAATGTTCAACATCTCAAACTTGATTTCACACTTTTTAGTGAGTTCTGTGACATTTCCATGCTTCATCATTTACAGCTACTCACAAAAAGTATGTGTGAAATAACTGTGAAGGCAGAGGAGCAAAACATGAAGTTGTAATAATTCATCCGTTAAAAAAAAGTCTGTATATGGTGTACAAGCACTGACAGGACTTTTTAAAATTTGATATTAAATTCCAACACCATAGAATTCTGCATCTGTCTAAGAAACATGAAAAATGAATATTATAGGGCTGCCAAAACTAGGTGGCACTGTAATTATCAGGCCTTTTAAACTTTCCCATACATTTACAGATGCTGACAGTGGCTTAAGCATGTTATAATCATGTCTTATCCAATTGAATTATGTGTTTTTCCCCCTTTAACTGAGATTTTTTAGCAATCCTTTGTTAAGCTTCAGTTGCAAAATAATTTTAAAATCTTATAATTTATCACTTTCTACATCTTTATGCCCAACTTACTGACAAATACTAGGTATGCAACTGCAGACACAGTTTTCAAAAAAAGTATAATTGTCATAGTTATTTATAAGTTTTCCTGTTACATAACTCACACTCCCCTTACTGTAACAAACAATACAGTGTCAATAATTCCTTTTTTTCCATATGCTTCTATTCATATAAGAATGTTATCATGCATCAGATACATTTATAGAATACTACTCTCAATGCGAAAAGACTAAAGGCTTGATTGTTACTATTAATGTAAATTTTCTCCATTCACTATCTGTTAAAGGAATTTCAATTCATCAGGAACTAATCACATTTCACTTTCAATTTTTTTATTTTTCTCGTGGTCAACACAGAGCAGTTGAGGTGTGTGATAATCAAAGGATTGTTCATGGTTGAATCAACTTAATACTCTTGCTTCACCAGTGCAGCGTATTAAAAAGTGCCCTGGAATATTTAGCTTGACTGGTTAAAGCATCGTGCTGAATTTCTGATATTACAGATTTCAAATACAGTATGAGTGGGGCGAGGAATTGCTTTTATCTATCTCTTATATGACATGAAAACTGGATGAAAGAAGTTTCTTTCCAAAAAGAAACAAATAAATTAATAAAGCTGTTATCCAATCTTTACCACGTTACTGGAGAAATAAACATTCATTTCCTTTTTATAAATGGGAGAGTATCATAAATATCTCAAGATATTGGGACTGCAAAAACAATCCAGTAGTGTAATACAAGGGGAAGTAAGTATTTGTATTCTCGGAAATCTAAAAAAAAAAAGCCTTTCTAGCCTAGTGTCAACAGATTGGTTGTAAAGGTCTAATTTAATATGCATTTTACACATTATCTGCTCCCATGTCTCTTTGTGGAGTTATATAAATGCGTATGCTATATTCATTCTTATTTCCTACTCCCTCCCTCCATATTGTTCATGTTTTCTCAACTTTCATGTTTAATACACACACAGCTACATTTAAAAAGTACTTTTATTGTCTTATTAAAAATAAACAACCACAATAACCCAGACAGGAAATACTTATTCTCCCATATGTAAACTTCTTATAACTATTATTCATGTAGTTTACATTATTCTATTCTTTCTTCTGGATTAGAATTCCTTACGAAAAAGGAACCAAGTATTTTACGTCTTTGATTCTCCAGTGTTTAATATGATGTTTGACATACAGTAACCAAAAGAAAGGCTTGTTTTCTTTTAAATTATGTTCACAAAGGAATATTTGTCCTCTCTCTCTATCCTGCCCTCCAGTCTCTTATTAAAGTAGAGTGAAATATGAAAAATACTTTATATAATTCTGTCTTCAGATCAGAACCAACAAGCTGACATTTGACGTCTCAAGTAAGAAAAAAATAAATGTGACAATCTAATAAATATTGTTCAAAGTATACACATAGATGAATACTAAAAGTAGAACATGACTTTCAATGAAAAGTTCTAGGTATAATATGTGGTATAATGTAATACCAAAATAAGTACTTGGTAGTTATAATTATAGTAAAGAAAAAGAAGACAAGTCAAAACATCTTTTTTCAATTCCCTTCACCTGGTAGTTTAGTGTAAATACTGGTTTATAAACTGTATTGAAAACAAAGACACACATTTTTTCAATCAAGGGTTAATAAAGTCTTCATAAAAATTTTAAGATAATAGCATATTTGATGGTTAAGAAACTTGGAATAAAGTATAAGATAAGGATAGTGAGCATAGATATTAAATTCTGTAGATAATTTTGTGGAATAACATTAGCATTTAAACTCATATTGTAACCATAATTATTTTGGGGATCCAATTGGTAACACAATTGTTTTTTGTCCTGTATCTAGAGGTTAATCTAGATGACTTACTTATGTGTCTCTTAGGTAAATATAAAGATGTTAAATAGCTTTTGAAATGTTAACCACCAAGTAGTATTAAACTAGTATATTTAAATATGATATTTAATACATTAATCTTAAAAAGACAATCAGTGAAAATAAAGTTGAATAATGTATAATCTGTTCTACTAATTATACTGAGAATTTAGAAGTGCAGGCTTAGATGTGTGTGTGATATTGATCTGTCACCTCTGGAAAAGCTAATGACATCATGCATACTTCCCTGGGAAATAAGCAGAGGGCACACAAGAATGGATATAACATTGGTTCAAAGCTGATTTTATTACAATCTGTGCATTTAAAAGTTATTAAAATGATGTAGAAAGGCAACTGGAAATCATTTGACTCTTCCTCTCTAATGAAACCTGCCTGATATGGATTAGTGATCCATGAAATAGGGACAAGCTTATTTCTGATATTATGAATCTTGACCATTTAATTGGTCCCCAGCATCTTGTTAATGATGCTGTTTTCTAAACGATCACATCTTTCTACCATGCGACAGTTTTATTCTATTTTTTAAACTTATTTATTTATTTTAGTTTGACTCATTTTGTGTGTATTACTTTTAAAATCAGGACTGATTCTCTTATAGCTAAAAATCTTCAAGATATACCCATTTTTGTTTTTCTGTCCACAAAATCCCCAATGGAGAACTGGTCATATTGCACTGGTCAATTGCATATTGCCTTATAAAACTCTCAGTGTTCCCAGACTGAGCCATATAATGAAGAAAGTACATGGTAGTGAGTAAAAACTTTGGAATCAGGCTGAACACAGCTTGAATCTAGGCTACCAGTTATTAAGTGGTTGACTTTGGACAGTTTGCTGACTTACCTTGCTCAGTCTCAGTTTTCTTATTTATCAAATGTGGATAGAATAACTACCTCATACGGTTGTTGTGTAGATTAGATAAGGCAGGTAAAATATTTGGCCCAGTACTTTATAGCTGGTAGGTTATTATTTTAATTCATAATGTGTTTTATTGTTAATAATAGGGATAATAACAACAAACCATTTGAGGACCCCCACTGTAATCTGTGACTGTAGTTTGTTTGCTCTAATTTCAACTGTACTTATTCAGCCAGTGATAAATTCCAAAGTCACAATTTTTCATTCTGAGAAGATGTGTCTAACCAGAAGGAGAGGAGAAACACTACCTCCCACTAGTATTTATGGAACTTATTTTATTTTTTAATTTAACGAATATGTATATAGTGGTTAATATGTACTAGGTATTAAGCACTTAAAATATTACCTAATTTAATTCTCAAAAAGACCCTATGAGGGGGGCTCTCTTTTTCTCCCCATGTTACAGATGAGACATCTGTGGCACAGTGACGTTACGTAACTTGCCTGAGGTCAGTTTGTAGCAGAAAGTGGTAGAGCAGGGATTTCACACCAGGTGGTGCTTGGTTTTAAAAACTATGCCATCTGCTTCTCTCTTACATGGCTCTACAGCACCAGGTTTAATGAGGCTGTTTCAGGCATCACTTCCCTCCAGAGGTGCTCGTGGTGTTGCCAGCTCCTGAACTGCTGTCACCCTGGCTTTTGCTCCCTTTTACTGCCACTTTTGCTGACAAGCCAGTGGTCCTCTTCCCCACTGCTTCCAGCTTCCAGCTGCTCTGAAGAAAGACACAGTTCTTTTCACCTTGAAACAAAATAAATTTTCATTTTATGAGTGTTAGCAAAGATAAACACTCTTCTGTATAAATCCTAACCTTTTTTTGCCTTCATTTCCATTGGTCAGATTCCTAAATTTTGGATTAATGGATTCAAGAATATACACATTTTGAATATTATTAATGGATGTTGACAGATTACTTTCCATAAAGGCAATGCCAAATCCACCTATCACCAATAATGTGTGGCAGTGCCTATTTTACCATGTAATTACTGAAAAATTGGATGCTGTCGATGTTTTTAAATGTTTTGTCAGTTGGATAGGTTGAAAATTTGTATCTTATTATTAGAGTTTGCAGTAAGGTTGAGCATCTTATGTTTACTCGTCATTTTCTCTTTTCTAAATCAATACATACAGTTAACTATTATGAACTACATTACTACATGCTTGTCATGTGCCTGACTCTGTGCTAAGAATTTTTTATGAGTTCTCTTACTTAGTCCTCAAAAAATTCCTATATGGTATGTAGGATTTTTATTCCCATTTTAATGATGATTTGTAGAAATTTTACATAGTAGCATCCTCCAAGCCAGACAACCAGTAAGGGTTGAAGCCAGACACAGACTCATATTTATATCCCAGCTACATAAATGACTACACTTTCTAAGCTCTAACCATGTACTTTGTATCTATCATCCATTTCCTTGTGGGATCATGTGTCCTTTACTTATCAGTAAGGAATGTGTTTGTTTATTCAACAAGGGAGAGTTGGGGAAGGAAAATGTAGTTAGAAAGAGTTTCTCCAGCAGTCATTAAGTTCAACAACTGGGATCAGCAAGGATCACATACATTGAGAGTAAAAACTCCTCTCCCTACATGGATCAACAGGAAACCAGAGAATGGGAACTATGACCACACTTTTCTTAGACCTTCTTCCCCATTCTTCAGGAATACAAGAGAAACCCACCCATCCCTATACCCCAATATTCATAATCTAGTCATTACTATCCCCTTGGATCCTCTGGGATTAACCCCATTATGTGCTTTACTGTTGTTTGTATCTGCTACAACAAGAATCTGTAGACCCATCTTTCCAGAGCTCATGAAATCCTTCCACTGCGCACTAGGGAATAAATAAAGTATGCTATATCCTGAAACAATTTGTGAAATTCTCATCACTGATTGGAGCTAGAGGAAAACTAACTCTGCAGTAGGGACAAGCGTTCTCTGCAACCTATTAGGTGGTGGCTTTTTTACAAGCCATTTACTTGTGTGCTGAAAGGAGGTAGATGTCTCTGATCCCCATTTTGACTTTCAGAGTATTCTTCTTCACACTCTCCAGCTTTATGTTTGGTGTCATTGTATTATATCACCCACTATTCCTCATATTAGCTGTTATCCCAGGTTCATTCCCTTTCTCTTCTCAATAATATTATCTATTTATTCACAGCCACTTTTTCTAAGGCTACTCCATCTGAATCTTTGGCAATTTTAACACATATGCAAATGATTCTTCAACACCTTAGCATTTTAGTCCTTGAAAATCCTTCTCCCATTAACAATCTTGGGACTTCCCTAGTGGCGCAGTGGTTAAGAATCCACCTGCCAATGCAGGGGCCATGGGTTTGATCCCTGGTCCAGGAAAATCCCACATATTGAGGAGCAACTAAGCCCAAGCACCACAACCACTGAGCCTGCGTTCTAGAGCCCACGAGCCACAACTACTGAAGCCACTGCCATGAGAAGCCTGCACACTGCAACCAAGAGTAGCCCCCACTCGCCACAACTAGAGAAAGCCCGTGCACAGCACCGAAGACCCAATGCAGCCAAAAATAAATAAATAAATATATTAAAAAATAATAAAATAAACTTATGAAAAAAAACCCAATCTTACCTTCCACCCTACCTCAGGTGGAACTGCATCACTTCCATAGTCTTAATTTAATGTTCCCTTCCTGAGGACCACTTCTTTCATACCAGCTTGCCTGATCCACTCTGCTAAATCTCCAATCCACTGGCCATACAACATTTTCATTGTTCCTCATTCACTTAATATCTTGACTCTCTTCCTTACCCAGATTAAATTCTGTGGTTAATCATTAAAATCAACTGCTTGCAGAGTCTCTCAATTTTCTTGCACCCTTCTCTCACTGAGACATTGAATTTAGTAGAGTCTCACTCCCATATATAACCAACTACCAGACTCTGTACCCACATACTTTCCCTCTCCTCTTACCATGGGTTAGGATTTCTCAGCCTTGGCACTACTGACATTTTGGACTGGATAAGACTTTGTTGTGGGAGCTGTCCTCTGCATTGTCAGATGTTTAGCAGCATCCATGGCCTCTACCCATTAACTGCTAGTGAAAATCCCCCTCCCAGTAGTGGCCATCAAAAATATCTCAAGGCATTGCCAAATGTTCTCTGGCAGGGGTAGGCAGATAAGCGGATTGTTTCTCTTTCTGAAAACCACTGTCATAGATGAATTTTTTTAGCCCCATCTAAAGCCAATTCCTCCTTTGTTCTCTCATCCCTGTTTATTTAGTTAAGGACATGGCTCCAAAAGTTTAATTCACCCTTCTTTTTCGTATGTCATCTATTTTTCAGTCTCATTTTTATAAACATGCAAACATGTACTTGTTTCTCCCATTTGAAGAAAAAGAAAAAAAAGATTCTTACAGTTCCAATTTCCTCTCCATTTCTCTATTTTTTTTCCACTTTGGAGATGTCAAAGAAAAAGGAGAAACTCATAGACAAACTCATACTAAAGTATGTGTAAAAACGTCCACCTTTTCATGAGAATTGGATCACAGGGAAAAAAAAGCAATGTTTATTGTTCAAAATTTATATCATAAATAATTATTTTTGGATAATATTTGGGCCAGCTTTGTTTTAAAAATAGATTTTCCTGTTTTTAATGGGGGAAAAACCCCAAATTGTTTCTATTTCTCATGGCTTATCCCTGAAAGAATTTCAAATATCCTTCTTGGTCATGGCTATCTAGGAATGCAAAGCTTTCAGGAATGTGAAACTTTTCCATAATATGTGTCTGAGACTAAGGAGAAGTCATATATATATATATATATATATATATATATATATATATATATTTTTTTTTTTTTTTTTTTTTTTTTTTTTTCTTGAAGATAAGACTTCTGGAGAGCTGTCTATATTCACTGTGTCTAATTCCTCTCCTTTCTTAGCCTCATTGCAATCTGGCTTTTGTTGCTACCAATCCACTTAAACAGCTTTTGTTATGCACTGACAACATCCAATGGCTAAATTCATCTGTCAGTCCTCTTCTTACTATGTCTATGAGCAGCAGCACTGAGCACGGTAGATCCTCTGTGATACATTTTCTTTATATGGTTTCCATTATATCAAATTCACTGGAGTTGTTTTTCCTACATTACTGGTTCTTCCCTGTCAGACTCCTTTGCAGGCTATTCCTCATTTTCCTGAGACTTAGATATTAAAATACACCAAGACTTACCACTTACCATTTTTTTTCCTCTTTTCTGTCTACACTTATTATCTCGGTGTTCTCAAATTTGAATTTTAATTTCAGCTGTTGGCCTGTGACTCCCAAATGTATTTCTCTAACACAGATCTCTCTCAAAAACTCCTGATGTGTGTATTCAGTTCTTTTCTTGATATCTCTACTTGAATATCTAATACATTACTTGAAGTTATCGCATCCAAAACCAAATTCTTGATTTTTTACCACTCTACCTATAGTCTTCCCCATCTCAGTTACTGGCATCTCAAGTCTTCCAGTTGTTCAGTAGAAAACCTGGAGTCATCCTTAACAACGCTCCTTCTAATATATCGAGTACTACTAAGTCTTTCAATAAACTAGCACATCTTTCAACCTCCACTAGTACTATCACCTGGTTTGAGCCAACATAATCACTCACTTGGATTTCATCAATAGCCATCTATTAAATTGTGAGAGATGGTATTATTTTTATTCCTAATTATGTACATATTTATTGCTCTTTTTATTTCAGAGTACTATTCAAACCTGCCCATTTCCATGTAACTTGCAGTCAGGGCCAACTTCATGGGTTTGTGATCTTCATTTGGTTTAATGCTCTGCTATTGCCATCTTAAAATGCATAATAATTTTTGAACAAGAGATCTCACATTTTAATTTTGTACTGGGGTCTTCAAATTATGCAGCCAATATTTCGTATAGTGCCACTCCTTATTAAAAAAGCATTGGCTAATGAAATGCCTGGGAATACCATGTGGTCTTCCTGGGGGAAGCTTAAAGAGCTATTTTGTAGTTCTGCCATGTCTTTTTTTCCTTCTGCAAGGAGAATGGCATGCCCCAGGTATGCAATGCTCCTTTATCCTAGATCCTAAAATGAACAAGACTCAGGGAAATAGAGTCATAGCTGATCCTAGTCAACATGTAACATGTGAGCAATAAATATTTCTTGGGTAAGCACTGAGATTTGGGGTTTTTTGCTATCTTAGAGTAAGCTAGTGAAAACTGACTAATATACAAATTTCTTTGTTTCATCTCCTTGCCTCTCTACAGTTTTTTCTCAACTCAGTAGTCAAACTGATCCTTCTAATAGTGAGGTTAAATCATATCATTGTTCTGCTCAAAATGGTGCAATGACTGCGCAAGTCACTCAAATGAAAGCCACAGTCCTTGCAATGGCAAGCATGATTTTCTTCCACCACCACTCTTACTTCTTTAGCTTCATCTCTTGCTATGGTCCCACATTTTTTACAATATGTATGATCAGGCCACCCAAGATGGCTGCTCTCTTGCTCTCTGTACATCCCATCTTCGACCAGTCCTGCCTCACCTACACCCTACTCACCTGACTGACCTTCCCTCTTCCTCATAGAACCTAATCAGTAAATGCCTATGTACTTGCCCCGGCCCCAGCAAGTGACTGTTCTAATCTTTAGGTCATAACTGTCTCCACTATGATAGCTTATCAAAGGGGCAGGAAGGAGCCTGTTCCTCTGCTGGTTTCCCTGGCAACTGATTAACCAAACTGAAGTCAATTCCCACCTTCCTCTTCCCCTCGTAGTGAAGACTAATGCCATGTCCTGCCCACCGTCCGCTGCACATGGTGGGATGTTGCTCCAGGATCTTGCTTCAGATGTGTAAGATCCCCTATCCATTAAATCATTAATGTCTCTGTTGTTGACTCTGGGCTCTTTCTTTAATCTTGAGGCTGGGCAAATACAGGGTTTGCAGGCCTGCGAGGTTCAACCTAACACCACACCATAGACATAATTTCCTCCTTGCCGTTTCTTGAATATGCCAGGCACACTTCAGATCTTAGACCTTTTTTACAGCAGTCACATTTTTAGAATGCCCTTCCTCCAGCTATTTGCCATGCTAACGCCCTCTCTCCTTCAAGTCTTTGCTCAAATCTTACTTTGCCAGTGATGCAAACCTCGACCATTCTAAATTAGGCACTGCATCCTCCCATTCAGCATATGTGACCCTTGCTTTTTTTCTTCTACTTTTTTTCTGATAGCATTTATTGTCTATTAACACATTTTATTATTTATTTATTATATTTTTTTCATACAACATAGTTGATGTTCCATAATCATTTACTGAATAACTAGAGATTGAAAGAGGCCTATGTATGGATACATTATTTAAAATAATCTCTGCTCATACACCTTTAAGTCTTTTGCTTCTCTCTTTTCTCCTCATACTCCTTTGGCAAAATCCTAACTCTGGTTAAATTTGGACTCTGACTGCTCAGTGACTGTACATAGTAGCTAAATGTTGCTGAAGTAAAACAAACAGGTATATTGAGTTGTCTTGCTTTAAGTTCAGGATCACCAAACTTTATGGGGCCCCTAAGTCAGCATTTTCCTGTTCCACTCACTCTCCCTTTCCCACATGAAAATCTTATGCCCTTTGCTTTTTTTTTTGTTTTGAACATCCAACTCCTCATCTTTTATTCTCTTACTGAAATTCTTACTTTCAAATTCCACTAAAAAAAAAAAAAAATGAAAACAGAGGATCTCAGAAGAGAACTTCCATAAGCTCCACAATTATAAACCCCAACGTTCCTGCACTTTTGCCCACATACTATTCCATTTCTTCAGTTATGTTAGATAAACTCTCCACTCTCATATTGAAGGCCAGTTCTTCCAATTGTGTAGTGGATGGTATCTTTCCTTGCTTATTCAAGAACTTCATCTTGGCAATCTTCCCTTATTTCCAGTAGATACGTTTTTCAGTTTCTAGAGGATCATTTTCATCAGCATACACAAAAAATCACAATTCTCCCATTTTACAAAAGAAAAATTAACCTATAACTGAAACTAAGTGGGACCCTGTGGGGCTTCCAGGCCCTGAAACTGAGTGGGGCTTGGGCACGGAAGCCTCCTTTTGTCCATCATTTCTCACAGGCAAGACTCCAGCCTCCATGACCTGTCCTGAGTTACAAAGGGCAGATTATCGAACAGTTGCTAATCAAGGGAGGAGCAGCCAGGAACCACCTGAGACTAAGGGGAGGCAGGCCCTGCTCAACCATAATCTTGTCAGAGATCTCACCTTTGAACCACTGTTATAAAACCCTCATCAAGTTCTCTGGAATTGGGACACATAATTTTTCGAGGCAGAAGTCCGGTGTGTCTCCCTTTGCCTGGCAAAGTAATAAAGCTATCCTTTTCTACTTCACCCAGAGCTCTGTCTCTGGGGTTTGATTCAGCATAGGTGTCCAGAGAGGCCGAGCTTTCGGTAACATAACCTCAACCAGTTACTGTATCAATTTTCTCCTTTTCTTTATAATGAGTCTCCTTAGGAAGGCTGTCTATCCTTGCTGTCTCCAACGCCTCTCCAGCTGGAGTTTGCTTTACTGTTCCGCTATTCTGCGCTTCACAAATCACCAGTGACGTCCATATTGCTCTATACAATGGTTGACTTTCAAACTGTAATGAACTTAACTTCCCGTCAATATTTGACACAGCTAGAATTCCTCCCGGAAACACTTTCTGCAGGTGGCTTCCAGCACACCACGTTCTGCTGTTTTTCTCCTGCCTCTTTAACCACTCCATTTCAAGCTCCTTTCCTGTTTTCTATTCTTCAAATTAACCTTTTGACTTTTCTGTTTGTACATGGTCTTTGGTAATTGCAAAGAGTCTTATGGATTAAATATCATCTCTAGTCTAATGCCTCTCTGACTTATATTTCAAAATCTTATTTCCTTTTTGAAATCCAGACTCACAAATCCAACTCCCTCCTCTCCGTTTCCTACTGAATTTTCAATAGGCATTTTTATTTCAACAAGTCCTAAACTAAACTTCTGATCTTCCCCTTCCCCCTTCCAAACCTATCATGTAGCTTTTCCCTTTGCAGTTAGTGGCAGTTCCATTCTTCAAATCGCACAGGGCAACCACAGAGTTATAGTCGATGTCTTCCATTTTCTTACTCCCATTAACCAATTCTTTAGCAAATCATTTATTTCTTCAAAATGTATCAGGAAACCTGTCTACTTTTTATTTCCCATGCAGCAAACATGATGGGCTATATTGCTATTATATCAATATGGTATTATTTACATGACCTTCTAATTGATCCCCCTGCTAATTCATTTACCACCTTAGAATCTAGTCATATCAAAGCTGACTCAGTGATTCATTTAAAATGTATTGTAGCTCAAATCATTTTATGCCCCTGCTTCAAAGCTCTTCAATCATTTGCAGCCGAAGTAAAGACAAAACCCCTAGATAGTATTTAAAAGGCTCTACAGTTGTTAGCCCTCTCTTATCTCCTGCTTTTTGCCCCTTGCTCACTTGGTCTCAACATCACTGGCTATCTTGCTTTTCTTGAAACACACCAGATTTGCACTTGCCTGAGGGATTTTACACAAGGTCACCTCTCTGCCTGAGATAAATTCTTTTCATACATCCTCACAGTTCTGCCTCACTTTCTCTAGTTTTTAACTTAAGGAACAGGTTTATTGTGAACCTGTGACTAATGCTCTATTTAAAATCACAGTATTTTCTTGTATCTCCTAACCACTCCCATGGTTTATTTTTCTTCCTAGCAGTTATCACTTTCTGACCTATTGTATTATTATATATGGTATTAACTTAAATGGAAGGCAAGTTTCAGGAAATCAGCGCATTTTGTCTATTATATTTAATGTTGTGTCCCCAGTAGCAATAAGCTGTAATGGTATCTAACAAATACTGAGATATACAAATACAAATATAAAATATACATGTATAATCAATGAATGAGTGGTTGAAAAATGATATAGACTATAAATAAAGAATTCTAACATAAAAGAAATGGATTACACACACACACACACACACACACAATTTTTTTTTTTTTTTTTTTAACTGGGAGAGTGACATCAGCAACACGGAGGACCAGGAAGATCCAGGACCTTGTTCCTTCAGGGAAACATTAACAAAAAATTAGAGACCGACTAAACAACTTTACAGGAGCTCTGGGAATCATCCAAATATCTCCAGCAACTAAGTGGATGCTTAATCAAGAAAAAAAAACATATTCAAAAGGAAATTTGGAAGGGGGGTTACTCATTCTTGCCCCACTTCCTCCCTGTTACATATGGTCTTGGTGTGGTCTGTAGGAAGTGGCAGTTCTGTCCTCAGTTACTTTCTGTGAACCCGAGAGAGCAGAACAGCCCTAACTTACAACATTATAACTTACCTGGTGGCTATTTAAGGAATTGGTCTCTGTGGGGGTCTAAGTGGGAGTTTAGACCTCCAAAAGCAGTGCAGCTCAGATCACAGGCTAAGAAAAGGCTCATGAGGCTATAAAAAGCCTACAGACTAACAGGTGGCTGGAGCAATAAATTACTGATCGAGGGATACAGTATAACAGCTAAGACCACTAGAAGAAGCAGGGGATGGAAATTAACACACGGAAAACCAGCAGTCTATACAGAATAAGACATACACAGGCCTAGGGAAGATACATGCCCAGAAAGGTCATAAGAGGACCGTAAGTCCTTTTTTAAAAAAAAAAAAATTATTTATTTATTTTTGGCTGCATTGGATCTTTGCTGCTGCACACGGGCTTTCTCTAGTTGCAGTGAGCGGGGGCTACTCTTCGTTGCGGTGTGCGGGCTTCTCATTGCAGTGGCTTCTCTTGTTGAGAAGCACAGGCTCTAGGCATGTAAACTTCAGTAGTTGCAGCACGAGGGCTCTCTAGAGCACAGGCTCGGTAGTTGTGTGACCGGGCTTAGTTGCTCTGCAGCATGTGGGATCTTCCTGGAACAGGGCTTGAACATGTGTCCCCTGCATTGGTAGGCAGATTCTTAACCACTGCACCACCAGGAAGTCCAAGGACTGTTAAGTCTTAATGCCAAGCTGATTCTGATGCTCAAGCATGTCCTGCTAATTAGTGAAAATCTTCTCTGTCATAGAACCAGTCTTCCAAGACTGGGAGAGGTAGCTGATTTTTCAAATTCTCAATTTTCAACAAAAGATTACAAGGCACACAAAGAAACAGAAAAATATGGCTATTCAAAGGAGCAAATAAATTTCCAGAAACCATTTTTGAAAAACGCAGAAATTGAACCTACTAGACAAAGACTTTAAAACATCTGTCTTGAATATGCTGAAAGAGCTAAAGGAAAATATGGGCAAAGAACTAGCAATAGAGGGAAACTATCTCAATATAGTAAAAGCTATACATGTGAAATCCACATTTAACATTATACTCAATGGTAAAAGACTACTCTTTTTTCCTCTAAGATTAGGAACAAGACAAGGATGTTGATTTTCAACACTTCTATTCACCATAGTACTGGAAGTCTTAGCCAGAAAAATTAGGACAGGAAAAGAACAAAAGGCATCCAAATTAGAAAGGAGGAAGCAAAATTATATGTATTCAAGGCATGATTTATATGTAGAAAACCCTAAAGATTCTGCACACAGAAACAAAAAAATGTTTAGAACTAAGAAAAGAATTCAGCAAATTTTCAGGTTACCAAAGCAATGCTCAACAAACAATCTGAAAAACAATGTACTGACAACAAACTGTCTGAAAAAAATTGATAATTTTATTCACAAATAATAAATTACTTAGGAATAAACTTAACCAAGGAGTCCAAAGACTTGTACAGTGTAACTTACAAAACATTGCTGAAAGAAAGAATATAACAATAAATGGAAAGACATTCCGTGTTCATGGTTCAGAAGGTATAATATTGTTAAGATGTCAGTACTACCCAAAACTATTTACAAAGTCAATGTAAATCTTATCAAAATCCCAATGATTTTTTTTTTCAGAAATAGAACAATTCATCCTAAAATTAATATGGAATCTCAAGGGACCCTGAACAGCTAAAACAATCTTGAAAAAGAACAAAGTTGGAGGTCTCACATATCCTGATTTCAAAATACAACAAAGCTACAGTAATTAAGAGTACAGTACTGGTATAAAAATAGAAATATAGAACAATGGATAGGATAGAGACACCAGAAATAAATCATCACATATATGTTACATATATGTCACATATATGTAATTATTTATGAAAAGGGTACCAAGACTATTGGAGAATGATAAGACTTTTTAGTAAACAGTCTGAATATAGTTGGGAAAATTGTATATCCACGTGCAAAAGAATAAAGTTGGCTCTTTGTTAGACTCTATACAAACATTTAAAAAATAGATCAAAGAGCTAAATGTAAGAGATAAAATTATAAAACTCTTAGAATAAAACATAGCAGGAAAGCTTTATGACATTGTGTTTGGCAATGATATCTTGGATATGACACCAAAAACACAAACAGCTAAGGAAAAATAGACAATTTGTCCTACATCAAAATTAAAAACTTTGTGCATAAAAGACACTGTAAACAAAGTGAAAAGGCAACCCATGGAATGGGAGAAAATATTTGCAAATCCTATATTAGATAAGGAGTTAATATCCATAATATATAAAGAACTTCTGCAATTCACAACAACAACAACAACAACAGCCTATTTAGGAAATGCGCAAAGGATGTTAATAAATATTTCTCCAAAGAAGATATAAAAATGGCTGAGAAGTACATGAAAAGAGGTCAATATCACTAATCATTTGAGAAAGTTAATCAAAACCACAATGAGATACCACTTCATACCCATTTAGACAGTTATTATCAAAACCAAAAGAAAATAATAATATTAAAAAAAACCACACACACAGAAAATGACAAGTGTTGGTGAGGACGTAGAGAAATTAGAATCCTCATGCATTTTAAGTGGGAATTTGAATTGTTGAAGCCACTAGGGAAAACTCTATGGCCATTTCTCAGAAAAATTTAAAACAGAATTATTATATGATTCAGTAATTTACTTCTCTGTATATGCCCACAGGAATTAAAAGAAGGGACTTGAAGAGATATTTGTAAAACCATGCTCACAGAAGTATTATCTACAATATCCAAAAGGTGGAAGCAACTCAAATGTCCATCAATGAATGAGTGGATAAACAAAAAAGCAGTGTGTGTATATATATATATATATATATATATATATATATATATATATATATATGTATATACACACAATGCAATATTATTTATCCCTAAAATGGAAAGACATTTTGACAAACACTACAACAACAGTGATTAGCCTTGAAAACATTACGCTAAGTGAAATAAACCAGTCACGAAAGGACAAACATTGTATGTTTCCATTTTTATGAGATATCCATAGTAGTTGAAATCCATTATTTTTCAGAAACCTGCAAATTAGAGGAGTTAATTAACTTTCTAAAGTGTACACAGCTGATATAGCAGAATCAATCTTCCATTTCGGATTAGACTTTATCTTCTGGGGAGTGCTTCCTGACTTCCTAAACCTAGATCGAGGACATCTCCCATATTACCCCACGTTTAATTAACATTGTTATTTACCTTCTCACTCTGAATTTAATCACTTATTTGATAAACTGTAAATTTTTCAAGGGCAAGGGTAGTGTCTTTTCTTATTTCACAATTAAATTCCCAGATTTTATTAAATTCTGTTTCTACCCCATGAGTCCTCCTCCCATTTCTTTGATTCTATCTCTATTATTAAAAACAACTTCTTTTATTTTGCTCTCACTATTATACCAGCACCAGGCTGGGCTCTCATACATATTAACTCTTTTACACTTCACCATATGTCCTGTGAAATAGTATCATTCTTACCTTATAATGAATCTATAGGCCCATCCTTTATTTAGAGTCATGGCCTATTACAGTCCCTAATATCTGACCAAAATGTTCTCGTACATGCTCAAATAATCCCTAAATATCTGACTGTCCTCTCTCTGTTAGAGTTCAGTAGTTTTTCTCCAAATAGACCATAAGGACAGGTATCAGGCAATATTTCAAGGGAGAGCAGCATCCAAGGTGCTTTCAAGGCCTTACTTCTCTAGACAAAAATGAAGGTAGTACCTATGGCTCCTCCTCTAGAGGAAAATATATTCACACTTTTCTATTTTCTTTTGGAAACAGATTCACTTCTTCTTTTTGCCTTGTTCTTTTCCTCAGTTACTCTTTTCTGAAAAAAAAATCTACAGGATGATAATATATAAAACATATTCAGTAAATGAAAATAATATTTCATTCTTTTGGATTGTGATTCATAGGATGTGTAATGGAGGACAAATATGGGTTAAATTTTTTAAATGAATGAAAATATTAAAGATTAATATTCATTGATAATCATAGAATTATAGAAAGAAGTATCAGCAGAAATTTGAAATTGCTTCCCCAAATTTGAAACCCATAGACTTTCCTTTATTTTGTACTTCTTGCACACTGCAGAGTTTGTGACTTATTTTAAAATGCTCCATAAAAATTTAAGCTTTAAATTCAAGCTTTAACCTACATCTCTAAGTATTTGGAAAATTTATAAAATATTAATATAATATTAGAAAAAATAGATAATTGTATATTCACAATATCCTGCCTTGTTTCTTTCTTTTTCTCCAGGAAAGAGTGAACCAAAATATTAAATACATATATTTGGATAAAGTACACACACATATCTCACTTTATGTGAATAGTATTAGCTAGGTATGCATATGAGCATTTTGCTCTGATAGGGGAAAAAAAAGACAAAAGCAATTTCACATAGCAAAAGTCTTTTTCTAAATTCTTCAGTATAATCTCAGAAATTCTTGCTCAGTCAGCTGTTAACTGGCGTTTGGATGCTTACACTTTGAATTCTATGGACTTCAGCATCTTATTTGATTTTGCAACCACTGCTGCTGACCCAGAAATGTTTGCTTATGTGACTTCTTGTGAAGTGTTCAAATTGCACTGAGTAGGCCAGGGAAATACATTACTTTGGAGTACAGTATTCTATAATTGAATACAGGACTTTAGTAAATCATAGTTTGAATGAAAGGAAAGGTGAATTGGACCTTACAAGATTGGTTTAGTTGATTATAGTATCATGGGATTTTAGAACTGAGGGGACCCAAGGGATCATTCAGCTTAACCTCATTATTTTACAAATGTGGATTCTGAAAAACACCAAGGGGAAGTGATTTTACTAAGACTCACAACTAATTGCAGTCTGGTCTAAGAATCTTTGTAACATGATGCCTATTCTAGGAATATGTCCTTATCAAGAAGCAGTATTGATTAATTAACAACCTGAACAATGCATGAAGCTGAGTTAGGTTCACATTCTAGCTCTGACACTTACTTGACCTCTGGCAATCAGAAATCAAACTTCTAAGCCTCAGTTTATTCATCTGTAAAATGTGTGCTAAAACTGTACTGGCCTATTGTGAGATACAGATGAGATAATGCATATAAATAACTCAACAGTAACAGACACATGCTAAACACTCAGGAAAGGTTTGTTTTTTTAGTCAACCTTATGGGTTCTGTTTGTTCAATAAATATTTTATCTTTACTTACTCTAGTTGTTAGTGTCTATACCCAGAAATATTAAGGGCAGGCAAAGGTGTGTTTATTTAAGAAGATAAAGATGCATAGTTATTTATTGGTTCAGTTATAAAAGATAAGAATCATTATTATATGTTTATATACACCTGCTCATGGATTAAAAGAACAGTATGCATTTCCTTTGGGAAACACCTAATTCCTTTCATACTATTGTTACTTGCTATGAAATTTTTAAAAATCCTCCATTACAGGAATGTATAAGCAGTAGTGAATGCTGAATTATACATATTAAAGACATAGGTGTAGCTTTTGAAAACTGAGAGTAATCTAGTTTAAAATGGGAGATTAAATAGTGGAACAATTAATAAATTTCAGGCATGCCTCTTTGCACTCTTAGGTTATTAGAAGGAAGGGATTCTGTAATGAATTCTACAGTTTCTGACCCTGATAGTGATATTGAACTGACAATTACAAAAGGCAGCTTGAGGGGATGGAGTGATGCATTGGCATTGAAACTAGGGCATCTGTTCTGCTTCTAGTACCCGTACTGTTTAAGCAAATATCAAGGGTCTAACAGCTTGATAAGTATTCATGGCCCAGAACCCTCCAATTATACCATGTGTCATGACATTGTTGCAAATGCTATCCTCAACCATTTGAGAGGAAAAAAATGTTTAAAAAAATATACTATTGTGGGAGTGCATTAACCTGCTCTCAGCTGCTCGGCAAGAGACAATATAAGTGTGCTTCAGTTAAGGATGACACAAACCTTTGCCTTTGAGCTAAAAGGGCTATTAAGTTAAACACAGCTCTTATAAAAAGGTATTTATTGTTGGTTTGAAGACTATTACTATGTCATTACATTCAGTTAATACATTTTGTTATTTTAATAATAACTTGGGAGTGCAGAATGATTTCCTGCAGGTTCTGAACTTTCGAACAGCAACATTTCAAACTTTTGAGTTCCCTCAGTGTATTCTGATTCCTCTAGGTTTATGCTTCATCATAATATAATATCTCCATTTGGTAGATCTGGAAATGAGAAAGGACTTGCTGAAAGGTCATAACCAGAAGGAAGGAGCTGTTTTTACTCTCCTGTGAATGCCAGCTTGCTTAAAGTGTGCTTTGCTCTCAACTTCTAGGCTTATGATTATGTTTAATAATAACTCTTTAAAACATAAACTCTTGAAAATCAAAGAAACATTTTGAAAAACAGCTGTGCCCTAATAGTAGACTGATTAATTTTTGATTCTCTTTAACATAACTAACTAAGACAACTTGGCTCCATTTCAGCTGAAAATGCATTTCTTCTAACACTAAGTTGGCATTTATCTAATGACTATAATGAAGGCAAATGTTACATGTTAATATTTCTGTAAAACCGGAAGGAGCTTAAGAGAATCAAAGGCACTTTTTATTTACTTTGAAGAAACAAATTTGTTCTGAAGGCTTCCATGGAGCTTTAAGATGATCCAAACCTACTGTCTCTGTTTTACCATTGTAGTGGCTTGTGTTGGAATAAATCTCCATTTGACAGAACAAAAGCAGAGCAGAGTTGCCATATTATAAGAGGCCATTGTCTCATCTGGTCTGAATTCCTGCCTGTAGCCAACTAATCTTCTTTTACATCAAGCCTGTATTACAATCCCGTGACTTTTGCTGGACTTAAAGTCCCTATGATATAATTTTCCTCCACAGGTGGTGGTAGGAATTGGGCATTCACCAATGGAAAAACTGGTTTGTGCCACCAAAAATAAAAATTTTTGTTTAATAATCCTGGGATGTAGAAAAAGTGGATAGCTCTTAGTTGGGAACAAAATCAGATTTCCTTCATGTACACTTACTTTCTGCAGTGTTTTATATTATTCGTATAAATTAGAGTTTTGAGGTTGTGTAAAACAACAGTCAAGGACTTGGTTGTTTCTTTTTAAAGATCATATTCAATACCATGATGATTGTCAGGATAGTTATAGCTAGACCTAACTTTTATGAACATTGAATCTTCACATTGACATTGATGATGTAGTGAGGAGTGTTGGCACTTTAATTTCTAGGGAATTACTCATCACTGATACGGTATTTAAGTAAGAAAAACATTCATCTAAGATAAAAATTTTTAAAACCTAGTTCAAGTTCTATAACTTTGCATAAAAATTATTAGTGAGTCAAACTCAGCTTCACATATTGAAGATTTTTCTAAAATATTTTTTACTTAAAATCACCTGTAACTAATACTTCCCTAAATAATTTTTGGAGATCTTATGCAAGGACCATACAGTTCATAAGAGCAATCACAATTATGAATTTGGAGATTCTGTGTGTCTATAATTCTCTAGGCTTTTAATTTTCTTATCTGTAAATAAGTGAACTGCACTAGATGTGCAGTTTTAGGTGACTTTATACACAAAGACCCTAGACTATATCTCCTCCTTATTATCATGAGCATGAAATCCATGATTGCTATACTTTTGATTTCTTTCATTACACGTATTTTTCCTGTGTCAGAAGCTAAAAAAAAAATTACTTCTTTTCAGCCCATCATATTTTAGTTTTTATACTAATTAATTAATTATTGAATTTCTGAGACAATCCTCTATAGTTGAGAGTTAGTTTGTCAACAATTTATGGTGTAGTGGTGTCAAGGTCCAAAGCATTTACTCTCATCCTATTTAGCCAAATGAATCATAAAGACTTGGTGTTAATATTTTACCTTTTCATGTATAGCCCTCTAAACCTCATTTTTTTCATATGAAAATGGGGTAAGTATGTATAACCCATAGTGCAGTTGTGAAATGAGAAAATGCATTTCAGGGGTCTTATATAATGCTTAAAACATATTTGTTTTACAATATTATGAACATTAATATGTGAGCAACATTTTTACTACTAAGTACATCATTTTAATTTATTTTCCCAAATGTAAATTTCCCAGTAGGAAGAAAAGAAAAATACTGATATAGTAATTATGTTATTTACTGAGCTCAGAAGCTGTTTTTTATGCACCCAAGTCCATATTCTTTGAGTCTCTGTTACTTAGGCTGGATATAGTTTTATGGATAATTTAATGTTTAATATCTTAATTTACTTGAACTGGTATTTTAGTAAATGCACTCATTTGTGAGTGAATTCACTTTTCAGTTATCTTCATATTGAAGAAGAGATGTTTTTCTTCATATTGAAAAACTTTCAATATGAGGGTTTGTGTATGTTTGATATTGTTATTTGCCAGTAAAATGTAAATATTCTGGATTCTCAAAGATAAATTTTGTTCAACATTTACATGCCTTTCCTAAAGGAGCTGATGGACTTGGAAAAGTAATATCTGTTTATTCATTCATCATCCATCCATCTATCCACCCATCCATTTATTTTTCTCTGCCATATTCCTTAGTGAATAAAGCTATTCCTTTTCCATTTTTGAATTTCCCATAGCTTATTTTCACTGTTGCTAGCTTCTTCATAAGCTCAGTTCAAATTCGATCTCTAGGAAGTCTCTCTTCTCTACTATAGCTGACATGAGTTTATTTTTCTTTGAACACGCAAAGCCTATAATGTATAGATTTGCCTGGTAATTAGTCATACATTGCCTTTTAATATCTTTTGAACTGATATTAATCTGTTGTGTGCTTATTTGTTTTCAAACATGTATGTTCAATTTCTACAATTTAAATTTTAAAATTCTTAAAATTACAAGCTATAAATTATGCTTCTTTATATTCTTTTACTTGTAGAAACACAATAAGTATTTCTTGATTAGTTTATTCTGTAAGCAAAGGCTACATATGTAGACATG
Source organism: Balaenoptera physalus (assembly GCF_965194825.1). Taxonomy (NCBI): domain Eukaryota; kingdom Metazoa; phylum Chordata; class Mammalia; order Artiodactyla; family Balaenopteridae; genus Balaenoptera; species Balaenoptera physalus. The sequence continues at coordinate 133,220,340 of NC_138882.1, read as the reverse complement.
CCCATTAGTGTCACAACTGAAAGCACTAATGCTATTAAATAAAAACTCACTACAAACTGGGACTTAATAGCTCCCAGGAGTATTGATTCTTCACTTTTCAATTTGGCCAGAAAATGTCAGATTCTACTTTCTTGCTCATAGAGGAGGAACAAAAATAAATGGCTGGCCTAAGCATGACTTAACAAAACATGATTTGTTACTAGAAAACTTAGTTTACCTGTAGAAAAAAAAATATTCATGAGCTAGTTTAAATCTCAGTTTAAATACTAATAACTACTCTAAAACATGTTTTAAACAAAAAACACTTTTCTTAGCCTAAATTTGACTTTGCAGGCTGTGTCTCATTTCTCTGTACCTCTCTTCATATTTTTCTGCAGCTGCTGAAATCTATAGGGAATATCTCTCCATGGAGACAGAGCCAGACAGCCCAAGTCTCTTCTCTGTTCTTGAGTTCCTGTTTTCAAGTAATGATTCGGATAAACTAGAGACCAGTTTTCTTTCATGCAACTCTGGCAGCTGAATTAATTCTCCAAAGACTCCACTTTGGAGGCAAGCAGATGGTACACATGCACGTGTTTTAGTTTTGATTGTACCAGTTCTGAATAATTTAAAGTTCCAAATCTCTATAAAACTACTGTATTCCCATTTCCCAATACAATTTTTTTTTCTTTTGCCTCAGAACTTCCTTCCTTATATTTTGACATTTGGCTGAAACTTCGTTCATTTTGTACTGGCTTCATTGTCACATACCTCCTGCTGTTCTTTGTTACAATTTTAGATAAGTATGGCTTTAGAAAACTAAGATGCTTTTAGAAACTATTTTGCTGGTGATTTTCCCCTTACCATTTGCAAAGCATTTTGTATACATAAACAGCACATTAGCCAAATGATGTTGTTATCACAGTTCCTGTTGGTCTACACTTGGCTCTCGCTTTAGAATTACCCCAAATAGGTTTGCAGAGTTTTATAGTTGCATTATGAGGCACTCAATAATATATATGAACTTAGGCATTTTTTTTCCCCCTGACATTTTGTTTGAGAAACAGCTTGTCCTTTCTCTGTTGAAGATTCACTGCTGCTTCAGTAGAACATAAGAAGGGAATGTTCAGAACAATCTCTAAGTAGTTTTCCCCATATTAAATTGAGAAGACTTACCAAATGTAGTTCAAAATTTTCTTTGAGGTCTAGTGATTTGTGAAGTTAATGGGAGCTGTGAGGCATGCATGTATTTGTACACTCACACATATATGCACACACATTGAAGCTACCCCACTCAATCAGAAAGCTCTGCTACTGTAGGCAGTAAAGCTATGATTCAATTCTGGTTGAGTTTCACTAAGTTTTACTGCCAGTGCCGCCTTCTCTTACTATGGCTAAGACATGAGAATAACTATGAGATAGAGTGCGCTATATTAGCACAAGTCAAGAAACTTAACCATGTAGTCAATTTAGAATGAGATGGTAATCTCAACTGTGAAGATAACTACAGTATATAATTAACCTTTACCAAATGATGTTTTTATATTGTTTTGTGGTTCATTCAAACCTTATAAAAATTACATCATTTCTGAGTACCATATTATGAATTCAGAACTTAAGCCTCAGAGAGACTTAGTGGCTTGAGTATAAACAATAATACATTGAAGCAAGGATACAAACTCCAGGTACTATGATACCAAATTCCATTTTTTTCCCACATAAGGTAGAACAAGATAAAGAGCATAGCATTTATAGAACACCCAAACACATTTTGTCTAGAATAACTTTGCATCATTATTAAAATATAATTACGTAGAAAATAGGATATAAAACACATTTTTTTGTTGTTATCTGTATACAAAGTTCAGAAAACAAACTCAGAACAACTGCAGAGAGCCTCAGAAATTTCATCTATTTGATAGAACACTTTCCTTAGGGACCATAACGATTGCTATGCAGAATCAACAAATAAGTAACTTTCAGTAGTGTTTTGTCTCTCTTGATTTCAACCATTCAAGTGATGTGACTTCTACCATTTCCCTTGAGGGATAATTCCATAATCCAGCAGTCTAACTGTCAGGAAGTTTTTCATGTATTCCATCCAAAATGTCTTTTCTCTAACTTCATTCCATTCTCATAGCTACATCATATCTGAGCATATCACTAAATGATTTCTCATTCCCAGTGAGGGTTACACTTTTAAACATTTGGTGGCCTGATATTTTCTTCTTATTTCTCACTTTCCAAGAGTTACATATTTACCTCCAACAAAATTCTTTCTTCAGTCAGTCCCTTTACTGCCTTCATCAATTTTAAATTCTTCCCTGAACAGCCATTTGTTCGCTAAAAGTTTTGAAGTCAGGCATAGGAAGATTATGGTTCTTCACTACAAAGCTATATTCTAAACATACTATTCAAAACATTACCAATATTTATGCTTTGCAATTCAAACAAACACAAAAAAACAAACAAAAGAAAGCAGAATGCACATCCCAAATAATTAAAATAAATGACAGAGTAAGATTTTCACCTGACCCCTTGAGAATATCATAGACTAAAGATTAGTTTTAGTGTTTGCCTTCCCTTCCTTAAACTCTAGTTCCAAGTTTTATTTTTCCCATTTTTTTTATTATTTAAGACTTCTAAAGTGTGTTTCCATGGTCTTCGTTCGCTATGTCTCTAAGATTTCTATTTTTTAAATAACACTTTGATTATCTTAAACTGGCAGTGCTTATATTGTGACTAATCATGATTTACATATATTTGTTTTACAATATAGCTTAAGGAGTGCCATGTTTTGTATATGGTTACATATTACAAAACTCAATAGAGCCTGTCTTGGCAGAAAATTGTTTTCACTTTTAAGTTGGTCTAAAATATATTTTGTTCAGAAAGCAATTATTAGATATCTATGATGTTCAGGCAAAGTGTTATGTTCTAGTTATTTACACTTCTTGTCTATATCTGGTGTGCGGGAAATTTGTAATTAAATTTTAGTTATGTATTTAAAATTAGATAATAGCAATCCACACAGGGTACACTGAGGCACAGCAGAGAGAGATCTCAAGCCTATGAACGAGGGTCAAGGGGGGGATGGGAAACGCTTTTAAGGTAATGTTTCATCTGAGTGTTCAATAAGAATAGCTTTTTACCAAATACCTGGAAGAAGTTACCAGGTGATGGAGCACTGTGAGGTCACAAACAGAACAATCTGATATGTTTAAAGAAGTATTAAAAGCTTTGAATTCCTGGAGCACAGGAGACATTGAAATTTAGAGAAAAAAGACATTTGAGATAAAGCCAAAGAATTGAGAAGGGCAAAACATATATTATTTAAAAAATTTGGATTTTAACTCAGAGTTGCATTAAATTATGGCCCTCATATCAAATCTAGCCTCACCTCTTTTTGTAAAGAAAAGTTCATGGAGACACAGCTATACCAATTGTTTACATATTGTCTATGACTGCTTTTATGCTACAACTGCAGAGCTGAGTAGTTCTAGCAGAGACCATGTATCCTGCAAAGCTGAAAATATTTACTATCTAAGTCTTTACAGGAAAAGTTTTCTGACCTCTTTTCTGGGCAACGTTAAGCCACTGAAAGATTTGAGTCAAGAGGTAGCATGATTTGTTTTTCCTTCGGGAAGTTAGGTTTGGTAACAGTTGGACAATAGATGGGAGATGTCACAAAAGTTATAGTCCGGCCTGTGATGAGTGCTTTCTCTCTGTTGTGTCTAGTTTGTTTCCTGTCTTTTTCCTTTCTATTTTCACCATAAACTATTTACACTGATGCTAACTGATACTTTGGCCTCTTGCTCATTATATTAATTACTAAATATTTTACTTTAAAGATTTAGCAGGAAAACAGTAGTTTCATAAGAGCTGTTTCAAAAGTAATTCATAATACATGGTTTATAAAACCTGAATGTCTATTCTTGGGTATAAACATTTCCTATTTTTATATAAAAGCAGAAGCACCAATAAACATTTATTGTGCATCCACTGTATATAAAGGATTTTTCTAGGTTCGAACTTAGTATAATGGGAGTTCTTCATGATGAAGGGCAAGGTAATTGATCAAAATATTGTTAAACTAAACGTTACTCTAGCTCCAGTTTTCTCAATAGCAACACTATTGACATTTTTTTTTTTTAATTTATTTTTGGCTGCATTGGGTCTTCGTTGCTGTGCACGGGCTTTCTCTAGTTGCGGCGAGTGGGGGCTACTCTTCGTTGCGGTGCATGGGCTTCTCATTGAAGTGGCTTCTCTTGTTGTGGAGCATGGGCTCTAGGCACACGGGCTTCAGTAGTTGTGGCATGCGGGCTCAGCAGCTGTGGCTCGTGGGTTCCAGAGAGCAGGCTCAGTAGTTGTGGCGCACGGGCTTAGTTGCTCTGCGGCATGTGGGATCTTCCTGGACCAGGGCTTGAACCCATGACCCTTGCATTGGCAGGCGGATTCTTAACCACTGCGCCACCAGGGAAGCCCACTATTGACATTTTGAGCCAGAAAATTCTTTGTTGTAGAGAGCTGTTTTATACATCATAAAATGTTTAGCAACATACCTGACCCCTTCCCACTAGATGCCAACAGCACCTCCTACCTCAATTGTGACAATCAAAAATGTCTCCAGATATCACCAGATGCCTAATGCCTCCTGAGGGAACAAAATCTGTGCTGATCGAAAACCACTGAATTTTGTTCCTTTCTCTTCTTTGTTCTCACAGAATATATCTTTGCTAAAAATAACAAAAGACAAAAAAAAAAAAAAAACACTGCATTTTTTCAAGGCAGGGAGCTCTTTAATCAGAAAGTTGAGATCACAGGCTAATGGTATGGTGAGGATGGATTCAGTCTGTGCTGTGTCTCAGTCTCTTCCTGAAAATTGACTTCATGTTGTGACATTTTCAATTCTTGCAAAATTCTTTGTCACAAAAACGAGGTATCAGATTTCAATTGTCTCATTTTTACATTCCTCTGCTGTAGTTTGTTGACCTTTTCAGTATTCTAAGCAAGATTTGGAAAGAGTTGACCATTCCCTGCTCTTCCTGTTAAGAAGTACAGTAACCTGTTGTGGACTCTAAGCCAACTGAGATGAAGAATTTAGAAATGTTGAAATGGTTCAGCATGCCATATATTTCACAGGATTTGCAAAGCATTTTAAATCTGTTTTAACTATTTTTTAAAAATAAAATCCAATCCAAAGGTTAAAGAAAATTATAGTATGTCTTGATTAATGCTCTTCCTAATGTTAGTCTAACTTGTTATATAGCTTTTGCCTTGTGGCCATCTTAGGGAATTAGAATTGATATAACCCCACCTCAGAATAATAATTTTTGAAACTGCTAGGCAACTCTTTGTAGTCTTCCTGAGCCCTGGGAATACTTACATCTCTGAGTTTACTCAGCTCTACAGCATTTCCAGACAAAAAAATGTAAAACTCATTCAAATAAGAGACATTAAATTTTCTGCTTCTTCAGCAACACTGCAAGAATTTTCATTTAACAAAGTGTCAGCATCAGCAATACCATTATCAATGGACATCTGGTTTTCATTCTCATATACATAGGCAGCAAATTTAAGGTCCAGTTTAGCATATTCAGTGAAGTGAATGTGTTTAGGAGGGGTATTGGGGAAGGTAGATGTGTTTCTGTACTCCTTTTGAATCAGAAAGGAATTTGAAATTACTTAGATATCAAAAAGCCAAATGTGTTAGAACAGAAGGCTTGTACTAGCATAGGGACTTTAAAATACAATATTTGTGACATATGTAAATGACATGAATTCTTGAATACAACAGTCATGTAAAATTGTGTCTATTCTCTTTGTATTTAGTACCTGGATGTATCAAGGGACACAGCTGCTGCTTGAATACTCAACAATACTGAATTGAAACAAAGGGTAGCAGTTGGATAACAAAGTGTATTTTCTACTTGTAGTTTGTGAAATCAATTTACAGGTGTCTTGGGAACTGAGGGAGAGGAGTGGCAAGCATAATGTAAACTAAAGCAAAAATTGTCTTAACACACTTTTAGTTATATGTAAAGGGAAATGACGAGTCCCTTACATTCAACATTAAAAGTTTTAATAATAATGTTATTTTCAACCTACGAGTCAACATATTACATCTCCTAAGGCTGAAATTTCAGAGAAGCGAATATGGTCAGTGCATGTTTTCTGTGGGGGAGCATACAGAGTCTCATCCTTGAAAATAATTAAAGGTAAGAGTTATGAAACCTGGTTTTAAATTTAGGTTGTGTGTGTTTTTTGCTCATGAATTTAGGTATATATTGTACTTCTTGGCAGATTTTCTTCAGTAAAATGATGTTAATAAAGCTACATTACATAACTTAAAAGGGGGCTGTTGAGAAGCTATATTAAGTTAATAGGTTTATTTTATTTTATATACTTGGTATCATCTAGGGATACAAGGGCTCGAAGTATAAAAAGTCACTCATTAAAAAATATTTTGCTTAACAAGTCCATGTGCAAAATTGAGAGGGGGATAGAAAATGTACAATAGATTGTCTCTGCCTTGAAGAAGTATAGTTTCTAAAAGAGTACTTAGGACAAGATAGAAATACCTTGATGAGTAAAGTGTTTTACACTTTTTAAAAACGATATTCAGTTATTCAAATCTGATCAATAAATGTTTGATTCTAATTATTAGCTAGATACTCTGGTTGGCCTGGAAACACTGACAAATTATCCTTGATTTTGAGTAGTTTATATTCTAATTAGGGGGTATGGAATTTCCAAGTAGTATAAATGTAGTATAGTGGTAAAGATGTAACAAGGGTGTCACAAGGGGCACAAAGAATACACTGGTATAACTATAACTAAAGTACCTGGGTAGGGCAAAGGAAAAAAGAAAAAACAGAGACGAAAGAATGGGGTTGGTACCTGAACCACTGGGAGGGAGCTGTGAAGGAGGAAAAGTTTCCACAGGCTAGGAAGCCCCTTCACTGGTGGAGACAGGGGGCGGTGGGTGGGGTGAAGCTTTGGAGCCACGGAAGAGAGCGCAGCAACAGGAGTGCAAAGGGCAAAGTGGAGAGATTCCAGCACGGAGGATCAGTGCTGACCAGCATTCACCAGCCCGAGAGGCTTGTCTTCTCACCCACCGGGGTGGGTGAGGGCTTGGAGATGAGGCTCTAGCTTCGGTGGTCAGATCCCACAAAGAGGACTGGGGTTGGCTGTGTGAACAAAGCCTGAAGGGGGCTAGTGCGTCACAGCTAGCCGGGAGGGAGTCCGGGAAAAAGTCTGGATCTGCCTAAGAGGCAAGAGACCATTGTTTCGGGGTGTGCATGGAGAGGGGATTCAGAGTGCTGCCTAAATGAATCCCAGAGACAGTCGCAAGCCAGTTGCAGCCACCAAGAATCCTGTGTGCAAGCACAGGTCACTATCCACATGCCCCCTGGGAGCCTGTGCAACCTGCCAATGCCAGGGTCCTGTGATCCAAGGTCAACTTCCCTGGGAGAACACACAGCGTGCCCCAGGCTGTTGCAACGTCTCATTGGCCTCTGCTGCCGCAGGCTCACCCTGCATTCCATACCTCTCGCTCCCCCCAGCCTGAGTGACCCAGAGCCCCCTAATCAGCCTCTCCTTTAACCCCCTCCTGTCTGGGCAAAGAACAGACACCAGAGGGTGACCTACATGCAGAAGTGGGGCCAAATCCAAAGCTGAAGCCCAGGAGCTGTGCAAACAAAGAAGAGAAAGGGAAATTTCTCCCAGCAGCCTCAGTAGCAGCAGATTAAATCTCCACGGTCAATTTGATGTACCCTGCATATGTAGAATACCTGATAAGGCAATGAATCATCCCAAAATTGAGTAGGTAGACTTTGGGAGAAACTCTGGACTTGGGGAATGCTTTCTGCATCTAATTTGTTTCTGGTTTTATGTTTACCTTAGTTCTGTATTTAGAGCTTATTATCACTGGTAGATTTGTTTATTAATTTGATTGCTCTCTTCCTCTCTCTCTCTCTTTCTCTCTCTCTATATATATATATTTTAAATTTTTCCTTTTTCTCTTTTTGTGAGTGTGTATGTGTATCCTTCTTTGTGTGATTTTGTCTGTATAGGTTTGCTTTTACCATTTGTCCAAGGGTCTGTCTGTCTTTTTTTTTTTTTTTTTTTAATTTAGTGTAGTTTTTAGCACTTGTTAACATTGGTGGATTTGTTTATTGGTTTGGTTGCTTTCTTCTTTCTTTTTTTTTTAAACTTACTTTTTAACTTTTTTATTTTACTAATTTAAAAATGTTTTTATTTTAATAACTTTATTTTATCTTTTTTTTCCTTCTTTCTTTTCATTTTCCTCCCTTTTCTTCTGAACCATGTGGCTGACAGGGTCTTGGTGCTCCGACTGGGTGTCAGGCCTGAGATTCTGAGGTAGGATAGCTGAGTTCAGGACATTGGACAACCAGAGACCTCCCAGCCCCACATAATATCAATCGGTGAGAGCTCTCCCAGAGATCTCCATCTCAATGCTAAGACCCTGCTCCACTCAACGACCAGCAAACTCCAGTACTGGACACCCCATGCCAAACAACTAGCAAGACAGGAACGCAACCCCACTCTTTAGCAGAGAGGCTGATTAAAATCATAATAAGGTCACAGACGCCCCAACAAACACCACTGGACACAGTCCTGCCCACCAGAAAGACAAGATCCAGCCTCATCCACCAGAACACAGGCAATAGTCCCCTGTACCAGGAAGCCTACACAACCCACTGAACCAACGTTACCCACTGGGGACAGACAACAAAAACAATGGGAAGTATGAACGTGCAGCCTGCGAAAAGGAGACCCCAAACACAGTCAGTTAAGCAAAATGAGAAGACAGAGAAACACACAGCATTTGAAGGAACAAGGTAAAAACCCAACCAGACCAAACAAACGAAGAGAAATAGGCAGTCTACCTGAAAAAGAATTCAGAGTAATGATAGTAAAGATGATCCAAAATCTTGGAAATAGAATGGAGAAAATACAAGAAAGTTTTAACAAGGACCTAGAAGAACTAAAGAGCAAACAAACAGTGATGAACAACACAATAAATGAAGTTAAAAATTCTCTAGAAGGAATCAATAGCAGAATAACTGAGGCAGAAGAACGGACAAGTGACCTTGAAGATAAAATCGTGGAAATAACTACTACAGAGCAGAATAAAGAAAAAAGAATGAAAAGAATTGAGGACAGAATCAGAGACTTCTGGGACAACACTAAATGCACCAACATTCGAATTATAGGGGTTCCAGAAAAGAAGAGAAAAAGAAAGGGACTGTGAAAATATTTGAAAAGATTATAGTGGAAAACTTCCCTAATATGGGAAAGGAAATAGTCAGTCAAATCCAGGAAGGGCAGAGAGTCCCATACAGGGTAAAACCAAGGAGAAACATGCCAAGACACATATTAATCAAACTATCAAAAATTAAATACAAAGACAAAATATTAAAAGCAGCAAGGGAAAAGCAACAAATAACAAACAAGGGAATCCCCATAAGTTTAACAGCTGATCTTTCAGCAGAAACTCTGAAAGCCACAGGGGTGTGGCAGGACAAATTTAAAGTGATGAAAGAGAAAAATCTACAACCAAGTTTACCCAGCAAGGATCTCATTCAGATTCGATGGAGAAATTAAAACCTTAACAACCAAGCAAAAGCTGAGAGAATTCAGCACACTCAAACCAGCTTTACAGCAAATGCTAAAGGAACTTCTCTAGGCAGGAAACACAAGAGAAGGAAAAGACCTACAATGACAAACCCAAAACATTTAAGAAAATGGTAATAGGAACATACATATCGATAATTACCTTAAACGTGAATGAATTAAATGCTCCAACCAAAAGACACAGGCTTGATGAATGGATACAAAAACAAGACCCATATATATGCTGTCTACAGCAGACCCAGTTCAGACCTAGGGACACATTCAGACTGAAAGTGAGGGGATGGAAAAAGATATTCCATGGAAAAGGAAATCAAAAGAAAGCTGGAGTAGCAGTTCTCATATTAGACAAAATACACTTTAAAATAAAGATTATTACAAGAGACAAAGAAGGGCACTTCATAATGAATAAGGGATCGATCCGAAAATAAGATATAACAATTGTAAATATTTATGCACCCAACATAGGAGCACCTCAATACATAAGGCAAATACTAACAGCCATAAAAGGGGAAATAGACAGTAACACAATCATAGTAGGGGATTTTAACACCCCACTTCCACCAATGGACAGATCATCCAAAATGAAAATAAATAAGGAAACACAAGCTTTAAGGGATACATTAAACAAGATGGACTTAATTGATATTTATAGGACATTCCATCCAAAAACAACAGAATACACTTTCTTCTCAAGTGCTCATGGAACATTCTCCAGGATAGATCATATCTTAGGTCACAAATCAAGCCTTGGTAAATTTATGAAAATTGAATTCATATCAAGTATCTTTTCTGACCACAATGCTAAGAAACTAGATATCAATTACCAGAAAAAATCTGTAAAATATACAGACACATGGAGGCTAAACAGTACTGTACTAAATAAACAAGACATCACTGAAGGAAACAAAGAGGAAGTCAAAATATACCTAGAAACAAATGACAATGAAAACACGAAGACCCAAAACCTTTGGGATGCAGCAAAAGCAGTTCTAAGAGGGAAGTTTATAGCAATACAGTCTTACCTCAAGAAACAAGAAACATCGCAAATAAACAACCTAACCTTACACCTAAAGCAATTAGAGAAAGAAGAACAAAAAAAACCCAAAGTTAGCAGAAGGAAAGAACTCATAAAGATCAGATCAGAAATAAATGAAAAAGAAATGAAGGAAAAGATAGCAAAGTTCAATAAAACTAAAAGCTGGTTCTTTGAGAAGTAAATAAAATTGGTAAACCATTAGCCAGACTCGTTAAGCAAAAAAGGGAGAAGACTCAGGTCAATAGAATTAGAAATGAAAAAGGAGAAGTAACAAGTGACACTGCATAAATACAAAGGATCATGAGAGGTTACTACAAGCAACTCTATGCCAATAAATTGGATAACCTGGAAGAAATGGACAAATTCTTAGAAAAGCACAACCTCCTGATACTGAACCAGGAAGAAATAGAAAATATAAACAGACCAATCACAAGTAATGAAATTGAAACTGTGATTAAAAATCTTCCAACAAACAAAAGTCCAGGACCAGATGGCTTCACAGGTGAATTCTACAAAACATTTAGAGAAGAGCTAACACCTATCCTTCTCAAACTCTTCCAAAATATAGTAAAGGGAGGAACACACCCCAACTCATTCTCCGAGGCCACCATCACCCTGATACCAAAACCAGACAAAGATGTCACAAAGAAAGAAAACTACAGGCCAATATCACTGATGAACATAGATGCAAAAATCCTCAACAAAATACTAGCAAACAAAATCCAACAGCACATTAAAAGGATCATACACCATGATCAAATGGGATTTATCCCAGGAATGCAAGGATTCTTCAGTATACGCAAATCAGTGAGTGGAATAAACCATATTTACAAATTGAAGGAGAAAAACCATATGTTCATCTCAATAGATGCAGACAAAGCTTTTGACAAAATTCAACACCCATTTATGATAAAAGCCCTCCAGAAAGTAGGCATAGAGGGAACTTACCTCAACTTAATAAAGGCCATGTATGACAAACCCACAGCCAACAACATTCCCAATGGTGAAAATCTGAAACCATTTCCTTTAAGATCAGGAACAAGACAAGGTTGCCCACTCTCACCACTATTACTGAACATACTTTTGGAAGTTTAAGCCACAGCCATTAGAGAAGAAACAGAAATAAAAGGAATCCAAATCAGAAAACAAGAAGTAAAATTGTCACTGTTTGCACATTACATGATACTATACACAAAGAATCCTAAAGATGCTACCGGAAAACTACTAGAGCTAATCAATGAATTTGGTAAAGTAGCAGGATACAAAATTAATGCACAGAAATCTCTTGCATTCCTATACACTAATGATGAAAAATCTGAAAGAGAAGTTAGGGAAACATTCCCATTTACCACTGCAAAAAAAGGAATAAAATACCTAGGAATAAACCTACCTAAGGAGATAAAAGACCTGCATGCCGAAATCTATAAGACACTGATTGAAGAAATTAAAGATGATACAAACAGATGGAGAGATATACCATGTTCTTGGATTGGAAGAATCAACATTGTGAAAATGACTCTACTACCCAAAGCAATCTACAGATTCAGTGCAATCCCTTTCAAACTACCAATGACACTTTTTACAGAACTAGATCAAAAAATTTCATAATTTGTATGGAAACACAAAAGACCCTGAATAGCCAAAGCAATCTTGAGAAAATAAAATGGAGCTGTAGGAATCAGGCTCCCAGATTTCAGACTATACTACAAAACTACAGTAGTCAAGGTAGTATGGTACTGGCACACAAACAGAAATATAGATCAATGGAACAGGATAGAAAGCCCAGAGATAAACCCACACACATATAGTCACCTTATTTTTGATAAAGGAGGCAAGAATATACAATGGAGAAAAGACAGCCTCTTCAATAAGTGGTGCTGGGAAAACTGGACAGCTACATGTAAAAGAACGAAATTAAAACACTCCCTAACACCATACACAAAAATAAACTCAAAATGGATTAAAGACCTAAACGTAAGGCCAGACACTCTAAAAATCTTAGAGGAAAACAAAGGCAGAACACTCTATGACATAAATCACAGCAAGATCCTTTTTGACCCATCTCCTAGGGATATGGAAATAAAAACAAAAATAAACAAATGGGACCTAATGAAACTTAAAAGCTTTTGCACAGCAAAGGAAACCATAAACAAGATGAAAAGACAACCCTCAGAGTGGGAGAAAATATTTGCAAACAAAGCAACTGACAAACACTTGATCTCCAAAATTTACAAGCAGTTCATGCAGCTCAATATCAAAAAAACAAACAACCTAATCCAAAAATGGGCCGAAGACCTAAATAGGCATTTCTCCATAGAAGATATACAGATTGCCAACAAACACATAAAAGGATGCTCAACATCATTAATCATTAGAGAAATGCAAATCAAAACTACAATGAGATATCATCTCACACCAGTCAGAACAGGCATCATCAAAAAGTCTACAAACAATAAATGCTGGAGAGGGTGTGGAGAAAAAGGAGCCCTCTTGCACCATTGGTGGGAATGTAAGTTGATACAGCCACTATGGAGAACAGTATGGAGGTTCCTTTAAAAACTAAAAATAGAAGTACCATATGACACAGCAATCCCACTACTGGGCATATACCCTGAGAAAACCATAATTCAAAAAGTCATGTACCACAGTGTTCACTGAAGCTCTATTTACAATAGCCACGACATGGAAGCAACCTAAGTGTCCATCGATGGATGAATGGATAAAGAAGATGTGACACAAATATACAATGGAATATTTCTCAGCCATAAAAAGAAACTAAATTGAGTTATTTGTAAGGTGGATGGACCTAGAGACTGTCATACAGAGTGAAGTAAGTCAGAAAGAGAAAATTAAATACCATATGCTAACACATATATATGGAATCTAAAAAAAAAAAAAAAAGTCTCTGAAGAACCTAAGGGCAGGACAGGAATAAAGATGCAGATGTAGAGAATGATCTTGAGGACATGGGGAGGGGGAAGTGTAAGCTGGGATGAAGTGAGAGAGTGGCATGGACATATATACACTACCAAATGTAAAATAGATAGCTAGTGGGAAGCAGCCACATAGCACAGGGAGATCAGATCCGTGCTTTGAGTCCTCCTAGAGGAGTGGAATAAGGAGGTTGGGAGGGAGACACAAGAGGGATGGAATATGGGGATATATGTATACGTATAGCTGATTCACTTTGTTATACAGCAGAAACTAACACACCATTGTAAAGCAATTATACTTCAATAAAGATGTTAAACAATAAGTAAATAAAAAATAAATAAAATAAAGTAAAATAAAATAAAATATATTTACAAATAATTAGGATGCAAGCCAGAAATACATGAGTAAAAACAACAGATACAGAACATAATGGCTATTAAAAAGTGCAAAAAAAACAATGCTTTTAAAACTAAAAGAACAGCAAATTTTCACTTATAGCATGGTGCATGGCAGTAATAGATATCAGTATTTCTCAAACTTTTCAAAACTATCTATGTATATATGCTTATGTGTTTACATGTGTGAGCATGCATGTATTTGTATACACATATATGTTTTAACATTACTCCTGATGATAACTCATGAAAGTAATTGTACTTTGTATACAGAGACTCATTACTATATCCATACATCCAATATCCCTTATTTGAGTAAATGCATATGCATATGGGGATTCAGGCACCTACTGCAGTATTACTAAATTCCCCCCAAAGGCTTGATAAATGCCTTGAAATAAATAATACAAAAAATAACACATTGCATCATAGGCTATTACTGAACAATTATACCAATATATTATTGGTGTAACTATTTTTGCAATTTCATTATGCAAAGTAAATCAGCCACTAGTTGAATCACTTATTTTTTAAGTAATGCAAACCAAAAAATGTGCTAAATAAGTATCAATAACCAATTAAGTAATACTGTACATACATGCTAAAATTTTCTATAAAGATTTTTTTGTGAGTTCTTGCGTTCTGAAAACATTTCTGCAGTTAGAGTTTATGACCCAGGGAGCTGGGGTGAAAACTTGAGACTGGACTCAGGTGAATTGGAGATCAGTCTCTCTAAAATTCATGAATCTTCAGTTGAGTCACTTTCAGGCTTGGTTATCTCATCTGCAAAACAAGGATATTAAACTACTTCTATCTCTAATATTCAATAACTTCATGATGATTTTGTGTAATTAGCCTCCCTCTCCCCCCACACACAGATTTATCGTAATTACTAAATGTTCTTTCCAAGTTTACTTACTAGGCCTCAAAAGTCTCAACACATTTCAATATCTTATCACACAAATCACATTTTTGTATCATAATGCAATAAATTTGGTATCAACAACAAAAATAACAAATAGAAAACATGTTAAAGTAAAAAAAATAACTCAGCAATATTGAGTTCAAACTATATTTTAGGAAGTATTATCTTTTGTGGTAGACACTTATTTTTTAATTTACTTTATATAGTTCATTTTCACTTTATTTCCCCTCTGAAATTCAAATAAACTTCAAAAAAAACTATATCTAGAGCACCCAAGATTGTCAATTATACCATGTGGTATCTGCTGATATTTAAACTTAGAAAAAGCATCACTAGGTTTCTTAGGGAAAATTATAACAGGCAGATATTCTCTCTCTCTCTCTCTCTCCGTTTCTGTCTCTCTTTCAGAAAGAGAAAAAGAAAATCTGTATTTATTTCCACTTACAAACTTGATTGCTTTTCCTTCTTCTCTATACAAGATTCCTCTTCTGAATTTACTCTCTGTCCACTCAGCAATATGTTCTATTATTAAATAATATTTCATGTGATTTTTGTCTGCTCAAATGATGTATACAAACTCTATAAATTATGAGTATATAGTGTAAAGGTGTATCATGTGAATCAATTAAATATGGCTTTAATAATTCTATCTAAAATACTAGACACTGGACACATTGTCAAGAAGTCAATCTTTTATTATAATGTATTTGGAAAATTTATTTCAACTTACTCAACAGTACCTTCTTCTAAATATATATCTTAATAAGACCTGCATGTGTCATATTTAAAATAAAATTGAGAAATGATTTAGTACTTTCAATCAAAATGATGCCATCATAATCCAATATGAATCCAGATTTTTCATGAATCCCTGGGTCATCTTTTTAAAAAGCTGATTAGTTACTCACTTTTGGCCTACCATACTAATTAACCATACAATAAATAATTTAAAGAACCTTACAATAATTACTGGGCAAAGCATTTACATAATTGATTACAATTTATAGACAGTAATTACAATACTTTGATATTTCATAATATCTTAATCTATTCAGTACAAGTAACTAAAATGAGCCAAGTCCTATCATATAATCCCTCTAGTCACAGAAAATAGTCTATGAAATCTGGGAGGACTATTCTTTCTTTCAGGCCACAGGGATACTATTTAATAATCTGCCACTCCAATGTGCTAAATGATGCCCAAATGGATTGAAAGAGAAGACCTGCTTCCAAAATTCTAATTTGCACTGTTGGAGCATTTTATTCACTGGACAAGTGCTGCCCTGATGTATCATATTCTGAAGTGCCAGCAAATTTATACAAGTATAGTTGATGGCAAATGAAAGCTACAACAGACTTTTTTTTCTTCATTCACTTCCAAACATTAGGTCCCCAATTCACCAGGGAATGATTTTACAAAGCAGACATTTTATTATGGCACAGGGACTTCATGTTGACATTATAATTTAACAGCTCTTTTCAGGATGTATTATGTGATATGACTCAGACTTTTTTCTTTTTTTTAATCAGTTCAGGTGTTGTCACTTAATACAAATTTTCTGACAAGTCATTCTCTTTTTTTCCAGACTTGAAATTGTATAAATTTTTTATGTTTATACAACTTTTGCATGATGAATATTTTGCAGAATAGAGAAAGTGCAACACATTAAAAAAGCAATGCAGAGTCTAGTGAAAAAATTCTAAGAACATATTTTGTTTTAAAAAAGACCTTTAGAAACTATTTTAGACTTTGCCAAAATGGTGACAAATGTTGGACCATTAAAACTGTTCCAGCTCTCTGGAGAAGAAGTACCATTAGTATCAATTTCATAATGTGCCTGATAAGGCATTTTAATGTAATATTAAATATTCTCTTTGACACATTCTTTTGGGACTATTTTAGAAAATGCAAATGAGAGCATCCAATGAAAGATATAATAAGTAACTCTGGTCAAAGCTGTTCAAAAGTTTGGGTTGGTCTAAAGGGTTGAGTGAAAAGGAAGTGTGCTATTCAGATGGCAATTGAAGGGAGGGCTGGAAAGGTTGATGGTGAATTCCTTTTTCTTTCCTTTAACTTTGGCTTAAAGTCTTTTTTTGTTGTCGCTTGTTTGTTTTGTTTTGTTTATATATATATAGCTCCGTGAAACTTCTCTATCTGCAGCATGCTGTGCAATTTATAGTATTCAGCTGAATCATACTATCAATATTTTCAAGATATAAAAGAACTTAAAAAACACCTGATTACAATCCCTTCTAATTAGAGGTGAAGAAACTGAATCAAAGAGAAGAACACTGGTAAAATTTATATGGTTAGATAATAGCAGAGCCAGATTAGAACCAGGAATTTTTTTTTATTCCCTCTTGAATCAAACTATATTTTAAAATAATAATAGTTCAAACTTTTGCATGATGTAGTTTAAAATCATGAGGAAAAATTAAAACAGAAATTTTTATTTTTCTACTTAAAAAGATCCTATATTTTTTATTTAATAAACCTGGTAACTCTTTCAAGGACATAATGACATTTTACCCTGTTTCTTCTGTTTTCTTTAGTAGTGCTTTGGAAATAATGCACTTTGGAATACAGTGGAATGTTACTAAACAAATTTTTCAATAAATCTTCATTTAATGGGAATTATATTTTGAAACAGGAAGCTAACATTTCTATTTAGGAGAACATTCAGTCCCTACTTGCCTCATGATAAAAGCAAAAATGGACCAACTTAACCATTTAGTGACTAAAAACCAACTGTAGCAACAATTCAGAATCTGACAAAGAGGAAGGACTGTCTACAAGGCATGGGGGAAATTCTCTCCTTTTGTTCTATGTATTGTGCTCTGAGAATGAATTAGATATGCGGAATCAAGAAGTTCTAAATATATGTCCTGAATTCTTCTCTTTGGGTAAAATACTATAGTTGGAAAGCACAATATTTAGGTTGAGGAGAAATTTTAAGCAGGAATAATCTATCTATCTATCTATCTATCTAACTATCTATCTATCTATCTATCTATCTATCTATCTATCTATCTATCTATCTATGTATCTGGTGATCTGAGAATAGACTACTGTGGAGAGTGGCCACATGCCAACATAGGTGTGAAAAAAACAGCAGTAATAAAAGGAAGTGTCTGTGGATAAGCCTGAAGTAATCTCCTGGTTCTCCCCTTTCTGCATGCTGCATTCAAGGGATCCAGAGAGTCACACGTCCAGGTGAAGGAGTAGGTAGGAAACCAGAGAGCAGAAGGGCCAGCAAAGGGGCAGCAGTCACAATAAATAGACCATATTATCCATGGAATTAAACTAGAAGTAAATGTTGAGGATGATAGACCCCAGATGTGGCTACCAGCATGGCATTAGCACAGTCCAGTTATAACATATAACACTGAACCTGTCACTAGTCCAGAGACTGAAAGATGCATGTTTAGATCCATAAGACAATTTAAACACTATGTGTTCCTCTCTCTACTGCTGCTACAGAAATTCTTACACCAACACCCAAATCTTTATCAACCTGAAGAGAAGGGGGAGTGGGAAGGGGAGCATGGAAACTTTACCCAAAAGAAAATATCTAACCTGCAAGATACTTGTATTTAACTTAAATTTCAATTTAAAGCATTCTATTTTTTTTTCATTTTTTTTTTTAAATCATCTTTATTGGAGTATAATTGCTTTACAATGGTGTGTTAGTTTCTGCTTTATAACAAAGTGAATCAGTTATACATATACATATGTTCCCATATCTCTTCCCTCTTGCATCTCCCTCCCTCCCACTCTCCCTATCCCACCCCTCTAGGTGGTCACAGAGCACCGAGCTGATCTCCCTGTGCTATGCGGTTGCTTCCCACTAGCTATCTATTTTACATTTGGTAGTGTATATATGTCTATGCCACTCTCTCACCCTGTCACATCTTACCCCTCCCCCTCCCCATATCCTCAAGTCCATTCTCTAGTAGGTCTGTGTCTTTATTCCCGTCTTGCCCCTAGGTTCTTCATGACCTTTATTTTCCCTTAGATTCCATATATATGTGTTAGCATACTGTATTTGTTTTTCTCTTTCTGACTTACTTCACTCTGTATGACAGACTCTAACTCCATCCACCTCACTACAAATACCTCCATTTCATTTCTTTTTATGGCTGAGTAATATTCCATTGTATATATGTGCCACATCTTCTTTATCCATTCATTTGATGATGGACACTTAGGTTGCATCCATGTCCTGGCTATTGTAAATACAGCTGCAATGAACATTTTGGTACATGACTCTTTTTGAACTATGGTTTCCTCAGGGTATATGCCCAGTAGTGGGATTGCTGGGTCGTATGGTAGTTCTATTTGTAGTTTTTTAAGGAACCTCCATACTGTTATCCATAGTGGCTGTATCAATTTACATTCCCACCAACAGTGCAAGAGTGTTCTCTTTTCTCCACACCCTCTCCAGCATTTATTGTTTCTAGATTTTTTGATGATGGCCATTCTGACCGGTGTGAGATGATATCTCATTGTAGTTTTGATTTGCATTTCTCTAATGATTAATGATGTTGAGCATTCTTTCATGTGTCTGTAGGCCATCTGTATATCTTCTTTGGAGAAATGTCTATTTAGGTCTTCTGCCCATTTTTGGATTGGGTTGTTTGTTTTTTTGTTATTGAGCTGCATGAGCTGCTTGTAAATCTTGGAGATTAATTCTTTGTCAGTTGCTTCATTTGCAAATATTTTCTCCCATTCTGATGGTTGTCTTTTGGTCTTTTTTATGGTTTCCTTTGTTGTGCAAAAGCTTTTACGTTTCATTAGGTCCCATTTGTTTATTTGTGTTTTTATTTCCATTACTCTAGGAACTGGGTCAAAAAGGATCTTGCTGTGATTTATGTGATAGAGTGTTCTGCCTATGTTTTCCTCTAAGAGTTTGATAGTGTCTGGCCTTACACTTAGGCCTTTAATCCATTTTGAGTTGATTTTTGTGCATGGTGTCAGGGAGTGTTCTAATTTCATACTTTTACATGTATCTGTCCAATTTTCCCAGCACCACTTATTGGAGAGGCTGTCTTTTCTCCACTGTATATGCTTGCCTCCTTTATCAAAGATAAGGTGACCATATGTGTGTGGGTTTATCTCTGGGCTTTCTATCCTGTTCCATTGATCTATATTTCTGTTTTTGTGCCAGTACCAAACTGTCTTGATTACTGTAGCTTTGTAATATAGTCTGAAGTCAGGGAGCCTGATTCCTCCAGCTCCATTTTTCGTTCTCAGGATTGCTTTGGCTATTCAGGGTCTTTTGTGTTTCCATACAAATTGTGAAATTTTTTGTTCTAGTTCTGTGAAAAATCCCATTGTAGTTTGATAGGGATTGTATTGAATCTGTAGATTGCTTTGGGTAGTACAGTCATTTTCACAATGTTGATTCTTTCAATCCAAGAACATGGTATATCTCTCCATCTGTTGATATCATCTTTAATTTCTTTCATCAGTGTCTTATAATTTTATGCATACAGGTCTTTTGTCTCCTTAGGTAGGTTTATTCCTAGATATTTTATTCTTTTTGTTGCAGTGTTAAATGGGAGTGTTTTCTTAATTTCACTTACAGATTTTTCATCATTAGTGTATAGAAATGCAAGAGATTTCTGTGCATTAATTTTGTATCCTGCAACTTTACCAAATTCATTGATTAGCTCTAGTAGTTTTCTGGTAGTATCTTTAGGATTCTCTATGTATAGTATCATGTCATCTGCAAACAGTGACAGCTTTACTTCTTCTTTTCCAATTTGGATTCCTTTTATTTCTTTTTCTTCTCTGATTGCTGTGGCTAACACTTCCAAAACTATGTTGAATAATAGTGGTGAGAGTGGGCAACCTTGTCTTGTTCCTGATCTTAGTGGAAATGGTTTCAGTTTTTCACCATTGAGGATGATATTGGCTGTAGGTTTGTCATATATGGCCTTTATTATGTTGAGGAAAGTTCCCTCTATGCCTACTTTCTGCAGGGCTTTTATCATAAATGGGTGTTGAATTTTGTCGAAAGCTTTCTCTGCATCTATTGAGATGATCATATGGTTTTTCTCCTTCAATTTGTTAATATGATGTATCACGTTGATTGATTTGCATATATTGAAGAATCCTTGCATTCCTGGAATAAACAACACTTGATCATGGTGTATGATCCTGTTAATGTGCTGTTGGAATCTGTTTGCTAGTATTTTGTTGAGGATTTTTGCATCTATGTTCATCAGTGATATTGGCCTGTAGTTTTCATTCTTTGTGACATCTTTGTCTAGTTTTGGTATCAGGGTGATGGTGGCCTCGTAGAATGAGTTGGGCAGTGTTCTTCCCCTGCAATATTTTGGAAGAGTTTGAGAAGGATAGGTGTTAGCTCTTCTCTAAAGGTTTGATAGAATTCGCCTGTGAAGCCGTCTGGTCCTGGACTTTTGTTTGTTGGAAGATTTTTAATCACAGTTTCAATTTCAGTGCTTGTGGTTGGTCTGTTCATATTTTCTATTTCTTCCTGGTTCAGTCTCGGCAGGTTGTGCCTTTGTAAGAATCTGTCCATTTCTTCCAGGTTGTCCATTTTATTGGCATAGAGTTGCTTGTAGTACTCTCTCATGATCGTTTGTATTTCTGCAGTGTCAGTGGTTACTTCTCCTTTTTCATTTCTAATTCTATTGATTTGAGTCTTCTCCCTTTTTCTCTTGATGAGTCTGGCTAATGGTTTATCAATTTTGTTTATCTTCTCAAAGAACCACCGTTTAGTTTTATTGATCTTCCCTATTCTCTCCTTCATTTCTTTTTCATTTATTTCTGATCTGATCTTTATGATTTCTTTCCTTCTGCTAGCTTTGGGGTTTTTTTGTTCTTCTTTCTCTTATTGCTTTAGGTGCAAGGTTAGGTTGTTTATTCGAGATGTTTCCTTTTTCTTGAGGTAGGCTTGTATTGCTATAAACTTCCCTCTTAGCACTGCTTTTGCTGCGTCCCATAGGTTTTGGGTCATCGTGTCTCCATTGTCATTTGTTTCTAGGTATTTTTTGATTTCCCCTTTGATTTCTTCAGTGATCACTTCGTTATTAAGTAGTGTATTGTGTAGCCTCCATGTGTGTGTATTTTTTACAGATCTTTTCCTGTAATTGATATCTAGTCTCATAGCATTGTGGTCGGAAAAGATACTTGATACAATTTCAATTTTCTTAAATTTACCAAGACTAGATTTGTGACCCAAGATATGATCTATCCTGGAGAATGTTCCATGAGCACTTGAGAAAAATGTGTATTCTGTTGTTTTTGAGTGGAATGTCCTATAAATATCAATTAAGTCCATCTTGTTTAATGTATGATTTAAAGCTTGTGTTTCCTTATTTATTTTCATTTTGGATGATCTGTCCATTGGTGAAAGTGGGGCGTTAAAGTCCCCTACTATGATTGTGTTGCTGTCGATTTCCCCTTTTATGGCTGTTAGTATTTGCCTTATGTATTGAGGTGCTCCTATGTTGGGTGCATAAATATTTACAATTGTTATACCTTCCTCTTGGATCGATCCCTTGATCATTGTATAGTGTCCTTCTTTGTCTCTTGTAATAGTCTTTATTTTAAAGTCTATTTTGTCTGATATGAGAATTGCTACTTCAGCTTTCTTTTGATTTCCATTTGCATGGAATATCTTTTTCCATCCCCTCACTTTCAGTCCGTATGTGTCTCTAGGTCTGAAGTGGGTCTCTTGTAGACAGCATATATATGGGTCTTGTTTTTGTATCCATTCAGCCAGTCTTTGTCTTTTGGTGGGAACATTTAATCCATTTACATTTAAGGTAATTATCGATATGTATGTTCCTATTCCCATTTTCTTAAATGTTTTGGGTTTGTTATTGTAGGTGTTTTCCTTCTCTTGTGTTTCTTGCCTAGAGAAGTTCCTTTAACATTTGTTGTAAAGCTGGTTTGGTGGTGCTGAACTCTCTCAGCTTTTGCTTGTCTGTAAAGGTTTTAATTTCTCCATCAAATCTGAATGAGATCCTTGCTGGCTAGAGTAATCTTGGTTGTAGGTTTTTCTCCTTCATCACTTTAAGTGCATCCTGCCACTCCCTTCTGGCTTGCAGAGTTTCTGCTGAAAGATCAGCTGTTAACCTTATGGGGATTCCTTTGTGTGTTATTTGTTGTTTTTCCCTTGCTGCTTTTAATATGTTTTCTTTATATTTAATTTTTGATAGTTTGATTAATATGTGTCGTGGCGTGTTTCTCCTTGGATTTATCCTGTATGGGACTCTCTGTGCTTCCAGGACTTGATTAACTATTTCCTTTCCCATATTAGGGAAGTTTTCAACTATAATCTCTTCAAATATTTTCTCAGTCCCTTTCTTTTTCTCTTCTTCTTCTGGGACCCCTATAATTCGAATGTTGGTGCGTCTAATGTTGTCCCAGAGGTCTCTGAGACTGTCCTCAGTTCTTTTCATTCTTTTTTCTTTATTCTGCTCTGCAGTAGTTATTTCCACCATTTTATCTTCCAGGTCACTTATCCGTTCTTCTGCCTCAGTTATTCTGCTATTGATCCCATCTAGAGTATTTTTAATTTCATTTATTGTGTTTTTCATCACTGCTTGGTTCCTCTTTAGTTCTTCTACATCCTTGTTAAATGTTTCTTGCATTTTGTCTATTCTATTTCCAAGATTTTGGGTCATCCTTACTATCATTATTCTGAATTCTTTTTCAGGTAGACTACCTATTTCCTCTTCATTTGTTAGGTCTGGTGTGTTTTCACCCTGCTCCTTCATCTGCTTTGTGTTTTTCTGTCTTCTCATTTTGCTTATCTTACTGTGTTTGGGGTCTCCTTTTCACAGGCTGCAGGTTCGTAGTTCCCATTGTTTTTGGTATCTGTCCCCAGTGGCTAAGGTTGGTTCAGTGGGTTGTGTAGGCTTCCTGGTGGAGGGACTAGTGCCTGTGTTCTGGTGGATGAGGCTGGATCTTGTGTTTCTGGTGGGCACGTCCACGTCTGGTGGTGTGTTTTGGGGTGTCTGTGGCCTTATTATGATTTTAGGCAGCCTCTCTGCTAATGGATGGGGCTGTGTTCCTGTCTTGCTAGTTGTTTGGCATAGGGTGTCCAGCACTGTAGCTTGCTGGTCATTGAGTGAATCTGGGTCTTGATGTTGAGATGGAGATCTCTGAGAGATTTTCACCTTTTGGTATTACGTGGAGCTGGGAGGTCTCTGGTGGACCAATGTCCTGAAGTTGGCTCTCCCACCTCAGAGGCACAGCCCTGATGCCTGGCTGGAGCACCAAGAACCTTTCATCCACACGGCTTTTGGGAGGTCTGACGTCTTCTGCCAGCGTTCAGTGGGTGTTCTGTAGGAGCAGTTCCACGTGTAGATGTATTTCTAATGTATCTGTGGGAAGGAAGGTGATCTCCGTGTTTTACTCTTCCGCCATCTTCCCAAATATCCTATTTTTTTTTCATTTTTAAAAATGTATTCCATGTACTTCTCAATGGACTGTAAACTCATGAAAAAAATCTTATTATTTACAGCTGTTAAAGAAACTACGTTTTCTTTATATTTTCTTTGAAACACAGTGGAGTATAATGTTCAGTGTTGCAATACAGTATAGAATATAGATGAGATGAAAATAGGTCAGAGACATATTCATAAGAATAGCTATTTTAGGATAGGATGGAAGATGGAGAACATACAGCTACACTTGTACAGTCTGCAAATCCCTGGAAATGATAGAACAAGCATTTGAAAAGCAGAAAGTTCATCTGTTGACCAAATAGTTTGTCAAATCCCTGAAAAATAGAAACCATATGATATAGAAAAATTGGAGAGGAACTATCAACTTGACAAAACAAACAAATAAGCATGCAAACAAAGAGAGGGGCAGAGGGGATCCAGGAATTAGAATGACTCATGAGGCAACTGGATTCAGAAAAACAATATAAACAGCCTCCTCCTCTCTCTCCCACTAATACTGTTATCCCTGGGCCAAGGCAGAGTACTAGGATCAGAGAAGGCATTCACTGTCCCAGCTGCTGATGATCCTTCAAGGAGGATTAGAATATTCATATGTAGATGATTAGCCGTCTCTACACTCCCAACATCCTTAATGGCTAAACATTTTACAGACCACAGAAACATAGTCATAGACTGTTTTTGAGAGTTCAGTCATGGACTGTTAAGCAGAATTTTTCAATTAAAAAGATATAAATTCACACCAAGTGTTTGAAGAAAAACAACATCCTGAAAATGGTTCATTAAAGATGGCAGCAGATGATCTAACAATTTAAAACATAATAAGCCAGATATAGGCCCTTTTAAATATAGTCAACTGATCTTTGAAAAAGGAGCAAAGGCAATACAATGTAGCAAAGACAATTTTTTTCAGCAAATCATGCTGGAAAATATGGACATCCACATGCAAAAGAATGAATCCAGACATTTCCATATGAATCCATATCTAGAAGATAACATAGGAGAAAATCTAGATGACCTGGGGTTTGGTGATGACTTTTTAGACACAACACCAAAGGCACAATGCATGAAACAAATAATTGATAAGCTGAACTTCATTAAAAACTGTTGCTTTGCAAAAGAAACCGTCAAGAGGATGAGAAGATACAGATTGAGAGAAACAATTTGCAAAAGACATACCTGATAAAGGATTATTATCTAAAATATACAATGAACACTTAAAACTCAACAAAAGAAAACAAGGAACCCAATTGGAAAATGAGCCAAAGACCTGAACAGTCACTTCACCAAAGAAGGCAAGTAAGCAGTTGCCAAGTAAACAATGAAAAGATGCTCCAGGTAATAAGTTATCAGGGAAATGCACATTAAAATAACAATGAGGATACCATTAGACACACCCATCAGAATGCCCCAAAGCTGGAACACTGAAAACATGTTGGTGAGGATGTGGAGCAACAGAAACTCTCATTCATTGCTGAAAGGAATGCAAAATGGTACAGCCATTTTGGAAGACACTTTGGCAGTTTCCTAATAAGCTAAATATTCTCTTACATACAATCTGGAAATCATGCTCCTTGGTATTTGCCCAGAGGAGCTGAAAACTCATGTCTACACAAAAATTTCCACATGAAGTTTACAACTTTATTATATAGTTGTCAAAACTTGAAAGAAACCAAGATGTCCTTCAGTAGGTGAATGGATAAATAAAACGTAGTACATCCAGACAATGTAATATTACTGAGTGCTAAAAAGAAATGAGCTACCAAAGCCATTAAAATACATAGAAAAAACTTAAATATATATTACTTAAGGGAAAGAAGCCAATTTGAAAAGGCTACATACTATATGATTCTAACTATGTGACATTCTGGAAAGTCAAAACTGTAGAGAAAGTAAAAAATCAGTGGTTGTTAGGGATTAAGGGGAGGGTGGGTGAATAGGTAGAGCACAGAGGATTTTTAGGGTAGTGACAATATTCTGTATGATATTATAATGGTGAGTGCATGTCATTATACATTTATTCAAACCCATAGAATGTACCCAAGAGTAAAGTCTAATGTAAATTATGGACTTTGCGTTATAATGATGTGTCAGTGTAGGATCATCAGTTGTAACAAATTTACAACTCTGGAGGGGGATGTTGATAACGGAGGAGGCTGTGCATGTGAGGGGGGGAGGAGATAGGTTAGAAATCTCTGTACCTCTTCTCAATACTATTTTGAACATAAAATGCTCTAAAAATAAAGCTAATAATAATAGTAATAATAATAAAAGTAGCAAAAACAAAAATACCTTGAATTTAGTATAATTAACTTAGAATGACTTGGGAGGATACTAAAGCCATAAAACGAAAGATTGCTATAATAAAAGAAGAACAACTACAAAATCTTGGAAATTAAACATAGGATATAAAAATTTAAACAGATGGGCTAAAAGAATGAATGCAACTGAAGTACAAATTATTATGTCTTGATGATTAAGCTAAAGAATCCTCTCAGGAAATTTGGCAAATGAACAAAGGGATACTTCCCTTCTAATACTAAGACAGACTAGATTTTCTGAAATTACCTTTCATTTTTATACATCCAAGTAAACAATAAATTACTATAACAGTAAAAATATATGTTGAGCTTAGAAGAAAAATTTAAAAAATCCCTTGTGTGGAAGATAATATAAGCAGTGTTATAATAACACCAGAGGTGTGAGGGTTTTCCAGGACATGGTCACCAACCCCAGGAAATTATAGCCTTGGGAATTAACATTTGTGTGGTGGCCAAAAGAAGAGGCCTTGTGTCAATTCAAAGGGAGAAAGCTGAATTTGACATAAAAGCATAAATCTGGAACATGCAAAACAGCCATTTCCTTAGAATAATCTGGAAACAAATAAACAGGACTATAAGTGGAAACAAAGCAAACCATTGAGGGTACCTGTCTTTCTATGGCATGTATAGGTGGAATAATAAAAATAATTGTTTACAATGGGAATTTGAAACACTAAACCTGTGCTCACACTGTAATATGATTCTAAGCTACATTACTCATATAGCCCAAAAACATCATGTCGAGAAATTGAATTATTTTAAAGTTGGTAGCACCTATCTGGAGCTCAGCAAAAGCAAATGTAAATATTTTCTGGAGTGAAGAATCCCCATTTCAGGTCTCTCAAGATTTCTCAGAATTAAGTTTTGTAAAATATGAGCAAATAATAGAACATTACCAAACACAAGAAGGAAAATGCCACCATGAGATGAAGACAATAAATAACATATTTATACTCTCAATGACTTGAAAATTGCAAAGACCATTTGCAGAACACGAAGTAACTAAGCATGGAATAAAAAATAAATTTCCCTTATCATTTGTAACTTCCAATATATAGGTTTGTGGTCCAAAATCACATTACATGTGTTATCTGGAAAATTTCATGTCAGAATTTATTTTAATTTCTGTTAGTATTGCCTTAGTAGCTTGATAGATGCTAACACAAATTCTCCACACAAATGAACTTTCTAATACAGACTTACAAAACTCTCTTTGATGAAGATTGGAAGAAATGAGCAAGCACTCAGTTAAAATATCCCACATATTCATGTGTGATCTCACACTCACACACACCTATACACACGCACACACTCACACACCCTCAGACAACCACAAAGAAATAAGACATCATGACTGAGAATTAACAGGAAAAGGAATATATCCACCATAGTCATTTTTCCTAAGATTTTAAATATAGGAGTCATCAAAGGCAAATTAACATAAATATATTATTCAATAAATGAATAAGGAAGTAGAAATAAATAGGAAAAATGGTCTTTTAAAAGACAAGATCCAGTGGATTTAAATATAAATAAAAGTTTCAAAAATGTAAAATATAATCATTCATTCATTGGTTGATTATGTACTAGTGTGTATACATGTGTGTGTTGGGGTAAAAGGGCAAAAATAAGCAAAGAAAAACAAAAGACAGATAAAAATATATAATTAGATATAGATATAATATTGAAAAGTAACAAGTTCCATGGTGAAAAATATGAGAGAGGAACAGTAGACTGTATTTAAGGAGAGAAGAAATGCAAATATAAATAGGTTGTTTAGGAAAAAACCTTTAAAATGATGGCATTTGACCAAAGATTTGGAAAGAGGTGAAAGGTGAGAGAGCAAGATATATGACTATATAGAGCAGTGGTCTGCAAACTACTGCAGGAAGACCAACCTGGGCCTGTGGCATTCTTCTGTATGGCCTGGAAGATAAGATTATTTTCCTTTTTTTACTTGTTTGTTTAGAGGTTGAAAAAATAAAGGAGAACTTGTGACAAAGTTTATAGATGGCCTAGAAAACCTAAAATATTTACTATCTGGTTTTTTAAAGAAAATGTTTGCTGACTCTGATCTGGAGGAAGAACATTTTGATAGATGGAAAAATAAAATGAAGAAAGGATTATTGGTAGATGGTACGAGAAAAATAATTTAATGAGAAAATAATGAAATTTGGTCCATATCTCACACCGTACAGAGAAATCAGTTTTATTGGGTTAAATACTGAAATGTGAAAGGTCAAACTTTAATACTTCTACTAGAGAATTTAGGAAAAGATATTCATTAATTCAGGGTAGAAAAGGATTTCTTAAACTAAAGCAAGAAGTGCTAGCTATAAAACTATTCATAGAACCATGACTATATTAAAATTAAGAACTTATTTTATCAAACTGTAGCAAAAAGACATGTCAGAGAAATTTTGAAAAGAAAAATATGTATAGCACACCTAAGACAATGAAGAGTTAGTATACTGAATGTATAAAGAACTTGAAACAATTCATAAGAATAAAACAAGCAACTAAGCATAAACTAGGCAAAAGACCTAAACAGGCATTTGTTCTGATGAGGAAACAAGATTAGCATATACATACATGGGAAGATAGTTATCCTCATTTATAATACAAGAAAGCAAATTAATTCCACAATGAGATACTATTTTTCACAAACCAGGTTGAAAGAAATTAAGGCATTTTGCTTGAGGATGTGAACCAATGAGACCACTACACACTGATAATGGAAGTGTGAATTAATACAAATATTTTCAGAAGCTATTTAGCTCTTGCTTGTGAAATTGGGTATCTGTGTGATCTACATCACTGAAATTAGAGTCCTGGATATGTCTTAATTTAACTTTCTCTGGAAGCTGACTCGATTTGGAAGCTGAAGATTTCAGGAGACACCATTCTTCTGAGAGGAGTGTGAAACTGAGACAGAGATGGGAAGAAAGTCAGTAAAAAATGAACAAACCAAACCAAACAAAAATGAACACATAGATACAGAGAACAGAGTAGTGGTTACCAGAGATGAAGAAGGGTAGGAGGGAAGGCAAAATGGGTAAAGGGGGTCTGTATGTTGATGGATGGAAACTAAACTCTTGGTGTTGAGCATGCTGTAGCATACACAAGAGTCAAAATATAATGTTGTACACATTAAATTTATATAATGTTATAAACCAATGTTACCTCAATTAAACAAATTTTTAAAAAATTAGATTATAAAGCAAGTTACCACTGCAGGCAACTGGAGTGTTATGCTAGTAAATTCTGTGAGGCAACACATGGCTCTAGAGTTATCCCACATGTGGTGGAGTGAGGGTGAAACAACAGGGTATATTTATGCACCAACTTCCATCAGTCATTGAGTTCTGCTCCTCATAGCCATTAGTTGGCCAAGGTTTCTGACCTACTGAGAGGCAAAGCATGCTTCAAAAGCCAGAAAAGTCTGCAGGCAAAGGTATGCATCAGCAAAGGTATGCAAAACATGCTTCAAAAGCCAGAGAAGTCCGAAGGCAAAGATATGCATCAGGTGGCAATTAGATCCCCATGGATAAAGGTGACGGCAGAGGCATAAAGGGGGAGGACTGACAGCTTCTGCTACAGTGTATATATTAATATTAGAGAATATTTTGCACATGGGTAAGAATGTAGCAAAATGCTCATAGAAGCATTGCTCATGGTAGTTAACACACACAAAGAATTCTCAAGTCAGACTCAATAAATTAGAGATTTTACACAGTATCCAGTTTTACTAGTATTTCCAAGGATATAATAGATTAAGAGAGTAAGATGAAGCAGGTTGAGGTCTGGGACATTGATAGCAGCTCTCCAGGCCCCCCAGTGATTTTTGGAAAAACAAAATCACATAACAAGGGACTTAGGGCAGTATCTAGTGGCTAAAACGCACACATTGTTTTGCTTTTTAATTAGATGGATATTATATTATGTTAACTTTTAAGTAATCCAAAAAACAGCAAACATAAAAAAATCACATCTCTGAAGCTCCTTAATCTGTGTGAAATAATTAAATAATCAATTTCTATAAAAACACTATTAATTAGAGTTATGGTAAAATGGATCTTTGCTTTAACATTTAAAGGATAAATTAAAATCAATATGAGGGCATATTTCAGTTTTGATTTTTAGTTTACTTCAAAAATTAAATATTGCAATTTGCATGATTCCAAGTATTCAAAGTAGCTTATATTTGTATAACACTGACCATTTTTAAACCATTTAAAAAATGGAAAATGCATATTCTCTGTTAAGCCCTTGAGTATTTCACCTGAAATTAATGCTCTTCTCCATCTCAAATACAGATAGGTTGAAGTAACCTAATTCCCGGATCATTATATTGCAAAAATTTCCTTTCTTCCAGTCTCGAGGCTATTCAATAATATTGGTCATTCTACCTATAGCATAAAATAATCAGTTTTGTAGAGATTATATGCTCTTGAGTTTGGTCAACATTGAAATTAGTTTTTTGGCTTTTCTCTTTCTATAGCAGTATATTCTGAAATCAATTCAGCAAGTGCTGGTGAGAAAATTCGACTTTACTACCTTTTATATATTGCAAAGTATTACTCAAATAAATTTTAACAAAGAAACTAAGCCTGTGATTAAAAAAGATAAAGGCTAAAACAAAGTAAACTATGATTTTTTCATTTATTTTTGAGTTTCCAAATACAGGAGATAGCAGTCCTTTTCCTCTCTGCTTCATTGCACATTGTGTTTTAGTTTCCATTGTTTTCATCATACTTGTTTCAGTTTCTTTCATGACTTTGACATAGAGCATTAGAGTAATCTGTACCTAGTGAAGACTCTTCAGAGCAAAGCCATTTCTGTTGAATGAAGCACCACATAAAAAAAAAAAGGAATTCCAAGGCTTAGCTGAAAGTCCAAGGTGGTTCATGTTGGGAACTCTTCAACAGAACAAGTCTTCAATCTCAACAGCTCTGGAAATCACTCTGAGGGAGACTTGCCTGGAGATAATTTATATACTCTTTAGGTGTCCTCTCTGAAAGTTGATGTCTTTTTGCTCCTTTTCCTTTCTCACAAAACTTGGTGTAATCCTTCCCCCCACCGCAGACTCTTAACTTGATTAGGTTTAAGGCCACTCATTCTCATTTCTGCATATATCACACATGCTTATATTTTGCTTTGGAAATGATATTTTGCTGTCCTCAGTCATAATGGAACAGTGAAAACCATTGTAAATTTAGAATGTTTCCAAGAACAACAAAATTTATGGAAGTAAAGAGTAGTCTACTTTTTTTTTTTTTAGTGAGTACATCTAGTTTAGGAAACCTGATATTGATACTTCTAGCCTCTTAAGAGAGTTGTTCCCCCACCCCTTAACTATTTCTATTGTTTCCTAAACAACTAAAGACTTCCATTTGTTTGTTTCTTTTAGTTGCTATTTATCCTATAGCTTGCTAGAATATTAAAGTTATGAGTTCTGTTTGAATAGTCCCATATCCAAACTTACCAAATATGTTCATGAATCAAGGACAACCAGAAAGTCAAATAATCCATGGTCTTAGAGACATTTTACATTTTGTTAAGAATTTTAAAACTTCAGAAAATGTTATTCCTCCACTGCTGCATCATATACTTTGTGGTCTAATAATGGTTCTTAAATGAGTACAATATTGCAGTACATTTTTCACTTTCTCTGGTATAGCTAATTCCTTAACGAGCTACATATTCAACACTTAGCAGCACATAAAATAGAGTAACCTGTTTCCTTCAATATGATTTCCAATTATAACTCAGAATATTCTTTGGAATCATTATATTCTATAATCCTGCCAATTTGCATTATTTACAGTTTTACTTTCCCTTTGGAAGACACAATTCTTTACAAATTCACACTTCATTTTTTGTTTGTAGAAAACAACCATACTGCCAGTAGTATTTTCTGAATTCCTTCTGTAAACTGCTACTTAAATATTGGCGTGGCCAAATGTGCATGGCTTTGGGCAAAGTCAAGAAGCATAATGTATAGCCTAGTGCAAAGTTAAATTAAAATTGTTGTATTTATTTTGTATTTACATGTCTCAGGAGTTGAATTGGTTTCTTACTGAAAAAAACACCCTCTGATTCTTATTATGAATTGTAAAAAATTCTGTATATCTATAGTATTTCAATGTGAATACAGATCATAGAAATATTGGATTTAATTAATTAAGAACAATCCAATTAATAAAAATGGCTGGATTGTAATTGTAATTTATATCATATAATGTCATAACTGAATGAGTCTAATATACTACTCAATATTGCATATGTTAAAATGAATCTTTTTTATTATGAAATTGTTATAATCCAGCCATGTTGGTTTAATGAGTACTAAACAGCATTTTTAATTTGGTACTGACACATATACCAATTTCTCTAGTTTAAGGTAAAATTTAATTAACATTATAATAGACTGGAAAGAAAAAAAATTAAAGCTGTTGACAAGAAATATATTTTAATGTCACTCTCAAATTGCACTCATAACCCTTTCTGTTTTTATTAATTCAATATCATGTCTATAAAAATAACCAAAGAGAAATAAATGCTTAATAAATGTATTTAAACAAAATTGTTATAAAACCTGGCATAGAGAACATAGTATGAATATTACAGTAAGCAATATTTTCCTTCATGTATTTAAAAGTTAATGTCATTGTTTATATTTACACTTTTATTCATATATATATAAAATTACCCTCAATGAAAATATTTTAAAGGCCCATTTGGAAGGATTCATTTTAAAAGTCAAACAGTATGTCACAGTATATATCTTCTATAGGAAAATGGAAAAATTTACATGGTCTCTATCAAATGGTACCTATCACCTAATAAGGTTTTTAGTTTCTGGTGTGCCAATAAAAAAAAATATATGTATATATATTTTTTATCTCCTTTTTTCCTTCTCTCCTTCCCTTTTTCCTCCCTCATCTTTTTCTTCTCTTTTCTTTCAACCTGTATAAGGATCTCCCCCAGACCTCTGCTTCTGGGTGCCCATGGGTAAGCATTTGTGTTGATGTGGGCGCATGCGAGAGCACGTACACACACACACACACACACACACACACACACACACATACACAGTATAGAGCAGGGGTCCCCAACCCCTGGGCCGCGTACGCGTACTGGCCTGTGACCTGTTAGGAATAAGGCCACACAGCAAGAGGTGAGCTGCGGCTAGTGAACCTTCATCTGCAGCTCCCCATCCCCCCCATCGCTCACATTACTGCCTGAAACATCCCCCAGTCCAGTCCGTGGAAAAATTGTCTTCCACAAAACTGGTCTCTGGTGCCAAAAATGTTGGGGACCACTGGTATAGAGATTAAAAACAGATTTTTTTTTTGTGGTCTAGAAACACAAAGTTGCCAAGTTAATTGTTCATGAATTATTACAAATCAAAGGGAAAGAACAGGAGAGTACATTTCCTTTTAATTTTTTAATTTTATTTTATTTATGTTTTTATACAGCACGTTCTTATTAGTCATCCATATTATACACATCAGTGTATACATGTCAATCCTAATCACCCAATTCATCACACCACCATCCCCATCCACCCAGGGCTTTCCCCCCTTGGTGTCCATATGTTTGTTCTCTACATCTGAGTCTCAACTTTTGCCCTGCAAACCGGTTCATCTGTACCATTTTTCTAGGATCCACATACATGCGTTAACATACGATATTTGTTTTTCTCCTTCTGACTTACTTCACTCTTTATGACAGTCTCTAGATCCATCCACATCTCAAAAAATGACCCAATTTCGTTCCTTTTTATGACTGAGTAATATTCCATTGTATATATGTACTACATCTTCTTTATCAATTCATCTGTCGATGGGCATTTAGGTTGCTTCCATGACCTGACTATTGTAAATAGTGCTGCAATGAACATTGGGGTGCATGTGTCTTTTTGAATTATGGTTTCCTCTGGGTATATGCCCAATAGTGGGATTGCTGGATCATATGGTAATTCTATTTTTAGTTTTTTAAG
The DNA here is from genome assembly GCF_965194825.1 of Balaenoptera physalus. Taxonomy (NCBI): domain Eukaryota; kingdom Metazoa; phylum Chordata; class Mammalia; order Artiodactyla; family Balaenopteridae; genus Balaenoptera; species Balaenoptera physalus. The sequence continues at coordinate 133,185,641 of NC_138882.1, read as the reverse complement.
GAACCTCCATACTGTTCTCCATAGTGGCTGTGTAAATTTACATTCTCACCAACAGTGCAAGAGGGTTCCCTTTTCTCCACACCCTCTCCAGCATTTATTGCTTGTAGATTTTCTGATGTTGCCCATTCTAACTGGTGTGAGGTGATACCTCATTGTAGTTTTGATTTTCATTTCTCTAATAATTAGTGATGTTGAGCAGCTTTTCATGTGCTTCTTGGCCATCTGTATGTCTTCTTTGGAGAAATGTCTATTTAGGTCTTCTGCCCATTTTGGGATTGGGTTGTTTGTTTCTTTAATAATGAGCTGCATGAGCTGTTTATATATTTTGGAGATTAATCCTATGTCCGTTGATTTGTTTGCAAATATTTTCTCCCATCCTGAGGGTTGTCTTTTGGTCTTGTTTACAGTTTCCTTTGCTGTGCAAAAGCTTTGAGGTTTCATTAGGTACCATTTGTTTATTTTTGTTTTTATTTCCATTACTCTAGAAGGTGGATCAAAAAAGATCTTGCTGATATTTATGTCAAAGAGTGTTCTTCCTATGTTTTCCTCTAAGAGTTTTAGAGTGTCTGGTCTTACACTTAGGTCTCAAATCCATTTTGAGTTTATTTTTGTGTATGGTGTTAGGGAGTGTTCTAATTTCATTTTTACATGTAGCTATCCAGGTTTCCCAGCAGCACTTATTGAAGAGACTGTCTTTTCTCCATTGTATATCCTTGCCTCCTTTGTCATAGATTAGTTGACCATAGGTGTGTGGGTTTATCTCTGGGCTTTCTATCTTGTTCCATTGATGTATGTTTCTGTTTTTGTGGCAGTACCATATTGTCTGGACTACTGTAGCTTTGTAGTATAGTCTGAAGTCAGGGAGTCTGATTCCTCCAGCTCCGTTTTTTACCATCAGGAATACTTTGGCTATTCAGGGTCTTTTGTGTCTCTATACAAATTGTAAGATTTTTTGTTCTAGTTCCATAAAAAATGACATTGGTAATTTGATAGGGATTGCATTGAATCTGTAGATTGCTTTGGGTAGTATAGTCATTTTCATAATATTGATTCTTCCAATCCAAGAACATGGTATATCTCTCCATCTGTTGGTATCATCTTTAATTTCTTTCATCAGTGTCTTATAGTTTTCTGCATACAAGTGTTTTCCCTCCCTAGGTAGGTTTATTCCTAGGTATTTTATTCTTTTTGTTGCAGTGGTACATGGGAGTGTTTCCTTAATTTCTCTTTCAGATTTTTCATCATTAGTGTATAGGAATGCAAGAGATTTCTGTGCATTAATTTTGTATCCTGAAACTTTACCAAATTCATTGATTAGCTCTAATAGTTTTCTGGTAGTATCTTTAGGATTCTCTATGTATAGTATCATGTCATCTGCAAACAGTGACAGTTTTACTTCTTCTTTCCCAATTTCGATCCCTTTTATTTCTTTTTCTTCTCTGATTGCTGAGGCTAGGACTTCCAAAAGTATGTTGAATAATAGTGGTGAGAGTGGACATCCTTGTCTTGTTCCTGATCTTAGAGGAAATGCTTTCAGTTTTTCACCATTGAGAATGATGTTTGCTATACGTTTGTCATATATGGCCTTTATTATGTTGAGGTAGGTTCCCTCTATGCCCACTTTCTGGACAGTTTTTATCATAAATGGGTGTTGAATTTTGTCAAAAGATTTTTCCGCATCTATTGAGATGATTGTATGGTTTTTATTCTTCAGTTTGTTAATACGGTTTATCACATCGATTGATTAGCGTATATTGAAGAATCCTTGTATTCCTGGGATAAATCCCACTTGGTCATGGTGTATGTTCCTTTTAATGTGTTGTTGGATTCTGTTTGCTAGTATATTGTTGAGGGTTTTTTCATCTATATTCATCAGTCATATTGATCTGTAATTTTCTTTTGTTGTAGTGTCTTTGTCTGGTTTTGGTATCAGGGTGATGGTGGCTTCTTAGAAGGAGTTCGGGAGAGTTCCTTCCTCTGCAATTTTTTGGAAGAGTTTGAGAAGCATGGGTGTTAGCTCTTCTCTAAATGTTTGATAGAATTCACCTGTGAAGCCATCTGGTCCTGTACTTTTGTTTGATGGAAGATTTTTAATCACAGTTTCAATTTCATTACTTGTGATTGGTCTGTTCATATTTTCTATTTCTTCCTGGTTCAGTCTTGGAAGGTTATACGTTTCTAAGAATTTGTCCATTTCTTCCAGGTTGTCCATTTTATTGGCAGAGAGTTGCTTGTAGTAGTCTCTTAAGATGCTTTGTATTTCTGCAGTGTCTGTTGCAACTTCTCCTTCTTCTTTTCTAATTTTATTGATTTGAGTTCTCTCCTTCTTTTTCTTGATGAGTCTGGCCAATGCTTTATCAATTTTGTTTATTTTCTCAAAGAACCAGCTTTTAGTTTTATTGATCTTTGCTATTGTTTACTTTGTTTCTATTTCATTTATTTCTGCTCTGATCTTTATGATTTTTTTCCTTCTGCTAACTTTGGGTTTTGTTTGTTCTTCTTTCTCTAGTTACTTTAGGTGTAAGGTTAGATTGTTTATTTGAGATTTTTCTTGTTTCTTGAGGTAGTCTTGTACAGCTTTAAACTTCCCTCTTAGAACTGCTTTTGCTGCATCCCATAGGTTTTGGATCGTCGTCTTTTCATTGTCATTTGTCTCTAGGTATTTTTTGATTTCCTCTTTGATTTCTTCAGTGATCTCTTGGTTATTTAGTAACGTATTGTTTAGCCTCCATGTGTTTGTGTTTTTTACATTTTTTCCCCTGTAATTCATTTCTAATCTCATAGCATTGTAGTCAGAAAAGATGCTTGACATGATTTCAATTTTCTTAAATTTACTGAGGCTTGATTTGTGACCCAAGATGAGATCTATCCTGGAGAATGTTCCGTGCGCATTTGAGAAGAAAGTGTAATCTGCAGTTTTTAGATGGAATGTCCTATAAATATCAATTAAATCTATCTGGTCTATTGCATCATTTAAAGCTTCTGTTTCCTTACTTATTTTCATTTTGGATGATCTGTCCATTGGTGTAAGTGAGGTGCTAAATCCCCCACTATTACTGTGTTATTGTCAATTTCCTCTTTTATAGCTGTTAGCAGTTGCCTTATGTATTTAAGTGTTCCTATGTTGGGTGCATATATATTTATAATTGTTATATCTTCTTCTTGGATTGATCCCCTGACCGTTATGTAGTGTCCTTCCTTGTCTCTTGTAACATTCTTTATTTTAAAGTCGATTTTATCTGATATGAGTATTGCTACTCCAGCTTTCTTTTGATTTCCATTTTCATGGACTATTTTTTTCCATCCCCTCACTTTCAGTCTGAATGTGTCCCTAGGTCTGAACTGGGTCTGCTGTAGACAGCATATATATGGGTCTTGTTTTTGTATCCATTCAGCAAGCCTGTGTCTTTTGGTTGGAGCATTTAATCCATTCACGTTTAAGGTAATTATTGATATGTATGTTCCTATTACCATTTTCTTAATTGTTTTGTTTTTGTTTTTGTAGGCCCTTTTCTTCTCTTTTGTTTCCCACTTAGAGAAGTTCCTTTAGCGTTTCATGTAGAGCTGGTTTGGTGGTGCTGAATTCTCTTAGCTTTTGCTTGTCTGTAAAGCTTTAATTTCTCCATCGAATCTGAATTAGATCCTTGCCAGGTAAAGGAATCTTGGTTGTAGGTTCTTCCCTTTTATCACTTTAAGTATATCATGCCGCTCCCTTCTGACTTGTAGAGTTTCTGCTGAGAAATCAGCTGTTAATCTAATGGGAGTTCCCTTGTATGTTATTTGTCGTCGTTCCCTTGTTGCTTTCAGTAATTTTTCTTTGTCTTTAATATTTGCCAATTTGATTACTATGTGTCTCAGCATGTTTCTCCTTGGGTTTATCCTGTATGGGACTCTCTGTGCTTCCTGGACTTGGGTGGCTATTTCCTTTCCCATGTTACAGAAGTTTTCGACTATAATCTCTTCAAATATTTTCTCTGGTCCTTTCTCTCTCTCTTCTCCTTCTGGGAACCTTATAATGCCAATGTTATTGTGTTTAATGTTGTCCCAGAGGTCTCTTAGGCTGTTTTCATTTCTTTTCATTCTTTTCTCTTTATTCTGTTTTGTGGCAGTGAATTCTACCATTCTGTCTCCCAGGTTACTTATCCGTTCTTCTGCCTCAGTTATTCTGCTATTGATTCCTTCTTGTGTAGTTTTCATTTCAGTTATTGTATTGTTCATCTCTGTTTGTTTGTTCTTTAATTCTTTGAGGTCTTTGTTAAACATTTCTTGCATCTTCTCGATCTTTGCCACCATTCTTTTTCCGAGGTCCTGGATCATCCTCATTATCATTATTCTGAATTCGTTTTCTGGAAGGTTTCCCATGTCCACTTCATTTAGTTGTTTTTCTGGGGTTTTATCTTGTTCCTTCATCTGGTACATAGCCCTCTGCCTTTTCATCTTCTCTATCTTTCTGTGAATGTGGTTTTTGTTCCACAGGCTGCAGGATTGTAGTTATTCCTGCTTCTCTAAAAACAGATTTTGAAGCAACACTGCTTGCCTTTGAACCCTAGCTCTGGTTATTGCTAGACGTGGGCAAATTACTTAATGACTGTTTATGAGTTTTCTCATCTTTCAAACAGAGATTATGATAAAACCTATCTCACATAATTGTAATGAGGTTTGAATGAGTTAATGTATGTAAAACACTTATATGGGTGCCAGGAACACTGTAAGTGCCATAAAATAGTGAGCTTTTTTTCATAGCAAACATATTTTGATATATGAATAAAATTAAAATTGGAAAATGTTAACATATATTTTCTTCGGCCAACCAATGAAGCCTATATGATATATGTTTGCTATAGTGAGTATCTAAGGCCTTTGTAGGAAGGCAAGTTTGCATATCTTAGCCTAGTGTTCACTGAATTTATAGATGTTGTAGCTAGTTTCTCTTTAATCTAGATAATCAGAACTAAATTGCCGATACATTTTAACTTGGAAAAGATTCATAAGGACACATAATGATTAAATTTAAGTTTATGTTATCTTGATATAGAGAGGATACATAATAATGATTACAAAAAAAAAAAAAAAACTGCTTCATAATCATGCTGTATTTATTGGCCAGGATAGTTACTAGACACTTAATTCAGTTGTTTCTACAGTTGTAATTTTCTAAAAGGGCATGGATTCTCACCAGCTAAATTTGTTAATAATTATTCTATGGTGTTATAAAGTAAAGCACTGTAGTATATCTTTTAAGACTGGTAGGCAAGGTACTGATTGTAGCAGATGGTATTGTGATTACTTCGTAGGCCACGGTGACTCCTATGAGCATCTACCATTGGTTGTTTGTAATTTCTAACCCAAAACTTCTGATAATTGGTTGCAGGAAATCAGATTCCTAATCCAAGTTTGGACTATTCAATTATCTGTCCTAGGAATTTGGAATCTGGACCAGGTTGTAGTTTCCTTTCATAGCTGGAACTAAATTGATGTAAATTTAAGAATTCAGAGGCAAACATGTGTATAAGGAAGAAGAGGGAGGAAGCCAGTTTGTAGAGAGAAAAAAATAAGCATAGAGGAGTAGAAATGAAATATAATATTGTAGACTCAAGTAGAGAAATGGAGAGAGAATAGTTTCTAAATTCCTGGAAGATTGTAGTCCCTCATCCAAACATTCATGGGTCCTGGTTGTACAGCTTTTCTTGAGATACTGTAAGTTACCAACTGCCTCCTAATAAAATCTATAGCTTTGTTTAAACTAATAGATTGCAAGAACGGTACTGACTAATACCCTGGTATAATGAATTTATTGCAATAAATATCTTCAAGTTGGTATACTTTTTTCATATTTGAAATGATAGAAATTAAAATTCTATGAATATCATGTGATAATTGTGGGAAATATGTTTTAGTGATGTATAATAAACTTGGGCAAATCTACGAATCTATAAATATAATAATAACTAACATTTACTGAACACATAATATGAATCAGACTCTGTCCTTAATGCATTTAATATGTTAACACATTTAATTCTATTAACATTTAATTTTCCAGTAACCCTATGAGGTAAATATTATCATTAATACTATTTTACAGATGAGGAAATTGTGATAACCAGGTCTATTGCTAGTAATAGGTAGGGCTTGAGTTTGAACCCCAACATTCTTATCCCAGAGTCCATATTCATAACCACCATTCATTGTACTCAGATTTTTACATTTTCCCACTAGATTGAAATTGTTTCTTATTTATTTTATTTTGTTTTACTTTTTAAAAATAAATTTATTTATTTATTTTTTGGCTGTGTTGGGTCTTCGCTGCTACGTGTGGGCTTTCTCTTGTTGTGGTGAGCGGGAGCTACTCTTCATTGCAATGCTTAGGCTTCTCACTGCAGTGGCTTCTCTTGTTGCGGAGCATGGGCTCTAGGCACACGGGTTTCAGTAGTTGTGGCACATGGGCTCAGTAGTTGTGGGTCACGAGCTTAGTTGCTCCGTGACATGTGAATTTTGGGAGAACATAAATATGCAGTCCAGAACTATATAGGCTAGAACTATAAGAAAGAGTGGGAGCGTGAGAGAGAGAGAGAGAGAGAAGGAGAGAGAAAGATTGTGTATACAAACATATAAGTAAATACACATATATTTATATTTTTTTTTGTTTTTATGGAATATGCAGTTTCTCCATATCTCTCTGTCTTCAGTTGTCTTTATTCCACTTTTGATTTGTAATGCTTTCTGAATCTGAAGATTCAAATCTTTAATCACTTCTGAAAATTTGTCATCTAATCTTGTATAATATATATATTATTATTCCATTTATTCTTTCATCTTTTTATTCCTATTAGAATTAATTTGGAGATTCTGGTATATCCCCTATGTCTCTTGAGCAATTCTTCATAATATAAATATTTTTAGCTCTTTGTGACATATACTGGCTCATTCCTCATATCTCTTTTCTACATACTTACTTAATCTTTATTGTGTCTAATATACTTCTTATCCCATTCATTAAATAGTTTATTTCTGCATTTATTTTTTTCACTGTGAGAAGTCCTACTTGGATCTTTTAAAATTTGCCTTTTTATTGTATCAAATTATCCTCTTCTTTTGTTATGTCGTTTTTATCACTTTAATTATTTTAAGCTTAAATATTTTAAAACTGCCTTTCATAATGCTCTATTATTCTATGTTTTGGAGGCACTTATTTTTTCATTTTTTCTAATAACTGACTCTTATTCATGGTTATTGGTTTCCATGAATGTTTTTAGTTTTCTTTAATTGTGAGCAGGAATGGGCTATTCTATGTGAGTTCTATATGTCTTAAATTGTGAAAGTGCTTCATATTACATCAACTGACACTTAAGTTTTTAGTAGCTCTAGATTCTTTTTATATAATTGTATAGTTTATGGATTTCATGTTATGCAGACATTTTTAATTTTTTCTGCAATTTATTTTCTTTGTGTGAATAAATATTGTTTTTGTCTGTTTGTTTTTGGTTTACACATTTTTTTGTCCTCTACTCAAAATCCATTATAAAGGTCAAGGTTCCTTGCTGCCTCTGAAGGTTACTGGGTGGGATTTATTTTGTTCCAACCTGTTAAGTGGGTAAAAATCTCTAATGCTCCTGACTCTGGCTGCCATGCCTAATGTGTAAATATCTCCTAGTCCATAATCCTCTGAGTGAAATCTGATCTGAATTTATTTTGGGATAACAAAGCATCAGATTTTCCTTACCATTCTTATTTTAATTTATTTTTGAGTTTTTAGAATTTCTTTTTTTTCTTTACAACTTTATCAATTAATTTAAAAATATGTTCTATATATTTCATCCAGAATTTCTAAAGCTTAGAAAGGTATAGAAGCTCATCCTCTTCAGCTCAATCCATCAACTGCCACAAGTCTGTTTTATGTTTTTTCCTTGAAAATATTATTGATTTTAATATATTTTTAACTGACCACTGTTTTCTAATTGTCTGAAATGTTATGAATTGATTCTCTCAATTTTCCAAAATATAATAACAATCTTATAATAATAATAATAACAAAGATAGACAGTAAAAGCTTCTATTACTAATGATAATAATTTATTTTCCTTTTTTATAGTAATACTTCCCATTTCTTATTTTATCATATTGGTTTCAATTCAAAGAGAAATGTTAAAAATCATGATTACAGCACACATCCTTGAATTTTCCTTGGTTTTAGAAAGAATTTCATTATTTTGTCATTTATCCATAATGATGGATCTTTGTTTGAGATAGATTTTTTTAATTCAATTAGAAATACCTTTCATCATGTATTTCTTTAAGAACATTTTTCCCTTATTAGATATTCCTATTTCTTTAAATCCATTTTTCACAAGGATAGCTGTAACTCTATAGTGTTCTTTACCTTTTAGCTATTATTATGTTGACATATATTAATATATATTCCATTATCAATCAGTGTATTTGTAGAATAAATTCTACTTGGTCAAAGCATATTCATTATTTAATAACTAGTATGATCAGTTTACTAGTATTTAAATTGACATTTAACATCTTTGTTATTGATCATACATGTCTGTGTGTGTGTAGGATTGATGAGTTTTAATAGCAGGTGTATCACAGCTTAAACACACACACAGACACACACTCACACACACTGGAAACGTTGAACTAATTTAGAGAAGATATGCCCAGTATCAATGAAATTATATAGTTGCAAGAAACAAAAACTAACTTTTTAAGTATCTAAATATTTTACCATTAAAGTGTAGTTAATAAAAACCATTGGGCAGTTCAGTAATCTCAGGGAGAATTAGAGAAATAGGGTTTTAATTGAAAAACTAGGAACAATTTTCAAAATCATACAGTAGGTGTTTCAGTTACTAGATCTCTGCTGCAAACTGCAAACACTGGGTCCTTCTATCTTTCACTACCACCTACACTTGCAGCACTAAACAAAGGATTTTGACCCTAACACTTTTTTCTCTGGACTCTCCAGGACCCTATCTTCCTGTAACTGAAATGGCCACCAGAGGGCCTTTTTCTTATGCCCAGGAACAACTCCCAGTAGACAACTTCCAATTCTAGTCTGGTGGGGAGATCTGATTGGTGCAGCCTATTTTACGTGTCTGAGTCCTTGAATCAAGAAAGAATGGGAAAATGTTTCTGACTTTTCCTTTACGTTAGTGAAATGTGTGCTTTATCTTCCTCTAAGATACATAATGTACATAAAGGACTCAGTTACTAAGAGGCCAAGAGAAAGGACACCTTCCTTAGTTATTTTAAAGAAATTACCTATAAAATTTATTTGGACCAGTGTAATGATCACCATACGTACGTAACTTTACCATTCTTCTGATGAAAGAGGCCACTTCCTCCTAAGTACAAGAATCAGCAAACAACAGTTACCAGCAAGATCATAGAAGTCATATTCCTAGACTCAGGCACTGGTTTTGGGATGGGCATGTTACCCAATATTGTTGTATCAGGTTCTGGTAATTATCCAAAAGTTGTGCTCGGAAAGATGCACTGATGTTCTGAAGAAATGGACCTATGGAGAAGCCATGGTTCCAGGCCATAGAAACAAGAAGGAAAACATGTAGCTGATGACACCCAGATAAAAAGAAGAGGCAAGAAGCAGAAAGAGAGTCACGGAGCCCCAAATCCATGGTTATACTCATAGTCCTGTACAGTTTTATGGGTTCCAATTATGTGAGGCAAACAAATCTGTGTTGTTGTCAGATTTTTTGTTTTCAGTTTGGCACACTGTTGGACTCATGACTAAATTCTTCTTTTCCATTGTCTCCAGGATTATTGTTCAACAGCTTTTCAGTCTTCTTGAATTAGTTTTGAAAATATATATAATATTTTCCATATCATCAAACTTTCAAATGTATTGTCACTGAGTTTTAAATAAATGCTATAGTTTAAAATTAGATCAATTTTCAATTAATTTTTCTAAGTGGTATGTGTTAAGGCTTAAAATTTTTTTTTGCTTCGTATTTTTCTGAATAGACATATTCAATTATTAAATAATCATTTTTTGTAAAGCCTATCTTTTCCTCCAATGTACTGTGTTGCACCTACATTGAAAATACGTGGACCATATAAGTTTATTTCAAGGTTTTCTATTCTGTTCTATTGATCTATATATCTATCCTTATCTCCATACCGCAATGCCCTGATTACTTCAGAATTATGGTAAGCCTTGACGTCTATAACAATTTAATTTATTTCTAACAATCAATTCTTGGCTTATATATAATATATATATATAATTTTTTTCAGTTTATTGAAAAATCTCCCCTCTATCATTATTTCTAAATTTTATAGTTTTCTTGGACTTTTATGTCTTTTTCTTTCAAGCTTCTTAAGTCATATGAGTTTAATCTCTTTTTTTACTTATTTTAAATAATCGGAGCATTATATCTATGAATTTTCTCATTATATTTTAAAAAATTTTCCAGCAGTGTGATATGCTTCTTATTTAGTTTTTCAAATAGTAACAATATCTGGTTGTATTTTAGGCTATACTTCATTGATTTATGTTAATGTCATAATTTTTTGGTTGTCTTCTCAAATCTTGAGTTTTTAACTTTATTACATTTCACACTGCAGAATTAAATTTGGTATTATTTGGCACATATGGTTTTGAATGGCCCATTTTCATTAATATCTCTACATGGAACTTTATGTTATTTCCTGAAAATATTAGTTAAAAGCTATACATATATAAAAAATTAAATTGATCCACAAGAATATTAACCTTTACACACCCCAAATATCAGAATGTGATTTATAATGATCAAAGCAAAACCAACATTTGCAGCTTAGACAAATAGCATTAGGATTGTCTATAACATTCCATAAAACAGAAAGGCAAATGTTCACAAAAGTTCATCAATTTTAAACATAGAAGTATATCTGCAGAGGTTAAAAATATCTGTCTTGTATATATCACATGGCTTGTGTAATTTCAAATGTGCCCAAGGACTCTAATATACAGTTATAAATCAGTCAGAGAGAAGATATCTGAATTTTGATTTGTGGAAGAGATTTATGACCTATTTTCTGCTTTGTAAGGAGAACATATTGTCATCTAAAAGTACATTTTTGCATGTGACTGATGAATATCCATGCATGCCTACAGCAAGAAAAAATTAATTAGAAAAGATTCTAATTTTAATTGAAGAACAATATTGTTCCCTTTTGACTAGAAACCCTTTCCCAAATTCTTATATCTTTTCTCCAGAAACTGTATTTATGTACCTTTAATAAAATTCAGGCAAATACACCTGTAGGACTGGTAGAAGCACACCTGTGGATACAAAGCCTAGACCTTTAATGAGAACAGAAAGACAAAGAATGATTACCTGTAAGATTTACTACAGACTGACCTCATATTCATTTCGGCTTCCTTGCTTTTACCCATACTCACAGTACTGGGTCTTGACTTGAATTTAAAAATCCATTTTTCAGACCAATATTTTCCCTGTGTATGAGTAGCTCTTATTTTTCTATCTCAGAAATGTAAATGTGGGCATTCACTCTTCAAGTTCTCACATATGCAATAGAGTCTGGAGTTCTGCCTAGGCACTTCCGGCATTTTAGCATCTAACCAATTCTTGACTCCATTTTTCAGTGTAAGAATTACTACTCGTCTATGCATAATGTTTTACATCATTTCTGCCAGGAGACTGACTTGGTTGGAACTTGAGATAATTTTCTAGTGTGATGGACTTGTTCTAGATCTTGTTGTGAATAGTTGCTACATGGATATATTAATTCGTCAAGCTCATCAAACCTGTACTTAAGAAATGAACATTTTAGTTTATATCAATTAGACCCCAAACTATCAAAATAATGGGAGGAGCAAAGTGAAAGTCAATAAATATAGATTTGACTTTTGAGGAGGTTTCTTTTTGATGAGTGCAGATAACAAGTAATTGATGAGTTATATGAACTCCCAAGAGATTTAAAAAAATTTTTTTTATTTTAAGATGGGAGAAATAACAGGCATTTTGTGTGCTGATAAAAATGACCAATGGAGAAACAAGCAATGAGGATGCAGGAAGACAGGTAAAAATGCAGTAACTGTGCTCATGGGTAAACAAGAGTGGATGGGATTCAGTGTACCTGGCATGTTTTGGTCTCAAATAGAGAAAGAGGTCATATCTGTGATAATGAGAGAGAAAGCACAGATACAGAAGAGTAACTTGTGTTGATTGCAATTTACAAAAGTTACTTTCTGATTGCTTCTATTTTATTCAGATAGAGAAGCAGGTATTAGATGTTTGAGGAGAAAGAAAAAAATAAGACAAACTGAAGATGTATTTCCAAGATAAAACTGGCTGGATTTAGTACTGTGTGAGATAAAATTCAATGGTGAGCCTAATTTAGTATTTTTGATGGATTCTGGGTTTTACCTATTTGTTGATGATAATACAGAAGTTAGATAATAAACTCCCAGAATAGTAGTGACTTTCTTAGAATTGTTTCTCTGCCTAGTCATTCTAACTATATCATGATCACTGGAAGAATATTTTTCATGGAATTCTTTCCAGCTCTTGTGAAATAGAAATAAGATCTTGGAATGGTTTTATAGTAAGAACTTGGGTTTTAATATATACAAATTTTATGGCTCTGTGAAAGTTACTGGGCAAGATATTTTAAAATTTCTAATATTGGAAGAAAAAATTGTTGAGTTCTAGTAGTTTTCTGGTCACATCTTTAGGATTTTCTATGTATAGTATCACATCATCTGCAAACGGTGACAGTTTTACTTCTTCTTTTCCAATTTGGATTCCTTTTATTTCTTTTTCTTCTCAGACAGTATAAAACTCCTAGAGGAAAACATAGGCAGAACACTCTTTGACATAAATTGCAGCAATATCTTTTTGGATCCACCTCCTAGAGTAATGAAAATAAAAACAAAAATAAACAAATGGGACCAAATTAAACTTAAAAACTTTTGCATAGCAAAGGAAACCATAAACAAAACAAAAAGACAACCTACAGAATGGGAGAAAGTATTTGCAAGTGATATGACTAACAAGGGATTATCACCAAAATATACAAACAGCTCATGCAGCTCAATATCAAAAAAACAAAACAAAAAAACAACCCAACCAAAAAATGGGCAGAAGATCTAAATAGACGTTTCTCCAAAGAAGACATACAGATGGCCAAAAAGCACATGAAAAGATGCTCCACATCACTAATTATTAGAGACAGGCAGATCAAAACTACAGTGAGGTATCACCTCACACTGGTCAGAATGGCCTTCATAAAAAAGTCTACAAATGATAAATTCTGGAGAGGGTGTGGAGAAAATGAAACCCTCCTACACTGTTGGTGATAATGTAAATTGATACAACCACTATGCAGAAGAGTATGGAGGTTCCTTAAAAAAATAAAAATAGAGCTACCATATGACCCAACAATCCCACTCCTGGGCATACATTCAGAGAAAACCATAATTCGACAAGATACATGCACCCTAGTGTTCACTGCAGCACTGTTTACAATAGCCAAGACATGGAAGCAAACTAAATGTCCATCGACGAATGGATAAAGAAGATGTGGTACATATATACAATGGAATATTACTCAGCCATAAAAAAAGAATAAAATAATGCCATTTGCGGCAACATGGATGGACCTAGAGATTATCACACTAAGTGAGGTTAGACAAAGACAAATATGTGATGTCACTTATATGTGAAATCTAAAAACAAAAATGATATAAATGAACTTATTTACAAAACCAGAAGCAGACTTACAGAATTAGAAAATAAGCTTGTGGTTACCAATGGGCAAAGTTGGGGGAGGGGATAAATTAGGAGTTTGGGATTAACATATACACTCTACTATATATAAAATAGGTAATCAACAAGGACCTACTGTATAGCACAGGGAACTCTACTCAATATTCTGTAATAACCTAAATGGGAAAAGAATCTGAAAAAGAATAGATATGTGTATATATATAGGGGAATAACTTTGCTGTACACCTGAAACTAACACAACATTGTAAATCAACTATATTTCAATACAAAATAAAAATTAAAAAATTGAAAGCATTGCTTCTCACTGGGGAAGATTTACTTATCCTAAACCCACCTGAGATGTTGCTTTTTCTTTCCAGGTTTCCATTCTGTCACTCTTTCTCCACCCAGAAGTATAATCTTCATCATCAGTATTCCACTACTACTTGAGGGAATATCTCTATCACAACATTTATTATACTATAGTATAGTTCTTTCTTCACATTCTGTATTCCTAAGAAGTTTATGACAAGTGAACATTTCTGGTTCATTTTTGTATCCAGAGTATCTAGAGCAGGGACATGGAACCCAAAGAAGCAGTAAAAGTGTACTTCAATTAACTATATCCTCTATACTCTGCTAAAAATAAACTTTAGCCATTTTAGAATGGCTAATGGACATAAATTTATCTTCTTTAAAACATAATGGTGGCAGACAGCAGAAGCAAGAAGAACAACAATCCTGCAGCCTGTGGAACAAAAACCACATTCACAGAAAGATAGACAAGATGAAAAGGCAGAGGGCTATGTACCAGATGAAGGAACAAGATAAAACCCCAGAAAAACAACTAAATGAAGTGGACATAGGAAACCTTCCAGAAAACGAATTCAGAATAATGATAATGAGGATGATCCAGGACCTCGGAAAAAGAATGGAGGCAAAGATCGAGAAGATACGAGAAATGTTTAACAAAGACCTCAAAGAATTAAAGAACAAACAAACAGAGATGAACAATACAATAACTGAAATGAAAACTACACAAGAAGGAATCAATAGCAGAATAACTGAGGCAGAAGAACGGATAAGTAACCTGGGAGACAGAATGGTAGAATTCACTGCCACAAAACAGAATAAAGAGAAAAGAATGAAAAGAAATGAAAACAGCCTAAGAGACCTCTGGGACAACATTAAACGCAATAACATTGGCATTATAAGGTTCCCAGAAGGAGAAGAGAAAGAGAAAGGACCAGAGAAAATATTTGAAGAGATTATAGTCGAAAACTTCTGTAACATGGGAAAGGAAATAGCCACCCAAGTCCAGGAAGCACAGAGAGTCCCATACAGGATAAACCCAAGGTGAAACCGCCAATACACATAGTAATCAAATTGGCAAAAATTAAAGACAAAGAAAAATTATTAAAAGAAGCAAGGGAAAAATGACAAATAACATACAAGGGAACTCCCATAAGGTTAACAGCTGATTTCTCAGCAGAAACTCTACAAGTCAGAAGTGAGTGGCATGATATACGTAGAGTGATGAAAGGGAAGAACCTACAACCAAGATTACTCTACCCATCAAGGATCTCATTCAGATTTGATGGAGAAATCAAAAGCTTTACAGACAAGCAAAAGCTAAGAGAATTCAGCACCACCAAACCAGCTCTACAACAAATGCTAAAGGAACTTCTCTAAGTGGGAAACACAAGAGAAGTAAAGGACCTACAAAAACATACCCAAATCAATTAAGAAAATGGTAATAGGAACATACATATCAATAATTACCTTAAACGTGAATGGATTAAATGCTCCAACCAAAAGACACAGGCTTGCTGAATGGATACAAAAACAAGACCCATATATATGCTGTCTACAGCAGACCCAGTTCAGACCTAGGGACACATTCAGACTGAAAGTGAGGGGATGGAAAAAGATATTCCATGCAAATGGAAATCAAAAGAAAGCTGGAGTAGCAATACAACTCCAGTAGCAATACTCATATCAAAATAGACTTTAAAATAAAGAATGTTACAAGAGACAAGGAAGGACACTACATAACAGTCAGGGGATCAATCCAAGAAGAAGACATAACAATTATAAATATATATGCACCCAACATAGGAACTCTTCAATACATAAGGCAACTGCTAACAACTATAAAAGAGGAAATCGACAGTAACACAATAATAGTAGGGGACTTTAACACCTCACTTACACCAATGGACAGATCATCCAAAATGAAAATAAATAAGGAAACAGAAGCTTTACATGACACAATAGACCAGATAGATTTAATTGATATTTATTGGATATTCCATGCAAAAACAGCAGATTACACTTTCTTCTCAAGTGCACACGGAACATTCTCCAGGATAGATCTCATCTTGGGTCACAAATCAAGTCTCAGTAAATTTAAGAAAATTGAAATCATATCAAGCATCTTTTCTGACCATAATGCTATGAGATTAGAAATGAATTACAGGGAAAAAAACGTCAACACAAACACATGGAGGCTAAACAATACGTTACTAAATAACCAAGAGAGCACTGAAGAAATCAAAGAGGAAATCAAAAAATACCTAGAGACAAATGACAATGAAAACACAATGAGCCAAAACCTATGGGATGAAGCAAAAGCAGTTCTAAGAGGGAAGTTTATATTATACAAGCCTACATCAATAAAAAAGAAAAATCTCAAATAAACAATCTAACCTTACACCTAAAGGAACTAGAGAAGGAAGAACAAACAAAACCCAAAGTTAGCAGAAGGAAAGAAATCATAAAGATCAGAGCAGAAATAAATGAAATAGAAACAAAGAAAACAATAACAAAGACCAATAAAACTAAAAGCTGGTTCTTTGAGAAGATAAACAAAATTGATAAAGCATTAGCCAGACTCATCAAGAAAAAGAAGGAGAAGACTCAAATCAATAAAATTAGAAATGAAAAAGGAGAAGTTACAACAGACACCACAGACATACAAAGCATCCTAAGAGACTACTACAAGCAACTTTATGCCAATAAAATGGACAACCTGGAAGAAATGGGCAAATTCTTAGAAAGGTATAACCTTCCAAGACTGAACCAGGAAGAAATAGAAAATATGAACAGACCAGTCACAAGTAATGAAATTGAAACAGTGATTAAAAATCTTCCAACCAACAAAAGTCCAGGACCAGATGGCTTCACAGGTGAATTCTATCAAACATTTAGAGAAGAGCTAACACCCATCCTTCCCAAACTCTTCCAAAAAATTGCAGAGGAAGGAACAGTACCAAACTCATTCTATGAGGCCACCATCACCCTGATACCAAACCCAGACAAAGATACTACAAAAAGAAAATTACAGACCAATATGACTGATGAATATAGATGCAAAAATCCTCAACAAAATACGAGCAAACAGAATCCAACAACACATTAAAAGGATCATACACCATGACCAAGTGGGATTTATCCCAGGGATGCAAGGATTCTTCAATATACACAAGTCAGTCAATGTGGTACACCATATTAACAAATTGAAGAATAAAAACCACATGATCATTTCAATAGATGCAGAAAAAGCTTTTGACAAAATTCAACACTCGTTTATGATAAAAACTCTCCAGAAAGTGGGCATAGATGGAACCTACCTCAACATAATAAAGGCCATATACGACAAACCCACAGCAAACATCATTCTCAATGGTGAAAAACTGAAAGCATTTCCTCTAAGATCAGGAACAAGAAAAGGATGTCCACTCTCGACACTATTATTCAACATAGTTTTGGAAGTCTTAGCCATGGCAATCAGAGAAGAAAAAGAAATAAAAGGAATCCAATTTGGAAAAGAAGAAGTAAAACTGTCACTGTTTGCAGATGACATGATACTTTACATAGAGAATCCTAAAGATGCCACCAGAAAACTATTAGAGCTAATCAATGAATTTGGTAAAGTTTTAGGATACAAAATTAATGCACAGAAATCTCTTGCATTCCTATACACTAATGATGAAAAATCTGAAAGCAAAATTAAGGAAACACTTCCATTTACCATTGCAACAAAAGGAATAAAATACCTAGGAATAAACCTACCTAGGGAGACAAAAGACTTGTATGCAGTAAACTATAAGACACTGATGAAAGAAATTAAAGATGATACCAACAGATGGAGAGATATACCATGTTCTTGGATTGGAAGAATCAATATTATGAAAATGACTATACTACCCAAAGCAATCTACAGATTCAATGCAATCCTTATCAAATTACCAATGTCATTTTTTATGGAACTAGAACAAAAAATCTTAAAATTTGTATGGAGACACAAAAGACCCCGAATAGCCAAAGCAGTCTTGAAGGAAAAAAACAGAGCTGGAGCAATCAGACTCCCTGACTGCAGACTATACTATAAAGCTCCAGTAATCAAGACAATATGGTACTGGCAAAAAAACAGAAACATAGATCAATGGACCAAGATAGAAAGCCCAGAGATAAACCCACCCACCTATGGTCAACTAATCTATGACAAAGGAGGCAAGGATATATATTGGAGAAAAGCTAGCCTCTTCAATAAGTGTTGCTGGGAAAAGTTGAGGGCTACATGTAAAAGAATGAAATTAGAACACTCCCTAACACCATACACGAAAATAAACTCAAAATGGATTAGAGACCTAAGTGTAAGACCAGACACTCTAAAACTCTTAGAGGAAAACATAGGAAGAACACTCTTTGACATAAATATCAGCAAGATCTTTTTTGATCCACCTTCTAGAGTAATGGAAATAAAAACAAAAATAAGCAAATGGGACCTAGTGAAACTTCAAAACTTTTGCACAGCAAAGGAAACCATAAGCAAGATGGAAAGACAACCCTCAGAATGGGAGAAAATATTTGCAAATGAATCAATGGACAAAAGATTAACCTACAAAATATATAAACAGCTCATGAAGCTCAATATTAAAAAAACAAAAAACCCAATCCAAAAATGGGCAGAAGACCTAAATAGACATTTCTCCAAAGAAGACATACAGATGGCAAGAAGCACATGAAAAGCTGCTCAACATCACTAATTATTAGAGAAATGCAAATCAAAAGTACAGTGAGGTATCACCTCACACCAGTTAGAATGGGCATCATCAGAAAATCTACAAATAACAAATGCTGGAGAGGGTGTGGAGAAAAGGGAACCCTCTTGCACTGTTGTTGGGAATGTAAATTGATACAGCCACTATGGAGAACAGTATGGCAGTTCCTTAAAAAACTAAAAATAGAATTACCATATGATCCAGCAATCCCACTACTGGGCATATACCCAGAGAAAACCATAATTCAAAAAGACACATGCACCCCAATGTTCATTGCAGCACTATTTACAATAGCCAGGACATGGAAGCAACCTAAATGCCCATCGACAGATGAATTGATAAAGAAGATGTAGTACATATATACAATGGAATATTTCTCAGCCATAAAAAGGAACGAAATTGGGTCATTTGTTGAGACGTGGGTAGATCTAGAGACTGTCATACAGAGTGAAGTAAGTCAGAAAGAGAAAAACAAATATCGTATATTAACGCATATATGTGGAACCTAGAAAAATGGTACAGATGAACTGGTTTGCAGGGCAAAAATTGAGACACAGATGTAGACAACAAACGTATGGACACCAAGGGGGGGGAAAGTGGCAGGGGGTGGGGTTGGTGGTGTGATGAATTGGGAGATTGGGACTGACATGTATACACTGATGTGTATAAAATGGATGACTAATAAGAACCTGCTGTATAAAAAAATAAAATAAAATAAAATTAAAAAATTAAAAAAAATAAAATAAAAGAAAGGAAAAAAAAATCATAATTTTTTTTTTACCCCTCCCCCAAATCATAATTCAGCGGTGGCAGTGACAAACAAAAACAGCAAAAATATTTTGGTATCCAAAATACCAGTAGACTTCTGCTGTGTCCAAACCCAGGAAAATGTTGCATGTATATTAATTTTACCATTATTGGAAATATTGTTTTCTAGAGAAAGATATTCAAAATTCAGATATTAATAAAAATAGTTGAATGCTGAAAAAAATATACAATATTTTCATATTAGATATGGATTTAGAATGCCATAAGACATCAGGGGATCAAAACTTTTTTACACTTTCAAATATAATTTCATGGCACCGAAGAGGACACATGCATTTCTTTTCAGGTGGCCTTATACAAATAATAGTACTTCTTATTCAAGACACTTTTTTTCCTAAAATAATTGCCGTACATCCAGTGCTTACCTAACTAAGAGCTCTTTTTCTTTGCCTCTAATCTCTTTGAAATTCTTAAAAACGGGCTTAAACTGAGTTGAGCTGAGTGAGAGTTTGGAAAGAAGTCACCAGAAGGATAATGGTGGTTAGGGCTACATCCTAACCACCATTATCCTTCCACCCACCATTTTTCTTTTCTCTTGGAAAAGAAAAAAAAAAAAAAAAAGAAGTGTAAATGAGTATGCTGTGCATAAGAAAAGATAGATATTGTTAGAGGTGGCTGTAAATGTAGATTTTAGGATGGGGATGAATTGCTAACCACCACAAAATTATAGTAAAATTAAAAAATAACAATTATAGTGAGATATTGTCATAGAAAGCCTAAAACGTGATCTTTTAAGTGTTTGACTGTTATAGAAGAGGTCATTCCTGTAGATTAATAGTTTTGGGTACATTGATACCTATTAAAGGTGTTAAATTTTTATCTCTCTGAAAATTATCCTCTCATTTTACTCCATGAATCAGGTAAATCCCTAGTTAAACAATTTTTCTTTTTATTGGATAACTTGAAGTCTTCTGTCCTTAGCTTAATATAGAGAATATTGTTTTTAAGGTAAAGTAAGATCATAGCTGTAATCTTCTTTTTGGGTAAATATGTTTCTAAAATGAGTCTTAAACAAAATTAGTTCCTAAAGAAACCCAACTTCTAACCTATTTAAATAAGGCTATTGTTGTGTGTATATGTGTGTAACTCTGCTTTAAAAAACAAAACAAAACAAAGCACTCTGGGTATCAAGCTTTACATTACCTATAAGGGAAATCAGTCTCCTTTGTGAAATAAGCAGCTGTTGCCATGGTGAGACTCTGACTGAGATACAGGTTGCTCTTATGTATAATATTTAAAAATCCTTAATGCAGTGTCTATGTGACCAGGGTGTTTGAACATTCTCAAGGGATTTACTAGCAGCATAAATACATTCTGTGTTTAAAGTAACCATACACTATTTAACAGATGATCAGTATTCAAAAGGTATCTATTAAAATTTTATCAGAAGTATGAAACTATGCTAAGTTCCTTTGGATAGATACAAAGTAAAATAACCCCACAAGGAACATACATTCCAGTTGAAGAGATGACATACAGCCATTAAAATTTGAACTGTGAATTAAATAAAAACATGATACATAGTTCAAGAGAGGTTACAAAAACTGTGAGGTATTCAAGGAATGGTAAAGATGATTAGGACTGAGAGCCAACAACAGCAACAAAATCTCTTAGATAAGTAGGTGAGGTGTTTTTTTTTTTAATGGTTTTCAGTAGTCAATGGCATTTAGATCTTAAAGAAGAGGTAAGATTTGGAAGAGCTAAATGAAACAGAGCATATATTATCTTCTGGGAATAAATGCAGAGGATCCTAGGAAGCCTGGGGCTTGCAGATTGCAAAGATCAGAATTTTTACATGGAGCAACAAAATAGCAACCCAAACAATAGAACTTTGGAACAAGGCTGATACATTCAAGGCCAAGCAGAAGTCCCACTGTGAAAACTTAGGTACAAACTGGAGCAAAAATAAGGAACCTTACTGAATTTATATGGCCAGTGTATATATCTTTGACATTCTCATTCAGAGGCCTTATTTAACCTACAAACAGTGATCCTTTTGTGATTCAAAGTCACTAACTGCTGCCAAAGCAGGTAAAAGAAACTTGTGTAAGTAATCTTTTTCCAGGGACTATACCAAATATTTTAGCAGGTAACTGTCAAAAAGCAGTCTCATAATTGTTAAAGAGAGCCAACTGAGGCTCAGGGTCTCCCAGATATGGTGCCAATCTCTCTGCTTTTCTACTACCATGCACTCCATAATCTCACATCACAGAATGCTGGTAAAGTGATTACTGGGCAATCGTAGTTTGTCCTTTTTATCCCCATCCATGGATTCAACCAACTGCTATTCAAAAATTTGAAAAAAAATACAGAAAGTTCCAAAAGCAAAATTAGAAATTTCCATGCACCAGCAAATATTTACATAGCACTTACATTATATTTACAACTATTTGCATAGCATTTATATTGTATTAGGTATTATAAGTAATCAAGAGATGATTTAAAGTAAATGGGAGGATGTGTATAGTTTATACACAGATATTATGCCATTTTATATAAGGGACTTGTACCTTATATGTACCTTGTATGTACCTGCAGATTTTGGTATCTGAAGGGTTTTCTGGAACCGATACCCACGGATACTGAAAGACGACTGCAACCTTCTTTAAGTTTCTCTGGATGAGTCATGTTCATTATTAGACTGAACCTCAATTTTCTTTTACTCCATCTTTCTATTCTATCCATTCAGAAGAACTCAAACTTTTTATCACAATTACTACATTCACCTCATTACCAACCACTCCTTCAAAATCCGAAATTTCATTTATTTTGGTCAACAGTGATTTCTTACTTATTCACCTCAATGAACATTTCTCAGCTCTAGGATCTAGCAGCATCTCTGAAGCATTCAGCATTACTGACATGCCCTCTGTTTGGAAAAACTCCTGTTGTTTTTCTTTCCACAGCAACAATGGTTTATGCTAATTCTCCTCATGCCTGTGCGATCCTTCACCTTTGCCTCCTTATGGCTTCTACTTTATGTCACCATCAGCATTTGGAATTTGCTGCTTCAAATTTCAAATCTGCTTCAAATTTTCTACTTAAATTCTAACACACACATTCTCCCTGGTCAGTTTCCTCTAACGGAATTATTTTAACTACACACACGTGCTCATGACTCAAAACTTCATATATCCTATTACTTGCTGGACACTTTGACTTGAATGTTGTCACCTATGTCTGAAATCCAGTTCCCTGCCCTAAATCCTACTCTTAGGTTGTATTTCAGTTATAGAAACAGTATCCATCTGTTCACCCAAGTGAAAGCCTGATAGACAAATTTGACTTGTCCATTTCTTCAGCCTCCAAATACTAAATCAAGTCTCATAGCTTGTTTCCAGACATTTCTCTAATCCATTCTGCCCAGCAGTGTGTTGTAAATGCTTAGCAACCAGTTCTCTGGGAAAAAATGTAGAGCTTGATCTTTGGCATTTGACAAATATCTTTGGGTAGATAACATCCACCACAGCAGATTTCAAGCCATCAAAGTGACGTAACTGAACACATAGTTGGGAAGATATGCACACTCATTCAACTCTTATGAGCCAGCTGATATTTACACTACTGATTTTCTCCCTCATTTTCTACAACTGTTTATCCTTTATTCAAGTCCTAAATGATTACCTGATATGCTATTTTACTATGCTACTTCAACAGCATCCTAACAGGCATCCCTGCCTCCACTGTGGTCCCTTAATAATTCATCTTCTATCATGCTTTTGCAGAAATTTTTCTAATACATAAACATGATCTTTTCACTTTCTTGTCTAAATCACATCAGTGGCTTCCCACTAACACATTCACATACTCTAGAAAACAAGAAAGGAATAAAGGTATTTCATGGTTTGGTAGGTGTTGTCTCACAAGCACAATCTTTAAGACTACCTACATTACACTTCTGTGGTTCCCCATATACACTAAGCAGTTCCTTCCTTTTATGCAATCTGCCACTTCTGCTTGGAATGAGCTTCTCATTCTACTCACCTTCACACACTTGATATGCCTGGCTACCTCCTATTTAAATGTTTAAGATATATTAAAATTCTTTTAATTCTAAGGAAGTCTCCAATGATGTTCTGCACACTCCCTCCCTGTCCCAGCCTCCCAGTAAGCTAACCTCCCCATTTTCATAGCTATTTGCATTGTTTTATTATTACTTGGCCATGTTAAATAATTACCTAAATGTTTACCTTGCTGCACCATATACTGTGTTCTCTAAAACAAATAAACAAAAAGCTCTTGCTATATTCCTGCTTTTATGAACAAGGAAGAACAAAGTACCAATATAGTAGGAAACCAATTAATGTTGAATGAATAATGTACTACTATTGAATGAAAAAAATATTTAGCTTGTAGAGGAGGAGGTGGTATCTTTGTATTTCAATAAATTTTTCCATATTTGGAAGAATTAAGCATCATCCAGATCTTCTAAATTTTATTATACATATCAGCATGGATTTAAAATCATGAGGCATGCCAATAGAAAAAAATTCAAAAGAAAAAAAAAACACACACGGGCTTCCCTGGTGGCGCAGTGGTTGAGAGTCTGCCTGCCAATGCAGGGCACACGGGTTCGAGCCCTGGGCTGGGAGGATCCCACGTGCCGCGGAGAGCTGGGCCCGTGAGCCACAATTGCTGAGCTTGCGCGTCTGGAGCCTGTGCTCCGCAACGGGAGAGGCCGCGATGGTGAGAGGCCCGCGCACCGCGATGAAGAGTGACCCCCGCTTGCCGCAACTAGAGAAAGCCCTCGCACAGAAACGAAGACCCAACACAGCCATAAATAAATAAATAAACAAATACTTAAAAATTAAAAAAAAAAAAAAAAACACAGACAAAATAAATAGAATTTAGGAGTTAATAGACATGTACTTAAAAATAGTTGTGATTGATGTATTCAAGAAAACTGGCATTACAATGTAGAACGTTCATAGAGATTTAGAATATATAAAAATATCAAATAGAAACTATAGGTATGAACAACTCAATAAACAAATTTAGAAGTCAATAGGTAAGCTTTATAGCAGTTTGGGCACAGCAAAAGAAATATATAGTGAATTGTAAGTAGGTGATTACATAGTATCCAGAATGAAGTACAGAGTCCAAAACAGATGGAAGAATAGAGAAAACTGTATATGGAAAATGTTGATAGAGTAAAGGATTTTAAATATATGTAATAGTTGTCCTAGAAAGAGACATGGAATGGATAAGATGCAAAATTTGAAGATACATTGACAGAAGTTTTCAAAACATATGAAAAAATCTAAGCACAGTTTTAAAAATCCTTATGATCTGAAGCAAAATAATTTCAATGAGAAGTACATCTAGACATTTTACAATCAAACTATTGAAAGCCAAAAACAAAGGGAAAACCTAAAAGCAGCCATACAAAAACAGAGACATATTTTGTTCAGATGATCAATAAGTGTGAACGCTGATCTTTCAATAGGCTCTCTGGAGTCCAGAAGACAATATGGCATCTCAAATGCACTGAGAGAAAATAAAGGCTAACCTCAAATTCTATACCAAAAAAAAGTATCCTTTGAAAGTGAAGCGGGGGGACTTTCCTGGTGGTCCAGTGGGTAAGACTCCGCCCTCTCAATGCAGGGGGCCCAGGTTCCATCCCTGGTCAGAGAACTAGATCCCGCATGCATGCCACAACTTAGAGTCTGCATGCCACAACTTCGATTCTACATGCCACAACTAAGAAGTCTGCATATTGCAACTAAAATATCCCACTTTCCACAATGAAAATCCCTCATACCACAACTAAGACCTGGTGCAGTCAAAATAAATAAATAAATATTAAAAGTTAAAAAGGAAGTGAAGGGGTAAAGACTTATTCAAATTAAGAGAAAGACAGAGATTTTTTTCTCACCATGCATGCTCTTAGAGAAATATTAATAGGAGACCTTCGGGTAGGAAGGGAATATATCCAGAGAGAAACACAGAAATGTTAGAAAGAATAAAGAACCACAGAAGTGATGAACAAGTCAGTAAATTTTAAATGAATATTCTGGGGCTTAAAGTGATCAAAAAATTAAAATGCAAGAAAACACAAAATTTAGGCTGGATCAAGTGGAGTTAAAAATTTCTAGAGTCCAGCTTTGTCTGGGAAGTAATGAAAGCACTAATATATATTAGGATATACAAAGTGTAGAGGTATGTTTTCATTTCTAGTATAACCCCCCACAGATTATTTTTACAATAAATAATCTTTACAAAATAAAAGGGAGAAATAGAATAATAAAATAAGTCTGAGTAGTCCAAAAATAGAAGAAAGGAGAGAAAGGGTACATAAAACAGGTAGGATAAACAGAAACAGAAAGTACTCTATTAAATATGAACTAAGTTTTGTCAGTATTTGTATAAAATATATTTGAAATCTATATAAAAAAGAAAGATTGTTACAGAAGGCAAATAAAGCAATATTCTTCTTACAAGAAAAAAAATATTTCAAATAAGTGCATAGAAGATTTCCAATTAAAAATGTGGAAAGATACATTCTGCAAACAGTCACCCTACTTCTCTTCCCCTCTTCACAAACACACAAAATCTGGTATGTCTATACAAATGTCAGACAAAATAAACTTTAAGGAAAAAATTGGTTGAGCAATACAAGGGACCTTTCATTATGATTAAAATAGAGTATTTAACAATGTCAAATCTGTACGCATGTAATAATATAATTTCAGAATTAAAACAAACATTTACAATATTGAAAGACGAGAGAAACATATATATAACCGTAGTAGGAACTTTAACATACTTCTCTCAATAACTGATAGAAAAAGCAGACAACAAATCATCAAGTATACAGAAGATCTGAGCAGCAAATACCATAAAATTAATATAATTGGGATCTATGGAACAGAACCTCCAATGTTAACAATGCATACATTCTTTTAAGTGTACCTGAAACACTTACAGAAGCTGATCATCTGTTGTTCCACAGAGCAAGTCTAATCTTGTTTACAAATGGGGACCTTGGATGAAATCCAACATCTGTCAATAGTAACTGAGAAAAATCTAAAAAGATTAACTATCCCTCTGCTGAAATCAAGTTATATATACTCACATTACAAAAGTAGTGTAGAAATGCCCTTTCTAGGATATGACCATTGGATTCTAGAAAAATGCAGAAGAAAAGAAGGGAAATTTATTTCAGTAGCTGACAACAGGATGAGGTAGGAAATGAGAGAGATCTTTATGTGTCTCAATTTCTATCAGGTCATATCTTGTCTCCTTTCATTCTGTCCTGTGACTTTAGCTTAGGTAAAAGCCTCAGACCAAGATGTTCAGACTGGCAAAATTTTTAAAATCTCCTCAATGCATTGTTGTTGAGGAGGGAAATAGAGTTGAACATCAGCGATATTTCTGGTGTTTTTATTGTATTAAGGGAAAGAGATATTTCTATGTATTAATTAAGGAAAGAAAATAAAAATTTTCCATTAAACTGGTCAGAAGATTTTTTTTTAACAATTATTTTTTAATTAATTAATTTTTTCTCTTTTTTCTTTTTGGCTGCGTCGGATCTTAGCTGGGGTATGCGGGATCTATCATTGTAGCACACGGGCTCTTTGTTGTGGCACATGGGCTTCTCTCCAGTTGTGGTGTGTAGGTTTTCTCTCTCTAGTTGTGGTAAGCGGGCTCCAGAGCGCGTGGGCTCTGTAGCTTGTGGCACGTGGCTCTCTGGTTGAGGCACGCGGACTTAGTTGCCCCGCAGCATGTGGGATCTTAGTTCCCTGACCAGGGATCTAACCCGCGTCCCCTGCATTGGATGGCAGATTCTTTACCACTGGACCACCAGGGAAGGCCCTGGTCAGAAGATCTTGATAAAGAGTTGAATCAATTATGAATACTCTGAGTATATTTTAATTAGGAGCTGTTATCATTTGAAGAAAATATTTCATTTATCAGTCAGTTATAGTCACAAGACATAATCTATATTCCTCAATATTAGAATCTTGTGAATAGGGTAGAAGAGATAGATATGAAAACATATAATCATTATCCAATATAAGTAAAGCCATAGAAGCATTGTTTTTTATTATAATCACTGTCTTCTTTTTCTCTCACTCTAATGTTTGCACCATATCTAGTATATGTAAGTCCTAAACCAGTATTTGTTAATTTATTGAACTGAACAGAATCTCATGAAAACAAAACAGTGAAGTATCTACACAGTGTGGAGAAACTTTGTTTAATTATTTGTCCTAGAGATTCTTCATCTATAAATATAGATTTATTATCAAATATTGGCATAGCACAGTGAGGTTTTTGGAAATACATGTGGTCACATTAACTGTCCATAATAGTGATTAGCTTTAAAAAGAGTTACAAGGTGTCTTGGAGAGTGTAAAGTCTGGGTATTAGAAGAGCAGACACTAACTGACACTCTAACTCTAAGCATGCCTTTCTATTTTATGCACCCTGATTCTTCCAACTATACAGTGAGGGCATTTGTTTTTGATGCCATTCAAAATCATTTTGAAAGTAAAAGGCAATTAGATCAAGAAAAATCATAATTAGAAAATATACCTCTGTGTGTATTTATCATGTACTATGTATTCATAACAGAAATATAATAAATAGTTAATAACTTCTGAATTAAAATCATGGATTATAACCAACACACACGCATACCAAGTATACCATGCAATTGTTTCGATATGCCAAAGTCAACCAAGGGAAAGTGTTAGTCAGCTTTTTTTTCCCCCACACTTAAGATAACCAGCATTAGCTTTTCTCTTACTGGGGATAAAAGCACCATTGTAGTAACCCCATCTCTCACAGATTTTAAAGGATTTAATATGTATATTTCTGACTATAATGTACTTAAATTTTTTAAAGATTCCCAGGGCATAATAACTAAATGATCTCATTCTCTCACAAAGTAAGAGCAACCATAGAGATTTTTTTCGTATTATTCTTGTCTATGAAGTTAATCCTCACTGAGCTCTCATAAAGACTTCTTTAAGCCTCTCAAGTGAGGGAGAAGCAGCCCTAATGAGCATGAATCAGTGGCATTTGATCCCCACCATAGTTAAATGCAGACACAGATATAATCTTTTGCTCTTCCAAAGGCTTTTAACTCTGAGAATAAAGAACTCAAAATCTCCAATATCAGCAAGCCTTTAAACTAGTTCCTTCTTCTATCCAACAGCTTACCCTCCATTATTTTGCAAAAATAAAACAAGTGTTTTATGGGTTTCATTTGGAGAGAATGTGGGAATTGTAGTAGAAAAGGGACCCATATTCCTTCTATTAGAGTTCCTTGTTTCTTCCATTTGATCAGGGAAACTTTCCCTTCCAGAGCATATTGAGCCAAGTTGGCAAATAGAAAGAAATGAGTTCATACCATGTGTCAGTGAAGTTACCACATAAGTGTGGATTTATATAAGAAATATTTTAGATGAATTAAG
The DNA here is from genome assembly GCF_965194825.1 of Balaenoptera physalus. Classification (NCBI taxonomy): domain Eukaryota; kingdom Metazoa; phylum Chordata; class Mammalia; order Artiodactyla; family Balaenopteridae; genus Balaenoptera; species Balaenoptera physalus. Next base: position 133,156,583 of record NC_138882.1, on the reverse strand, counting down.
TGTTCCTTTGGGAAATATCTGGAAAAGACACAGCACAGATAAGGCAAATAGAAACAGCGACCATAAATTAAGTACATTCTCATTACATCTTCACACCCCCTGACTACAAACAATAACCTCTCCCCTAATAAATACACAGTCTCAGAAAAAAAGATTAGTGTATCCACAGGGCAAAGCAAACAGATACATCTTGTGATGTGTTCGAACAATCGTAAAGCTGTACCTCTGGCAGATGATGGGTAGAAGTGAATTAGAGAGGTCTAGGTGAATTATAGAGGTGGGAATCTTCCATCAAGGAGGCCCAGCTGTCTGCCTCAAGGTGCTTGACCCTGGCAACAGACATCAGGAGCAGCCATGCATATGACGGCTATTGCTGAGGGAAAAAAGGAGATAAATGAGATTCTCACTTATCTCCCCAGGCAAGGGCTGGGGATGGTAGAGAAGTATATTCTGGATTAATCTCCAAAATTTACAAGCAGCTCATGCATCTCAATATCAAAAAAACAAACAACCCAATCCAAAAATGGGCAGAGGACCTAAATAGACATTTCTCCAAAGAAGATATACAGATTGCCGACAAACACATGAAAGGACGCTCAACATCACTAATCATTAGAGAAATGGAAATCAAAACTACAATGAGGTATCACCTCACACCGGTCAGAATGGCCATCATCAAAAAATCTACAAACAATAAATGCTGGAGAGGGTGTGGAGAAAAGAGAACCCTCTTGCACTGTTGGTGGGAATGTAAATAGATACAGCCACTATGGAGAACAGTTTGGAGGTCCCTTAAAAAACTAAAATAGAACTACCATACGACCCAGCAATCCCACTACTGGGCATATACCCTGAGAAAACCATAATTCAAAAAGAGTCATGTAGGGGCTTCCCTGGTGGCGCAGTGGTTGAGAGTCTGCCTGCCAATGCAGGGGACACAGGTTCGAGCCCTGGTCTGGGGAGATCCCACATGCCGCAGAGCAACTGGGCCTGTGAGCCACAATTACTGAGCCTGCGCGTCTGGAGCATGTGCTCCACAACAAGAGAGGCCGTGACGGTGAGAGGCCCGCGCACCGCGATGAAGAGGGGCCCCCGCTTGCCACAACTGGAGAAAGCCCTCGCACAGAAACGAAGACCCAACACAGCCAAAAATAAATAAATAAATAAATTAAAAAAAAAAAAAAAAGAACTTGGTCTTTAGTTTCTCTCTTAATCTTCAATTCTTAAAAAAAAAAAAAAAAAAAAGAGTCATGTATCACAATGTTCATTGCAGCTCTATTTACAATAGCCAGGACATGGAAGCAACCTAATTGTCCATTGACAGATGAATGGATAAAGAAGATGTGGCACATATATACAGTGGAATATTACTCAGCCATAAAAAGAGACGAAATTGAGTTATTTGTAGTGAGGTAGATGGACCTAGAGTCTGTCATGTAGAGTGAAGTAAGTCAGAAAGAGAAAAACAAATACCGTATGCTAACACATATATATGGAATCCAAAAGAAAAAAAAAAGTGGTTCTGAAGAACCTAAGGAAAGGACAGGAATAAAGACGGAGATGTAGGGAATGAACTTGAGGACATGGGAAGGGGGAAGGGTAAGCTGGGACGAAGTGAGAGAGTGGTATGGACATATATACACTACCAAATGTAAAACAGATAGCTAGTGGGAAGCAGCCGCACAGCACAGGGAGATCAGCTCAGTGCTTTGTGACCATCTAGTGGGGTGGGATAGGGAGGGAGGGCAGAAGATGCAAGAGGGAGGAGATATGGGGATATATGTATATGTATAGCTGACTCACTTTGTTATAAAGCAGAAAGTAACACACCACTGTAAAGCAATTATACTCCAATAAAGAGGTTAAAAAAATAAAATAAAAAAATGTATAGTTCTCTATCACACACACACAAAAATCATAGTATTATTAAACTGAGTCTGGAATTGCATTTATACTATATTGCACACACATACACCCATATATACATAATATACACACATATACTCACATACATATATACATACTAAATGGTAATTAATATTGATACTGGATCTTTAACTGTTTTTTTCCCATCTTAAAAAAGAAAAAAGCTAATAGCCAAAAGAAAGCACAAGTAATTATATAAGAGTATCTCAACAAAGCTGAAGATTTCTCTCTGACACACTTGGTTCTTGATGTTTTCTGTGGCTGCTCTCATTAAATTTTATACTACACAAAACCTGAACGAAAGTCTGTGCAGTGTAAGGGAACAATAATTCGCTTTTGCAAGGAAAAGATTTATAGAGAAAATCACTTGTATCTGACAGTCATTGACATCAGTCCTCAGTTCATGAAAAGTGACAAGGGCCTGAGATCCTTCTCCAGGTCATCATAAAACAACTGTTTTTCTTGTCTCAGAAACGAATGGAAAATGAATCATGATCCCATTGATGTATGGGAAAGAGTCTCATTTTGTAACTAGAGAAAACATTTTACAAATTCAACACTGAATCATTAAAAAATGCAGATTAGACACCTGAAAGTATTTCACAGAATAACACCCTTCCTTTTTTTATTTTTTTATTTTTAAGAAAATGTCTATTTAAAAACAGATTTTAAGTGCATACATTTAAAAATAAAATTAGCTACTAAAGTATTCCAGAAAAACTATTAGGAAAAAAATTTTACTTCCTTGGAAAATAGGTCACTGATATTTGATTTTACTATGTAAAGCAAATGTGCAATACTTAATAGTTCACTTAATTTCTCATTGCTAATAGTTTGTCTCTTTAAGTAGAAGCAGAAACTGTCCCTTTGATTGAACTACTTGATTAGTAACAAACTTTGTTGGTCAGTGAATTACACCTCTAGTATGAACTTGTCTCTTGACCAGATTAGGGAAAGCTCTAAATAGTCTCAATGATTTAATATGTTGCTTAAATACAAATTATTTTCCCATAGGCCTCTATTATTGCCCAGAATTATATCAGACATAGTTTTACACTGTCTCTATTGGTGACAAAAAACTACTCTGTTTCTATTTGTGTAGTAAAGGGATTTTATAGTAAAGAATTATGTTTTGTGATAAGAAAATTGTGTTCAATTCAAAGAACAGGGGCTATAGCCTTGGTAATGTTTTTAGAATCCAGATTCTCTGGAGATAGAGTTCATGATTTAAGATGATATAAGGACTTAGCAGCAGCATTTGGCTAGAAAAACTGCCTCATTGAGTAACTACAAATGGGAATCATCAATATGGCTCCATCACTGTCAAAACTGGGACTTCTTCCAAGGACTGATACATAATGGAGCCTGGCCTTGACTATTCCTTAAAACACATTTCCAGTGAGAGAAGCTGAACAACTAAGGGAAGCATGTAAAGAGTAGAACTCAAAAGAAAATAGCAAGCTATGTTATCAATACAAGCTGCAGCAGAAGCATTGGGACAGAAAAATAAAAATATAAAACAAATTATAAATACCTTTAGAGACGTAAAGAATATAAATCATTTGAAAGTAGAATATGATAATAGCATTTGGATATATTAAGTATGAAAATGATAGTTGAAAAAAAGAGAACCCAATAGATAAAGATAAATCATAGAATGAATAAAGACAAATAATAAAAGATCAGAGTGAGCATCTCCTACAGGAGAAAACAGGAAAGAAATGACAGAAAATACTTTTTAAAAAAATAACAGAAATCTTACCTAAAAGTTGAAGTTCAAAATTTTAGATAATAGGAATCTCAGAAGAAGAAAATGCAAATAAAAATGGAGAAATACTTGAAGAAAAATTGATATAAATTTCCAGGAGTATAGACAGAAAAACATGTATAGAGTGTCAAATATTATGAATTACAAAAAAATTTAAACACATTATAGTAAAATTTGAGGAACAATTGGACATGAGTTTTATCAACATAAACACTGGAAGCAGGAGGGCAATTGAATAGCAATTTTAATGTTTTGATTTAAAAGGATGTTGAACTTATAATTTATATCCAGAAAATTATTTAATTTAATGTAATATTACAATAAAACATTATCAAAATGCAATTATCAGAGATTTGCCACCAAGATACATAATTAAAATACTTTTAGAAGAGGTACTCAGATGACTAGAGAGATAAATCCAGACGATGCCACAGACATGTAAGGGTAATAATTGTGAAATAGCTTGTTAGAGTCTAGGATGAGGAAAATGAAAACAAAGAATTTCCACTCTAAACTTGGACTAAAATTGTGGACAATATTAACATAATGCAGTGAGGACAGAACTTATATTCATGGGAGGGCTTATGTAGAGGTAGCATTTTGTGTAAATATATAGTAGGATGGATCTTAAGCTAGAAATCTAAGATAAAAAAACAAAAACATTTAAATAAGCAGAAGAAATCTTATTCAATTTAAATCAATAAAAGAGAAGAAAATAAAAAGAGACAACAGTAAAAGGAAAATAATATAATAGAAGAATCAAATCTTAACATATTGAATGCAGAAATACATGAACTAAAAGCACTGAGTTATTGGTAAACATTTGTAGCCAGAGTAATTCACATTGAAACAAGGAAATTTCACTTTAGATTTATTAGATTAAAATTATAAAGTGAGATAATGTCAAGCACCAGCAGGAAGGTAGGGATATAAAGTCTCTCATCCTCTCTAGGAGGGACAGTAGATTAGGGCATCCATCAGGAAGTCATTCTGGCACAATTTATTCAAATTAAATAAAACATACCCTATGAACCAACAATTACAGTCCTGGGCATTTACCCCAGGGAAATCTTATAAGTTTATTAGGAGTCATGTTCCAGAATGTTCATTGCCACATTAACTGTGGTCAAAAGTTGGAGATAATATCTGTAACTATAACATACCAAATAAATATACAAAATGTGGTGAATGTATACCACATGTTCTTATGCAACAACAACAAAAAACAAGTACAAATACAAAATAAGTTGTAAATTTACTAATATGAATGGATTTTGAAAACAATGCTTACTTTTAAAGAATGAGACAGACTTTAATACAGAACATAATGCTGTTTATGTAAATAAAATAGACACAAAACACTGGCATATATTTTTTAAAAACATTTAAACATAAAAAATATAAGAAACATATTAGAAATATTATTGGAGAGAGATTTGGAGTGGGTTGGAGGAATGGAGCTTTAAATAAACAAAACAAGATGAGTAGACAGGTCAATAGTGAAGAAGGGCTTTGAACTTCAGGAATATAATTAAATCAGTTTTGCTTCTAAACTAAAGATAGTAATAAATATGAAAAACAGAGGAGTTAGGCATATGGAGATCGAAATTACCTTTATAACAGTTAAAGATGATATTGGAAAATATGACTTTAAGATAGTAAAGTGGGATACCTAATACTTCACAGTCAAATTCAATTCACAGTCATTGACAGTGCTGAGCATATATGGGTTGACACTGTGGGGATCTGAACTTGTATGGAATGCAGGTGCAGTGTAGATGTGTGTTTCCTGTAGTTAAGTGTATATCAAAAGGAAGAAAAAAGAGTAGCTGATCCAAGCATGTTATGCTCCTTCTCTCCAGCTAAGTTCTTAGAAAGATGGCAAGTGTGAGTTGCCTTATCGATGACCTCCATAAAGAGTGGAGAACATGCCCTCTCAGACAACTATAAATATCAACCTGTCCTTCAGATCTGTTCTCTGAGAAGTGAAGCAGCCATCACCCAAATAGCTACTGATAGTGACAATTTGAATTCTGCCACCCTACATTATTAAATGCTACATCAGAATAGACCATCCAAATATGTGCCAAAAAAGAAAACAAAGTTATGACAACATTGGGTCAGTAAAAATTCTGCAACCTAAAGGAAAGAGAACTTTGTCTTGAAGACACAAATAGAGACCATAAGTTTGAAAATAATTTACATAACAAACAACAATTTAGAGGAGAATCAGTTGGAGTCATTAAAATAGATTCTATTGTGACGAATAGATATGAATGGGCTGAGATTAAAGCAGAGATGAAAATAGACTGGTTAAAATAAGTAAAAACAATGACAACACAAATTCTTCACTGAAGACAGCTAACCACAAAAGATAATAATAAAGAATATCAAGTGAATGATGATGAAAAATACTACCCGAATGTAGAAGAGGTTAAAAGTAAGAGGAGGCTTATGAATTTGAAAAAAATGTGACAAAATGACAAAACATTGCTATCTTTAAACATGTAAAGAATGCCAATAAAACATTAAAAATATTAGCTGAAACACTGTAAAGAAAAATACAGACCAGTCTCAAAATTAGAAAGGTAGTATATTACAATAATAAAAATATTACAATAAATACACAAAATTTAACTTTATATATAAACAAAGTAAATGAAATTAATATGAAGTACAAAATTTACCCATAAAGTAAAGAAGGCTTTTAAAATAATAATCAAGTAGAGTAAGAGTTCGGTTCATTTGTAATTCAGTTTATATTAATACACATTTTCTGAATTGCAATTTGATTCTATTTTTTAAAACCACTAAGATTTATGTTCTTTGATCATTTATTTATAGGTAGCCTATGATAAAGTTACAATTGGTGAAAAACTATACATGTATAAAGATGCTTACTGCAGCATAATGTATAAAGTAAGGAATAGTAACACCAATAAATTCAGAAACAGCTTATTGATGTGATAAATTATTATGCACTCATTTAAAAAATATATTCAAAAACTATTAAATGGTATGAAATTTTTTCACAATGAAAAAATATAATGAAAATAAAGTATAATGTATATGTTTTTATCTCAATCTCTTATAGTAATTTTGCAAGATATTGTAACATATGTGATATTAATCGATAAATGAGCATAAAAAGGTTTAAAAAACTGATTTCTGCTAAGTGATGAAATCAATGGTAATTTATATTTCATCTTTATGGTTTTTTTATTCTCATATCATCTTCCTTGACCTTATATTGTTTTTATTAATGAGAAAAAGTCCATTGAATGTAAAGGTAAAGATTATAGAATACAAATTAGAAGAGATAATTTCTTTGAACATGTTGATTTTGAGTTGCATAAAGAATTCCAGAAAATATATTTACTCGGAATTTAGAAATGTTAGTTTGAGTTATAGAGGTCTAGAAGGATTCATTTATCAGTAATCCACATCAAGGGTAGCTGAAACACTTAGAGTGAGAGTGATAATACTAAGGGAGTTTATAGACAATGACAGAAGTTGAATATGTATGCACCCTGGGGAATCCCAACTTATAATGAAAAGTAAATTAGCAAATATCATTAGATTTCGCTGTTAGAACTTGTCTCCTTTTGTTTTTTCTCACCATTATACTTTTTATACAAATAAAGCAAAAACTGTTAAATCTAAATGGTTAAAATGGGAAGTAAAAAAGGAGGCCAATTCTCTGGACAAGAAATGGAAATACACTGAGAAGCTGTAAAGGTTGTTGCACATATGCACAGGTTTTCAGCAGCATGTAAAACTTCTCATGCTCAAAGTTGCAGATTGCATCCATTATTTCCATTCAGGTCATTAACTAGGAGCATTCAAATACAAATTTTTAATATTGCCTTGTAGAATGCTCTCAAGTAGCATTTTATAAATGCACAGTAGTGAGAGAAGAAATTATCAACAAATATTTAGCTCTATTAAAGGATATGAAGACCAATAATAATGCCTTTGATGCCATTCCACTCAATAATAATTGCACGGGTTGCAAAATCCATCCATCCATATGACACTTATATTTGTATCAGCTGATTATGGAGTCTCAAGCCTTCAATCTTTACTACAGAAATGTGTAACAAGTTGTTAATAAAACTAACTCAGGTAAATTCAGAGACTTAGGTTTGCTCCTACATTTATCTTTATATCACTTCCAAACAGTTAAAATCCAATAATTGTCAATGCCCAGGAAGCTAAGCTATTTATGTTTTGGGGAAGGGAAAGTCATAGTGAAGGAAAATGACATTTATAGAATGCCTCATATGTTACAGACAAACCAAGAAGTTATTTATCAGCATTATCTCATTAATCCAGAAAAGTCCTTTGTGAATTTGATAATATTATTTCTCTTTTATAAATGTAGAAAATGGATAGATTTGATAGATTCCCTGACAACCAGCACAACAGAGCTAATAAGTGCTGGAGCTTACTTAAGGATTTGACAATTTCCTAGAGATTAAAATTTTTGTAAAAACTGAGAAACTAATTCTAAAACTTAATTGGAAATGTGAATAGAATAGTCAAAACAACTTTGAAAAAATAAATTTAGAAATTTTAAAGTACCTAATTTCATGAGTTAATCTATAATGATCAAGAGAATGTGGTGTTGGCCTAGGGACAGACATATAGATCAATGGAACAGAATGTAAAGTTCAGAAACAGACTCACAGACAATGATTTTCAACAAAGAGCAAAATAGTTTAATAATAAACAGGGTAATCTTTAAAATGGATTTTGCTAAAATCATTAGATTGCTATATGGAAAAACTAAACCTCAAATTTTACCTCACTCCATAAAAATTACTTTGAAATGAATAATAGACCTAAACCTAAGAGCTAAAACTATTTTAAAAATCTAGGAAAAAAAAAAAAAAGGAGAAAATTTTTGTGTCCTTGGATTAGGCAAAAATTTCCTAGGGCACAAGAAGTCTGAACCTTTAACAACAACAACGGTAGATAGATGATAGATAGATAGATACATAGATACATAGATTAAAAATTGAAATTCATCCAAATTAAAAAATTTGCTCATCAGATGACATGTTAAGAAAATGAAAAGGCAAGCTACAGCTGGGAGAAAATATTTGCAAAACGTATTTCATAAAGGACTTATCTAGAATGTTAAAAATGAATGCTTACAACTCAATAGTAACTGAATAAAATATTATTATTAAAAACTGAGCAAAAGATTTGAAGAGTCACTTCACCAAAAAGTGACAAATAAGCATGTGAAAGAACTCTTGACATCATTTGTTACGGGAAAATTCAAATAAAAACATCAATGAAATACAACTACACAGGATTGTAAAGGCTAAAATTTTAAAAGATTGACAATATATGACTTGGCAAGAAAGTGGAGCAACTGCAACTTTCATATGTTGCTGATGGAAATGCAAAATGGCACACCTACTTTAGAACAGTTTGGTGGTTTCACAAAAAGTTAAACACATACTCATTATGCAACCCAGAAATCTCACTCTTAGGATTATACATAGAAAAATGAAAATATATGTCCACACAGAGAATTAGACAAAAATCCTCATAGAAGCTTCATTCATAATAACTAAAACTTGGAACAGTTAACATGCTTATCAATTCTGAATTAATAACCAAAGATGGGTATATCCAGATAATGGAATATACCACTATTACTTGGTAATAAAAGGGAACAAACTAGTTATTTATACAAAAACATGCATGGATCGCAAAAGCAAAGGAACATAGACGTAAAGGAACACTTAATGTTTCTGTTTAAAATGTTTCTATAACATTTTAAAAAGGCAGCACAATTAGGACAGGAATCAGATCTGTGGTTTCAAGGGACCAGGATTAGAGGAAGAGATTAATTGCAAAGTGGCATGAGGGAACAAATGTTCTATATGTCAATGGTTAATGTAGTTACATAAATAAACACATTTGTCAAAACTCATTGACTTGAGAACTTAAGATCAATGGATTATATTGCATGTCAATTATACCACAGTAAAGTTGATTTTACAAGAATTGGATTTGACTAGTTCTGGAATCCATACTCTATGTATGCTAATAATCCTAATATAATATAGTCATGTCCTAATATGTGCGAAAAATATTTTGTGTTTAATTTTAGTAACTGGGGTTTGTTGACACACTACCTATAGATTTAATTAGAATATGAATGGCTTTATGTGTATTTTGCAAGCACAGATGTTTCCTGATTCTGATCTACCTGGCATATCTTTTAAATTAGCAAATGTGGTGGTTTAAAACTGCTTTTTTTTTTTTTTTTTTTTATTGTTTCAGCCACAGGTAATCTTTGTAGTTAAATGAGTCTTGGGATATAATGGTGACAATCATTCCAAGCTTGATTTTGTCCAAGTCACATATCTGTCTAACTATGAATTAAACTTTATGGACAACGTTAAAATTACTGGACTGCAGTTTATTGCTTTGACTGGTAATTGGCATTGCTTTTGGCTACTTGACTTGAAAACTGAATCTATTGTGATTGATGAGTAATACCTGGATAAATATCAAATAATGTATTAGTTTATAATTTTTATTTTTATGAATTCATATAAGGATATCAGAGAAGAAGGTATTGAAAATAATGAATTTTAAAGAATATTTACAATTTAAGACTCAGTTAACAAAACATCTAAATTTAATTAAATGGAATTCATATTTTAATAAATACATGTATAATTTAGTACCTGTGGTATTCAGAAAAAAAGATGGCTATGCCCTGTTTTAAATGTATATAGAAATTGCTATCTGACTTTGCTAAAAGATGAAGTACAAAAAGGAACTAATACTTACTTAGTGCCTTTTATGTGCCAGTTGTTTTCAGTTCTATTCATTCATTTATTCATTCAACAAGCCCTCACTAATAATAAGAGATTATGATGGATGCTGTGCCTTCAGTGATCTTCAAGATTGACATTACATTTTCTGGTCCAAGATAGTAGACTGAGCATATGCTTAACTGTTTATGGAAGGGCTGCAATAGATAAAAATATTTGACCTAAAAACCCTGTAAATAAGAAGGTACAAATAAGAGTATTTACCAGAGACTGCTAGATCTCACCTAATGTCCCATCATTCTTCTAATTTTTAGTAGGTCCACTGTTGCACAGAATCAGGGCAACATTTATCAGTTCTTCTTGTAGTCAGTTATAACTATTTGGCAAAATTTTGCTAATGGACCTGTAAGCCAGCTTCTTGGAAATGTCTTCATAGTGTCCTCCTTTTCGATGACTGGAACAACAGAAGTAGCCCAATGCCACCCCTTTTATGTAGCACGAATGTAAGAGTATTTTAGAAGTTCAGCCTCAATACTGCACTGATTTCCCATCTGTGAGTGACTTTCTCCATAGTTCCCTCAGCCGTTACTCCTGTTTGTATACTCAATATCTTATTCTTCCTGAGGTTCCCTAAGCCTAGTAGGCAACTAATGGTGTTTAGCACATGCTACCCCCAAATATTTTACCTTGGCATGTTGAATATTTTAAGTTGTAGGAGTCTGAGAAAACAGAAGAAGCAAGAAGTTCTCTCCCTGATCTTCCCCTGTCCTTCTCCCTTGAAGCATGTCATGAAACCTTCACGCAAGAGTTGCCCTCTCTGTACCCAGAGGAAAGGTACATCCTTGTTTCCAAGACAGCTGGACATTGAGAAGCATCCAAATGAACAGGCCTTGCTAAGTTTCCCCAGTTTACGAGACTGAACTCATACTCTTTGTCCTATCATATCCTTCCGTGGCTTTCCACTCTTCATCAAACCTAGCATAAAACACACAGGATTAACCTTTTTTTCTCTTTATATTCATTTCCTTAGAAAAGCTTTCGTGTCGTGTAAAACTTCTATTAAACATGTGTATTCTTTTTTCCTGTTCATCTGTCTTTAATCTTCAGAACTGCCAACAACCATAGAGGGTAAGGGAAAACTTTATTTTTCCTTACAGTTTCCCCTTACACCACCCTCTTGGTTAGGTTCTATCAAGGCCAATAGAAACTTCTCTGACTCCACCTGGAACTGAGGAAACATAATATAATCAATACAGATATTAGGATTCCAGGCTGTGTCATTACTGTTCACTCTCCTTCCCTGAATTTATGGCCAGAATGATTCAGGCAGACAGCAATGTCTATGTTGATGTGTACTTCTGATTAAAAAGGACACGTCAGATTTTTTAGGAATACTTTCACACACTTTTATTTCTCTTCTAATGATACATTAAATATCCAGCTGGAAAGCAAGAGACCAGCATCCCTTCTTTGCAGGCTCCTCAAATATCTATGTTTTGTTTTGTTTTAGTCTACTCAGTGGTATCCTGGAGGCAGCTTGTATTGACTACAAGGAGCAGATTCACTGTATCTCTTCCCAACAACACATTCTGTGATGTTAAGTTGGTAGCTTGAAAAAACTGCCACAGTGTAAGTATTTATACCAAAGATATTTGCAAATACTCAAAAAGGTCTTTTTTTTGAGAGACAGTTTACTAACACAATACTCAGTCTATACATTCAGTTTGTGGTGGAGAGGCCCTAGGTCTTCAAAATAAGATGATAAAACACTTATACATTTCTTTATTTCTGTAAACTCTGGTATTCTGATCATACAGACTGGTTGGAAAAAGTGATGGGGTAAGAGTCAGAAGGCAAACATGGCCATCTTTCAGATGGCTCTATACTTGATATCTGTCAACTCTTCTAGCATAAAAGGAAAATGCCCAGTTTATATATTGCTACAATTATAGCAATTATTATGGCTATGAAAGAGAGTGTATTCGTTACTAATTTTAAGTTTAAAAAAAACAGTTATCAAAACGTTGGAGGTTTATGGAGGAGAATAAGAGAAATATATGTTTAAGTTCTTGATTTGCCTGAGGAATCAAAAGATTGGTCTACAGATTCTGGACTGCAAAAAACAACAACGACAAAAAAGCTCAAAAAATAAAAATCTGAGTATATTATTGAAAGTTACAAAGATATTATAAATATAATTTTAAGTATAAATGTAAATTAAGACAGAGGAGGAGTTAGGCTAAGTTAAATTTTGATCTATTACTGTGAGAAGACAGTTACTAATGTCTTTTAAACAGCTCAAGAAACAATGATATAAGCTCATTATATACAGTTATGAGGTTTTCTCCTAGAAAATGTAAACAGTCTAAATAGTTCTATGTAATTTCCTTTGAGAGGTAAGATTGGATGTTGGGAATTTGGGAACAGCTTATATTATGAGCACCTTTGTATTATTAGATATTTTAAATAATTCATCTATTACTTTGGAAAAGTTTTTTTAAAGAGAGATTTATCTCCCCTATGTTGTTAGCAGTATATTGAGAAAGATGTGCAATTAAATTGTTAGCAGTATATTGAGAAAGATGTACAATTAAATCAGAAATTTAAAATTACAAAAAAAGAGCTATGTGAGTGAAGAACAACATGGATGGAATACTAACCTGAGTTAAAGGGTCAGGAATGGCTGCATAAAGGAAGTGATGTTTAAGCTCAAACTTCAACACTAGATAGAACTTAAATAAAATTGAGAAAAATTTCATTTTTTAATGGCTGAGTAGTATTCCATTGTATATATATACCACATCTTCTTCATCCATTCATCTGTTGATGAACACTTAGGTTGCTTCCATGTCTTGGTAACTGTAAATAATGCTACTATGAACATTGGGGTGCATGTATCTTTTTGAATTAGTGTTTTTGTTTTGTTTTGTTTCAGATATACACCTAGGAGTGGAATTGCTGGGTCATATGGTAGTTCTATTTTTAGTTTTTTGAGAAACCTCCATACTCTTTTCCACAGTGGCTGCACCAATTTACATTCCTGCCAACAGTGAAGGAGGGTTCCCTTTTCTGTCCATCCTCTCCAGCATTTGTTATTTGTGTTCTTTTTGATGATAGCCATTCTGACTGGTGTGAGGTGATATCTCACTGTGATTTTGATTTGCATCTCCCTGATTATTAGTGATGTTGAGAATCTTTTCATGTGCCTGTTGGCCATCTAAATTTCCTCTTTGGAAGACTGTCTGTTCAGTTCTTCCGTCCATTTTTTAATGGGGTTGTTAGATCTTTTTGATGTTGAGTTGTATGATCTCTTTATATATATTGGATATTAACCCCTTATTGGTCATATCATTTGCAAATATTTTCTCCCATTCAGTAGGTTGTCTTTTCATTTTGTTGATGGTTTCCTCTGATTTCAAAAGCTTTTAAGTTTAATTAGGTCCCATTTGTTTATTTTTTGCTTTTATTTCCTTTACTTTAGGAGAGAGAACTAAACAAATATTGCTGTGAGAATGTTCTGCCTATGTTTTCCTCTAGGAGTTTTATAGTATCTGGTCTTACATTTAGGTCTTTAATCTATTTTATAAACTATTGGGTATAAGAAAGGCTCAAGGATGGACTGTACAACACAATTGGGAATATAGCCAGTATTTTGTAATAACTGTAAATGGAAACTAACCTTTAAAAACTGTATAAAAAATAAAAGATAAATTAAAAATGTTGAAAAATGTAAAACAGAACATAGAGAGGAAAAATATTCAAGAAGCCGTTTTGAAGACAGTCAAAAGCATTTATGATTTGATTGGAATAGACAAGTTATGGGTTGAAAGAGTCAAAGTTTTGTCACTCTGGAGAGTAGGAGATGGAGAACTAAGGAAGAGCACAATGATTGGGAGATTTGAGATGAAAAAAATTACTTTATAGTTGTATAAATCTGAGAAATTCTGAGATTTTTTTCTGTGGTGCTAAGCTGGCACAACACTATAACAAGAGTCCTGAGAATGTTCTTAATGAGGCATTGGCCACAATGAACCGTGGTGAACTGGAGAGAGAAGGGAGTAAATGTCTGTGGAAAGAAGTGAAAAAGTAGAGAGGAGAAGGGCCTGGAAATCTCTGTATGATCAAAGCAACACATTGGTGAAAAAAAGGTGACATTTAAAAATGGGAGTTTCAAGTTATTATGTTAAAGGAAAAACAATTTCAGATAACTATAAGAAACAAGAAGTAGATGAATTTACAGAAAAGATGACAATCTCAGAAAATGAAGAGACCAAGCAATTGATGCCAAGAAATTGAATGGATACTGAAGATACCTAGAAATGGTGAGAATTAGGGGTGAAGAAGTAAGAAAAAAATTGAGAGAAAGGAATCAAAAGTGGACTGAGGGGACAATAGATATTAGCAATGCCAAGAGTTGGAGAATGATAGAGGCAGATGACAGAAATACAGATTTTACAGAGAGGTGTTAGCTGAATGAAAGCATTAGTGGAAGCAAAAAGGATAATTAACATGTCCACCAATAGTTTTTAGTTCATTAATCCGTTCATTTACTCATTCATTTATCATTTCTTTATCCTTTCATTCATTTTTTACATTTATTTGTTCATTAAGAAACTTTCATTCATCACTTACTAGGCACCAAGTTCTGAGAACATTCTTAAAGTTAAATGCATACTCTCTGCCTTGTTTTCCTAATCTAGTTGAGTAGAAAGATGTGTAGAAAGAGAATGGCACATCAGCATAAGTGCTGTAACAAAGATCTTTGCCAAATGCTCTAGAGAAACAAGAGGGTATTATATGGTTATCAAAAGGACCAAGTCAGTCATAAAAACTCCATGGAGGATATGGAGGAGTTGTATTTTAATTGATTATTACTTCTGAGTAGGATTTTACCATGTGAAGTAGAGAAATCTATAAGGGCATAAGAAGGATATATGAAGATTTCATTTAGAAAAGGCTTTCAGTAAATTTAGGAAATAACAATGGCCATGAGGTAGTCTCCACAGCATAAAAAACCATATTATTTTCTTGAATAAGTAGAGCTTGATTTCAGTAGAATAGCATTACTAGCAATTACTGAAGTATAATGAAGTAGTACCTCTTGCCAGGTGCACTGAATTTAGCCTCTTTATCCATGACCATGTGGAGTCCAGTGATCTGCAGGTTACTTACCTGCAGATTTTTAATTTAACTTTCATTGTACTCAACTGTCTAATTTCTGTTTAAACCGAGATGGATATTAATACATTCTGATCTAATCATCCTTGTGCTTAATGTTTTTTTTCTTTAAGTTCTAATTAAATCCATTCCTCTTCTTCCATTGTTAAAAAATCCCAAAGAACATTGCTTAACAAGATATTTGTATACTGATGTTGTGTTGAATCTTTTCTTTTAGGTGTATATGGGAAGATTTTAAACATTCTCTGAAACTTTTTCATTCATCCACAAGGAAAAATGTACTGGGCACTTTGTTACTTGACAGAATTAGTTGTTCTAAGTCTAATGTGACAGTTAAAATAAGAATGCATATTTCCCACTTTATTTTTTCAAGTCTAGGATTAGCAATTTTAATTTTAACTGTTACATTCACAGGCCTTCAACTGGCAGAAGACAAGCTGCAGAATAGATGACAGAAGTTAGTACATCTTTGAAAATATAGTTTAAAGACATTTAACAACTGAATGAAATATTGTTATGAATAAGGAAACAGTATTTCTTGTAGTTATTTTTTCTGAATTAAAGATCAGTTTTTCTCTTCATAAATTTCTAAAATAAAGTAATAGTAAAAGTAAAGAAATTTTCTATTTTCCTCACACTTTCAGTTGTTAGACCTGTGATATAACCCAGACAAAAACATTGTCCTTTCACTGCATACATTAACATCACTCACTCAATTATGTATTTAGCAAATATTTCTAGGTTCAGAAGCTACTGTACTCATAGTTAGTCAAAACCAATGGGATAAGAAATCTTTATTACATCTCTATTTTTTTTTTTATGGTTAATATGGAGAACTTTTTCTGTCGAAGTCTTAATGTGTGAGAAAAACACTTATCTGTACATTTTTAATCCCTAGGGATTCATTTTAATCTAAAACTGTTAATAAAATACAATTCTGACCCAGAAAGTCCAGTTTTCAGAAATGAAAACACAGTAACTATTGTCTATTTCATCATTTTATCAAAGCCACAATTTCAAGACTCCCTTTGAGCCACATACAACCATAGACTAGATGCTCCATTGTCGTCATGCTCCTCAAGTATTACATGAAATATGTTTCTACCCCAATGCCTTGGCTTAAGTTTTCCTTTCTTCCTACAGTACACAATACTCTCTTCCTTTCCTCTCATCATATACCCTTCTCCATCTGGAATATACAAAATTATTCTTCCTTTAAAGTCACCTCCTTTGTGAAACTTTTCTTGATCCATACACACTACCCTTACTATTAGGCAATGTTTCCTTAGACATCATTCACATTTCACATAACTAATCTCTATTAACAGACCTACCACATTTAATTTTACTGTATTCACGATGCCTTGATAGATTATTAACTGGAAGAACTTGAAAGGTTCAGTTAACCTTTCTGAGTTTTAATACCTTCTTCTGTTAGAGAGGATACATAAGATTATTAGTAATTCCTAACTTGACAACTTGCTATACTCATAAAAATACTCACAGTAATGTTCTTTTAATAAAGATTCTGTAAATGTGTCCATAAATGTTTTTGTTATTGTGGTTGTGGTAGTGTTGTTCTTGTTGTCATTACCACTAGTAGTAACTGTAGCAGTAGTAGTACTTATAGTAGTAATTTTACATCTGTGAAGACAGGAACAGAGTCCTATTCATTTTTTTAACCCAGTACCTAGTCCACTCTTAGAGTAGATTAAAAAAAAAAAAAAAAGGAACCAGTGAATGCATGATTAAATTTAAGAAACTTATGTTGGGTGACTTTCTCAAGGTCATTTTCTACCCAAAAGGTTATACTGTTATGATCTGAAATTAACATATATAGACAAATGACTAAAACAAAAAATAATAAAAGTTACATTAGAGTTAGTAAATGTTCAGCATAAACACCAGCAGGAAGTACCCCCAAATTTTGCCTTGGGTATAAAAAGATCTGGAAAAGTGACATTTATTCTCTAGTCCTGATAAATCAGCATCTCCCAGAATGAGATTTAGGAGTGATCTCCATTTTCTTCTTTTCTTTATTTTCTTTCTTATTTTCTTTCTTTTCATTTTCTTCTTTTCTTCTTTTCTTTATTTCTTCTTTTCTGACATATAACTTTATTTTAGTCTCAGGTATACAATGATTCAATGTTTGTATACATTGTGAAATGTTCTGCACAATAAGTCTAGTTACCATCCATCACCATACATAGTGACACATATTTTTCTTTTTTTTCTGTGTCAAAGACTTTTAAAATTTACTCTGCTAGAAACTTTCAAATATGCAATAGTGTATTATTAACTATAGTCACCATGCTGTACATTACCTCCCCATGACTTATTTATTTTATAACTGGAAGTTTGTACCTTTTGACCCTCCCCTATGCCCATTTTGCCCATCCCCAAGCCCCCTCCCCTCTGGCAATCTGCTCTCTGTATCTATATGCTTCTTGTTTGTTTGTTTGTTTTTTTGTTTTCTGGATTCCATATGTAAGTGAGATCATATAATTTTTCACTGTCTGACTTATTTCACTTAGCATAATGCCCTCAAGGTCCTTCCATGTTGCTATAAATGGCACTTTTTTAAGGCTTAATAATAATCTACTGTGTGTATATATATATATATATATATATATATATACACCACATATTCTTTATCCATTCATCCATCGATGCACACTTAGGTTGTTTCCACATCTTGGCTATTGTAAATAATGCTGTCACAAACATGGAGGTGCAGATTATTTCCATTTTTAAACAAACTATCCAATAAATCTTATGTAACTAACATTTGGGAACCATGACTATAAAAACAATGGGAAATTATTTAAAACAGTGTAGAAGAAACATTACTGAGATAAATTTAAAAAATAGATTAAAAGACAGAAAGATATGTCTACTACATGATAAATGATCACCTAAAAAAGCACATCATTATTTTTACAATTTTTGTGTGAAATTGAGATTCGTTAATAACAGATCATGTAGTATTTATGTGCAACACCCAAGCCAATACTTGAGGCTATTTTCACTATCGTTTGAAGACGCAGAGCAGTAAAAAATTTGTGTTGCCCAACATGCTTGTTCCCAGTTCAGGTTGAACAAGGAGTTGCTCTGCTTTCTTGTTTCAGCTCTCATACTGTATTCAAGTGTCCTGCCACGGTATATTTAATGCCAAGCTTTTTTGCATTTCTGTGCTCTTTGTGACTTTGCTGTTTAAAATGGCCCCCAAGCTGAAGTGCTGTCTAGTGTTCCTAAGAACAAGACTGTGATGGGCTTTATGGAGAAAACATTTGTGTTAAATAAACTGTGTTCAGGCATGAGTTATAGCACTATTGGCCATGAATTCAATGTTAATGAGTCAACAATATGTAGTAAATAAGGTGTCAAAATAGAAGCACACAAAATTGGTGAAAATGTTGTGACCTACTCCTGTATTCTCCTAGGGGTAACAATTCGTAGTTACTAATTAGGTGTTCATGATGACCTTCTAGAATAGAACTACTCTGAATAATAAAAATCAACTGTATTTATAAAGACAAGAGTTTTTTTAAATGAAGCAAATGTTTTACAATTTTCATTTTAAAAAGTAAAATAAATATGATTTTCAGGGAGAAATCGGCTAACAACTAGTAAATTCTCTATGTAATTCATATTAACATCTATATCACAATATATTAATGTCATGGAACTATTGTGTAAAGGTGGAAAACTTGAAACTTCAGAATAAGTTCAACATTACCTTAGAGCTTATATTTACTAATCAGCTTGTTGCTCAAGCATCATGTAACTATAACTCCTAGGCATTTAGAATGATAAAATTTCAGCAACTAATATGTACATATTTTTTGATAATTTATAAGTAAAAAAAATAATTGCATAATGTCAGTACTAAAAATAATTCCAATAACTAAGAATGTTGCCATTTATCTTTTTTTATATTTACCCACAGTGACAAAACAAAAAAGTTGTGTGATTACTTGATTCATTCCACTATATTTCAGATATATACCAATAATCAAGAGTCAACAAAATGTCTGTGTTTATTCTGTAAGAACCTTTTAGTAAACATGATCTAAGTTCTTGTTTCATTCCTAATATTTTGTGTCAAAACAAATTTGCTTTAACTCTGACTGACTGTCAAAAGGTTTTACAAATATCTACCATGCAAGCTATTGCCAAGTTTTCTCTTACTCTCTGTTAAATTTCTTCTTGCTTCAAAAATATTTTTGAATTTTTGTGGTATCTTGGTTGAATCACTAATATACACATTTGTGCCATTAAGGCAACTTACAAGTTTTAAAACTTCTTAATTTTTTGAAATGTATTTATATTTGGAGTACAGTCAGATTATGGAGCTTAAAATATTGGGTTGGCCAAAAAGTTCATACTGGTTTTTCCAGAGGATGTTATGGGAAAACCTGAACGTACTTTATGGCCCACCCAATAGTTTATTTTTGATGTCATCAAAACGGACACTGGGGGTGAACCTTTATGACTTGTTATTCCTTAGCACATAGGTCACAGTGTATTCTTAGAAATAAATGTGTACAATGAAAAAGTATAACATTCTTGATTAAACTAATTTCAATGATACAAAGATGAAATATTTAGGGGATATAAAAATGTCTTTATTCTAATCTGTGATATAGTGGTAGACTTTTAAATATTAAGATGTGAATGTTAGGAAAGAAACAGGCTTCCACATTTTTTCTATTATGAAGAATACTACTATAAACATACCTACAAAATTTTCTATGTAGACATATGTTTTCATGTCTCTTGGATATGTATCTAGGAATGGAATTGCTGGGTAGTATGCTAATTCTATGTCTAACTATTTGAGGAAACATCAAACTGTTCTCCACAGAGCCTGAACCATTTTACATTCCACTAACAATGTATGAGGATTTCTATTTATCCACAGCCTTATTAACACATTATTTTCCATTAAGAAAATTATTGTATCATTCCTAGTAGGTAAGAGGTAGTATCTCATTTTGGTTTTAATTTGCATTTTGCTAATGTCTAGTGCTGTTGACATCTTTTCATGTGCTTATTGACCATTCATATGTCATCCTTGTATTGGACAATTGATAAGTCTAGTCTAAAGTAATACTAAATAAATATATTTTTATCACAATTAGATCTGTTTCCTAAGTGGTCATACATTTGTTAATTTAAATGTTGTTTCAATTATTGTTGTTCGTATGTCCATGTTTTAACCCTGTGTCCTGAAACTGACAGTCAGCCTTGAGATGCACCCTTGTTGTGACAGGATCTTAGTGTCTTATAGCCATGGATTCAAAAATCCACATCTACCACTTATTTGCTATTTGTCATTTGACAATTTATTTATATGATTAAAATTGTTCTTTATCTTTCTTATCTCCTTGTGTCTTGATTATTTGTTCGCTTGTCTGGCCTAGACTGCAAGCTGCTTAAGGGTAAATGTTTGGTTACTTTTGTCTGACCATGGATTAGTTCTATGTATGGCACAAAGTTGGCTAATATGCTTACTGAATAAAAATGAAATATAATGAACAGCTAATGGAAAGGGAATGAGTGAAAGAAGTAAGGAAGACATTTTCTTTTTGTATGAAAAATACTATTACAAGTTATATTATCCCAATAGAATATCTTGAAAACAGTAGATTTTCTTCCAAAACACTTTTATTTATACAACTCTCTTAGAAGTAACTTTCATGTAGTTAAATTTCAGAAGGTTAAAGAAACTATATGCTTTTGAGTATTTTTCATTCTTATCAAATTATTAGATAGTAATAAGAATTATTAGTCAAACAATTCAGCTTTCATGTTCAAACTTTACATTTATTGCAAAAATTATGGAAAGCAATTCTTAAGGAAGCGTCCTTTTGTTTCACTGCTTCTTTTATTGATGCTCAGTTAAAACATATAAATGCAATTATTTTATTATATTTATGTAACAAGAATTGACTTGTGGTTTTAATTGTCAGATATATATTTATTTTTATTGTAATATTTTGGTTCATTTTAATGTGTTGGGCTATTTTTTTGACATTTTGGAGAAGTAATATTACTAGATTTTCTAGATAGACACACACTGTGATTAAAGTTTATCAGAGAAAATAATGAGTTAGGTTTTAATACGCATTTTTATTTAAGCTATTTTCTGTGGCTAATGCTTTGAGAAGTAGTTAGACTATAGTCTGAGCCGTGCATCAAAAGTCACCATCTTCTGGCTTTTTAAATAATTTTAAGGGCTCGTTTTGCAGATGTTATGCTAATCTTTTTGTTTGACCCCTTATGTCTCTTAACTCTTATTCATCATGAATTTCAGTGAATACAAGGAGACTTCTTGACCGGTCCCAGCTCCACATCTAAGCAACGTGCTTATCACTTAAATTGTCTGCAAAGATTTCACACTTTCAGTCAGTACCGCAGATTTACCTACTATTCAGGATTTACAGAAAATGTCTCACATAGAGAAGTAATTCAGATAATCCTTCCCATTTATTTGATAGTTTTATTAAAATAATTAAAGATCATATCATTGCAGGAGGAGGAGGAGGAGGAGCAATAGATAGGGTAAAGATAGCAGACCAAGCTTCTGCAACCTACCTTTCCTCACTCAAGTCACTAAAAATGATAGAGAATTTCAGTGTATGCAGTGTACACACACACACACACACACACACACACACACATACACCTTTTCCTGCTGTCTTAGAATATGAACTGAAATATCAAACCCAAGGGGAATGGATGATAAATGGCACAACATTCTAAAGCAAGGTGACTAATTGGGTCCTTTGGCAATCCTTTCTGATCTCCCACCTGCTGCCTATATATAATATGGGGACTTGTGCTATGGGACCAACATGATATGGTGACAGTGTGAGAAAGTTAATACTAATCTTCTTTCTCTACATATGGATTTGCCTATTCTGGATATTTCATATGAAGGAATCATTCAATATATGAACTTTTGTGTATGGCTTCTTTCACTTAGTATAACATTTTCAATGTTTGTTCAAGTTGTACCTATACTCCTTCTTATGGATGAGTAATATTTCATTGTATGTACATACTACATTTTGTTTATCTATTCATCCGTTGACACTCATTTGGGTGGTTTACACATTTTGTCTGTTGTGAAGAAGACTACATGTACACATATGTTTTCATGTCTCTTGGATATGTACCTAGGAATGGAATTGCTGAGTAGTATGCTAATTCTATGTCTATTTGAGGAAACATCAAACTGTTCTCCACAGAGCCTGAACCATTTTACATTCCACTAACAATGTATGAGGATTTGTATTTTTCCACAGCCTTATTAACACATTATTTTCTGTTAAGAAAATTATTGTATCATTCCTAGTAGGTAAGAGGTGGTATCTCATTTTGGTTTTAATTTGTATTTCTCTAATGTTTAGTGCTATTGACATCTTTTCATGTGCTTATGACCATTCATATGTCTTCTTTGGAGAAATGCCCATTCAAGTCCTTTGCCCATTTTTTAATCAGGTTGTTTGTTTTTTGTTGCTGTTGCTAAGTTCTAGAAGGACTTTATATATTTGGATATTTACCCCTTATCAAATATGATTTGCAAGATTTTCTTCCATCTCGGTTGCCTTCTCAGTATATTGATAATATTCTTTGATATACAAATGTTTTTTAAATTCGATGAAATCCAACTTATGTATTTTTCTTTTGTTGCCTGTGCTTTTGGTATTATATCCAAGGAAACATTGCCAAAGCAAATATATTGAAGCTTACCCCTATGTTCTCTTCTAAGAATTTAATAGCTTTAGCTGTTGCATTTAGGTCTTTGATCCATTTTGAGTTAATTTTGTATATGGTGCAGGGTAAGGGTCCAAATTTATATATGTATAAATTGTATAAATGTATAAATCTCTCTCTCTCTCTCCAGAGAGATGGTGTATTTATATATATACACATATATACAATATTATATATATATAATAAATATATATAATACTTATTTGGATATATATGTATATTTATTTATTTGGATATCCAGTTTTCCCAACACCATTTATTTAGAAGATTGTCTTTTCCTCATTGAGTTTTCTTGATACCCTTGTCAAAATCATTTGTTCATATATGTAAAGGTTTCATTCTGTTTCTCTATTGTATTCCATTTGTCTACATGCTTATCTTTATGCAATTACCACAGTGTTTTGATTACAGTGGCTCTGTAGTATGTTTTGAAATCAAAGTGTGAGACCTCCAAATTTGTTCTTCATTTCCAAATTGCTTTGGCTATTTGGGATTTGTTGAGATTTCAAGTTAATTTTAAGATAGATTATTCTATTTCTACAAAACGTATCATTGGGATTTTGATAAAGATTGCATTGCTTTGGTTAGTGTTGATATCTCAACAATATTAGGCTTTCCAATTCATGAACTTGAGATATCTTTCCATTTATTGAAGTATTCTTTAATTTCCTTCAGTGACTTACAGTTTTTAGTATACAAACCTTTTCCTCCTTAATTAAACTTATTCCTAAATATTTTATTATGTTTTATACCATAATAAATGGAATTGTTTTCTCAATTTCCTTTTCAGATTGTTCTTTGTCAGTGTATATCAGCTATCAAGTTAGTGTAGAAACTGTAGGGTTTTCTATATATAAAAACATGTTGCCTGTGAACAGAGTTAATCTTCTTCTTTCCAATTTGTATGATTTTATTTCTTTTTCTTCCCTAATTATTCTGGTTAGTCCTATACTGAGTACTATGTTAAGTAGAAGTGATGGAAGCAAGAATCTTTGTCTTGTACCTGATCTTAGAGAAAAAGTTTCCAGTCTTTCACCTTTGAGTATAATGTTGCCTGTGGACTTTTCATATATGGCCACACAATATTTAAAGATAGTTTCTCTGCTCCTAGTTTGCTGAGTGATTTAATCATCAAAGGATGTTGAATTTTGTCAAATGCTTTTCCAAGGCAATTGAGATAATAAGTAGTGTGTTTCCCTCCCTTCATTCTTTTAATGTGCTGTGTTACATTGATTTACTTTTGTATGTTGAACCATCCTGTCATTCCAGCAGTAAATTCCATTTGGTCATGAGGTATAATTCTTTATATATGATTTCTCTTGCTGTTTTCAAAATTCTCTGTCTGACTTTTGAGAGTTTGATTATAATATGTCTCAGTGGGAGTTTTTAGGTTGATACTACCTGGATATCTTTGGGCTTCTTATATTTTTAAATCCACATCTTTCCTCAAAGTTGGGAAGTTTATAGCCTTTATTTCTTCAAATAAGCTCTTTGGTCTTTTATTTCTCTCTTGTCTTTCTGGGACTCCCACAATTCATATATTGGCCCACTTCATAATGTACCATAAATCTTTTAGTTTCTGTGCACTTTTCTTCATTCTTTTTATGTTTTTGCTCCTAAGGCTCACTAATTTCAAGTTACCTACCTTCAAGTTTGCTGATTTTTTCTTCTTCCTTATCAAGTCTTATGTTGAACCCCTGCAGTGAATTTTTCAATTCAGTAATTATACTTTTCAGCTCCAGAATTTTCATTTTGTTATTTTTTAGAAAATTTCTGTCTCTGTGTTAATATTCTCATTTTGTTCATAAATCATTTTGCTAGTTTCGTTGTCTGTCTGCATTCTTCTTTAGTTCATTAAGCATATTTGTGATCATTTTCTTAAAGTCTTTGTCAGGTAAATCCAAGACCTATGTTTTATACAAGGTCTGTTTCTGGAGATTATTTTGTCCCTTGAATAGGCCAGTATTCCCTATTTCTTTGCAAAGGATGTAGCATAAAATTTTATACTTTATCCATCTCCTTTTTTCAGTCCTACAGAAAATATGTTATAACATTGTTAATTATTTGTTCTCAAATTCATTTCTTCCTTTTATATTTGTGACTTTCTTGCTAATACAGTCTTCAATTTCAATTTATTGCTTTTTCTACATCTTTCTAAAAATGTTTATGCCATCACAACATATTTATAAGTAAGAATGGTGGTTATTTTTGTGGGAATGTGATATTAATTGGGAAGAACAAAAGGGATACTTTGAGGGTGATATGTAGTATTATAGATCTTGGACTTAGTAGTTTACTCACAGATATAGATTAGATAGATAGATTTAAACCTATGGCTCTCTGTACTTAATATTAACTCTGGTGTGTCGTGTATGTATGTGTACAAAGAAAAGAAAGAAAAAGAGAGACAGAGATTTTTGTTTGGTTTTCATTATCTTATAGACTTCTTGAAGATTTATCTGTTGATATTCTTGATGCTTGGGTTGAAGGTAAATCCATGCAGAGAGATATAATGGCTCTTCTGGTGGTTTCTTAGAAATACATTAAATACGGGATTACTTTCTAAATTCTCAGGCTAAAGTGTTGTAAACCACCCAGTTGGAGTGAATTTAACCTGAAAATACATTTGAGGGCCCCATAAGTACCCACAACCTACCTTCTTCATTACTGAAAGAAAGAAAAAAACATCTTCCTTTCTAAAATTTGTTTAGCTATTTTCTAATGGGTAGATATGATTATATTATCTAGCTCTAGGTTCATGAGAGTGTGGAAAAGGGAGAAAATAGGTGTTTTTCATAGTTCATAGATTCAACATTGGGAAGCCTTGTTCTTCAGAATCATAAAGTGAAGCTAGTGTAAACAATAAGAATCCATTTGTCTGCACTTATGTCCTGTCAAAATGACAAATATTAACATACACATATATATTCCCCAGCATATATATTATTTACATACACACACATATTCACCCCCATACATGTCCATATTGGAAAGGGTCAGGGCACCTCTTGTATAATATTAATGTAAATGTATGTTAGTATAACACTTCTAGAAGGTAATTCAGTCTTGTGTATCTAAAGTCTTTAAAATGTACTCACTCTTTGATCATGATTTCACACTTGGGAATTTATCCTAAGGAAATAATTAAGTTTTTGCCAGATAGCTAGAAGAATTGTCATTGCAGAATTTTGTATAAATAGAAGGAAAGTAATAAAGCAAAAAAAAGAAAAGAAAACTGGAAGCCACTTAAAGTTTAAACTAAGGGAGTCGTTAGCGTGAATTATGGTGTTTTATTGTAATGTGATACTGTAGATTTTATTTATCAATACAGTAATATTTACAAAATAAGGGAAATTGAAATAGAGAAGGTTTAAGACGTTTGCCCACTGCCGCACAGCTAAGAAGTGGTGGAGCTTGGATTGAAATTCAGTCAATCTGTCTTTAGAGTCCATGTGCCTGAGTCATGACTCCATGCTTGTTCCATGATATTGTTATTCTTTTGCTGTTATCGCTTTAATATTTATGCCATTCAAGAATAATTAACCTTAAAAATTATTTATATTGATATTATTAAATAAAAAAGAAGACTATTATAGAGAGTGTGATTGAAATATAATTGTGTGTGTGTGTGAGGTTTTTTTTATTAATTAATTTATTTATTTTTGGTCATGTTGGGTCTTCATTGCTGCGCGCAGGCTTTCTTTAGTTGCGGTGAGTGGGGGGTACTTTTTGTTGTGGTACGCGGACTTCTTTTTGCAGTGGCTTCTTTTGTTGTGGAGCACAGGCTCTAGGCGCATGGGCTTCAGTAGTTGTGGCACACGGGCTCAGTAGTTGTGGCACATGGGCTTAGTTGTTCTGCAGCATATGGGATCTTCCTGGATGAGGGCTCGAACCCCTGTCCCCTGCATTGGCAGGTGGATTCTTAACTGCTGTGCCACCAGGGAAGTCATGCGTGTTATTTAAAAAAAAAAACAAAAACTAGAAGAATACACAGTTTTTATCTTTAAGTAATGGAATTATGGGAGATTTTTAGGTTGTTTTGTGTTTCACTTTGTCCAATTTTCCACAGTGACAATGCATAATAGTATTCCTTTTAATGAATAATTCTATGTAAATAAAAGTAAGCAGTGAATTATAACTTGCATTTGAATAAGAAAATACAACAAATTACAACAAAATCTGAATTAAATTAGTTAACTGAAACTCAAAACCTGTGAGGTGTTTTGTTTGCTTGTTTGGCTTGGTACTTCTGCAAAAGTGCTATCAAGAGATAACAATCTTCAGGAATTTCTCAGACTGTATTGTATATATGGTTACTCCACTCAAACCAGTTTGTTGTATATGCCTCTATATTATTATACTTATCAGATGAATTAAATATTTTAAGCTTTGACAATGTTCACTAAGAATATTTATAATAGTAAATAGTAAAAGAAATAGTAAATAGTAAAAGAACACAAACAACGAAAGAGTAGACTCTGGGCAAAATCTCAAACAGAAATTAAGGGAAGTGGATTTTTCCCCTCATTAATAAGGGGAAAGGCTGATAGCTGTTTGATCCAGCTCATGACACTGACTATATTGCTTAGGTTCAGGTTGAGGTATTCACCTTTTCTAATAGCTGTCAACTTATTGCTTTGGTTGTTGATAGAACATTCTTTCTTTGGTGTCTTATAGCCATCACAATAGTTCTTTCTTTGGTGGCCTGTAGCCATCACAATAGTTGTCACACTGAGTAATTGTATGCCTTGAGCCTTGGGAAAGCCCTTTTCTTATGGACACTATCTTGCTTCACTTACTACCATTACACTTCCACCATTGCCACCTGGTTTCCTGATACCAGGCATAACACTGAAGACTATGCGTTGTTTCCATCTTGGGGCTGACTCTGATAATGGAGTTGGTAGGGCCTCAACTCCTTGCTCCTTCATTATATACAGTCACAATTTTCCTTAAATAAATGCAACATCCATTCGTAACAAAGAGATATTTGGCCATGATTATTGTGTGATGCTTAATAAAATGTAAAAGTAGATTGGCCTCAAGAATGTAACTGCCCCAGAGGATTCTGAGGCTCCACTATTTCACGGGGCTGGAAGTTAATTATGTGGGTTGTGGTTTGCACCCTGGTTAGAATGCAACTCATAGATAATGCATCATGATACGTGATTATGTCACCTCAGAAAGTTATAAAGTTGCCATCAATTTCATCTCTGAAATAAATACTCATGATGTATAACTCAGTGATTTGAGATATATGAAATATATCACCAAAACAGAAATCAGTCATGTGGAGATAACTTTCTTTTGATCCAAATCACTGGATCAATTTTATTTCCAATGATTGCTTTATATTAATTGAGCATAAAACATGTGCTATTACTTTAAGCCTTAAGCAAGTGTTCTACTCCCAGAAGTTACCTGGTAGATGAGTATTCCTATGACACTACAGAAATAATATTCCATGCCAGGCTGATAATATTCTTCCTCACATCACAGACTAATGATGTTCTGACAAACGTGATCTGCAAAGAAGAATGTGGATCACTGTGTCTGTTACTATAAACCATTCTGTAAATATGTCTTACCTAGAATTCAGTTTATCAAAGTGAAATAAGGAAATCTACAAATATGAAATTAAAAGATTTTTTGAGGAATAATGGAAATGAAAACTATAAATCAGATGAATTAAGGACAAAGATGTCTATACTTTTCCCAAAGACTTAATTTTTTGCCTCAGAATATCACAGCCAGAGCAGAAATTTTCCTCAGGGGTCTGATGACCAACCATAAAAACATTAACAGACTTTTTTTTTTTCCTTAATACAGCCAATCTCAAGAAAATTAGAAATGACACAGCAAGGCCTTTCTTTCTGTGGACTCCAGTTTATACTTGAAAAACTTTACATTATGATGCTACCATGGTTTTGCCTCCATCTTAAAGCCAGGCCCTGAGATTTGGAGACCTTACCTGAAAGGTATGACATCAGAATACCCTTATATTTTGTAATAGAAGAATGGATCAATTCTTTTAGCTTCTGAAGTAAAATTTAACATGTTAAATATTCAGAATTTTAGTGAAGTAATAGATTCATGCATATCGTAAAATTTACTTATTACCTACTACTGTTTTACTAATTAATGGATCTAATATACATATAATTTAAAATTATTTTTATCTAATATTAGTAATATTAAATTTTTGAAGACATGAATTATATTTATATTTTATATATGTTTTAACATGTTACCATTGAACAAGGAAAAACTTTCTTGCCTCTTACCAATTTTAAAATGATAAATCAGGATCACGATTTGATAAATCCAATATACACTTAAATTCTAGCTCTAAAGTAATGTTTCTAACTATCTCCTCCTCAAATAATTTCTATATAGAAACTTATTCACTCAATGCTAAAATTCCACATCAATTTTAATTTCTCCACACTATCAAATAATTAGACAGAGCTCTATATAAGCTACTTTCCACAATTTACAAATATCATGAAAATATGTGAAAACTTCTTAAAGCACACAAAAATTTCCTATAGTCTTAAAACATATTGTTTTAGAATGGTATAAGAAATACAGGGAAATATTGACAGTTTTCTACATTGATAATGAGTATATGGTTACTATGTATTTTTAAAATTCTGTGTAGTCTTTTTATTATAATAATATCTATTTAGCTCCACTATATACACATATGTTGTGCATATTTCATCCAACTTAAACGTTACAAAACCACAAAATTATTATCCTTACTTTAGAGACGAAAAATTTTAGACTTATGGAGGTTAATTAATTTGCTTAATGCCACACAATTGATAAATAATAGAACTAAAAAACTATGTTTTGCTAATTTAGGGGAAAAAATTCATTCAGGTTTAACTACACTCACACACACATGCACAAACACAAAATTCTTCTCAAAATCTTCTAAAAAAAGGAAGAGGAGGTAAATCCATGAGGCCACTGTTTCCATGATACCAAATCTAGAAAAAGATATCACAGTACAAGAATACTATATAGATGCAAAAATATTCAACAAAATACTAATGAATGAAATCCAGAAACATATGAAAATGATTATATATCTTGACCAAATGGAATTTATCCCAGCATTGCAAAGTTAGTTCAGCATTAAAAGCTCAACAAATATTATACATGATATTAATATAATAAAGGACAAAAAGAAAAACACATAATAATCTCAATAGATGTAGAAAAAGTATTGGAAAAAATCCAATATGATAGAGACTTCCCTGGTGGTCCAGTGGTAAAAAATCCACCTTCCAATGCAGGGAATGTGGGTTAGATCACTGGCCAGGGAACTAAGAGCCCATATGCCTCAGGGCAACTAAGCTCAAGCGTCACAACTACTGAGCTCACTTGCCTCAACGAGAGAGTCCACATGCCGCAAACTACAGAGCCCATGCACCACAACTAGAGAGAGGAAAACCCACTCACCACAACTAGAGAGAAGCCCGTGAGCCACAAATGAAGAGCCTGCACTGCAAAGAAAGAGCCCGCACCGAAATGAAAGATCCCACACACCGCAACGAAGACCTGGCATGCCACAACTAAGACCCAATGAGGCCGAAAAAATAAATAAAATAAATAAATAAAATGATAAATATTTTTTAAAAGTCCAATATGATAAACACACTCAACAAATAAGAAAGAGTAGAAAGGAACTTCCTCATCATGTAAAATGCCTCTATAAAAATTCTACAGGTAACATCATACCTAATGGTAAATGACTGAATGCTTTCCTTGTAAGATCAGGAAAAAGAAAGGATGTTCATCCTCACCACTTCTATTCAGCATTATACTGCATGTTCTGGCCAGGACAATTAGAAGAAAAGGAAATAGGCATCCAAATTGGAAAGAAAGAAGTAAAACTACTTCTATTTGCAGATGGCATGATCTTGTGTATAGAAAAACTTTAAGAACTCCTCCGTCTCCAACCAAAAGCAATTACTACTAATGAAAAAAGGTTAACAGGGTTACAGGATACAAGATAAATACAAACAAATTTAATTGTATTTCTATACAATAGCAATGAACAATTTGAAAAATAAGTTAACAAAAATCCCATCCATTTAAGATAAAGAAGTAATACATATGTATATGTATATATATATATATATATATGTATATATATATATATATATGAATATTACTTAGCCATAAAAAAGAATAAAATAATGCCATTTGCACATCATTTGCAGCAACATGGATAGACCTAGAGATTATCATATTAAGTGAAGTAAGTCAGACAGAGAAGACAAATATCATATGATAGCATGTAATATCTCTTAATGTGTGGAATCTAGGAAAATAATACAAATGAATGTGTTTACAAAACAAAAACAGACTCACAGACATAGAAAACAAATTTATGGTTATCAAAGGGGAAAGGGGGGAATAATTTAGGAGTTTGGGATTAGCAGATACAAACCACTCTGTGAAAAATAGATAAATAACAAAGTCCTACTGTATGGCACAAGGAACAATGTTCAATATCTTGTTATAATGAAAAGTAATGTGAAAAGTTATATATATATATAAAACTGAATCACTTTGCTGTATAACAGAAACTAACACAACACTGGAAATCAACTATACTTCAATAAAAATCCCATTTATAATAGTATGAAAAATCATAAATTTAGAAAACATTTAACAACAAACTAGCAAGATCTGCACACTGAAAACCACAAAACCTCATTGAAAGAAATTAAAGAATTCATAAATAAATGTAACACATCCCATGTTCGTGGATTGGAATATGATATTATTAGGATGGCTGTACTTTCTAAATTGATCTAAAGAGTCAATACAATTTCTATCAAAATCTAATCTGCCTTTTTTGAAAAAATAACAAGGTGATTTAAAAATTCATATGAAAAAATAAGAGATTCAGATAGGTCAAAGCAATAAGGTCTCGAATAATAGGTCTCGAATAAGAACAGACCAAAGTTCACAGACTCGCAATAGTCAACTACAAAATTGATTATAAAGATATAATAATCGAGACTGTGTGGTACTGACATGAATACAGATGAGTACATCAATGGAAGATAAATGAGAATACAGAAATATGCCCCTATATTTATGAGCAATTGAATTTTGACAAGCGTGCAGAGACAATTAATTGAGAAATAATAGCCTTTTCAACAAATGATACTGGGAGAAGTGGATATCCACATGCTAAGGAATGAAATTTGACCTCAAACTCACACCAATACAAAATTTAACTGAAAATGGATCAATAACCTGAATATGAGCTAAAACTATAAAGCTCTTAGAAGAAAACATAGTAGTAAATCCTTATTATCTTGGATTAGACAAAGGTTGCTTAGATATGACACAAGAATTTTAAGTGACAGAATAAGAACTAGATAAATTGGACTTGAAAATTAAAATCTTTTGTTCTTTAAATAATATGATCAAAGAAGTAAAAAAGAAAATTCTCATAATGGGAGAAAATATTTACAAATAACATGTCTGATAGAGCCTAGTATTCAGAATTTATGAAGAACTCTTACAACTTATCGAGGAAAAGATTTTTAAATGGGCAAAGGATTTGAATACACATTTTTTCAAAGAAGCTATACATATAACCAATAAGCATATGAACAAAAAATATTCATTAGGTAAATGCAAATAAAACATAATATGATACCAATTTACATCCATTAGGATGTTCTAATAAAAATAGATGCATAACAGCAAATGTTGGCAAGGATGTGGAAAAATTGGAATGCTTGTACACTACTGGTAGGAATGTAGAGCAGTGAAACTGCCTTGAAAAACAATTGATCAGGTTCTCAAAATATTAATATTATTCAAAATGTTCCACTCCTAGATGTATGAAAAAAAGAATTGAAAACATATGTCCACAGAAATATTTGTACATTAATGTTCTTGATAGAATTATCAATAATAGCCCAAAAGTGGAAATGACACAGTATCAACTGACGAATGAATGGATAAAGAAAATGTGATATATCTGAATAATGGAATATTATTCAGCAATAAAAAGGAATGAAGTAGAGATGCATGCCACAACATGGATGAATCTTGAAAATACTGATGCTAAATGAATGAAGCCAGACATAAAAGTTCACATATTTTATGATTCTGTTTATATGAAATGTCCAGAATAGTGTATTTGTTGTTGCCAGGATCAGAGTGAAGGGAGTAGTAGGAAGTGATTGCTAAAGGGTATGAGGTTTCTTTCTTGGCTGATGAAAATATTCTGAAATTACATAGTCATGATGGCTTTATAGCACTGTGACTACACTAAAAGCCATCAAATTGTACATTTTAAAAAGTGTATTTTATGCCAGATGAATTATCTATCAATAAAGCTATTATTATATAAAAGAGTAATGAGGAAAAATTGGTAAAAAAATTGCCCATAAAAATTTTTATGGCAAACATAAACTAATATCAGGTTTGAGAGTCATACATCTAGAATTTTGTTTTGTTTTAGACCAGTCAGGTATGACAGATATTACAAAGCTAAGAAAGAGACACATATAATACAAAAGAAGTCTGAAAGCTCAAGGAGAGATTTGCAGATACATA
This sequence comes from Balaenoptera physalus, assembly GCF_965194825.1. Classification (NCBI taxonomy): domain Eukaryota; kingdom Metazoa; phylum Chordata; class Mammalia; order Artiodactyla; family Balaenopteridae; genus Balaenoptera; species Balaenoptera physalus. The sequence continues at coordinate 133,122,524 of NC_138882.1, read as the reverse complement.
CAGTACAAGGTTAAGCAAAGTTTATTATCTCAGATAATGATAGCAAATAAGTGTACCCTCTCTACTTAATTACAGCTCTCTACCTACAGTGCTTTTGTTAGATTCTGAGGCAACATCTAGGAGTGTGAGAAGGATTTTGGATAATTTAAAGCTGTTTGCCATCATTGAGGAAATTAGAATTTGTAAAGTGAACTTTCATTTGCTTTTCTGATCTAGAAATTTAGCTCTAAATGAAATTGATAGCTGAGATAAGAAAGCTAGATTTATTGAATTCTTCCTATGTCATAACTCAACTTTGTTCTTCTTTCTCAGAACTGTTTTGGCTATTTGGGGTCTTTCATAAATTTTGGAATTTTTTGAAAAATGCCATTGGAACTTCGATAGGGATTGCACTGAGTCAATACATAGCTTTAGTAGTATGGACATTTTAACAATATTTATTCTCCCAACCCATGAACATGAAATATCTTTTCATTTGTTTGCATCTTCTTTAATTTCTTTCATCAATGTTCTATAGTTATCAGTGTACAGATCTTCCACCTCATTAGTTACAATTATTCCTAAGTATTTTATTATTTTGGTACTACTGTAAATGAGATTGATTTTTTAATTACTTTTTCCCAGTAGTTTGTTGTTAGTGTATAGAAACTCAAATGATTTTTGTATGTTGATTTTTTTTCTGCAACTTTACTGAATTTATTAGTTCTAATTTTTTTTGGTGGAGTCTTTAGGATTCTCTATATATGAGAACATGGCATCTGAAAAAGAGCCAATATTTTTTCTTTCTGATTTAAGTTCCTTTTCTTTCTTTCTTGCCTAATTACTCTGACTAACACTTCCTGTATTATGGTGATTAGGAGTGGTGATTGTGGGTATACTTGTCTTGTTCCTGATCTTAGAAAAATATATTTCAACCTGAGTTAGCTGTGACTTTGTCATATATAGCCTTTATTATTTTGATGTACATTTCTTCTATACTCAATCTGTTGAGAGTATTTATTTTGAAAGTATGTTGAATTTTGTCAAATACTTCTTCTGTGTCTATTGAAATAATCATATAATTTTAATCTTTCATTTTGTTAATGTGGTGTATCACATTTATTGAGTTGGGTTGAACCATCATTGTATCCCAGAAATAAATCCCACTTGATTATGATGTTTATCCTTTTAATGTGCTGTTGACTTGGTTTGCTAGTATTTTGTTGAAAAAGTTTGCCTCCTTATACATCAGGGACATTGTCATGTGGTTTTCTTGTAGTAGCCTTATTTGGCTTTGATATCAGAGTAACACTGAATTCTAAAATGAGTTTGGGAGTGTTCTATCCTCTCTGAGTTTTAGAAAAGTTGAGAGGATTCATATTATTTCTCTTTCAAATGTTTGGTGGAATTCACCAGTGAAATCACCTGGTGCTGAACATTTCCTTGCTGGAAGGTTTTTGATTACTGGTTCAATCTCTTTATTCATTATTGGCCTGTTTAGATTTTCTATTTCTTCATTGTCCAGTCTTGGTTGATTGTATGTCTCTAGGAATGTATCCACTTCTTCAGTCTCTTATGATCCTTTGTATTTCTATGGCATTGTTCATAATGTTTCCTCTTTCCTTTTTGATTTTATTTATTTGAATCTTTTTTTATTAGTATAGCCATATATTTGTCAAATTTGTTTATCATTTCAAAAAAATAGCTCTTAATTTTGTTGATGTTTTAAATTATTTTTCTTGTCTCTGTTTCATGTATTTCTGCTCATGTAGTAGGGTAATAATAGTCCTCCAACTTAATACTCCTTCAGTATTGAGTTGGCTAGTATGGGTCTTCTGCCTGTCTATATAAACTTTAGAAGCAGTTTGTCAATATCTACAAAATGACTTTCTGGGATTTTGATTAGGGTTGTTTGAAATCTATTATATTTCAAGTTGGAAAGAACTGACATCTTGACAATATTGAGTCTTCCCATTCAAGAGTGTAACATATTTCTCCGTTTATTTAGTTCTTATTTGATATGCTTCATCAGAGTTTTGTAGTTTTCCTCATATAGATCTTGTCAATATTTAGATTTTTACCTAAGTATTTCATTTCTGAGGGTGCCAAGGTAAATGATATTGTGTTTTTAATTTCAAAATACACTTGCTAATTATTAATATTATAGGAAAGCCATTAATGTTTGTGTATTAACCTTACATTCTGCAACCTTACTATAATCACTTCTTAGTCAGTTTTCTCTTTAGTCTTTTGGCTTCTTTACATAGATTATCATGCAATTTGAGAACAAAGATCATTTTATTTCTTCCTTCCTAATCTGTGTACCTTTTATTTCTTTTTCTAGTCTTATTCTAATTACTTCTTTAAGGTCTGATTACCCACCACTGCAGCAATGATTGATCCACATGCCACAGAAACCATAATGATATGGTTTGCATTCGAGTTATATTATCCTTTAGTTTCAATTCCCCAACCCAATTTTGATATTAAGTATTTAATTTCACTAATTATTCTGATTTAATTTCTAATAAGATTTTTGGAAATTTGTATAATGAAGAGAGATTATTCCTCTCCAAATTCTTTTTTTCTTTTTGGTGATCGTAACAATACACTGTACAATTCCATTTAATTACCTCAGTTCTTCAAAACTGGACTTGTATTTATTCATTTACATTAATCATCTAACAATGAAATAACCCTAGCTCTTTTAACTAATCTTCTATCGTCCTGAGACGAGGTACCCGTCCTCCTTTCTTTTGACACTTTTTCTTCGTAATGTGAGTCATGCATGATATAGCTTCTTTTGTCAAAAGCCATAACTCTAGTGAGATGAAATTGCACTAGTCAGTTCCATAGGCCCTCTATGATTTCTCTCATTAGGTAAGAATGCTTGATGCAAACAAAACACATGTTACTTTACCTTGGCCTAGCAGAGTTCCTAGGTTGGTGAAAATTAGGTCTCACCAGCAAATGAGTTATATTTTGCTAATTTCACGAATTTGATTTTGATCACTAAAATTATACAGGTTTTCTGAAATAGCAACTAAAATTTTATGTTTCCCAACATTCAGACAACGTTGTGTTAATGACAGTCAGTGTTTCCTAAATTTAACTATGTCCCTGTATTTGTTTGTTATGGTTTTTCGTCTATAATTATAGCCTAGCTAATTTTTATCCATATTTTTATATCAATGGTTATGGCAGAGCACCACTCTTAGGAATTGTGCACAGGATGTTGGTATAGGCAATTTAATCATTGGTTTTTAAATTTGGAAAAAATAAAATTATATCCATGTGTTTTATGAGTTTAGTAATTTGAGTTAAGAGGTCATTATTATGTTATGGTTAACAACTCTTAACCTTTAAAAAACTATTTAATATCACTTAATGACCCACTAAATATATTCAAGCATTCATTAGAATCATTTAAATGTTCTAAAAAACATAAATGTGAAGTATACACAGCTGAAGATTGTTCAGCACAGTTCATAAGCCATAACATGTGTCATGAGCTGCTACTCAACTACAAGCTTTACTTACTAGGGAAATCAAGACTTGTATTCTTCTTCCCATTGAGCTATAAGGGTGCAACAAGTTTTCCTCCAAAGCTTTTCAAAAGGAATAAACTGTCCACACCCTTTATAGCATAGGCTAAACTTAAATCCACTAGCTGTGAAAAAGGTTGAGGAAGGCTTTCCTACTTACTTATTTCCCCTAAATTTCTTTTATTAGGTCATATAATAAAAATAATAATTTTAAGTGTGAATCAAGTTACTGTGATTTCCCTTTAAAAAATATCTCATATACATCAGTGTTGCCTGAGTTAATGTATCTCCCTGAAAGTGAAACATTAGGTTGTATGTGAAATCTTGGCTTTCTTGGCTGAGATCAGTCAGGGACAGGCATTTTCTCAATCTGAGCCTAGAGGTATTTCTGAGAAAGAGATATACGTTTATTTGCTGTTCTCTAGAAGAAGGGCGAATGAATATGCTTCAAGAAGAGAGTATTACTATCATCAGTTTAGAAAGCTCAAAATGTATGTGCCAAGCAAACCTATAAAATGCCATATGCTTTCACCCGTAAAATTATAATAATAAAAATGTTAACAATGTGTCTATTCCACATAATTCAAATGCCTCAATTTCCCTATATGCAAGAAATAAGTGGGCAAATTTTTCTTATCTCTTGGCCAGGGGCATTATGAGGAGTTAATTTCAGAATTATTTTTCCTCTTTAGATGAAAGTTGCTAGGACTATAGTCATAAGAATTATGTCATAAGACAGTCTTTATATTCCAGACAGGCTGCATTTTGGAAATGTGTACTCTTTTAGTTTTAAGATGATTATTTATGTCAAAACTTTATTCCAGTTGCCTTTGATAAGCATCATAAATACAATTAATTACTTGTGCTTTCTTTATAAAACTGACTTTGAATCTTTTAATACAAGTTTCTTAGTCACAATAGACTTGTTTCTATGTGCATTGCATATAGTAATCTTGACTGCAGCTTCCTGCAGGGTCTACGATATCCTGCTGAGCTTCACATGACCAACATTATAACAGCACTGCTTGCAACCCACTGCTTGTTTATTTCATATTCTCAACTCAAGATTATTCATCTCTTTTCCCCCAGATGTTAGTTGTTATTTAGCTCCTGTGACTTTTAAAAATCTTCTCAACAGGTCATTTTGGATTTTCAGATCAAGATGGTAACCAGCCTGTCAGTGTTTTCCCCAGACTTCCACTGAAAGAACAGAAAGAGAAGGAAAGTTATTAGCAGCAATGGCAATTCAGAAAATTGGTTAAAATTTTATCAGGACTTCTTAAGAGTATTTCTAATGACCAAAAGGTGCTGATATTAAATGTCAGAACAATGCAGGAAATCAGTAAATTAGAACCTATACCTAGTGTGTTTCTCTGTGTCAGAGGTATGGATTATTTGCTGACCTAAGGGAAGATTGCCAGGCCTCATTCAGCATTGGATCTGCTCTAAGAAGCAGGCAGGCAATAAGAAAGATTCCATTTTCCTATTCCTCTCGTTGATATTTCTTTTTGTCTGCATCACTTATCAAATAAATTTCTCAGCAGTGTTACTGGAAAGAGGAGTGGGAAAGCAGTACAGCACTACGTACTGGGATGTGGAATCAGTGATAGAAAATGGGTGGACAAAGAGTCTTCTGGGGGTGCAGTTTTATTGGATTGTTTTCAGGCAAGAAAAGAATTGCAAACTGCTTCAAATTGTCTGGAAAAAATGCCCTCCTCAGAAACTGAGGATCAGGAATGGTAAGCAGGCAGTCTCTTCTCCATCCAGCAGAGCCATGCTAGATGAATGACTGCTAGATACTGCAAATGTGCAAATGTGACTTTGGTTTAAAGCAAGAAACAAACAAACAAAATATCAGTGACATAAGTGATACTTTTAACAGGCACTAGGATGGTGCTTCTCAGCATGTGCTCCATGTACTACCTACATCAGCCTTGCTTTGGAAGCTTGTTAGATGTATAAATTCCCCAGCTTCCCTTTTCCCACATGTCAGCTTTGTTGTGATAACAATCCCGCAACTTCAGGTACTTACAACAACAAACATCTGTTTATGGCTCAGGAGTGCTGGTGATTTGATGTATATGTTTTCTCATTCTTGGACTTAGCCTGAAGGAACAGTTGCTTCCTGGCACATGCTCTTCTCCTGACAGAGGTCGGCATCAAGAGATGGATTGGACCCACATAATTTTGTTTGAAATGCACCTTTGGATATGGCATGTGTTACATAGACTTACATTCTTTTGTCCAAAGTAAGATACAAATAGGAAGTACTAGAAACCATTTAGCAATAAGTGAGGTTACATATCCCTTTACAAAGAAGGGAGAAAACAGTTGTGAAAAATGCTACAATCTCTCACAACCTCAGAAAATAATATTTCAGTAGGTCTAGTGGGGCCCATGAATTGCATTTTAGCAGTCCTCCCATGTTATATGGATATATTTTTAATTTGAGAATCACTGAGCCATGTAAATAGTGAAAAGCTTTGTGTTATTTTTTGTATGGTAAAGTGGAGATTATGCTCTATATGCATAAGAAAAACATATTTTGGCAAAAAAAAATTTAATTAAGATACATATTTAGAAGCATCTCCTTTGTGTTATAATATGATAACATTAAATACAGTCTAAAATTGGATAAAAGGTGATAAAAATACAGCATGTTGAAATTAGTAGAGAGCAGATTATGAAATAAGCAGAGGTGAAATGGGACTTGAAGAGATAAGTATTCAACATCAAACATTTAATGTGAATTAGAAACATTGATGAGTGTAATTGGCAATGCAGAGTATCAAGTCTACAATATGGAGAACTATCTTGAGACATCATTCTCAAATATAGAGGAATGTATGAAGAAGATGAAATGGATACAACATGAGATAATATATAAAACAGACAATGGGAACTTAATATTCTGGTGACTTATGTCAAAAATACAAAAAGAAAATACAATATGGACAAGAGTAAAATAAAGGGAAAAAACTGTCTGTATAAAAAAATAATAAATTAAGTTGCACATTGAAAGGACACAGTGAATGTCAAATTGTTGAAAGGTATGTATATAAAATATTTGAATTTTAAGAAAACATTTTTCAAATGTCCAGAAAATAGAAAAGAGGTTACTTTAAATATTTATTTTATTGGTATAGCCTCAGACTTCTGCAGTACAACATTGAGCCAATGAAGCAACATTTGCAGATATTTGAAGGAAAATGTTTAACCTCAATTTTCTATATCAAGCCAACTTATCTTCCTCATCTAAAGGAAATTTAAAATAATGTTCCCATATCTTCAAAGCTCAGAAAGTGTACCACTTATAATTTTTTCCTTCTGTATCCCAAATATGTGTTTTCTAAATATGCTAGAAATAGTTTTTCTAAAAAGTTATATTATGAAAAATAATAATTATCTGTATCTAAAAATAACAAAATATAGTAACAGAAATATGATATTTTGGAGACAGGTGGGAAGAAATGAAACCAAGCCAAATTTTTCATCTTTTGACAATACAATATTGGATGCAACCCAAAGGTCCAACAATGTAAAAACAGAGAAATAAAATTAGGATACATTCAAATGATATAGACTTTTAAAGCACAGCTTTGAAAACTACTCAACAAATGATAAATTTCCTCATTTCTTTACTTAAGTAAAGTATATTAAATATGGAATTAAAATGTATATGTTGTGTATAATTTTACTAGAGATTCATGAAGTAAAATAAAACACAGTAGGTAGCAATGACACACATTGTGCCCAGATCTTGGTTTCTAGTAACATTCTCCAATAAGAGGAACAAAAACTCTTTGGGGGAAATAACTGATCCCTGACTGGGACAGAGAATATAGAAGGCAAGCTGGAGCATCTTGTAGTGACAGACATTAAGTCCTAAAAAACAAAGCAAAACAAAATTAAACACATGCACACACACACACACAATGATGGGGTATGAGAAAGGTACATAAGAGCAAACTAAAAGACCTCCCAATAACCAAAACAAAAACAATATAAGCAACAAGCTACACTTTGATAAGTGTAGCACCAGAGTTAGTCACGAAGTTAGTATAAAGTTAGTTTATGAGTGAATAAATACATAAACAAAAGAAGGAGATATAAATCTCCTTTACGGAAAAACTTCCAGCATTTTATGTAGATAATCCAATTTCCTTTTTTTTAAAGAGAGTTTTAGCTTTTTCTTTTTTAACTTTTTATTTTAAATTGGAGTACAGTTAACAATGTTGTGTTAGTTTCAGGTGTACAACAAAGAGATTCAGTTATACATATACATGTATCTATTCTTTTTTCAAATTCTTTTTCCAGTTAAGTTCAAGGAGGTAGGGCATAACTCTTCAGTATGTAAGTGTTGGCTTCACATAGTGACTTTCTTCCAAAGTACAGTATGGAAAGGAGGCATGAAAGAGTGGTAACACTACCTCAGCCAGGTGATCAAGGTCAACATTAGCAGCAATAAGTTACATATAATATGAACTCTTGATATGATGTGATGAAAATGACATTTTACCTCTGTTTGGGTTTCCTCCAAAACCCATAACCTCTAATATAAAACATCAGACAAATCTCAAGTTAGGAGCATTCTACGAAATACCAAACCCATGCTCTTCAAAACTTTTAATATCATCAAAAATAAGGAAAGTCTGAGAAGCTATCACAGACCACAGGAGACCAAAGAGGTGTGATGACTCAATTAACATGGTATCCTAAATTGGATCATGGAGTAGAAAAAGGACATTAGGAATAAAAACTTAGGAAATGCAAATAAAGTATTGGCTTCAGTCAATATATTAATATGGGTTAACTAATTTTAACAAATCTACCGTGTTAATGTAAAATGTTTAATAGTAGAGGAAATGGGGTATGGGGTTTACTGTACTATCTTCACAATTTTCTGTAAATCTAAACCTTTCTAAAAAATATAGTTTATTTTTTAAAAGACTATAAGAATTTTTACTGACTTCTGGATTATGGTGTTATTAGAATTTAATTTGTATTCTCCTATTAGAAAAAGTTGTTAAATTTTATTTTAATATGAAGAAAATTATTCCTATTTTGGTAATAGAGATTAGAATGATGGACAGAAAAGAAGTCAGTAATGTATGATTACAGCATTTCATTTCAGGCTATATAAATAGAATTGCAAAGACTTGTGGACTCACCCATCTACAAAAAGAGACGTGATAAAAATGAGAATAATTTTGATATACTGTGAAAAGTACTCAGTTAACTATCAATGGGTAAAGATTCTAGCCCTCCTTAGAAAAATTAACTAGCTGTATGTGGCAATTCCTTTACCCCTCTCTGCAGGTGAAGTTGCTCATGAATAAGTGGTGAAACTGAGATTAGTTTAACTGCAAGAGCTTGCTGTCTCTAAAAATCTGTGATTTGTGTTTAAGCCAGGGATGTTCAAGTTAGGTCTGCTACTAGTAATGCTATTTTATTCACACTAGTCCTTTGATAATTAGGGTGACATTAGGTTCTGACTTGAATGGTTGTCCATGTTTTTTTCTGTTGAGAATAAGTATTGTCAGTACCCCCTTTAATTTGTCAAGTGTATAATGTTGGTAAATTAAATGGCTAACTTATTGCATTGATAAAGAAATATTGTATAAAATAAAGTCCCCTCAGAAATGCTATAACATAATCATTATTTAACACCATGCCCTTGACTTTACGTCAGGTGGACAAAGGCATTGAGCGTATGAATAGCTTCTTTGCAGTTTTGAAGAAAAAGCTATTGTATTTACCACCTATATGAAAGTTCTTTTTTATTTTTACAAAGACTTTTTCAATATATTCTTCCTAGAGTTCAGAAATAAGAAAAAAATATCTTCCTTTGTAAATTAAAATGCTATCTGTGATTTATAATTCAGTCTCTGTAGTTCATTCTGTTTCTCTTTTAGCCTTGGCTTCCAGGAAGCATCGAACCAACTTTTGCTCCCAAACATAAGAACTTTCCTTAGTCTGGGTTTTCCAGTACAATTATTTGCATCCTAATATTTGTTGCTTTGTGATTTGTTCATATTTTTAGATTTAAATATAAAAACTGTCTTTTTTTCTTGGAAATTGGCATTGTGTGTGTGTGTGTGTGTATGTGTGTGTGTGTAAAATAAACAATAGTATGTTATTAACTGGTCTAAGGCATTATCCTATTAAGTTATGGTAAGTTATAACTTCTCTATTAATATTATGTGCAAATTATTGTTTAGCTGCTTCACAATGCTTTCTATTTTCTACTGACATCTGCATTTTTTTCTTTTTTTTTAAACTGCATGTGTAAGTACCATTTTGAAGCAGCTGTATACTGATCCTGAATAATGTCCTCTTAAAAGATAAGCCATATTTCTCATCAGTTGAAAGAGGTGTTATTGAAAAGGAAATTAGGCAAATGAGTTTTAAAGAGAAAAATCTATGTGTAAACTAAATATTTCCTCCCTAAAACTCTGAAACTCTAAAATATCTAAATGATAAACTTGCAATTGTTGGTAAAAAAAATAGTTGTTCTTTAAAAGAAATACAATAATTGTACTAATTGATTGTAGAAATCATTAAACCATGCTTTTCTGACCTTACCTGACTTTCTTCTCTATTTCCAACATTTCTCCTCTTAATGAAATGATACATGAAAAATTCCAAATCTCAGGGAATATCACAAATGTTTTTACTCTTAAATGATCATGGTAGTCTTAAACCAACTCTGGTACCTGGTTTATTACCTCCCTGGAACCTTATATGAAGATGTGCTTAGTAGGATGCCCATCTCCTGTTGGTACTGCCATATCCCACTGAAGCAGTGGGTGCTCAATCATTCTGTGGCTTCACAATCTAAGTTATTGTTTTGCCTCTAGGTTTGGACAATTTACCCTGTATTTACGATGGTCAAATGACCACATAAATGTTTCTAGCAAATAAATTTCCAATTAAAATGTTCACAAAACAGTTTTTATACTACTTATACAAAAGTTTCAAGGACATTCAAACATGCAGATGCAGACTGATTTACTAATGGGCTCAGAAACACCATGCATATAAAGCTTAGCATTCTGATAAAGATAATCTACAACAAGAAATATAGTTTTAATTGCCAAAGGCCCTAGATATGATATTTACACTTAATATTTGGGTAGACATATGTGGTGAAGACAAAATAAAATAACTCAAAATTAATGAAGCCCAGCGGATTGGTTCAAGATGGCAGAGTAGAAGGACGTGAGTTAACTCCCTCTTGCGAGAACACTGGAATCACAACTAACTGCTGAACAATCATTGACAGGAAGATACTGGGACTCACCAAAAAAGATACCCCACATCCAGAGAGAAAAGATACACTGCAATGAGACGGTAGGAGGGGCGCAATCACAATAAAATCAAATCCCATAACCACTGGGTGGGTGACTCACAAAGTGGAGAACAATTATACCACAGAAGTCCACTCACTGGAGTGAAGGTTCTGAGTCTCACATCAGGTTTCCCAACTTGGGGGTCCAGCAACAGGAGGAGGAATTCCCAGAGAATCAGACTCTGAAGGTTAGCGGGATATGATTGCAGGACTTCGATAAGACTGGCGGAAACAGAGACTCCACTCTTGGAAGGCACACACAAAGCAGAGTGTGCATCAGGACCCGGGGGAAGGAACAGTGACCCCAAAAGAGACTGAACCAGACCCACCTGCTAGTGTTGGAGGGTCTCTTGCAGAGGCGGGTGGTAGCTGTGGCTCCTGCGGGGACAAGGACACTGGCGGCAGAACTTCTGGGAAGTACTCTTTGGCATGAGCCCTCCCAGAGTCCGCCATTAGCCCCACCAAAAACTTGTAGCCTCCAGTGCTGTGTCACCTAAGGCCAAACAACCAAGGAGGGAACTCAGCAGCACCCATCAGCAGACAAAGGGATTGAAGTTTTACTGAGCTCTACCCACCAGAGCAACACCCAGCTGTACCCACCACTTGTCCCTCCCATCAGAAAGCTTGCACAGGCCTCTTAGATAGCCTCATCCACCAGAGGGCAGACAGCAGAAACAAGAACTACAATCCTGCAGCCTGTGGAATGAAAACCACAATCACAGAAAGATAGAAAAAATGAAAAGGCAGAGGACTATGTACCAGATGAAGAAAAAAGATAAAACTCCAGAAAAACAACTAAACGAAGCAGAGATAGGCAACCTTCCAGAAAAAGAATTCAGAATAATGATAGTGAAGATGATCCAGAACCTCGGAAAAAGAATGGAGGCAAAGATCGAGAAGATGCAAAAAATGTTTAACAAAGATGTAGAAGAATTAAAGGACAAACACCTAGAAGAATTAAAGAACAAACAAACAGAGATGAACAAAACATTAATGGAAACAAAAAGTACATTAGAAGGAATCAATAGCAGAATAACTGAGGCAGAAGAACGGAATAGTGACTTGGAAGTCAGAATGGTGGAATTCACTGCCGTGGAACAAAATAAAGAAGAAAAGAATGAAAAGAAATAAAGACAGCCTAAGAGACCTCTGGGACAACATTAAACGCACTAACATTCACATTATAGGGGTCCCAGAATAAGAAGAGAGAGAGGAAGGAACAGAGAAAATATTTGAAGAGATTATAGTTGAAAACTTCCCTGGCATGGGAAAAGAAATAGCCCCCCAAGTCCAGGAAGCACAGAGAGCCCCAGGCAGGATAAATCCAAGGAGAAACATGCCGAGACACATAGTAGTCGAATTGACAAAAATTAAATACGAAGAAAAATTATTAAAAGAAAAATTATTGAAAGCAACAATGGAAAAATAACAACATACAAGGGAACTCGCATAAGGTTAACAGCTGATTTCTCATCAGAAACTGTACAAGCCAGAAGGGAGTGGCATGATATATTTAAAGAGATGAAAGGGAAGAACCTACAACCAAGATTACTCTACCCGGCAAGGATCTCATTCAGATTTGATGGAGAAATCAAAATCTTTACAGACAACCAGAAACTAAGAGAATTCAACACCACCAAACCAGCTCTACAACAAATGCTAAAGGAACTTCTCTAAGTAGGAAACACAAGAGAAGAAAAGGACCTACAAAAACAAAAACAAAACAATTAAGAAAATGGTAATAGGAACATACATATTGATAATTACCTTAAATGTGAATGGATTAAATGCTCCAACCAAAAGACACAGACTTTAAAATAAAGAATGTTACGAGAGACAAAGAAAGACACTACATAATGATCAAGGGATCAATCCAAGAAGAAGATATAACAATTATAAATATATATGCACCCAACATAGGAGCACCTCAATACATAAGGCAACTGCTAACAGGTATAAAATAGGAAATCAACAGTAACACAGTAATAGTGGGGGAATTTAACACCTCATTTACACCAATGGACAGATCATCCAGATGGAAAATTAATAAGGAAACACAGCTTTAAATGACACAAGAGAGCAGATAGATTTAATTGATATTTATAGGACATTCCATCCAAAAACAGCAGATTAGGGCTTCACTGGTGGCACAGTGGTTAAGAATCCACCTGCTAATGCAGGGGATATGGGTTCGAACCCTGACGCAGGAAGATCCCACATGCCACGGGGCAACTAAGCCTGTGAACCACAACTACTGAACCTGCACTCTAGAGCCTGTGAGCCACAACTACTGAGCCTGCATGCCACAACTACTGAAGCCTGCATGCCTAAAGCCCATGCTCCACAACTAGAGAACCCACTGCAATGAGAAGCCCGCACATTGCAACAAAGAGTAGTCCCTGCTCGCCGCAACTAGAGGAACCCCGCTTGCAGCAATGAAGACCCAACGCAGCCAAAAATAAAAACTAATGAATAAATAAACTTAAAAGAAAAAAACAAAAAAAACCCCAGCAGATTACACTTTCTTCTCAAGTGCACACGGAACATTCTCCAGGATAGACTGCATCTTGGGTCACAAATCAAGCCTTGGTAAATTTAAGAAAATTGAAATCATTTGAAACATCTTTTCTGATCATAACGCTACGAGATTAGAAATCAATTACAGGAAAAAAACGTAAAAAACACAAACACATAGAGGCTAAACAATACATTACTAAATAACCAAGAGATCACTGAAGAAATCAAAGAGGAAATCAAAAAATACTTAGAGACAAATGACAACAAAAACACGATGATTCAAAACCTATGGGATGCAGTGAAAGCAGTTCTAAGAGGGAAGTTTATAGCAATACAATCCTACCTGAAGAAACAAGAAACATCTCAAATAAACAAACTAAACTTATAACTAAAGGAACTAGAGAAAGAAGAACAAACAAAACCCAAAGTTAGTAGAAGGAAAGAAATCATAAAGATTAGAGCAGAAATAAATGAAATAGAAACAAAGAAAACAATAACAAAGATCAATAAAACTAAAAGCTCGTTCTTTGAGAAGATAATCAAAATTGATAAACCTTTAGCCATACTCATCAAGAAAAAGAAGGAGAGAACTCAAATCAATAAAATTAGAAATGAAAAAGAAGTTACAATGGACACTGCAGAAATACAAAGCATCATAAGAGACTACTACAAGCAACTCTGTGCCAATAACATGGACAACCTGGAAGAAATGGACAAATTCTTAGAAAGGTATAACCTTCCAAGACTGAACCAGGAAGAAATAAAAAATATGAACAGACCAATCACAAGTAATGAAATTGAAACTATGATTAAAAATCTTCCAACAAACAAAAGTCCAGGACCAGATGGCTTCACAGGTGAATTCTATCAAACATTTAGAGAAGAGCTAACACTCATCCTTCTCAAACTCTTCCAGAAATTTGCAGAGAAAGGAATACTCTCAAACTCATTCTATGAGGCCCCCATCACACTGATACCAAAACCAGACAGAGATACTATAAAAAAAGAAAATTACAGACCAATATCACTGATGAATATAGATGCAAAAATCCTCAACAAAATACTAGCAAACAGAATCCAACAACACATTAAAAGAATCATTCAACATGATCAAGTGGGACTTATCCCAGGGCTGCAAGGATTCTTCAATATATGCAAATCAATCAATGTGATACACCATATTAACAAACTGAAGAATAAAAACCATATGATCATCTCAATAGATGCAGAAAAAGCTTTTGACAAAATTCAACACCTATTTATGATAAAAACTCTCCAGAAAGTGGAAATAGAGGGAACGTACTTCAACATAATAAAGATCATATACGACAAACCTACAGCAAACACCATTCTCATTGGTGAAAAATTGAAAGTGTTTTCTCTAATATCAGGAACAAGACAAGGATGGCCACTCTCACTACTATTATTCAACACAGTTTTGGAAGTCCTAGCCGCAACAATCAGAGAAGAAAAAGAAATAAAAGGAATACAAATTGGAAAAGAAGAAGTAAAACTGTCACTGTTTGCAGATGACATGATATCATATATAAATAGTCCTAAAGATGCCTCCAGAAAACTACTAGAGTTAATTAATGAATTTGGTAAAGTTGCAGGATACAAATTAATGTGCAGAAATCTCTTGCATTCCTATACACTAACAACGAAAGATCAGAAAGATAAATTAAGGAAACAATCCCATTCACTACTGCAACAAAAAGAATACAATACCTACCTAAGGAGGTAAAAGACCTGTACTCAGAAAACTATAAGACACTGATGAAACAAATCAAAGATACACAAACAGATGGAGAGATACATCATGTTCTTGGATTGGACGAATCAATATTGTGAAAATGATTATACTACCCAAAGCATTCTACAGATTCAGTGCAATCCCTGTCAAATTACCAATGGGAATTTTTACAGAACTAGAACAAAAAAATCTTAAAATTTGTATGGAGACACAAAATACCCCAAATAGCCAAAGCAATCTGGAGAAAAAAAAACGGAGCTGGAGGAATCAGACCCCCTGACTTCAGATTATAGTACAAAGCTACAGTAATCAAGACTATATGGCATTGGCACAAAAGCGGATATGTAGATCAATGGAACAGGATAGAAAGCCCAGAGATAAACCCAGCACCCATAGGTCAACTAATTTATGACACAGGAGGCAAGGATATACAATGAAGAAAAGACAGTCTTTTCATTAAGTGGTGCTGGGAAAACTGGACACTTACATTAAAAGAATGAAATTAGAACCCTCCCTAACACCATACACAAAAATAAACTCCAAACAGATTAAAGACCTAAATGTAAGTCCAGACACTATAAAACTCTTAGAGGAAAACATAGGAAGAACACTTTTTGACATAACACAGCAAGATCTTTTTTGACCCACCTTCTAGTGTAATGGAAATAAAAACAAAAATAAACAAATGGACCTAATGAAACTTAAAAGCTTTTGCACAGCAAAGGAAACTATAAACAAGATGAAAAGACAACCCTCAGAATGGGAGAAAATAATTGCAAATGAATTAACGGACAAAGGATTAATCTCCAAAATATATAAACAACTCATGCAGCTCAATATTAAAAAAACAAAAAACCAATCAAAAAATGGGCAGAAGACCTAAATAGACATTTCTCCAGAGAAGACATATAGGTGGCCAAGAGACACATGAAAAGCTGCTCAACATCACTAATTATTAAAGAAATGCAAATCAAAACCACAATGAGGTATCACCTAACACCAGTTAGAATGGGCATCATTTGAAAATGTACAAACAACATATGCTGGAGAGGGTGTGGAGAAAAAGGAACCCTCTTGCACTGTTGGTGGGAATGTATATTGACACAGCCACTATGGAGAACAGCATGGAGGTTCCTTAAAAAACTAAGAATAGAATTACCATATGACCCAGCAATCCCACTACTGGGCATATACCCAGAGAAAACCATAATTCAAAAAGACACATGCACCCCAATATTCATTGCAGCACTATTTACAATAGCCAGGTCATGGAAGCAACCTAAATGCCCAACAACAGATGAATGGATAAAGAAGATGTGGTACATATATACATTGGAATATTACTCAGCCATTAAAAAGAATGAAGTTGGGTCATTTGTAGAGACATGGATGGACCTAGAAACTGTCATACAGAGTGAAGTAAGTCAGAAAGAGAAAAACAAATATCATATATTAACACATTTATGTGTAATCTAGAAAAATGGTACAGATGAACCAGTTTGCAAGCATAAATAAAGACACAGTTGTAGTGAACAAATGTATGGACACCAAGGTGGGAAAGCAGAGGGGGGAGATGGTGGCGATGGTGGGATGAATTGGGAGATTGGGATTGACATATATACAGTAATATGAGTAAAATAGATAACTGACAAGAAACTGCTGTATAAATATAAATAAAATAAAATTCAAAAAAAAAGTGAAGCTATAATTGCAAAATAAAATTAATAAAGCCCTATTTTTATCAATTGTCATTTAATTAACTAAGTCATCAATCAAAATACAAGGTACTTCGAAATTCCCATATTATTTTGTTATCTGCTAATCCTGTTACTTAAGTTAGGTTTGGCTGCTTGCTCTTCAAAAGCCTATACTCTAGAGACAAACGTTGGTATGAAAAGAAAGCTTGCTTTATTCAGGAAGCCAATAACTTGGGGAGAAGGTGGACTCATGTCAAAAACCAACACCCAATTGCTGATCAGGGAACAAGAGCTTTTAAAGGGAAGTTTCAGTCGTGTAGAGGCAGAAAGAGGGGGCTATGTGCAGAACAGCAAAGTCAGCTCTTGCAATCATATTGAAATTGGTCATGTGGTGGTCCGATCAGCATCACATTGATTAAGTACAGCTAATCTGCAGTTCCAGGGTCAGTTTGTTCCCATTTCCTTGAGGCCAGTTCTCAAAATTGTGTGATGGAGCAGCTTATGTCATGGCTAAAGTCTGGTCATCCTGTAGTTAATTTCTTCCACCTGGTGGGGGTCTCAGTATCTGTAAAACAGCTCAAAGGATATGGCTCAGAATATTACGTATAGCCCTTGAGGAGGAACTAAAGGTCCTAGACTTTGCTTAATGGATAAACTATTATTATTTTGTCTTGTTTGACTGCTTTCCTTTCTTTCTACATTTTCTCACTTCTATGATTAAATTTATTCTTTGACTAAAGTTTTTGTACAGAGGCAGGCTGAGGATATGGTGGGATCTGTTCTGGGAAGGCCCCATAGGTTCCTGCTTCATTACAATCTAACCCAAGTTATCACCTTTTACACATTGCCTTTATTCTTTCCTAGTTCCTTTACCTCTGTTCATAATTAAGTTTTGTAGTACCTAGCCTAGACTTGCTTTTCTTTTCTGTAGATGTATTTGGGTAACTAAATCCAGTTCTTTATCTTTAATTACCTTCTAACCCCAAACAATTTCCAAACATAAACTTCTAACTTTAAACCCTTTCTTAAATTCTAGACAGGTATATCTAATTGACTTTTTGATTTTATCTATCTATTATCTATCTATCTATCTATCTATCTATCTATCTATCTATCTATCTATCTATCTAATCTATGTAATCAACGTTTTATAACTGATGCAGAATTTTCTATCCTCACTCTGCCCAAAGTAGTTCCTTCCCCAGGCTTCCATATATGAGTAAATACCCACTTGTTCAAGCAAAAAAACAGAAATAATTAAATAATCATTGATTTATCTTTAATTCACCCACCGTGGCAAATTCTGTTATATCTAACTCCACAATCTGTCCTAATTGATCAGCTTCTTTCCATTGCAGTTCTGCTGTATGATTCTAAGTCATTATCCTCTCTCATATAGACCTCTGCAGTAATCTTTTACCTAATAGCCCTGTGTCTAGTTTTGCCAACCCCAAATCCATCACTCATCAACAGCCAAAGTAATTTTAATAAATCAAAATCAGGTAATTTCCTCCTCCTTGCTTGTAAGATATGCCCTCTGCCTCATCCATCAGTGTCTTTATCTTGTACCCCAGGCCTACTACACTTCATATTTATTGCCTATCTTTGGACCCTTCAGCATTTCAAATTCATGCATCTCTTGAATGTTCACCCGGAATGTTTCTCATAATGTTAATAACTGTTTACTGTCCTGTGTTATTCAGCTCTCTCTCCTCAAATATTACCTCAGTGAAACTTTCACACACCACCAAGCCTAAAGTATACATTTAGTTATGCATTATGACATCACCCAACTGTAATAACTGCATAGCATGTGCTACTACTTTTATTTGCTTGTTATATGTACCCCTGTATTAAAATATAAGTTTCCATGAGAGCAAGGATTTCTTTTCTTATTTCTGAATTCTCAATGTATAGAAGAATGCCTAGCACATAGTAGACATTCAGTAATCATTGGTTGAGTAAATGGATAAATGAGTGAGTAGGAGCTATTTGGATACTTCCTTACTTTGCTTACTTTTATTGCTTACTTCTCTTAGGATGAAAATTCTACCCCCAACCCCACTTCCTGTCCCTTCACATAATCATCATCATCATCATCATCATCATCCAAAGTTAGATATTTCAAAGACCATTATAATTATTTTATAATATGAACAGTATTCCTTGAAAACTTGGAGCCACTGTACATATATATAAAATATTGTTATTTAATTATTATTATACAGTGAACTCAAAACCCTAAGCATAGCTCAAAGATAGTGATTTTTTACATCTCTTTAATTATCTTTATATAGCATGTGGTACCAATACCATAAGATACTGATACACAGTAAATATTTTATAATCATATTACTAACTTTTTAAACCTATGAGATTAAAATATTTTAAATATATTCTACATTCATACGTGTTATTAAAGAAATGTGACAAATATTTTCATAACTATTAATTTTCTTAAAGGATGACTTTGGAGCTCTTGAACATTTTAGCTGAAGAAAACAATTGAACAGTGTCCATTGGGATTTAAGAGGCGCTAATCACCATCTTTTTTTTTTTTTTTTTTGGATTATTACTAATTTGAGACAAGAACAGAAAATCGAGATGAGGTACATTATGCACTCTCAGTTTTATTACTTTACTCATCTGAGTACCAACTTCTCTATTTGACAAATGAAAAGATCAGCAATTACCATAAAATGAAGGTTATAAACTGACCCAATTCAGTCTGCATGTCATATTTACCAGAGGGAATCCTTTAGTAGCTAAGTATGTGGGTTGTGTAACCAGATTATCTGGGCTTGAATCTGGATCCATCCCTTTCTAATCCTGATCTTGGGAAAAATAACTTCTGTAGGCATCAGTCTCCCCGTCAGTAATATGGAAATATTATTATTAATTACCTCCTGATATTGCTTTGAGAATTAAATGAGTTAATTCATGTATATCACTTAGATACCGGGAAGATAAAGAAAAACAAGCCATGGTCCCTGCTCTCAGTTTAGTAGTATAAATGGACATTGATTTTTTTAAAAGAGGTTTTGAGATGGTCATTAAAAATTGACCAGGTATAGAAGTCATACTGAAGAGGCAGTGATTAATTTTATCTAAGCTTCTCAGAGGCCAAGTAAGCAATCTGTCCATATTCTAATGCAGCAAAACTAAAAACACCCTCTTTTGGAGTTTGAAATAGATAATTTAGGACAAATTTTAAAATATAGCATTCATATATTTGAATAATAAACCTTTCAAAGTAGTTACCTAACTATCGGACATCCTCAGTATATTAATGTATCAACCCATAGTGAAATAAACATATAACTGATCTACCTTAACTGAATACTTTTGATACATAAAATTTCTTCCTGTACCTTGAATTGAGGCAGTCTTGCTTACGACCACCTCTGCACGGGTTAGAAACATAACAATGTACTGTGGTATCGACATTAGACATGATCCAGCATAGCAAGAATTCATTCATATGACCTACTCTTTCCTTTCAGCTTTCCTATTTCTCACTGTGCTCTCCCCCTCAGTCCTGCTCTATTCTCATTCAGTGTCTTATTTTGTTGTATTAAGCACTGTAGAGAGTAGACAAAGGCAAAGCTGGAGGCTTTCCAGCTTAGTATCAGCCATTTAAAGCTGAGGCAGATTTAGTTTGTTGTTTGAAGGGAGGTGCAAATAATAGATATTCACATGGAGGCCTTAGGCCTCTTTCCAGAAGGTCAGCAAATACTATAATGCTGCCAGCTTTAGAGTAAAAGTGAGGAGGCATATATGTGATGCAAAAGGGTTTTCAACAGCTCCTTGGAGAATACCCATTTTGAAGGCAAACATTCTCCATCTCAGCAATATTTAAAAATCTCCTATGGAGCTTGTAGCGAATACACATTCAAAGCCTGAGTTGAATATTATGATTCAGTATATCTGGAATGGAGCTTGGACTTTTTAGAAAATCCAATAAGTTTAGGGAAGCACTGATTTAAGAGGCAGAATTAGGAAAATTCAGCTAGGAAAGACATTTGAGAAAATCAAAATAATTCTGAGGAATATTTTCAAGAACACAGGAGGCAAAGAGATAAAGAATAGTGAGGATCTCTGTAAGAGGTCTTTGGGTTAGATTATTAAGGAAAAACTATGAGATTTGCAATATATTACTTATATCATAAAGAAGAAATTCCAGTAACTTAGATGTTTGTATTAATACAAGAACAATGAAAAAGATATTTATGTTTTCTAGAACAAAGGTTATGCTCTCATAGAATGGACAGGTTAATATTTTATAATGTCACATTAAGTCAAATATTTAAAGCAGCATGACAGTATATTAGCATTATCTTTCTTAGTATTTATGGAAGAAAGACAAAGTTCTTAAGATATATATAAAACTGAGAATAGGAAACCTGAGTTCAAGTACTGCCTTTTATTCTAACAACCTGTATGACTACAGATAAGTCACTTTAAAAAATAATTATCAGTCACTTCACTCTGGCTTGTGTTCTTTGGTGCCACTTATTCAAGAAAACTTTCTCTATACCCCAGTCAGGTGAGGTCACTGAATATTATTGTAATAAGCTTACCTCATCAACAAATCTATAAATTCATGGATGAAAGGCAGAGCAAGCAAGGTATTTGGTGTCAGTAATGAAACATTAGAGGGATAGTTAAATGTAGATGTAGATACTCAGATAAATAGCTTTAATGGAACATTAAATGTGGGAGGGAGCATAACACATCAAATATTACTGAGCACAGAGAAAGGAATAACTACCTCCTAAAGGGTCATGATGGACATTTAATGAATACTTCCTAAAGGAGGTGGTACTCGAGCCAGACATTGGGGTTACTAAAGAATGTAGGAAGGATATTCTTGGAATTGTCAAGTATATCAGGTAGAAAAATTCTGGACCATTTTGATGTGTATTAGTATATTTATCTGAGAACTTGCTGTGTGAAATAAAGTAGTGGGAAAGAAATTAAGGTCAAATAATCACAGTTTTGAAATGGCACCTCTTTTGAGTTTATACTTGAAGTACTACGAAGTTACTGAAAATCTTTAAGCAGTGAAGTACTATGAATATATATCTGTATTATGGAAATTAGAGAGATGGATATGAGGTGGGATATACTGATGACAAATTTCAATCAGACCAGTCACAAACTATTGCTGTGGTAGTATTATGAATGGTGGAGTCTTAACAATGGAATTATTCTGGTTTCCGTGTTTACTGTCTCTTATTAAATGTTGGGAGACTGAACTGTCTTCATTCTTAATGATTTATGATTCTAGGTAATAATCTTAATTATCTTCCTAATTCTGTTAAACCTATAACATCTATAACATATGCATCTCTGGCTCTGAAACCCACATGTCTGAATGTTAAGACTGTAAGCCTGACCTATATTTTGGAGGTAACGAACTCCACAGCAGAAAAATAATAGATGTAAAGGAATCTCTCTGTAGATCAAAAATATTTTATGCATTGGTTCCTAAGTATGCCAGTCTCTCAGCAATATGATAAAAAACTGGGAAGAATACCACCATGTAAAATGTAGGATTCAATAAACATTTATTCAGTGAGTGAATGAATTGGTATGCATGAAGTAACTGAATTCAAAATTTAGGGCTTTGGCAATATATTTAAATCTGTTTATTTAGTGGTAGAACTTGGAAAGTTCATGTAAGTTATTATAGGTAAAGGGCTTACAGCAGTGCCAAGAATGTAGTCATCTCTCTTTAAAGGTAAACATTCTGATGATGGTGATGGGAATTACAGAATATGAGCAAGATAAAAATTCCCTGCTAAGTCCTACGGGGCCAAAACTTCAATACTCACAGAGATTTTTCTTTAATTATGTTTAAAAATATAAATAAATTGCCACTGTGGTAGATTGGGTGATGACTCCAATCCTTAATTCTTCCTTGCATTTGTGTCCTTTGGCAGGTAAGTTTTTAGTGCTCTCCTACAGAGGGAAAGAAAAAATTTGTAGCAGCACAACTTGCTTTGAATAATGGGATGTTAAAAGATACGATTCAAGGAGTATCTTGCAAAACACTTGCGTGATTTAGCTTGTTTGCTATTATGTCTCTACCATTGTCATGAAAAACACATACCTGGTTAGCCCACTTGTCTTGGGAAGAGTCTGAGAGACATGTGGAGCCATCCCCAGTTGACCCAGAACATACAAGTGAGTCAAATTGAGTTCCTCAGACTAGTTCAGCTGAACTATATCGGATAAACTTACAGCTAGTAACTACACAGACTCATGAGAAATAATACAATTTTGTTTTAAGCCACTCAATTTTGGGGTGAATTTTTAAGCACTGATTCAACCCTCTAAACCTTTTTCTTATCAAAAGTAACCAAAATACCCAGACAAACTCTGGTACAGCCGCACAAAAATTTGTAAACTCTTCAAAGAATATCTATGGCCCTGTGAGAATTTTAAGCCACACATGATGGGCAGAAATGAAATTAAGGAATGAACATTTCTGAAAGGCTATTGTTCTGGAATGGTGAGAATTCAGTGAATACTGTTAGTTTTATAGCTTTATTTTTTTTGACCCATGTGACAGGAAGGAGAATATTTTTTATTAGAGATCTAAGAAACAACATACAACTTAATTTAAGATTAATTTTTACTTCAGAGTAGAAAATAAGAGCATCATTTGAGCATCCTTAAGTTTTCTTTTCTCCATCTCACCAATTGCTTTATAAACAGCTTTATATATATTTCAAGGCAAAATATTTGTGCTCTTGTTTCCATACCATCCCTTCCTAATTTCTTCTATTTTTTGTTTGTTTGTTTGCTTGTTTTAGTTTTTTGGGGGTTTTCTGGAAATCACGCACTCCCCCCTCCTTTCATTTCACCAGCTCTAACTCTGAAAAACCAATAACTATAGTTTATCAGATTAGTTATAAAGATATTACTATAAACCATATAAATTGTATGCAGGGTCTAGTCCTAACACATGTAATATAAATTTACAAAGTGACACCACTGTTAGACTATTTCAAACAAGTATCTGATTATGTGGCTCCAACCTGCTTAGAGAGGCTAAGATAGAAGTAGAATAATGAATGAGTCACAAGTTCTGAATTACTAAAAGGTAGGGAATACCAAGAAGCAGTCCTCTTGGGTTCCTACAACTTGAATATTTCAGTCAAGCTTGGGATTAATAATCATAAACCTCTAAGCAGTTAAGAACCATGGTAGCTGTTGGTGCTATTTAATAAGAATTTCTGGCTTCCTGTTATTCAAACACACTTCCTACACTTTTCTCTTTGGGTGGAGCTATATGACCAGTTTTGGCCAAGGAATTGTGGATGGAATGACTCAAGTAATGTCTGGCCAGAGTATTTGAATGTGGGTGTGAGACCCTCTGGAGATCTTTTTTCTTCTGTCACTTTGATTGTCAATATTTCAGGTAGTGGCTGCTTCTTTAATTGGGTTCTGAAAGTAAAGTCAAATCATTGCAGAGCACCTAGACTCTCTGTGACAAATACCTTGTCTAAGGGTACTCATTAAGTATGAATATAACTGTATACAAAAGACTAGAAGAAAATTCACCAAGTGATATCATTAGTAATTGTTAGGTTGGAAAGTTGTAAGGTTTTCTTTTTTTTTTTCTCTTATTTTTGCAGTTCTTAATTTTCCAAATTATATTTAATGGTTATAACATCCCTCTTAGAAAAATGTAGTTTATTTTAAATATATGTGTTCTCTTAATGTTCTTGAAATTGTAGCAGTTTGCTAAATTAAATAAGAGTTATATAGTAGACATGTATTTTATAGTGTGTACTCTTTCAATATTCTTTCAGGGACAGTCCCTTATCTACTTGAAATCATTTGTGGGACCTTCAGTGAATCATACTCTTCATCTACTAAAATAGGCAGTTTATTAGTCACAGTCTCCAAAGAAACAGAACCAATAAGATGTATCTATATATGGAGAGAGAGAGAGAGAGAGAGAGAGGGAGAGAGAGAGAGAGATTTAAGAAGTGGCTTACATGCTTATGAAGGCTGGCAAGTCCAAATCTGCAGGGTAAGCCGGCAGTCTGGAGACCCAGGGACGAACCTGTGTTACAGTTCAAGTCTGAACACTGTCTACTGGCAGATCTCCTTTTGCTTAAGGGAGGTCAGTCTTTGTTCTATTAAGACCTTCAACTTATCGGATAAAGCTCACTCACATTATGGAGGGCAATCTGCTGTATTCAAAGTCCACTGATTTAAGAATTATAAGTCCACTGATTTAAGAATTAATCTCATCCTAAGAACACCTTCACAAAAATATCCAGAATAACGTTTGGCCAATTATCTGGATACTGTGGTCCAGCTAAGTTTATATGTGAAAGTAACCATTGCTATTAACTGTGGCTATCAAATCACAACTCCTTTATCCCCTGGTAATTAGATCAAGATTACATATACATGAAGTAGAACCAAGGACAGTTCTTCCTTGAGAACTAATATGAATACCAGGATCTTTTCAGGATTTCTCTTTTTGAGTTCCTAAGTTGTTAAAGCTTGTAAAATCTAGGATCAATCTTTCCCACCCTCCTCAGAATGAATTAAACCCAGCATGGGCTATAGATGCATAAAGAGAAAGATTCCTGATAATATTGTTTAAGCTGATAGATCCAGCTGTAACTTAAGCCACTGAAATATTGACACTGTTTATGATGTAATGTAAACAGGTCATTTGGACAAATATATTATTAACCAATAGACTTTTTTTTTCATACACTTGTTAGAGTTGGGTTTCTGTCACTTGTCATCATCAAAGAGGCTTAAATATAGCACTGACTTAATGTAGCTATTTCTGCCTTAATAAAGTCATGGGGGAGCTATCAGTCAGAACGTGGGGTAATATTTAGTATTGTAGGATAAAATCTCAGACACTGTTGACAGTGCCTGTCTCATATCTACATTAATTAGTAAAATACTGACATTGAATCCCTGTACTATTTGAGGTATTAAGACCATGAGATCTGCCATTTGAATCCTTTTGTTCACTGAAAATACCAGAGAATCCCCATTTGAAAAACTATGGCTTATTAATTCTCTTTACTACATAAGATATTAGTCTTTCTATCAAAGGACAACTTACAAAATTCTTTTGAATTATTCATTTTTAAAATATTACTTATTTAAAATATTTACCTATTATTCCTGGGCAGCACCCACACATTCTGTGTCCTCTTAAAATAAATAGCATTGAGGAAACAGTTGATTATGTTATGACTAGCGTATAGAAACTCAAGTGTAACAGAACAGTAACCACTGTTACCTGCAGAGTTTGCAAATTAAAACATAATATACCAGCTGTGTCTGATGATTCAGGAAACAATAGGTCAGCATTTGCCAGTCATTAAGAAATGACTTGTA
Source organism: Balaenoptera physalus (assembly GCF_965194825.1). Lineage (NCBI taxonomy): Eukaryota > Metazoa > Chordata > Mammalia > Artiodactyla > Balaenopteridae > Balaenoptera > Balaenoptera physalus. The sequence goes on along the minus strand of NC_138882.1, from coordinate 133,096,292 downwards.
AAGCACAGCATTATGCCAGAACCACCCAGTGAAAGATTATTATATACAAATTGAGAAAGGCAAGTTATAGACTATTGAGAATTATAATAAGTATAACTTTAATAATAACAGTAAAGTACCTTTTGATTACTCATTATTCTAATATTTATTGTAACATTGGACTCTCACAATAACTGTATTTCATAGGTAAAATAAGTTTCTTGCCTTAAGACCTTCTTTTCCCCACATATGAAACCATACCACTCATATCTATACCCTGAAACAATTCTGTCTTTAGTTAGCAGTTAGAGTTTAAGGAATTGTAGCTCACAACCAATACTGCAGGGTCTCAGGTCAACCCAGTGGCTACTCCTGCCCCATCTCTACCTCTATTATTGGACATCTGTTTTCTACTTATCAAGTTCCATCTCAACCAGTTCAGTTTCCTGACTTGCCTAACACCATGGTATAACCTTTTTCTTGCCTTAATTCTTAAGGGACTAAACCCCAGCCCTCTACGCAGGCTTTTGCTGCCTGGAGCCAAATCTTCTCGACGCCCCTAGCACAGTGGTATAAAGCATGGAATTTGGAATAAGAAAGAGGTAGATTTGGCATTAGACATTTGAACACTTTGTGTATCTGTCTTCTCATCTGTAAAATAAGAGTAGTTTTTGCCTCACAATTTTTTTTGAAGGAGATGATACTTCTATTGTGCTTAGTGCAATACCTCGTATAATAAGGCATTATTGTGTTAATAATTAATTATTAATTGCTAATACTAGCAATTAATAGTAGCAGTTTACCATTTTCATCCTTTATCTATGTACTATCACTATAGTTTACTGCTTAGTGTTTCTTATGCCAACCATTTCATCGGCCTGTTACCATTTATGTGTTACCATATTTACTGGATTATATATGTTCATATTTTATCTTAATGAGTTGTCTTGAATTAATATAGTCTAGCTCCACACTAACCCAACTCACTGAATATGCTGTATTTCAAACTCTAGCTTCTCTGGACTATTACATAGCCTACTTCAAATTGAAGGTTTATAGATAGTATAAATAAGAACTTAGAAAATTATTTGATATATCTCTATCTATCTATCTATCTATACATACATACATACACACTTGTACATATAAGCATATGGATATTAACTCATGTATACTTTAGTTGAATACAAATAAGTCCTGAATTTATTAGAATATTGTAGGCAAAGAATTATTTTCTCTTTTTTATTTAATGTACTGGAACCTGCATAATTCTTAAAATGCAAAGCACAAGAAGTTAAAAATTAGCCTTATAATATCTTGAAAGTGGATATTATACTGCAAGCAAATAAGATAAAAAGTGTAACGTGTTAAATATAAAAGTTTCCTTAGAAATAATTTAGTCTCTTTAAGAACAATATAATTATTATTATATATTCAGATTCAACCATCAAATTCAAATCACTGGTTAGTTTAATTCATTTACAGAATTAAACAGAATTAAATAAAATGCAGATTTTATAGACATTCTCTAGGCTCAATTAAAATATGTTAAAGGAAAATTCTTAAACTATATAGCAAATATTTAAAAACTGCTTTAAGAAAGGTTTCCTATAATGCCCTGGGGTTCATTCAATAGGAAGCTTTTATAATTCCATATTTATAAAGCATTGTCATTGTTGGGGATTGAACTGATCCTTCCAAATATCTCTTTAAAAACCGTATTTCCAAGTAATTAAGCCAAAGTTTCTAAAAGCTGTAAGTTTAGTATTTTGTTAATTTTTCTGGAAATAATTCTAATATATACTAAAGTTCCTGCTTTCAAACTTAATGTATAACAAAGTTATCATAACCTTCCATGTACTTTTCTAGTGCTATTTATCTCAAAATGGAAAGAAGACCCTAAGCCACTTTGGCCTAATTTATTTTTACAAAATGTGTCCAATAAGTGCTATACCTCCTAACGTAGAATAGATAATGATTGTTCCATCAGTCTGGTTTTTCTGTATCCACATAATTATATTCAGAGATACATGTGATGTACAAATGTACATGGAAAATTGAAATTGTAGTTGCATAACTTACAGTTGTCTTCTAAAATATACAAGTCAATATAATTCTCCTTCCCTCTTCTTCACAGTTGGTATGTTTCCTGTAGTGATCCTTGGTCCTCCAGAACAAACTGTGATTTCTGTTAGGGAGCCCACAACTCCACCATTTGTTATCCTATTGTCATGTTTGGTGGCATCAGTAGCAGGAGCATAGTGAATTGAAGCAATAGTGGGAATACAATACTCATCAGTGAATTCTGCTATGGCAAATTAGTTGGGTCAGTAATATTGTCATTATTATGTGTAATGGTAGAAGTTTTTATTAATTGTTCATTTGATACCTGTCATTTACCCATCATCAAGAAAGAGTATATAGATATATAATCGGAAGTTCTAAAGCAACACTGTTTAAAATGTGAAGACAAACTAAGGATTATGATTGAAAATAAGGTAACTTGTAGACAACAGATCCTATTGACAATGTGATTGGTGATACCTACTTTCATTAAACAAAAGTTGAAATATGATATAAAGTAAATAATCTCTGTAAGAGTATAATCACCATGAGGATATTTTAGTGTCCATTTAAGATATTTTTTAGAGATGAAATAAATATTGATGTAGTTTGGGTTGTGTTCAGAGTAAGAAAAGTGTAATTTTCTTCAGTTTGGGCGGCCTATCATTGATTTTGACATGGACATCATAGGAATTTTCTTTGAAGCTGGATCTCCAAAAGTTCCTGTTGGCTACATTCAATATTTTGTGTAGCAACATGGCAAAGCTCTTGAGAGTATCCCAATTCATATATACACCTGATTGACTATATGATAAGACTTTGTCTCCCAGAATGTTTCCTGGTGGTCCTGGAGAGCTCATAGATACTGCTGGGCAGGTATCTACTGCTACCATGTAGTGGGCTGGGCCAGAAAGTTGCAAAATTTTCATGTCAGATAACCTCCAGGGGATTAGCTCTACTACATCCCTGTGATGGTTCATTTTTATACAGCTTTATTGAGATAAAATTGATATACAAAATGTGGACATATTTAATGTTTACAATTTAATGTTTGTACATATACAAACATCCATTATACCATCACTACAATCAAGGTAATAGACATTTCCAATACCTCCCAAAGTTTCTTTGTGTGTGTGTGTGTGTGTATGTGTATTTTGGTTAGAACACTATTTGCCCTCTTGACAAATTTTGAAAGTTATAATACCATTTTGTTAACTATGGGCACTGTGTTGTACAACAGATATTTAGAACTTATTCATCTAGCATTGCTCAAATATCATACCCATTAAACAACAACCCTTCATTTACCCCATTCCCCAGCCTCTAGCAAACACTGTTGTGTTCTCTGCTTCTTTGAATATACTATTTTAGATAACTCATATAAGTAGAATCATGGCATATTTGTCCTTCTGTGACTGCCTTATTTCTTACAGCATACTGTCCTTCATGTTCATCCATGTTGTCACAATTGATAGGATTTCCTTCTTGTTTAAGGCTGAATAATATTCCATTATACGTGTATACCACAGCTTCTTTCCGCATGCATCTGATGATAGCTATTTAGATTGTCTTCATATATTGTCTATGGTGAATATTGTGATGAACATTGGATGCAGCAAAAGCAGTACTATGAGGGAAGTTTATTGTAATAAACACCTACATTTATAAAAGAAGAAAGATCACAATTAAACAACCTAAATTTACACATAAAGGAAGCAAAAAATAAAGAAAAAAACTAAGCCCAAGGTTAGCAGAAGGAACGGAATAATAAAGGTCAGAGCAGAAATAAATGAAATAGACTAGGAAAACAATAGAAAAAGCCAATGAAACCAAGTGTTGGTTTTCTGAAAGATACACAAAATAGACAAACCTTTAGTTAGACTAAGAAAAAAAGAGACAAGGCTAAAATTAATAAAATCAGACATATCATTTGCTGTGCAAAATCTTTTAAGTTTCTTGTTTTTATTTTCTTTAATCTAGGAGGAAGATCAAAAAATATCTTACTGTGATTTATGTCAAAGAGTGTTCTGCCTATGTTTTTCTCTAAGAGTTTTATAGTGTCTGGCTTTACATTTAGGTCTTTAATCCATTTTGAGTTTATTTTTGTGTATGGTGTTAGGGAGTGTTCTAATTTCATTCTTTTACATGTAGCTGTCCAGTTTTCCCAGCACCACTTATTGAAGAGGCTGTCTTTTCTCCATTGTATATCCTTGCCTCCGTTGTCATAGATTAGGTGGCCATAGGTGCATGGGTTTATCTCTGGGTTTTCTATCCTGTTCCATTGATCTATATTTCTGTTTTTGTGCCAGTACCATACTGTTTTGATCACTGTAGATTTGTAGTATAGCAAAGGAAACCATAAACAAAACAAAAAGATGACCCTCAGAATGGGAGAAAATATCTGCAAATGGAGAAACTGACAAGGGGTTAATCTCCAAAATATACAAACAGCTCATGCAGCTCAATATCAAAAAAAAAAAAACCCAATCAAAAAATGGGTGGAAGATCTAAACAGATATTTCTCCAAAGAAGACATACAGATGGCCAAAAAGCACATGAAAAATGCTCAACATCACTAATTATTAGAGAAATGCAAATCAAAACCACAATGAGCTATCACCTCACACCAGTCAGAATAACCATCTTCAGAAAATCTACAAACAATATATGCTGGAGAGGGTGTGGAGAAAAGGGAACCCTCCTACACTGTTGATGGGAATGTAAATTGGTACAGCTACTATGGAGAACTAAAAATAGAACTACCATATGAACCAGCAACCCCACTCCTGAGCATATATTCAGAGAAAACCATAATTCAATGAGATACATACACCCTAATGTTCATTACAGCACTATTTACAATAGCCAGGACATGGAAGCAACCTAAATGTCCATCAACAGAGGAATGGATAAAGTAGATGTGGTACATATATACAATGGAATATTACTCAGCCATAATAAAGAACAAAATAATGCCATTTGCAGCAACATGTATGGACCTAGAGATTGTCATATTGAGTGAAGTAAGTCAGAAACAGAAAGACAGTATCATATGATATCACTTATACATGGAATCTAAAAATAAAAGGGTACAAATGAAATTATTTACAAAGCAGAAGTAGAGTCACAGATGCAGAAAACAAAGTTATGGTTACCAGGGGATAAGGGGGGAAGGGATAAATTGGGAGACTGGGATTGATATATACACACTACTATATATATAAAAGAGATAACTAATAAGAACCTGCTGTGTAGCACAGGGAACTCTACTCAATACTCTGTAATAGCATATATGGCAAAAGAATATAAAAAAAAGAAAAGAAGAGAGGATATATGTATATGTATAACTGATGCAATTTGCTGTACACCTGAAACTAACACAACATTGTAAATCAACTATACTCCAATAAAAATTAAAAAAAAAATAAAAAAAAATAAAATCAGACATGAAAGGGGAGCCGTTACAACTGATAATACAGAAATAGAAAAGGGTCATAAGCAGTTACTATGAACAATTATACACCAAAAGTTGGATAATCTAGTTAGAAGAAATGGATACATTCCTAGAAACATACAAATTACCAAGACTGAATCATGAAGAAACAGAAAGTCTGAACAGACCAATGTGATTGAATCAGTAACCTAAAACCTCCCAACAAAGAAAAACCCAGGACCAGAAGACTTCACAAGTGAATTATAACAAATATTTAAAGAAAAATTAATGCCAGTTCTCAGACTCTTCCAAAAATTTGAAGAGGAAGAAACCCTTCGAAACTATGATGGTTAGTTTTACCAGTCAACTTGGCTAGGCCATGCTATGCATGGTACCCAATTTGTGGTCAAACACCAGATTTTGCTGTGAAGGTATTTTTAAGACGTGATTAACATTTAAGTAAGTATGCTTTGAGAAAATCAGATTGCCCTCCACAAATTAGGTAGGCCTCATCCAGTCAGTTTAAGGCCTTAAAAAAAATAAGATGTTAAGTCCCCTGAGGACGAAGGAATTCTGTCTTTGGACTGCTGCAACATCAGCTGGTGCCTCAGCCTTCAGCCTCTGACTGCCCCGCAGAATTTGCACTTGCCAGCTCCCATAATCACATAAGCAAATGAAACAATTTCTTAAGACCTCTCCCTCTCTCTCTGTCCTATTGACTCTATTTCTCTGGAGAAACTTTACTGATACAACCCCATTTTCAGGATAACTTCAGACAACTTGGCATATATTATGTGCAAAAGCAAAGAATTTAGGAGGTGATAGTCTGACAACTTCGGTACAATAGAGTTTAGCCTTGAAGTCGTTCCTTGTAGTTTAGCCTTGTAAGTCATTCCTATTTTACTTAGGCCAGATTTATGAAACATTCACCACACAGAGATGAATTTTCCAAAGCTAGGATCCCCCTGGCACAGCCTGATATGTATTATGATATTTTAAAAGTCAATTGTAAGTGTGTACTATCCTGGCTTGCTCAAAGCAGGCCAGGATCTTAGCAAGAGAAAATAAATATTTGCCTTTATAATATTATAGGCTTTTGCAATGTTCATGTAAAAAGTTATCTTTTATGAAAAAGCTGATTAAGTGTGGTCAGAGCAGAAAACTAGAAGTGGAACTTATAGAAGTATCTAGCAAATCCTCAATCTTATAATGTATTTAATTTACCTGAGTTGAGAAGACATAATATGGTTTAGGAATTCCACCTTGGGGCTCTCAGATATATATTTTCTATCGATTGTCATAGAGGTAGTTTCATGGCAGGGTCATGGACTGCTGAAATACATGAGAGATCAGGATAGAATATTAGGCTATTACTCAGAGAACCATGAACGCTTTTCAATGAAAATGTTCAAGGAATGAAAGATGGCCAGGATATTCTAGAACCCATCTGTCATTTCAGAGCACTTCAGCTGGCTGATGATTACAGAAAGAAAAGAAAAGAAACTATCATCCTCCACCAACTCCCAAATGGACACAGTTCTAAAATATGAGATATAACTTCATAATGCATTTGGTAGAGGGTTCCAAGGATTTTTCAGTTAGATGATAGACTCACTTCGTGTTTTCATTAAGATAGAAGTCCAGGAAGAGCCAGGCAAGGTTTTTTCTTCTTTTCTTTCAGGAAGACCAGTCTACTAAAGAGACAATGGAGAGTCTAGTAAAACTCTGCTCCAAGATAGTGACATACAGATTCCCTAGTCTTGGATCCAGAGGAAATATAACTTATGGATGGGAAAACAGGCTCAATAACCAGATCCATTGCAGAGTTGCATTTGTAGTGGTGATAAATGCAGGTGGTGGTGGTGGTAATAGTGTTAGTGACAATGGTATTTAGAACAGATGTGGAGTCTGGGGAGTAGAAATGGATTCTCCAAAATATATATTTCATATGCAAGTAATTGTATTACAAAACAGAGCATATGTACTGGTGACCCCCCAAAATGGGAACTCAATGTACATTTAATACATTTTATTCACATTAAAGGGAAAGTAAAATTTGAGGATTTTGATTAATATGATCTTTCTGAAAGCTCCAAACTACTTCTGAATGATTGCCAAAATTATAGAAACACATATGCTGGTTTTAAGCTATATTTTCTACCACATTAGTATACCTACAAATTCACACATGCATACACACATTAGTATCCAATAATCAGAATTTGTAGTGTGCAAAATTAAAAGAAGAGTAAATAAGGCTATATAACTAGTTCAGATTTACATTGTCCATTGGTATTAAAGAGGAAGTAAAATTCTTTGGTTTGCAAGTGAGATTTTTTTAATTAATATTACAAAACTTACCATAATGTTCCTATTATTTTGTTTTTAGATAAATATGACAAAAGAGGAATAGAATTGTACAATCCTGAGTTGATATTAGACCACTGTGTTAAGGCACAGCATTAAACTTGTTTGATTCTGATTTTAAGTTAATGGCATCTGAAATTTCTCAGCCAAGTATTCAATGACTTTCTATATCTCTCCACTATGTTAACTATATTACATTTGACCCTATGTGATTACATTTTAAGAGGAGTGTTTCAGCAATCAAAACTAGGTTGCAACTAATTTATTGAAATTTTATCAATAAAATTGATGAATTATCAGTTAACCAGTCAGAAAGCCACATATTATTTTAGATAAGCCCACTAGGTAAAAGAGTTCTATATAAATATTATAAATAAGTGAATTCAACTTTCCAATTGACTTTGATATGTACTATATTATTATATACCATATCTTTTACTTCATGCTTTTTGCTATTTCTTTTTCACATATTTGACTGATCTGCAAATTGATTTTATTTTATGATAACTAGAAATAATAAAGTGCCACTTTTTACCCAGATAGATATTTTACTGTTCTTTCCCCCAAATATCTAATTCTTGTTAAGGACATATAATGATATTCATGCCACTAAAGTGAGACTGCAATTTGGAATTCCATTAGCTTAAGGGAAGAAAATGATCTTAGGGTAAAAGCAAGAAATTTCAACCCCAAACAGCCAGATCTCCAAATTTCATATAGACAACATAAGGTTGATAGTCTATCTCCTTATTTTTTGTACTTTATAAGAGATAAAATGGATAATATTACAAGGCCTTAGCTGGAGCTTAAATTAATATTACTATTATTATTAGGCATGCAAAAGAGGGAATGTTAGACTTTTTAAAATAATCTGAGTTTCTGTCTCTGAGTTATTTGAGCAAGGAGAAAAAATAAGCTCTGTATTTTAGCTGTCAAGGCAATTGCTCAAATATACTTTTGTGGTTGGGTAACTCAAGAGTGGATTAGTTACAAAACTTCTGATTTCTGGCATTTGCTGTTCAAAGACCTGAATAGGAAGGAAGGCTGTCTTGTTTCACAATGTGCATTTAAGAAACAATGTGGTGTCAGTTGTTATTTCTCCTTTTTCATTACTAATTCTATTGATTTGAGTCTTCTCCCATTTTTCTTGATGAGTCTGGCTAATGTTTATCAATTTTGTTTATCTTCTCAAAGAACCAGCTTTTAGTTTTATTGGTCTTTGCTATCGTTTCCTTCATTTTTTTTCATTTATTTCTGACCTGAGAAAACCATAATTCAAAAAGAGTCATGTACCACAATGTTCATTGCAGCTTTATTTACAATAGCCAGGACATGGAAGCAACTAAGTGTCCATCGACAGATGAATGGATAAAGAAGATGTGGCATATATATACAATGGAATATTACTCAGCCATAAAAGGAAATGAAATTGAGTTATTTGTAGTGAGGTGGATGGACCTAGAGACTGTCATACAGAGTGAAGTAAGACAGAAAGAGAAAAATAAATACCGTATGCTAACACATATATATGGAATCTAAAAAAAAATTGGTTCTGAAGAACCTAGGGGTAGGACAGGAATAAAGACGCAGATGTAGAGAATGGACTTGAGGACACAGGGAGGGGGAAGGGTAAGCTGGGACGAAGTGAGAGAATGGCATGGACATATATACACTACCAAATGTAAAATAGATAGCTAGTGGGAAGCAGCCACATAGCACAGGGAGATCAGTTCCGTTCTTTGTGACCACCTAGAGGGGTAGGATAGGGAGGGTGGGAGGGAGATGCAAGTGGGAGGAGATATGGGGATATATGTATATGTATAGCTGATTCACTTTTTTATAAAGCAGAAACTAACACACCATTGTAAAGCAATTATACTCCAATAAAGATGTTTAAAAAAAAATATGGAAACAACAGCAATCTGCATCTCATCACTTTATTGGTATTTTAAGCAATTCTGCAGCCTTCCTCTGTTTAAAGCTGTAAAGATCAGAGGTCTCCAGATGTTTGCAGCAAAGGGCATTTGCTTTCACCAACATTTTTCTGACCACAGGGGATTCCCAATTGGCTCTGGACAAAAGCAACAGAGGCTTTGTGTCATTCCAGGTGTCATGCAGCTAACCTCTAGAGATGCTGGGCTTTTTATGTAGTCTGCCTATTGCTTAACCGTCTTTCCCATGGACAGATTTCTTTAGTGCACTCAGGCAGTTTGCAGAGCATGCAATAAAATGCTTAAGTTAACATTATTAAGAAAATGCAAACACTAATTTGATAGATGTCGTGAGTCTGCTCAAAGTAAAGAATCGGTTGCAATGGAACAGCTGGCTACTTACTGATTTAAAAAGAGCAGAGAGGCTGAATGCACGGTCTTTTATCTACTTCTTTCTCCAGTAGAATTTGGAAATGTCCCTAGAGTATTGGTTCAGACACTTGCTAAGATGAAAGAAAGGATCTATTATACAATTAATAGATATTTAGAACTTAAATACAAGTTCTGCATCAATAAAGCCTGTAATTTTTTAGCTGACTTTGATCCCCTAGTCTTTTATCTAGTTACTTGATGGAACTAATTATTTATAAATACAATCATTTTTATGTGATATTTCATCATAATGCTAATCTCTAACTACATACTTAGCTCATGAAAGTTTTCAAATTTTATTTATTTTCAGAATACTGCTTTTGTTTATTTGACACTTTTATTTTTATTCTTATGGTTGAGCTGACCTATTCTTTCTGAGAATCTATTTTCAGTGGCTTATAAATTTCCCCTTGGAAGGTCTCATCCTAGAGATAATTTTTAAATGTTTTTTAGAAAAATATATTCATTAATTTTTAAAAATCAGATGCTAAAGTCAGTGATGGGTAAATGGAATGCTTAATTTCTTGAATAGCATGCACACTGGCACTATCTTATTTTCTGATTAGGGCTGACTCTCTGGGGCCAATATTCATACTTGTAGATATTTGGTTTTCCTTCCTTCCACAAACAGCTAACAGAAAGTAGAAAAGCTTTTCAGTACTCGGTGCTCTGTTTTCTGAAACTCAAACAATAAGCAGTCTATAAGCCTTACCCCAATGTAAGTTCTTCTTTTCATCAGTCAGCAACAGACAGAAAGAAGTAATCCAAGACTCCATCAGACTCTGATTAAAAGGTTATTTCCCTCCACTAGGCTTTTTCTAAATCTTTATTCTTGTCTTTTGTTGGTTATCTACCATAATCTTCAGTACTCTCTCTGTAGGTAATTTTATTGTCTGGTCCTATGAATCCTACTATACCTTTTGAGAATCAGATGCTTTTGAGACCATTGAAACACATTACGGGTCAGGATCTATTTTATTTGCCTTTGAGGAACTATGATCATCGAATAGAAGAAACCATCGTGACAGGGTCTCACTGCTATACCTCTTTGGAGGGTTAGGAAGTCTGAAGACAGAACAATGTCTCTGAATCCACAACGTATTCCTGACCAAATGCCACTTGGTGCACCTGAAGTGGCTAAAACCATTCGATTCTCCAAAACATAAAATGTGCTTTGCCCATGGGCAGACCCTATTCATCACAGATGAAATAGATAAGCCCATGATTTTTACGCTTCACAGCGCCAAAGTTCCTGCGATCTTGGTCTGATGTAGCACATTTTGATTAAGATTATTTGTACAAGTATCTCTTGTTAAGCTAAATTTTCCTATTCATTTACTTGGTTGGTGAATTATGGATATTTCTTTATTTTCCTACATAAAAATTATCAAGGGTTTAGAAGAGCTGACATTATATTAGGTTGCAAATTCTTGTAATAATGGAGCATTAAAGATATATATATGTACATATATACATATATATGTTAGAACTATAGGAACCTAGAGTGCAAGAGAACGGAAAGATTATGAACTTCGTACTATGACTTATTTTGATATAATGGATGTCCTAAAGGTTCTAGCATTTGCCTGGGTCACATAGCTTGTTAATGACAAACTTGATATTTTAACCTGAAACTTGGTATTTTAACCTGAAGCCTAACCAAAGGTCTAGTGTTTTCTAAGTGGATTCACAAAATAATAATATGATAATAATAATAATCTAATGACAATCAAAATAGAAACAATACCACCACAACCAACAAGAACACTAAATAGTAATATGCCTGTGTAAAAGTAGCTCTGTGTTCTTTATGCATTTTTCAGCCCAATAAATAATTGCAAGAAAGAGACTTTTCATCATAACAGTGACATTATAGCAATGTAGTCTGTGGTATGAACAAGACTAACTTGAGAGATTTTGGGCAAGTCATGGCTTCTCTGTGTATATGTAGTCATCTTTAAAAGTAGGAAGTTTGGTCAGATATTTAGTGATATTTCTTTCCAGTTTTGAGCTTCTGTGATTCAATGATCTGAAGATAATTATTGAAAGTGATCTTCCTTTAAATGTTTACAGCTTTCATTTAAGTAATTTTTATCTTCCATAGATATATTTCAGTCAGATAACAAATCTATAAGAGAACTAAAAAAATTAATAAATAAATAACAACACCTTGTCATATAATGTTTGAAGAAGATCTTTTGGCATCCTAATAATGGCTCTGTAGATAACTTATGCTAAGTCTATGGAGGGTTGTAAGATATAATCTTGACTGACAATTTAGGTTTGAGACAAATTGCACCTTTCAATAAACTACAACATGGCCACACATGAAAGATTCCTGGCAGATCAACACCATAAATTTTGAAAAGGCTGCAAGTATCCAATTGGTGTTCTTATTGCCATGCATTGCACCCTTAATACAAACAGTTGTTGTACATGTATCCCAACATCTAAAATTTCCATAGAGTAAAACAAACTGTAACTCAATAATTTTTTTTTTTTATCTTGTTACTTCATTGGGGAAAACCAAGCCAGTTTTCTTAGCATGATTGAATAAAAACATGAAAAGTAAAAAGCAAAACACATACTCTCTTCTTTCTCTCTCTTTCTCTCGATGATAGATAGATAGATAGATAGATAGATAGATAGATAGATAGACAGATAGATAGATAGATATAGATAGGCAGATAATAGATATATAGATCAATATAGATATCGATATGTAGAGAGATCTCTCTCTATCTAAACAGAGTAGAATATAAGCTTTGCTTTTTATTTTTATTTATTTATTTATTTTTTAAATGTACTTTTTTTTTTTTTTAACTAATGTATTTATTTATTTATTTTTGGCTGTGTTGGGTCCTCGTCTCTGTGCGAGGGCCCTCCCCAGCTGCGGCGAGCGGGGGCCACTCTTCATCGCGGTGCGCGGGCCTCTCACCATCACGGCCTCTCCCGCTGTGGAGCACAGACTCCAGACGCGCAGGCTCAGCAGCTGTGTCCCACGGGCCCAGTTGCTCCGCGGCATGTGGGATTTTCCCAGACCAGGGCTCAAACCCGTGTCCCCTGCATTGGCAGGCAGACTCTCAACCACTGCGCCACCAGGGAAGCCCTGCTTTTTATTTTTAATGTTTTTTTCACTCATCTCTTTCTATGTATAGATGTTTATATGGAGAGACCATATATAATTATATACATAAAACTGTGTATATAAAAACAATGTATAACTACATAAGTTTCAGTCTCACTCTTGATATAGTTGGATGATAGGTGATAGATAAATAGATAATCTAAAGAATCTGCTTAGAAACAATTTGCATGATACAGAAAGTATCCATGTCCTAAATTCTTAACTAATTACTCTCAAGATATTTGACCATACAATACAAGTTCAGAATTCATGTTGAACAACTATTAACACTAGTATACAGGTTGTTCCTTGTGTGAACTCCATATTGTAACAGCATAATATAAAAATCAGTGCAATAGAAAACAATGCAAATGGATGATGCATAGATTGCATACTATTATGTTTCAAAAATTCAGTATGGAGAAATCAGATCTTTTGAACCTTATTATACAACTATAAAATAGGTGATAAACTCCAAACAACAGGTTTGAAAAATAAGTGAAAGATTAAATGGATAAGCAAACAGTCACCCTGACCCTATTGCAGACCTGATTAGATGTTTTAGAGATGGCTATTGCTGCTGACCTTGTTGATGAACTTGTGAAACTGTCTCCTCCAGATGAAGGTGACAATGCTGTTACTGATAGACACAAACAGAAGCAAATGGTAGAAGATAAGTTTAAAGTCTATGGAGGTGCTCAGTAGTGCTCTAAAACGCCTGTTAGAAATAAAATCTCTGTCAAATAAATACATATAGAAAAGACCTCATAAAATGCAAGCTGAATTCAGAGTTATGAATCTCCAAAACACCCATTCATCATCTTATTCTCTTTGAATTTATATTTATCTCCCTGAAAGGAAAATACTTCTATTGTTTCAGTTTCCTTCTAAATTCAGATCCACAGAAGTCAATGGGTAAATAATTTTGCAAAAGCTGACAGTATAGCTTAAAAAGTGTGGTCTGTAAAAGTAGCAACATACACACACACACACGTATATATATATATATAATATATAATTATTATTGTTATTTTCTAGTAATTTTTATGCTCACCATGTATCCTTTGATATGTGACTTAGGGAAGCTCTGAAATTTTTAGGCACTCACTTCAGGTCACATAACTGAAGATTTGCGTTTCTAAACCTCATCTTCTATCTACATTTCTTGGCTTCTTTTCTCATTTTGTTTTATTTTTGGTCCAATCTTAGTTACCTAAATCATAGTTTTAAGTCCAGCTTGAAGGGCTGGATATAGAGATTCCCTTTGGAGGAGGGAGCAGATCACCTCTATGTAGAATATATCCCTGCTCATTTTCTGTGGGTTAAGTAGTGATCATGAATACCATCTATATATGTCCCTTCCACTCCGGTTGCTAAAATATATACTTAGAATTGTGGAAGCCATCTGTCAAATGGGAGATCACCAGATGTTCCCATAGTAAGTGGTTACTATAGGCATAACAATTAAGTCCTGAGCTTGAATTTGTCAATTTGTGAAATATGAGTGGTATTAAGAGGGAGAAGCATCACCTTGCTAGCATTCCTTTTATTTCTCCAATGAGAGCATTTATGTCTGTGGAGACATATTCAGGACTCATGAGTTATATTGTTTCTATGTATGTAAACATAGATTAAAATGTGTCTTTTTCAGTTTGGGCTGCTGTACCTGAATATCATAGATTCAGTGGCTTAAACAACACATATTTATTTCTCACAGCACTGGAAGCTGGAAGTCCAAGATTAGGGTAGCAGTATGATCAGATTCTGGTGAAAGCTGTCTTCCTAATTTACAGCCAGCAATCTTCTTCTTGTATCGTTAACATGGTTGAGAAAGAGAAAAAAAGTGAGCAAGATCTCTGATGTCACCTCTTATAAAAGCACTAATACCATCTGTGGGTGCTATCCTCATGACCTAATTACCTCCCAAAGGCTCTGCCTCCTAATGCCATCCTCTTGGGATTGTGGTTTTAACATATGAATTGGGGTGAGGAGACACAGAGATGCAGTCCATAACAAAACACTTTAATCAAAAAATTAAAAAGTCGTTGACTTCCATAAACATAATAGCGATATCATGTTCTTATTTCAGTGCAAGCAATATCCGAGAAGGTTAAAATATCTGGGATTAAATATCTGAGAAGGTTCATCCTATATGGATGAAATGCATCTGCCTCATGGGCCCAGAATTTGTAAAAAATTTAAGGCAAGAATCAGTCATTAGTTAGCTGACTCTCTCTCTGACTTCCATTAAAATAGTATTCATCTACTGAAATAAGATGTTATATGTGATTTGAGTTTTAGAATGTATAACTTCCTATTGAAGTAGGAGGTGCATTAATGTTTACTGAGGCCCTTTGATATATTAGGCCAAGTAATCAGGACTTTAAATATATTATCTCATGTAATACTCATGATGGCATAATCTCATGTAATGATCTCTGGCTCTCACTTTCAGCCATAATGAAATAACAGCTACAGAAAAAATAAAATGTTATGAAACAGTGGTTTGAGGAACAAAATCTCGTAGCTTTTCTCTGTTGATGAGGCATATTCAGAGTTTGAGACTGATGTAACTAAAATCTTCAGTGTAGAGTACTGGAGAGAGGGATCTACAGAGAGAGCATTGGTATTCTAGAGTGGTTCCTTGAGTTTTGGGCTGAGTACTGATTTGTGTATGTATGTGAGGAAGATACCAAGATCAGGGAAGTACCACCAGAAAGTAATAGGAAGAAAAAACAATCAGAGCTCATACAGGGCCAAGAATGTGTTGTATTCCCAGGAGATGAATGAGGAAAAACTTCCAATGCCAGGGCATGGGATAACATTCTCAGAAGAGTATTGTCACAGAAGGGTTTTGCTGCAGAGGTGAGGAAGTTAGCCCTAAAGCAAAGGGTGCTCAAAATCCCTGCTAAGAAAATTTGAAAAGAAGTCTCAGAGGAATCAAATTGATTGCAAGAAGCTTAACTAAATGAAAGAAAAAAAAATCTTACACTACTTAAAGGAATAAAATATAATCCAGCAACCAACAATGTAACACATTTGGAATTAAGTTAAAAATGACCAGGTATGCACAAAACAAGAAAATGCATAGTCAGGAAAAAATATTTAAATAGAAAGAGACCCAGAAATAACAGAGATAATGAAATCAATAACTCAGAACATTAAAACTCTCATAAATACATCTATGTATTTAAGTAGGAAAAGAAATGCATGAACAATGATAAGAGGTATAGACAATTAAAAAAAATCCATACCAAAAGTTTAAAGTTAAAAACATACAATACTTGGAATAGAAAATTAACAGCAGATTAAAAACCACACAAGAAAATACTAGTGAATTTGAAAGACTTGCAATAGAATATATCCATAATTTGAAAAACAAAAAGAAAAATACTGAAAATAAATGAATAGTGCTTCACTGAGCTCTAAAACAGTACCAATCAGCATCATATATATGTAATTGGAGTTCAATAGGAAAGAAAAAAGAGATAAGTTATGGAAACAAAATAAGATATAAGGGATAGAAATATTAAATATTATCAAAAAGAACACAACAAATATTGGTGAGGATGTGAAGAAAAGGGAACCATTGTACACTGTTGGTGGGAATGTAAATTGGTGTAGCCACTTTGGAACAGTGGAAGCAACCTAAATGTACATCAGAAGATGAATGGATGAAGAAGGTGTGGTATATATATACAATGGAATACTACTCAGCCATCAAAAAGAACAAAAATTTGCCATTTTCAACAACAAGGATAGACTTGGAGGACATTATGCCAAGTGAAATAAGTCAGACAGAGAAAGACAAATACTGTATGATATCACTTATATGTGGAATCTAAAAAATACAACAAACTAGTGAATATAACAAAAGAGAAACAGGCTCACAGATATAGAGAATAAACTTGTGGTTACCAGTGGGGAGGGGGAGGGGCAATATAGGGGTGGAAGAGTGGGAGGTACAAACTATTGGGTGTAAGACAGGTTCAAGTATGTATTGTACAACATGAGGAATATAGCCAATATTTTGTAATAACTGTAAAACTTTAAAAAATGTATAAAAATTTCAAAAATGTTAGAAGTTAGAAACCCACAGATCTAAGACATTCAAAGAATTTCAAGAAGAATAAATAAGAAGAAAATTATACCAGTGTATGTCATAATCAATTATGAGGAAATTCATGGTAGCAAATCATTCTAAAATAAATCAGAAAATAAGAAAAGACTCATTTTGTATGAGGAAAAAGGATGATAGCAGACTTCTCATTAGAAGTGTACAAACCAGGGGAAAGTGGAGTGACATTTAAAAAATACTGAAATTAAAAAAATGTTAAATAACAAGAATATTTTCGAAAATGAAGTAGAAATATGTTTCCGGTCACACACACAAAAGCATACATAATTAATGAGAAGATGGGAAAATTATAATAAATGTTAATGAAGTCCTTTAGGCAAAAAGAAAATTATAATGGATAGAAATTTTAATCTACACAAATAAGTGAAGAGGATAAGAAAAAGTAAATATATAGGTAAATATAAAATACATTTTAATCTCATTCTGAAAACCTCTTTGAAATATAATTGATACTTTAAAGAAAAATGATAACAATATATTGTATTTTTAAAAAATATGTGGAATTAAAATGTGTAACAGCAATAACCAAAATGCATGAAAGGTGAAATGAAGGTTTTTGTCATTAGGCTTTTATGTTATACATGAAGTGTTATAATATTGTTTGATTATAATAAAAGTCAAAATATTTATTTTAAATCTTAGAGCAACAGCCATTTTAAAAAGAATTAATGAAGTGTAGCTAATAATCCAATAGTGAAGATGAAAGTGAATTCTAAAATTTACTCAGTGTAAAGGAAGGCAGAAAAAGAAGAAAAAAGGGAAAAAATTAATGATAGAAATAGAAAACAAATAGCAAAATGCTATTTTAAAATCCAATTATGTAGAAGAAGCATTAAATGCAATCTTCTCAACACTTATGTAAAAGACAGAGATTTTCACATTGGATAAAGAAAGGCAAAATCCAACAATATGCTGTCTACAAAAAAAATACCTAAAATATGACAACATAGGTGGATTTATAATAAAAAGATATATTATAAAAAGATATACTATACAAACATTGTTCAAAAGTAAACTGGGGTGGCTATATCAATAACACAAGAAGTAGTTTTAGAGAAAGGAATAATAATCAGAGAAAAACAGTTTACTGATAAAGAGGTCAATTTTTCAAGAGTACACAACAATTTTAAATGCATATGCACATGATAAAGAACATTTGTGTACAAGAAGCAAAACTGATAGAACTGAGACAAGGTATAGAAAATCCACAATTGCACGTGGATATTCCAAAACACCTATCTCAATAGTTGGTAGAATAAGTAAACCAAAAAATTAGTGTGGATATGATAGAGTTGTACAACACTATCAACCAAAATGATATAATTGATATTTATAGAGCACTTCATATTACTCCAGGAAAAGACACATTTTGTTCCTGTGTGTGTGAGTAAACCATCTCATGCATATGGATAAGGTGGACCATATTCTGGAACATGAAACTAATCTTAATTTTTATAGAATATTTGAAATTGTACAAATTCATTTTGGAACCCCAACAAAAGGAAATTATAAATAAATAACATAAAGGTGTTTGGAATGTTCCCCAAATATTTGGAAAAATAATTTAAGGATCAAAGAAAAAATTATAAAAATATATAAAAAAAAGTTCTTGCTTAATGAAAATACAAAATAAAAATATCAAAATTTGTTGATTGGAGATAAAATGGTGATTATAGAGAAATTTATAACATTAGGATGATTTTACAAAAATGGAAAATTTTCATATCAATGATCTTGAATTCCACCTAAGAAAACTACAAAAAGAAGATCAACATCAACTTAAACTAACCACAGTGAAGGAAATTATAAATAAGGAGTAGAGGTCCACAAAAGAGAACAGAGAAAACAACAGTGAAAAATCAAAGAGAAACAGGGCAAATATAAGAAAAATAAATGTATAATTTGCAAGCTATAATTATCAGGAAACAAGGGAAGAAACACAAATCTCCTATGTCTAGATTGAAAGAGATGACATCATTACAAATATATTATAGATACTAAGGAGAATAATAAAGGACCATAACAAGCATCTTCCTTGCAACAAACTCAATTTAGTTGAAATAGACACATTCTATCAACAACACAAACAAAACATGTTATGGAAAAAGGACATTGCCTGAGTAATTTTATATTAAAGAAATTAAAGTTGTAGTTAAAAGTCAGTGGAAATCCCAAGATCAGATGTCTTTACTAGTGAACTATAATAATTAAAACAAATATTTAAGGAAAATAACAACAACTCTACCCTAGCAAATGGTGAAAGACAGTCAATTCAAATCACTCTAATGAACCAACATTACCCTGATACCCTTGTCAGACAAATATATTAAAATAAAACAACAGATCAATATCCCATATAAACATGGATATAAAAATTTAATAAAATGTTAGCAAACCACATTCAGCAATATCTAAAATTGATAATACAACATGAGAGTTATCTCTGGAACCCAAAACTGGTTTAACTTTCAAAAATATTTTAATATAATTCACTTTATTGAATTTTTTAAAATAAAAATCATGTGATTTTAGCATATGACTAAATTCAACATAAGTTTATGGCAATAATTTTTTTATCAAACTAGGAATACAAGGAAACATCCTCAACATAATAAAGAGCATATACAGGTAGCATCAAGCTTAATAGAAGACTCAATGCATTCCTCTTGAGATTGGGACAAATCAAGGATGTCAACTATCAAAATTTATTTTCAAGTTTTTACTTGGAGGTCCTGGCCAATACAATAAGGCAAGAAAAAGAAATATGACACATACATATTGGAAATATATAACTAAAACCATATTTATTCACAGACAGCATGGTCATTTATGTAGACAATGCTAAGATAGTTACACAAGAAAAAAAGTAATAGATGAGGTTAGCAATATTTCAGGATATAAGGTTAACACTAAAAATCAATTTTATAACTATATAAATATAAAATTGAAATTTAAAAACTCATCATTGCAAGAGCATCAGAAATATAAAACATGTAGGGAAACTTAATAAAATATATGTAAGGCCCACATACTAAAAACAATGAAACACAGATGAAAGTAAATAATACATAAATAAATGGGGAGTTAGACCATGTTAATGATCAAAAAACTCAATATTGTTATCAATTCTTTCCAAAGTGTTCTTTAGATTCAACACAATTCAATGAAATTTCCAGCATATTTTGTCTTTTTAAATTAAATAAATTGATATCCAAATTAGCATGTTTTTTCTTAAAATAATATTAAGAAAATGAAAAGATAAGCTACAGACTGAGAGACATGTTTGCCAAGTATATATCCCCTAAATAATTAGTACCTAGATTAAGTAAAGAAACATTACATTTCAATAATATAGAGACAAACAACATAATTTAAGAAATGACTAAATTATTTGAACAGTCATTTTACCAAAAAAGTAAATGGGTGACAGACGACAATATTTGTTATCATTAATCCTTAGGATAATGCAAATTATGACCAAAATATGACACTTTTATATAACCACAATAATGTCTAAAATTGAAAAGACTGCCACTTCACAGGGTTTGGAGGATGCAGCTGGAACTCTCACACATACCTTGTGGGAAAGCAAAATGGGATAATCACTTTGGAAAATTGCTTAGCAAAGTCATTTAAAGTTAAATATACCATTTTGTGCAGCAATTCCACTCCCAGGCCCAAGATAAATGAAAACATACATTCACACAAATAATATCAGGCAAATATTCACAGAAAATTTATTCATAATAGCCAAAACTAGAAATAACCCAAATGTCCATCAACTAGTGAATGCATAAGCAAATTGTGGTATAACCATTAAATGGAATAATGTAAGCAATATAAAAAACGGAATCACTGATACAGACAATTACATAGGCAATTACATGGGTTAATCTCAAAAGCTGTGTGCTAAGTGAAAGAATCCAGAATCCACTCATAGTTGTTTTTTTTTTTTTTTTTTTTTGTAGAACATTAAGGAAAGATACAAACCTATTTTATAACAGTACATCAGCAGTTTCTAGGGACCAGAGAGTGGAAGGAGGAAATTAACTGCAAAAAAAAAAAAAAAAAGTTGCTGACTAAACTATTCCATTCCATGATTGTGCTGGAAGGGGTTATACAACTATATATATATTTGTCAAAGCTCATCAAATTACACATTTGAAATTGATTAATTTTATTGTATGTAAACTGTATGTAACTGTATGTAAACTCAAATTTGATTTTGAGTAAAGATCTCATTGGTTGTGGATAGAACATTTGCATAGGAAAACTACTGATAAATGAATTAACTAAGAAATGTCTTCTTACAATGTTATTCATTATTCTGCCCAAGATGGTCCAGAGCTTGTTTTGTTGTTATTGATAAAATATCCTGCCAAGGATCAGCAAACTCTTTTTTTTTTTTTTAACAAATTGAAGAATAAAAAACATATGATCATCTCGATAGTTGCAGAAAAAACTTTCGACAAAATTCAACACCTATTTATGATAAAAACTCTCCAGAAAGTGGGAATAGAGAGAACCTACCTCAACATAAGAAAGGCCATATATGACAAACCCACAGCAAGCATCATTCTCAATGATGAATAACTGAAAGCATTTCCTCTAAGATCAGGAACAAGACAAAGGTGTTCAATCTCACCACTATTATTCAACATAGTTCTGGAAGTCCTAGCCATGGCAATCATAGAAGAAAAGAAATAAAAGGGATCCAAATTGGAAAGAAGAAGTAAAATTGTCACTGTTTGCAGATGACATGATGCTATACATAGAAAATCCTAAAGATACCACCAGAAAACTACTAGAGCTAATCAATGAATTTGGTTAAGTGGCAGGATACAAAATTAATACACAGAAATCTCTTGCATTCCTATACACTAACAGCAAAAGATCAGAAAGAGAAATTAAGGAAACAATCCCATTTACCACTGCAACAAAAAGAATAAAATACCTAGGAATAAACCCACCTAAGGAGGCAAAAACCTGTATGCAGAAAGCTATAAGATACTGATGAAAGAAGTCAAAGACTACACAAACAGATAGAGAGATATACCATGTTCTTGGATTGGAAGAATCAATATTGTGAAAATGAATATACTACCCAAAGCAATCTACAGATTCAATGCAATCCTTATCAAATTACCAATGGCATTTTCCCCAGAATTTGAACAAAAAATTTTACAATTTTTGTGCAAACAAGAAAGACCCTGAATAGCCAAAGAAATCTTGAGAAAGAAAAATGGAGCTGGAGGAATCAGACTCCCTGACTTCAGATGATACTACAAAGCTACAGTAATCAAGACAGTATGGTAATGGCACAAAAACAGAGATATAGATCAATGGAACAGGATAGAAAGCCCAGAGATAAACTCACACACTTATGGTTCCCTAATCTATGACAAAGGAAGCAAGAATATACAATGGAAAAACGACAGTCTCTTCAATAAGTGGTGCTGGGAAAACTGGACAGCTACATGTAAAAGAATGAAATTAAGACACTCCCTAACACCATACAACAAAATAAACCCAAAATGGATTAAAGACCTAAAAGTAAGGCCAGACACTATAAAACTCTCAGAGGAAAACATAGGCAGAACACTCTTTGATATAAATAGCAAACTCTTTCTTAAATGGCCAAATAGTAAGTATTTTAGCCAAGTATTTTATAAGATCCTTGCAGCAAGTACTCAGCTTTGATCTTGTATCACAAAAGCAGCCATAGACAATACATAAATAAATGAGAGTGTGTTCCAATAAAACTTTATAAAAACAGGTGGTGATCTAAATCCTTGGCTGTAGTCTGGACTAACCCTTGTCTAGACTTAAAGTAATTGAAGCTGACCTCAGTTAAATGTTAATTTACAATGTGATAATACTCTGGGTTTTGGTCATACCATTTTTTTCTTTAAAAAAATATATATTTTTTTCTTATATGTAATTCCTAGTACAATTTTGCTCTACCAGTGTTGTGAAGAAAATGCTTAGAAAGTTCTGTCTTAGTAATGTACAGCTTCTGATTCCACAAAATTCTTTGTTCCCACAGGGGTTACATTTTAAAAGGCACGGTTTTTGAAAGAGTTTTCATCCAACATTACCAGATATTTGTTTTGTTTTCATTAGGGCTAAGATCTGGGCTGCATCTCTGTTTCAGTCGGGGGTGACAGTAGTGGACATGCTTTAAGTGTTCAAAAACATTAGAATATTAACTTTTTGATATGGTTAACAGTTTTTAAAGTAGACAACATGTAAATAATTATAAATACAGAGAATAACAATGTTGAACAATTTAGGCTAAGAGCAAACTGTTTTAGAAAAAGTATCTCTCGGGAAAGATACGAACCTGTGTGAGTATAGTAATTTTTCTGTTTTTTGTGCTCCTATAGCAGTTATTAATATTACCACTGTTGCACTTACCACATCTTGATTGAATTTATATTTTTTATGTCTATTATCCATTATATTCTATGTGTTCCTTCATATGAGGGCTCGAGTATTATCAGCCATATGTTACCCACATCAAGCATATTGTTTTTGTCACATAGAAGGCACTTGATAAATACTGGTCTAATTTTAGTATTAATTTAACATTTACTGGGTTTCAGAGCCTATATTAAGTACTTTAAGTGTATTATCATTTTTCTCAGCAAAATCATATGGGGCATGCTCCACTGACACCCTATTTTAAGGATGAGTAGTGTAAGCCTCATATGGGCTCAAATTATCCTCAAAGTTACCTAGCTAAAAAGTGGAAGGGGAAAGATTTGAATATATATCCCACCCTCTACAAAACTATATCATATGAATGAAGTGAGCCACATATTCACAAATTAAAACCAGTGGTTGGGATTTAGAGGACAATTTGGGAGTTGATGTGGATTTTTCATCTTTCTTTATGGAAGGAAATTGGGAGAAAGCTCTCTTTTTCCTTTGGATAATGATTTCTTTAGAATACTTTTGTTTCAGCAGTACTTTGAGAGACTGTAAAGATTTGACACTTAGAAAGTGCTAGTTATAGATACAATGGAAGTCTTATTCATTTATTAATTGGTCATATGTACATTTATTAATTACTTACCATTTTCTAAATACTTTTTAAGCCATGGGGATATTAACAGTGAACAAAAATGCAACGTGCTTTTTTTATGGAACATTCATTTTAGTGAAGGAGACAGACAATAAATAAGTAGAGTGATAATATGCGTGGCCAATTCCCACACATTTTCAAGATCTTACTTGGCAGTCTGTTCCTCGGTGAGGATATTCCTGACCACTCTATCTAAAATGTCAACCCCCAGTCCCTATTTTATATTCTATCTCTTTGCATATTTTCTAGCCAGTAATTCTCACTATCTAGTATTTCTAAGGGTTTGAAGGATTTGGGCTGATCAAGGAAAATATATGATCACAAGCGTTATTTAAACACAACAGGATTTATTTGGGCAGCTTTTGAAAGGGGTTGCAAGAGAGGGAAGCTCACTCACAACAGGAGTTCATTCAGAGGCTATAGAGCTGGGGTTATGACTTAGAGGGGAGGAGGGCAAGGAAACTCCTAAGAGAGAGGAGGATTGGAGAGGGGGCTTACATGTCTAAGTAATGTTGCTCAGCCCCATAGGAGGGGAGTCTCTGTGTCAGAGTTCCACAGGGCCATAGCATCTTGGGGCCTTATAACTGTAGGACCCTATCTTATCAATAGGTAACAGCTGTTGGATAAGGTTTTGCAGGTGTGCAGAGCAGATGTTCTCTAAATGGCTAAAATTTGCTCCTTTGGGCTTTTAAAAGAGTAAATAGATGTTTCAAAATTTGAGCTTAGTGCCAGAGGGTTTTTGAGAAAATGAGTCTCAGTTTGCAATAAAGAAATGAACAACCTGGGGACCAATACACGGAGGCCATCTTTGACTTATTTATTTAATAAATATATGCATATATTTCATTTATTTATCTTTATTGTCTAACATCCTCACTAGAACACAAGCCAAACAAAGGTGGGGATTTTTGTTTACATTGTTCACTATTCAATCTTCAGGCCCTAGTATTTGCCCAGTACACAGTAGATACTTAATAAATATTTGTTGGATTAATTAGTTAATTCTATGAATGTGAAACATAGCTCATCCCTTTACATCATAAAAGCAGGTCATGAGTTATATAATCAAAAGAGGCAATTGAAGTAGAGATTTACTAAAATGTGTATTTAAAAATAACAAATTTTTAAATTAAAATTTATAAATATATATTTATGTGTCAGATTTTAATATGGGAATAAGACTTTTTTTTGAGAGTTCTAACTACAGTTCCACATTGTGATTATAGAATAAACAACATTAAAATGGCCTTAAGTATAATTTCAAGCTTGGGATATTTTAAAGTCTAGTGAGAACTTAAAAGATATTTGTGAGGAAACATGAGTGGAGATTGTCTAGATTCTTTACATTTTCCCATTCTTTGACAATTATCTTGCACATAATGAGACAAAAATATTTTTGAGTAATTTGTCTTTATCTAAACTTTCAAAATATTTAATTTGATTTTTCATAAAAAGCAACTCTTTCTTTGAGTACTTTGCTATATACTTGAAAGCTGAAATTACAATAACAAATATGGCTGGAACAGACATGTTTGGAAACAAACACATTTGTTATTGTTAAAGACACAACTTGTGAGGGTAGAATTGTGTCCAGACATTACCCAGTGTTCTTGAGCCCCTATGTTGTTTCTACTGGCCATGAAGGGATGGATGGCTGTTATTGGACTTGCTCTCCTGCTATAACAATCAGGAAGCCCGGCAAACTATGTAAAACAACTGTTTCAGAAATTGGACGACAAGCAGTACAAAATGCTGATCCTCAGAGAAAGAAAACAAGAGAGGGAACTCCTATGATCTCTCTGGCTTTCTGTCTGCAGTCAGGAGGATATCACAGGAAGGGCGTGCCCATCCCACTGAGTATAGGACAAAGAGATTAGGCTAGAATTTTTGGAGCACAGAGTAAGAGATGAAAGAGCTATGAAGGAAAAGATCATCATAAATTGGCATATGGGTGAGCTTAAATGTTTGGATTAATACTAAATGGCATGTTTCTAGGGAAGGAAACCACAAGGGTTGTCAAAGAACAACTACAGAAGAATGAAAAATTACTGGGGAGCTGAGAGTTGAAAATCCTTAGAGTTCACACATTTGAGTTCCAACCAGTCAGAGGTGGGTTCTCACTGAAACTATGAGACATTTGGTAGGGACCTCAGAGTACAGAGCTTTTCAGCTGGGGACAATTTTGCCCTCTTGGGGCTGTCTAGAGATAATTTTGATTGTCACAACTTAGGGGGGTGTTACTGGCATCTAGTGGGGAGGGGACAGAGACACTGCTGAATATCCTACAAGGCACAGAACAACCTCCTACAACAAAAAAAAATCATAAGAGTGAAATGTATAGTAACTAAATAAACCACCTTAAATATAGTCACTTTTTAAAAATAAATGTTTGAAACTGAACAGTCATGTACACTTCATTTTTCTACTGCTAATTACATTATACCTTCAGTGAAAATAATTTGGATATCTGTGTGTATGTGTGAGAGTGTGTGCGTGCGTGTGTGTGTGTGTGTGTTTGTGTGTGTTTGTGGCAAGTCGTATTAACACAGCATTAAAATTTTCCGTGATTTAATTTTATAACCAATAATACAACATTATCAGCACTCATTTCACATGCTTCAAACTTATCAGCTGTAGTGCTGTATATAAAGCAGAGAATGTTTGTCAGAGATAGTATAGGAGGCCAAAGTATCACTGTCAATAATACTGAATGTCTACACAAACCACAAAATTAAATACCTTGGAATAACATTACAAAGTCCTATGTTTGCATATGCATCAATTGAACTTAGAAAGAGGAGTCCCAGAGGAGGTTCATTTGCCTAGAATTTACATTACCACTCTTGTCAATTAGCTCAAATATAAGCCAACTCCGTAGACACATATGATGCCAACCTAAAGGAAAACATGTCAGTTTATTTTAGCTTCCATGACAGGAGGCACGCGTACAGTATTGGGTAGAAAGGAAAAAATGGAAAAGTCAAACATTATATTAATAATATTATATATGTATGTGTAAATATTGTCGACTTAAAAAAATGCACAATATGAAAGTTGTGAGTCAAGTTTTACTTGGGGCAAAATGAAGACTATAGCCCGGGAGACAGCATTTCAGATAGTTCTGAGAAACTGCTCCAAAGACATAGCAGGGAAGGTCAGTATATATGTGATTTTGGTGAAGGGGGAGTACATACAATCAAACACACATTTTTTTGCAGAAGATTTCTGCTAGTCACGAGGAGCAATCGTCACCACGAAGGATTTTAGTGCATTTATAAATATGAGGATATATACAAATTGGGCTCATAGAATCTGCTCCTGAAAATATCTATCTGAAGACCTGTTCTGCCAGTTTTCCCAGAGCACAGAGTGCCTCATTTCTGCTCTCCACCCTGAACTCCTTTCAGGGGGTGTTGAAAATCAGCAACTGCAGGAACACATGGTTTAATCCTTGTAGAGGTAATTGGTAAGTGCCAATGGCAAGTGACAATTTGTTGTTGACAGGGCCCCCTCATGGTCATAAATTCGACCATGCTTTGGGCGGCATTTCATGACCATTTTGTCCCATGGTGCTAGGAAGGCTCATTCTTAGGTCTGGCGAAGATTTTGCTGATAGGCCACTCAATGTGCTATTACTGGACTAGGTCTTTTAACAGTAACTAAGGATTCTGGACCACCTGTCTTATTAATCTGTTATGGTCCATGAAAATTCCCTCTTGCTGTATCTTCCCATATCTAGAGTTACACTATTACAATCATTGATCTCATATAAAACTATATGTTTTTGTCAGAGGCTCAGTCACACATTTGGTAATGCAAGAAACAACAATCTTGTAAAACAGGCAACATATAAATAACACAGCTTGCAGTATTATTAAAGTCATAAGTAAGAGTTAAGTCAAGAACTTCCATTAGGTGCAGCCCAGTATATCCTCAGGTCATCTGATTTAGTCTGTTCTGTACCAATCCTTATATTTCAGGGAAATGATATATTGACATTGTCCATAAGGCTCCCAGCCCAACTTCCTAGTGTTACTAAGCTGGTTATCCTTAGTATAATTTAATTGTTATCAAGATAAAGGGGGGCCATAAAGCTTAAATGATCATAGCCTGGTGTTAACCACATAAATCCATGCCATAATTGTGGGAGGTTTTATTCCTTGGCTGAAATTTGCTTGTTGCTCTGATTGAGTTTGAGTAACTTTAGAGAAAAATTCATGTTTATGGTCAGGGTTAGAGCAAGTATTATTAATTAGGGCTTCCCTGGTGGCGCAGTGGTTGAGAGTCTGCCTGCCAATGCAGGGGACACGGGTTCGAGCCCTGGTCTGGGAGGATCCCACATGCTGCGGAGCAACTAGGCCCGTGAGCCACAATTACTGAGCCTGCGCGTCTGGAGCCTGTGCTCCGCAACAGGAGGGGCCGCGATAGTGAGAGGCCCGCGCACCGCGGTGAAGAGTGGCCCCCGCTTGCCGCAACTAGAGAGGGCCCTCGCACAGAAACGAAGACCCAGCACAGCCAAAAATAATAAATAAATAAATTTATTAAAAAAAAAAAAGTATGATTAATTGGTTAGGTGAGGGGATCCCATCTAGTAATATCAAGAGTAGCCTGAACAGGACTGAAATTTCTTTCTTCTAAAATAAACGTCCTAAGGGCCAACCAATTAGAGCCTTGGAGTAGAGAAATCCACCAACGTAATCCAGAAGTACTAGACACAGATAACTGTCCACAAACCCAACAATTGGATTGGTTTTTAAAACTAGCATAGGATTGTGTCCATGATAGAAAAACACTTGATTTATATGCAAAGGTGCAAAAGTCAACAAAACATTATAAATGATCATACGAGTCAGGTCCAGCATCTTGGATAAGCTGTCTACTTCTGATGTCGTCTTCTTCTCGTCCTGGTGCGAGTGTAGTTTCCTCTGTTTGAGTGTTGCTTTAAGGTGAGTTTGACATCAGCAGTCCTCTCTATAGACCAGACCAGTGCAGGGGCACTTGTAATTGGAAGTTAATCCAAGAGTCAATTCCCTTCACTTTCACTGTGTATGAGTTAGTTAAGAGTACCTGATAAAGGTCCTTCCATCTAGGTTGGAGATAGTCCTTTAAATTATGTCTTTTCTAGTATGCATAATCCCCTGGTTGCAGGCCGTGGGGCATCTGATCTTCATCCAAAAATAGATTACTGAGATAAGCTTCAGAAAAAAACTTAGAGCGTCCTTTTAATAATTCAGTTAAATTTTACATTAATATCATGTAACAGCAAGGAACTATCCGGGAAGTGAGTCTTGGTAAATACAGACTATTAACAAGACTGGGATTTAACATTCATTGAAACATCTTTTTCTTTCTAAAATTACCCTCATTTCTACCAAATATAACCAAATTAAGACTAATTTGTTTGCAAAATAAATCTGGTCTCAAAAACTTGGCCTGTTAATTTGTATAACTATAATTGATCATACAGGCTTTTTGCTTTGCTGAATCTTTTATAAGGAGTCTCAGACTGAACCTTTAAAAGACCTCTCAGGGCTAGGAAACTCATGCCAAGGGCTTATCACAGATTTTGCCTAACAGATCTAGGTGAATTCCTCCCTTTTTAAGGTCCCCCAAATACCTTGAGCTTTCTGTACCTGTTAGTGAGTGACCTTCCTAAGTTATCTGATAAAGCTGCTGGGAACCGAAGAGTTTACAGTCTCTGGAGGGAGCAGATAGAGAAAAAAGATAAATGTTTCAATTCTGCTTACAAAGGTATAATTTACCAAATTACTGTAAGTCATAGTTTGAGGGAAACGTTTCCTTATACCTGGAAAACACAGATTTAAACCAGTAATTTTTCAGATAGAAACCATAAAGATTATAGCCATATTCACCAGTTCACTCAGTCTTATGTAACTACCTCTTTTTGTTAAGAGTTTATGAAACCATCAGGTTTCTCATTAAGATTCTTTAATTTCTTACCCAGTTCAGCATTATGGTCTGAAAGTCATAAACTTGTATTTATCCAAAAGTACTTATTATAAATCTTCTTGAAGAGGAAACATTTTTGCAAAGGCATCAGAATAAAACCATAACTGTCTATAATGACAAAAGACTTAAGAAGGCACGTTTAAAATCTGATTACAAAGCAATTGACAAAGAAACTTGGTTACTGCTGTGACATACAACACTTTAGGAAATAACCAGAATTATGACTGATAACATTTTATCAGGACATATCAGAACTTTAGGAACTCCATATAATTTCTAGGATATATAAGTATCATTTATCATACAATATAACCTAAGAAGATTTATTACTCATTTGACAATACTTCCCATGTAATTTAACATACCAAATGAATCTAATTAGTTTAAATCTGTCTTTCGGATGTTTCAGGGGCCCTTTGAAGCAACTCACAGTTAACTAGAGGTCAAAAGGATTTCATTATAATTTGATTTAGGAAATTTTGTCAAAAAAAATATCAGAAAGGGTTTAGAACACTCGGTCAGATAGGATCACAGGTCACTGTGAAACAATACTTATTCGCTCAGCCAAAGTAACAATAAAAGATTTCAAAGGCAAATACAGGAGACATCACTTTAAAGGTAAAGAAATGTGAAATCTGTTATCAAAGGCAGTTCAACATTTTAAGAAATCTTGTCGTTTTAAGAGAGAGAAAAACCAAATTCAGGTTTTGCACCCACTTACTTTTAAAATTCATTTACTCAAGTTTATTTTAACCTTAGTCAATCCTGACCATATGCAAAACTCTTTTCTCAGGGTCCGGTCTCCACAAGCCTTTCCTCACTTTCTGTATCCATCACTTTATTTTCCCATTCAGACACAGCCACCTGTAAGTCAGACCTACTTCCTTTTCCCTTAAGAAAATGTAATTCCATTCCTCATACCTTCTTTACTGAAAACACACATCTTGCTTTCCTACTGTACCCTGAAAAGTTTCTGTATTATTTTTATTAGCTTTAATTACATGTTTAAATTAGAATCCTCAGCTCTTAAAACCTTAATTTCTTGTGAAAACTAAGAAGTAAGCAATTATGAACTGACCTTCACATTAGCATTCTGTAGCTTGGTGAACATAAATACCAGTGATATTTTCTAAAAACATTTGTTTTCTTTAGAGAACGTGGCACCAAACATATTCATTAATAGTCCTAAATACCTTTTGTTTCTCTGTAAAAGGAAGCCAATGCTCAGTAATTAATGTTTCAGTATCTTATTTTATTTGGGAATGACCTAGCTATTCAATAAGCTTTCATCACTTAACTTAATTTAGCACAACTCTAGAATTTCAAGTTGCCAGAATCTGGAGAGATTATTTTAGATAGACATTCTTAAAGCATAATTATTCTTAATGACATTTATCTAAAAGCTCTTATCTAATTTTCATTTTCTTTCCTTAAAAGTTTCTTCACATCAAGTTACTTTCCTTCCTGACAAATTTGTAACAGATATAACAAGATTTTATTTAGCTTATATTAAACCTAGGCACAATAAAAGTATTATACTTAATGTTGATGACTCTAAAGACATGTCTATATTAATTAGATCAACAAACAAACATTAATACTAGGTACTAATTTAATACTATTTCCCAGTTCATGTGAACCTGAAATTAATTCTGGTCAATTACCTTCTGTATTTTTTTTTTTTTTGAGAATTTATATAAGCACTTAATTTCCTTTAATCCAATTAAGTAGAGTTCACTTAGAAATTAATTTTTGACAATACATCCAAAGGTAAAAACATAAATAAAGCACACGAGGGGATGCAAGATGGCAGAAGAGTAAGACATGGAGATCACCTTCCTCCCCATAAATATATCAGAAATACATCTACATGTGGAACAATCCCTACAGAACACCTACTAAATGCTGGCAGAAGACCTCAGACCTCCCAAAAGGGAAGAAACTCCCCACGTACCTGGGTAGGGCAAAAGAAAAAAGAAAAAACAGAGACAAAAGAATAGGGATGGGACCTGCACCAGTAGGAGGGAGCTGTGAAGGAGGAAATGTTTCCACACACTAGGAAGCCCCTTCATGGGCGGCGACTGCAGGTGGCAGAGGGGGGAGCTTCGGAGCCACGGAGGAGAGCCAGCAACAGGGGTGCAGAGGACAAAGCAGAGAGATTCCCTCAAAGAGGATCTGTGCCAACCAGCACTCACCAGCCTGAGAGGCTTGTCTGCTCACCCGCCAGGATGGGTGGGGGCTGGGAGCTGAGACTCCAGCTTCGGTTGGATCCCAGGGAGAAGACTGGGGTTGGCTGCATGAACACAGCCTGAAGGGGCTAGTGCGCCACAGCTAGCTGGGAGGGAGTCCGGGAAAAGGTCTGGAGCTGCTGAACAGGCAAGAGACTTTTTCTTGCCACTTCATTTCATGGTGTGCGAGGAGAAGGGATTCAGAGCACTGACTAAAGGAGATCCAGAGATGGGCGTGAGCTGTGGCTATCAGCGCGGACCCCAGAGATGGGCATGAGACGCTAAGGCTGCTACTGCAGCCACCAAGAAGCCTGTGTGCAAGCACAGGCCACTCTCCACACCTCCCCTCCCGGGAGCCTGTGCAGCCAACCACTGTCAGGGTCCTGTGATCCAGGGACAAATTCCCCAGAAGAACACACGGCATGCCTGAGGCTGTTGCAATGTCACGCCGGCCTCTGCTGCCACAGGCTTGCCCCACATCTGCATCCGTACCTCTCCCTCCCCCCAGCCTGAGTGAGCCAGAGCCCCCGAATCAGCTGTTGCTTTAACCCGGTCCTGTCTGAGCGAAGAACAGACGCGCTCAGGCGACCTACATGCAGAGGCGGGGCTAAATCCAAAGCTGAACCCCAGGAACTGTGTGAACAAAGAAGAGAAAGGGAAATCTCTCCTAGCAGCCTCAGGAGCAGCGGATAAATCTCCACAATCAACTTGATGTACCCTGCATCTGTGGAATACCTGAATAGACAACTAATCATCCAAATTGAGGAGGTGGACTTTGGGAGCAAAGATATATATATTTTTTCCCCTTTTTTTCTTTTTGTGAGTGTATGTGCATGCTTCTGTGTGTGATTTTGTCTGTATAGCTTTGCTTTTACCATTTATCCTAGGGTTCTGTCTGTCCATTTTTCTTTTTTTTTTTCTTTTATTTAGTATAGTTTTTAGCACTTGTTATCATTGGTGGATTTATTTTTTGGTTTGGTTGCTCCCTTCTTTCTTTCTTTTTTTAACTAGTAAATTATTTTTAATTATTTTTATTTTTTATTTTAATAAAATTTTATTTTATCTTTTTCTTTTTTCTTTCTTTTTTGCTCCCTTTTATTCTGAGCCGTGTAGGTAACAGGCTGTTGGTGCTCCAGACAAGTGTCAGAGCTAGGCCTCTGTGGTGGGAGAGCCAAGTTCAGGACATTGGTCCACCAGAGACCTCCCAGCTCCACATAATATCAAACAGTGAAAATGTCCCAGAGATCTCCATCTCAACGCCAAGACCCAGCTGCACTCAACAACCAGCAAGCTACAGTGCTGGACACCCTATGCCAAATAACTAGCAAGACAGGAACATCACCCAACCAATTAGCAGAGAGGCTGCCTAAAATCATAATAAGGTCACAGACACCCCAAAACACACCACAAGATGTGGACCTGCCAACCAGAAAGAAAAGATCCAGCCTCATCCACCAGAACACAGGCACTAGTGCTCTCTACCAGGAAGACTACACAACCCCCTGAACCAAGCTTAGCCAATTGGGGCAGACACCAAAAACATCAGGAACTACGAACTTGCAACCTGGGAAAAGGAGACGCCAAACACATTAAGTTAAGCAAAATGAGAGGAGAGAGAAAAACACAGCAGATGAAGGAGCAAGGCAAAAACCCACCAGACCTAACAAATGAAGAGGAAATAGGCAGCCTAACTGAAAAAGAATTCAGAATAATGAGAGTAAAGATGATCCAGAATCTTGGAAATAGAATGGAGAAAATACAAGAAACGTTTAACAAGGACCTAGAAGAACTAAAGAGCAAACAATGTTGAACAACAAAATAAATGAAATTAAAAATTCTCTAGAAGGGATCAATAGCAGAATAACTGAGGCAGAAGAACGGATAAGTGACCTGGAAGATAAAATAGTAGAAATAACTACTGCAGAGCAGAATAAAGAATAAAAAATGAAAAGAATTGAGGACAGTCTCACAGACCTCTGGGACAACATTAAACACAACAACATTCAAATTATAGGGGTCCCAGAAGACGAAGAGAAAAAGAAAGAGACTGAGAAAATATTTGAAGAGATTATAGTTGACAACTTCCCTAATATGGGAAAGGAAATAGTTAATCAAGTCCAGGAAGCACAGAAAGTCGCATACAGGATAAATCCAAGGAGAAACATGCCAAGGCATATATTAATCAAACTATCAAAAATTAAATACAAAAAAAATATTAAAAGAAGCAAGGGAAAAACACCAAATAACATACAAGGGAATCCCCACAAGGTTAACAGCTGATCTTTCAGCAGAAACTCTGCAAGCCAGAAGGAGTGGCAGAACATATTTAAAATGAGGAAAGGAAAAAACCTACAGCCAAGATTACTCTACCCAGCAAGGATCTAATTCAGATTTGATGGAGAAATTAAAACCTTTAAAGACAAGCAAATGCTAAGATAATTCAGCACCACCAAAGCAGCTTTACAACAAATGCTAAAGGAACTTCTCTAGGCAGGAAAAACAAGAGAAGGAAAAGACCTACAATAATGAACCCGAAATAATTAAGAAAACGGTAATAGGATCATACATATTGATAATTATCTTAAATGTAAATGGATTAAATGCTCCAACCAAAACACATACTGGCTGAATGGATACAAAAACAAGACCCATATATATCCTACAAGAGACCCACTTCAGAACTAGGGACACATACAGAAAATGTATGTATATTTCAGTATTTACATACTGAAAGTGAGGGGATGGAAAAATATATTCCATGCAAATGGAAATCAAAAGAAAGCTGGGGTAGCAATTCTCATATCAGACAAAATAGTCTTTAAAACAAGACTATACAAGAGACAAAGAAGGACACTACACAATGATCAAGGGATCAATCCAAGAAGAAGATAGAACAATTGTAAA
Source organism: Balaenoptera physalus (assembly GCF_965194825.1). Lineage (NCBI taxonomy): Eukaryota > Metazoa > Chordata > Mammalia > Artiodactyla > Balaenopteridae > Balaenoptera > Balaenoptera physalus. The sequence goes on along the minus strand of NC_138882.1, from coordinate 133,060,629 downwards.
TATTTATGCACCCAACATAGGAGCACATCAATACATAGGCAAACACTAACAGCCATAAAATGGGAAATTGACAGTAACACAATCATAATGGGGAATTTAACACCCCACTTTCACCAATGGACAGATCATCCAAAATGAAAATAAATAAGGAAATACAAGCTTTAAATGATACATTAAACAAGATGGACTTAATTGCTATTTATAGGACATTCCATTCAAAAACAACAGAATACACTTTCTTCTCAAGTGCTCATGGAACATTCTCCAAGATAGATCATATCTTTCTATGGTAAATTTAAGAAAATTGAAATCATATCAGGTATCTTTTCTGACCACAACACTATGAGACTAGATATCAATGACAGGAAAAAATATGTAAAAAATACAAACACATGGATGCTAAACAATACATTACTTAATAACCAAGAGATCACTGAAGAAATCAAAGAGGAAAGCAAAAAATACCTAGAAACAAATGACAATGAGAACAGGATGACCCAAAACTTATGGATGCAGCAAAAGCAGTTCTAAGAGGGAAGTTTATAGCAATACAATCCTACCTTAAGAAACAAGAAACATCTCAAATAAGGAACCTCACGTTACACTTAAAACAATTAGAGAAAGAAGAACAAAAAAACCCCAAAGTTAGCAGAAGGAAAGAAATCATAAAGATCAGATCTGAAATAAATGAAAAAGAAATGAAGGAAATGATAGCAAAGATAAATAAAACTAAAAGCTGGTTCTTTGAGAAGATAAACAAAATTGATAAACCATTAACCAGACTCAACAAGAAAAAAAGGGAGAAGACTCAAATCAATAGAATTAGAAATGAAAAAGGAGAAGTAACAATGGACATTGCAGACATACTAAGGATCATGAGAGATTACTACAAGCAACTCTATGCCAATAAAATGGGCAACCTGGAAGAAATGGACAAATTCTTAGAAATGCACAACATTCAGAGACTGAACCAGGAAGAATAGAAAATATGAACAGACCAATCACAAACACTGAAATTGAAACTTTGGTTAAAAATCTTCCAGTAAACAAAAGCCCAGGAGCAGATGGCTTCACAGGTGAATTCTATCAAACATTTAGAGAAGAGTTAACACCTATCCTTGTCAAACTCTTCCAAAATATAGCAGAGAGAGGAACACTCCCAAACTCATTCTACGAGGCCACCATCACCCTGATACCAAAACCAGAAAAAGATGTCACAGAGAAATAAAACTACAGACCAATATCACTGATGAACAGAGATGCAAAAATCCTCAACAAAATACTAGCAAACAGAATCCAACAGCACATTAAAAGGATCATACACCATGATCAAGTGGGGTTTATCCCAGGAATGCAAGGATTCTTCAATATATGCAAATCAATCAATGTGATACACCATGTTAACAAATTGAAGGAGAAAAACCATATGATCATTTCAATAGATGCAGAGGAAGCTTTTGACAAAATTCAACACCCAACTATGGTAAAAACCCTCCAGAAAGTAGGCATAGAGGGAACTTACCTTAACATAATAAAAGCCATATATGACAAACCCACAGCCAATATCGTCCTCAACGGTGAAAAACTGAAACCATTTCCACTAAGATCAGGAACAAGACAAGGTTGCCCACTCTCACCAGTAGTATTCACCATAGTTTTGGAAGTTTTAGCCACAGCAATCAGAGAAGAAAAAGAAATAAAAGGAATCCAAATCAGAAAAGAAGAAGTAAAGCTGTCACTGTTTGCAGATGACATGATACTGTACATAGAGAATCCTAAAGATGCTACCAGAAATCTACTAGAGCTAATAAATGAAACTGGTAAAGTAGTAGGATACAAAATTAATGCACAGAAATCTCTTTCATTCATATATACTAATGATGAAAAATCTGAAAGTGAAATTAATAAAACACTCCCATTTACCATTGAAACCGAAAGAATAAAATACCTAGGAATAAACCTACCTAAGGAGACAAAAGACCTGTATGCAGAAAATTATAAGACACTGATGAAAGAAATTAAAGATGATGCAAATAGATGGAGAGATATACCTTGTTCTTGGATTGGAAGAATCAACATTGTGAAAATGACTATACAACCCGAACCAATCTAAAGATTCAATACAATCCCTATCAAACTACCACTGGCATTTTTCACAGCACTAGAACAAAAAATTTCACATTTGTATGGAAACACAAAAGTATAGCCAAAGCAATCTTGAGAAAGAAAAACGGAACTAGAGGAATCAAGCTCCCGGACTTCAGACTATACTACAAAACTGCAGTAATCAAGACAACATGGTACTGGCACAAAAACAGAAATATAGATCAATGGAACAAGATAGAAAGCCCAGAGATAAACCCACGCCCATATGGTCACCTTATCTTTGATAAAGGAGGCAAGAATATACAATGGAGAAAAGACAGCCTCTTCAATAAATGGTGCTGGGAAAACTGGACAACTACATGTAAAAGAATGCAATTAGAACACTCCCTAACACCATATACAAAAGGAAACTCAAAATGGAAGACCTAAAGACCTAAATGTAAGGCCAGACACTATAAAACTCTTAGAGGAAAACATAAGCAGAACACTCTATGATATAAATCACAGCAAGATCATTTTTGACCCACCTCCTAGAGAAATGGAAATAAAAACAAATATAAGCAAATGGGACCTAATGAAGCTTAAAAGCTTTTGCACAGCAAAGGAAACCATAAAGAAGATGAAAAGACAACCCTCAGAATGGTAGAAAATATTTGCTATTGAAGCAAATGACAAAGGATTAATCTCCAAAATTTACAAACAGCTCATGCAGTTCAATATCAAAAAACAAACAACCCAATCCAAAAAATGGGCAGAAGACCTAAATAGACATTTCTCCAAAGAAGATATATAGATTGCCAACAAACACATGAAAGAATGCTCAACATCATTAATCATTAGAGAAATGCAAATCAAAACTACAATGAGATATCATCTCACATAGGTCAGAATGGCCATCATCAAAAAACCTACAAACAGTAAATGCTGGAGAAGGTGTGGAGAAAAGGGAATCCTTTTGCACTGTTGGTGGGAATGTAAATTGATACAGCCGCTATGGAGAACAGTATGGAGGTTTCTTAAAAAACTAAAAATAGAACTACCATATGACCCAGCAATCCCACTATTGGGCATATACCCTGAGAAAACAATAATTCAAAGAGTCATGTACCACAATGTTCATTGCAGCTCTGTTTACAATAGCCAGGACATGGAAGCAACCTAAGTGTCCATCGAAAGATGAATGGATAAAGAAGATGTGGCACATATATACAATGGAATATTACTCAACCATAAAAAGAAACAAAATTGAGTTATTTGTAGTGAGGTGGATGGACCTAGAGTCTGTCATACAGAGTGAAGTAAGTCAGAAAGAGAAAAACAAATACCGTATGCTAACACATATATATGGAATCTTAAAAAAAAAAAAAAAGTGGTCATGAAGAACCTAGGGGCAAGATGGGAATAAAGACACCAACCTACTAGAGAATGGACTTGAGGATACGGGGAGGTGTAACGGTAACCTGGGACAAAGTGAGAGAGTGGCATGCACATATATTCACTACCAAATATAAAATAGATAGCTAGTGGGAAGCATCCGCCTAGCACAGGGAGATAAGCTTGGTGCTTTGTGACCACCTAGAGGGGTTGGGTAGGGAGTATGAGAGGGAGGGAGATGCAAGAGGGAAGAGATATGAGGATATATGTATATGTATAGCTGATTCACTTTGTTATAAAGCAGAAACTAACACACCACTGTAAAGCAATTATACTCCAATAAAGATGTTAAAAAAAAATAAAGCACACATAAACATACAGACAGATATGAGAGATCTCATAGCTTCAGTTTTTAAACGTAGTCATGAATCAGATATCACAATGTAAAACTCACTAGTTGTAAATAACAGTTGGAATAAGCTGAATTAAAAAAATTTTTTTTTCCCTTCCCCCCTCTTTTTTTTTTTTTTTTTTGAGAATTGTGAGTCAAATTTTACTTGGGGCAAAATGAGGACTATAGCTCAGGAGACAGCATTTCGGATAGTCCTGAGAAACTGCTTCAAAGACGTAGTGGGGAAGGACATTATATATGTGATTTTGGTGAAAGGGAAGTACATACAATCAAGCACATATTTTTTTGCAGAAGGTTTCTGCTAGTCACGTGGAGCAATCGTCACCACGAAGGATTTTAGTGCTTTTATAAATATGAGGATATACACGAATTGTGCTCATAGAATCTGCTCCTTAAAATATCTAACTATCTGAAGACCTGTTCTGCCAGTTTTCCCAGAGCACAGAGTGCCTCATTTCTGCTCTCCACCCTGAACTCCTTTCAGGGGGTGTTGAAAATCAGCAGCCACAGGAGCACATGATTTAATCCTTGTAGAGGCAGTTGGTAAGTGCCAATGGCAGGTACCAATTTGTTGTTGACAATATGTATAAATATAAATCTATAAATAGATAGATGGGTAGATATAGATAGATATGTATAATCTATGTTTGCTTTCTTTCAAACTGAAACCAAACCTTTTGAGATGCACAAATAGTTTTGATTGTAAAGTTGCTTATTCATATTTCTAAATATTGTCTAAGAAAATTTCTTGGTTTATAAAAATTTAAATCTGAAGCAAAGTGTCTTTCATACTGAAAATGGATCACTAAATTCAGTTTATTAAAAATTGGTATATGAATTTTCAAACACATGTTTAGCAACACTCACATCTGTTTATTTTTCAATTAGATTGTTTTTTTTTTATTCTGCAGGGAGATTTCTTCTACCTGTGTCATAAACTTGTGTAAAATTTGGGAGCTCAGTTTAAGAATCCTGGTATTGTCTTCAATATTTAGAATAGAAAAGGCCAATTTATTACTTGAGAATGAATTATAAAGTCCTTCCTAAAACATTCATAGCAGTTCACCCTCCTAATAGAAGCAATATAGATTTTGTAAAGTCCAGATGCATTGTGAATGTTGGGCATGTATTTTGTTTCCCTACAACATCATAAACTACCATTTTAACCTTGCATTAACATTTGTGTATTCTGGGTGTGCTTGTTTTTCCTATTAAAGCTTTGGAAATTTGTATATATATTGAAATTGAATATGACCTACATGAACCCAGAACATACTTATGTTACTGTTACCCAGGATTAAAATACAATGGTATTATATTCCACGTGCATGATTATTGCTTTATACTTTGTTAATAGTGTCAAATCCGGAACTTTTTTCTTCTTACTTTCTCTGCCTATATGTCATCTCCTTCTGTTTATCCACCTTAACTTTATTGATGTCTGCAGTGCTAAAGGTCAGGTTCTCAGTGTCTGCCAAATTCTTCCCTTTGTCTTGACTAGAAGAATGAATTGAACTGACTACCAACTGAAAATAAAATTAGAACTGGGAGGCATCATCAACTCTTGTGCAAGAATGCCAGCTGCTCAAAGGCAAAGGCCATAACTTTATGTGACTATAAGGTAGCATACTGCTTAGAACATAGAAAATGCTTAATACTTATAACAGCAATTGATAAGTTAATAAATGAATGACTGAATAAGCCTAATGGCCTTTATTTATTTTGTAAATATAAGAAATGATTTCAGGGTATTTAGATAACTTCTCCAGACTTGCAACTATTTAGTGATAAAAGATTCATATAATTCTGTATTTTTATGTATTTACTTTGAAGCTATGTTATTTGGAGCATACAAAAATTTTCAGTTACTTTTTTTTAATTTCCAAAATTTCTAATTTGTTCTGTTTTGAATCTGGCTGATCAGGTTTGATAATCTCTCCTTTCCCATTGTTTCAAGTCTTTCTTGTATATCTTTATAAATACAACTTTAAATTTTGCATCTTTTAAATTTAATAATTGAATTTGCTGTGGACATAATTATACATTTTTGAGTTCTTTATCTGTCTTTTTCCTGTTGGTGGTGAAGTTTTCTCATATTTTTAGTGATTTTCAATGGTGAGTTCACTTTCCTTGGAACTTTGTGGAAAATATTTGAGGGCTAGGTTTGACATTATTTTCTCCAGAGATAATTTACCTGGGCTTCACCAAGGTGCTTAATTATTTCCAAGGATCAAAATAACTTGTGTCCACAATTTTTCAAGTTTGAATTTTAGGGATTTTGAGGAGAGACTATACAAAGGTAGAGTGACTGTTGCTTTGTGATAGTTTAGAGAAAATGGTGAGATGGAGATAAATTCCCAAAGTCTTACTCTGCTAGGAGTTTTCTTATTTTTTCACATCCTTCACTAAAGTTTCCTATTTGGGGATGTCAAATGTGAGGATGGAGATGATGAAGTTGAGAGGTTGATGACTTCCCACCTGCTTTGTCTTCTGGCCAGCTTCTAGACTAGCAATTATTGGTTCCAGTTTCTTACTTTCTTATTATTATGAATTTTAGTTTTTGTGTTATTTCTGGCTTCCAAAGAATTATTTAAATTTCTGGCTATGTCGGCCATGTCTTAAATATATATCTTTATTTTTTCCAGTATTATGAAGTATACTGCGTCTGGAGTGGTTTCTCTGAACATTTAATCCTCTGTACAAGTATACTCTCCTTTTTCTCACTAGATAAACTTACATTTCTAAAATTATGTAGCTGGTAAATATCAATACATGCTTAGTAAGTTTTTTCCATACAGCTCTATTAGAACAGCTCAAGCATATGATTCACATCTGAATCAACTACAAGACAACAGAACCCATTGAAAGAAGGCCATGTTTTAAGCTATCTAAAAGATCAGGAAGTAAGAAAAAAAATAGATGCTATATGAGGAAATGATGGTACATATGTGTAAATCATATTCCACATTTATTTTTATAGGGAGAACAAGATTTGGGGAATTAAGGAGAATGGTTGAAAAAAAAGCATTTACAGTTAAGCTTAATAAGCACAAATTATCTAACATAAATTTATTTCTCCTAAGAAATAATGAATTAGACAATTTAACACAGATGAAAACAGTAAGCCTGTTACTACTGGTTTTTCTGAAATTACAAGAATAGCTGTCTGTGTTCAAAACAAAAAATAAAGATCTAATATATGCTGTTGTGAATATTTTAGCCACACATATGATAAAAAGAAATTTAATAACTAAGTTTTATGCAAGAATAATGTGAGGAAAGATACTTCTGATGTTCAATTTCCCTTTATATGTCCAATTAACCTTTATTTACTGAGAAGCCATAGCATTCTAATTTGATTGGCAGCACTAGAGCTGGCGCCAGTAAGGGGAGTTCAGAAACTCTGCTGGAAAATCATGGTTTATTAATACATCATTAAGCACTTTAAATGGATTCCAATGGTGTATGTCTAAGGAAGGAAATAAATCAACATTTGTTAGTTACTGACAGAGTACAGAATTGAAATTTACATTATAAGCCTTACGTTAAAAATCATAATGTGCCAGCAATTGAATTACACATCACAAAATGATAGTGTATGTCATCTGCCTTTTTACCAGGGAGAATTTAAATGTTTATGATTATATACTTTCATCCAGACAAAAGCATATTATCATACAGTAATATGATCTAGAAAATTATGAGTGCAAATAAGATAAAAGCTAGATTTATTTGCAATATGCTTGTGATGGGCATTTAGTCCATTTATGATTTAAAGCTAAATGATGTCATGTACAGTTGAAATATTTGCAATCTGAACTGTACTTTGTTTCTAATGCCACACAATCAGTACGGATATTTGTGATTTTAAGACAGCATTATATTTGTATCTATGTTAACATTCTAAATCACTTCTAAGAAAAACATAAATCCCTGAGTTTAGAAAACAGTCACATCTTTATTTTAATTTCTGATATCAATCTAAACCATGGTTACATTTGTTCATTTCTTTCTCATGTTTATGGTTGAATATGGATAATATAAGGAAAAATTATTTTGTACACATTTCTAATTAATTCATGATTGCAACATAAAACATAAAAATATTTTTTGGAGATATTTTATATTTCCAAGTTATGTAAGACTATTAAAATACTTTTCATCAAACCTAGACACTTGGGGCTTCCCTGGTGGTGCAGTGGCTAAGAATCCGCCTGCCAATACAGGGGACATGGGTTCAAGCCCTGGTCCAGGAAGACCCCACATGCCATGGAGCAACTAAGCCTGTGCACCACAACTACTGAGCCTGTGCTCTAGAACCCATGAGCTACAACTACTGAAGCCTGTGCACTTAGAGCCTGTGTTCCACAACAAGGAAGCCACTGCAATGAGAAGCCCCCACTCACCACAACTAGAGAAAGCTGCATGCAGCAATGAAGACCCAACACAGACAAAAATAAAATAAATAAAAAAACATAAATTAAAATAAAAAGCCTAGACACTTGATTATGAATAGATATATTTTTGCATGCAAAATTTTTACAGTATTAGAGATCTATAAATATTAAAATTTGCACAATACTGCTCTAAATCCTCTTCTTTTGGTGTAAGCTGAACTGTCAACTTTTATTGGCACATTCTTTGGAGATTTTGTATACATTTGACTGATGTACCAAGAAGAGCAACCACAATAATTAAGGTAATTCAACTATACTAACTATGTCACTTGATTGAAATCAATATTTCTCTAATTGCATGCCTTGGTATTTAGGGAAATTGTTCTCTGAGAAATTCCAAGGAAAAAACTGGTAGCAGGAAATTTGGAACTGTATATAAGGAAGTAGTGCAATCACTCCTTAAGTTCACATCAACACAATTCTTTTCTTTCTCTCTAGCCACAACATAAAATTAGTTATGTGATAACACATGACACACAGTCATCTTTCATGGCTATATCGTAGTCTCCTTAACTCAAGTGAGAACTTGATCATTATGGAGATAACCATTGTTGAGGGAAATTTCAATATTTCAATGCACATTGCATACAGGGAATGAGGTGACTAGGGGTGGAAGGCGTAGGAGACAATCTACTTTTTTGTAGGCAGAGATGAAGATGTGGTGTCTTAGAAAGTGACACAGATGTGGGTAAGGCATGGAACATATTTCGACATCCTTTGAAATGCTTCAAAAGATAGTTCTTAGTGTAGACATAGGATGAAAAGTCAAGTTCCAAGTGGAATTTTCTGCCTCTTCTTTTTATTTCCCTTTTACATAATGACAACCCTGGCTCAAATTATCAAATTAGTCAATTGTGTAAAATCTGTAAATGCCATAATATACCTACAGTCAAGTTTCTGTACATAAATTTGAGGACATATGGGTTTATAGTCATGCTTCAGTGGGTAGCTTCTTTAAAACAATGCCACATTTAATGTTTTTCTCACTTTGAAAATAAAAAAGTCATCAGCATGATTAATGTATTGATAAAAATATGCAAAATATTATATATGTCTTTATAAATTAAGATTGATGTACAAATTATGCTGATTTCTACGTTAAGAATAGACTTCTTAGTAAAGGCTGTCAAATGGATCTATGAGTATTCATTCAGAATATCTATATTTTGTTTAACTTATATTACATAACCCCTGCTCTGAAACATTTTCTATGTTGAAAATGAATAGCTATGAATAGCTAATTAAATCTCTTATTATCATGATTCTTTAAAATAAGTATCTAAACAACATTCAGAAAGTGTGAATAAATGTGAAAGATTCAACAAATAAAAACTTCAGATACAAGAATGAAGAAATCAGGATTATTGACTCCTTAAATATCTTTGGAACCACATTGCCTGTACATAAAAAAAGTGTGTCATTTCTTATCCATACAATATATACACTAGTAAGAGTTGATAAATGGCTAGACTTTAGTAGACTGTGGTGATATGTAAGGAAAAATAGAAATGAAAGCCATTTATGAGCTTGTGGAGAATCACGTATGCATGTAAACTTTTTGCCATGATTTCAATTTGTGAAAAAAAATATACATTTTGCTAGGTGGGACTGTGTAGGACAAATATGACTATTGTTGAATTCACAGTTTAGATCGGAGTAAGATAGGAAGTCAGAAAGAAAAATGATCAAGGAGAGGGCAGCCAAGAGCAAGAAGTAAGCTGTGATTCTAAAATGAAAGTAAGGGAAAGTGAAACCAAAGGTAGATAGAGATGATACTAAAAAAATAGAGTGTGATAAGGAAAACTAGAATCATAAACTCACAATTTTACACACTGCACGTCTGCTAGAAGTTGTAGGTAGGGGATCAGAAAACTAAAATAAAGCCTGATAGAAAGAGAAATAACTGAAAAGATGCTAAGAAAAAATAGTTTTATAAGCTTTAATTTTGTATGAGCAAGAGTAACTGGAGGTCAATTTTAGATATTCTCTCTTTGGAATGTTTTCAACATCAATAATCACCAATAAACCCAAATACACTATCTTCCTTCCCTTTTTCAAATGTGAAATGATATAATTTTGGGTTGGCAGGAGGCAGAATTGATTCTACTATCTCATGAATATTTTATCTCAAAATATTAACTCATCACTGTGCCAGTTATTTTGTTTCTTCTCTGTGTGTTTGGGAAGGTATTAAGGGATAATAAGAAAAAAAGAGAGCAACAAGTAAAATTAGAAGAACCCAGACTTTTTGTTTGTTTACTTTTACAATTTTTCTGAGACTCCATAAAGGTGCCTGCTATATGTATCTAAGTTTAGACATTCAGTTATAAACTATTTGTGTTAAAAATCAATCCTATTTTGCTTCCTGGTAAAACCAATAGGTGACCACCTTGTGAAAGCAGAACAAAGTAGATTTGGTACACAGTATGTATCCATGTGTGTACTGTGCTGTGGTAACATTAGTGATTAACATGCTATGGACTTGAAAATGTTATTTCAACGATTAAAATAAGAGGAGAAAGTTAACAATAAAAAACTGAGGACTATTATTTCCTAAACAACAACAACAAAATAATAGCAACAACAAAAAAACCCTAAGCAGTTAGAGAAAATCTATCTATATTTATCTGTCTCCCTGGAGAAAAGAAAGGAAGGAAGGAAGGGAGGGAGGGAGGGAGGAAGGAAGGAAGAAATTTATGTCTTCAAGGCCAGGAAGTAGAGATTAATACAACTGAAGTAGCACAACTAAAATGAGGTAGGTAGAACCCTATTAAAAATCAGAAAGAGAGGGCAGACAGCAGAAGCAAGAAGAATTACAATCCTGCAGCCTGTGGAACAAAAACCACATTCACAGAAAGATAGACAAGATGAAAAAGCAGAGAGCTATCAGTATCAGATGAAGAAACAAGATAAAACCCCAGAAAAACAATTACATGAAGTGGAGATAAGAAACTTTCCAGAAAAAGAATTCAGAATAATGATAGTGAAGATGATCCAGGACCTCAGAAAAAGAATGGAGGCAAAGATCGAGAAGATGCAAGAAATGTTTAACAAAGACGTAAAAAACTTAAAGGACAAACACCTAGAAGAATTAAAGAACAAACAAACATAGATGAACAATACAATAACTGAAATTAAAAATACAATAGAAGGAATCAATAGCAGAATAACTGAAGCAGAAGAATGGATAAGTGACCTGGAAGACAGAATGGTAGAATTCACAACCACAGAACAGAATAAAAAAAAAAGAATGAGAAGAAATGAAAACAACCTAAGAGACCTCTGGGACAACATTAAATGCAACAACATTCACATTATAGGGGTCCCAGAAAGAGAAGAGAGAGAGAAAGTACCCAAGAAAATATTTGAAGAGATTATAGTCAAAAACTTCCCTAACATGGGAAAGGAAATAGCCACCCAAGTCCAGAAAACGCAGAGTCCCAGGCAGGACAAACCCAAGGAGAAAAATGCCTAGACACATAGTAATTAAACTGGCAAAAATTAAAGACAAAGAATAATTATTGAAAGCAGCAAGGGGAAAACGACAAATAACATACAAGGGAACTCCCATAAGGTTAACAACTGACTTTTCAGCAGAAACTCTACAAGCCAGAAGGGAGTGGCATGATATATTTAAAGTGATGAAAGGGAAGAACCTACAACCAAGATTACTCTACCTGGCAAGTATCTCATTCAGATTTGACAGATAAATCAAAAGTTTTACAGACCAGCAAAAACTAAGAGAATTCAGCACCACCAAACCAGCTCTACAACAAATGCTAAAAGAACTTCTCTAAGTGGGAAACACAAGAGAAGAAAAGAACCTACAAAAACAAACCCATTACAATTAAGAAAATGGTAATAGGAACATACATATGGATAATTACCTTAAATGTGAATGGATTAAAGGCTCCAACCAAAAGACACAGGCTCGCTGATTGGATACAAAAACAAGACACAAACAGACTGAAAGTGAGGGGATGGAAAAAGATATTCCATGCAAATGGAAATCAAAAGAAAGCTAGAGTAACAATACTCATATAAGATAAAATAGACTTTAAAATAAAGAATGTTACAAGAGACAAGGAAGGACACTACATAATGATCAAGGGATCAATCCAAGAAGAAGATGTAACAATTATATATGCACCCAACATAGTATCACATCAAAGCATAAGGCAACTGCTAACAGCTATAAAAGAGGAAATTGACAGTAACACAATAATAGTGTGGGACTTTAACACCTCACTTACACCAATGGACAGATCAGTCAAACAGAAAATTAATAAGGAAACACAAGCTTTAAATGACACAATAGACCAGATAGAATTAATTGATATTTATAGGACATTTCATGCAAAAACTGCAGATTACACTTTCTTCTTAAGTGCACACGGAACATTCTCCAGGATAGATCACAACTTGCAACACAAATCAATCCTTGGTAAATTTAAGAAAATTGAAATCATATCAAGCATCTGTTCTGACCAAAATGCTATAAGATTAGGAATCAATTACAGGGGAAAAAACGTGACTAACCCAAACACATGTAGGCTAAACAATACATTATTAAATAAACTAGAGATCACTGAAGAAATCAGAGAGGAAATAAAAAAAATATCTAGAGACACATTACAAGAAAAACACAATGATCCAAAACCTATGGGATGCAGCAAAAGCAGTTCTAAGAGGGAAGTTTATAGCAATACAAGCCTATCTCAAGAAACAAGATAAATCTCAAATAAACAATGTAACCTTACAGCTAAAGGAACTAGAGAAAGAAGTACAAACAAAACTCAAAGTTAGTAGAGGGAAAGAAATAAAGATCAGAGCAGAAATAAATGAAATAGAAACAAAGAAAACAATAGAAATGATCAATAAATCTAAAAGCTGGTTCTTTGAAAACATAAACGAAATCGGTAAACCATTAGCCAGACTAATGAGGAAAAAGAGGGAGAGGATTCAAATCAATAAAATTAGAAATGAAAAAGGAGAAGTTACAACAGACACCACAGAAATACAAAGCATCCTAAGAGGCTATTGCAAGCAACTATATGCCAATGAAATGTACAACCAGGAAGAAATGGACAAATTCTTAGAAAGGTATAACCTCCCAAGACTGAACCAGGAAGAAATAGAAAATATGAACAGACCAATCACAAGTAATGAAATTGAAACTGTGATTAAAAATCTTCCAACAAACAAAAGTCCAGGACCAGATGGCTTCACACGTGAATTCTATCAAACATTCAGAAAAAACTTAACACTATCCTTCTCAAACTCTTCCAAAAATTTGAAGAGGAAGGAACACTCCCAAACTCATTCTATGAAGCCACCATCACCCTGATACCAAACCAGGCAAAGATATCACACAAAAAGAAAATTACAGACCAGTATCACTGATGAATATAGATGTAAAAATCCTGAACAAAATACTAGCCAACAGATTCCCACAACACATTAAAAGGATCATACACCATGATCAAGTGGGATTTATCCCAGGGATGCAAGGATTCTTCAATATGCATAAATCAATCAATGTGAAGCACCATATTAACAAATTGAAGAAGAAAAACCATATGATCATCTCAGTTGATGCGGAAAAAGCTTTTGACAAAATTCAACACCGGTTTATGATAAAAACTCTCCAGAAAGTGGGCATAGAGGGAACCTACCTCAACATAATGAAGGCCATATACAACAAACCCACAGCAAACGTCATTCTCAATGGTGAAAAACTGAAAGCATTTCCTCTAAGATAAGGAACAGGACAAAGATGTCCACTCTCACCACTATTATTCAACATAGTTTTGGAAGTCCCAGCCATAGCAATCAGAGAAGAAAAAGAAATAAAATGAATACAAATTGGAAAAAAAGGAGTAAAACTGTCACTGTTTGCAGGTGACATGATACTATACATAAAGAATCCTAAAGATGTCACCAGAAAACTACTAGAGCTAATCAATGAATTGGTTAAGTTGCAGGATACAAAATTAATGTACAGAAATCTCTTGCATTCCTATACACTAATGATGTAAAATCTGAAAGAGAAATTAAGGAAACACTCCCATTTACCATTTCAACAAAAAATAATAAAATACCTAGGAATAAACATACCTAGGGTGACAAAAGACCTGTATGCAGAAAACGATAAGACACTGATGAAAGAAATTAAAGATGATAGAAACAGATGGAGAGATATACCATGTTCTTGGATTGGAAGAATCAATATTGTGAAAATGACTATACTACCCAAAGCAATCTACAGATTCAATGCAATCTGTATCAAAGTACCACTGGCATTTTTTGTGGAACCAGAACAAAAAATCTTAAAATTTGTATGGAGACACAAAAGACCTCAAATAGCCAAAGCAGTCTTGAGGGAAAAAAACGGACCTGGAGGAATCAGACTCCCTGACTTCAGACTCTCCTACAAGGCTAAAGTAATCAAGACAATATGGTACTGGCACAAAAACAGCAATATAGATCAATGGAACAGGATAGAAAGCCCAGAGATAAACCCACATACCTATGGTCAACTAATCTATGACAAAGGAGGCAAGGATATACAATGGAGAAAAGACAGTCTCTTCAATAAGTGGTGCTGGGAAAACTGGACAGCTACATGTAAAAGAATGAAATTAGAACGCTCCCTAACACCATACACAAAAATAAACTCAAAATGGATTAAAGACCTAAATGTAATACCAGACACTATAAAACTCTTAGAGGAAAACATAGGAAGAACACTCTTTGACATAAATCACAGCAAGATCTTTTTTGATCCACCTCCTAGAGTAATGGAAATAAAAACAAAAATAAACAAATGGCACCTAATGAAACTTAAAAGCTTTTGCAAAGCAAAGGAAACTACAAACAAAATGAAAAGATAACCCTCAGAATGGGAGAAAATATTTGCAAACGGATCAATAGACAAAAGATTAATCTCCAAAATATATAAACAGCTCATGAAGCTCAATATTAAAAAAACAAAAAACCCAATCCAAAAATGGGCAGAAGACCTAAATAGACATTTCTCCAAAGAAGACATACAGATGACCAAGAAGCACATGAAAAGCTGCTCAACATCACTAATTATTAGAGAAATGCAAATCAAAAGTACAATGAGGTATCATCTCACACCAGTTAGAATGGGCATCATCAGAAAATCTACAAACAACAAATCCTGGAGAAGGTGTGGAGATAAGGCAACACTTTTGCACTGTTGGTGGGAATGTAAATTGATACAGCCACTATGGAGAACAGTGTGGAGGTTCCTTAAAAAACTAAAAATAGAGTTACCATATGATCCAGCAATCCCACTACTGGGCATATACCCAGAGGATACCATAATTCAAAAGACACATGCACCCTAATGTTCATTGCAGCACTATTTACAATAGCCAGGTCATGGAAGCAACCTAAATGCCCATCGACAGATGAATAGATAAAGAAGATGTGGTACATATATACAATGGAATATTTCTCAGCCATAAAAAGGATCGAAATTAGGTCACTTGCAGAGACGTGAATGGATCTAGAGACTGTTATACAGAGTGAAGTAAGTCAGAAAGTGAAAAGCAAATATCGTATATTAACGAATATATGTGGAACCTAAAAAAATGGTACAGATGAACCTGTTTGCAGGGCAGAAATAGAGACACAGATGTAGAAAACAAACGTATGGACACCAGTGGGGGAAAGTGGCGGGTTAGGGGTTATGGTGTGATGAATTGGGAGGTTGGGATTGACCTATATACACTAATATGTATAAAATGGATAACTAATAAGAACCTGCTGTATAAAAAATAAAGAAAATTTAAAAATTAAAAAAAAAAGGGCAGAAGACCTAAATAGACATTTCTCCAAGGAAGACATACAGATGGCCAAGAGGCACATTAAAAAATATTAAAAAGCAGGAAGACATTTTTTACAGGAAAGCTAGACTTTGCCAGGCAGGAGGAGACAGTGTACTGTATTTTTAAAGGGAGATATAACATGTGCTCCAAAGACCAAAGCGATCATTTGGATTACAGCAAAAAATAGAAATGGAAAGGAAATAAATGATAAGAAGCTACTACATCTCAGGCAGGTTGAAAAAGCAGATTTAGAAATATGTATGCAGATAAGAAAAGCCTATAAAAAAGCTAAGGCATTAATCATGGAAATTTATAATTACACCCATGCCAACAAGGCTGACTATAGGAGGAGGCCTGTGGAAGGTGGCACACTTGAAGAAAACTGAATGTATAATGTAAAGATAATATTCATAAAGAAAACATATCTGTATGTACACTGGAGTTAGATTTTGGAAACAGCCTCATAGAAATGATAAATGTGGTTGGTATAAATAGAATCAATAGGAAAATGAAAAAAAAAAAGAGAAAAAGAAAAGACAGTAATACACAGTGATTAAATATCAAGACAGTTTTATGTAGTTCAGTGTAAGAAATTTCACCATTCAGTAGATTTAGTGAGCACCTACTGTACATAAAGCACAGAATTTTAGAAACTAATACAAAGATGGATGAGACACAGTCTCCAGACTCACAAACTACAGTTTGAATTTATGCAGTATTTACTGGTGTTTAGTGAGTATGCCAAGTCTTTAATTTATGATAGTCTATTTTTGCTGGGTTGAAAATAACACATACATTTCCAGTTGAGTCTTCTGATTCAAGTAACAAAACTCCACAAAGCTTAGTTATACTAACAAAGAAGTTGTATCAATTTGATATGGGAACACAAAGGCAAAAAGCACCAAGATCAAATAAGAAACTGAATCCTTCATCTGAAATGCCGAAACAAAAACAGAACAGACAAAGCAAAGCCAAGCAAGCCCTCTTTCAGCTTGGCTCTTTCCAAGTATATGGTTTCTTAACTCAGCTTTTTTCCATACGGTTGCACTAAGAAGCATTTTAGCATTGTGTACAGTTTCTGACATCTAGTCACCTGTGTTTGAATTCTTGATCCACACTTACTGTGTCGTGTGACACAAGTTGAATTCCTGTAACACACTTACTGGGTCTTGGAGCAAGTTACTTATCCTTTCTGTGTCTGTTTCTTCAATGTTAAATGGGGCTAACAATACCTGTTTCACAGATTCTCTCCACAATAGAGATGAAAGGAGGAAAATAAGTAAATAATTGTGAATAGTACCTAGCACATTGTAGGGACTAAATAACTGTTCACTCTTTTCTATCTCCAAGGTGGTTGCCTTTCAGCTCTGGAGTTTTTGTTTAATATAACCTTTACTTTTAGCAACATGTCAAGATTAAATTGTAATCCTTAAATCTCAAGTCTAAATTTCCAGAAGGAATAGGCCAATAATCATAAAATACCTAAGCATTTTAATAAATACCTATTATTTAATAATTATTATAAATTATAAGGTTACAAACTAGGTGGTTTTACAGCTGAATTCAATCTATCCTTTATATAAGAAACCACAATTCTATATCTATTCCAGATAGTCAAGATCATGGAAAAAAGATGCAATCTATCCCGTTTTACTTTACAAAGTTATTTTAGCACAATTTTAATAGCAAAGCAATTTTAGCAGCAAAATAATATCGTAGAGAAAGATATCCAAAGGCTTAGTGATAGTGGAATCTTAGAGTGTTTTATCATGGAAGACCTGCTCACACTCCCTGGAAAGGTCAAGAACACAGAGTTTTTAACCAAGACTATGAGAAATAAATTTGTGAGAGGAGCCTCAGCACCACTGAAGGTCTCTGTGGTGACCCTTCTTTGTAAGTCAGACGTTAGTGATAACTGCTACCATTGAAGAAGGATCCCTAAATGCAGTGAGAATGACAGAATCCTAGAGTGGCAGGAGCCAAGTGATGGTACTCATTCACCAAAGACAAGGTGATCATAATTACTGAAATGGACAGTGAAGGCAAAACAGTAATCAGAATAGTTTTCCTTGCAGAGACCTTTGCCACTGGCTATTTCATCATATCATTCCTAAAAATTAATATATGGGAAACCTACTGTGTTCTTCATGTGATTATTCAATGTGGTTTGAGCACATATAATGGGCATTTGGATTCTTAGAGGAAAAGCTTGGAATGAGAAATTCCAGAATTTGATTTCTGCCACATTCTACTAGCCAACCCAGTCAGAGTCAGCCCATATTCAAGAAGAGGGGAAATAATCTCCATTTCCTGAATGGGGGTGTTCATACGGGGAGGGAAGGAATTTATTGTAGGAGACCAACTATCACAGTCCACACTCTGGCAACAATAACCACATGCCTCTTGTATGCAAAATATACTCAAATATTGTATTCATTAAATCATTGGTTGGCAATACAGGATCTTATCAGCAGGTGTGGAAGAAGCTTCTCATGTAGCACAATAGAAGCAACATCTCAGGTGCATTTTCTCATTTGCCGAGATAAGTTATCTTCCCTAGAACATATCCAGTTTTACAGTGGTGAAATAGAGACAGCATAATCACAGCAGACATGCCAGCTCACAAGGGGGAAAAAAAAAACACAATACAGTTAATGGTACATAGAAATTTTGAAATCAAACTGGGCACATAGTGCTATTTCCTCCAACTCCAGAGGCAAGAACTTTTCTTTGCTTGGGACTCAATTTTTCTCCCCAGGAGTAGTTATCAATGGCTGTTGACTTTCCCTCTGGAATTTTGACTCTTCCCTCTGATTCATCTTTTATTTTTCACTAGAAATGATCCATGTTTGCAGCTAAGTAGCATCCTCTGCTTGCAGGTAGAAGGACTGGAATCCAGTGACCTCTTTACATATTGAACTATGTTCCTTTTAGTCAAAGATGATATGTCTTTAAATATTCTTGAGATCTTCCTGCATATCAAGTTATAATAAATCTGCTTAGGCAAAAGTCTCAATCAGAAATATATTTGAGAGGGTGACCCTCTCCCTACTTTAGACTGAGATACAGGGTGCTATAGTACAACAATCATAGAATTCTTAGAAGTATTTCTGTCTGGGTGAGAGCATCTATAAGGCAAATCCCTAAATCTTTCCAACATTTCAAAAAAGGTTCTTACAGACATATTTTGATCTCATCTTTTATCTGAGGCTACAATTTATGGCAAAAACTGTGGATTAGGATTTGATCTTTGGCCACAGGCTTTAAATAAATCATTAGTTAATTTATTTTTGGAGACTATCTTGTGGGCTGGAGAAACTGTAAATGATATATAGTTTGATTTTCCATCTTAGTATATCCTTGTGGAAAATATTTCCCTAAATTTGCCCTGAAAACAGAATAGTCCCTTTTCTAGTTCAACTCTCCTATCTATAACTTATATGTAGCTAAATGAAACCAGTTGACAGTTTCACTATTTGATCTGGAAATCTGTTACTAAAGTATCAAATTCATTAGGTGTAGTTTTTTGAACCATAATGATTAATTTATTACGTCAACTTGGCTAGACTATGGTACCAGCTGTTTGGTCAAACAATAGTTTAGATGTTGCTGCGAAGGTATTCTTTAGACGTGATTAACATATAAATCAGTAGACTCTGAGTAAAGAAGATTACCCTCCATAATGCAGGTAGACCTCACCCAATCAAGTGAAGGTCATAAGCCCAAAGACTGAGGTTTTCTAAAGGAAAAGCAATTCTGCCTAAAGCTTGCAACATATAAATCCTGCCTGAGATTCTAGCCTGCTGGACTGCCCTGCAGATTTTAGACTTAAGACTGCATACAGTATCAGCTCTTACTTGAATCTCCAGCCTGCTAGCTTGTCCTATGAATATCAGACTTGACAGCCCCAACAAATTCAACTTTTTAGTGGCTTATAACAAGAAAAATTTTTCTATCTCTCATTGTTCTGCCAGCTGACTAAGGAGGTTAGGTTGGTGGTTTGTTTATTCTATATAATGTCAGCTAGGGCTAAAACCCAGAGAGCTTGGGTCTCTCCCATCATTGCGAATAATTTTAAGAAGAAGGGAGAGGAAGCTACCAGTTGGCATACAGCCTGGGATCAGAAGTCCCAGGATGTCATATATGCCACATTCTACTAGGTAAGGAGTTACAGGATAAGACAATACTAAAGGAGAGAATCCACCTCTCTATGTGCATAGCTGTAGAAAAAGAATTAATGGTGGTTACTGATGTGGGAAAGGAATTAGTGATGGTCATTGCTGAATACTCTCCACCATGACAAAATTACAGACATCATAAAAAGATGAAATACGAAACTTATCTATAAAAATGATATGTGAGAAAGAGGTGCCTGCTATCTCCACTATTATCCAATAGTTTGTAAGTCAGAGATAATGTAATCAAATGGGGAAAAGTAAATGTGGCAGATTTTATTTTTTAAAGATGGTTGCAACAATATTTACCATTCTACATACTCTTTCTACAGTATATCCTTGATGTTCCTCCTACTGAATAATAGGGTTTATATTGTCTTCCCTAGAATATGGGCAGAGCTTTATAACTACCTTAACAGCTAATAGATACTATGCACTTTCAAGACAAGAATTTTTAAAATACCATGCACTTCTGCTTTGTTTTCTTGCAACTCTCATGTTTGTAAGCCATTCACCATTTTGTGAGAAAGCCCAAGCAGTCACATGCAGATTTTCTGGTTGACAGTCACAGCAAACACTGCAGTCAACAGCCAGCATCAACTGCCAAACATGTGAGTGAATGAGTCCTTCCAGATGAGTCCAACTCTTAACTACTAAGCCATCTCTAGCCTTTGAATATTCCCACTTGAGTCTGGAGATATTTTGAGGGAGAGAAAATCATCTGCATTATACCCTTGCCCAACTCATGACCTACTGAATCTGTGAAAAATAATAAAATATTTATTGCTTTAAGTTTTAAAATTTTAGTTGACATGTATTTTCATGCAGCAATAGATAACTGAAACAGTAATCCTTGGAAAGAAAAAATTAAATTAAATTTGCATGTTACACAGTTGTCTTAATAGATAATTTTTTTGTATGTTTTCCTTTTTGTATGTTTTATATTAGTCTTCACAACAACTATATTTGTAGGTGCTATCGATTCCGATTTGACAGGGGAGGTAACTGAAGAATGGTATGGTTATGCAAATTCTGAAAAATCAGGAATTGACAGAGCTGGAATTTGAACCCAGGTGTTTCACTCCAGAGCATGGATGCTTATCTTTTATCCCAGTGTCCCTAACTAGAAAACCCAAGAGAAAGGGAAAGGAAAGCTCCAAAAAGAGGAATCAGAGAGAACAAGAAATGATCTAGAAAATAAATAGAATTCAACACAATAGAGTTCAAGAACGGAGGAATAAGGCTGGTGAATTAAGAAACAACAAAATGATATTTATTGAAAGCAGTGATGGACACAGTGAATTTCATTGTGGCTGAGAAGCTATGCCAAATATCCATGAGGTTGTGTCCTGAATAAGTGGTATTTTTTTTTTTTTTTTTTTTCTGGCTAGATCTAAGTCATTGTAAGAGAATCATGAAAATTTGTTCTCTTTTCCAGAGGTAACTAGAAAACAAAGTCAGTGTTGACCATTTATCTTTCTTTTCTTAACATTTTCTGTATTTACTTTCCATGCATGGTAGATACGCAACAGTAATTATTGTCTATTTCAAGTGTGATTTTTTTTTTTAACATCTTTATTGAAGTATAATTTCTGTACAATGGTGTGTTAGTTTCTGCTGTATAACAAAGTGAATCAGCTATATGTATACATTTATCCCATATCCTCTCCCTCTTGCGTCTCCCTCCCACCCTCCCTATCCCACCCCTCTAGGTGGTCAAAAAGCATGGAGCTGATCTGCCTGTGCTATGTGGCTGCTTCTCACTAGCTATCTGTTTTAAACTTGGTAGTGTATATATGTCCATGCCTCTCTCTCACTTCGTCCCAGCTTACACCTCTCCCTCCCTGTGTCCTCAAGTGCATTCTCTACCTCTGAGTCTTTATTCCTGTCATGCCCCTAGGTTCCTCAGAATCATTTTTTTTTTTTTTTTTTTAGTTTCCATATATATGTGTTAGCATATGGTATTTTTTTTTCTCTTTCTGACTTACTTCATTCTGTATGACAGACTCCAAGTCCATCCACCTCACTACAAATAACTCAATTTTGTTTCTTTTCATGGCTGAGTAATATCCCATTGTACATATGTACCACATATTCTTTATCCATGCCTCTGTTGATGGACATTTAGGTTGCTTCCATGTCCTGGCTATTGTAAATAGTGCTTCAATGAATATTGGGGTATGTGTATCATTTCAAATTATGGTTTCCTCTGGGTATATGTGCAGGAGTGAGATTGCTGGGTCATATGGTATTTCTATTTTTAGTTTTTTAAGGGACCTCCATACTATTCTCCATAGTGGCTGTATCAATTTACACTCCCACCAACAGTGCAGGAGGGTTCCCTTTCCTCCACACCCTCTCCAGCATTTACTGTTTGTAGATTTTATGATGATGGCCATTCTGACCTGTGTGAAGCGATACCTCATTGTAGTTTTGATTTGCATTTCTCTAATGATTAGTGATGTTGAGCATCCTTTCATGTGTTTGTTGGCAATCTGTATATCTTCTTTGGAGAAAGGTCTATTTAAGTCTTCTGCCCATTTTTGGATTGGGTTCTTTCTTTTCTTTGATACTGAGCTGCATGAGCTGCTTGTATATTTTGGAGGTTAATCCCTTGTCAGTTGCTTCGTTTGCAAATATCTTCTCCCATTCTGAGGGTTGCCTTTTCGTCTTGTTTATGGTTTCCTTTGCTGTGCAAAAGCTTTTAAGCTTCACTAGGTCCCATTTGTTTATATTTGTTTTTATCTCCATTTCTCTAGGAGGTGGGTCAAAAAGGATCTTACTGTGATTTATGTCATTGAGTGTTCTGCCTATGTTTTCCTCTAAGAGTTTTATAGTGTCTGGCCTTACATTTAGGTCTTTAATCCATTTTGAGTTTATTTTTGTGTATGGTGTTAGGGAGTGTTCTAATTTCATTCTTTTACATGTAGCTGTCCAGTTTATCCAGCACCACTTATTGAAGAGACTGTTTTTTCTCCATTGCATATTCTTGCCTCCTTTATCAAAGATAATGGGACCATATGTGCGTGGGTTTATATCTGGGCTATCTCTACTGTTCTATTGATCTATATTTCTGTTTTTGTGCCAGTTCCATACTGTCTTGATTACTGTAGCTTTGTAGTACAGTCTGAAGTCCAGGAGCATGATTCCTCCAGCTCTGTTTTTCTTTCTCAAGATAGCTTTGGCCATTCAGTGTCTTTGTGTTTCCATACAAATTGTGAAATTTTTTGTTCTAGTTCTGTGAAAAATGCCATTGGTAGTTTGATAAGGATTGCATTGAATCAGTAGATTGCTTTGGGTATACCGTTATTTTCACAATGTTTATTCTTCCAATCCAAGAACATGGTATATCTCTCCATCTGTTTGTGTCATTTTTAAATTCTTTCATCAGTGTCTTTAGTTCTCTGTATGCAAGTCTTTTGTCTCCTTGGGTAGGTTTATTCCTAGGTATTTTATTCTTTTTGTTGCAATGGTAAATGTGAGTGTTTTTTTATATTCTCTTTCAGATATTTCATCGTTAGTGTATAAGAATGCAAGGGATTCCTGTGCATTAATTTTGTATGCTGCTACTTTACCAAATTCATTGATTTGCTCTAGTAGTTTTCTGGTAGCATCTTTAGGATTCTCTATGTATGTACAGTATCATGTCATCTGCAAACAGTGACAGTTTTACTTCTTCTTTTCCAATTTGTATTCCTTTTATTTCTTTTTCTTCTCTGATTGCTGTGGCTAAAACTTCCAACCTATGTTGAATAATAGTGGTGAGAGTGGGCCACCTTGTCTTTTTCCTGATCTTAGAGGAAATGGTTTCAGGTTTTTACCATTGAGAACAATGTTGGCTGTGAGTTTGTCATATATGGCCTTTAGTATATTGTGGTAAGTTCCCTCTATGTCTACTTTCTGGAGGGTTTTTATCATAAATGTGTTTTGAATTTTGTTGAAAGCTTTTTCTGCATCTATTTAGATGATCATATGGTTTTTATTCTTCAGTTTGTTAATGTGGTGTATCACATTGATTGATTTGCATCTATTGAAGAATCCTTGCATTCCTGGGAAAAACCCCACTTGATTATGGTGTATGATCCTTTTAATGTGCTTTTGGATTCTGTTTGTTAGTATTTTGTTGAGGATTTTCGCATCTATGTTCATCAGTGATATTTGGCTTGCAGTTTTCATTTTTTGTGGCATCTTCTTCTGGTTTTGCTATCAGTGTGCTGGTGGCCTCGTAGAATGAGTTTGGCAGTATTCCTCCCTCTGCTATATTTTGGAAGAGTTTGAGAAGGATAGGTGTTAGCTCTTCTCTAAATGTTTGATAGAATTCACCTGTGAAGCCATATGGTCCTGGGTTATTTTTTGTTAAAATATTTCTAATTACAGTTTCAATTTCAGTGCTTGTGATTGATCTGTTTATACTTTCTACTTCTTCCTGGTTCAGTGTCAGATGGTTGTGCTTTTCTAAGAATTTGTCCATTTCTTCCAGGTTGTCCATTTTACTGGCTTGTAGTTGCTTGCAGTAATCTCTCATGATCCTTTGTATTTCTGCAGTATCCGTTTTTACTTCTTTTTCATTTCTAATTCTGTTGATTTGTGTCATTTCGCATTTTTTTCTTGATGAGTTCGGCTAATGGTTTATCAATTTCATTTATCTCCTCAAAGAACCAGCTTTTAGTTTTATTGATCTTTGCTACTGTTGCCTTCATTTCTTTTCATTTATTTCTGATCTGATCTTTATGATTTCTTTCCTTCTGCTAACTTTGGCATTTTTTTTGTTCTTCTTTCTCTAATTCCTTTAGGTGTAAGGTTAGGTTGTTTATTTGAGATTTTTCTTGTTTCTTGAGGTAGGATTGTATTGCTATAAACTTCCCTCTTAGAGCTGTTTCTGCTGCATCCCATAGGTTTTGGGTCATTGTGTTTTCATTGTCATTTGTTTCTAGGTATTTTTTGATTTCCTCTTTGATTTCTTCAGTGATCTCTTGGTTATTTAGTAGCATATTGTTTAGCCTCCATGTGTCTGCACTTTTTACAGATTTTTTCCTGTAATTGATATCTAGTCTCATAGCATTGTGGTCAGAAAATATACTTGATAAGATTTCACTTTTCTTAAATTTACGAAGGCTTGATTTGTGACCTACGATATGATCTATCCAGAAGCCTATTCCATGAGTACTTGAGAAGAAAGAGTATTCTGGTTTTTTTGGATGGAATGGAGTATAAATATCAATTAACTCCGTCTTGTTAAATGTATCATTTAAAACTTTTGTTTTCTTATTTATTTTCCTTTTGGATGACCTGTCCATTGGTGAAAGTGGCATGTTAAAGTCCCCTACTATGATTGTGTTACTGTCGATTTCCCCTTTTATTGCTGTTAGCATTTGCCTTATGTATTGAGGTGCTCCTATGTTGGGTGCATAAATGTTAACAATTGTTATATCTTCTTCTTGGATTGATCCCTTGAACTTTATGTAGTGTCCTTCTTTGCCCCTTGTAACAGTCTTTATTTTAAAGTTTACTTTGTCTGATATGATAATTGCTACTCCAGCTTTCTTTTGATTTCCATTTGCATGGACTATCTTTTTCCATCCCCTCACTTTCATACTGTACCTGTCCCTGGGTCTGAAGTGGGTCTCTTATAGACAACATATATATGGGTCTTGTTTTTTTATCCATTCAGCCAGTCTGTGTTGTTTGGTTTGAGCATTGAAACCATTTACATTAAGGTAATTATCGATATGTATGTTCCTATTACCATTTTCTTAATTGTGTTGGGTTCGTTATTGTAGGTCTTTTCCTTCTCTTGTGTTACCTGCCTAGAGAAGTTCCTTTAGCATTTGTTGTAAAGCTGGTTTGGTGGTGCTGAATTCTCTTAGCTTTTGCTTGTCTGTAAATGTTTTAATTTCTCCATCGAATCTGAATGAAATCCTTGCTAGGTAGAGTAATCTTTGTTGTAGGTTTTTCCTTTCCATCACTTTAAATATGTCCTGCCACTCCCTTCTGTCTTGCAGAGTTTCTGCTGAAAGATTAGCTGTTAAACTTATGAGGATTCCCTTGTATGTTATTTGTTGCTTTTCCCTTTCTGCTTTTAATATTTTTTCTTTGTATTTAATTTTTGATAGTTTGATTAATATGTGTCTTGGCATGTTTCTCCTTGGATTTATCCTGTATGGGACTCTCTGCGCTTCCTGGACTTGATTGTCTATTTCCTATTCCATATTAGGGAAGTTTTCAACTGTAATCTCTTCAAATATTTTCTCAGTCCCTTTCTTTTTCTCTTCTTCTTTGGGACCCTATAATTCGAATGTTGGTGCATTTAATGCTGTCCCATAGGTTACTAAGACTGTCCTCAATTGTTTTCATTCTTTTTTCTTTATTCTGCTCTGTGGTAATTATTTCCCTTATTTTATCTTCCAGGTCACTTATCTGTTCTTCTGCCTCAGTTATTCTGCTACTGATTCCTTCTAGAGAATTTTAAATTTCATTTATTGTGTTCATCATCATTTATTTGATCTTTAGTTCTTCTAGGTCCTTGTTAAAACTTTCTTGTATTTTCTCCATTCTATTTCCAAGATTTTGGATCATCTCTACTATCATTACTCTGAATTATTTTTCAGGTAGACTGCCTATTTCCTCTTCATTTGTTTGGTATGGTGGGTTTTTATCTTGCTCCTTCATCTGCTGTGTACGTCTCTGTCTTCTTATTTTGTTTAACTTACTGTGTTTGCAGTCTCCTTTTCTCAGGCTGCATGTTGGTAGTTCCCATTGTTTTGGGTGTACGCCCCCAGTGGCTAATATTGATTCTGTGGGTTGTGTAGGCTTCCTGGTGGAGGAGACTGGTGCCTGTGTTCTGGTGGATGAGACTGGATCTTGTTTTACTGGTGGGAACGACCATGTCCAGTGGTGTGTTTTGGGGTGCATGTGAACTTATTATGATTTTTGGCAGCCTCTCTGCTAATGGGTGGGATTGTATTCCTGTGTTGCTAGTTGTTTGGCATGGGGTGTCCAGCACTGGAGCCTGCTGGTCATTGAGTGGAGCTGGGTCTTAACGTTGAGATGGAGATCTCTGGGAGAGCTCTCACCAATTGATATTATGTGGGTCTGGGAGCTCTCTGGTGGTCCAGTGTCCTGAACTTGGATCTCCAATCTCAGAGGCTCCGGCCTGACACCCGGCCGGAGCACCAAGATCCTGTCAGCCAACTCAGCTCAGAAGAAAAGAGAGAACAAAAGAAAGAATATAAAAGTTTTTAAAATAAAAAAAAAATTATTAAAATATAAAAAGTAATAAAAAAAAAGGAGAGAGCAACCAAACCAATAAACAAATCCACCAATGATAACAAGCACTAAAAACTAAACTAAGATAAACATAAAAATCAGAAGCTAGTCAGTCACATGCAGCAAACCCCAAATCTACAGTTGCTCCCAAAGTTAACCACCTCAATTTTGAAATGATTCCTTGTGTATTCAGGTATTCCACAGATACAGGGTACCTCAAATTGATTGTTGGTATTTAAACCACTTCTCCTGAGGCTGCATGGAGGAATTTCGTTTTCTCTTCTTTGTTCACACAGCTCCTGGGGTTCAGCTTTGATTGGTCCTGCCTATACATGTAGGTCCTCCTCTGGCATCTCTCTGTCACCCGGACAGGAGGGGGTTAAAGGAGCGGCTGGTTATGGGGCTCTGGCTCACTCAGGCCAGTGGGAGGGAGGGGTATGGAATGCAGGGGGAACCTGCGGCAGCAGAGGCTGACATGACGTTGCAACAGCCTGAAGTATGCCATGTGTTCTCCCAGGGAAGTTGTCCCTGGGTCACAGGATCCTGGCAGTGGCGGTCTGCACAGACTCCTGGGAGGGGAGTTGTGGATAGTGACCTGTGCTTGCACACAGGATTCTTGGTGGCTGCAGCAACAGTGTTAGTGTTTCATGCTCCTCTCTGGGGTCTGCACTGACAGCCGTGGCTTGTGCCTGTCTCTGAAGCTCATTTAGACGGTGTTCTGAATCTCCTCTCCTCACGTACCCCGAAACAATTGTCTCTTGCCTCTTAGGCAGGTCCAGAGTTTTCCCAGATTCCCTCCCAGTTAGCTGTGGTGCACTAGCCCCCTTCAGGCTGTGTTCACGCAGCCAACCCCAGTTCTCTCCCTGGGATCCGACCGAAGCCCGAGCCTCAGCTCCCAGCCCCTACCTGCCCTGGCGATGAGCAGACAAACCTCTCAGGCTGGTGAATGATGGCCAGCACTGATCCTCTGTGTGGGAATCTCTCCACTTTGCCCTCTGCACCCCTGTTGCTGTGCTCTCTCTGTGGCTCTGAAGCTCTCCCCACAACCTGCCATCTCCACCAGTGAAGGGACTTCCTAGTGTGTGGAAACTTTTCCTCCTTCACAGCTCCCTCCCAGAGGGGCAGGTCCCATCCTTATTCTTTTATCCCTGTTTTTTCTTTTATCTTTTGCCCTACCCAGGTACGTGTGGAGTTTCTTGCCTTTGGGGAAGTCTGAAGTCTTCTGCCAGCGTTCAGTAAGTGTCCTGTAGGAATTGTTCCACATGTAGATGTATTTTTGAAGTGTTTGTGGGAAGGAAGGTGGTCTCTGTGTCTTACTCCTCTGTCATCTTGAAGATCCTTGACCTCGAGTGTGATTTTGAAAGAGGCAACTCTCCATTAAATATGTAATTCTGTTTATGTGTTTCTGAGTGTGTGTGTGTGTGCATATGTGTGTGCATGTATCTTAATTGTAAAGAGACACCAAGAGCCTGCTTGGCTTTCAGTAATGAAGATAATGATCAAGCCTAGAGTTTTGACTTAGACAAGTGTATATGTGGAGTGCCAATCGCTGTGTTCAGTTTAGGCCATATGAACTTGGGGTGTTTTTATTATATCACAGTGGAGTCACTAGATAATAATTGAAAAATATAGGTCTGTATCAGAAATCATGGTTGAATCTATGTACAAATGATACTTAAGCCATAAATATGACTCATTTTTATCTATTTATCAATTACCCCAAATATAAATAGACATTTACTTATCATATATTCCATACATCTACAAAGTTGCTTTAATGAAATTCTGAATACAATATTTTTTATTAAAGTAAATGTGTATACTGTAACTAAAATAGAGGGGAATTCACTCTTAGCTAAGTATTGTAATAATATACTTGGGGTTCAGCAACGAAAATATAATCTCTTCTAGACATTTCAAACAGGATAATATCTGATCAGAAAAATAGGTGCTTACAAAATAGGTGGAGGAGTTAAAGTCAGAAGTGGAGGAAGGGTGCTTTGAGCTGTCAGTTTTGTCACTCCTCACTAGTTCTTAGGACACCAGTAAGTTACTTTTGCCACCTTACTTACTGTCACTGCCCAGATCAAGAGCTACAAGAAATCCCACCAATGCAGTTGTCTGCAGCACCAAGGCAAATAATTTGCAAAGGAACTCCTAGCTGTTAAAAAAACCTGTGGAAGCCCATGTGGCTGCTTGTCACTGCTGGAGAAAGATTGATGATTTCTGCTTCCCTTTTGCCTTTTAGAATTTATGTAAAGGGCTCTCACTGAAAAAATGACAATCACATCCCAATACCTGGAGGTGAAACATTCTGGCAAACACATTGGTCTTTCGGAACCCGTGATAATGGGGAGAACAAAGGAGAAAATAGAAATAAATTCTATTTTGAGTTAAAGTAACCTTTATGGCTACATTAAAAGAAGCTGTTCCCTCAAGATTTTATTTTACACTGAGGTTATGAGCACATCTTTTTATTTGCTTCTTAAATGATGGTTCTCTCTTTAAAGTTGTGTCTATACCTAACTAGAGAGAGATGGGCTAAAAAATAAAATGAGGTTGATATCAATCATAATTTGAGCAGTCTGAACATGAGGTTGGAACTTTAGCAAAATGCACTGTAGAGGACAAGAGTTGAGGAGTTGGAAGTTTGAACCTACTACACAGAGGCCAACCACTATAAGGGGTAGTAGGCGGGGCAGTGTACAATGCAGTGACTTGTTCTGTGAATCAAATGATGTTCAGGGATCAAAGTATTCCAATCTGTTAGTTAGTACATAACATATTGATGAAGGACAAATTGTCATTTGTCCATACCAGTTCAACATTCATCTCAAATGTCTTCTCCTCCCGCCTACACTGACCTCATAGAGACACTCAATCTGTGCTTTAGACTACAACTCTATGCATATTTCCAAAATAGTACTTTCCCCACATCTACTGTATTTCTCTATCCATATGTATGTTTCTTTCTTTAGACAAGAACTCTTTGAAGTTAAAGATCATGCCTTTTTAAACTCTTTGGTGAGCTCAGCTTAGAAATAGCAGGATCTAAAGTGTGAAATAGTTAACTTATGGCAGAAAACTAACTTCAAGAACTGGACCGACCATCTTGGGGAGAAAAGAAAAGGGAGAAAAAGAGAGGATAAGAGGAATTCATGCTGTGTGCATGTGTGTGTGTGTGGAACAGGGATGTTACAGTTTCAAGTCTTGTGCAAACTATTAGAGCTCATTGCCAACTGGGCAATGGTATTTTATGGGAAATTAAATTGAATTCAATATTAAAGAATCTTTTCTAACTTAAGAAATATATAGTACTTCCTCTCCTGGCCATAACTGGGCACTCCTTCCTCTGTGCTCTTTCATGACACATAACACTTAATTGCCCTTATTGTTTACATCCTGCTGTGTTTTATTATATTTTTAAGACCCGTGTGTTTTATGGACCACAAAAAAAAATTTTTTTTTTTTTTTTTTTATCTCCTAAACACTTAACACAATGCCTACAGTATACTGGGTGTCCCTGTGACTGTCCATGTTGAGCTTTAGGAGAAAGGAGTGAATGAATTAGGTATAATTTTAATCAGTTTTGAATTATTCATGTTTTAAACAACACTCCATTGCTTAGAAACGTACACTTTGGAAAAAAAATGTAGAAATTGGCAGTCCATGGTGTGGTGAACTTATAACCATGTTAAAATGTCAATTTCCAAGGCCATCTGTGTTGGAAACATGGCTAATATTTTTTATTATGAAATCATGGCTTTAGACCTTGGCCACAGGCATCTGACAAACTAAATAGAAGTTCTAATGGACAGTCCAACCCTCTTAATCACCTATCTCAGACGTGCACATTAGAACACTCCGAGAAAGAGTGAGATTTCATTTTTTAAAGCACTGAATTGGACATGTATAAGTCATAGGTAAGGTACAATAAGTTGAAGACTTTGGGAAAGATATTTTATGGGAAAAAAATGTTTTTTTCCAAAAATTCACAGAAAAACAAATAACAATTTGAGAATGATTAAACACACATACATGCACACATGAACTTACACATAGTTTTGAAAACTAAACCTTATTTAGAAAAAACATGTTTGATAAGTTTGCAGGAGAGTTTATAAAGTATGTATTTTTACAGAAGCAATCAGGATAAGAATATGTGTATTTAAGATAATTAGGAGATCAGTTTCAAATAAATTCAAATTTTCCAGTAAATATCTCTTGTACTTCAGGTGACCTTTACACTGGCAAAACGGAGAATGAGTCTGTAAGCCATTTTGATTCTGTGGTGTGAGAGCTCTGATTTCTGAAGAAAGTATAATAAATGCACTTTTTGATGCCATTAATGTTGCATTTACATATTTATGCTAATATTTGTTTTTCATAATTACATAAAAAATATGCAGAACTGACAGTGTTTTTTAAACTAAGAATGCCATTCCCAAACTATTCTTTGTTACATATATATGTATATATACATACTACAAATATATTACTAATAGCATACTATGCATATATTATATTAATACAATAGTATATAAGTATATATAAACAAATATACAAATATATTTTTTTCTGTATATGGAAAAGCCTTGGTAATGTGACTTCCTGGACATTTAGTGAACCCACATATTGTACTCCACAATGTTCCCCATGATTCTCTAGCTTTGATAGGGCTTTAAATATTACATCTCTATTTAACCTGTTCTCCTAACTACTCCTGTTCTATTATTTCTTTCTCTGTCTGCCTTTCTCTTTCAACTTCTCTGCTTCAGATTGGAGAAGCTCCTGAAAATGGATTTGAGGGCAGACCTCAAATCTAACATACAGCTCCGAACTACCTAAACCAATGTATGTTTGAAAGGACAAAAACCAACAAAGACAGTAACAAGAAAGAAAAATACTTAGGCTTGCCTTCTTTCCCCCGATTACTATATATCATATCACCTAATATACTTCACAGATGGGAAAGTGGGAGAAGCTTCTAATATTTGTAATTCCTAAGAGCTTTTTTTAAACTAAAGTCATTGTAGTTTCCTTTTTGAGCAGTAGATAATTATGTAACATGAGATACTCAATTTTCCGGCCTTGTATTTAACATTTAAAACAAATTTTAAAATTCTACCAAGGAAATTTTAATTACTAATTTTTTTTTATTGACAACAGACATATCATGCACGTCATGATTCTATGGCATTTATAACGCCCACATAGATTTATGAGATGAGAAAAAAAAGTTCTTGTTAGATTTGACGAGAGGGCATCTAGGTAGTGTCACAGTTAGTGCAAATCCCTCAAGCAGTGTATGCTACTGTTTGGGGAAGTCAAGGAGAACAATGTGACAGCACAAGGAGTAAGGGGAAGAGGGCTGGAAGTGATGTCAGAGGGGTAGTCTTGGGCAATGTAAACGAGGCTTGGTAGGTCTTTATAAGTATTTGTAATTTTAAGTGTAATTGGAAGTCATGAGAAAGGTGAGAGTGAGAGAATTTTATGATCACTTTAATTAAAGATTAATTGTAGAAAAATGCCTTCAAAA
The DNA here is from genome assembly GCF_965194825.1 of Balaenoptera physalus. Taxonomy (NCBI): domain Eukaryota; kingdom Metazoa; phylum Chordata; class Mammalia; order Artiodactyla; family Balaenopteridae; genus Balaenoptera; species Balaenoptera physalus. The sequence continues at coordinate 133,027,441 of NC_138882.1, read as the reverse complement.
CATTACTTCAATATAAGATACATAAATATATATATACATATAGATATCTTATCTATAGATATATTAAAATACATTTTCTAATATTTTTTATTCATTTCACATCTGAACATTATGTAAAATATGGAGAGAATGTGTTGATATATTAGCTTCAAGGGCAAAGGCAACCAAGCATCCTTTAAGATGAGCTACTGCTGGTCTTTTAAAAGTTGCAGCATCCTATTGATATTTTGTCCTAGGGCGACATTTTAAACCTCTCTGATAAAATGTGGCTGTATATATTTCGGTTAAGATAATTAAAATTAGTTTTATTTTGATATGTTCATGCCTACAAAAAATCAACTTTTATAAAAATAATAACACTAATGTGTATTCTCGAAGAAACAGAGAATCATAGAGGTTGAAGGGATTGCCCTGGGTCTTAAGCTAGCTAGTGGAAAAACCAGACATGAGCTCTCATTTTCTTACCCCAGTGGCCAGAAGTCTTGTCATTTCATCAGCCCTCTTGAAATACTATTATTGTGAATTTCTACACAGTCCTGCCTATGGTAGACATTGGCTAAGGAGACTCGATCAGTGGTTCTCCATCAACTAGAAGTTAGTAGGTCTCTATAGATTTAGGTATTTTTTTATATAATTACTTTTGTTTTGTTTCTTAAATGAAAATATATTTTTTTTGTTTTCATTTTTAGGTTTATTTAAATTAGCATTACATAGTCATGATCAACTATAATTGGGATTTATAAAAAAATATTGAGTTATATACACACAAATATGATTCAGTTTGAACCATCAATTTTGCCATAAAAGAGTTAGTACATATTATTTTATTTACAATGACTATAGCATTGTCTTACTTATGAAGTCTTAGTGTGCCTCCAGCTTCTTTTTGTATTATTCTCTGGGATCCTTATATGTTAATACAAGAGAGTTTATGAACTCCTACTGTTACTATATGGTATTTAGTTCATACCAGGGCTATGCAGTTTTCACTGAAAATAATTATTAGTTTCTACACTTTCCTTTGAGCTCTTTCTTTCTCTTCCTCTTATTCTTCTTTGGTAATTTTATCTCTTTCATACGCACACTTTATAACTTGAATTACACAGCTATATGTGTTTTGCTGTTGTTACTTCTATTTCTAACTCCACTGTGTGGTACTCAGTCACTCTCATGCTGAATGCTACACAGAAACTTCTGTAGCATATCTTAGTCTCTTTTAGCACCTCCTTGATTGGATACATACATTTTTGATCCCCAAAAGGTGGAAGAGACATTCTTTTGCATGAGGACTACAGAGGTATTCCCGAGGCAGTTGCTGGGACTTGACTCTAACCCACCGTGGGGTTCCATGATTCACCATGGGGTAAAGTGGAAAAGTCCATATAATTTTTATGAAAAGCTGGATGGCTAGTCCCTTTTATACTGCTTATACTTTATGTCACTATGAGAAAAATAAAACATTTATCCTCTCAACTCAATTTCTCATCTGTAGTATAAAAATAATAATTCTTACCTCCTATGGTTATTGTAAGAAGGGATCAAAATTTGATTGAATTGCTAAAGTACTCATCAGGTTGGATACTTTTCATTTGTTTTCTTCTTTCTTACTCTTTTCTTCTCTCCTTTATTCATCATTCCCCTTATCTTCTTTCCTCATTGTTATTCATTCCGTCTTTCAGGGTTTTTAGGAATGAATAGATTACTTAGTGAAATGAGTACCATTCATAGCCACAAACATCACTAAACCCTATGCCAAAATGAAAGGTTATTGCAGAATCCTAAATATAATACCTGAGTTCTTCACACCTTCAAGGAATGAAGTAAAGATTTATACCAAATGACTTTTCATCTGCCTTCATACTTATTATATTTGCAAATTTCCTCTTTGGCACAGTATATTGATATTCCTACATATTTAATGCCTTTTCACATATTGTCTGGTAAAAAGAATTTATAGAATACAACTCTCTGGCCCTGGAAAAACATATAAAACCATACATAGGAGAAAATGTTAATATAAACAATCATAATTTCCTGTGAAAAAAGTCCTCAGCCCACTCTTCCCAGCTCAACTCAGTATGGTCAGAGATGCCTGCTATAGGACTTACCATGACAACACATTACGAACAAATCTTAAAAAAAAAAAGTTGTGTTCCACAGGTGTGTAGCCCAAATACAGTCTGTAGCAATCATGATAAAACAGGGTTATGGGCCACATGGAAAACTTAACTTTTTGTTAATGAGGGAGCTTTAAAAAAATATATATATATATGGATCACCCTTTATTTCAGCTTCGATTGAGTTGGCCAAAAAGTTTGTTTGTTTTTTTCTGTAAGATGGCTCTAGAAGTGCTTAGTCGTTTTTAACTTCATTTGAAACAATTTTGTTAGATTGTATTGTGACAGCTGTCATATCAGCGTGCATTTTTAAAAAAACATCAAAATTGGTGATTTTTGTGTAACCATTTTAATATTGAAGATGGAAGAATAAAGCAACATTTTCAGCATATTATGCTAGATTATTTCAAGAAAGGTAAAAAAAGGTGAAAACGCAACTGAAATGCAAAAATAAGATTTGTGCAGTGTATGGAGAAGGTGTTGTGACTGATCGAACATGTCAAAAATGGTTTGTGAATTTTCGTGCTGGAGATTTCTCACTGGATGAGGCTCCATGGTTGGGTAGACCAGTTGAAGTTGACAGCAATCAAATCGAGACGTTAATTGAGAACAATCAACCTTATACCACGCGGGAGATAGCTGACATACTCAAAATGTCCAAATCAAGTGTTGAAAATCATTTGCACCAGCTTGGTTATGTTCATCCTTTGATGTTTGGGTTCCACATAAGTTAAGTGAAAAAAACCTTCTTGACCGTATTTCTGCCTGAGATTCTTTACTTAAACGTCATGAAAACATTCCATTTTTAAAACAAATTGTGACAGGCAATGAAAAGTGGATACTGTACAGTAATGTGGAACGGAAGAAATCTTGGGACAAGTGAAATGAACCACCACCAACCATACCAAAGGTCAGTCTTCATCCAAAGAAGGTGATGTTGTGTATATGGTGGGGTTGGAAGGGAGTCCTCTGTTATGAGCTCCTTCCGGAAAATCAAACAGTTAATTCCAACAAGTATTGCTCCCAATTAGACCAACTGAAAGCAGCACTCGATGAAAAGCATCCGGAATTAGTCAACAGAAAACGCATAATCTTCCATCAGGATAATGCAAGACCACATGTTTCTTTGATGATGGCAAAAACTGTTATAGTTTGGCTGGGAAGTTCTGATTCATCTGCTGTATTCACCAGACATTGCACCTTCGGATTTCCGTTGATTTCGGTCTTTACAAGATTCTCTTAATGGAAAAAAATTTCAATTCCCTGGAAGACTGTAAAAGGCACCTGGAACAGTTCTTTGCTCAAAAAGATAAAAGTTTTGGGAAGATGGAATTATGAAGTTGCCTGAAAAATGGCAGAAGCTAGTGGAACAAAACAGTGAATACGCTGTTCAAAAAGTTGTTGGTGAAAATGAAAAATGTGTCTTTTTGCTTTACCTAAAAACCAAAGGAATTTTTTGGCCAACTCGTACATAAGAAGACAACAAGGGGAGACCCTGAAGACAAGGAAGAAATAATGTGTTACTATAGTAGTTATATTGTCAGAGATAACTGTGTATTCTTTGAACCACAAAATTTCATGAAGTGGTCTCAAATGTGAATGCTGAGAGCACATTATAAGTTTTGAGGATTTCTAAAACATCTGAGAAAATACTCTGGAGAGACACTATGGAGTGGGAAGTATGTAGTTTAACAATTTGAACAAGTGAACATTCCCTGAGATTAAGACTCAGGAAGTTTCTTCAATGAAATTTTATTGTTGCTATTGTTGCTTACACCTACACTGTTTCTCATATTATAAAAAGAACATCAATAAAAAAAGAGTATGAGAAATATATAGATGAATTATTTTTCTTATTGCTGTTTTATGTCATTCCTTTATTTGTTGGTGACATTACTGACTGATCAGCTTCCCTTAGTGAAAAACAAATAAAAATTTAAAAAATATCCTTACCATAATAACATGACCAAGAATGTTCCTTCATGTTTTTTTCAAATTTATTTTAATGCCCTTAATTCCCTATGTCATATGAAGTACAATGATTTCACAAAATCAGACCTTACCAATGCAGTGAAATTTGTCTCTGTGCCCCTATTGCTCATCCATCATTCTTGATACACTCAGATTTGTCTTTAGACTTTGCACTTACCTCTTATTCATCATATTTAATGATGCACAAAAAAAATTGTGCAATAAAACTCATCATAGCTGTCATTTATCTATGTCCAACTCTCATTGTTATCTATTAGAAATGCATGTTTTAAGCTTCTCCATATCTATGTATATTTCTCCTCATTATTTACTATTGTTTTGCCCTCATCCTCTTTCCTTTGTTTGTTCATTCCTACCTTTCTTACCCTTTTTCTAAGATCCCCATTTGGAGCTATTTCGACAAGATATCCTTTAATCACTGACATTCATTTACTGAATGCTGCATCTTTGTCACAGTAGATATTTTGCATTACTATTCATGACACATTCTTTGTATTAATCTTAAAGTATAGTCTTTTGAAAAGATGAGTGGTCTTCAAGCATCTTCTCCATCCAGATAAAACTTAGCTTTAAGAAGACTGTATGTGCCAATGCCAAATAAAATACTAAGTACCCACCAAGCATTTTTACCAGTCATTCTCTCACTCCAGAAAAACCAAAGCAAACAGAAAAACTGGGCACCAAAAAAGCAGTCTCAGAGAAGAGAAGGAAAATGCCAGAGAGGTGTTGTTTTTTGCTGTGCTAATTACATGAACACTTTAACGCAGTACTACTTAGAAAAAAAATCCTTGGAAAAATGAAGCTGTATGTAATATCTTTCTTTACATGCAAGACTGAGAATTGAGAGAATTGAGACAGTTGTCCAGAAAACTAGGCCCAACAACTATTTCACTAGAAACTCGATGATAATGAGGCAAATTTATATGTGAAATTGTGATTTACCCTTGCTTTTCTTATCTGAACATTTCTTTCAAATCTCTTTTTCACAGTATAGTAGTGGGCAAAACCTCAGCATGAAAGAGTCATTTTAAGTCCATTTTCAAGTAGACTGGATGAACATAGAATCAAATTTGGCTTAGGTGTCATTCTTCCTGCCCTAGAAAGGAAAGTTGCTTTGTAGTCTTTGATTTTGTGCCTCTAAGTTCTTGGTTAATATTTTGCTTCTCCAAGGAAAGAGAATTTTTAACCACAAGTAAGGGGCTTGAATTAATTTTTTTATATTTTAAAGTGCTCACCACTTTTCCTGGTTTTAATTATAATTATGTTAATTTGTTATGTTTACTCTATAGTTACAATAACTGCTCTGCATTTATTTTTAGTACAGTTCAGAGAGGAGTTGAAAAGGTGTATACTGTATGTTAATGACACCATAAGAGCACATAGAATCAATGTGTATTTGTTCAGTAGAATTACACACTAAGAAACCTCTCAGGAATGGAAACAAAGGTAAGAAATGTGTTCCTAAACTTGAATTATGAAATCAAATATGAATATTGCATAGCATGAGAGGAAATCTGATTTACAATGTAGGTTCAGAGTATAGTGTGCTCTTCCTTACCCATATTGTGGCTCAAGTAGGCTGGTTACCTAACATTTAAAAATCAGTGGTATCTTGAATAAGGTAGGTCTTGAAAGTATTTTGTTTATTGGAAACAGAGGTACAGGCAGTTTGTCTCATGTAATGGTCCTCAGCTTCCTTAGCACATTGGTCAGAGTATGACCTTAAGGACTAAAAAGAAATATTAAATTCATTTGATTCTCTTTCTGCAAGATGTAGAAGACATTAAGAGTCTTCAGATGTTCTAAATTGAAAAGAGAAAATATATGTCTTGAACTCACAACGGTTCTATGGGTAATTAGAGCAAGTAAATGTATGTAGGATTTGGAAATCAATTGCTTTAGGTTACATCTAGGTTCTTCTGTTGACTTACGTGTGTGACCTTGTGTATGTTACTGCACATTTCTGAACTTCAATGTTCTAAGCTGTATAATATGGTCATGACAGAATTATAACAAGAATTAAGTCAATATATGTGAAGTTAATCACATACATTGTGAAAACTGTGCAGGCACATTGCTAACATATTTTAATTCTTAATTCCTGTTAAAATATCTATAATGAGATCATTAATCTCAGTCTTTAAAAACCTTAAAAACAAAATTAGTCTTGTTTACTGTAATAAAGACAAAGACTTCATTTTTGATGTTTGACCACTAACAACTTTCAAGCTCCCTCCTTCTCCTTTACCTTTTACTTCACAACTGAACAAAGTTGTGAGAAAGCTGCCTGCTCCCTCTCTTGGTGCTGGTGGGAAGTTCAAACCATGCATGTCCCAGTCAGCACAGGGGACATTTACTCTTGCCCCACCTCCTAACCATAAGTAAAACCAGAGTCATCCTTCCCCAGTGATGTTTCTGGTTTCACTCCAGACCAAACTTGAGCCCTTCTCCTTGGGAATCTTTAAATGTTTACTGTGTAAATAATAAGCTTTCTTTCATACCTATTGGCATCTATGTGTCATTCATCCCAACATTCACATAAATTCTTGGGGTGGGGATGAGGGCATGGAGGGTAGGTGGTTGCCCAACACCCAGCACTAGGTACCCAAATAAAGCATGTGTTCTGTGTAGCCAGCACAGTAGCTGGTTCCCCATAGCATTCCTTAGGACTGAAATGCCAAACTATCTTGGTTTTCTCCTGTTTTACAATGGTTTATTTTCAGGGTGCTCAAGAGGGGTTGATATAGAAATAGAAATTAGAAATACCTTGTTATTCTTACTCCAAAGGGAGGTGCTAGAAAAGTTGCTAACTGAATATTCCTCACCTACTAGGACTTTGGTAGTACCTACCTACATTGATGATTCAGAAATGGGAACCAGCTATGTTACAGCAGACTAATAATTATGCTAGGCTAAATACTATGCTTGCCATGAAGATAATAAATGTGAACAAGACTAAGGCTCTACACTTTCATGTTCCATATGGTCTAGTAGGGTAGATAGAATAATAAATGGTTAAAATAATGGATGATATATGCTATACTAGGGTTATTATGGTATGCCTTGAGAAATCATATCAGGGGAATCTCACATAGTCTGGAAATAATGAGTAGATTAAGAAAAGGTGTAGACTACAATTAGGTGATAAAGCTAGAAGCAGTGGGATAGACTACTCCAAAAGGGGGAACGAGGTTTGCAAATACCTTGAGGCAATAAAGGGCATAGAATATCCATATGTCCAGACTTAGGATAATCTAAATTTCCAGCTGTTATATTGATGTGATTATTAATTATGCCCTCATAAGTGTGTCTTGGATCTGGCAAAAAATATAAATATAGTTAGCCAAACCAGATGAATTGAAACATAAAGTAGTTTAGTATGAACTTAACCTTAGACATAATTTCTTCTTCTAACCATACTATTTGCTATTCTTTTAAACCTAGAATAAAACAAATCAAAAAAATGTTCTGGTCAAATAAGAGTCATGATTGCAAATAAAATTTAGTATATGTTCAACAAGCTTCTCTTAATCATAGATAACTTCTTATTTCTTCAGAATGACAACTCACCTCTTTTAGTACTAGTGTTTTCCTGTTCTCCTTTCACATCTCTTTCATTAAATAAGCTTATTCCCTGACATGGCCCCTATAAATCTTATCAAAAAGAATTTTTGATAATATTTCTAACTCACTGCCAAAAAGAAAGAAAGATAAAGAAAGAAAGAAAGAGAAGGAAAGAAAGAAAGAAAAAGAAAGAAAAGGAAGGAAGAAAGGAAGGAAGGAAGGGAAAAACAAAGAAAGATAACCACAAAGGCTGTTACAGTATTTCACTGTATGCCTGGTGACTGAGGAGATAACTTAAAAGTTTGTCTTTTATTTCTACATCTCTAATGAAGGAGGAAAGGATCTTGAGAAATTCAATTTCTGCCCTTAGACTCTTAGCTTGTTCTATTTTATTATGACCAAAGCGGGAGAGAGCTGTTTCTTGAGAGAAACTTCAGGTTAGAGAAAATTCAGGAATGAGGAAAATGCTGTATGTTCCCATGAAAAAATAAGTCAGGTTTATATCTGATCTTTTTGCCTAATTTAATGTTTAATCAGAGATTTTATATAAAGTTCATTTATTAACATATCTAAACTAAGTAATATGTTTCAAAGAGTATCTAAATGGACTGACAAAACACATGTAGCAACACTTAATGTCTCAGAGAGTATATGTACGCTTTAGCCTGTAAAACTGGATGAGAAAAATTGTGCTTATTAAATATACCTGTATGCAATTTAAAACCCTTTTAGGAATCATTAGAATATAAAGGTGAAATGAATAAGCAATTCTGTCAAAATGATTTGACATTAGCATCTACAGTGATACTAATAAGAAAAGAGGATTAGAAAGACATTAGAAAACTAACTTACAAAGAGCATAATGAAAGGCTATTTGAATATCAGTCATTTTTTCATGTTTATGCTCCATGGATGAATATAGATATGATTGAATGTGATTGATGGAACTTACAGAGTGTAGAGATTTTAAGAACCAAATATTTGGCTAGATGTGTTTAGAAGCATGTAAAAAGGAACCCAGGTGGTCAGAGAATAGCACGATATGGATAGCTATATAAGAAATACATGAATGAAATGATATTTTCATGCTCAAAAGCAAATATTGTTAGTGTAAAACATTTAGGAAATAAGAAAATTAAATGAGTGGAATACTTATTATATGCTATGCATCTTAAATAAATTCATTTCATTTAGGCCTCATAGCAATCTTACAAATTGAGCTGAATATCTCACAATGGTAGTTTTGCTTAATATGTCCCATTGATGTTTAATTTGTCAGGAAGAATATTTTAACAAAATTTTGGAATTTAAATTCCTTTGGGGGGGCATTTGCTCTCCAGTTTTATTACAGACAGCCCCCTTTTTTCACACTTTTGGCCTTCACCCGCTTAGCCCCCAAAGACCTTCACTGTGGTAAGAATTAGTACCTTGATATAAGAGGAACAGAAGCTGAGGCTCAGAGAATTAAAATATCTTTCTCAAATTTAAACAGCTAGCACCAGGCATAAAAGGAATCCAGGCAAAAATTCAAGGACCTTCTACATTCAGCATTTTTTCCATATATTTTCATCTTTACTTCCATGGTAGGAAATATTATGGCTCTCCAAAATGCTCACATCCTAATCCCTAGAACGAGTGAACATGTTACTTTGGCAGAAGGAAGTCAGGTTGCAGAAGGAATTAAGTTGTTAATCAACTGACCTTAAAATAGGGTGAGGATCCTATATTATTCAAGTGGTCCAACTGAGTTGCAAGAGTCCTTAAAAGTGGAGAACCCTTCTTGCTGGGTCAGAGAGATGAGATAGAAAAAGAAAGAGAGATCCAGTGTGAAAGGAACCAGACCTGCACTTGCTGGTGTTGAAGATGGAGGGAGACACCATGAGACAAGGAATGTGGGTGGCCTCTAGAAGTGGGAAGCAGTTGACAGAAAGAAACAAAGATTTCAGTCCTGCAATCCCAAAGAACTGAATCCTGCCAACAACCCAAACCATCAGAAAATTGATTCTCCCCCGAGAACCTCCAAAAAGGAACAGAGGCCCACTAATACCTTGGTTTTAGCATCGTGAGACCTGGGTTGGGCTTTTTACCTACAGAATTATAAGATAATAATTTTTTTTGTTTGTTTAAGATGCTAAATTTGTGGTAATTTGTTATGGCAATACAGAACTAATATAACCACAAAGGGAAAAGATTATGAATCTGATTTCAGGGCATCAGTTAGACCAAGACTGAAAGTGGGTGGTGCCATTGCCTTAAAATCTTAAAACAGGCTCTCTTTCTCACTCTTTCTATGTCACAGGAAGAACACTGAGATCCTCCATTTATTAAGGGGATAACTCAGAGGGACTCTCCTGACCCAGTGGCTCATTGTGTCAGTCAACTCTGAGCTAGAGAATTGTGATTTTTGAATTTGTTTATTTATTTATTTTTATTTTTGGCTGTGTCAGGTCTTCATTGTGGTATGCAGGATCTTCGCTGCAGCATGTTGGATTTTTGTTGTTGTTGTTGCATCTCATGGGCTTCTCTCTAGTTGTGGCGTGTGGGTTTTCTCTCTCTAGTTTTGGCGTGCAGGCTCCAGAGCATATGGGCTCTGTAGTTTGCTGTATGTGGGCTCTCTAGTTGAGGCACGCGGGCTCAGTAGTTGTGGCACGCGTGCTTAGTTGCCCCGCGTCATGTGGGATCTTAGTTCCCCGACCAGGGATCGAACCAGAGTCCCCTGCATTGGAAGGTGGATTCTTTACCACTGGACCACCAGGGAAGTCCCTTGAATTTTTACTATCATGTTCTGTAATAAACTTATTCAGGAGTACTTACATGTACTGAGTTCCCACTATGTGCCATGGACTAGAACTTTTTTACATCTATTGCCTTTCTAATTCTTTTTACCAGTCCAGTAGTTAGACACTATCATTCCCATTTTCAGGGGGAGGACACTGCGATACAGTGAGATTACAAGACAACTTTCAAGATCATCTAGAAAGTTAAGTAGCAGTCTGAGTTTTAAATCCAAGAATGCCTGTCACTTAACTCCATTTTTTAAGTGATCTATAGTGTCCAACATGCAAAATTCTAAAGGAAAGGGGTAGAGTCATAATACTGGCAAACAAATAAATCTCTCTAGTCAGAACTGTGTCTAGTTTTTTCCTTTTGATTTCTCTATGTTTAGTCTTCTGCGAATAGCCTTCTCAATTGGAGATGGAGATAATCTCCTGTGGGGAATTATCTAAAGAAAATATCCAGAAAAAAGTATTTCAGAGAACTTAAATTGACAGTTAAAACACCACCATGATAGTTTCCAAGTTTTGAGGGAAACTTTCTCTCCACTTAGACCAGCTGAGCTGTCCCTTCTCTGTGTTTCCCCCGTGGGAAATGGACTATATGATTATTATCTGTCTATCCACCAGTCTTTCTGGTGAGATTATGAGATAGTTGGGGTCAGGCACTGTGTGTTTCTTAACATCACAAGGAACATTAAGTGCTCAAAAATATGTTTTAGAAGGTGAAATTAATTTCAGTGATGCAAGGCCCTCACCCAATACAAGCCCACTTCTAGGGTGTCAGAGAGCTAAATATTTCTCAGCAATAAAGGACCCCAAAGACTTAATACAAACCTGTGAAATATAATGGATCTCCTTTATTTTTTTCCCATTTTCTAATTTCAAGATAATGTCCTATTTAATTGGTCTCTGCATTTCCAGTATATTCCTAGGCATGACGTTTAAAGAGAAGTAGGAGTTTTCAAAGGCTTATTCTTATCAGTACATTAAGGTAGTGTTCACATCCTCTGTCATATTTTTTTTTTCTGATGCTTTCAACAATGCCATACCCATAGATATATTTTTCTTTCACTTCCCTCCTTCTATTAAGCAGCCCCTACTCTTACCAAGAAATAAAACTCTGCATCTCTGCCTCTCTCTACACCTCCCTCTCTCTCTCTTTCTCTCCCCTCCCTTTCTGCCTGCCTCTCTGTCTCTGCCTCTCACTGACGCACACACACACACACACACACACACACACACACACACACACTCACAGACACACACAGTGCTTTCCTTGTTTATTCCCCTGGTAAGTGTGGCCATGTCTACAATGGTAAAAAATTATATAAGAGAAACTGGGTTATCTGGGATTGAAATTTGTGATGAAAAAATTGGTGAGTATAGGAGAAAGACACTTCAGGAAGAGCAGCAAAGGGGTAGAGCAAAGGGAAAGACTTAAATTTAGGGTCTCTAAAAATAGCCATGAGTCTAGAGAAACCAAATTTAGCTATAAAGTGAATTGTCTTCCATACTTTTATTTCCTAAGATCATGAAAATATATGTGATACATATCCTATCTAAACTGTTTTTTCCAAATTAACCACTATAATTGTATACCTGCTTTATATGATACTGATATTGATTTTGTTCTAGTTAATTTTACATAGACATTACACCTGCCTCTCTCTAAAGGTAATATGTATTACAACTGAAAGGCATAATTTGATAGAAAACATAAACAGCGTAAATAATTAGCTGATTTACAACTTGCTTTAGATAACATCTTCAATTATTAAAATAATTAGTGAAATTGAATTCAAGATAAAAACCTCAGCTTAATTTGAACTTGTCCTTGAAGCTACTGTGTGACCCATTTGACACATTACCCATTGAAATATTCATAAGAAAAGAGACATTTTAAGCTTTGTGTTTAAGGTGACTTTTTTTTTAGTTGACTTTAATTTTTTAAACTTCCCTTCTTTTTTATATTCCTTTCCCTAGATAAAAACATCTTGAACATATCAATACAAATTACTTTAATTCACTTTATTTGAGAATGTATGTTCCTTTAACAACAGATTTGCAAGACCTCAGTGTATCTCTGCTTTTTGAACTCCTCTTCAAGTAGTGTCTAATTCATTTTCTTTCTTTTCTGTTATTCAAAAAATATGTAAACATTTAAATATAGCCATTTCCTATTAGGTAATGCGGTTTGCTTTAAAATAATAATACTCCCCTTAAGACAAAAGATTATGAACATTAAAGAAAATATGATTACAACTGAAATGTTCAAATTGCCCCTTTTTCTCAAAATAAGTTTTGACCATTAATTTGAGCTTCTGTATAATAGGGATGCTTACTGATTTATGATATAAGTATGCACATTAGTAGTAGGACTATTTCTCCCTATTATAAAAGACAATTTAACACAATTTTATGAGTCCAAAGGAAAGGAGGACAAAAATGTTCTATATTTCCTTTAAGTAAACATAATCATGTTTTTCTGTAAGAAAATTTCTTAGAATCTGTGTGCCTCTGTAATCATCAGAAACTTGCTTATTATATACCAAGATGTCATGCAGGGAAAATGTAAGTACAGAATACTTCCTACCATGGCACTGCTTAAAATGTGTAAGTTTGGGAATATGGACTTGGAGCAGGCCTCCACAGCTACCTGCTCTGTCTTATTTACACTTACATATTTCATTCTAGCTTATTTTTTCAAACAAAATCAAGCATGTTTTTACCGCAAAATGAAAGAAAATGGAGAACAAATCTTTTGTTTCCCTCATATGAACTCCTACTTCCCTACTTGCAATGGCCCATAACCTCAAGGAGGCTTAGATTTCTGTATCCTTAATGGAATGGTAGAGTTCTTGTATATCAGTTTTGGCTACCTTGGCTACTCTGAAAATTTTGTATCCAAACTCTTGACATCTTTTGGTTCCACAGGGACCACAATTTCCCTAGTAACAGTCATAGCAGACAAACACAGCATGAGTTCCTATAGCCCATGGTCTCCTACTCCACAAGGAAACTGGAATTCACCAGAAAAAGTCCATGGCATTCCCAGAGTAAATAAAGTTTGACCTACAAATTGTAAGTTACTCTAAATGACATGTATTGTTCTTCCTTCCTGCTAAAATTGTATTTCATGTCACTAAGTGTCATTTTTTTAAGCAATAAAATTAAATTAGACAAGAAGTCTTATCTCACCACTTTGGTAATGGAGACTACATCTCTTTGTTCAACAACCTTGTAGGAATCCTGATATTCATATTAATATTAAACCCTGTGATCTTTCCTAGGAAGATAAATTGCCCTGCAAAGGATCTCTTTCTTCTACTCGATATAGTAATCTGAACCCAACAAAGGCCCAATGAGAGAGTTAAGACTGTTTTCCAAGTAGAGGTCTCAAGGTCAAGTTTAACCAAGACTCTTAACAGCTTTTCATACAAATATTTATCTTTCTAAAATTTTTGTGGGTTTCATCCAGCAATACCTATAGGTAAACTGGAATACATTCTGACATGCTGCAACTGTAAAAGAATTTTAAATTTGGGTCAATTTAACACTTTTATTAGGTGACTTCTGTGCTTCAGTTTCCAAGCCAGGAGCAGTGTTTAAATAGCTGTCTAGGACACAATCCCCACACTCCCCAACCCCGTCTGGCAGGGTAGATATGAAAATAGATTATATTACAGAGAGATAATGACAGTAGCACTAAATGTATCATGGAATCTATTTCTTTAATTCAACCTGGAGTTATTAAGTGCAAAATTTACTTCCAGTAAATTGAATTAGAACACACCTTATTTATTGTTCAATGCTCACCGATTATAGGGTGAACAAAACCCTGCTGCTTTTAGTAAGAATAGTATTTTACTTACCATGAAACTCCTTTAAAGGATCTATCTAGCCAAGGCAAACACACACTAAGAACTGTTCACAGAAATTCCCTGGTCCTCTTCCCAATTCTTCTGTATCTTTCACCATTGGCTCTATTTGTCCGTTTTAATAATTTGGACATGCTGTTCTGACTTGACTCTTGGCCCATAGTCTAATGAACAGTTTGGTGGTTGTTGTTCTTTGTTCTCTGTATTACAGGTGCAGATATAAACTCTTCCTTCCCTTCCCCATGGATACTACAAAGTCCATGGGAAGGAGCAGTACTTTCAGTGGTGTGTTTGTATATATTAAACATCTGACTTTTTAAACATTTACTCTGGGAAAGTAAAACAAATAAATAAACAAACCAGAGTTAGAGTATTTGTTAATTTCCATGCTGTGAAACTCTCACTGTGGCTGATATCAAGCCATCAGGATGATGTGACTGAACACAGTGTTGAGAAATTCTCAATTCAGGAACAAGAAAAAGCTGACTCTAGCACATCACTGAATATTTCCTTCGTAATACAATTTTGATATGGTTCTTAAGTATAAGTGTCAAGTACATAACTGAAGATTAAGAATTTGTGACACTTGGTAGTGAAAATTAAAAAGAGATCAACTACAATAAGGGAAGAAACAAAGTTAAGACACAGAAAAGGAACAGTCATTCCTGGGCAATGTAGAAATGGTAGAATTCAGAATCAAATACATCAGAGACTGTTCGGGTTTCACCAGAGTGAAATTATTCCTCTCTTTCACATAAACTTTGCTTAACATATGTAACATTTAATGTGAACATTATAACCATTCACAAATATCTTTTTTTTTTTTCATCGAAGTATCCATCAAAGAAGGATGCTACTTCTAGGCTCTCCTGAGTTTAACTGTGGCTATGTATCATTCTTAGGCCAAACAATGCAAACAGAAGTGACATGTAAGAAGTATCCATTAAAGAATATTTTGGCTTTGACTATCACTGTCTGAAGCATTGCTTCTTGGTAGTAATGAAGCTATATGTTTTGGTCCTGTCCTTTTAAAGTGAGTAGGGCAGTTATAGAAGCGTGATTGTGACTATATTACAAAAACTG
Organism: Balaenoptera physalus; assembly: GCF_965194825.1. NCBI lineage: Eukaryota > Metazoa > Chordata > Mammalia > Artiodactyla > Balaenopteridae > Balaenoptera > Balaenoptera physalus. The sequence continues at coordinate 133,012,030 of NC_138882.1, read as the reverse complement.
GGGAAAATGTTCAATCTAAATCCACCTCACTTCCTGTATCAAATAAGAAACCCGAGATTGAAAAATGTTTCTAGGTGATTCTGATCTTGTCCTCTCTATCCTTTACTGTAAAACACTGGGGTAAGGATTATGGATATCTTCACTCTATTACTTCTTATGACATTTTAAACCAATATTTAAATTCTCAGACCTATACTATCTTCATCAAAAACATAGATAATGCCTCTGTCTTGATGGTGTTGTGAGGATGAATTAAAGTAAGTATGTAAAATGCCTGAAACACATATTTTTTCTGATTATTTCTCAGAGGATAAAAGCTATTCTCGAATTTTTAAATGTTAAAACAAATTATTTTACCTTATTCAAAATGTCTGTAATTTTATATATTTGAATCATGTGGACTGTCAGATTTCACCTTTCCATGAGAAGTTCCCAATCTCCAATCTATGCAGCATTATACCTTGTACTTGCATATTTTAAAGTTTACATTAATAATTATTATCTCATTGCACTGTAACGCAATCCTATCAATTAATTTGCAAAAGTTGTTCACAATTAATTGACAAGAAAATTAACATTCAAGCAAACTACCTGACTGCCCAAGGGTCACAATAATATATCCAAGGTTTCTTGATTCTTTACTGTTCTTTCCATAAGTCCATGGTGGCTACAGGTTGATGATCAGATAAATGAAAGATGGACATGAAACATCTCTTAACTGTAAATTTAAAAATATTTGATACTCAGCAACAACTACATATTAATAACAAAAATTATTCCTACCACAGTGCCTTGAATTAGCCTGGAAATTTCACACCCACCTGACAATAGAATAGGTATATCTTTCTTTGGTGGCAAAAACTGCATTTTCATGTTAGATTGTTTTCTCTATTTCACTAGAAAGGACAAACTATAGGTTGCAACGTCTATTTTTTCAAATTTGGTACTTTTCAGTTTGTCATTCCTGATGGTTGTTCATATTTGGTGGCTGTATATTCTGATAATTTGCTATCAAGAAGAGGTTTCAATATATTGTACATCACCTGAGTCCTGCAATATATGTATGTGTGTCTATATGTATACACACAGACACAGCTGTGAAGTGGTTGATTGTAAAGGATCATTGAATCAGATTGGGGAATCCTTCAACAATCAGCTCAAATACTATCATCTCTATGAGAACCACTGATTAAGTCTCTTCCTATTAAGAGTAGAAAGTACACGTCTTGTCTGCTCCTATAGCACCTCACATATGTCTCTGTTAGAGCACTATCCACCCCACACTGAAATTACTTTTGTGCATATCGGTCCTTCCCAATTATCTTGCAATGCACTGGGAGCAGGAAGTATGTATGTATGTATATATATATATAATTACCATCTAATATTATCCTGGGCTAATAGTGGTGTTAATGCCAATTGTTTAAGAGTAGAATGAATAATTACTGAAGTCATGGGATCAAGAAAGATAGGACCTACAAACTACATATCCTTTCTTCATGTTTCATGCTCATCCTGGCTGCTCAAACATCAAAACCCAGTAAATCACCTCTAATCCATGTTCTTAGTTTAAAGCTTATGTCCACTAAGGAAAAAAAAAAAATACATAATTGCTGGGGTAAAATGATAAAGTGAAAATCAAAGAATGTAATTTTATTTTGATATTGTTAATCATACATTAACATATATTGTATGTGTGTGTGTGTGTGTGTGTGTGTGTGTGTGTGTATATATATATATATATATATATATATATATATATATATATATATATATATATATATATATATATATATATATATATATATATATATATATACTGTGCTCTTGGTAGCAGAATAGACCCAAGTATTTATTATAGAAGATTTCTCATTGTTATCTTACTAATTTTTTCAAAAATGTTAGGGAGCAAACTTGGGAGAGAAACTGAAACATTCACTACATGGATATCAAAATATAAGTACAAGTTTAATAATAATCATAAGAAAAATTAAGATTACAATTAAACATTTATTTGGATTTATGAGTAAAGACCCTGCATCTAGCTAGCTCCCATGGATGTCAGCACTTGCAGCTGATCAAATTCATTTTTCATAACCTATCTTGTTTATCTACCAAGCTGATCAAATTCATTTTTCATAACCTATCTTGTTTATCTACCAAGCATTCATGATTCACACAATCTTTGTAAAAATGATAATTTTACAACTCTCCACTTTCACATATATTCTCATGTCTGCATTCTAGCATTCACTCAGAAACATTAATAATTAAATATACACACACAAAGAAAGGAAACCTATACTTAGTTAACCATATAGATCAATGCACAGATAAACATGAACTTGCAAGAGAAACTTGTAGTGATATATGGATATCTTTTCATAGTGAGGTATATTGATCAATTAGACATGTAGCTACATTTAGAAACATAGAATCTTAAATATATGTAAATAAATTAGGTAAGATAATGTGGAAGGAGAAAAGTGAGCTGAGTGAATAGGTAGATTGATTAGGGAATAAGAAATAGGACTTTCTAAAAAAGTCAAATAGTCTGTACATGAAAGAACTGAAATAAGGGTGGAACAGCGGCTTAGTGGCCCATGAAGGAAATGGATACTGCAGTACTATGATCTTAAAATGATAGCAGGAAAATATTAGTGTAATACATTTGATTGCTCATGCCAGGAACAATTCAGGCTAAGGAATGTGTTCTTGGGGTTATTAAGTTGGAAATGGAGGAAGTAGAGATACTACATACTAAAATACTTATTATCAGTTTTATCTGCTCCAAGTAATATTTGAGGTCTCAATGGGGACAACATTGAAAGAAACTCATGCTTCCTATTTTCAAGTTTACATTTAAGATACATTTTATATTTTCTGAGTTGCAGCTGGTGAATGGGAGACAAGAGTGACACACATGTAATATATCTACTGCGTTGGATTTCTGAAGGGGTAGTAATGCTGGCTCCTAAAATCCAGTGCTATACCAAAAATAAATTGTATTTAAATTATGTTTTGTTAATCAAATGAGATTGGCTTGCTTACTAAAAGGTATACGTTTTTTGACTTCCTTGGAAAGGAGGAATAGTGTTCCTTAAAATTAAGTGACTAATTTTTAACTTAAATTGTCCCACCTGCCTAATCTAATAGCTGAATACACTTTTGCTGATTTTTCCCTTGCCTGGCCATTTCTTCAAATTGAATCATAATATTTGAACTAAATTCCAGTAATTTAAATTAAAGCATCCAAAGATATCAACCCAAAGAAATGAAAAAAAAAACATATATTTAAAGTAAATGATAATTTATAGTTATTTAGTCAAAAGTACAGAGCATCAACTAGGGAGAGAGAAAGTTGGTCTTTTTGAAAGATGTTATTGACCTGATTCCACCTTTTTCTAGTGTCTTTTTTGCTGCCAAATTCTTTCATACAGATGGACTGTCCCACAGATTCTACCTTTGCAGTAACCCAAACAAGGGAGGGGTCTTTTTTTCCCTATTTACTGCATATCTTTCTGTTTCTCTTCCTATAGGAAATTTAATCATTTTATTAATAATTTAAAAAAATTACTTTCTTTTTAATAACTTTCACCAATATTATGCTAATTTCTGGTTCCTATTGCACATTTGCTTTCTTCTCTTATTCCCTTTATTATTTATTTATGTACTTACAAATTTTTTTGAAAATTTAGAAATAATTTCATAAAATAATTTTTTAATTCCATACACAGACATATCTTAAAATACATCTCACAAGAATTTTCTTGTGCCTGTTTCTTCCTGAGTTAAACGTATTTTAGCCAACTAATTAATACTAAGAAGATAAAATTATCTTCTCATGTAACATAAAATAGTCATAAATTTGAATCATTAATAGAATAAAAAGCATGACATTAATTTGTTCAATAATAAAATATGAAGTTTCTAACAAGGAATTTTCACTGTCTTTTAAAAAGCAGATCTTAGAGATCTCAACTCAGATATCTAATAAATAGAGGTGTGACAATAAACCTAACTGTTTTTCATAGAAGAAAGTCAAAGGGAAAAAAAAGGACTGAAAAGGAAACTTTACTAGGTGAATATATAGACAATAAAAATATGGATGTAATTCTTTTCTGCAAATAAGTTATCCATAAACAATTTATCTAACTCCTTTACCTAAAAATTTGGATAAATTCATAAGCTTTTAATATATGACAGTAAATTAGAAAAAAAAAATAATAAACAGAAAAAAAAGAAAAAAGGAAGGAAAGAAAAAAATGTGTTGCAAATAGTCTTTAAACAAAATATAAACTGTAGAAACAACATCTTTTCAAGTGGAGATGATATTGTTTGCCTGAGTACAGATTATTGGCAGGCACAACACTTTACATTACTTGAGAATGAATAAACACATGGCTGCTCTGGTATAGAAGAGCAAGGCATCTCATAGGGAGTACTACGTATGAGAGTTTCCGGTGTGTAAAGAATCAGGAGACCTGAGCTATGGTCCCAATTTGACCATGACTGTGGAGCAAACTCTCCTAGATTTCAGAGGTCTCATCTAAAAACAATGCTAAATTTATTGTCTTGGCAGCATGTGTTTAAGAAAACCATGGATATAATCTTTAAAAATATCTCACCTTGTTATCAATGCCAGCCCAGCACCTATTACAGGCTGGACTCACAAACGAGTCTATGCCAGGAGATTTTGCTACTTTTCTCCTACTCTTTCAATGGGCAGTTTAGTCTTTTCCAATTGATTCTGCACATAAGTTTTGTGTTTATGGCTATTGCTGGTCAGGCAAACCAATGAATTCTGCTACTAAGTTGCTGGGTGTGGCAATCCCCAGCGCACATGGACTACACTCTATGGTTGCCACACTGGGCACTCTGTCTCCTGCCGTACCAGGACCGGCATTTCCCCACTGATGGCTACTGCTGCACAACAGAAGAAGGATTTTCCTACTGGTACTTATTTCTTGAGCCTCTTGATGGCAAATCTCTAAAGTGGGCTGTGACTGAGAGTATACGAGGGATAGTATCAATGGGAGTTCCCTGGTGGTCTAGTGGTTAGAATTCAGCACTTTTTGTACCATGGGCTGGGTTCAATCCCTGGTCAGGGAACTGGAAAAAACAAAAAACAAAAAAAAAACTATTCTGTCCTGCTAGAGTGTTCCCAGGCAATGTTGATTATTCAATAAGGTGTTTCATAGTTCAGTGAAACAGCTCATTCAGAATTTTAGGAAAATATTTCTTATAGTTTACCTCTATCTTTTATAGGTCTCAGAAATGAGAATAATGGAGACTCAATTGAAACATAAATCCTACAGAATAATTCCATATTATACCCCCAAACCACCACTTTTTGATTTAGATAGTGGTATCCAGTTAATATTTTTATACCTAGTTCTCTCTAACTCTAAAATTTATTTTTTTCCTAGGCAGTTAAACCTTTCTACTGCTACTGGGCTTCTCTTTAATAGTCGTACCAGTGTTCCGCATATAACCAAGAATCTGAATCCCCCATATGGGACCAGTTAATAGTCTTCCTCAGAAGGTTCCTGCAGTCCATAGACAAATAGATTTCAATCAGGACTTGTTATACAACTCACCAGATGTCCTTACACATTCCAACACTTAGAAGTAGACCAAGTGTAGGCTGACATTAGTGTTATACTTCAAGCAAAGGCACATAAGAGAAAAACAAAGAGCTGACAAGATCTACCACAAGCTATGGACAGTGATTACAGAGTTGGGCTAAAGTTTTAATTTCCTCTTTTTCCTTTGCCTTTATCTGTATTTTCCAAGAGAGTTACAATAAGGATGCATGCGGTTTTAAAAATAAATAAGAGGAAAAAATTAGTTTTAAAATGTTTTATCTGGTTCCTATCAGGATGCCGAAGTAGCAAGAGTGCTGGTTCCCAGCCCTAAGAGAAATCGAAAAGAAATCCCAGAGAAACCACGGAGGCAAAACAACAAGAAAAGGAAAAAAAAAACTATAAGAAATCCCTGGTTGATGTGTGGCTGTTTTGAAACTGCTGTGTGAGGGGAATGCGAGGAGCAAGACCTACTGTGAGAGGAAAAACTTGGGGAATAAAACAAACTGTAGGGTTCTTCCTTTGTCCTTCCATCACCATTGTGTTAGGATGAGCTGTCTGCCTTCCAACTTGTGGCAATTCTGCTTCCAGACCAAGGGCCCTCAAAAGTAAAATCAAGTCAGCAGAGAAAATCTGTGTTATCAGGACTTGAGATAAACAATATGGGAACTAATTAACTTATGGCAGTTGTTTCCCTGACCATTTAAGAAGTGTCTTCACCTTATCCTTGGGGCATAATGAATGAGGTTATGACCCAAAGAATTGTTTTATGGAGGGAGCAATACTCTGATACCTCAAGGCTCCCTTCACCTCAGGCTCAATCCATCCCCAATCCTTGAACTCACAGGGTTTGGGGTTTGACTGAGGTCTGGCCTTTGTTCACATACTGACCATACAGAGAAAAGTTAACGTAGTAGACTAGGGGCTGCTATTTTTCAAGTTTGACCCTTGGATGGTGTCTGGGAATTTGGTTTCTGAAACATTCCCTAAATGATAAGATTGTGTCCCTGGACTATATCATTTGTACAAGCAACATGATTTATGGTGAAAACCTGCTTTTCTTTCGAAAGCCTGAAATATTCATAGTTGCCAGACAAAGAATGCCTATGTGACCAGCCCCCACTAAAACCTCACATTTCTGAATCTCAAACAGGCTTACCTGGGCAGAAACATCACACAGGTGTCACTGCATTTCTGTTGCTGGAGGATGGGTGCACTCTCTGTGACCCCTTAATGGGGGGCGGGGGAAGAGCATGGGAAACCTGCAAATAGATTCCTCTAGATTCTGCTTGTTCTTCTTCCTAGTTGATCCCTGCTGTGTCTCTGTAATAAATCTTAGCAGTGAGTACAACCATATGCTTAGTCCCTTTATTCCTTCTACTAAATCATGAAGTGTGGGCAGTCTTGGGACACTGGAAAAATTCACAAAGTAACTGACAACCCTGGAGGATATGAGGTCCAAGGTCAAAATAACAGGACTCTTGAGGAGCATAGCTATTTCAAAAGAAAAACAAATATTGGATTACCACTTTCATCAGAAGCAAAACGATAGAACAGATGGACCAAGAATTAAAAATTATCTTTATAAACATTCTAAGAGAGAACCAGATGCACATTCAACAGTGGAAATGAAAAGGGTTTAATGAAGACACTGTTTATGGAAATGGGGGCAGGGATAAAGGAACCAAGAAGATTGTTAATAACAGAAACTTGTTACCAAGAGCAAAAGTTGACACGGAGACTATAAAAACCTATCTGGCAATGCAGAAAGTCATCACAATGCCTAAGCCTGAGGCAATAAAGGTAAGGAATGATTACTAGAGCCCCATAAAACATGGAGCTTAGCTGGGGCATAAGGGATCACTCACAGACAGTGGAAAAGTATAGTCATGGACCAGCCATGGCCTGGCATGTAGGGAGCTAGAAGAACTCAAACACAGAGCTCTCACTCTCCCCATGTTCCCAGTTATTACTGGTGCTTCTCATTGGCTGAACACAACCAGAAGCCAAGGGACCAAATAGAGAACAGTCTCCACACACAGAACAGGGCAGGATCAGGGTAAAGAGTGGGTCTGACTGGCAAATGGAGAATCTCTGAAAACACTAAAGCCCAAGGTCAAGAATGACATGCTAATTCATGAAATAAAATAAAGACAGAACACCAGAGAGGCTAGTACATCAGAAATTCAAAGACCTGAGTTATAGTGCTATTAACATCCCTAACTAGTTTTGATATTTCAGACAAGTCACTCCATCTCTCTGGGCCTGTCTTATCTTCTGTTAAAAGAGTTCCATGAACTCAAGGGTTTCTTAGAGTTTTTACAATCCATAATTATGCATATCTAAATTTCCTATACAAAGTATACGAAGAGAATTACTTTGGGAAATGATGTTCAGAATTATTTAAGAAAGCAGGATAATTATCAGGTAGCAATGATCTGCTTAAAGAAAATTAAGAGAACAGCAGGAAAGGTCATCTGTTGGGTTTGCTAGTAACAATGGATGATTAACAAGAGCAAAAGTTGGCCCAAGGGATGACATGAAAATAGAAGAATGCAGCAGAGAACACAAAGAAAATTCAGGTAAATTAATGAATTCTTCAAATAAGCCCAGTTTAATATTATTTAATTCAAAGCATAATAGACATAAAGGACATAGAATACACAGGCTCATAATTTTTTTTTTTTTTTCATTTGGAAATAAGAGCAGTATGGGTTAATCAATAGAACAGGTGAATTTAGGATCAAAGTTCATGAGCTCAAATTTTCAGAGTACTTAGGAAGAATAAAAGAGATATTTATTTGAAAGTGCTTTGGAAGCTTTAAATTGTCACTAAAATGCTTTTGACCTTTTTGGGGGATCAATGTATTGGAACCTTAATAGATTTCTTCCTAAATAAAAAAGTGCTTGGATTTTTCTAAGCACATATTTTTGAAACAGGAATCAAGGGTCATGGCAAAAATATGACATGGAGAAAACACAGTTCATTAGCATGAATAATAATAATACAATAATTTTTACCAAATATTCTAGTTTCTGTCCCTGCGGTGCATCTTCATGTGAGAAGATAATACCCTGTTGGACTTTGTGGCCTTGAGACTTGCTCTGAGTGAGGACATATAGGTAGGAGAGATATGTGTCCCTTTGGGACAGAAGTGCAAGAGCTGGCATGTCTCTTTCTCCTTTGTCACAGCGTGGAGCAATGTCCTGGGTAGAGGCTGCTCTATCAGCCTGGGTCCCAAAACAACTATGACATGAACCAAAGCCACAGTCAACCCAAGATGGACATACAGTGTTAAAGAGAAATAAACGTTTGCTGTTTTAAGTGACTGGGAGTTTTGTGACAGTTGTTACTGTAGTATAATTTAGCGTATCTTAACTGATGCAGTTGGTTTTCCAATATATTTACATAATTCAGGGTACATATTTCCAAAGGGAAATATAATTGTGATAGCTGTGGCCTGTCAGTTTTAAGGTAGAAATACCTCACCAGCTTTTCTTCACTTTCAAGTGGAGACTGAACTCACTTGGGAGTTGTGGTTTAAGACCATAGAAAAGCTAAGGACTTACTGTTAACCCCATGCCTCAGTCAAGCTATGGATTTTTCCTCTTGAGGCAAACCAGAGTGTTCTTATTTCTGGTACTGATGCATTTATTTACTACTCATATTTGAAATTATTTCTTTGGACCTTTTCTTGTATCATGTGCAAATGTACTATTTTTATTTCTAATACTGTAGTAAATATTCCACTGGATAGCCAAGATCACATTAAATGCTGTGTCCAATATGAGCAATTAAAATGTTAAATAGATGTCATGCCCCCCCAGGGAGATTGTATGTATGTGTATGTATATTCCTAATCCTAGCCAATACCCTAACCATATATATAGAGAGAGAAAAGTAAATAGAAAAGAGGTGGGGAGAGGAGGTAAAACAAGGCCAGAAGACAAGAGGAGAGAGAAGTATCCTAAAGAAAGAGAAGTAGAAATAAATTGCCATAGTAGTTCAGGGCAGGGAGAGATTATGTCTTCTTCAAAGTAAAGGTGGTAAAGTGTAACTTGCAAGCTGTGTAAAATTCAGACTATGCAGGTGTAGCACATATGTAATAAGAGCCAGGTTTACTGTGAAATGGATGAACTGTACGCTTAAGCATCCGTCCTCTTGCTTGCACAGAATATTCCAAATCTCTGGGTGGAGAGGGTTTTGCAAAAGAGTATGTTCACCTGGTAAAATGTGTCTGTAATGCAATTTTGAACTGCTGTGAAGACTATTTTCTCTTCTCACTCTGATTTCCCTTTGCCACAATTCTTCTTGTTTATGTACTGTTGGAGTGAACACAAACATTTTTGGAATCTGGCTAGGGGACATTGAATTGGGAATACGTTTATTTGGGGTTTAATGATATAACTGTGTGTCTCACAGTCACTTCTGTGAAAATTTATTAGTAACTAAACTGATGTAGAAATGTATACCAGGAATACACCCTCCTGCCCCTATTGTACAGATTACTTACTTGGCATTATGACATGACTCTGTCATTAACTGTGTCTCTGTTTACACTTCCTAAACACGGAACGCTACAAATTATATAAGCTTCAGGACCCACAAAGCCTGAATCTCTGTATATGGGTAATGGTAGATTATACTGTAGTGGGAATTACATGGAAGTGCCAAATTGAATAGCATTTATGACAAGAGGATAGTATGAGAATGTGTCATTTGAATTGGAGTCATTAAATACCTTTTGAATAATTTGAGTAAACCTGGAAAGCTTTTAGTCAACTGATGATCATGTTTATAGTTCAGTATTTATACTCTGACAGCACTGACGATGAAGAAAAATGATGAAGAGTCATATTAAGAGGCAATTAAGTAAAGATGATAGGAAAAGTAAACATAGGTTCAAATACACACACACACACACACACACACACACATACATATATGTAAAATTACCAGGAGTTGAAAATTCATTACATATGAGAGTAAAGAATAAAGGTAAATCAAAAATAATACTGTCATCCCAAAGTGTCTAGGAAATGTTAGTGATAATAAGACATTGTTAATAAATTTAAAAGAAACAAGGCTACCAAAGGCTACTAGCAATCTCCATATTTCTAAACACCAATTAATGTTTTCCAGCCCTTATATTATTAGATATCTCAGCAAATGAAAATTATTAACACTTATTAAAACACTCTTCTCTCTTTAATACTTTTGGTTTTTCTCCCCACATTATAACTAGTCTTCCTATGTCCAGTTGGTAGCTCCATCCTCTGCATGACTATTTGAATGTCAGAGTTCCTATAAGCCAATACTAGATTCTCTCCTTTTGCTGCTGTATACTTTCTAAAAGACATCATTCAAATCTTTAGTGACCACATGTATGTCTATGACTCACAAATATATTGATTTGGTTCAGAACTTTTACCTGTGATCAAGGCTCTCTCTCTCTCTTAGAATATACATATTCTTATAGTTATTGTATATGTTATCAATGTATAATTATTATTTGTTAAATATAAGATATAGATGTATAGATATATTAATCTAATAAATCTAATTATTATATATAGACATTGTATATATTATATATGTATAGATATTGTGTATATATAAGGATATATAATATATACATATACATATATATGATTATTCTTCAGTATGTGAAAGTAACTAGAAACTATTGGTACAAAGTGGAATTGAGGATTCTCCTCTATCATCTTTATCTTCCTCCTGGGTTTCCTAATGAATGACTGGATCTTCCATCTACCCTTGTGAAAGGCACATAATCTTTTTTGGGTCTCCAAGAAGCAGGTTCAGAAACATCCAAACAAACAAATCAGGGCAAATGGCTTATCTGGAAGGTGCAGTGAACACAAGGAGGAACATAGGGAAGTTATCCATTGAAAGGAAGTCAGCCAATAAAGGGTGAATTACTAAACCAGGTATCACAGAGAGCAAACAGAACTTAATCTTGTAGGGAAATGCTGTAAAATGGTTTGAAACATGCAGCACAAAAGTGTTGAAAGGACAGGAAACTGGGGTATTTACACATCAATTTCCATAAGTCATTATTTAAGGGCTATTCCTGAAGGACGTTTATTTCTTGGTACTTCTGGCATGTGGAGGAGAATTGACTTCCATGATTCAAAAAAAAAAACCTCTCAGGACCTGAGATGCAGATATTGACAATTGGAAATAATTTTGATTATATCAAATTGGTAAGGTCTAAGGGATATATGCAGGAAACTCTCGGTGACTGCTGCATTCATCCTTTGTACCGCTCATTCATTCCCCATGTAAAACTCACTGCATCCTGAACAGGTGACTAGTGGAACAAGTCAAATGAGTGGGAGAAGCTGTTACAGAAGGTCTCAAGAACACAGCTGGTCATGCAGCTCAATAACAAAAAATCAAACAACCCAATCCAAAAATGGGCAGAAGATCTAAATAGACATTTCTCCAAAGAAGACATACAGATTGCCAACAGACACATGAAAAGATGTTCAACATCACTAATTATCAGAGAAATGCAAATCAAAACTACAAAGAGGTATCACCTCACACTGCAGAGTGGCCATCATCAAAAAATCTAGAAACAATAAATGCTGGAGAGGGTGTAGAGAAAAGGGAACCCTCCTGCACTGTTGGTGGGAATGTAAATTGATACAGCCACTATGGAGAACAGTATGGACGTTCCTTAAAAAACTAAAATTAGACCTACCATATGACCCAGCAATCCCACTACTGGGCATATACCCAGAGAAAACTATAATTCAAAAAGACACATGCACCCCAATATTCATTGCAGCACTATTTACAATAACCAGGTCATGGAAGCAACCTAAATGTCTATCGACAGACGAATGGAAAAAGAAGATGTGGCACATATATACAATGGAATGTTACTCAGCCATAAAAATGAATGAAATTGAGTTATTTGTAATGAGGTAGATGAACTTAGAGTCTGTCATACAGAGTGAAATAAGTCAGAAAGAGAAAAACAAATACCGTATGCTAACGCACATATATGGAACTAAAAAAACTGTACTGATGAACCTAGTGGCAGGGCAGGAATAAAGATGTAGATGTAGAGAACGGACTTGAGGACACAGCGGGTGAAGGGTAAGCTGGGGCGAAGTGAGAGAGTAGCACTGACATATATTCACTACCAAATGTAAAATAGATAGCTAGTGGGAAGCTGCTGCACAGCACAGGGAGATCAGCTCGGTGCTTTGTGACCACCTAGAGGGGTGGGATAGGGAGGGTGGGAGGGAGGCTCAAGAGGGAGGAGATATGGGAATATATGTATACATATAGCTGATTCACTTTGTTGTACAGCAGAAACTAACACAACATGGTAAAGCAATTATACGTCAATACAGATGTGAAAAAAAAAAAGGAACTCTCAAACAATCTGAGGTCTTTAACTCAAATACATAACTTTATAAACAAATATACATTTTTTTTGTTTTCCCCTTCCTTGGAACAAAGTAAAATTTAATTTAAATTAAGCCTCTAAACATAAACTGCTTTATGATTGTAAGGTTAATTCATGGCTCACACAGCTTTGTGTCATTTTTTATTCTGTAGCATTTTGCCACACGTAAAGTATATACATAATGAGTTAGGTTGGAGTGGGTCTTGCAAAAGTTGTGAGAGAGAGAGAGACTTAGGATTGTTCCTTCTTCTCTCTGCCCCATTACTGAGTAATGGAGCCATCTGCAATTCACAGGAGCATACATCCAGGGTAGAGATGGGAAGTGTTGTCTCCTGGAGGTCAGCACAGTCAAAGTTGGTTTTCTCAGCCTTGGTATTGTGGTCTTGGGGATTTATGGTTTTTTGAGGTATGTTTGGGAAAGAAGGATCCTCATTCCTTGCTTAACCTATGCAAATAATCTTTAAGGACTTTGATCATTGGAAAGAGGAAAACAAGACTGTCAACTGTCCTCCAGATGAAAGGCTAATTTTGGCAAGAGCGTTACAGAGATGGGTCCTGAATTTTTGGTTGCTTTGAATTTATGCTTCTATAAAGGATCTTGTAAAAAGAAAAAAAAAAGAAAAGAACACAGCTAGTATTCATTGTCTCATTCTGTTCATCCACTCTAGTATTCTTTCATCTCAGGTTTTTTTCTAAACTTCTTAACCCCAGGTTAACATGCTTTTGTCAGATCATGGTTATTACTTCAATTATCTGTTTACAGTTATTACTGGATATGACAGCATCAAACAATGCCACAGTGAATCACTTGGGTTGCAGATATATTCCCTGCACCTTATTTTATAGTAACAATCTCAAGAACTAAGGATAATCACAGTAAATTATTTGTGTCAGCATAGTTACTCCTTTCTTTGCCTGCTAAGGTACTTGTATGATAAGCTCAACATAAGCAACCAAAGTTGTAAATTAATGTGTGATGCAAATCTTTCTTGTCTGAAGGTAAAAGTGTGCCTCCCCTGGGAAACTGTTAAGCAAAATTTCAGAAATTAATTACATAATTGAAATAAAGAGGTGTTTATTTGGGGTTGATTAGTACTGCAGCTTGGGAGACACAGACTGAAGAAGCATTTGAATTGTGTTCTGCTGAACTACAAAATAGAGAAAGCTTATAAAGGCGAAAACCACGAGGTTGCAGTTAGTTACATGAATTGTTTTTTTTTTTTTTAAACATCTTTATTGAAGTAAAATTGCTTTACAATGGTGTCTTAGTTTCTGCTTTATAACAAAGTGAATCAGTTATACATATACATATGTTCCCATATCTCTTCCCTCTTGCATCGCCCTCCCTCCCACCCTCCCCATCCCACCCCTCTAGGTGGTCACAAAGCACCAAGCTGATCTCCCTGTGCTATGCGGCTGCTTCCCACTAGCTATCTATTTTACATTTGGTAGTGTATATATGTCCATGCCACTCTCTCACCCTGTCACATCTTACCCCTCCCCCTCCCCATATCCTCAAGTCCATTCTCTAGTAGGTCTGTGTCTTTATTCCCGTGTTGCCACAAGGTTCTTCATGACCTTTTTTTTTTTTTTCCCTTAGATTCAATATATATGTGTTAGCATACTGTATTTGTTTTTCTCTTTCTGACTTACTTCACTCTGTATGACAGACTCTAACTCCATCCACCTCATTACAAATACCTCCATTTCATTTCTTTTTATGGCTGAGTAATATTCCATTGTATATATGTGCCACATCTTCTTTATCCATTCATCCAATGATGGACACTTAGGTTGCTTCCATGTCCTGGCTATTGTAAATAGAGCTGCAATGAACATTTTGGTACATGACTATTTTTGAACTATGGTTTTCTCAGGGTATATGCCCAGTAGTGGGATTGCTGGGTCATATGGTAGTTCTATTTGTAGTTTTTTAAGGAACCTCCATACTGTTCTCCATAGTGGCTGTATCAATTTACATTCCCACCAACAGTGCAAGAGTGTTCCCTTTCCTCCACACCCTCTCCAGCATTTATTGTTTCTAGATTTTTTGATGATGGCCATTCTGACCGGTGTGAGATGATATCTCATTGTAGTTTTGATTTGCATTTCTCTAATGATTAATGATGTTGAGCATTCTTTCATGTGTCTGTACGCCATCTGTATATCTTCTTTGGAGAAATGTCTATTTGGGTCTTCTGCCCATTTTTGGATTGCGTTGTTCGTTTTTTTGTTATTGAGCTGCATGAGCTGCTTGTAAATCTTGGAGATTAATCCTTTGTCAGTTGCTTCATTTGCAAATATTTTCTCCCATTCTGAGGGTTGTCTTTTGGTCTTGTTTATGGTTTCCTTTGCTGTGCAAAAGCTTTTAAGTTTCATTAGGTCCCATTTGTTTATTCGTGTTCTTATTTCCATTTCTCTAGGAGCTGGGTCAAAAAGAATCTCGCTGTGATGTATGTCATAGAGTGTTCTGCCTATGTTTTCCTCTAAGAGTTTGATAGTGTCTGGCCTTACACTTAGATCTTTAATCCATTTTGAGTTTATTTTTGTGCATGGTGTCAGGGAGTGTTCTAATTTCATACTTTTACATGTATCTGTCCAATTTTCCCAGCACCACTTATTGAAGAGGCTGTCTTTTCTCCACTGTATATGCTTGCCTCCTTTATCAAAGATATGGTGACCATATGTGCGTGGGTTTATCTCTGGGCTTTCTATCCTGTTCCATTGATCTATATTTCTGTTTTTGTGCCAATACCAAACTGTCTTGATTACTATAGCTTTGTAATATAGTCTGAAGTCAGGGAGCCTGATTCCCCCAGCCCCATTTTTCGTTCTCAAGATTGCTTTGGCTATTCGGGGTCTTTTGTGTTTCCATACAAACTGTGAAATTTTTTGTTCTAGTTCTGTGAAAAATGCCAGTGGTAGTTTGATAGGGATTGCATTGAATCTGTAGATGGCTTTGGGTAGTAGGTCATTTTCACAATGTTGATTCTTCCAATCCAAGAACATGGTATATCTCTCCATCTATTTGTATCATCTTTAATTTCTTTCATCAGTGTCTTATAATTTTCTGCATACAGGTCTTTTGTCTCCTTAGGTAGATTTATTCCTAGATATTTTATTCTTTTTGTTGCAGTGGTAAACGGGAGTGTTTTCTTAATTTCACTTTCAGAATTTTCGTCATTAGTGTATAGAAATACAAGAGATTTCTGTGCATTAATTTTGTATCCTGCTACTTTACCAAATTCATTGATTAGCTCTAGGAGTTTTCTGGTAGCATCTTTAGGATTCTCTATGTATAGTATCATGTCATCTGCAAACAGTGACAGCTTTACTTCTTCTTTTCCGATTTGGATTCCTTTTATTTCTTTGTCTTCTCTGATTGCTGTGGCTAACACTTCCAAAACTATGTTGAATAATAGTGGTGAGAGTGGGCAACCTTGTCTTGTTCCTGATCTTAGTGGAAATGGTGTCAGTTTTTCACCATTGAAGACAATGTTGGCTGTGCGTTTGTCATATATGGCCTTTATTGTGTTGAGGAAAGTTCCCTCTATGCCTACTTTCTGCAGGGCTTTTATCATAAATGGGTGTTGAATTTTGTCGAAAGCTTTCTCTGCATCTATTGAGATGATCATATGGTTTTTCTCCTTCAATTTGTTAATATCGTGTATCACGTTGATTGATTTGCGTATATTGAAGAATCCTTGCATTCCTGGGATAAACCCCACTTGATCATGGTGTATGATCCTTTTAATGTGCTGGCGGATTCTGTTTGCTAGTATTTTGTTGAGGATTTTTGCATCTATGTTCATCAGTGATATTGGCCTGTAGTTTTCTTTCTTTGTGACATCTTTGTCTGGTTTTGGTATCAGGGTGATGGTGGCCTCGTAGAATGAGTTTGGGAGTGTTCCTCCCTCTGCAATATTTTGGAAGAGTTTGAGAAGGATAGGTGTTAGCTCTTCTCTAAATGTTTGATAGAATTCACCTGTGAAGCCATCTGGTCCTGGGCTTTTGTTTGTTGGAAGGTTTTAATCACAGTATCAATTTCAGTGCTTGTGATTGGTCTGTTCATATTTTCTATTTCTTCCTGGTTCAGTCTCGGCAGGTTGTGCATTTCTAAGAATCTGTCCATTTCTTCCAGGTTGTCCATTTTGTTGGCATAGACTTGCTTGTAGTAATCTCTCATGATCTTTTGTATTTCTGCAGTGTCAGTGGTTACTTCTCCTTTTTCATTTCTAATTGTATTGATTTGAGTCTTCTCCCTTTTTCTCTTGATGAGTCTGGCTAATGGTTTATCAATTTTGTTTATCTTCTCAAAGAACCAGCTTTCAGTTTCATTGATTTTTGCTATTGTTTCCTTCATTTCTTTTTCATTTATTTCTGATCTGATGTTTATGATTTCTTTCCTTGTGCTAGCTTTGGGGTTTTTTTGTTCTTCTTTCTCTAATTGTTTCAGGTGCAAGGTTAGATTGTTTATTCGAGATGTTTCCTGTTTCTTGAGGTAGGCTTGTATTGCTATAAACTTCCCTCTTAGCACTGCTTTTGCTGCAGCCCATAGGTTTTGGGTCGTTGTGTCTCCAGTGTCATTTGTTTCTAGGTATTTTTTGATTTCCCCTTTGATTTCTTCAGTGATCACTTCGTTATTAAGTAGTGTATTGTGTAGCCTCCATGTCTTTGTATTTTTTACAGATCTTTTCCTGTATTTGATATCTAGTCTCATAGCGTTGTGGTCGGAAAAGATACTTCATGCGATTTCAATTTTCTTAAATTTACCAAGGCTTGATTTGTGACCCAAGATATGATCTATCCTGGAGAATGCTCCATGAGCACTTGAGAAAAATGTGTATTCTGTTGTTTTTGGGTGGAATGTCCTATAAATATCAATTAATTCCATCTTGTTTAATGTATCATTTAAAGCTTGTGTTTCCTTATTTATTTTCATTTTGGATGATCTGTCCATTGGTGAAAGTGGGGTGTTAAAGTCCCCTACTATGATTGTGTTGCTGTCGATTTCCCCTTTTATGGCTGTTAGTATTTGCCTTATGTATCGAGGTGCTCCTATGTTGGGTGCATAAATATTTACAATTGTTATACCTTCCTCTTGGATCGATCCCTTGATCATTATATAGTGTCCTTCTTTGTCTCTTGTAATAGTCTTTATTTTAAAGTCTATTTTGTCTGATATGAGAATTGCTACTCCAGCTTTCTTTTGATTTCCATTTGCATGGAATATCTTTTTCCATCCCCTCACTTTCAGTCTGTATGTGTCTCTAGGTCTGAAGTGGATCTCTTGTAGACAGCATATATATGGGTCTTGTTTTTGTATCCATTCAGCCAGTCTGTGTCTTTTGGTGGGAACATTTAATCCATTTACATTCAAGGTAATTATCGATATGTATGTTCCTATTCCCATTTTCTTAAATGTTTTGGGTTTGTTATTGTAGTTGTTTTCCTTCTCTTGTGTTTCTTGCCTAGAGAAGTTCCTTTAGCATTTGTTGTAAAGCTGGTTTGGTGGTGCTGAACTCTCTCAGCTTTTGCTTGTCTGTAAAGGTTTTAATTTCTCCATCAAAGCTGAATGAGATCCTTGCTGGGTAGATTAATCTTGGTTGTAAGTTTTTCTCCTTCATCACTTTAAGTATATCCTGCCACTCCCTTCTGGCTTGCAGAGTTTCTGCTGAAAGATCAGATGTTAACCTTATGGGGATTCCCTTGTGTGTTATTTGTTGTTTTTCCCTTGCTGCTTTTAATATGTTTTCTTTATATTTAATTTTTGACAGTTTGATTAATATGCGTCTTGGCGTGTTTCTCCTTGGATTCATCCTGTATGGGACTCTCTGTGCTTCCAGGACTTGATTAACTATTTCCTTTCCCATATTAGGGAAGTTGTCAACTATAATCTCTTCAAATATTTTCTTAGTCCCTTTCTTTTTCTCTTCTTCTTCTGGGTCCCCTATAATTCGAATGTTGGTGCGTCTAATGTTGTCCCAGAGGTCTCTGAGACTGTCCTCAGTTCTTTTCATTCTTTTTTCTTTATCCTGCTCTGCAGTAGTTATTTCCACCATTTTATCTTCCAGGTCACTTATCCGTTCTTCTACTTCAGTTATTCTGCTATTGATCCCATCTAGAGTATTTTTAATTTCATTTATTGTGTTTTTCATCATTGCTTGGTTCCTCTTTTGTTCTTCTACGTACTTGTTAAATGTTTCTTGCATTTTGTCTATTCTATTTCCAAGATTTTGGATCATCCTTACTATCATTATTCTGAATTCTTTTTCAGGTAGACTACCTATTTCCTCTTCATTTGTTAGGTCTGGTGTGTTTTGACCCTGCTCCTTCATCTGCTGTGTGTTTTCTGTCATCTCATTTTGCTTATCTTACTGTGTTTGGGGTCTCCTTTTCACAGGCTGCAGGTTCGTAGTTCCTGTTGTTTTTTGTATCTGTCCCCAATGGCTAATGTTGGTTCAGTGGGTTTTGTAGGCTTCCTGGTGGAGGGAACTAGTGCCTGAGTTCTGGTGGATGAGGCTGGTTCTTGTCTTTCTGGTGGGCACGTCCACGTCTGGTGGTGTATTTTGGGGTGTCTGTGGCCTTATTATGATTTTAGGCAGCCTCTCTGCTAATGGATGGGGCTGTGTTCCTGTCTTGGTAGTTGTTTGGTATAGGGTGTCCAGCACTGTAGCTTGCTGGTCGTTGAGTGAAGTTGGGTCTTGATGTTGAGATGGAGATCTCTGAGAGATTTTTGCCATTTGGTATTACGTGGAGCTGGGAGGTCTCTCGTGAACCAGTGTCCTGAAGTGGGCTCTCCCACCTCAGAGGCACGGCCCTGATGCCTGGCTGGAGCACCAAGAGCCTTTCATCCACACGGCTCCGAGTAAAAGGGAGAAAAAATAGAAAGAAAGAAAGAAAGACGATACAATATAGTGAGGTAAAATAAAGCTATTATAAAGCAAAGCTATACAGACAAAATCTCACCCAGAAGCATATACATGTACACTCACAAAAAAAGGAAAAGGGGAAAAATTAATATATCCTGCTCCCAAAGTCCACCTCCTGAATTTGGGATGATTCGTTGTCTATTCAGGTATTCAACAGATGCAGGCACATCAAGTTGTTTGTGGAGTTTTAATCCACTGCTTCTGAGGCTGTTGGGAGAGATTTCTCTTTCTCTTCTTTGTTCGCACAGCTCCCGGGGTTCAGCTTTGGATTTGGACCTGCCTCTGCGTGTAGGTCGCCTGAGGGCGTCAGTTCCCCCCTGAGACAGGACGGGGTTACAGGAGCAGCTGCTTCGGTGGCTCTGGCTCACTCAGGCTGGGGGGAGGGAGGGGTACAGAGGAGGCGGGGCGAGCCTGTGGCGGCAGAGGCTGGCGTGACATTGCAGCAGCCTGAGGCGCGCCGTGCGTTCTTCTGGGGAAGTTGTCCCCGGATCACGGGAGCCTGGCAGTGGCGGGCTGCACCGGCTCCCAGGAGGGGTGGTGTGGAGAGTTACCTGTGCTTGCACACAGGGTTTGGTGGCGTCTGCAGCAGCCTTAGCGTCTCACGCTCGTCTCTGGGGCCGCGCTGATTGCCGTGGCTCACGCCCATCTCTGGAGCTCGTTTAGGTGGCGCTCTGAATCCCCTCTCCTTGCGCACCAGGAAACAAAGAGGGAAGAAAAAGTCTCTTGCCTCTTCAGCAGCTGCAGACTTTTTCCCGGATTCCCTCCCGGCTAGCTGTGGTGCACTAACCCCTTCAGACTGTGTTCATGCCGCCAACCCCAGTCCTCTCTCCGCGATCCGACCGACGCCCGAGCCTCTGCTCCCAGCCCCCGCCCGCCCCGGTGGGTGAGCAGACAAGCCTCTCGGGCTGGTGAGTGCTGCTTGGCACCGATCCTCCATGCGGGAATCTCTCCGCTTTGCCCTCCGCACCCCTGTGGCTGCGCTCTCCTCCGTGGCTCCGAAGCTTCCCCCCTCTGCCCCCCACAGTCTCCGCCTGTGAAGGGGCTTCCTAGTGCGTGGAAACCTTTCCTCCTTCATGGCTCCCTCCCACTGGTGCAGGTCCCATCCCTATTCTTTTGTCTCTGTTGTTTCTTTTTTCCTTTGCCCTACCCAAGTACGTGGGGAGTTTTTTGCCTTTTGGGAGGTCTGACGTTTTCTGCCAGTGTTCAGTGGGTGTTCTGTAGGAGCAGTTCCACGTGTAGATGTATTTCTACTTTATCTGTGGGAAGGAAGGTGATCTCCATGTCTTACTCTTCCGCCATCTTCTCTCTGCCCGCCTCACATGAATTATTTATCAAGAATTATAATTGGAGCTGACAAGAAGAAAGGGTGTTTGTTAAGCAAGGATTGGTTGGAGTCTGAAATGGCTGCATAGTTACAAAGGGGAACAACCTTGAAACCACAAGGTTGCAGCTAGCAGATTCTATTTTAAAAACAGCTGGTTTCCTCAGGTTTTGTATAGTTCACAGAGAGTTCAAATTCTCAGTGTTGCAGGGATGTGTCTGAAACCGGATCCTCAATGGCCGCTAACTCCATTTTGTGTGCCTGAACTATGATTACTCCATTATAATTTCAGTCTGTCATCAGATCTCTACTTTAACAGAGTCGAAATTTCTGGGGACAAAAAACACAACATTCTTAAGTAGATCACTGAAAGTAATGTTGAGAGGGTCCTTCCTTCTTTAACCTCTCGGTTGTTATTCTAAGGAATGAACAAATATCTACCAATATGCTGCATAACATAATATCTGTGATACGGTGATTTATAGTAAGAAATAGCTATTTGGTCTTCATTCTCATTTCTGGTACAGAATTTCCTAAGTGATAGGAATCTAGGAAAATCTTTTGTTCTAATACTTAGTCTTTGACCCTGGTTCCTGACATAGGGCTTCTGAAACCCTTGTAATTTCCTGGGTGACAGGAAAGTCTTTTGTGCTAATGAGATGACTCTGGGTGGGCTCCTGGATTCTCCTGGATGAGGGGCAGTTACTGGAAAGACCAAGCCATGATTAGAAGCTTGGAATTTTCAACCCCATCCCTCAGGCTCTTGAGAACGGAGAGGGGCTAAAAATGGAGTTAAGGATCAATTATGCCTATGTGATGAAACCTCCATTCAAATCCCAATAGTATGGGGTTCCAAGAGTTTCCAGATCTGTGAACACATCCATGTATCAGGAGTATGACATACCCCAACTCCACAGAGACAGAAGCTCCTACACTTGGGATCCTCCCAGACTTCACCCAACATATCTCTTCATCTGGCTTCTCATCTGTATTCTTTATCATATCCTTTAATAAACTGGTAAACCTATGTAAATATTTCCCTGAGTTCTGTGAGCTGCTCTAGCAAATTAATCTAATTCAAAGGAGGAAGAGGATATGGGAATCTTTGATTTGTAGTCAAGCCAGACAGAAGTTGTAGGTAACCTGGGGACCTACTACTCATGACTGGCATCTGAAGTGGAGGACATCTCTTGGTACTGAGCATTTAACCTTTGTGATCTTATGCTATCTCCAGATAGATAGTGTCAGAATTGAGTTTAATCGTAGGGATACACAGCTGGTGTCCTAGAGAATTGCTTGGTGGCCTCTCATCAAAATTGGAAGTCTTATGAATCAACTGATAAATTAGCTGAAACATTATTCCCAATTGATGTGCTGTCTCTGTAACATGAAAGGACCTACAAAGCATTTGTGTCTTTTTGCTTAGTGGTAAAGCATGAGGTAGAATATGTGTTCTTTATCTTGGAGAAGTATCTCAGAATACTCCACTCTAATGAATCCCTAAAAATTTCACCCATTTGGCAGGCACCTGAAGCTTTTAAGGTTTTATCTTTCATCCTTTGATGTATATGAGCCTTACTAGGGCATCTAGAGTATGAGCTACTTTCTTGGTTCCCATGTTCAATTAACAGAATATTATCAATAGAGTGCGACAGTTTAGTATTCCATTATAGTCAAAGTCCTTTGAGACAAAGAAAATAAACATTACATAGCCCAGGGGAAAGATCATGACTATATCTTACTCTGTCCCATGAATGTATCCTGCTGTTTCTTCCATGTGAATTACTACCGATTCTTCTCCACTACAGAAATTGAAAAGGCTACATTTTCCAGATCAATAGTTTCTGGTGCTTGCTAGGAAGCTATTGATTTGATGGGGTGTTTTCATCAATTCTGTCATAAATTGGTGTTGTCTGTTCTTATCTATTTTATAGATCTATTATTGTACATTAAAGATGCCCAGAATAACAGCTACAACTGAGGCTTCCAATTAAGTTTGTAGTAGTTCCCTATCAAAGGCCATGATTCAGCCAGTTTTTGAAAAGTCCCAATTGGTGAATTAAATAAGGATGTAAAGATTACCACCAATTCTGCATTCTTTGTTTTGGAAAGTGGCATTAGTCTCTCCATTATGGGTTCTGACTTATATCCAGGGAGTGTGGAGTTATGGTTTGTGGGACTTCCCCTTGGCTTTTCCTACATGTGGATCTTATTTCACAGGTGAAATTCTTAGTAACTGTGATGCTACAGTAGGCCAGGGATAAGTACTACTTGTCTTAGTGAGTTTGTACTGCTATAACAAAAGCCAGAGACTGGGTGGCTCACATAGCAAACATTTATGTCTTAGATCTGGGAAGTCTGAGATCAAGGTGCTGACATTTCTGGTGTCTGGTGAGAGCTGTATCCTCACATGGCCAAGAGAGAGATTCTCTCTCCCATGTCTCTTCTTATAGGTCACTAAGTCCATTCATGGGGGTTTCTCCCTCATGACCTAATTACCTCCCAAGGGCTCTATCTCCAAATACCAACACATTGAGATTAGGATGGCAACATATGAATTTGAGGGGGATACAAGCATATAGTCCATTGCACCACTCCACTTACTATAGGGTCTTTTTTCCCATCTGTCTGACTAGTGATCCAGTTCCAGAAATTTATTTTAGGAATCATTTTCTAAACCACTTTTAGTTCCAACTGTTTGAATTTTGGTTCCTGAAGCTGCAGATCCTCAGATAAGTATTCACTTTTAAGTAGTTAATTTTGGAGGTGCCGAAAGCATGAATAGGATGAGAAATTGATACAAAGAAGAGAAGATGTCACTAAGTTCGCTACCTCTGGTGACTGATAATCACCCTGGGAAACAATATAAAATATGTTTTTTGAAGAATGTAATTGATTGTGTATTTGCTTATTAATTTCTATCAGTTATTGTTTGAAAGCTACTATCAGGGGTGTTATTTCTTAGTAATTCTAGATCCCCATGCTTGTGGGATAAAGTGGTCTTCAGTGTTTTCAGAAAAATGTTCTCAGCATAGAAATGCAGAAATTGACAACTGGAAGTTGGTAGTCAGCTGACATCAAGTAAATACTTAGTCTGAGCTTCTGCTAGTTTGACTATTAGTAATTACTCTGGGTCAAAAGGCCTGTGCTAGGACTGTCGTGGGCAAACCAGAACATATGGCAACTTTACATTGCCTCAACTAAGTTGTCCTTCATTGATATTCTCCACACTGAATCCAGAGTGATTGTCTCAAAACACAAAGCTCATCTAGTTATCTCCTTAGGTCAAACCCTTTGTTGGTTTACTATGGCTCAAAGGATGAAGTGAAATATCCTTAACATGGCCTACACCTTCTGGATGATCTTCTTCCACCTGCCCCAGGGCATTTGCACATGCTGTTCCTTCTGATTAGAAAGCACTTCCCTCTTATCTTTCATATATATCAGTTCAAGCATCACTTAGAGATGCTAGTGTATATCTTTTCTGTTGGTGTTTTTACTTTTATTTATTTAAAACACTGATTTATTATGGAGAATTATAGGGCATTTGCTAGACTTTATAGAAACAAAAGGAGTGAAGTATTTCAAGATGCTTGAATAATTAGAAAGCCTTTTTCTCCTAAATAAACTCAGGGCTGAGGTTTAGGAAGAAATGGGAAAACTTCTTATGATCTAAGCATTCCTAGATGTCCCTTTCCTCTGTGGAATACTTCTTATGAGCCCTGATTTCTTTCATCTTGGATTGAGTACTGGCACAGAATACCTGCAACTTCTTAAAGACTCCATCTACCTAAGCTAATTGTCACAAACTGTGGTAGTGAGATAAACTTGTCTGGATGGCAGCGTGCTGCAGCTAAATATATTTTTGATATCATATGTGCAGTTTGAATCAAAGCATCTGGGGCTTGTTAAATGTTGTAGAATAATCACATCATGCTTACTTTATATAAAAATATTTGAAAATTGAAGTATAGTTGATTTACAGTGTTGTGTTAATTTCTGGTGTACAGCAAAGTGATTCAGTTTTATACATATATATGTATAATTTTTCATGTTCTTTTCCATTGTAGTGTATTACAGGATATTGAATATAGTTCAGTGTACTATACAGTAGGACCTTGTTTATCTATTTTATATGTAGTAGTTTGTGTCTGCTAATCCCAAACTCCTAATTTACCCCTCTCCCATCCTCTTTCCCCTTTGGTAACCATAAGTTTTTTTCTATGTCTGTGAGTCTGCCTCTGTTTTGTAAATAAGTTCATTTGTATCGTATTTTAGATTCCACATGTAAGTGATATCATATGATATTTGTCTTTCTCTGTCTGACTTACTTCACTTAGTATGATAATCTGTATGCACCTATGTTGCTACAAATGGCATTATTTCATTCTTTTTAATGGCTGAATTATATATATATATATATATATATATATATATATATATAAAGATGTGGCATATATATATATATATATATATATATATATATATATATATATGCCACATCTTCTTTATCCATTCATTTGTCGATGGACATTTAGATTGCTTCCATGTCCTCCTGTTTATTGTAAATAGTGCTGCAATGAACACTGAGGTGCATGTATATTTTCGAATTAGAGTTTCCTCCAGATATATGCCCAGGAGTGGGATTGCTGGATCATATGGCAGCTCTATTTTTAGTTTTTAAAGGAATATCCGTACTGTTTTCCATAGTGGCTGCACCAATTTACATTCCCACTGATAGTATAGGAGAGTTCCCTTTTCCACACACCCTCTCCTGCATTTATTATTTGTAGACTTTTTATAATGGTCATTCTGACCAGTGTGAAGTGATACCTCTTTGTATTTTTTATTTGCATTTCTATAATAAGTAGCGATGTTGAACACCTTTTCATGTGCTTATTGGTGATGACATGTTTATATGGCAACACCGAAAACCATCTCCTGTGCTATATATTTGCGTTGAGGTTCTGAGGTTCCCACTGCCAACAGGGCTAACACTAGAGGGTTTTTGTTTCCTGCTCTGCCCCATCATACACTGAGCTTGCTGAATGTGAACCTTCAATACATTTCAGACAGTTCCCTCCCTGGCAGCCATAGAACATTTTAATATAGTATTGATGTTTAACTACCCAGAGTTAGCACAGATTTCTCAGGTTAAAGCCAAAGTCCTCCACAACATTCCTTTCACTTCAGACACCAACCACATATTCTAGTGGTTCCAAGGTCACTCATGCTTCTGATCAACTGGCTACAGCTGGTAGGGGGTTGCTACTACCCTCTCAAGTTCAATAATTCACTAAAACAACTCACAGAACTTAAGAAAGTGCTATAGTTAGAATTACAATTTTTTTATGAAGAATACAAATCAGACCAGTCAAATGAAGAGATGCATAGGATGAGGTCTGGCAGGGTCACGTATGGAAGGCATCCACCACGTCCTCAGGACCTGTCACCCTCCCTGCACATCAATGTGTATCACCAACCAGGAATTTCAATCCAACTGAGATGTCCAGAGCTTTCTTTGGAGTTTTATTACACAGACATGATTGTTTGAATCATTACCCACCTGGTTAAACTCAATCTCCAGCCTCCCTCCCCGCCTTGTAGATCAGACTGATATAATAAATTATCTCAAAGCTCCAACCATTTAATCACATGGTTAATCTTCCTTGAATGACCAGCCCACATCCTTGAACTATCTGGGGGCCCACCTTGAGTCACTTCATTAGCATAAACTCAGTGATGGACTTAAAAGTCCACCATGAATAACAAAGACACTCCCATCACTTGGGAAATTCCAAGGGTTTAGAAACTGCCCCTTGGAACCTGGGACCAAACTAGACAAATCATTTATTATACAACAGGTATTCATATTATTGTTTGTATTCACAGAAGTCAAAGTTCAACTCATCACAATTTCTGCTTGACAAACTGGCCACAGTCCATGTAGAAACAGAGTATCCTTAAACTATTTCTGAAATTAAATAATTAAGTACTCAAATATTTTGTCTATGAGGGAGAGAAAGATATACAATGTAGGTGTATTTCATCATGCTGAAGATAATGTTTATTTCTCTTCTGTTCTTTTGATTAATGGGGCATACATATCTATAATTTAACATTTACAGATTATTACTTTTACCTGATAAATGAAGCATAAAACAGAAGTAACTCTTTACCAGAAACAATTGAAGGACACTTTTTGTGCATGGCCCTTGAAAAAATGGGAAACATATTATACTGTGTATTCTTAAGTGCCACAAATAGGAAAAAAAAAGTGTCATACATTTTCTTCTCCATTTGCTGCATAATTTAGCTCATTACTAAAATAATGGATTATTTCTTTAAAGAGGCACTATAATTTGATTAATAAGAGTATCTAACTAGTTAAAATAACCTAGTCCAGTTACTTAAGCCTTTAAATTCTAATAGTCAACACACTATCCAGCCTAATTCTTTGGTAACAAAACTTGTAAAGGTCAATTACATTGAAGGGAAGGACACAACTATACATAGTCTGAATTCTAGCTTTGCCACAAAAAAACCCTCTATTATATGGAAAATGAAGTCATTGGTGCTGAGAGATCACAAACAAAAAAAAAAAAAACAGCGTCCTGAATTCTTTATTAGCATACATTTTCCCCCAAAGAGTATTAAGCACATCACTTAAGTCTTGGAGTTATGGCTCTCTTGTTTTACTTAATCATCAAATTTGAATGGACCTCAGGACTCCCTATTTTAAGCCTTGTTCCTTTTTGTTTTGAAAACTCCCAAATTGCCCTGGGGTTAGCAAAGGAAGAGAGGCAAAATAAGCTGAGGGGAAGCTGGTAACAGCAGGAATTAAACATTATATTTGTTTTGTTAGAAATACAATTTTATAAGCCTCCTCTTATCGACTGAAGAATGTGGGCCCATTACATTCCCAATGTTATCCCGTTAAATTATTCTCCTCATTTGATATTCTTCACCACACCAAATTATGCTACATAAAATGAGTCTTAACTTTTAAAGTATTAACATGGGATATTCTGAGACTAAATGTTTCCATCAAGTGTACGTGAATCTTGCTGACACTCAAGACTCATACTTCAAGAAATGGATTTGCTCATAGAATTAGACATAAGCAATTGCGAGTTAAGCAGATTTCTATTGCCTCTTAGCAGCCAAACTCCAGTGGGGGTAATGTAGGCAGAGCCTTAACCTTTAAAAGTGTGGCTTTCTGCCATGCCCATATCAAAGCATCTATGGTGTGGGGGATGGGCATGTGCGATAATGAGAATTAAATATTCCAAACTAACTATACTGAGGGCAATTGTGGAACTTAATTAGCCATATGCAGCCTAAACCACTTAGCTTTAGGAGCAGTGTGAGCACCCACAGTTACTTCAAAAAGAGAGATGGCAGGCTAGAGTGTGAATTTGCAAAGGCTTAAGTGAAATGACTTCATTACACCACCCTTACCACTCTGGTGTAAGCCTTTATCAGCACTGTCTGTCAAGTTGCAAATTGTATTAAACATTTGCTATGCCTCTGCTACCCTACAATCAGTTTCCTTTGTCTTCTTCCCTCATATTTTTCAAATGGATGCCCATGTGGAGGCATTTTCTAAGTTTCAGATATAATGGTATATATATATATATATATATATATATATATATATATATATATATATTTTTTTTTTTTTTTTTTTTAATTCTTCAAATGTACCCCAATATGTAACATCCACATTGAGAGGTCACACTCTTTATGGGTAGACCTTAACTCGCCTCTTTATCTTGATTTTAGACTATGCTGTGATTGCCTCTATACAGGTTTTAGAAAAATCCAAGTGTTGAATCACATCTACATGCATCTTTGGAATAAGCAAGATGCTTAATCAAGACTCCAATCCTGTATATAGTTTAGTATTCCTTATTGCCTCTTTGTTCTTGTAATAAGAAGTCAAGGGTGGGGAAAAACTAACTAACTGAAGCATCTTCCACCAGATTGTTGTATCAAGAGTGAACTCATTAATTTTTCTCAGTGTCTTATTGTTCCAAAACATTCTTTATTTGTTTAATGAAAAATATATAGTAATATTGATATTTAAAGCTTTCTGTGATCAGTATTTGCTGACCAGGTGAGGTTCTCAGGTATGCATTTTCATAATGCTTATATTGTTTTAGCTTTCACACTTAGGTCAAAGATCTACCTTCATTAATTGAATTTGATATTGATTCTAATTTTTTCATTTCTCAAAGTATAATAATCTAGCCACACAACCAAATTAAGAAATTATGGAATTTTAAAGGTGAATGTGGACTTCAAGATCACCTAGGTGCTGAGGTTTTGGGCTTGTCTGAATTTAGTAATTTTTTATCTCTTGTAGTTTTAGGTGGGTACCTGGCAGGACTAGTGGGGCTGGGTGGGACTGCAGTAGGAAAGAATCCATTAGACCAGGGACGATAAAATTCCCAAATCCATTTCAATTCCATCTAATATTCTCTCTTTATAAATATCAGATCATACAACTTATGCTCTATGGATAGAAATATTTTACTTCAGGTCATATAACTTCGTGTTGGAAATCTTATATCATCTCACTTCCTATGGCAAATGTTATTTCCTTCATATCCTGTGTCTCTCCCATCTGCACAATAAAAGGGTATTCGTTTTGTCCACTGTTCTTTGTGTTTCAAACTTCAATTATAATCCATTAGGTGCAAAGCTTTAAGCTATTAAAAATATAAACCATCTTCCAGCCCTGGAGTTTAAAATATATTGTAATTAAAAGGATTAACAAAATAATAGTTAACATTGGGAAGTTAGAAGTTGATGAGTGCTGAAGCATTTGCCACAAGGTGGAATGATTGAGAAAATATTCCTGAAGGAAGCCAATGTTGGCTTCAGTTGAAATAGTGATGCACATAAGTGTGTGTGTTTGTGTGTGTGTGTTTGTGAGGAAGAGTGTGAAGTGATTTAATGAGAAACAGTTGTTGACACTCTTAGAGCTAGTAGACTTGAGGGCTCTGGTACAAAGAAAGCACCTTATAAATTTTAGCCTTTGTTCTACCAATATTTAAACTGTCTTTTGTAGAATATTAACATACTCTGGATGGTAAACCATGCAGCAGTAAATAGTATTGAGAAGCTTTTAAAACCTTATCTTACATTTTGGAAATTCAAAGGTATATTACATTAGAAGTATTTGCAATAAGGTGTCGAAGAAATTTAGATAATGTTATTCAATTCCAAGGTTTGACTAGAAACTCTAGTAACAGAACAATTATTCATATTTTGAGGCCACTATTTTTTTGTAGAACACTAGTTGAAAAATGATGCTTCAAAGAGTAAAGTATCCTATTCGGACCCTCTGATTTCCCTACACTGGTTTCTCTGTTTGCTAATTATTTTATTTACTCTGTCCATTTAATATTTTGTTATCCACCTTCTCCAGAGAATTCATTCCATTAGAAACACCTAACAGATGGACCAGGAATATTGAATGGTGTGGTTTCCACCAGTCAGGAGATTTTAGCCTAGTAGACAAAAAGATATAAACATAAACAGTAATAACAGGTCTTCCTGAGAGAGCACATTTCAACCAACCACACTAAAATAAAAGAAAAAGAAAAAAAAAAAAAAAAACAGAAAAATTCTATTCTAATAAAAGTAATAAATATTTTTAAAAATTTACCTCTACAAATAAATTCATATTTCCTTAAGTCTCAGAATATTTCTACATAATTTCAAGCTGGATATAAAGTGAAATATTTATAGGCATAACTAAATATTCATTGGTACAATTTTTAAGATAGCTAAAAATTTGAATGTAGACTAGGAGTCTTTAGCTTTTCTAGTTTCTTAAGACTACTGTATGATATAGTGTTTTGCAAAAGCACCAAACTCAAAGCCATTGTAAAACTATTATTTGTGCTGAGACAGTGAATCTGTGGTCTTGACTACCCTAAGAACACATCACGGCTTAATATCTAATATGGATGTGTTAAGTGTTTTAATAATATCCCTTACTAGTAGGCATGATTAGACAGTTCTAGTAGGGGTTATGTTGGAAAATTACTTGTATAATTAATCAGGAACCAGCCCAGGCCTGAGGAATCTTCTGCTTATAGATTACCTATTGTCTAATTATGTCATCTTTAATTATAGTGAGTTCAAGATGTTCCTTTTGTTGCACTTGGGGGTTACTTTGGAGTATATTAACACAGAAATAGTTGCACAGTATTTTAATGAGCTTATGTGATAGATAACACTAATAGGGTATATAATTTATCAAAAGTTAGGTTGAACTAAATAATTTTTAAGGGCTACAGTTCATTACATTATAGGGCAATAGATAATCATAATCAGAATTTTAATGAACACATAAGTATTTGTCAAGTAAAAAAAGAATAAATTATATTTTAGCAAGTTCATGAAGCAAAATCTTATCTTACAATGGTTCTGTGAGGTAAGCAGTTAAATTTTCTTGGTCACAAAATTTGTTGTTTTACTTAGCTCAATACCACATGACTGCAAAAAGAGAGCTAAAATTAGAATTTACATCAGAGGTCATTTATAAGGTAATATATTATAGTAATGTCTTCAGTCTTCTAGTCTTATCCTTGTGCCATCACCAAGGAATTAATAAGGGCTATTACTGTTACCTTTTATAGGGGCTCTGTGATGAAAAATTTTTTCTGTCAACTTGACTGGGACAGGGAATGGCCAAATATTTGGCTAAACATTATTCTGTACATGTCTGTGTGGGTGTTTCTGGATGAGATTAGCATTTTAATAGGGAAGACTGAGAAAGCAGTTTGCCCTTCCCGTGATTTGGGGGGAAGGTTCTCATCCAATCTGTTGGGAGGGCTGAATAGAACAAAAGGTGCTGAAGGTGTAAATTCCAGCTTGAGTTCAGGAGAAGATCAAAGTCTTAACGTGAAAACAGTCAGCTCTGCTGGTTCTCAGGCCTTCGGACTTGGACAGGAGCTATACCATATACTCTCCTGGGTCTCCAGCTTGTAGACAGCAGACTGTGCGACTCCTCAGCCTATATAATCACATCAGATAATTTCTTATAATAAATCTCGTTATATATATAGTCATAGATATAGATACGGGTATAGATAGATAGGTTGATAGATATTGATGTAGTTATAGACATAGACATAAAGACATAGATAGACATAGATGTATCTCCTATTAGTTTTGTTTCTTGAGGAAACTTGGCAATACAGTCTCCATTTTGTCCTTTGGTATAGCAAGATTTATAACACCCCACACATTCTGCATTGCCTTTGAAAAACCAAGTAATTGAATTTTATATTTTAGAAATACTCTCAAGAGATGAAGGAGATCATGCTTTTCTAAAGGAAAAATTGGAGCAAATAAAGTAACATGTGAAGGTTATAATGCAATTATATGGCCATTCATGCCCGATATGCTCTGAGTTGTGGAAAAGAATGAGAGAGACTGATAGGTTAAAAAGTTTCCTGAGTTCTTGTCTTGTTTATGCCTTCTTATGAGCTATTATTTTACTCTATTGTAACATATTCTGAGAAAGCATGATAAGGCCTTTCTCTATAACTGAGGGAAAGAGTATAGATTCAAATTCAGTTATAAAATTCTGATTAGTAATGCATTTTTAAAAGTTGAAATATAGCACTTTGTATATTAATCAACTGAATGATTTTATTTTTTGGTGGTGACAACTTGTAAAAAGTGTGACTTGACATCAGTGGAATGACTGTCCTTGGAAGAATTTTTGGAGATAGGCAAAAATAGACATTTATCTAAGAATGAAGGATTTAGTAAGAATATTCATGATATTAACAAATAGAGAAGGAACTATTTACTTTTATATGAGATACTTTTATTGTTAATGAAAGCTTCATATGTTAAATTATGACGATATATAAATGATGTCTGAAAATTCAAGGTGAATTCAGAACAATTAATACTTGATTTTTTTATAATAGAATAAGAGGTCCTAGGTAGATCTTGTATGATATTTACAGAAGGTTAACTCTTACAGGGAATATTACAGGCTCAATTAGAATGTCAGCTAGATAAAAGAGTTCAGAAGAGTTACTGTCCATCAGAGATCCATAGCTTTTGTGTTAGACACTGTTTAGAGTGCCTCAATATTTTCAAAGGCAATGAGGGAAAATGATTTTGAGAATGACACTAAAGTTCACTGGAAAAACTGGGATAATAACTACAGCACAAAGAAATAAAATTAAAACTGCCAAAATTCAATACATTTCACAGTTGAAAAAGTACTCCTTTAAAAGTATATTGCTTAATTTTGAAGCAATTGAGATTTCTTGTGGAAATTAAGTAAGAAATAAGAATACTTGTTCTGGCATTGCAAATTCACTCAGAAATTCTTGAAGTAGGTTAAGTAGACATCAATGTTCTAGCTCTTTTGTTATACATTCTGAGTGGAATGGCATGCCAACAATTTCTGATGGAGTTGTTCTTCATAAAATATGATCATGTAGATTCTCAGTAATGATATGTTAAGTCCTGTTATAACAATACTGACCAGTCCAGGAGGAAATTTGTTGAGGAATATGGCTATAAAAGATAAAACTTTCCCATATGTTATACTGCTAATATTTTCTTCAGATCATTGGTGGTCTTTCAAAATGTTTCTTTCTTTCTTCTCTCTGTGCTCCATTTTGGAGAGTTTCTATTACTATATATTCAAGTTCAATGGCATTTAATTCTCCAGTGAATAACCTGCTATTAATCCCATACAATGTATTTTTCATTTCAGATAATATATTTTCATTTATAAAAGTTTAATTTGAGTCTCTTTCAACTTCCATTTCTTTTCTCCTCATACGAATGTTTTTCTTTTTGGACACATGCATTTTCCTTGGTTATGTGTCATATTTTCTTGCCTCTTTACATGCTAGTATTTTTAAATGGATGCAGAACATCAAAGATTTTACATTGGGTGGTGCTGAATTTTCTTTTAATATCTATGCACTTTATTCTGAGACATCATATTATGCTCTCAGAATTAAGTTGTTCCTTTGGTGCTTGCTCTTAAACTTTGTTTGGGCAATCGTAATTGGGCCCTTCTAACCCCATTACTGAACCCCTACCTTCGAAGGATTTTACCCAATTCCCTGAAGGGTTAGGAAGGCTTTCTCTTCTGGATGGTGGGGACATGAAATACTTTTTGTCCTTAAAAAGCTCTACCCACTCCTTTCTGGTAGTTCTTTTTCTAGCCTCAGGTACTTTCCTCACAGCACAAACTTAAACACTTAAAGGGAGACATCTACATATTGCCATAGTTCTCTCCTTATGCAGCTTCTTTCATTGCAGTGTTTTTGCCTCAGAAAGTCACACTGTCCTCTAGAACATTTGAACTCTGACTCCTCAGCTCAGCAGGACTGTTGATTTCTTTTTGGGTTCTTCTTCTATCCATTAGTTCCTGGAAATTCTCACCAATCAGTAAGTGGGGCAATTATCCATTTCACTTGTTTCCCTTCTCTTAGGTGTCACTGTCCTGAACTGCCTCTTGTCCAGTATGTGAAAACTGTTGTCTATTATATTTTGTTTGATTTTATAGGTTTTTAAGGTGTGTGTATCGGGGGTGGGGTAAATTCAGTTCCTGACATTTCATCAAAGCCAGAAATGGAAGTTCTGATTCCTTAGATTTTGATGGTAACTGTACTTAGGCCTACTTAGTCAATACCTTGAGAAGTGTTGAAGTTACTAGGCATATGATGCAACATAGTGCCTGATAGTCTAGGCATGGGGCTGTGAGTGCTTTAAAAAATTAGAAGTGTAAGTTTATTTTCCAGACCAAACTATGGTGTTGTTACTATGGGATGTCTGGCAAAGCTGGGGGTATCAGATAAATACTATGGGTGGAAAATATGTAAAGACAAACACGTACGAAATTCAGAGAATTCTATCTATTACTTGAGGACATCTATATTTAGAATTTCACATAGTCTATTATTGACTCTGGGTCTAAGCAATGTTAGGATTTTCTATATAAATATTATATCTAAATAGATCCATCCTGAAGTTACTTTGAGTGTATATCCTCTACTCTTATAAAATTATAATATTTCAAATATACATTTGCTCATTGCTGTAGACACCAACTACTTCAAACTAAGCATATGATGATACACTGTATTTGGGAAAATTAATAATAGCTGTGATAGGAAAAGAGATACCAACATTTCCCTTTGGGTCCAAAACTGTTGTTATATATTATATAAATGATACTTATATTGACTACTTTGTAGACCAACCAGCTTTTTCATATGTACTCACAAGCATTTATTCAACAAACATTTATATGGTGTCTGTGTGCCAGATAATCTTGAGGCATTGGGCATGTGGTAAAGAAAAAAAATGACAAAATTCTCTTCTCCATGGAGTTTGAGGAAAATCAGACTGCAATAATCAAACCAGTAAATAAAATGAAGTATGTCAGAGACTTCTGCTTATGGGTATAATGAAGTAACTGGAACTACACTTAAGTTTTTAATGTAAATAATTTTAAGAAAAACTGGAAAACAGGTAAGGCATCACTGTGACTATTGGGAGAAAAAATAAATAAAGTGAGTCCTACAATACCCTGTCTTTCTGCCTGGAAACATTTTCCAAACCTCAGTGCATGTCTGCCTGGCTGAACTGACAAGGCAGAGTTCTAAATTCAGGGAAGTGGAGGTGACTTTAGTTTGTGAGACAGACTGCCTTGAATAGAGCCATGTAAAGGAAGAGCTTGGGAAACCTGAATTGGAGTCTTTCTTTGTCTGTTGATGAATCTTAAGTTAAGAATGTGTAAGTAAAAATTTCATAAGACCAACTATAGAATGGCAAGGGAGATTTAAGATAAAAATTCCCACACCTCATACAAGGTTAAAAGACATTGAATTTCAATCATCAAGAGTGGGAAACTCTTCCAGAAAGAGAAGATGTTGAAAAAACTGTATGGTATATATAGAACCTTAAAAAATGTAATATGTGAAAAAAACATTCACTGGTTTGGTTTAATAACTGATTAAATATTGTTGAAGATGGCATTAGTTCTTTTTTATGGCTGAGTAATATTCCACTGTATATATGTACCACATCTTCTTTACCCATTCCTCTGTTGATGGACATTTAGGTTGCTTCCATGTCCTGGCTATTGTAAATAGTGCTGCAATGAACATTGAGGGGCACATAAATTTTCAAATTATGATTTTCTCCAGGTATATGCCTAAGAGTGGGATTGCTGGGTCATATGGTAGTTCTATCTTTAGTTTTTTAAGGAACCTTCATACTATTCTACATAGTGGCTGTACCAATTTACATTCTCACCAATGGTGCAGGAGGGTTCCCTTTTCTCCACACCCTCTCCAGCATTTACTGTTTGTAGATTTTTTGATGATGGCCATTCTGCCCAGTGTGAGGTGGTACCTCATTGTAGATTTGATTTGCATTTCTCTAATAATTAGTGATGTTGAGCATCTTTTCATGTGCTTTTTGGCCACTTGTATGTCTTCTTTGGAGAAATGTCACTTTTTGATTGGGTTGTTTGGTTTGTTTTGATATTGAGCTGCATGAGCTGTTTGTATATTTTGTAGATTAATCCCTTGTCGGTTGCTCCATTTGGAAATATTTTTTTCCATTCTGAGTGTTGTCTTTTTGTCTTGTTTATGGTTTCCTTTGCTGTGCAAAACCTTTTAATTTTAAAAGGTTTGTTTATTTTTGTTTTTATTTTCATTACTCTAGGAGGTGGATCAAAAAAGACCTTGCTGCGATTTATGTCAAAGATTGCTCTGCCTTTGTTTTCCTCTAAGAGTTTTGTAGTGTCTGGCCTTACATTTAGGTCTTTAATCCATTTTGAGTTTATTTTTTGTGTATGGTGTTAGGGAGTTTGCAGCAACATGGATGGACGTAGCGATGGTCATACTGAGTGAAGTAAGTCAGACACAGAAAGACAAATATCATATGATATTGCTTATATGAGGAATCTAAAAAAAAAGGGTACAAATAAACTTAGTTACAAAACAGAAGTAGAGTCACAGATGTGTAAAACAAACTTATGTTTACCAGGGGATAAGAGGGGAGAGGGATAAATTGGGAGATTGGGATTGATATATACACACTACTGTATATAAAATAGATAACTAATAAGAACCTACTTCATTGCACAGGGAACTTTACACAATACTCTGTAATGGCTTATATGGGAAAAGAATCTAAAAAGAGAGTGGATATATGTATATGTATAACTGATTTACTTTGCTGTATACCTGAAACTAACATAATATTGTAAATCAACAATATTCCAATAAAAATTAAAAAAAAATATTGCTGAAGATGTAGATCATAATACTTGAAGACAAAGTAATAGGAACTATCAAATGAAGGCACAGAATTAAAAAAAGAAAAAAGAAAAAAAGAACAAAACCTTAGTGAAAACGTGGGACAATATCAAGTTTAATAATAACCTTTTAAAAAAATTTGTTGAAACCTATAAACCTTCAGACAGTGTACACTTAAAGAAAATAAAATGGTCTAGGCAGATTATAAATTTCTGGAAACAAGGAAAAAATAGAAAAAAAGAAAAAGAGGCAGAAAAGAATTACATACTATGTGCAGAGAAATGAAGACACAACAACACAGTTTTCATCATAAACTATGCAAGGAGGGAATTGAACAGCATCTTTAAAGATGTTTTTTAAAAAAATCTTTTTTTTCTAAAAAAGGAAAAAAATTGGCAATCTAGAATTTTACTACCGACAAAGACATTCTTCAAAAAATTAATGTAAAATGGACTTTTTTCAGGGGCAAAAGATGAGAAAGTCATCACTAGTATCCTGTACTGTAAGAAATGATAAAGTGCTTTCTTCAGGAAGAATACCAGATGGAAATTTATATTTATATGAAAGAATGAGGAACACTACAAAAGGTAAATATAAATATCATAAAATATGTTTTCTCTTTTTTGAAATTTCTTCAATATATATTGACTTTTAAGGAAAAATATTATTACAATACTATTTTAATGAAAAGTGAGTTTATTATATATAATATACATAATATATATATAAATATCTGAAAAATAGCATAAAGAATGGGAAGGAGAATTTTGAAATATACCACTGTAATTGTCTAAGATTATATGTGACATTGCATACTTTTATTTATTTTAATTGTAATAAGTATGCACATTTGAAGCAGTGAAACAAAAAATAAATATAAAAAATCAAAAAATACCCCATAATCAAATAAAGAACTAAAATGAAATCCTTAAAACACTCAACTCATTCAAACAAAGGGCAGAAAAATTTAGAAAAATAAAATCGAAATCAAATGAAAAAAATTTAAAAATGCAAATAGAAGATGATAGATTTAAGCCAAATCACATAAATAATTACACTATATTTAATGTTCTAAATCCTCCAATTATGAAGCAGAGATTTTCTAATTATGTTAAGAAAGCAAGACCTGACTATATTCTGTTTACAAACTTCCACTTGATATATTGTAAAAAATAAAAATTATATTATGAAAACATTAGTCATTAAAGCTGGAGTGACCATATTATTATCTAGCAAAATTGTCTCCAGAATAAGAAAAATCACCAAAAATAAAGCTATTTCAAATTAATAAAGTATTCTTTTTTATCTTGAAGATAAAGCAATATTAAATGTCTATGTACCTAATATCATATGCCATAAAAATGCTCACAGAATAAAATAGACAAATTCACCTCTGTAGTAGAAGAAATAAAAACTCTTCTCTCAGTAATGAAATCAAAGGTAGACAGAAAATCAGAAGGGTTATAAAATATTTTAAGAAACAAATACTCTACACAATAACAGCAGAATGCACTTCTTTTGAAGTGTACAGAGTACTTTTGCTAAAAAGGAATATATCAACCCTGAAGGTCTAAACTAATTAAAAAGTATTAAATAATACAGAGAATGTTATTTTTACCAAAAGGGAAGTAAATTTGAAATAAATTAGAACTGCATGGGGGGGATAATATTTTGAAATCAATAATATACAGCTAAAAGAAAAAAATCACAAGAAAAAATTATAATTTATTTTAAACTGAATAGACATAGAAACATGAAACACATTCAATGGCAGTAGGATGTGATTATAGAAATATTTATAGGGAAATGTATAATATGCATGCCTGTATTAGAAAGAAGAAAGGTCTAGTAAACTATATGCATTTCTACATTTACTATCTAGGACAGAAGAGTAAATTAAGAGTAAATTAAGTCCAGACTGAGTAGATGAAAAATACTTTTACAAAGATAAGAATGGGACTCAAATAAAATAGGAAACAAACAAAAATTAGAGAAAGCCTTTTTCTTTGAAAATATCAATAACATTGATACATTTTTAACAGAAATAAAAAAAGAAGTATCACTAGAGATCTATACGTCATTAAAATATAAGTGAATATTAAGAACAATATTTTCCAATAAATTTGACAACTTTATATAAAATAGGTGCAATTTTTAAAGTCACCGAATTACCAAAAGTGAGTGAAAAATAATCTCAAAACCCATATATTCATCCATTTATTAAAATATTCAATCCCCCATTTAGAACCTTTCCACAAAGGAAACTTCCAGTCTATATTTCTTCAGTGATAAATTCTATCAAACATTTAAGAAAATGTTAACATCAATCTTACTAAAATGCTTATAGATAATAGAAGAGTAAAGAATATGTACACATCAGTTTTATTATACACGGCCTGACTTTTTTAAAAAAGACAAGGACATGACAAAGCAAAACGAAAATCTTGAGACCAATATTCTTAATGAGTACAAAAATACTTAACGAATGATTATCAAGTTGAGTTCAGGCCACTTTAAAAAAAGTGTAATAAATCATGATCAGGTAGTATTTATCTCAGGAATATAATATTGCTTAGTATTTAAAAATCAATGTATTTCACCATATTGAAAACACAATAAAACCATATAATCATCTCAATATCTGAAGAAGAAGCATTTGACAAAGTTGACGGTTTTCTTAGAATTGAAATTCCTAGCAATGAAGGGATTGAAGGTTATGTCCTTAACCTGATAAAGTGTATCTACAACAAAATTAAATACATTTTACATCATATTTAATGGTGAAAGACGGAATTATTTTTCCCTAAAATCAAAAATAAGGCAGTGATCTTTGCTCTCACCATGCTATTCAACATTAAACTGGAGGTCTTAGTGCAATAAAACAAAATAAACAAATAAATAATTAAGACAAATAATTAACAGTATGCAGCTTGAAAAGAAAGAGGTAAAACTGTCTTTACTCTCTGTTGACAGGAAGGGACAGGATAGCTCTACTCTTGTGCACATGCAGTCCGGTTTATGATCAGGACCGCCCTTATCTATAAAGCTGCTAACCTCTGAACCTTGAAAGGAAAAGATAAACACCAGCTGCCAGTCTTTTAGTTGTACAACAAGAAGTCCTGGACAATGTGATCCTTTTTTCTGAAATGGTTTCATTGATGCCTTGTCCCTGAAGTCAGGAAGTGCCTTGCCAGTAAGGGACTGCCTTTTAAAGTTCTTTTCGTATTGGACAATGCCGCCTGGCCATCCAGAACCCCGTGTGTTGAACACCAAAGGCATGGAAGCTGTCTACTCGCCCCCAAACATGTCTCAAATTCAGATTCTAGATCAAAAGTTCATAAGGAACTTTAAGACTCATTACACATGGTGCTTTATGAAAAGGATTGTCAACACTATGGCAGAGAACCTTGATAAAGAGAACATCAAAAAAAAAAAAAAAACTGGAAGGATTACACCACTGAAGCTGTAATTGTTGTTATAGAAAAAGCTGGAAAGCCATCAATCCTGAAACAATAAATTCCTGCTGAAGAAAACTGTGCCCAGATGTTGTGCATGGATTCACATGATTTGTGACAGAGTCAATCAAGGAAACCGTGAAAGAGTTGTGGATATGGCAAAAAAGGTGGCGGCTGAAGGATTTCAAGATATGCATCTTAGAGAAATTCAAGAGCTAATAGATGCTATGCCAGAGGAATTAAGAGAAGACAACTTGATGCAGATGAGTCCTTCTGAACCAGTGCCAGACAATGAGGACTTAGAAGCAGCAGCAGAAAACAAATTGACATTAGACAATCTGTCAGAAGGATTTTAATTATTCAAGACTGCTTTTGACTTCTGTTATGACATGGACCCTTCTATGATATGGGCACTGAAACGTAAGCAAAAGATGGAAGAAGGATTGATACTGTATAGAAACATTTTTAGAGAAACGAAAAGTCAAAATATTCAGACAGCAATTACAATCTAGTTCTGTAAATTTACACTAAGTGTGCCAGCCTCTCCTGCCTCACTTTCCAGCTACTCCACTTCGTCTGCCTCTGCCACCCCTGAGGCAGCAAGACCAACCCCTCTTCTTCCTCCTCCTCCTCAGCTTACTCAACGTGAAGACCTTGAGAATGAAGACCTTTATGATGATCCACTTCCATTTAATGAACAGTAAATAATCATCACACTGCAGTTAACAAACTTATCTGTTGTGTATGTGTGTGAGCATCTTCACATGAAAATCTAATAACTCTACCACAAGAACTGTAAGAGACTTTTTATATCATCATCATCATCATTGCCAAAGATTGCATTTTGTAGAATATCCTCTCAAGACTTGTATTGAAGTGGAAAGCCTATCCTTACATAGGCATAAAGTGAGTGATATTTAATATAAAATTAATAATGTGTTAGTTTTTACTGTTTTATACTTAGCTTTCAAAGAATCACATTACCATACAGTACGCCTCTCTCTCTTGTAGTTGGAGAAACCGCATACCAGCCTATCATCACAAGTAAGATGTTTAAAAAAATGTTACAATGTGTCCAATGCTGTATTATGAAAATGACTGTAAGGCTGTATGCCATAAAAATTTTATAACAATTCCTTCATTAGTGTATAAGGTAGGCTACCTTGAAGCTATCCGATCGATTACACTAGGCTACCATAAAGCAATCATATTGCTGCTTCTTCATTATAAATGCATGAAACCTTATACCTGTAAATAAATATTAATTTCTTTTTCACAGTAGCTTTTCATTTTTGATGTTTAATGTTAGCAATACTTATAACATCTACAGTGTTTTGTATCATATAAGCAAATATTGATGTAGGTGCTGACAGACCATTCATCTTATGAGAAGACCTTGTAAACATATGGTATTGATAAATACAGTACACTACTGTAAATTTTCTCTTCCTTATGGTAATCTTAATAACATTTTTTCTCTAACTTGCTTTAAGAATACAGAATATAATACATGTAACATACAAAACATGTATTTTTTTTTTGGCCATGCTGCTTGCAGGATCTTGGTTCCCTGA
This sequence comes from Balaenoptera physalus, assembly GCF_965194825.1. NCBI lineage: Eukaryota > Metazoa > Chordata > Mammalia > Artiodactyla > Balaenopteridae > Balaenoptera > Balaenoptera physalus. The sequence continues at coordinate 132,969,387 of NC_138882.1, read as the reverse complement.
CCAGGGATTGAATTCAGACCCCCTGAAGTGGAAGCACAGAGTCCTAACCACTGGACCACCAGGGAATTCCCAAAACATGTATTAATCAACTGTTTATGTTATTGGTAAGATTTCCAGTCAAAATAGGCTATTAGTAGTTGAATTTGGGGAGTCAAAAGTTATACGTGGGGGCTTCCCTGGTGGCACAGTAGTTGAGAATCTGCCTGCCAATGCAGGGGACACGGGTTCGAGCCCTGGTCTGGGAAGATCCCACATGCCGCGGAGCAACTGGGCCCGTGAGCCACAACTACTGAACCTGCGCGTCTGGGGCCTGTGCTCCACAACAAGAGAGGCCGGGACGGTGAGAGGCCCGCGCATCGTGATGAGGAGTGGCCCCCGCTTGCCGCAACTGGAGAAAGCCCTCGCACAGAAACAAAGACCCAACACAGCCAAAAATAAATTAAAAAAAAAAAAAAAAGTTATACGTGGATTCAACTGCATGGAGGGTCAGTGCCCCTAACCCCTGCATTATTCAAGGATCAACTGTAGGTGCAAAAATCTGAAGCAAATTAATAGCAAGATGAATTAAATAGGATTATACCAAGTGGAATTTATCCATGGAATGCAAGCATATGTCAATATACAAAAATCAATAAATGTGATATACCACATTAATAGAATGAAGGACAAAAATCATATGATCATCTCAATAGAAGTAGTAAAATCTGACAAATTTCAACACTCTTTCATGATAAAAACTGTCAACAAACTAGGAATAGAAGGAAATTACCTCTACATAATGAAGGTCTTATGTGAAAAGACCACAGCTAACATCATACTCAATAATTTTTCCTAGAAGATTAGGAACAAGGCAAATATTTCCATTCTTGTCCCTTCTAATCAACATAGTCCTGGAAGTCTTAGATAGAGCAATTAAGCATGAAAAAAAAATAAAAGCATTCTAGTCAGAAAAGAAGTAATTATCTCTGTTTACACAGTATATAATCTGTTATGGAAAAATCCTAAAGATTTCACAAAAAAACTATTAGACATAATAAATGAATTCAACAAAACTTCAGGATACAAAATCAACATACAAAACTCAGTTGTGTTTTTATATACTAACAATGAGCTACACAGAAAGAAAATCAAGAAAATAATCACATTTAATGTAGCATCAAACAGAAGTAATACTTAAATATAGCAGCATGTACATGTCAATCCCCAAAGGACCTACCATATAGCACAGGGAACGCTGCTCAATATTCTGTAATAACTTAAAATGGGAAAATAATTTGAAAAAAAATAGATACATGTATATGTATAACTGAATCACTTTGCTGTACACCTGAAACTAACACAACATTGTTAATCAACTATGCTCCAATATAAAATAAAAATTAAAAAAAAATAAAACTAAGTGAAGGGGCACTTATGTTCACTAAGGAAAAGAGTTGTCATCTTTATCTTCATTTTCTTTGTTTTCAGTGGCAGCATACATATCTTATTCAGACCAGCTTATTTGAATGGAAAACTGTACATAAATAGATCTATCTATCTATCATCTATCTATCATCTACTTATCTACCTATCTGTCTGTCTATCTTTCTATCTATCTGTCTATCGCAATTAGAAATCAAAGTGTCATTCCCTTGTTTAAAACCGTTTTATGGCTTCTCCACTAAGGTCCTGAGGGTGGTATAAAAAAAAATCCTTCTTTCCTCTGGCTCTTGCCTTCTACACCTGCACCACTTCGTCCCATTCCCCCACATGGGATCTCCATGCTGCCTCTGGTTCTAGCCTTTGTATACACCAGATTCTCTCTTGACTACTTTCCATCATCCGTCCCTTTGTCAACCAGGCACCTGAGCTGTTTGTGTTCCAAGCCTTTTCTCAAGCCTTTCTTCCCCCATAAGGCCTGTCCCTACCCTCTTTTTGTCCCTCAAACACAGACATGATCAATTTCTTCTCTATGCCCCATTGTACATTGCACTTTGCTGGTCATTATACCTGTTGCAGTCTAAGGTTAATACATGATTGTTTGTATCCTTCTGCCTCATAATATTCACAGTTCCTAGCCAAGGCTTTGAAATATAGTAAATATTAAATAAATGTTTATGAAATGAACAAATGAATAAATTAATGTTGGAACATTAAAAAAAGAAATAATACTTAAAAATAAATTTAACCAAGGAGGTGAAATGTATGTACACTGAAAACAGTAAATATTGAAAATGTAGATGACAAAAATAAAATGGCAAGAAATTCCATGTTCATGGATTGAAAGAATTGATATTGTTAAAATGTCCACATTACCCAAACTGATCCACAAATTCAATGGAATGTGTATAGAAATCTCTTTGGCTTTTTTTACAGAAATAGAAAAAAAAAATCCTGTTACTCATATGGGAACACAAAGGACTACAAATAGCCAAAGTAATCTTGAGAAAGAAGAACAAAGCTGGAAGCATCACATTTCCTGACTTCAAAGCATATTATGTAATCTACATATTACATAAACATATTATGTAATACTACATAATCAAAACAGTGTGGTGCTGGCATAAAGGCAGACATATAGACCAATGGAACAGAATAGAGAGCTTAGATATAAACCCATGCATATATGGTCTGATAATATTCAACAAAGATACCAAGAATACATAGTGGGAAAAGGTTATTCTCTTCAACAAACTGTAGTGGGGAACTGGATAGGCACAGAAAAATAATGAAATCAAGCCCTGTATTACATCATACACAAAAATCAACTTAAAGAGGGTTAAAAACTTAAATATGAGACCATAAACTATAAAACTTTTAGAAGAAAAGATAAAGGGAAAGCTTCTCTACATTTGTCATGGCAATGATCTCTGGGATTTGATACCAGGAGCACAGGCCAAAAAAGCAAAATTAGATAAATTAAACTACATCAAACTTAAAAGCTTCTGGGCAGCAAGGAAAAAAAATCAGTGGAGTAAAAGGTAACCTACAGAATCAGAGAAAATATTTTCAAACCATCTATCTGGTACAAGGTTAATATCTAAAATATATAAGAAACTCCTGTAACTCAATAGCAATTAACCAATAACCTAAAAACCAATAACCCAATTAAAAAGTGGGCAAAGTGGGCTTCCCTGGTGGCGCAGTGGTTGAGAATCTGCCTGCCAATGCAGGGTACACGGGTTCGAGCCCTGGTCTGGGAAGATCACACATGCCGCGGAGCAACTGGGCCCGTGAGCCACAATTACTGAGGCTGCGCGTCTGGAGCCTGTGCTCGGCAACAAGAGAGGCCACGATAGTGAGAGGCCTGTGCACCGCGATGAAGAGTGGCCTTCGCTTGCCGCAACTAGAGAAAGCACTTGCACAGAAACGAAGACCCAACACAGCCATAAATTAATTAATTAATTTAAAAAAAAAGGCAAAGTAATTGAATAGATATTTCTCTAAAGAAGACATACAAATGACCAACAGCTATATGAAAAAAATGCTCAAGATTATTCATTATCAAGGAAAAACAAATATCATATATTAACACATATATGTGGAATCCAGAAAAATGGTAGAGATGAACCTATTTGCAGGACAGGAATAGAGACTCAGATGCAGGGAATGGAAGTGTGGACAAGGTGAGGGGAAGGGCGGAGTGTGATGAATTGTGAGACTGGGATTGACATATATACACTACCATGGGTAAAACAGATAGCTAGTGGGAACCTGCTATATAGGGCAGGGAGCTCAGCTTGGTGCTCTATCGTGACCTAGATGGGTGGGATGGGGGTGGGGTGGGAGGGAGGGGATATATGTATACATATATTCACTTCATTGTACAGCAAAAACTAGCACAACATTGTAAAGCAACTATACCTCAATTAAAAAAAACAAAGGAAATTCAAATCAAAGTCACAATGAGATATCACTTCATATCTGTTAGGATGGTCATTATAAAAAAAAATAATGGCAAATGCTGGTGAGGATGAGAAGAAATCAGAATTCTTGTTCATTGTTCCTGGGACTCTAAAATGGTGTGGCTGTTATGGAAAACAATCCAGTGGTTCCTCAGAAAATTAATAATAAAACTGCCATATATGATCCAGCAATCCCACATCTGGTTATTTATCCAAAATAATTGAAAACAGGATCTTGAAATGATATTTGCATTCCCACATTCACTACAGCCTTATCTACAATAGCAGGAGGTAGAAACAACCTAAATGTTCATCAGTGGATGAATCGATATGAAAAATGTAGTATAAACATGCAGTGTCATATAAATCAGCCTTGAAAAAGAAGGCAATCTTGACATGTGCTACAACATGGATAAACCTTGAAGACAATAAGCCGGTTACAGGAGAAATAGTGCATAATTCCACTTATATGAGGTAGCTAAAATAGTCAAACCCGTAGAAGCAGAAAGTAAAATAACAGTTGCCAGGAACTAGAGGAAATGGGAAGTTGCTGTTCAATGAGCATAGAGTTTGAGTTGAGGGAGATGAAAAAGTTCTGTATACCTCTGTACAATAATGTGCATATAATTAACAAAGCTGTGCTATATACTTACAAGTTTGAGAGGGCAGATTTCTGTTAGATGTTTTTAATAATAATAATAATAATAATAATGTCAGCAAGATAAGAATAAGCAATAAAGGAGACTGAGTGGGCAGAAGAGTAAGGCAGAAGAGAGAATGTGGTGTTCAAGAATAGATAGATATTAATAGTCAAATAATAATCCATTAACTAAGATGAGGACTCCTTGGTTTAGCCACAAGGAAGTCATTGGTAAAATTCAAAATAGCATTTCTGTAGAGGGGGAGGGCAAAGCCAATAATTCAAAAAGAATAGAAAAGTAAGAAAGTGGTTACAGTTAGAGTCAAAATAGTAGTAACTCTTAGGATGGAAGGAAATGTTGGTGATTGAGAGGCTACTATGGAGGGCTTTTGAGTATCTGGCAAATTTCTATTCCCTGACATGTGTAGTCATAAGCAGGTTTGTGCTAAAATCATTTTTTAAACCATACATTTATTTTATATTTTTGTGTAAATAATATCTAAATTTTAAAACTTTACAAAAGAAGAGTAGAAAGAGAAGCAGGGCAAGTTTTGCTATATATGGAAGCCGAGAAATGAGGCAGTAATTAGAGAAAATTGTAAGGTTTAGAAAGGTTTTAAATTGTTTTTAATGGAGAGAAGTAAAGCATTTATAATCTGATAGGAATTATCTAGTTGAAAGTAAATGATGATGACGCAAAAGAAGTGGGAGAATTCCCGGAGGTATATTCTTTGAAATGTATTAGAAGATAGAATCTAGTACACATGCAGAAGGCTTGGCTTTACTTAGGAGCAAGGGCAATTTATCTCCAGTAAGAGGAATAAGTTGGAGAGTGAACATAGATTTAAGTGGGTGGGTAAATGTAGATGTGAACTTGTGCAAGATCTAACTTCCATTTTTCAACTTCACTTGACACAAGATCATCAAATAATTTTGACGTTTTAGAAAGAGGAGCTTCATGAGTAATAAAACTGGAGAACATACAAAATTGAAATCTAAGGGAGCAGAAGAGAGACTGAAAGGGAAATGCAATATGATTGTTCACATCATTAAAGATCCACTTGAGGTTCGTGGTATGATTTCAAAGTGAGAACAGTCAGCATAATTTTTTTTTAGAGTTATGGTTTTGACAGGTGAATAAGAAGTAGCAAAAAAGGGCCATGGGAACTGAGGTTGTCTGAAAGGAAGTAATTATAATAATTAATCTTACTTCAAGCTAGAAAGGAGGGAAGTAAAAAGATAAGAGGGTTGAAAAGCAATTAATAAGGAGGGTTGGTGTGAAAGAAATGTTGAAGTTAAAGTACTTGGAAGAGTAAACTATTATGAATTTGTGGTTAGAAGTTAGAGGACTTGGGCTTCCCTGGTGGCGCAGTGGTTGAGAATCTGCCTACCAACGCAGGGGACACGGGTTCGAGCCCTGGTCTGGGAAGATCCCACATGTCGCGGAGCGACTAGGCCCGTGAGCCACAATTACTGAGCCTGCGCATCTGGAGCCTGTACTCCGCAACAAGAGAGGCCGCGATAGGGAGAAGGCCCGCACACCGCGATGAAGAGTGGCCCCCGCTCGCCGCAACTAGAGAAAGCCCTCGTATAGAAACGAAGACCCAACACAACCATAAATAAATAAATAAATAAAAAAGAAGTTAGAGGACTCAAAATTGATATTAAAGTAATGTGAGATTGAGGAAGTTCTGTGGTATGAAAATAAAAATTTATTGTGGAGAAAGGGAGGTAGACAAGATCATTGAAGGGGACAGAAATCAAGGTAGTTGAAATGTGAAAATATTGGAAATATAATCTATCTGGGTACTGGAATTACTGAAAATTATGTTAGGAGGGATTCCAGAGAATGGCAGTGAGCCAGAATTTACAATGATTGAGGAATCAGAAGTTGTGGTTAAAGGGTCTTTGTAGGATTGCAAAATGGAAGAGGGTGATTGAATTTGATGAAACATTTTAGATTTTTAGGGAGGAATGAGGGAAGAAGGTCTGGAAGTGATAGTGAATAACAAGAAAGACACCTATGTCACCTCAGACTTGGTGGTCAGGGTGCAAAAAAATATCAAGATATTTAAGAAGACTTTGAGTTGAAAGTTTCAAGATTTTACTGCTTATTAGTTAAGAGTTCCAGAAAGTACATTGTAATGGTGTCAGGAGGTGAAGAGCACCTATGTATGTGGTCAGTGCCTTTGGAGGATAGGCAATAGGGAGTATGTAGAACAAGTTGGTAATCCTGGGTGTCTTGATGGGATTTACACAAAGGGTGATCAAAGGATTTAATATTATTCTTATAGATGGCTCTAGAATTGGTTAGTTGAGGTTATTTTGTGAAGGGATTGGTTAGGACCTTGTTAGAAGCATGCAGAACTCTGGGACTACTTTTTCACTTGTTCCAACAGTGACACGGAATCTAGGAAACCAGAGATCTTATACAAAGCACCTGCACACCTGGAACTCCTTCCTGGTCCAAGGAACACACTAGAGCTTCAGTGGTGGAGGTCTGGATGCTGAATAAGACGTGTTTCTACTTAGAATACCTGGAATTCTATGCTTTTTTTCTTGACTTCTTTCAGGGGTAGCACTGTAATTCTGCTGAATATTGAGTATGTCAACCACACTTCAGGAGGTTTGTACCCAATAAACATTTTCTAGGCTGCAGAATCCCATACTAAGATATTGTCACATTCTTTTTCACTTACATTTCTAATATACAAATCTTTTAGCTCTTTTTGAAAATATAGTTTTCTACTTAAACTGCATCCTTAACAGATAAAGTTTGTACATAATAGTGAAAAAATGGATTTTTTTCTTTCTCCCCAATGACCTTGTAAAAATTCCAATTGAAACAATAAATCCCTTTTGTGCACTAGTGCTTCTGAGCTTCTTTGAAGAATACTTTTCATTTTGCAAGTATAGTACTTGAATTGAAAGGTCTGAGAAAATGCTGTTTGTCAGTGTAGCAGGTCAGTTGATGTCTTTTTCAAAATGTATTTGTTTTGTTTTCCTTTCTTATGCTTTAAGTGCTTTACCAGACCTTAACGTTAAAAGTAAAGAAAGAATTGTCTTTACAGGCAATGGCATTTATCGAATATCTATTTTGTGTCAAGAATTGTGCTAAGTTCTGAAGACACAACAACCACAAAATTAGACTTTACCCTAATCCTTACACTTATAATCTATACAGAGGCTGACATGGCAACAAAGTGCAACAAAACATAGTCAGAAATAATAAAGCCACAGTTTGAGAAATTGTATGATTAAAAATATACCTAGTTTACTCATTTATTTACTAATGTTTGTGTAAAATAAACAATTTCAAAATGTATTACTACTAATAAAAACTGCACTGGAATGTTAAAGTCAGTCTTTTTTAAGTTATTTATTACATTCAAAACATGATCCTCAGAATAATCCTACAAAATAATTGCTACTAATGCCATTGTACCGGTTGAATAATAAAAGTTCAGAGAGATTGTGTTGTTTGCTAAAACTAGCAAGTGACACAAATAGATTATTAACAAAGGCTTCTCAGATTGATGGGCCAATATGATTTCAGCTATGTCATAATTTATCTAGCAATATTTGTGGAAACATGAGCTGATACAGTTCTTTATTTTTTTTGGTGTAGATCCTTGATAATTCTCTTGGATGTTTTAAGAAATGGAAAATACATGAGTCATTTGTAATTATAGATCTGCTTCCTGGAAAAGAAGCTAATGATTTAACTCATGCAAACAAGCTTCTAAGTTATTTAATACTGCACTTTTTCAACATTAACAAAGTCAATATGGATTTAAAGCATAACATTCTATTAGAATGTAAGTGAGAGAAACTTTGCACTGCAAACATCTTCTTATCCAAATGTGTTTGCCAATAGAGCAATTTTGGTCTCCAACTGAAAACTGTACAAGGCAGGTGTCATCTGCATCCTGAAATTAGACATCATCATGCAAAAAATCAGTTTACCAAATGTGCTGACATGTAATACAATGACAGCACTCATTTGTATACATATATTGCCAAAAGGCCAGACAGCACATTCTTTTTATAGTGTTTTGCATAGTGTGTATTTTACCGCAATATAAATTGACAACTTTTCAAGGCAAATTTTATCTTTGCTATCAAAGATGCAAAATGTGCAGCAAAGCTTTAATATACATGATATGGTTTGGGCCATTCAAAAACTATTTTTTGAGATGCTCTGTCTAAATGCTCATATTCAGGTTTAATGAGCTCCAAGCCTTACTCTTTTACATGTGTCTAAATTAAATTATTATTCATAAATGCAAAAACAAACTGTACATAATTCTTTGTTATTGGCAAAGAGATTTATTACAAAGGAAACGAGGTGAACCATATTGTAAAATGTTTGGAATTTTTTTTTTTTTATAAATGCAAATAAAAACAGTAATATAGTGAAAACTCCATTTAGAGTGCCATGGTACTGAACATCGGATTATAGTACCAGTCAAATCATGTTTCCCTTGTATATAATATGTATGTAACTCTTTCCTTATGAAAGAAGTATTCAGTGTGATTCATCACTATTATAACACAACTAATACAGTCTTGCAATCTTTTAAAGGCATTACTGAATCATTTATCACACTGACTTTATCCACTAGTTTACAACTCTTTTAGAGGAAAACAAAAAACTATTTTTCATATGAACCACATTGGGCTTTCTCAGAATGAGGGACTCAACAACTCTAGCTGAAAAACAAAATTCACAGAGATAGTAAATCAATTTGCACATATCATGCCTGTTTGATAATAGCTGATGAAAGATTGTAAAAGTTTTAGATCCTGAGGACCATGGAAAAGTCATAGATTTCATTCAACCAGCATTGATTGAGCACTTTTTAGATTCCTGAAAATTCTGGGCCCAGGTATTAAAAGATAAATAAGCAAGGTTTCTACCTCCCAAACCCTTAATGTCTACCAGAACAGACAGACACATATGTGAATAATAATAATGTTTTATGAAATAGAGACCCAGTAGAGGTATTTGGTATAGGTATAATTCAATATTTGAATTTTTCCGTATAGTGTTCAACCTTAAAGAGTCTGGATTTACTTTACTTAAGGTGGAGTAAAGAACTTATGAATATTCATTTACTCAAATTCCAAATTTCAAACTTATTTTAGTACATATCAGTAGCTGATCACAAAAATTCACATTCTTTTCTTTGGAACCATTTATTATAACACCAATGTTATCATAATAGTGTCATTTGAGTACTCCTCAACAGGTCTTAGATCTTCGAAACCTATTGATAATAGTTCTAAAATATCACAAATGCTCACAGAGCATTCCATGCCCACTATTTACTTAATACCTTGCCCACCTGTTAATAGTGAGAAAGAGTTCATGGTGCTAAGAAGTTGAAAACTACCCTAGCTAACCAAGACAAAAAAAAAAAAATGAATTGAAAAAAATTATGGGGGACTTCAGAGTATTAATGGGAAGACCATAAAATCAGTCTGGCAAAAGGTCAGGGACTAAGGAACACTAAGCCATAGATATAAAAGAGATTATGGCATAGACACATTCTGAGATGTCATTGCTGGCTCCACAGCCACTGCTATCAATGTCTACTGCCACTGCTGGACACTGCCTGCACGTCATGCCCTGTTGAGGACATTTACCTGCACATTACTTACTACAGTAGGAACACCTGATTATTCAAAACTAGGACATGTACGTCCCCTTTGATGTCAGAGTATGGGGAGAGTGAATATTTCTTTGTCTCTGAATTATAGTCAAAGGGACTTTGGGTGATTGAGAGCAAAAGTAAACAAATTAATTAATGCCCTCTACAACTACCTTTTATCTCAACTCTCATTCACATTATTGAATCTTGTCATTTCCTTGCTTAAAAGATTTCAGTGCATTCCCACTATCCAAATAATATCTTTGAAACTTTAGGATGGAATTTTATGGTGATCACAGTTGCCTTTTGTCAATATTTCGAGTCCAAACTTTCTCTGTTTCTCTTGCAAACAAGTCACATTAAGAAAAAAAAAAATCAACGTTTCCTATATGTGCTATATATTAATATATGAGTACATATATAGATATTTCTTATGAATCTGGTTTTATTTATTTTGATTCTATGTCTCCCTGTTCAATTGGAAAAATAATTTCCATCACATCTCATTCAAGGTTTCTTTTATTTTTTCATATATTACTCCTCTCTGAATCCTCTCTATACCACTCTCCTGTGATAGAATGGCCTACTCTATTCTCTCTGCTTCTAAACACTCTATGTATATCATTTATACAATTGTATATTTATCTTAGTGTATTTTTCTAGACCAAGAACTACTTGAGGGGATAAGTTTTGTCATATTTTACTTACTTCCTAGTCATTACAAATATTTGTTAATTACTTGTTGCATGTCTTTACTTAGTACTAGGGATGCAGTAGAGATCTTTACATCTCTCACTTAAAACAATAACTGACGTAAAATGGGAGTTAGTACAAGACATGAATGACAAGCACTTAAGGAAATTGCTTTGAAACTATCATTTTCAGAAGTGCTGGGGAAGGAGGAATTATTTATCAGTTGCATCTGATTATTTCCCAATTCTGAATTTATCTTTGAGAGTTTAAACTGACAGAGGTTGGAACACTTTTATACACTTCAGTGGGTTTCATTACAAGTTTAGTTCATTTTACCATGTTCAACATAATTATTGAAATAAATACATTTATATAAAATGATGCATTTTTCCATCAGTGGTAATTAGCTTGGTCTTGGTTGCCAGTAGTAATTTTTTTAAATGGTTTGTTGTTTTCTCAGCATTTTTGCAGCTTCTGCTTTAAATTGGAAACTGGGTATACCAGGTTGACACCTTTTGTATTCATTCCACACTGTTACAGATAAGTAGTATAACATCTCTTACAAATTCACTGTGAATAACTATTTTTAGTAAAACCATCTATTCAAATCTCAGTAGAAGTCATTTAGTCTTCCCATCAAATCCCTACACTTTTCTTAAGTGTTCTTACTAAACTATCATTAAATTTTTCTGTCACAGTTTAGGTAACAATACTGATTGTGAATTCTCTATGATGACTTGCTGTCAAGGTTGGAAATCCAGTCAAGCTCAAAGAAATGAATGGTGTCAGTGATATAATGCTATTTAATAAGTGTGGAAGTATTTAAATCCTTCTACTTGTAATAGACAAGAACTTATTACAAGGGGGAAGACTTGAGAGTGAAAGCTCTGTGACTGGAAATAGGGTGTTTCTTTGGAAGGCTGTTTCCTTCCATAATGAATAGAAGGGAAATCTAGCTGAGAGTCTCTAATTTCTTGCAAACTGTAGTGTAACAAACACAAAGGTAACTACATCTTTATATTTACTGCCACTTATCAGGTTTTTCTTTTTTTTTCAAGGCAGTGAATTTCTAAATATGGCCCCGGGTTCCTGGGATTCCCGAACTGCTTTCTGAAGGTCAGTGAGTTAAAAATTTTTCTACAGCAAGATTAAGTTTCCATTTGTCTTTTTTACTCTCATTCTTTTATAAGTGCATAGTGTAACTTTCAAAAGTCTACATGATGTGTAATGTTGCAACAGATTGAATACAGAAGTAGATATGTGAATCCAGCTGTCTCCTACTAAGCCAGACATTGAAGAGATTAGAAGCATGTCATATAGTGACACTCATCACTGTTTCTGTAAAATATAGTCATTTTTCCATAAAAATATATTTTGTTAAGTGTAATGAGGTTTGCATTGTTTCTTCAAAAAGTTAATTAAAATATGTAAAAGATTTTCTTAGTTCTAACGTCTAATGTAAATATCAATAGATATAACTCACAATAACAAGGCTGAGGACGCCTTTGTGATCCTGAATCATTTACAAAAATGTAAAGAAGTCCTGAGACTATAAGGTTTAAGAACCACTGACCAAAAGAATTTGACTTGCTTTGAGTCTTTTCTGGGATTGTGTAGCTTAGCTAATTGCTTAGCTAATTCTATGACTTATGTTGTATTACAGAAACATGATTTATAAGTCCATAAAGTGCTTTCCCATCTTACCCTACTTCCCTTTTCATAACACCCATTACACTCCACTGTAATTGCTTGTTTATCTTCCTCCCTCATAGCTCAGGTGAGACTACATAGGTAGTTAATGAAAAGTTGATTATAGCATGATAATTTAATGAGATATTAATATTGTTTTAATAGCTGTATGCCCATCCACTCACCTATATATATACCTTTGTATTCAAGCACACCATCCACAAACATTTCTAGGTTCTTTTATACCCCTTTGCCTTAGGAGAAATTTAGTGTCTTAGTCTGTTTGGGCTGCTACAACAAAATAACACAGGCTAGGTGATTTATAAACAGCAGAATCTTAATGCTCACAGTTCTGGAGGCTGGAAGTCCAAGATAAGGGTGCCAGCATGGTAAGGCTAGGGTCCTCTTCTGGGCCAGACATAAGGTTTTATCCTCACATGGTGGAAAGGAGTAAGGAGCTCTGTGAGATCTCTTTTCTAACAGCACTAATCCCAGTCTTGAGAGCTCCACTGTCGTGACCTAATCACTTCCCAAAGGCCCAACTTCTTAATACTTCCTAAAGGCTCTACCTATTAATACCATCACTTTTGAGGGTTAGGATTTCAATGTACGAATTTGAAGGAAACACAAACATTCAGGCCATTGCATTTAGTTAGAGATCAAAAGTAGAAGTTGCTTGCAAGCTACTTCCTTTCCTGCCATATACTTTTCAAAGGCTCAGCTCATGATAGAAATTGTGCTAAGGCACAGAGTGCAAAGAAGTATTTCTAAAGACAGAAAGTAAGCAGATTAAAAAAAAAAAAATTGAGAGAGAAAGAGAAGGAGAGAGGGATTGAGAGAGAGAGAGAGGGAGAGACTCAATCAAGGCTAGCAAGTTGAGAGCTGGAGAAAGAGAAGAAAGTACTTCTTGAAGTCTTGGACCAATAAAATGACAAGACTTTATAGAGGATAGTTCTATAGTAAGCATAAAGTAGGTAGACTCTAGTCACTGAAGTACTCAGATCTGATAAAATTTTTCATATATTATGTGAGACAAAGAACAGTACTGTCATCAGACTCCAAGGAATCACTCATGATTTGATCAGTGAGAAGTACAGTTCTATTCACCTTAGAGATTTGAAAATCTTCTCCAGTTTTCAACAAACATCAAGACTGACTCAATTTCTAGAAGCCTCTCTCCAAAAAACCTAGTAGAAGTTCAAGGTCATATTACATTTGTTCTAAAAAAGGTAGAAGTTGATACTTATTGCTCAGTTGAATTTGTAGAATAGGGTTCATAATGTTTATACATGAAAGTTAGGTTAAATCTCCATTTTTACAGTGCATATTTCCTTCAGCTTGATTTGCAAATAATTTAAAAATAAATTGTCTATTTAGTCATGTCACCTTAGTGAATTACAGAAATTCAATGAAAACACAATAGGAACTCCTTTAGGAGGCAGCACACACACTGTAAACTCACTGTTAACCATGAGGGATAGACATGAAGCAATATCATTTGCCCAAGGTCATGGAGCCGACCTTGGCTTCTTGGTCAATCTCTCGAATATCTTGGAAGGACTAGGTTTTTGTTATTAGAGAACAAAAGACCTATTTCATGTTTTGCCCCAATGTGTCACTTTTTACAAAAAAGGGATATTGAGTATTGTAAATACAAGTTTGTAAAGAGCCAAAGGAAGGATCAGTATCCCTGTGCCAAGATACAAAATCCCAGTACAAAACTGAACTCCTGCTATCACTTGTCAGGCACCTTCAAGCTAGTCCTTGGAGATATGTCTTCTGTTTCAGAGGCTTTGTACATTTAAATTAGGAAGCTGAACCTTCAAAGCTAACATCAGAAAACATTGCAGAAGCTACCCATGGCATGTTCCTGGAGGTCTCTATTAGCAACAGAGAAACCTGACTGGATAGACAGTCCCGAACTTTTTATGTTTCAATTTCTCTCTATTTTGGTTAAAACATGAGGCAGAAATTCTGGTTGTAGAACGTAAGCACTTTTTTTTTTTTTCTTTTATTAAGAGTCTCATCCTCCTCTATTTAACTTTATTCTCTGTTCTTAGCCATGGAATACGAAATTTAAGGAGAAAGTTGGATTTTTTTAGTTTTAAAGATCAAGCCTGTTGAACTGCTGCCCCTGACGATTTAACTGAATTATTAATTTTAAGGAAAGGAGCCAAATCCCATATCTCAACCTGAGCTGACTTTTCATGATACTCTTAGAACAGGAAGTCCTCGATTTTTTTTCCATGAGAGAATATTTTTCTTTTTAATTTATTGCTAATCCTCAGGATAATCTACCTTATCAAACCATCAATCATTAAGCTATACAATGCTTATACAAATAAATGGACATATGATTTCCATAAGGAATAAATTAGGGGTGGGGTTCAACAATGTAAGTATAAACTGTTTAAGTATAAATTGTTAGACATTCCCATATGACATGAATAACAGTGGTGTGCTGAAGCCAGCTTTTACTACCTCATGAGAGACAATTGTTAAATTTTCAGGTTTTTTTGTGAGCTAGTTGACATCACATTTGTAGCTTGAAATCAGCTGTGGTGGAAATATTTACATCATTGAACCCAGCAAATGTTATAAGTCACCGCTTTTTCCTGCTTGGAAAGCAGGTTGTTAAATATTTATGAGTTCACCCCTGTATATAAGGCCAGTGTTAGCATCTCCATTTTGTAGGATAGTCAAAAAACTATAATTTTTGTTGGAAGCAAATGTCTCTTCAAATAAAACTATTAAGATTATGTCACAATGAGATAAATTAAGCACTTTTTTTAGTCAGAGCATATAATCAATTCTTTGTTCGTTATCTTTATTTTTGGTTTCATTTATTTTGGCTAAACTGAGTAAAATACAAAGGAGATATTTTAGTTTTTGTCAAAATATCAGCCTACAACTCCTTTGTGTTATACTCTAGCTTATTCTGAAAAATAACATCTAAGGAGATATTATTGACTCCTTACACATCAACTGTCTCATTCAAAATGCTCCTACATAATTCTTATTTCCCAGTTTTGGTACTTATTTACTAATGATAATGATACATTTACTACTTTTAGATTATTCCTCTACTTCCTAATTTTCCTTGTACATATACTATGTGCAAGTATATGATTAGACATATCATATTATTATCAAATTTAATTCTCACAATCATTAATGTCATTTCTCCATCTTACAAATTGAGAAAATTGAGATCCTATAGGATCAGGATTTATTGATGTCATATAGCTAATAAGTGGCAGAGAGAATCTTATCCCAGGTTTCCAAATTTCTGTCTCTAATGAAGAAGCTTCCTAGATACATCAAAATTATTAACTGTTTTTCATCACACCTGCTTACTGGATATCTAATATTCCTTTGCTAGAGAGAGTAAATAGACATGTGTCTGCTTACAAGCTTTATTTATTTTTCCTTTTCCTCAGCAAAGAAAGTTATACACCTAGTTTTTCAATTTGAAAACATACTTTACAGATTAGCTTGTATAATATGAAGCTATTACATTTTACTCAATTATTCTTCTCAGTTTACATATTTAGGTGTTTATAATGATACAGATCAAATTTTGAAACGTAATCTTGTAAGCCTTAGCTTGGAAATGAAGCTGTCGACTGCATCATTTAAATACAGCTAAGAGTTCATTTTCAGTTTGAAACAATAAATCTGTGTTAAGTGCTGAGTAAGATTAAGGCATTTTATTGGATTCAGAAACAGAAAAAAAATAAACATAAGATTTTTTCTCTCAGTAATATCATATATAGTCTTTTTAAAACACATATTAAAATAACCTTAATATGCCATAAATTCTAGGTGGTTACTCCAGGTATAAAATTCTTTGATGTTAAGATTCCAAGATAATTTTCTAATATTTCAAAATATCTACAAGTTCCTTTCTATTCTTTCTTGCCAATCTTACTGATTTTTTCCCTTACATGTAGCCTATGTTTACTCTCTAAAACTTGCCTGATTCTTTCTCAGTTACCTGTTTGTGTTTTCTGTGATGCTTGGTTCTATCTATATTTTATGGCTCAGTAGTAGTCTCAACTTTGCCCATCATTCCCTGCACACACATAATCATTAGATTCCTGGTATTTAAACTGGCAAGTGGCACCCAGATAACCTTTGTTTAAAAGGTAAACACAAATTTTGTTAAGACTTATAATGTTAAAGACATCAAATTTGTAGTAGCAGTAATTACTATGATGCGGATGTTTTTTAGAAAATGTCTACAGTCTTGAGCAGAGAGAGGATTTTTTGGAATTTATCCATGTTAGGATATTCAGAATTATTATAAAAAAAGTTTTCTTTGAATTAATAACCATGTTGTACAAGTTTAGCATTATAGAAACTGAATTCAGAAAATGCTGTGAAGTTTAGAGGAAATTGGAGAATCAAAAAACCCTTTGAAATTCATAACAGATGTAGCAAGATTGAGGAAGTGAACAAGCTGAAGATAAAAGGCAGAAGGTTGAGTATTGGGTTTTAAGATTTCAGAAGTATAAAAATTCCATATGATAACAAGATTTATGATGTGGCCATGGCTTTGAATTGATGTGTATGAAGAGGAACTGAGAAAATACAAAGTATAAAACTTGGTTACTTGTAAGATCATCTATATGGCTGTTTAACTCTTCCAAAATGTTGGAAGCATGTGAGACTTAGAGAAAGACTATATTTGAGATTTGAAAGGCCCAGCAATATTTACTCAGTAGCTTAAAACAGTCAGTTTGTTGACCTGGAAAGAATAAACAAACCCTACGTTATAAAAGGTCAGAGAGTATGCATCTGCCTTTGGCAGTGACAAACAAGACAAATTCTTCAACTAAGAACAAGAAGAATAAAATAACAACTTAAAAAAATGTGAATGAAGGCACCCAAGAACTATTAAGGTAGCTGGAATTTGGGGGCAAAAGACCCAGAGAAAGGCAAGCTCAGGGAAGTAAGTCAAACGTTCATTGTTTTCCCCTTGAGGGATTTGCTAGCTTCTAAGAAGTAGCTAAGAGACTGAGAAACCCAACAGTAAATGATGGCTAAAGACTGGGGAGCTAAGCAGAACATTTGACAGTAATAAAAAATTAGAATCTAGGGACTGCTAAGGAGAAGAGGTCCTGGAAAAACAGCCAAGGAAGTTCCTTGGAGAAAGTATAAATTGGAAATAGACCTGCTCTCAAAAGATAGAACTTAGGTTCAAATCAGGTCAAACCCATACTGAAACAGGGTGAATTTATACTTGTTCTAATAATTTGTCAGAAACAAAAGTAAATCTCTGCTGGAATTTAACATCATTCAGAGCATTTAGAATTTTTAATATAAAAAGGTTAACACTCAATACAAATTTACCAAGTATACCAGCAAAAAATAATAAGAATAAAAAATTTCAAGTAATACCATTGACTTCTACATCTGCATAAACTCCAATAGATTATGGCAGCTGAATGTTCCTACTGTAACACATCAAAACACAGAAAACTTGCAAATACTATATTTGAAAATCTTTGGAAGCTTCTGAAAACTTCAGAAGGCTACATAAACTAAAAGTCCAGTGAGGAAAAGACCCTTCCAGTGAGGGAAGAGCTGAAGAGATCCAGCCGTCATCTTCTCAAAGGTGATGGTGGACAGAGTATTATGCTGAGCCCAACCAAGGATACTCTACTGCAGGAAAGAGAAACTGGCAGAAAATGATGTTGGCAAGACTGAAAATTAGAAGATCTCCAAATGTAACACCACTTTTTTGCATGAGATTTCTGGTATGGTTTATGGTGGGCAAAAACAGGGACAAAAGCTAAAACAGTAAAATTTTCTGCTGCCTTGGGGTGCTTGGAGACAAAATCCTATTAGAGAGAGCCTACTACACATAAAAACACGGCTGGCCTCAGGATACTAACCACTATGTACACTTGTGTGGACAAAGAAGATAGATAAGCTCCAGCCCTCTGAAGAACAGTGCTTCAGAGGTGAGGACTTGGGCACCTGCCAAGTACTCAATCAAAAGACAGGCAGATGGCCAAAAAGCACATGAAAAGATGTTCAACATCACTAATTATTAGAGAAATGCAAATCAAAACTACAATGAGGTATCCCCTCACACCAGTCAGAATGGCCATCATCAAAAAATCTACGAACAATAAATGCTGGAGAGAATGTGGAGTAAAGGGAACCCTCTTGCATTGTTAGTGGGAATGTAAACTGATAGAGCCACTATGGAGAACAATATGGACGTTTCTTAGAAAGCTAAAAATAGAGTTACCATATGATTCTGCAATCCCACTCTTGGACATATATCCAGAGAATACTATAATTCAAAATGATACATGCACCCCAATATTCATTGCAGCACTGTTTACAATAGCCAGGACATGGAAGCAACCTAAATGTCCATCGACAGAGGAATTGATAAAGAAGACGTGGTACATATATACTCAGACAGAAAAAAAGAATGAAATAATGCCATTTGCAGTGACATGGGTGGACCTAGAGATTGTCATACTAAGTGAAGTAAGCAGATAGAGAAAGACAAATATCATATGATATTGCTTATATGTGGAATCTAAAAAAATGGTACAAATGAATTTATTTACAAAACAGAAATAGAGTCACAGTTGTAGAAAACAAATTTACTGTTACCAGAGGGGAAAGTGGGGGTGGGGAGGAGGAGGGATAAATTAAAAGGTTGGGGTTGACATATACACAGTACTATATATAAAATGGATAACTAATAAGGACCTACTGTATAGCACAGGGACTCTTCTCAGTACTCTGTAATGACCTATATGGGTAAAGAATCTAAAAAAGAGTGGATATATGTACATGTATAACTGATTCACTTTGTTGTACAGCAGAAACTAATGCAACACTGTAAATCAATTATACTCTAATAAAAATTAAAAAAAAAAAAAAAAGCAGAAGGGATAAAACCAAACTATAAAGAAACAGGAGGTGAAGTGAAATTGCAGTTAAGTCCTAACTCAGCTCAATCCTTGAATGAATTGAGATGATACAAACCTTGTTATATATTCTGAAAGAGGAAATGGGGAATCCTCTCTTGTGGAAGATAATGTCTGATATTTCCATAGTCTTTTATATGTAATGCAAGCATAAAATTAAAAATTATTAGATAGGCAAAGAGGCAGAAAGTGTGACAAACAATAGAATCCAACTCAATTATGTTTCAGATATTGAAACCATAAAGCTTTTAGGAGAAAGTATGAAAATATGCCCACGACATGGAAGTAAGTAAAGGTTTTATAGTTCACAGAAAGCAGTAACAATAAAAAACACCTGATAAATTAGACTTAACCATAAATTAAGCTTCTCTTCGTTGAAAAACAATGCTAAGAAAATAAATATTCAAGGCACAGACTGTAAAAAAATATTTGCAAAACATACATCAGATGAAAGTATGAAGAACATGGCATATAAAGACCTTTCAGATCCCAATAATAAATAAAACAACCAATAAAACAGAAAAAAATCGAACAGACACTTAACAAAAGAATGTGTATTAATGCCCAATAGCTCATTAAAGAGTGCTGAGCATTATTAATTATCAAGGAAATGTAAATTAAAATCAAAAATGAGTTACCAGTAAATACCCACCACGATGTCTAAATTATTTAAAAAGAATGACACCAAATTTTGGTGATGATTTGGAACAATTTTGTTGGTGGGCTGCAAAACTATACAACTACATTGGAAAAAAGTCTGACAGCTTCTTATATGTCGAAACTGAAACCAGAAATCTCCGGACAATGTCTTATAAGATTAAATACTTACCATAAACCATAGCACTTTTATTCCTAGCTAAGGTTTACCAAGAAGAAATAAAAATATATGTTCATAAAAAGAAGAGCATGAAATGTTTTTACAGCTTTATTGATAATAACCCCAAACTAGAAACACCAGAGATGTCAATAATGCAAAAATGAACAAACTGTCTTACATTTATACAAAGGAATAATACTCTAAAAATATAAGAATGTACTACTAATATGTCAAACAACAGCTATGGTTCTCAGACACACTAAGCTGAATGAAAGAAGCATTACACAAAAGTACATACTGCATGACTGCATTTATTCAAAAATCTAGAACAGGAAAAATTAAGCTGGACTTCCAGTTTCTAGTTCTGCAGGTAAGGAGCAGCAGTTGCCACTCCATCTTAATAGCAAGTAAAAAACTAAACAGTATAAAAATTCAACAATTCTTCTTAGATCCATAAGAGAGAGGAAGACACACGGTAGACCTCACCCCCCAAGACTGGAGAGACAGCAAATAAGGGAAGTCATACTTGACAGGGGCAGAGAATCATGGATGGAATTGCAGCAGGAACCAGTGCCCGGATAGGAAAACCTGAACTGGAATTGACTTGAGATACAAATTGGTGGAGGCTCAGTGTGGAAAAGTCTGAGAGTTAAAAACTCCAAGGGGACTCAGTCATAAGGGACCCCTTTAATACTGTGAGATTTTCCTCTAGGAGCTTGACCACAGTAAATATGGAAGAAAAATTCCCTCATGCTTCCAGCAGGAAGAGGAAAAAGGAACCATTTTGAAGTACACCAGAGCACTCTTCTCTGCTTATCAACGCCTGCCCTTTGGTGAAACTAGTTAATCAGAACTTAACTTGCAGGGGTATTAACAGAACCTAAGGGGGGAAGGGAAATAAATCAAGTTCCAGCCCACTCTAGACACTTCCCACATCAGGGGGGAGAAAAAAACTGAGAAAGCCTTGTGAAGTTCACTGTCCAGAGGTACAGGTTCACTAAGAGACTGAGCCCTAAATCACAGGAGTACAGAATGCTACCCCCCCACCCCCACACCTCACCACCACATTACTGAAGGTCTATTTACAAAAGTTCCTTTTACCCAGGACACTATTTTTGGCTATCAATCAATCAATAAATAAAATGTGGGGAAAAAAACCCCACAATTTGAAAAGACAAAGCAAATATCAGAACCAGAAATGGTAGGGATGTTGGAATTATAAGAATGGGAATTTAAATCGATTATAATTAATATGCTAAGTCCTCTAATAAAGAGACAATATAGAAGAACACATGAACAACATAAGCAGAAAGATGGAAATTCTAAGAAAGAACAAAAAGAAATGCTAGAGATCAAAAACACTGTAACAGGAATAAACACTATCTTTGATGGGCTTATATGATAGACTGGACAACGTTGAGAAAAGAACTCTGAATTTGAGGATATCTCATCAGAAACCTCCCAAATTGAAAAGTAAATAGAATAAAAATAGAAAAGAAAACCAAAGAAAAATAGAATAACCAAGGACTGTGGGGCAGCTACAAAAAGTGTAACATGCCCATAATGGGAATAATAGGAGAAGAGAGAAAGAAATAGAATAAATATTTGAAACAATAATGACTGAGAATCTCCCCCAAATTAATGTCAGACCCCGAAGCACAGATCTAAGAAATCAGAAAACACCAAACAGAATAAATGCAAAAAAACTATACCTTGGCAAATCATTTTCAAGTCACAGAATCAAAAATAAAGAAAAAATCCTGAAAGAAGCTAGAGAAAAAGAAACACTTTATATATAGAGGAACAAAGGTCAGAATTACATCTGACTTCTCAGAAACCATGCAAGGAAGAAGAAAGTAGAGTGAAATATTTAACATGTTGAGAGAAAAAATATCGTCAACTTAGAACTCTGTACTCTGCAAAATTATTCATCAAAAGTAAATGAGAAATAAAGACTTTCAGACAAACAAAAATTGAGAGAATATGTTACTAGTGGACCTGTTTTGCAAGAATGTTAAAAGTTCTTTAGAGAGAAGGAAAATAATATGGATCATAAACTTGGATCTACAGAAAGTAATGAAGAGCATCAAAAAAGGAGGTGGAGGTAAAATTAAAATGCATTTTTCTTATGCTTAATTTACATAACAGTTTGTTCAAAATAATAATACTAACAATATATTTGATTATGTATGCTTATATATACGTGAAATGAATGACAAAAATGATACAAGGGATGGAAAGGAAGAATTAGATTTATTTTGTGATTATAAGGTATAATATCTTTGATGTGGAATACTGTTATTTCAAAGTGGAATTTGAAATTAAAAGCACAATATCATTTATATTAGCACCCCCAAAAGTGAAATATTTGGGTTTAAATCTAACAAAATATGTAATACTACTATATGATGAAAACCACAGAACTCTGATGAAAGAAATCAAAGATCGACCAAATAAATGGAGAGATATTCCATGTTCGTGGATAGGAAATCCATGATTTGGATTTCAAGATTTAATTTCTTCCCAATTTGATCTATGATTTAATGCAATACCAACTAAAACTCCAGCAAGTTATTTTGTGGATATTGGCAAGTTGATTCTAGAGTTTATATGGGGAGGTCAAAGACCTGGAATAGCCAACACAAAACTGAAAGATCAGAACAAAGTTGGAGAACTGATACTACTCAAACAAAACTTGCTAGAAAGCTGTAGTAATCAAGATATTATGGTATTGGTGAAAGAATGGACCAATAGATCAATGGAACAGAATAGAGAACCCAGAAATAGATTCACATAAATGTGATCAACTGAACTTTGACAATAGAGCAAAGGCAATACAATGGAGCAAAGATGGTGTTTTTAATAAATGGTGCTGGAACAACTGAACAGCCATGCAAAAAAATAAATCTAGAAACAAATCTTACAACCTTCACAAAAATGTAACTTAACATGGAACACAGGCCTAAATGTAAAATGCAAAACTATTAAACTCCTAGAAGATAACATTGGAGAAAATCAACTTCTTCTTATTATTATTAATTTACTATTTGTTATTATTGTTATCTTTTACAATTGATGGTTCACCCTTGGTGTTGTATATTGTGTGAGTTTGGACAAATGTATAGCGATATGCATCCATTATTTTACATTTGTCTAAACTCACACAATGTACAACACCAAGTGTGAACCACATGGACTTTGGGTGATAATGATGTGTCGATGTATGTTCATCAATTGTAACAAATGTACCACTCTGGTGAGGGATATTAATAATGGGAGAAGCTACACAGGTGTGGGGGTAGGCCGTGCATGAGGAAACTTTGTACCTTCCCACTAATTTTGCTGTCGACCTAAAACTTCTCTAAGGAAGTAAGGTCTTAGTAAAAAATACATAAATAGGTAAATAAATAAATCAATAATAAACTATTGTAAATAATAATGATGGTGTTACTTGTGATTAAAGGATTGATTGGGAGAGGGTATGAGGTAACTTTAGGGGATGATGGGCATGTTTTGTATACTTTAGGCATTATACTTAAATTTTAGGCTTAAATATATTTATACTTACATTTACACTGTAATGATAGGGTTTCATAATGTATGCATCTGTCAAAATTCAGCAAAAGTGCATTTAAGATGTTTGGATTCTATTGTATGTACAGGATACCAAGGTGGTGTGCAAATTTTCGAAGGTGAAAGAACAGGGTCAGCACAACATGGATTATATAATGCAAATGCACTTTATTTATTTATTTATTTATTTTATTTTTTAATATCTTTATTGGAGTATAATTGCTTTACAATGGTGTGTTAGTTTCTGCTTTATAACAAAGTGAATCAGTTATACATATACATATGTTCCCATATCTCTTTCCTCTTGCATCTCCCTCCCTCCCACCCTCCCTATCCCACTCCTGTAGGTGGTCACAAAGCACCAAGCTGATCTCCCTGTGCTATGCAGCTGCTTCCCACTAGCTATCTATTTTACATTTGTTAGTGTATATATGTCCATGCCACTCTCTCACTTTGTCCCAGCTTACCCTTCCCCCTCCCTGTATCCTCAAGTCCATTCTCTAGTAGGTCTGTGTCTTTATTCCTGTCCTGCCCCTAGGTTCTTCAGAACCTTTTTTTTTTAGATTCCATACATATGTGTTAGCATACAGTATTTGTTTTTCTCTTTCTGACTTACTTCACTCTGTGCGACAGTCTCTAGGTCCATCCACCTCACTACAAATAACTCAATTTCGTTTCTTTTTATGGCTGAGTAATATTCCATTGTATATATGTGCCACATCTTCTTTATCCATTCATCTGTCTATGGATACTTAGGTTGCTTCCATGTCCTGGCTATTGTAAATACAGCTGCAATGAACATTGTGGTGCATGACTCTTTTTGAATTATGGTTTTCTCAGGATATATGCCCAGTAGTGGGATTTCTGGGTCGTATGGTAGTTCTATTTTTAGTTTTTTAAGGAACCTCCATAGTGGCTGTATCAATTTACATTCCCACCAACAGTGCAAGAGTGTTCCCTTTTCTCCACACCCTCTCCAGCATTTATTGTTTCTAGATTTTTTGATGATGGCCATTCTGACCTGTGTGAGATGATATCTCATTGTAGTTTTGATTTGCATTTCTCTAATGATTAATGATGTTGAGCATTCTTTCATGTGTTTGTTGGCAATCTGTATATCTTCTTTGGAGAAATGTCTATTTAGGTCTTCTGCCCATTTTTGGATTGGGTTGTTTGTTTTTTTTGTTATATATGCACTTTAAAGCCTAGGAATTTTCAAAACGGAGGAAAGCAACCAAGTTTATAAGATGTAACCTGAAATCTTACAATATATAAAGCAAAAATGTTTTCAACTTAAAAAAATCTGAGAGGAGAAACTGACAATTTGCAGTCAGCATTCCAGTCAATATATCCATGCCTATGCTTGGTATATTGCTGTTACCTAGTCAGATGCAACAGACCCTTACATTATTATGCCATTAAAACTCAGAATCTGAGGCTCACTCTCCTGACTAACTTTGTGCTCACTAAGCAAAAATAAATATGGCTTATCCTGAATATTTTCCATTCCAGACTCTGCCATTTATCTTTACATTGTAAATTAATTAATTGGATGATGTAATTTGTGTGTCAATCTTCTGTGAACTGGGTTATTGTAAGTTAATTTTTCTGAATTCACTTGAATTCAATTTAACTCTAGGAAATGGATAAAAATTAATTTATGGATGTGAAAATATTTTTTAAAACACATCTAACCAAAGTAAATTAATAGAAGCAATTAATTAAGGGAAGATTTTGTTGACTGGTTTATTATATATGCTTTCTATCATTATATATCTTTTTAATTTGTTATTAAAAAGAGATGTCATTTGTCTTCTTTTTGATGACAATCATTCTGACTGGTGTGAGGTGATACCTTACTGTGGTTTTGATTTGCATTTCTCTGATGACTAGCAATGTTGAGCAACTTTGTATGTGCCTGTTGGCCATCTGC
Organism: Balaenoptera physalus; assembly: GCF_965194825.1. NCBI lineage: Eukaryota > Metazoa > Chordata > Mammalia > Artiodactyla > Balaenopteridae > Balaenoptera > Balaenoptera physalus. The sequence goes on along the minus strand of NC_138882.1, from coordinate 132,943,545 downwards.
AGTTCGTCTTTGGAAACATGTCTGTTCAGTTCTTCTGCCCATTTTTTAATCCAGTTGTTTGATTTTTGTCGTTGGTAAGGATGTGGAGAAAAAGGAACCTTTGTCTGCTGTTTATGGGAATCTAAGTTAGTTCAGCCACTGTGGAAAACAGTATGGAGGTTTCTCAAAAATCAAAAAATAGAACTACCATATGACCCAGGAATTCCACCCTGGGTATATATCCAAAAAAACCCAAAGACATTAATTCAAAAAGATACATGCACCCCAATGTTCATAGCAGTATTATTTACAAATGCCAAGATATGGAAGCAACCTAAGTGGCCATCAACAGATGAATGGGTAAAGAAGATGTGGTATATATATACACAATGGAATACTACTGTAAAAAGGAACAAAATTTTGCCATTTGCAGCAACATGGGTGGACTTGGAGGTCATTACGCTAAGTGAAATAAGTCAGATGGAGAAAGACAAATACTGTATGATATCGCTTACATGTGGAATCTAAAAAATACAACAAACAAATGAATATAACAAAAAAAGAAGCAGACTCACAGATATAGAGAATAAACTAATGGTTACCAGTGGGGGGGGGGGGTGGCAATATAGGTGTGGGTGAGTAGGAGGTATAAACTATTGGGTGTTAGATAGGCTACAAGAATGTATTGTACAACACAAGAAATATAGCCAATATTTTGTAATAACTGTAAATGGAATGTAATATTTTAAAATTGTACAAAAATAACAAAATTAATTTAAAAATAGAAAAAAGATGTCATCAACCATTATAAAGTTATAAAAAATAAAATAATAAAGCAGATCCTAAATACTGTGGAAATTGAAGATGGAGCAATTAATTCGGCCCAAGAAGGTAAACAAAGAAACTTTAATGAACGTATACAAGTTAAACTTTAAACTTTAATATTTCTTAAGTTGTTCAGATTTCATTGTACATGTATCACACAAAATAACTGACTGTATCTGGCTTAAAAGAAAAAAGAATTCTGGAAATAGTGGCTTTATAGCTGGAGGAAATGAGAAAATCTTTCTAGAAATGTTTCTATTGTCTGTGTGTATATAGGTAGGTAGACATGCATGTATATATGTATGCATTTAGATTGCTTAAGAAATGACTTAAGATACCTTAGAATATGAACAATCTTCCAATCCTCGAATATTTGCTTTACATACTAAATATCACTTTGGTCAGGAATCATGCATCACTCATTATATCCACAGTCAAGCATATTTCTTGGCACATGTCATTCAGAAAAATATTTGTTGATTGATAACTTCTTCAGAACTCTTTCACTAGCTTTTTATAGAACTTTATGATTGACACTTCTTTTACTTGTGCTTCTTCTCTATCAAAACCTCATAATAGTATGTTTAGGAAAAGTAAATGTATTCAAGTGACATAATATTAATACTTTCAGACTGTGTTTTTTTCATTAAATACCTTCTCTTGGGGTAGAATAAGACGAACATAGCAATATAAAATTTTTATCTTTTAAATGCATATATTTTAAAATACTATATTATATTTTACTTTATCACTGACATAAAGTTATTTTCTTAAAAACGCTAGTCCTTATCATGAAAAATATTTTCTCAGCAACAGTCTTCTTTAGTTTGAAGAAGATGGAATCCTGTTCATACGGAAGTATGGTTTTGTTACTTATTTTGAATACTCTAGAATTATAAGATATACTGCTGCCAAAAAATCTAGAGAGTTCTAAAGATAATTCTAACTTTTCTAAAATAAAACACTTACCATTATAAATAAGTAATGCTATTATAATTTGCTTTAATGTCATAGTATTTACTTTTGTTCATACTTTTGTGTAATGAATTACTAGTGACAATAGACATGTACAATATAAGAAGACTTAACTATTATTTTAGCCAGTATGAAATGACCACATTTATAATGGATGTCAATGTGTTATAGTGAGAATAACATGGGAATCACAAGAACTGTGCTTGGATATTGGCTCCAATTCAAACTTACAATATTACTTATGTCACATTGCTGAGACTTCGCTGTCTTGTTCTGAAAAATAGATAATAAGTGTGAGTCATAAACAACAATAATATTAAATAGAAAGGTAGAAAGAACATTTCACAAATTTCAAACCATAAAATATATGTGGAAAACACATAATTACATGTACAATTTTTGCACATCATTTTTTAACTAATTTATTGTATTACATTTGTCTTTGTTGGACTACTTTACAGATTTTTCTTTTATAATAAGGGCTATGATGAATTATTTTTACATTTCATTTTCTTTGGACTACCAAGTAGCTCATAGCTGCAAAATGTTACATTGCTGATACTTATTAAAGATTTCTGGTAATAATATTTCTCATTTGCCCTATATGATTTGTCTCCTTAAGCTTCACTTTGGTCATAATTATGGGCCTTTATACCTTTAAATAAGCTGTTACCCATTTCATGAATAAACTTCTATGTGATCGACATCTGCAAGGTAGTGGAGATACAATGGTGAGTAGGAGATCCTTAAATTATTTTTAACAAAGATCAGGGAGTAAAAATATTAGATAAAAATAATGTTTGATTGTAAGCAACTTCTTAGAAGAGAATATGTCCCAAATCTACTTATACATATTGATAACTGTGTTAGTTGGTAAATGGATTGACTGTTGGATGGTGGAAGGCTACTAGGAGAAAAGTGTTAAACCAGCTGTCTTAGAATCTAATCATTCCCTTTAGGTGTGGGAAGAGGGTCACCTGGGTAAATAACCAATGATATTTAATAAGAGAAAGAGACTTTAAGAGGATGCCCCTGGCTAAGGAATCTCTCTAGACCTGTGAGTTTTGGCTCCCTGGAAAATATCACTAGGATATGTTACACAACAATATGGGGTATGAAATGGTGATTTCAGAATCTAAATTCTTCCCCTATGTGAGTGATCCTGTGAACCTCAAGTAGAGACCATATCTATTCTGATCCAAAGGGCCATGTCATGAATGCAGAACCTAGTAAATTGCCCTTCACCTCCCAGAACATTTTGTGTTTCATCTGAGCCTACAACTGCCTATATCCTCGACATTATGTGGTTAAGCTTAATGTGTGAACTCATTTTGACAATCTGATCTTGGTGTAGGTTCAGCTATAGAATGGGTCAATGGATGTAAAGAAATATATATAGTCATACTTTTACTTGTGTCTTTTTGCCCCACTAATGTACACATTAAGGAGTGCATTTAAGGTAGATACTATATGGAATGTCAAGTCCAGAAATATATCTGTAGAGGTCCTGAGAACGTTTGTTTGAGACAGAAATGAAAATAAGTTATTTACTACCTGGGCAAAATTCAGACATCAAAACATAAAATAAGAGCTTTCTTGAGAAAATAGATATTGTTTGCACTTTTATTAAAAACAATAAACAAACAATTAATAGCTCCATAATAAATTCTATATTTGTTATTTATCTCTCCTTTCTAACCTAGATGCTGGCAACATTCTACACTGCTAAGGATATCATGGTAGTGTGTTCCCAAATACAGTCAATTTGCACCACAACAAAGATCTCACATACTAAAATGAGTAAAGATATAGATTACCTAGAGTTCATTTCTCTTGATAACTCAAAATATTGTGAACCCAGTCTATTCCCTTTAACTTATGAAGCTGGATGATCTTAAATGTATAGTTTCAATTCCTTGATATATTAATATACTAATCATGAAATATATGCTTTTTTCTTTATTTTTAAATTTGTATACGCAAAACACTCTGTCAAAAATATTTGCATTACACATCACTTTCCTTTCTAGACATCCTAGTTTCTAAAAATATTATTATGGTATTTTCTGAGGTTCTTCTGCTTTTATTTTGTAACTAGTAGTATCTAAGAATATTAAGACATTGGCATAAGTTTCTATAGAGAAAATTTCCCATTGACATTATTGTGAACCTTGTGTAAAGATAGTAATTTACCTTTATTACCTGTTATTTTTAATCCACTCAATATTTGTAATACTTGAATAATACCAGACTAGATCCCTAATGGAATATATGTAAAGGAAATTTTTCTAGAAAAAAAAGTGTTCTCTTTCTTTACAATATAAAGAAACTTTTCTTATTAGTTACAGTGAATTAAGGTAATAATTACTCTTTCCTAAAACAATCTTTCTCAATCACTTCAAACTTTTTCTCAATTAAAGGTTATGGATTTCCTCCTTTCTGAATTCTCAGCTTGCTTTGCCTTTTGTATACTGTATATGGCTGTCGATCTAAGAACTGTCTAATATTGTGCCTACTGTTTTAATATAAAAGAGGCATTTGAAAATGTGAATAGCTTTAATAAAAATGATATTAAACACAGTTAGTCATTATAGAATAAATGTGCTGTTTCTCAGCATGAATAATTTCTGGTACATGAGTAGAATGAATTCAACTTTTATTGGTTGAATTTTTAGTTTCCAGTTTTAAATCTTACCAACCTCATATCTCTCCACACTTTCTGTTAGAGGGGATCTCATATAAATCTGAGGTCCTGCATAAAATTGTGGTTTTATTTGTAAAGGAATGGTAGTGTAATTTTCCTTTAATTACCTTAAATAGAAAAAAAAATCTATTGATATGTCAGGTGGTTAATTCATATCCAAAAGAATATTCTAGCCTTGAAATTAAATTTTTAATTAATGTCTAAAGAATACATCATCCAGCCTAACTAAAAGAGAGATGTATGCACAAAAACTAAGATAATTTCAAAATTAGTAAGAATTATAGCAGATATACTGCCACACAAAAAGATACCTGAAGTTTCATGTATCTGCATAATTGGACTCTGGCATATAAATTTTTTGTTTTTATTCAGAATTACTAAACTTTCTCCAATAAAACTGTTACTTGTAATATTTCTAAATAAAAAAAAATCACAGAGTACACATACTACTATGAAAAAATGTATTTATAGTTTCTGATATACCATCAATAGTATAACAAAAGTGTTATTCAAATAATAAAATAGACCATTTTGCCATGTACCAGCTATATCCCCCTTTCACACTTTGCTACCGGTTGTTCATATATGCATATACTATTCTATTTAAAAGGTTACATTAGCTTATAATTTACAACTAATGAAACTGCACTCTCATATTAATTATTGAGATGTATATATGTGTGTGTGTGTGTGTGTGTATATATATATATATATATATATATGTGTATAACCTACCAAACCACTGACACTTGTGCATGAAGCATTAAATGGTGAACAATAGGGCTTCATATGGATTTTTAAATGATTAATGAATTAATTCATTATCATATAAAATATATGGGTGAAATACAAAGCTTAGCTAGCCTAATATTCTTCCACATATTTCTAATACTTAAAATGAGAGTATAAGAACATAAGCATGTTAGCCAATGTCTAAAGTTGCCACAGCCATAAAATTCTATGACCTCTTTAGTCTAATACCATAGACATAAAGTTGTAGAAATTAAACATCAAAGTTGTGTACCATATTTTAATAATAAAAAAGAAAATCATAAAGAAGAATGCATATGCTCAAATGAAAATGTCTCTAACTTAATACATATGAACATTTTAAAAGATGTTACTTGCAAAGTCACCAATCTATTTTAGTGTATTAAATAGCTGAGTATTTATTATAACATTAGTGTCTGGTCCTGCAAGTGAAAGTGCATTTAATAAGTAGCTAAAGCAATATCTCTATCGTCAATTTTATTTTCTGTTTCTCAGAACAGAACAGGTTTTTTAAACAATTGTTTTTCCTCAGCTGGCTTGGAATGGGGTGATGAAAGATGTTATCATTTTCATATTTTTTCATATACAAAGCCAGGAGTAATTGACTCTGTTTTGTGGAAGATGATGTATTCACCATCTCTTATTTTGTTTTCACCATCTTCTGATAGTTTGTTTTGTAAAAGAGGCAAAGTGCAGCTGTCTCAAATGTGAATTACAGCATAGTGGGTCATAGAGACTTCATCTTGGGTAAAAAATGCATTTAATAAAATTGAATAAGATTTGTTTATCTTTCCATTTGTGTACTGATGCCCAGGCAGATACCATATTTATAATTCTGGATGGTTATTCAATATTTTTTTCAGACGGTAACTCTGATTCTAACAGTGCAAAGGTGTGTATTGCTTACCTTGGGAGGTGCATCAATTCTTTCAGAATATTGAAGTTGATTTAGTATGATTTTTCTCTCACTTTCTCTCTCTCTTTTCCCTTCTGTTTCCTTAGGGAGGTAAATTTACTTATTCTATTCATGTTTGCCTGAAAAATTAAATGAAAATGCATTGGGAAAACATAAAATAACAAATAAGAATGGAAATAGTGTTATTAATTATCTTCTTGTTTGAGTGACCTTGTAAATGTTAATTGACCACACTGAACTGTCATCTCAGCAAATGAAACTTGATCATTTCTTTTAGATGCATCCTAATCTATATATTCATAGATCTATATGCATATGTAGACAAAATTATGTATGTAAAGATAATATGTAATATAATCTAGTATCTATGATACAGAAATATTAAACAAAAAATAAGTAGTCATTTTTTTGTTACTCATTAATATACTTTGCAATATCAAAATCAACATTCCTTCATTAGAAGTAATCTCCTTGAGGACAGCAACTGCATCGTGACTCAGTAAACATACTTCGTAAACAACTGATTCTCAGAGATGCTTTCTCTAAAGGTAAATTTTCTCTTGTCTACAACCTGGTAGCCTCTCTTCTAGTTCAAGGCCTCATTATCTCTCAACTAGAATAATGCTCCACACTTACACTTTTCCAAAGACTTTTCCACTGAATTTTCTAATGACGTTGAATGTAGCAAAATATTAAATTTGAAAATACCACTTTCTTGATTACAGACCTTTATTGGCAGAAGATCATTTTTAAGATTTAGATCAAACTCCTTAACAAAGTTAACAAGGTCCTCCAAACTTTTCCTTCTCCTTAGTTATTAATTTTTCAATAAATGGGTTTAATATCTTAAATACCAAGTAATATAATTATTGTATGCCATTTACTACAGTATAGTAACAAAAATATATCATACTATTTCACAATTCTTTGCCTTTTTATTGATATAAAATTCACATAATATATGTCACCATTCTATCCATTTTAAAGAATATAATTCAATGGCTTTGAATACATTTACATTATCTAATATAAAACCTTTTAATTACTCCAAAATGAAGCCCCATACCCCCTAAGAGGTCACTCTCCATTCATACATCCCCAAGCCCCTGGCAATCACTAATATGCTCTCTATCTCTATAGATTTGTCTATTCTAGACATTATATATGAATGGTATCATATAATATGTGACTTTTTGAGGCTGGCTTCTTTCACTTAGCATAATGTTTTCAAGGTTCATCTATATTGTAGTATATCAGCACCTTATTCCTTCTATGGTGGTGTAATATTTCGTTGTAAGTATATACCACATTTTATTTATCCATACAATAGTTGATGGACATTTGAGTTGTTCCCACTCTTTGTCTTTTTTGAAGCTCATCCTTCTTCAGGGAAATCCTGTCCAACATATTTTGGTTATATATCTCATATTCATAAAGACACTGATGTAATTTCCCATGTAAATACCATGTAATTCCCCATAAATCTTTTCCTGAACCCTGCCAATTCTATTTTATATGCATTGTGTTTACTGAAATTGTGTGTTTTTTCTCTAAGAATATGTTAGAAACTTGGGAAAATATTTATTATATTTTATTTGCATATTTATGTGACACATAGATTCATTTCCAAACTATATATAAACTTTATGTAACTGTATGAATACAATTAGCTGTATTTAACTAAATATTTTTATACACTGTAACATAACATTTCAGGACATATTTTAACCACATATTTCTAGAATGAAGCAAGAAGAGCTGATTAGGAAGGTGTATGAGAAAAAGAAAATTGGTTAAGTACAAATTTAGAATTCCAAGTAAAATCCTGGCAGGTCAGAAAATTTATTAAAACAACTTTCATGATTATCATAGTGGCTAAAGTTGTTGAATGGGAGAGAAAGAGAGAGAAAGATGTTCTTTTGTTATGATGTCAAGCTCAGTAAATGACAGATTAATCACAATTTGCATCTTTAAAATGCCATAAAATATCAAGAAATTTTTCTGTAAGTAAGAAAGCTGTAAGACATACCTTTTTGTTTTGGGACAACACCAATAAAAAGAGATGCCATTTTCCAGAAAGGATCTGTGTGAAAATAGGAGAATGAAATTGAAACAATTCATTTCAAGAGGTCTTTACAACTTCAGATGACCAGCATTTTATTTATTTATTTATTTTTTTAATTGGGGTATAGTTGTTTTACAATGTTGTGTTAGTTTCTACTGTACAGTGAGGTGAAGTAGAGTTCGCTGTGCTATATAGCTGGTTCTCATTGGTTATCTATTTTATACATATTAGTGTATATATGTCAATACCAATCTCCCAGTTCATCCCACCCCCCCCACTTGCCCCACTTAGTGTCTGTATGCTTGTTCTCTACGTCTGTGTCTCTATTTCTGCCTTGCAAGCCGGTTCACCTGTACCATTTTTCTAGATTCTACATATATGCATTAATATATGATGTTTGTTTTTCCCTTTCTGACTTACTTCACTCTGTATGACAGTCTCTAGCATTTAAAAATACAGTCAGAAATTAAAAAGGACAGCAAACACTGACCCTATTTAATGCTAGAAAACACAGAAGAAACTAAGCAGGTGTTTTCTTATTGCAACCTAAGTAGTATATATACACAGCTAATGTAATTACAGCTAAGAAAATGTGAGTTTAATGAAACATATGCAGAAATCTATATTGTACAATATGTGGGTTTTTTGAGACCATTTTGTAGTATTCTTTTGGTCACTCACCAAGAACTTCCAAAATTGGGGTGCTGCCTTTGTATTTTCATAAAGAACAAAAATTTGCTTTTAAATGTGTATAATTTGTTTTTCTGCCTATGAATTTATGCTGCTTCCACGGAAATAAATTCCTAAAAGTAAGTTTTGGTTTACTAACAACAGTGTCTGAATTTGAGATACCATTTTTTAAAAATTAATTAATTAATTTATTTATTTATGGCTGTGTTGGGTTTTCGTTTCTGTGAGAGGGCTTTCTCTAGTTGCGGCGAGCGGGGGCCACTCTTCATCGCGGTGCGCGGGCTTCTCACTATCGCGGCCTCTCTTGTTGCGGAGCACAGGCTCCAGACGCGCAGGCTCAGCAATTGTGGCTCACGGGCCTAGTCGCTCCGCGGCATGTGGGATCTTCCCAAACCAGGGCTCGAATCCGTGTTCCCTGCATTGGCAGGCAGATTCTCAACCACTGCGCCATCAGAGAAGCCCTGAGATACCATTATTGACACTAGTCTACGGTACATGTAAACCCACTACAAAGATTAATCTCAAGTATTTGAAGATAAATATTCATCCTTTTATTTCAACTAATATGAATCACCTATTTCCTACAAGTCATGTATTCTGCTTGATAATGCTCATTCAGCAAATTCATTTTGTCATTAGAATTTAATGATACTTAGGTAAAAGGAGCAAATCAAGCCAATTTCAGATTTTTTAAAAGAAACTAACAAATTCTGCCAACAAATTTTTGCTAAACTGAAGTTTCTTTCATATTGTGTTAATAGAGTATGAATTTTTTTCCAAAAGGTTTCTCTTGTCAAAACATAAATTACCAAATGTTGTAATTCATATGGTACTGACATTGAAACAATTTACTACTGATTGTATTGGTCCACAAAAACTAAATGTATTACATAGGGATATTGCTCTTGATATGTAATAAAGCAAATTCTTTCCATACACATCCTCATAAATTGAAGAAGAATGAACTAAGAAGGTTAATTCCAAAAAAACAGGGAAAATGTTAAACCTACGACCTCCTAATCTTCTTAGGACAGAATGGAGGCTCATTGTGCAATTGTAATCTTAAGTATTAATCACAAATTTTAAAGACAAAATCTAAAGTCTATCTGAAAGCCAAAACCTGGTCTGGTGTTAGATAAAAATTTTCTTCATTCAACCAAAATTCATGCACTTGTCATGCATCAGCCTGCTTAAGTGGTTCATAGTCTGCAAGAGCTCTTGTAAAAATTTATGAAGCTAACACTGGTTCTTTGGAGTATTGCAGATTATGGTTCTTTAGTCACTGATTCACTACCCTAGCCTAAGAGTAACAAAAAAATATTTCTAGATTTTCTTCATTTAATTATCTCCTCAAATGAGATTCATATTAGGGAAAGAAGAGTCCCTAAAAATGCCAGCTAATCAGCGGAAATAATTCACTTTCAAGATATCTGTCTTAGTAATAACAACGTGATTTCCTTCTTTCCTTTTTCCTTTCCTTTCCTTTCCTTTCCTTTTTTCCTCCCTCCTTCTTTTCCTCCATCTGTGGTTCTCTCTCTCTCTTTGTCTTTTAATTATTTATTCTTACATTTATATTTTGACTATTATTATTAAGGCGAATGAATGACATTTTTCAGGAGGATCCATATTGGTCTAGATCTAAATCCTGTGATGATCAAGATAGACCTAAACTTTTTTTCTCTTTAAGTTGTTTCTGATCTTTCTTATATTTAATATTTTTTTTGTTTCAAAAAAATGTGTGTACCCTAATGTGTGTTAGGAAACTTCATTTTATCTATGTTTTCAAATCTTCACAAAAATTCTCTTATGTAATTTATATCCACCTTGATTCCCATAAGGAAAGTAGGGCTTAGAGATTTTTAATATCTTGCCTAAAGTTTAGATTTAAGGAGATAATTTCAACCAACTCCAGGTTCTTTGCTTTGGCAAACCTTATAGCTTTCACTATAATTACTATAGCACAAATATTTTAAAAATAAACATCCTCTATCTATCTTATAATAGCTACAAGCATTGAGTGCTTGTTAAGTGATGTATGGTCTACTAAATATTTCTATATACTTAGAGAATAGTCTACATAGACTAGTCTTCTATTCTTATACTATATACTTTCTTATATACTTCTTATATACTTATATACTTATATATCATAATAACATATAATTATTATACATTTATATATAAACATATATTTATATACACTTATAAAATCCTTATAACACTGCTGTGTGGTGCCAGTTATTAACATCTCTTTAAAAGTTAGCAGCCTCAGGCATAAAGGGGATAAATTATTTGTTAAATTCCTAAGAGGCAGAAAGGAACTCAGGACTATATTAAGCTGGTACATATCTAACATTGATTCATTTCAGTTTTACTCATTTCCAGTCACCTTGTTTAGTGCTTGGCATATGGCAGGTACTCAAATTAGACCCATTATTCCTCATAGAGTCAAATAAGTTGCCTAACATATAATATGGGCCCTCAAAGTAGCTTGAGTTGAACTCCTGCTCATTCTAAGATCTCTGTTCTAAAATATTCTGCAGAAAGTACATTGAGATAATTTATATGTTGTGATGCAGCAAAACACTTCTTTCAAGAACATGAATATTTTAATTTTATTTCTAAAAGGAGAAGGGATAATATTCATTTTATCAGAATTTGGATAGTTACTGACAAAAATGACACTGATTTTCACTCCCACAAAATGTTTTTTTGTTTGTTTGTTTTAAAGGATCAGGAGGAGGCAATTGTTGTGCTAAAAAAAACCCCACCAATTGCAACACCCATATTGTTATTTTATCTGCAGAAGCACAATTGGATATACATTTCATTCCTTTTATTCAACTGTTTTTAAATTTGAGTAAATTTTTTTTGTATACTACACTTCTTAAGCATTCAAATGTTATTAAATACATCTTTATACCATGTTAATAATGAAACAATTACATACGTATTCTCTTCTGATCTGACATGACTTAGAAAATATTCCTACTGATCATTTATCCTAAAAGAGTGGAGCCTCGTAATTTGGATAGATAATGCTCCTTTTTTCTCCCATTTTTTCCCAACTTTCTCTCACAAATATTCTGATTTCATGTTAGTGTCTCTCAACCTCAAACAGGGAAATTTTTAAAAAAAGTTTATCTTATCACCTAAAATTTTGTATTGGTGGTTATCATTCCTAAGGTTCAATCATCTTTATCAGAATAAGCCAAAAGTTATAAGATTTTTTAGATGATGGTAATAATCCATTATGTCAAAAAGTTAGCATTGCTAGGTTCAGAAAAGGATGAACTAGGTTAAATCAGTCTAAAATTAGTCTTTTCACCCCCAGTCCTACCATCCAATATTTTATTTTGTTGGCTCCCACTCTGAATATCTTGTGCCTTCACCTATAATGGGATGCAGTGATTGTATAAGAATCTCTACTATGGGTAATTTTGCAGATAATAGGTAGTACCGTCTGTTCCAGCTACCCTGCATAACCAATTCCTTCCCACTGAATTTCCTTGTAACAGTTGTCATTTTCCTGTATATTTGTGATTCTCTGGGACTCAAAAAGATTGCTCCTTCCAGGTTAATATATAACAAAGCAGATAGTTAAAATTTTAATTAAAGTTTGGTATAGAAATAATGTGATAACTTGTGGTGACAGTGTAATACTGCATTTAAGAGTGCCTACCAAACTGTTAGCTTCACATTGTTCTCCTCTAACATGGAACAGGACTTGGCTATCCTGGAAAGTCAAGAAATATTAATGCCCAGATTTTATTTCCAATCTTCTACAGGCTCTAAGACTTTAGGAGAGCAAGTTAACCTCTCTTACACTCAATTTCTTTCTAACATTAAGGAGTTGAGATATACATGATTCCCAAATGCAATTCATAGGAGAGCTTATTAAAAAAAAGCAAGGACTTCTCTGGTGGCATAGTGGTTAAGAATCCGCCTGCCGGTGCAGAGAACACGGGTTCGAGCCGTGGTCTAGGAAGATCCCACATGCCTCAGAGTAACTGCGCCCGTGCGCCACAACTACTGAGCCTGTGCTCTAGAGCCCGCGAGCCACAACTACTGAAGCCCGCCCACCTAGAGCCCGTGCTCCGCAACAAGAGAAGCCACCACAATGAGAAGCCCATGCACCACAACAAAGAGTAGCCCCCGCTCGCTACAACTGGAGAAAGCCCGCACACAGCAATGAAGACCCAATGCAGCCAAAAATAAATAAAATAAATAAATTTATTTAGAAAAAGAATAATAAAGAAAAGCAAAACAACACTAAAGATTATTACCCCAAGCCTACTGAGTTGCACGCCTAGAAGTAAAGTCCAAGAATGCCTATTATAAAAATAAACTCTCCAAATTCTAATGAGCAGCCAGATTTGGGAAACACTATCTAATAAGTTCCTATTTCCTTTTCACATTTGTAATTTAGAGATCCTACTCTAATGCTATAATTTTAAACATTGGATAGGTGGATTAAGATAATACCTTGGGTCAGGTTAGCAATTTGTAGTCCCTACATCCTACCACATAGATATCACATACACCACCCTGTGGGTAGAATGGGCTCTGCACTCAAGAAATCTGTGTTCCAGGGACTACTTCCATTCCAGATAAATAATACATAGAGTGATAAAATGAGCATAAACTTTTGGACCAGTAATGAATTTGAATTCCAGTTTTGAGGATATATTGGGAAAGGAGATCAGATAACAATAATCCTCTTCTCTTGAGTGGTCCTCAGGTAGGATCTAGCCCTCTGAATCCAGTGTCTAATTCTTCCTCAAGCACAATTACATACTGATCATAAGGCACACAAGATGACCCTGAGGGTCTCAACATACATGTTGTAATGTTATCAGGATGCCAGGTCAAATCCAGTTAAATTTGAATTTCAGATCAACAAATGATAGTTTTTATCCTAAGTATGTCACAAAACTGCATTTATCTGGGTAGCCCATGCAATATTGGAGACATACTTAAACTAAAAAATTATCAGTTGTTGAAAATTCAAATTTAAATGGCTGACTTGTATTTTCCTTTGTTAAATCTGACAGCCCTAAATAGAACCCCCCTTCTTTTTAAAGAAGCCCTACAGAGTTTCCAGATAAAGATAAAAAATTTCAAAGGGATTAAGGAGGTCTAATATTTAAACACTTTTTAAAAAAATGGTAGCATCTTGCCTATAAAACCAAGAAAAAAAAAGACTAAACTATTGCACATATAATTTATTAAAATGGCCAAAACTTTAAACAAATGCTATTTTCCTTGTGCATTTGTGAGTATGGGTACATATATGTTTGTATATGTATAATCTTAATGTACTCATTTTAACTTTCTGAAAACATCACTATTTACATGGGCTAAAAAAGCATTAAGTGTTCGGGCCTAAATACATTTTAAAATTACAGCTACATCACATCAGAAAGGTTATTAAAAACATCTATATTTTGAGATTTTAAAATAATAATTCACAGTTTGCAATATGGAGAACTATATATAAATTATATTTCAACAACTACCTGCAACTTCAACTTTTATAGTTTTTTTAAAATCTTTTCCCATGGAAAGAATTGTCTATTGATAGCATAATTGCCTTCAGACTGGACATGACGAAACTTAGAATGAAACAGATGGTTGTCTGCAAAGTAATGCCTACAAAGTACAATTGAAAATCAGTATTCAAAAATGAAAAGTTGGAACTTTTTCTTGATATAATTGTCAAAAGAACTCTGGCATACAAATTTAGAAAATAAAATTTTCAGTGTTTACTTTCTATAAATGTTAAATAAACAACTCTAAATTTGTTGATATATACTAACATTTTGATGTAAACCATTACAAATTCTAGTCTCTTTAATGACATATGTACTATGTCAAAATCAGATTTTAACTCCACCTTTTAATTGTAATCCTCCAAGATCTTCACTGGCATATGAAAACAGCAAAATAATCTTTCTATGCCATGTGAATAATATTCTATAATTAATCAAATGACAAAAATTGCTCAAATTGTCTACTATGTTATCCATATATTTTATCTCCTATATAGCTTGTGAATAACTTGAAAAAGGTCATTAGGATCTATATTATAGATGAGTTTTACTTTGATCTCAAAATAAAATGTTTTCTCTTGAAATCTGAGCAAAAATATATAATGAATGTCTTCATTTCCTTTATTTTTACCAAGTATTTGAAGGACCTGGCTTTTATAACCACATAGGGAGATAATTCATATTCTCCAGGGAATTCAGAAATGGAGAAACCACATACTTCTCCAAAAAGTTAAAAAATTTCCCTAATAAACTTAAATGTCAGTGCTTAATCACCTAAAACTAGGTGAGGATTTGAATGAAAATTTTTAACAAGGACTTCTACAAAAGATTTCATTTTAAACTTAATTTCATTATTAGGACTTTGGCAGTAGATTGGCATGCTCAGTCAGTTGAGAGGTTCAAAATAGCATTTGCTAGTGTTTATTGAATGAAAATTGATTCAATTTGTCTATTGGCAAGTTTTTTTTCCTCAAGATGCTCAAGAAAGCTAACTTGTGGAATTTTAATATATTAAACTGATGAATCAAAGTTATTAGGAATTTTAAATAGCTATTTTTTTAAATCATAATATCCTTAAAAAATTTGTACTCATTGTTCAGAGTTCTGCCATCATGGCTAGCATTACCTGAGTTGGGTTTATCCTAATTATCTTATTTTCTTCCACTCACTCTCATAGCCTTCTCAGCATGGCTATAACATAATGATGGTAAAAAACAGTTTGTATAGCTGAATTTTATTCACAGTTCATCAGCCCATCATTGGTTTCATTTTCATCAGTTCTTAAAGCTAAACCTAGCACCATTATACTTTTGCCTGAATGATCAAGCAATAAAATCTTGAGAATCAAGAACATATTTCTAAATGGATATGAAAATAAAAGTTAAAAAATTAAATTAACATAAAAATTTGTGAGATACAGTTAAAACAGTGTTTAGAGAGAATTTTATACCATTGAGTGCATATATTAGAAAATTAAAAAGATGTATAATCAGTAATCTAACTTTTCACCATAGAAAAACTAGTAAAAGGAAAGAAAATTAAATCAAGTAAGCAGAAGAAAAGAAATTATAAGATTTAGAACAGAAATCAATGAAATTGAAAACAAGGAATCTGTAAGAAAAACAATGAAACTTAGCGCTGGTTCTTTAAAGAAAAAAAAAATCAATAAAATCAATGTGTCTAGCCAAACTAAGAATAAAAGAAAGAAAAACAAATTACTAATATTAGAAATGGAAGATGGGACATCACTTCAGATCCCATGGAAATTACAAGGATAATAAATGTATACAGTTGACCCTTGAACAATGTGGGGGTTAGGGGCACTAACCCCCAAGCAGTCAAAAACCCAAGAATGTTACAGTTGGCCTTCCATATCTGCGGCTCTACATGTGCAGATTGTGTAGTACCGCAGTACATATTTATTTATCAAAAAAGAAAAATACATGTATAAGTGGACCTGCACAGTTTAAACCCATGTTGTTCAAGAGTCAACTGTAAATGAACAAATGTATGCCCACAATTTGAAAACCTAGATAAAACAGAACAATTCCTTGAAACATAAATTTATCAAAACTCACTCAAGCAGTAGACAATTTGAATAGGCCTATATCTATTAAAGAAATTGAATCAATAAATAATAACCTTCAAACAGAAAGCACCAAGACCAGATTCACTGGTGAATTCCACCAAACTTTTACGGAAGAAATTATACCAATTTTCTACAATCTCTTTCAGAGGATAGAAGCAGAAGGAATACTTCCTAACTCATTCAATGAGGGCAGCATTAACCTAAACCAAATTAAAGAACTAAATAAATGGAGGGAAATTCATGCTCATGGATAGAAAGACTCAATATTGTCAAGATATTAACTGAGCACCTGCTTTCTATCAGGCACTGTTCTGAGCACAAGGTTTGCAAGGACACAAAAAGGGAGATCAGTTAAGAAACTACTGCAATTTTTTAGGAGAGAGATAATGATAGAAGCAGAGGTGTTGACTAGTGGTTGGGTTATGGGCATATATTTTTTCTAAAACACATACTGAAGTACAATGTATCTACAAAAAATGCACATATATTTAGTTCATAGTTCAATGAATTTTTTAGAAGTATGCAGTCATGTAAACATCACCCCTTTCAGACACATAAAATTTCCATCACCCAGAAAGTCATTCACCATGATCACCACTACTCATATTCCAATAACAAAGAAAACTGCTGTTGTAATTTCTATCATTACTGTTAATTAGTATATTCTATACCTATAGGTCATATAAATAAAATCATATAGCAGGTACTCCTTTGTTACTGATCTCAATAATGCTACAATATTTTTGACATTCATCCACATCACTATGTGTAATAGCAGATTGCCCCTTTAGATTCAGAATGGTATTTCATTGTATGAATGTAGCCTAATTTGTTTATCCGTGCTCCTTGTGATGAACACCTGGATATTTACAGCTTGGAGCTATTATGAATAAGACATCTAGGAATTTTAGTGTACAAGTCTTTATGGACATACGTTTTTATTTCTCTTGGAGTGTGATTGCTGGGTCAGAGAGTAGATGTATGTTTACATAAGAAAGTATCAACATTTTTCCAAATTTTTTGTAAAATGTTTACAGTGTATGAGGTCTCCAGTTACTATACATCCTTACTAAAACTTAGTATCACTGTCAGGTTATTTTTATTTATTTATTTACGCTTTTACCTTTCTATTCATGAGAGCTCCATACTCGTGACTTAATCACCTCCCTAAGCCCCCACCTCCAAATACTATTACATTCTGGATTAGGTTTTAACATATGAATTGGGAAGGCACAAAATTCAGTCTATACACATGTAAATTTATATCGTCATCAGCAAAATCATGGTAAAGTACATTTTGATCACCCTAAAATGTTTCCTGAGCCTCTTTGAAGTCAATCTTCTTCCCCAACTTTTAGCACATGAAAACCACACTGTTTACTGTCACTATAGTTTTGTATCTTCTAGAGAGTAAATGGAACAGTGAATTACATAACCTATTGAGAATCTTTTGAGAATTATCCATGTTGTATGTATCTGTAGTTTATTATTTTTATTACTGAGCAGTATTCCATTGTGTGAATATACCACAAAGTGTCTGTTCGTTAGCTAGCTGATGCACACTAGTTTTTAACTATTATGAATAAAGTAGATTTGAACATTTATGTTTTTGTGAGAACATATGCTCTCATTATTCTGAGGGAAAGATATAGGAACAGTATCGTTGGGTTTTATGGCAAGTGAATGCTTAACTTTATTTGAGGTATCATGCTGTGATTTTACTTATAGTGTAGTTGAGTATATTTAAATGTATCAGCAATTCATCTATAATTTTTTGCCAATTTTCTATAGTGTTACTTCTCTACATCATGTTTTAACATTTTATTTTATTGTGGTAAGAATACTTAACATGAGATCTAACCTCTTAACAATTTTTATGTACGATACATTATTGTTGACCATAGATACAATGTTGTACAATAGACATTTAAAGATTATTACTCTTGCTTAACTAAAGCTTTAATAAGTAATTCCTCATTTCCCTGGAAACCCCACAGCCCCTGGAAACCACCATTCTACTCTTTGATTCTATGATTTGACTATTTTAGATATCTTATAGGAATGGAATCATGCAGTATTTGTTTTTCTGTGACTGGTTCACTTCACTTAGCATAATGTCTCCAAGGTTCATCCAAGTTGTTGCATATTGTAGAATTTTCTTCCTTTTGAAAGCTCAATAATATTTCATTGTATGTATATACCACATTTTCTTTACCCACTCATCTGTCGATGGACATTTAGGTTGTTTATGGTTCTTAATTATTGTGAATAGTACTGTAATGAACATAGGAATGGTAATATCTTTAAGTTCCTGATTTCAATTCTCTTGGATAAGTATATAGAAGTGGGACTGCTAGATCATATGGTAGCTTTATTTTCAATTTTTTGAGAAATCTCCACATTGTTTGTCATAGCAACTGCACCACTTTACATTCCCACCTAGCGTGTGCAAGAGTTCCAATTTCTCCGCATCCTCACATATACTTGTTGTTGTTGTTGTTGATGTTTTAATAATAGCCATCCTGACAGTTGTGAAGTAATATCTCATTGTGGTTTTGATTTGCAGTCCCCTGATGATTAGTGACAAATGACATTTTTCATATACTTGTTGGCCACTTGCATGGCATTTTTGGAGAAATGCCTACTCAAGTAGTTAGCCCATTGTTTTAGAATGGGAAAGTACCTTAACATAATAAGGCTGTATGTGAAATGACCACAGCTAATATCATACTTAATAATGAAAAACTTAAAGCTTTTCTTTTATGATCTAGAACAAGACAAGAATGCCCACTTTTGACACTTCCATTCAATATATTACTATGTCAGTAATAGACCCACATATACATGGTCAGGTAACATTCAACAAAGTTTCTAAGCAAATTCAGTTAAGAAAAAAATATTATTTTCAACACTGAGCTATACAGTCCAGGAAAAACAAAAAAAAAAGCTAAATTTTAATCCAAATAATATACAAAAGTTCACTAAAAATGAATCACAGACCTAAATATAACTATTAACTTATAACATTTCTAGAAGAAAACATCAGAGAAAATCTTTCTGACATTATGTTAGACAAAGATTTCTTAAATAGAACACAAAAACATGAGATCTATATGAAAAAAATCAGATTTGTTAATATTAAAAATTTCTGATCTTTGAAAAATAGTGTTCAGAATATTAAAGCAGACTTGGAAAAAATTTGGAAAACATAATAAAACATATAATAAAAACATAAACATAATCTCAGATTAAATATAGAAGTTTTACAACTTGATATGAAAAAGAGTTGTAAGAATTCCTTAGGTATTTTGAAGATTAATCCATTATCAGATATATGGTTGGCAAATTTTTTCCCCTGTTCATAGGTTGCTTTCACTTTTCTATTTCCTTTGATATACAGAAGTGTTTTAATTTGATGCAATCTCACTATTGTATAAGCCTTCAATATTCTTATTGATATTTTTTTTAATCTATGTCTTCTATCAATTATGGAGAGAGAAATGTTGATATCTGCAAATGTAACCATGGATATGTATATTTCTCCTCTTTTTTTTTTTTTTTTAATTGGAGTATGATTAGCCTCTACTGCACAACAAAATGAATCAGCCATACACATACTGATATCCCCTCCCTTTTGGACTTCCCTCCCATTTAGGTTACCACAGTGCATTATGTTGAGCTCCCTGTGCTATACAGTATGTTCCCATCCAGTTGTCTATTTTATACATAGTATCAATAATGTATATGTGTCTATCCCAGTCTCCCAATTTATTTCTCCTTTTAATTTTATGCACTTTTATTATGTATTTTGATGACTTATTATTAGGTACATGCACATTTCAGACTGTAATGGATTCTTGATGAATTTATCCTTAATCATTATGTAATATCCCTTTTTGTCCCTGCTAATTTTCCTTGTTCTGAAGTCTACTTTGTCAATATATAAAGAGCCAGTAAGTCTTTCCTTTTATTACTTTTTGTATGAATTATTTTCCCATTTTAAAATTTTAATTTATTGATGTTTTTTGTAAATTTCCCGTAGACAGAAGATTTTAGGGTCTCATCTTTATATCTAATCAGACAGACTGCCTAGTAAGAAAAGTGTTTAGGAACTCCCTGGCAGTCCAGTGGCTAGGACTCGGACCTTTCACTGCCATGGGCCTGGGTTCAATCCCTGGTCAGGGAACTAAGATCCCGCAAGCCATGTGGCGTGGCCAAAAAAAAAAAAAGAACACTGTTTAGACTATTTATTTTTGCAGTAATTTACATGGTGAAGTTTAAGACTACATCTTGTAATTTGTTTTATATTTTACTCATCTGTTTTTGGAGCTTTAAAATTTTTTTTTTCCTTTTTCTCTTTATGATTCAATCATCGTACCTTGTATTTAAAAGAACAGTAGAGACTGAGATAAATATTATCTATTCCCCCAAATGGGTATTCTTCTTCTGTTGCTATTCCTTTAGTATGAATGGATACATCAGCTTAGTCAGTAATTAGACTGAACTTGGTTTTGGTTGTTGCTCTAGTTAAAGTCAATATGCCTCTGACTCATCCATTCTACTTAATGTGAGGTCTCGAGCATTTTTTTTTTTTTTTTTTTTTCCCTTCTTAGTGTTCCTTTACCATCCTCAGCTTTCTGCAAGGCCTTTTTCTCCTGTATCACAGGAGAAGGCAAAACACATCTTCCTGTCTTGCTTTCTACTAGGGATTTTGAATGGGAGCAAATTTTCTTCCCCCACCCTACTGTCAGCGGCAGCGGATAACAGCTTTGTTTAGATGAGGATCTGGGCATGAAATGGTTTCCTGTCCCTCCACCAGCAGCAGATATGTTTTCCTAATTTCAGTGCTGGGGATGAGACAGATTATTTAGGCTCCTCCAGCAGCCATGGAGGTTTAGGTAACCGGAAAGGATAGCAGGAGGAGCCTAGCTCTCCCAACAGCAGAAAACTTTTCCTTCAACTCATCCTTCAGTGGCAGCTGACCTGATCTTTTCCTGGGGTGGAGAGCAGCAAGTGATTTGTTTTGCATTTTTTGTTTTTTGCTCCTCCCTAAGTGGGAATTAGCTTCTACTTCATATGAAAGAAAGGTTGAGAAGCAAGTCATTTTCATCTACTCACAGGTAATCATCAATTGCACAGTTATTCCATTGAAGTCACTCTTTCACATCACCTGTCAGGCCTCCAATTTTTCACTTGAGAAACCAGTGGAGGCTGAAGAAAAATAGCTAGCAAGTCAGAATGGACTCCTGCTGTGTTCGATCTGTCGTGCTAGCTGACACTCAGACTTTCAACATTCTTTATAACTTCAGATATTTTCCTTTTATCCCTTGTTATGGTTGACTCCTATTCTTCCCATACTCTCCTATAGGTAAAATAAATGCGATTCTCATCTTTCATCAAAGGGGCTTGCCATCCTTTGGAATTTCATTCATTTGATTGCCTTGTGACCTAAATTTTCTGATTTGTTCAATAAAAGTTAGGATTTAGTATATTAGTTTTTTTTTCCTGTTAAAAATAGGAACAACAGCTTCTTATGACTTTCTATTTCCTAACCAGAAGTAAAACCCAGTAAATGTTTTTTTAATTTTATTTTCAATTTTTGTATTACACAAGATACAATCCATTTTTTTTATTGGAGTATAATTGCTTTACAGTGTTGAGTTAGTTTCTGCTGTACAACGAAGTGAATCAGTTATATGTATGCATATATCCCCTTCCTCTTGGACCTCCCTCCCACACCCCTGCATCCCACCCATCTAGGTTGTCTCACTAAATTTATCTTACTGCTGATCTTCTAAGAACTGCAGGTTAATGTTTTAACGAAATCTAGAACATTTTCTGATTTATTTTTTAAAATTTGTCTTGCCTCGCCTCTCTTTTAACTAAGATTGTCATTACAGTTGATATCATCCCACATATCATTGATACTCTGTTAAATTTTTCCAAACTTTCATTTCTCAGTGCTTCAGTTTAGATACTTTTATAGAGTCTTACTTTTAGGTGAAGAAATCTGATTATTTCTTCAATTTAAATATTGTATTTCTCAATTCTACATTTTCTAATTGATCTCTATCTCTAATTTACCTCTCTGTATTTCTTCTTAAAATGTTTATAATAGCTACTTAAAGTCTTTGCTTAATTCTAACATCTGTGTAATCTTAGGGTCTGCTTCTATTGACTATGATTTTCTTTAAATAATGGTTCCTATCTTGTTCTTCTTTCCTTGACTACTAGTTTTTGTATTATATAGTAGATATTGTGGGTAAAATGCTGCAGCAATATGGGATTTTGTCATCTTCCTCTAAAAAATGTTGGACTTTTTTCTAGCAGGCAGTGATAGGCAGTTACTGTCAGATTAACTTGATCTTGTGGAGGCTTGGTTTTAGAAGTTTTGTCGAGTCTCTTCTTTTTGTTTGTTTTTGCCTTTAGCCTTAAAATATACCACACCATCTTATAGGGGGTTTATTCCTAAGATTTGTCCCATCAGGAGTTTTAGTGGAAGCTCAAGGTGTTTATTATTCTGTCTAACTTGGGGGGACTTGAACTCTAGTTTTTACTTTCACAACTGGATAGCTTATATATTCTCTTCTCAGCTCTTTAATCTTACAGCCGTTACTTATATCTACATTCATTGCAGTGTCTTCCTGGTGTGTATGCAATTTAATAGTCAGCAAAATATTTGAGGTGAGGGCAATGTATTTGCATATTCTTTAGCTTTGCATTTGTCAAATTTCCCAGCCTACTTTCAAGTGCTCTAATCCTAAATTAGAAATTTGACTCTCCATTCTGTGACAATGCTGCTGCTTTTATCTTGTATGTATTCCCAATGTACAGTGAAAACTTGGGTGTGGAGATGATGTCCTATTTTAACCTTCCTCTTCCTTATCCTATTGGTGAGAGAGGGATTCCTGACTTAGGTTAAGGAGATGGCTGACCTCATGCCACCCAACACTGGACAGATAAGATTGACAATTGTTTATTAGTCACATATACTCACAACTTGGGAGATGAGAATATTGCAGTTGTACGAGGCCACAGGGAGGCTGTACTCAAGGACAACGTGAGCAACCAGGAACTGTGAGAGGTAAACATTTATTATCAAGAGGATGAGGTGCCCCTGGTTCCCAGGAAAGAATTTGATTAGATTGGTTGAATAATTTTGTGGGCTAGCAGAGAACTGAAACCCACTTCTTATCAATAAGCAGAAGCTATGCCTGTTTCCTTTAATAATAACTATGCCTGGCTAGGGAACCTTATCTGTGGAAGCAGAGTTGGGAAGGGAACTTGTGGTTAGACTCTTCGAGGTGCTTCCAGTTTCACCAGATATTGAAGCAGCACGTATAGACCTTAATTTTAGGTCTTACACCACAAATTCTAAGCAAAAAAACAAGTTAAATGTCGATCTCTCTCAAAAAAAAAAAAATGTGGACCTCTTATAGTGAGATTTATAGTGTGATTCGTTGTTTTCAAAAGTCATATACCTTCCAGCTTCTATCTACTTTTGATCACTCTTCAATATGTTGAAATGGTTTTTATTTTTATATTTGGTCAAGAATCTGTGATTGTTATTAGGGGAGGTTTAGTCCTCCACAACTTTTGTATGAGGAAAATGTGTCATTGATTTATTATTCTTCTATATGTTATTATGAAAATGTTCAGACATATAGAAAAGTTAAAAGGAGTCTATAGGGAACACATGTATGCTCACGATCTAGACTTTACAATTAACATTTTGTTGCATTTGTGTCGTTACACATCTGTTTATCTGTTCATCATTGTATCTCTCCAACAGTCTTTCTTCTTTTTTAATACCTTCAATATAAATTGTAATCATCAGTGCACTTCACTCCTATAAACATATTCTGAAGGTAGATTGAACAGTATTAGGCTATAAGGTATGCAAAGAAGTGGAGTTAAGATTGACTCTAGATTTTGATCTGACAATCTGGAAAGATGCTGTGGTTATTAAATGAGAAAGGAGTAGTTTTTGTGTGTGTGTATGTGGAAAGAACGATTTTTGAAATATTTAGTTTTAGAATCCTGGTAGACATACATGACTTCTTTAGATATACATATTAAGAATTCATTCTAAATATCAAGCTTGAAGATACATATCCATGGTTACCTAATGTCTTCATTTTCTACCCTCAGCCTGAGCACAAAGTCTAGAATATATTATGTGTCTATTAATGAGTGTTAAATGAGTCAATAGTTTAATGAATGGGAAAATAAATGAAGAAAAATTCTTTTGAAAAATGTTAACTATTGCTAATTTCAAAGCAGTGTGGGTTTTCATAAGAGAATGTTTCATCAGTGTGGAGAAAGAGATATCTCAGTTTTCTGATGGTCTATTTCAGTTATTTTCAGGGATCCACTGAAACAGAAGAGGTATGTTTTTAAAGATGCTTCCAAGTGTTTAGAAAGAATGAATAATTTTAACAGTGTGATTTAATAGTTTTCTCCATTATGGAATAGGGGTGGCTCAAATTTTTAATTATTGATGTAGCATCTGCATAATTACTTCATGTTTGTGAGCCCTTACTTATTGGCAAGATAAGTAAACTCTAATATAAATCAGGGTCTGTTTACAAATTTTGACATAGGTAAGGTCATATTTCATTTTGTTTTCATTTCATAATTTGATTTGTTAGTTACCTTCTTATAACAAGTATGTAAACAACAATATATTCTGTGATAAAGGAAGAATTCTTCATATGGGACCAAAGGTTACCAACTACAGATAAAACATCTTATATTAATTTCCACTTGTAAATTTGCATTTTATAAGTATAAAGCTTGCATGAGGTCAATCCTTCTATTGAGGGTTTGAGGGTAAATGTGACCTAAACTTGAATTCCAATTGTTTAGTTTGTTTTTCATTGATTCATAAACAATGCCCTCAATAATATTGCCAGGCTCTTTTAAAAGTCATAAAAAGCTTTTATTTTGGTATTCAAATTAACATTTTATTATTAATGAAATAACTGGAAAATACTGCAATAATTGTTGGCTGTGTCAGTATTTTTGACAGCTCGCCTAATTTTGTACTCAAAAATAATACCTCATGTTGTCCCCTTTACATGATTAATAGACAAAAGCCATTCATCATCTTTTGACTGGTAGTGTATGATGAGGTCAAGGCAATCAATCAATATTCTTATTCTTTAATAATATCTAACCTGACAACAAGTCCTCAACAAGATGAAATTTGTCAGTAATGTGAATGTTCTATATAGACTGCACTAAGTCAGTAAGCTCTTGAATTAGTAATTGCTTTTTTTAGTATGATGATGTTAAAGACATACTTAGATTTAAGGTGATATCCTGAGTGTGAATCATTCTGTTTTTTGATCTCCAGTAATTCTTCAAATACACTACAATATTGGCAATCACCAGAGCTATTTTTCATAATATCCTTTAGTACATTTCAATGTCAGAATACGTTTCACTGTGGCTGACTGTCCCTGAACTAGGAAAGCTTTAGGAAGACAGGTTTGCCTGTCTCAGTGGAATTCTAAGACCTGGAGCATCTTCTACCTGTCACTTTCTGTCTATAATTTAGATTTTTAAAAGGTAGATTGAGACAGCCTGTTTTTATTTTTACTTCTCAGCTAAAATTTTATTAAGACATCTGCTCTTGGCCATAAAATAACATTCTTGAGGGACCTATACTTGATCTATGGTGTCACTATGTATAATAAAATACTGACTTGGAGGCTATTCATATCCAATTCTAGTGATAATAGCAATGAAGTCTTTAGTATAAATAAATTCCATTTCATTTCAGGATAATAAAGCCACATATTAAGTTAGAGTCATTAACATAATCAAAAATAAATTTTACTGCTTACTGAATCTTAATATTCATTTAACAATGATGTAACTTCTTAAAACATATTCATCATAGTTTCATTAAAAATGTATATCAATTAATAGTTTATAACAATGATATATTCTTGGTTAATTTTGTGTTACACAGTATTTATTTTTCAAACACCATATATTTTATACTCCATTATGTAATGGAAAATATTTCAGTTTATAAATTGAACTGAAATATTTATCTTTATATCATAGATTATAAAATGTATATATCAACTGGATTTATAGAGACCAAATAAAACATTTCAGCTGGAGTAATTCTATACATTGTTCAAGAAGTCATACACTCCTCATACAAGATGTGTCCACCCTGGATCTCTAAAGAAATATATGATTTAGTCACGTGGATATGAAGGGCATCATATTTAGTAAAATAATGATCTTAGGAAAATTTTTGTTTTCTAAATTAACACTGTGAAATCAGCTTGAACTCAAGAGACACAGATGTTGGTAGCATTTTACCAATTTTTTTTTTTTTTCAAAAACCATGTTACAAACTGTGTGTCTGTGTTTATTTTATCTTTATGCATTGGTTTTACCTCTTCCATTAATAAGTTTTAAATAAATTTTATTTTTAATAGTTCACAATGTTACAAAATATATATATTTGGTTTTCTTTTTCCTTATTTGTGTTTTATTCTAATCTTAAAGAAACATAACCAATCCAAAGGAGAATCACGAAAGAGGTGTTTTTAAAGCTTTATTTATGTAAAGGTAGAAAAATGTTCTTTGTACCTGTAAAACTAGAGAGAAGATTAAAGCAAATAGTACTTATTCATGGATAAATTTAAAAAGTAATGACAGTAGAAATAAAGGATTCTTAGTTAATAATATTATTCATCTTTAGAAATACAAAGGGATTTTTTATTATAAAATAAATATAAAGAAATGATAAAAGAAATTATCAAAGTTTTGAGATATCCTATGGGAATCAGGCAAATGAGTGAAACTGTTAAGAAAACAGGAACAAAAGTTATATCTACTAGGAACTTCTATCCCATTTTAAGAATTCAATAAAATAATTGTTAATTTATTAGAATAAATGTTGTATTTGAGTAGTACATAGAAATGA
This sequence comes from Balaenoptera physalus, assembly GCF_965194825.1. Taxonomy (NCBI): domain Eukaryota; kingdom Metazoa; phylum Chordata; class Mammalia; order Artiodactyla; family Balaenopteridae; genus Balaenoptera; species Balaenoptera physalus. The sequence continues at coordinate 132,916,025 of NC_138882.1, read as the reverse complement.
ATATGTACAGATGAATTTTTTGACAGTTACATAACCTACAGGAAATATAAATGTGTGGAACAGTCCATTAGTCAACTGGAGTTGGCATATCTTTTTGATTTTGTGGATGTTTTTCCCTCATTTTCATGAGGCAGAACTCTGTACTGAGACCTCCTCCAAACACTGTATTAGCTTATTGTAGGGATCCAAAACTCTATGCTTTGACATCATTATTGCCCACCTGGAACGGCCCATGTTTGGTCTAGCATCAGTGTCTTTGGCTGTCTTTCTCTGACCCCCAGTTACTCACTGCACCAAAACAACACTACCTCATTGCAATTGTTAGCTTTGGAGAGACAATGCAGTCTGCTCTTCTAAGTGATATGCCTATGCATTAAACATTGTGACAGCAGGAAGATAGCTAACAGAGAATCTTGAAGAAGAAATCAGCTGCATTTTTCGAAAGAGTCTGCAGGACATTCAATGAAGATTTACATATGCGCACTTTGGTTTTTTTGTTTGTTTGTTTGTATTTTGCTAAATTGTGTTTGCTTAAAAATAATTACAGTTAATCAGTAAGTGGTTTCCATGTTCTTTTACATTTATATTTTATACTCTAGGAGACCTTTCTCATGAGCGATTTTTCTTTATTATCCCTAGGTAACTAAAGGAAAAGATTCCATAATAGTATCACTCCTTTGCACACACCTTCAACTCCTTTGCCCCTTTTTAGTTTTATACTCACCTAGAACCCTTTCTTCCATTTACATCCTACTCTACACTCAGTTCATTTTATCCAAATTTATCTCTCCCTCTCGATTTCTTCACTTGGCTCAAGGATAATATACTCAATATTTTCCTTCTATCTCTCACTGGTCCTTTTTCTAAGTCCCCTGTTGGTGGTTTTTCTACACTTCCACAATCACAAAATATTAGAATGCACTGGGGCTCAGTACTCATACCTGTTTATTTTCTTCCCTTGGTGTTCCTAGCCAATTTTTCATCTCTAAGAACCATATATATATATATATATATATATATATATATATATAAAATGATTTCTAACTGCATATTTCCAACCCAGTTCTGAACTGTAAACAGATGCTGTGCAGTAGAAATTCACTGATGATGTGTATGTTTTATACCTGCACTCTTCATTAGAGTAGCCGCTAGCCACATACGATTAATATGCAATTGAAGTGCAGCTAGCTAATGAAACTGAGGAACTACATTTTTAATGAATTTAATTTTAATTAATTTAAATTCAAATTGCCATGTGGCTAGCGACTATTGTATTAGACAGTATAGTTGTAGACTAATAATTTCTACCTGCTAAGTAAACCTAATCTCTTAGCTGCCTACTATGCAGCATGGAACAATAATCACTCTTCTCTTTTCCTCATACCCACATCCAGTATGTTGGAAAATTCTGACACTTATATTTTAAAATTATATCCAGAATCTGACAAATCTGAACACTCACACCATCTCAACTATGACCGGCCTTGAAAAAAAATTCACAATCATTTTTTACTTTATTTGAAATAGTTGCAAATACAGATCATTGGTGTCCTGCTTCCACCTATACTGCATGCTCAGTATTTTTTAACATAGCAGTTACAGATGATTTCTGAAAAATAATTAGACCATTCACTCCTATACCCAAAATTTCAAATGGATTGCCATTTTGCCCAGTATAAAATACAATTTCTTCACAATTACCTACAAGTTCCTACAGTTGTTTTTTCCATTCCCTTACCTCTCTGAACTCATTGCCAGGTGCTGCCTCCCTTGCCCTCTCTAGTCTAGTCTCACTGACCAACTTGGGTTTCCCTGAATATATTAGGCATTCTCTAGCCTCAAAGTCAGTGCAATATTTTCCCCTTGAATCTAGGATGTAGATATATCCACATGGCTCCCTAATGCAACTCCCTTTCATTTTTAGGCAATGTCACCTTTTCCGTACTAACTTCTTTCAAATTATAATCCATCCACCATATTCTCTATTGTCTTTTTCATGTTTTATTTGCTCTTCATGGATCCTAAAATCTCTAATACTATACATATACTATGCAATTCTAGAATATTTTAATAACTCCCCCCCAAATAAAACTACCCATTAGCAGTTATTCCCCATTTTCTTTTCCCTTGAGCCTTTGGTAATTATTAATCTGCTTTGTGTTGATGAATTTGCCTATTTTGGATATTTCGTATAAGTCAAATTATAGAATATGTGGCCTTCGGTTTTCAGCTTATTTCAATTAAAATAATATTTTCAAAGTTTAGTCTTGTTTTAGCATATATCAGTACTTCATTTCTTTTATAGTTGAATACATTTTATGGATATACTATATTTTGTTTATACATTCACCCACTAATGGACTTTTAGCTTATTCCTACCTTTTAGCTATTATGAATAATGCTACTATGAAAATTCATGTACAAGTTATTATTTGAACACCTGTTTTTGATTCTTTTGGGTATATATCTGGGAGTGGAATTGCTGGGTCATATAACTATAAGCTTAATTTCTGAGAAACTGCCAAACTCTGTTTCAAAGTGGTGGCACCATTTTACATCCACTCAGTAATGCATGAAAATTCCAATGTTTGCACATTCTCTCCAACACCTGTTATTTGTCTGTCTTTTTAATTGTAGCCATGTTATTAGTATGAAGAGGTGTCTCATTAGGGTTTGATATGCACTTCTCTAATGACTAATGATATTGAACATATTTTTGTGAGCTTGTTGGCCATTCGTATATCTTCTTTGGAAAAAAAAGTCCTACTTTTTCATTTGGATTATTTGTCATTTTATTTTTTGGTTGGTAAGAAGTTTTTTATATAATCTGGATTCTAAATCTTTACCAAATATATGGCTTACAGATATTTTTTCCCTTCTGTGTGCTGTATTTCAACTTCTTGGTGGTGTCCTTTGAAGCATAATGTTTCTATTGTGATGTATTTCAGTTTATCTGTTGCTTAGGCTTTTGACACTGCATTTAGCAAACTGCTCAATACAATGTCATAAAGATTTGCTTCTATGTCTTCTTTAATAGTTTTATAGCTTTAGCTCTTATGTTTAGCTCTATGAACCATTTAGAATTATTTTACATGGGTGAGGTAGGAGTCCAAGCTTTTTTGCATGTCAATAGCCAAGCATCTCATGTAGAAAGACATATATATTTTTATATTGATCTGGTACCTTTCAATCTTGGTGAACTGGTTATTAGTTCTAATAGTTATATTAGTGGATTCCTTAGGATTTTCGATATACAAGATCATGCCATCTGAAAACAGAAATGGTTTTACCTTTTTTATCCCAAATGGGATGCTTATTATTTTATTTTCATTCCTAGCTTCCCTAGCCAGAACCTTGAGTACATTGTTCAAATTAAGTCTTGTTACTGATTTTATTGGTAAGCATTCAGTCTTTCACCATTAAGTATGATATTAACTAACGAGTTCTGCCTTTATTGGGGTGAGGAAGTTTGATTCTATTCCTGGTTTGTTGAGTGTTTTTATCAAGAATTGATGTTGGATTTGTGGAATGCTTTTTCTGTATCTACTGAGATGATCGTGCCATTTGTTTTTTATTCCTTTAATATGGATATATTATATTGATTGATTTTTGTATGTTAAATGAAACTTTCATTCCTCAGATGAATTTTACTTGGTCATGTGTAGATTCAGTTTGCTAGTATTTTTTGAGAATTTTTGCATATTATAATAAAGTGTATTGGTCTATGATTTTCTCTATTTGTGATGTCTGTCTGTGGTTTTGGTATCAGGATAATACTAGACTTATAAAATTCATTGAAAAATGTTTGCATCTATTACTTGGGACAGTATGTGAGAATCGGTGTTAATTTTCTATAAAACTTGTAGCATTCACCAGAGAAGCCATTTGGGCCTGCGTTTTTTAACAGAAATAGTTTTGGGTTAATAATGCATCTTTTTATTTTTTACAGATATAGTTATATGCTGTATTTCCTCTTCTGTCATGTCATGAATTTTGTGTCTTTAGGAATTTGTCCATTTCATCCCAATTATTTAATATTTGGCACATACCATGTATTATATTCCCTTGTAATTTATTTCTGTAAGGTCTACAGTGATAGTCCTTCTTTTATTACTGATTGTAGTAATTTGAGTGTTTCTCTTTGTTCTTGGTGAGTCTATGTAAAAAATTGTAACTTTTGAGCCACTTTTCAGTTTGTTGATGTCATCAATTTTTCTGTTCTCTATTTCATTTACTTCTGCTCTAATCTTTGTTATTTCTTTCCACTTGCTTGCTTTCGGTTTAATGTGCTTTTCCTTTTCAAGTTTCTTAAGATGAAAAATTGGATTATTGACTTGAGATATTTCTTTTTTAATATAGTAATTTGCAGTTATAAATTTCCCTCTAATACTGCTTAAGCAGCATTCCATAAGTTTGAGTATGTCATGTTTTGATTTTTGTCTATCCCAAAATATGTTCTAAATCCTTTGTGATTTCTTCTTTGGTAATTTAGGAGTGTGTTGTTTAATGTTCACATATTTGTGAATTTCCCATATTTCTTTTTGCTGTTGTATTTGAATTTAATTCCATTATGGTTAAAGAAAAAAACTCTGTCTTATTTAAATTCTTTGAGATTTGTTGATACTTGTTTTATATGTTAATATATAGTCTATCCTGGAGAAAGTTCCTTGTGCTCTTGGCAAAAATGTGCACTTTTTTTTACAGGGGGTGAAATGTTCTATAAAAATCTGTTAGGTCTTGTTAGTTTATAGTGTTGTTAAAATCTTCTATTTCCTTGTTGATATTATGCTTATCTTGTCTATTCATTATTGAAAATGTAATATTGAAATCTCCAACTATTATTGTTGAATTGTCTATTTTTCCCTTCAGTTCTGTCAGTTTTTGTTTTGTGTATTTTTGACCTCTTTTAAGTGCATATATGTTCATAGGTTTCATGTCTTCTTTTCAATCTATTTTTGTTGTTGAATCTGAAGAGTGACTGTTTTAGACAACATATAGTTGAATTATATTTTTATATATATTCTGTCAGTCTTTTACTTACATTGGATATTTAAGTTAATTCATACTTAATATAATACTGATAAGATAGGACTTATATCACTGATTTTAAATTTGTTTTGTATATGTCTTATGTATTTTATTCCACTCTTCATTTATTACTGCTTTATTTTGTATTAAATAGATATTTTCTTGTATACCATTTAAATTTGTTTCGTTTACTATATATATTTTTAGTTATTTGCTTAGTGGTTGCCCTGGGGATTTTGATTAACATTTTAACTTAAAACAATGGAGTTTAGATTAATATTAAATTACTTTAAATAGCATACAAACACTTTGCTTCATTTTACCTCCATTCCTTCCTGTCTCCTTTGTACTCTTATTGTTATATAAGTTACATTTTTATACATTTATGGTAAATTTCTTTTTAATATGTATTTATTTATTTATTTTGTTGCTTGGGTCTTAGTTGCGGCAGGTGAGCTCCTTAGTTTTAGTCGTGGGCTCCTTAGTTGCAGCACGTGGGTTCCTTAGTTGCAGCAGGCAAGCTCCTTAGTTGCAGCTTGCCAGCTTCTTAGTTGTGGCATGTGGGTCCTTAGGTGCTGCTCGTGGGCTCCTTAGTTGCAAAATGTGGAGTCCTTAGTTGTGGCAGGCAAACTCTTAGTTGTGGCATGCATGTGAGATCTAGTTCCCTGAACAGGGATCAAACCCCGGCCCCCTGCATTGGGAACGTGGAGTCTTATCCACTATGCCACCAGGGAAGTCCCAAGACAGTGGTAAAATTATTGTTTTATACAGTTGTCTTGTAAATGAGATAGAAGAAAAGAATTATAAAGAAAAATACATATGTACGGACTTTTATGTTTACCTATTTAGTTACTTTTAATAGTGTACTTTATTTCTCCATGTGGATTTAACTTACCTTTTAATGTACTTTCAATTGAGCCTAAAGGCTCAAAATGTCTCTAACATTTCTTGTAGCTCAGTTCTCCTCCTGACAAGGTCTCTCAGTTTTTGTTTATCAGAGAATAGCTTAATTTCTCCTTTGTTTTGAATGATAGTTTTTCTAGGTAAAGAATTAGTACTAGATAGATTTTTCTTTCAGTACTTTGGATATGTAATTCCACATCCTTTTAGTCTCCATGGTTTCTGATGAGAATTTAGCTGTTAATACTATGACTCCCTCATATATGACATTCTTTCTTGCTTTTTTAATAATTTATTTTTCTCATAGAATTTCAACAATTTGACTATGATTTGTATAGGTGTAAATCTCTTTGAGTTTATCCTACTTAAAATTTCTTGAGTTTCTTGGATGTACCAAATAAGGTTTACAATAAATATGGAAAGTTTTCAGCCATTATTTTCATGTGTATGTAAATTGGTGTTTTTGGTGTTGCACTACAGATCTAAAGCTCTTTTAATTTCTTCATTCTTTTCACTTTCTGTTCCTCAAACTGAATAATCTCAGTTGACATGTATTCAGATTTGCTCTTATTTCTTCTGTTGAGCCCCTCTAGTGAAATTTTTATTTTAGTTATTGTCCTTTTCAATTCCAGAACCTCTGTTTGTTTTCTTTAAAATAATATCTATTTCTTTACCATGTTGTCTATTATTTCAGACATCATTTTCATACTTTAACTTAATTATTTTGCCTTGTTCTTTATTTGAACATATTTAAAATAGCTAGTTTAAAGTCTTTGATTAGTTTGTTCAATATTTGGGCTTCCTCAGGGAGAGTTATATCAAATACTTTCTTCTATGTGCAGAGGACACACTTTACTATTATTTGGTGTAACTTTTTTGTTTAAAAGTGATCATTTCAAATTATATAATGGGGCAATTCTGTAAATCAAATCCCCTCCCCCTTCCTCATAGGATTTCATTTTATTGTTGATTGTTGTGAGGTTTATACTTCCTGTTTGTTTGTTACATGAATTTCTTGGGCTATCTCTGAAAAGTATTCTTTGTCATATGTGGTCACTGAAGTCTCTGCTTGGTTGACCTAGTAGTCATGAAATAATTGGACAAAGATTTTCTTAAATGCCTTTAATCGATGTCTCCAAGTCTTTACTGAGTGACTTTGCATGTGTGTTAGGGCAAGGATTTTTGCTCTAAAAGGCAGTTTACATCACTGCCTTAGTCTTCACTTCCCACCTGTGAAGTACCATAAGGTCAACAAAAGTTTAGAGATTAGGCCTTCTCAGGTCTTTCCTGGCCTTATACGCAGCACATGTGCATGGCCTTCTAGATTCCCAGAAATATGTCAGGGCTTTAAAAATCTCCCTGTGTAAGCCACTCCATTGCCAGATTTTTTTCTTTTATATTTATTTATTCATTGATCAGACTCTTCTTAGTCTAACAGGTAACACCACCTCAGACAGTTGCAGTGTTAAACAATTCTTAGCGATTATTTTGGGCAGCTACCTGGCGATAAGGCTGTTTGCCCAGGGTGGGCTCAAAGCAATGCCAAATAATCACAAGTGCTGAGAATGAATTTTTTCTGCAAGCTTCCAGGTCCGATAGTGACAATTTTCTGAAAATGGGGCTTTTGGGAAGCTCTAAATCCATCTGCCCTATCCAGGTGATATTAGGCTGCTGGTTTTTACAGCTACCATATTCGTGAGACTCTTGGTTTTCAAGACTATCAGAAACTGAGGAGAAGGGGATAGGATTAGAGCAAGTAAATGAAGGTTACAGACTTACTGTTCTTACCAACATTCAGCCATTTTTTTGAATCCATGATTCTTGGATGGTTGAAAGAATTTAATTAATTTACAGAGTTCTAAGATAGTTGATTTTGATAATTATTTCAATATTCTCTTTGTTTTTCATTGAAGATCTGACTTTCAGAGGTCCTTACTTCACCACTGTAGTAGTGGGAAGGTCTAGATTATACTAATAAACAGTGAATACTGTCTGTAATTGTAGAAGGAAAATCCCACTTAGACTAGTAATGAAATATCTGAGAATGTTTCAAAAAGTTTAATATATTAACTTTAGAATTATTTAATCAAATTTTGTACTTACATTTTTGCTATTAAAGAAAAAGTGGAAATCAGACTTAATCCATAGACTGTGTGGGTTTTTTTGCAATTTGAAATTATCTTTAATAATTTCCAAATTTGTATCAGGAAAGGACATTGAACAAAATACAATGAGTATGACTGTCTCTGTGTGATGGAATAAAAGGTGACTTTTTTAAAATTAATTTTTATTGGAATATAGTTGCTTTACAATGTGTCAGCTTCTACTGCACAAAAAAAGGAATCAGCCGTACATATACATATATCCCCTCCCTTTTGAATTTCCCTCCCATTTAGACCATCACAGTGCATTAAGTAGAGTTCCCTGTTCTATGCAGTATGTTCCCCTCAGTTGTCTATTTTATACATAGTATCAATAGTGTATATGTGTTAATCCTAATTTCCCAATTCCTCCCACCCCACCCCTTTCCCCTTGGTATCCATACATTTGTCCTCTACATCTGTGTCTCTCTTTCTGCTTTGCAAATAAGGTTTTCTATACCATTTTTCTAGATTCCACATGTATGCATTAGTATACAATATTTGTTTTTCTCTTTCTGACTTCAATCTGTATGACATAGATTGTGTTTTAATAAAAGTTTATTTTTATGGATTGCTTACTAGGTACCAATTTGTATATAGTAAGGGTTTTGCAAAAATTAATCCATTTAATGTCCACAACTGTGTGAGGATATTGAAGCAGAAAGTCTTTTGACATACAGAAAAGATAGATAATTTGACCAAAGTTTGCATCTATTACGTGAAAGAACTCGTAGGGTTAGAATGGGGCAGTCTTATTCTAGAGCCCATAGATATAGCCATCATACTTATTTCATGTTCCTAATGTAAAAAAGTATTAGAAATTCCAGCCCACAGAGAGACATTTGCACGTCTCAAGCCATCTGGAAGAGTCTCACCAAAAGGATGCCACAGGGCTTTTCATAAAGAGCTAATTGGACACAATCTTTGCTTGCTTTACAATTTTGTCACTAATTAAATCTGATATAGACTACAGTTTACATTTCTAGAATTTTAAGTGTGTACCCATTTAAGATATAGGAATAAGGAATTAAGACAGCACATTAACAAAAAAATCCCTCTAAGGCAAGTCAGCTAAAAGTCAGGACTTGAGTGGATTAAACACTTATTAAAACTAGGCAGATGGCCTCCTTGGCATCTTATCACTTCTTTACACAAACTCATTGCAATTTCCCTTTAAACAAAATTCCATGGTATCTGCTATGGTACTTAGCAGGAAGTACACCAAAAATGTTTATTGAACAAATGATTGCAACTAAAATTCAGTGTGTAATGAACTGATAATTATATGATAATGAAGAGTTCTAGGTTCTAGCTCAACTCTGGGCCCTTTCTTGAAAAATAATTTCACCATTCCAGGTCTCAGATTTCTTAATAGAAAAGTTTGGGTAGATCACCTTTAACATATATTTCAATAAACACAATCTATGTCAAATACAAGGATGTTTATAACATAAATTGCTTCTAAACCAAAAATATAGTTTCTTCGGTTACAATTTATGTAAGTCAATGTATATTAACTATTCAAAAATATAAAAGACACAGATTCTGCCTTTAAAAACAGATAACAAAATTATAAGACAGAAATATTCAGATCAGAACAGATCAAGAATAGTTTGGGGCGGTCTGAAATTTTATCATTAACTATGTAAACAGTTCTTATAGTTGATGAAAATGCAGCTGAAGTGGTGTTTAATTGGAAATTTCTTGATTAGCCACTGCAACTCTAATGAATGCAAATTTCAACACTTTCAAAATTATATCCTACTGTGTGAATCTTTTTTATGCAATCAACAACAAAATGCAGTACTGATTTACTAAAATGATCTTAAAAGTTATTATTTCATTGTTAATTTAATCAAATTTCATTACATGACATAGTGCGGTTCTTTTGGAATCTTAACTCTAAACAAGTAAAGGAAAAAGTAACCAGAAAGTAAATATATTTAAATCATTTATTTCAAGGAAACAGATCATCATGAAACAATCTAATTATGAAGTTATCCCTTTTAGTTTAATTAAATATCTATCAAACAGTGTTTAGTGCTACTGGAGATATGCTTAAGACCCAGCCCCTCTCTTTAAACAGCTCACAATGAAAATGCTGTATATAAGAAGGGAAGGAGATGTCTAACCATTTGCAGAAACTGAGGAAGATACTTATTTTGTAAGCATCCATTCCTGGACATAGGATAAGAGAGTTGGAAAGGAATTTAAATCTTCCTAATTCAACATTTTTTATTTCACGAGAGAAAACAGTACCCCTCAAATGTGCCCTGCTCAACACATTTTTCTACAGTTTGTAAGACATGTATTTAGTGCAGAGTCTGGAAGATAAATCAGATTCTTGAGTACCTGTTGAGTGCTTTCTGCCAAACTACATTATCTTGTGAAAAGTCAATTGACTTTGCCTTGACACAGGATAAATGAAATCTTGTAAAGGGCCAACTGATACATGGATTCTTCAATGTTATTCAGAAGTTTCACTCACTAGCCTACACAGTAACGTGTGCTTTTTTATCATGCACATTTAAATATTTTGTCTTGAGTGAGTTTACTTATGGAATAAACCATCATCAAGTTTAACTAAGTAATATTTATGAAACACTTAATAATATTGGAAAAGACTATCATGAATAAATGTGACATTGATCGAAAATTGTGATTCAAAATCATTTATCTGGAGGAACTTTGACTGACCCTGTATAATTTTGGAAGCTGTTGTAGTTGATTTGAATTTAATATGAATCCCTATATTTTCACTTCACACATCTGTTGAAACTCCTAGGATTTATACAAAATGTAGAAGATGCCATTGATTTCCACTTCTGAGTTTACCTTCAGTTTACTTTCCAATTGTTTCTCTGCCTAAGGAATTTTTCTAGAAACACTTCTTTAGAAACATTGCAGCTTGCTTGGAAAAAAAATCAGAAGTTAAGGAGAATTAATGCCTCCAGGGATGACCCTTAACTCCTAAAGGACAAGAGTTGAATATCTCAGGCTTATTATTATTTTTTTTTTAATTAATTCATTTATTTATTTTTGGCTGTGCTGGGTCCTCTTTTCTGTGCGAGGGCTTTCTCTAGTAGTGGCAAGTGGGGGCCACTCTTCATCGCGGTGCGCGGGCCTCTCACTATCGCGGCCCCTCTTGCTGCGGAGCTCAGGCTCCAGACGCGCAGGCTCAGTAGCTGTGGCTCACGGGCCCAGCTGCTCCGCGACATGCGGGATCCTCCCAGACCAGGGCTCGAACCCGTCTCCCCTGCATTAGCAGGCAGACTCTCAACCACTGAGCCACCAGGGAAGCCCCAAACATCTTTTTTTTTTTTTCAGCCACCTGCAGCTGGCGGGATCTTAGTTCCCTGACCAGGGATTGAACCCGCAACCTCGTCAGTGAAAGCGCGGAGTCCTAACCACTGGACTGACAGCGAATTCAAAATCTTTTTTTTTTTTTTGGCCGTGCCGCATGTGGGATCTTAGTTCCCCAACTAGGGTTTGAACCCGCACCCACTGCATCGGAAGCATGGCGTCTTAACCACTGGACCACCAGGGAAGTCCTCAGGCTTCTTATTTTTTAATGGGACAATTCTGAGACAATAGAAGACAGAGTATCTCACTAAATATGTATTTTATTGGCTTTTTTTTTGCCTTCTTTCTTTTTTATTTCCCACTGCCTCACTTGTCTTCCTGGTGTTAACTCCCAAGACCTTTTCTCAGGGTTTGTTTTTATAAGAACTCAAATCAGACACTGGGTAAGCAAAATTCTCCATTTCCATTATTTGAATTATAACGAGTCTCAATTTTCGGGCGTGTAATCATAGAACTCATAACCTGCTGGCAGAGTGATGAATGTGAATTATATAAAATAGTAAATGTAAAGTGGTTAGGTATACATTTCCATGTCATAGACCATGAAATTGTACATATTAACTTGTAATATGTAGCAGAGTAGTTCAGGCCTAAATATGGAAGAAGTGTGAAAGTAGTTAGAAATTTGGGGGTTTCCCTGGTGGCGCAGTGGTTAAGAATCCTCCTGCCAATGCAGGGGACGTGGGTTCGAGCCCTGGTCCGGGAAGATCCCACATGCCGCGGAGCAACTAAGCCAGTGCATCACAACTACTGAGCCCTCGTGCCACAACTACTGCAGCCTGCACACCTAGAGCCTGTGCTCCACAACAAGAGAAGCCACCAAAATGAGAAGCCTGCGCACCGCAACGAAGAGTCGCCCCCACTATCCGCAACTAGAGAAAAGCCCGCGTGCAGCAAGGAAGACCCAGCACAGCTAAAAATAAATAAATTTATTTAAAAAAAAGAAATTTGGTGTTCTAAGTACAAGAGTTGTCATGGCAATGAACTGATGCTAAGGAGTCTAGGTTGCTGGCTTGAGATTCTTCACAGATGTGTATTTGTATGTCAAATGCAATATCCTTTCTATGAAAATATTTAAACAGTTTATCTGTTTTCTCCTTGTTCAAGAACCTTTATATGAATATTTGTCATAGTGGTTTGACATGATTCTACCTAAGTTAAACAATGGACAAATTCTTTCTATGCATAAATATTAGACATTCCATTCCAGCAGAAGAACAGGTTAGAAAAATATATGGCTCAATATCATCACCAGGGTGTTTTTCAATGTCAGAAAATTTACTATGAATAGTTATTCATGGTATGACAAAAGAAACAGTCCCCAACTCATTTTTGGAGCCACTACACTCTAGGAAAAATAAAGCCCGAACATGAAAACTATATTCCTCATAAATGTAAAAACCTTTAACAATATTTTAACTTTTTAACTTAGCACACACACACACGTGTGTGTGTGTGTATCCAGCAAAAATAAACTTGGTTTTATCTTCCAAAACCTAACAATGGCATTATAATCTTATTTACAAAACCATTAATTTAAAAAAGAGTACACATTGTATAATGTGAACTCTGTGTACATAGGTATATACAAACAGTTAATTTAAGCATACTTGGAAACTCTTACACTTGTGCAGGTGTTTGTATGTGTCTATATATGATAAGATTTAAAATCTGCTTGTTTCTATTAATGAAAGCTCTTGACAGGGAATGTTTCATTCCAATCTGTGTTTTTCTTTCTCACATTGTACCAGTCTTCTATATCTTCAACATTCATGGCCTTATCCTTTTGAACTGGAAGCCATTCTCTAATCTTAGGGATCCTTCAATATAGCAAAACACTACTATACTTCCTTCTCCAATTGCCTTTACACCATTTTCTTTTGATGTGGATACCTCCATTTAGTACACTGCAGCATGCTGGCTTCCTTCTCTTAATTCCTTAGGAAAGTCTTCTTTCTGTTTGCTTAGTGCTAAATCAATCAATGGACCTCTTGCTTTTCCTAAAGCTGTATTTTTTCTGTGTCTGTTTCCTTCTAAATCTAAAATCAAACAGTGCCTGGAATAGAGTAGTTTCAAAATACTTGCTAAAGTAGAAGAGATCCACATTCTGAAGCGATACAAGGGGAAGAGTCATGTCCTAATTAAGTCTGATCTAAAAGCAGCTTTCCCTTTGGACAAACACAACATGATTCTCCTGCGCAAAACTATTTAACCTCCTCCCATCTCTAATACAGCAGCATGTTTTATCATGTAACCTTTCAAATTTTGCAGCAAGAATTCCACTATACTTTCTTTTAACTAAAAAAATGGGAGGGACTTCCCTGGTGGCACAGTGGATAAGACTCTGCACTCCCAATACAGGGGGTGCAGGTTCGATTGCTGGTCAGGGAACTAGATCCCACATGTATGCTGCAACTAAGAGTTCACATGCCACAACTAAGGAGCCCACATGCTGCAACTAAGGAGCTCACCTGTTACAACTAAGACCCAGCACATTCAAATAAATAAATAAATAAATATTTTTAAAAAGGGAGCTCTCTGAAGTGTATGTGGGAGTTTATTTGGTTCAATGAGATGATTTTTCTTTCCATCTAATAATGGAATTTTGATAAGTATTAGAGGAGTTTGATCATTTAATATTGTAGTACAAATTTATTGTAATTATTTTTTTGTTCATAAGCAAACATTTATTTTATATGTATATGGTGTTTTAAAATCATTATCTCATTGACCACTAGCTACAGCCTCATGCTTGTTTAACAGATATTCATTAATCACCAAACACTGTGCTAGTTTCTCAGAATGATATGTTTTGCATCATTCAGAAGTCTAGTAATGGAGACAGTCAAGGAATGAGACAATTGCAATATTATGTAATTAGTACAATGATAATGATAAATGCTAGCTTTGGGGAAATACAAAAAGTTTTACCTATCCCATCCTAGGTGAGTGAAGAGATGGAAATAGCTTTCTTAAAGAGTAGCTCATGACCCATCACCTTAGATATACTTAGTATTATTAGCTAACTAGCCAAATGACTGATGTGAAGATGAAACTGGGCTGAGGGAGATAGAAAAGGACATTCTAGTAAGACAATATCAAAGACAAACCAGGAAACTAGTTAAAGTGGTCAGGCCAGACTCTAATCAGTAATGCAATAAGGAGAAGAGTCTAGTGTGAACTGAAGCCAACTTTTATTTGTTCAGAGACGACTGGGCATTTTAAAAGGAGAATGAAGGAATAGTGAGGTCAGTGAGGGGGTTCAATAGATTCAGAGAAGTGAAGAATTACAAAAACTGGTAGAGGAGTTGGTCCACGTGAAACCTGTCTGGGTTTATTAACCAGCGCTTATGGAAGTTAGGCCCCCATCCCCCCACAGAGGCTGGGAGACAGGAGCCCTGTCTTCAGGTGTGGGCTGCAGCAAACTAAATTCTTTGGGCAGCCTTGAATTTTCTTATGCAGGCACTTTGGGGGGAAAAAGGGTCATCCTAGAAATATAACCTTGAGCTGTTAGAAACTATGTTAGTGTTTTGGTAAAATATTTATAGGCCAAGGCTGAGGACCAATCAGGAAGATGGCTCTGAGAAGCCTGGCTAGAGTCTGGCTAAGGAGAAACTCTTTAGCAAGAGTATTGCGTATACTACAACAGAAAGGAAGAGAAAAGTAGGCTGTTTTAAGCATTAAAAGTAAGTTTTATTAGACACAATATACTGGTTATGATGCAGTAACCAGAGGTTCATTTCTCAAATATGCCAAGTCAGCAGTGTATCCCACTGCACTTGATGACAACTCCTTTCCAAGTGGTGACTAGAGATATTGTGGTTCTGCCTTATCAATAATGGCTTCCTGTTGTTGCATCAGGAAAAGAGAACAGGAGGATCATACAGGGTATTGCCATTCCCTAAAACTGGAAGTCACTTTTGTCACTTCTACTCATAGTTATTCAGCCAGAACTAACTACATTGTAAATGAGAGAAATCCAGTTTAAACTAGATTATGCAGAAAATGGGGATTAAATAGATGAGAACCAGTATACTTTTTCAAAAGTGAGAAGCAAATTAAACATACAATTCTTGGAAAATGAATAAACCAAAAATATATCTAAATATGTCCACGGCAGAAGTTTACAGAACTTCTCTTTATGGCACCAGCATCAATATGACACATCTCTTTAGACATTTCAATGTCTCCTCTTTCAAGTTTCATGTTCCCAGGAGAAGGACTTCAATTGCCTCTGATCAGGTTAGTTGTTTACTCCTAGTTCAACCAGCTATAGCCGAAGAGACACTTCCAACATAGTCAGATATTGCTACAAGACTCACCTTCTTTGTACAGAGAACACTTTGAGGAAGCAGAAATCATTCAGTAACTAACCACCACAAAAACTTCTGTTAAATATGTAGCAGGAATATTCTTGGTAAAGACAAGGCATGAGTAACACGATAATCTATAAAGTAATAATTTCTGTCAGATCAATAAACTAAAGCTTCAACTGTCAAGTTTCATACTTGTGCAAAGGATCACCCTTTTTCAGCCACGTGATAGTTGCCCTTCTCTTCAGAAAGGGATGAACAGACAAGGACCATCAAAGATTCCAAGTTTGGAACTACTGAATATAACATAAAATTTCAGGTATAACACAGAGGG
This sequence comes from Balaenoptera physalus, assembly GCF_965194825.1. Lineage (NCBI taxonomy): Eukaryota > Metazoa > Chordata > Mammalia > Artiodactyla > Balaenopteridae > Balaenoptera > Balaenoptera physalus. Next base: position 132,899,946 of record NC_138882.1, on the reverse strand, counting down.
AAAATGCAATAAGCAGAAGCAGTCTCTGCCTCTTTCCCATCATTACAGAATAGAAAAGGCATTAAACCCTCTAACCAAGGACAGAATGTGAATGTGGCGTGGGGAGAGAGGAGTAATTCGGCAGGCAAAGTTCTCCAAGTTGAGTTGAGAGAACTGGGAATAAACAGACTTGCCCCTTGTTCAGAAAAAAGGTAGCCACACAAATGCCATCGGTGAAAAAAAAAATCACAGTGAAAGTGGCCTTGAGATATACTTCAGCAGTAGAGGGCCAAAGAGATGGCAAAAGAAGGGGTTTAGAAGTTTTAAAAAAATACTCTTGAATTTCTAAAGAGGTGATTTACGGGGAAAAAAATATCCCCATATGCCTCAGCAAGAGATAGACAATGAGGCTGACGGTAGGCCCTGCCAGTCTCGTAAGGTGGAGCAGAGTGGGGCACAGAGTGTTTACTGAGGACAAGACAGTCACCCTGTAGAAGCTGATGTGAGAGCAGTCACAAACAGGCATCACATAAGAGATGTAACAGGACATCAGGGGATTAACTCCAGCAAAAGCCATGATAGATAGAACTGAATAAACAGGAAAATATGGCCAAGCCTTGCTGGAGCAATCACGTCAGATTTTCTGTGCCAAAGCATAGAGATATATTTTTATCAGCATAAGCGCAGACCAGTTTCACCCCTCTGCAATGGTGTGAGTTACACTTTCCCTGAATCTAGACATAATCCCAAAACATGGGGCAAGTGGACCAGCTCCCTGAACTAACTAAATGTTAAATTGAAGTGACTGATAAATCACTGGAATTGAGCTAATTTGGCTGAAAGCATCCAGATTAAGGTTTAGTGTCAGACAGACTGGAGCTCAGAGTCAGACATTTAAATCAGTGCTAGAAATAAAGAACTTATGGAAACTTGAAGTATTATCCCTTTTTACACATTTTTCAAATTAGCACTAAAAAGCAGAAGTGATAGTGAATATACTGAATTTTAAAAGGCACAGTGCAAAGATGCCTTGCGAAGTAGGATTAATAGCTTGTTATAAAAAGAGAGTTAAAAGAAACTGATGTAAAGTCCCAGACTAAAACTCTAAAATGAACTTTGTTAGATGCAGAAGATAGGTTTGTATATAGAAGATTGATGTAAATGATAGCTGACAGAAGGCTTAAAATTCATGTAACTAGAAATGATCATATTATCAAATTATATTGAGCATATATATGATGTAGAATAAGAGAAGAGATTAAGATTCACAACTTTATGCTAATTAAATTAAACCTGAAGTATTTTATTCAGCCAGTGGCTCACATTTAACAATTCAGGGGATGGAGGAGTTACAGACAAATTGGGACTTATTAATTACTCATCCTAATTACTTGTTGTGAAAGCAAATCTGTAGAATGGAGGAATGATTGAATAAGCTGAACTTTAAGATCCTTTCTACCAACAAAATGTTTTGATTTCTTTAAAGTGTTTCATTTTTGTTTTTTTGTTTTTTTAAGCACATTCAAAATTGGTTATTGTACTTAAACATTAAATTACCACCATAATTGTCCAACATACTCAACCATGAAAATAAAGACTTAGGAAGCACTGACTTTGTATTTAGAAGAAGTTAGAAAATTAGAACAGTGGCTTCCTTGTCCAGATAGCCTTATATTATAACAGTGCCCCACTGTTCTTATTTTCAGCATATGATGAGAATAGAGACATTCAATCATCTTTATTTTGAATTTAACTAATACAAAAGTTTTGATTTTGCTGAAGTGATTATTTTTCATTAATTATAACCTCTGTGAGCGTCCCTCGTGGCTCAGTGGTTAAGAATCTGTCTGCTAATGCAAGGACATGGGTTCGAGCCATGGTCTGGGAAGATTCCACATGCCGCAGAGCAACAAAGCCCATGCGCCACAACTACTGAGCCTGGGTTTATGTACGTGGGCTTATCTCTGGGATTTCTATCCTGTTCCATTGATCTATATTTCTGTTTTTGTGCCAGTACCATATTGTCTTGATTACTGTAGCTTTGTAGTTTAGTCTGAAGTCCGGGAGCCTGATTCCTCCAACTCCGTTTTTCTTTCTCAAGATTGCTTTGGCTATCCGGGGTCTTTTGTGTTTCCATACATATTGTGAAATTTTTTATTCTAGTTCTGTGAAAAATGCCAGTGGTAGTTTGATAGGGATTGCATTGAATCTCGAGACTGCTATGGGTAGTATAGTCATTTTCACAAGGTTGATTCTGCCAATCCAAGAATATGGTATATCTCTCCATCTGTTTGTATCACCTTTAATTTCTTTCATCAGTGTCTTACAGTTTTCTGCATACAGGTCTTTTGTCTCCTTAGGTAGGTTTATTCCTAGGTATTTTATTCTTTTTGTTGCAATGGTAAATGGGAGTGTTTCCTTAATTTCTCTTTCAGATTTTTCATCATTAGCGTATAAGAATGCAAGAGATTTTGGACATTAACTTTGTATCCTGCTACTTTACCAAATTCATTGATTAGCAGTAGTAGTTTTCTAGTAGCACCTTTATGATTCTCTATGTAGAGTATCATGTCATCTGCAAACAGTGACAGCTTTACTTCTTCTTTTCTGATTTGGATTCCTTTTATTTCTTTTTCTTCTCTGATTGCTGTGGCATAAACATCCAAAACTATACTGAATAATAGTGGTGAGAGTGGGCAACCTTGTCTTGTTCCTAATCTTAGTGGAAATGGTTTCAGTTTTTCACCATTGAGGACGATGTTGGCTGTGGGTTTGTCATATATGGCCTTTATTATGTTGAGGTAAGTTCCCTCTATACCTACTTACTGGAGGGTTTCTATCATAAATTGGTGTTGAATTTTGTTGAAAGCTTTTTCTTCATCTATTGAGATGATTATATGGTTTTTATCCATCAGTTCGTTAATATGGTGTATCACAGTGATTGATTTGCGTATATTGAAGAACCTTTGCATTCCTGAGATAAACCCCACTTGATCATGGTGTATGATCCTTTTAATGTGCTGTTGGATTCTGTTTGATAGTATGTTGTTGAGGAATTTTGCATGTATATTCATCTGTGATATTGGCCTGTGGTTTTCTTTCTTTGTGACATCTTTCTTTGGTTTTGGTATCAGGGTGATGGTGGCCTCATAGAATGAGTTTGGCAGTATTCCTCCCTCTGCTATATTTTGGAAGAGTTTGAGAAGGATAGGTGTTAGCTCTCCTCTAAATGTTTGATAGAATTCACCTGTGAAGCCATCTGGTCCTGGGCTTTTGTTTGTTGAAAGATTTTTAATCACAGTCTCAATTTCAGTGCTTGTGATTGGTCTATTTATATTTTCTATTTTTTCCTGGTTCAGTCTTGGAAAGTTGTGCTTTTCTAAGAATTTGCCCATTTCTTCCAGGTTGTCCATTTTATTGGCATATAGTTACTTGTAGTAATCTCTCATGATCCTTTGTATTTCTGCAGTGTCAGTTGTTACTTCTTTTTCATTTCTAATTCTGTTGATTTGAGTCTTCTCCCTTTTGTTTTTGATGAGTCTGGCTAATGGTTTATTAAGTTTGTTTATCTTCTCAAAAAACCAGCTTTTAGTTTTATTGATCTTTGCTATTGTTCCCTTCATTTATTTTTCATTTATTTCTGATCTGATCTTTATGATTTCTTTCCTTCTGCTAACTTTGGGGTTTTTTTGTTCTTCTTTCTCTAATTGCTTTAGGTGTAATGTTAGGTTGTTTATTTGAGACGTTTTCTAGTTTCTTGAGGTAGGATTGTATTACTATAAACTTCCCTCTTAGAACTGCTTTTGCTGCAACCTATAGGTTTTGGGTTGTTGTGTTTTCATTGTCATTTGTTTCTAGGTATTTTTTGATTTCCTCTTTGATTTCTTCAGTTATCTCTTGGTTATTAAGTAGTGTATTGTTTAACTTCCATGTGTTTGTATTTTTTACAGATTTTTTCCTGTAATTGATATCTAGTCTCACAACATTGTCATCAGAAAAATACTTAATACGATTTCAATTTTCTTATATTTGCCAAGGCTTGATTTGTGACCCAAGATATAATCTATCCTGGAGAATGTTCCATGAGCACTTGAGAAGAAAGTGTATTCTGCTGTTTTTGGATGGAATGTCCTATAAATATCAATTAAGTCCAACTTGTTTAATGTTTAATTTAAAACTTGTGTTTCCTTATTTATTTTCATTTCAGATGATCTGTCCATTGGTGAAAATGAGGTGTTAAAGTGCCCTGTTATGATTGTGTTACTGTCAATTTCCCCTATTATGACTGTTAGCATTTGCCTTATGTATTGATGTTGCTCCTATGTTGGGTGCATAAATATTTACCATTGTTATATCTTCTTCTTGGATTGATCCCTTGATCATTATGTAGTGTCCTTCTTTGTCTCTTGTAATAGTCTTTATTATAAAGACTGTTTTGTCTGATATGAGAGTTGCTACTCCAGATTTCTTTTGATTTCCATTTTTATGGAATATCTTTTTCCATCCCCTCACTTTTAGTCTGTATGTGTCCCTAGGTCTGAAGTGGGTCTCTTGTAGACAGCATATATTCAAGTCTTGTTTTTGTATCCATTCAGCCTGTCTATTTTCTCTGTTGAATCTGAATGAGATCCTTGCTGGGTAGAGTAATCTTGGTTGCAGGTTTTTCCTGTTCATCACTTTGAATATGCCCTGCCACTCTCTTCTGGCTTGCAGAGTTTCTGCTGAAAGATCAGCTGTTAACCTTATGGGGATTCCCTTGTATGTTATTTGTTGTTTTACCCTTGCTGCTTTTAATATTTTTTCTTTGTATTTAATTTTTGATAGTTTAGTTAATATGTATCTTGGCATGTTTCTCCTTGGATATATCCTGTATGGGACTGTTTGCATTTCCTGGAGTTGATTTTCCATATTTCCTTTCCCATATTCAGGAAATTTTCAACTGTAATCTTTTCAAATATTTTCTCAGTCCCTTTCTTTGTCTCTTCTTCTTCTGGGACCCCTATAATTTGAATATTTGTGTGTTTAATGTTGTCCCAGAAGTCTCTGAGACTGTCCTCAATTCTTTTCATTCTTTTTTCTTTATTCTGCTCTGCAGTAGTTATTTCCACTATTTTATCTTCCGGGTCACTTATCCATTCTTCTGCCTCAGTTATTCTGCTATTGATTCCTTCTAGAGAATTTTTAATTTCATTTATTGTGTTGTTCATCATTGTTTGTTTGCTCTTTAGTTCTTCTAGATCCTTGTTAAACCTGTCTTGTATTTCCTCCATTCTATTTCCAGGATTTTGGATCATCTTTACTATCATTACTCTGAATTCTTTTTCAGGTAGACTGCCTATTTCCTCTTCATTTATTTGGACTGGTGGGTTTTTACCTTGCTCCTTCATCTGCTGTGTGTTTCTCTGTCTTCTCATTTTGCTTAACTTACTGTGTTTGGGGTTTCTTTTTCACAGGCTTCAGGTTCGTAGTTCCTTTTGTTTTTGGTGTCTGCCCCCAGTGGCTGAGGTTGGTTCAGTGGGTTGTGTAGGCTTCCTGGTGGAGGGGACTGGTGCCTGTGTTCTGGTGGATGAGGCTGGATCTTGTCTTTCCAGTGGGTAGAACTGTGCCCGGTGGTGTGTTTGGGGGTATCTTTGACATTATTATGATTTTAGGCAGCCTCTCTGCTAAAGGTGGGGTTGTGTTCCTGTCTTGCTAGTTGTTTGGCATAGGGGTCCAGCACTGTAGCTTGCTAGTCTCTGAGTGAAGCTGGGTCTTATTGTTGAGATTAAGATCTCTGAGAGAACTTTTGCTATTTGATATTACGTGGAGCCTGCAGGTCTCTGGTAGACCAATGTGCTGAACTCAGCTCTCCCACCTCAGAGGCAGAGGCCTGACACACAGCCAGAGGACCAATACCCTATCAGCCACACAGCTCAGAAAAAAAGGGAGAAAAAAAAGAAATAAAGAAATAAAATAAAATAAAATAAAGTTATAAAAAAATAATTATTAAAAATAAAAAATTTGAAAAGTAATAAAAAAAAAAAAGAAAGAAGAGAGCAACCAACCAAAAAACAAATCCACCAATGATAACAAGAGCTAAAAACTATACTAAAAAAAAAGAAAAATAGGACGGACAGAACCCTAGGACAAATGTTAAAAGCAAAGCTATACAGACAAAATCACACAAAGAAGCATACACATACACACTCACAAAAAGAGAAAAGGGATAATAATATATATATATCTTTGCTCCCAAAGTCCACCACCTCAATTTTGGGATGATTCGTTTTCTATTCAGATATTCCACAGATGCAGGTACATCAGGTTGATTGTGGAGATTTAATCCGCTGCTCCTGAGGCTGCTGGGAGAGATTTCCCTTTCTCTTCTTTGTTCGCACAGCTCCTGGGGTTCAGCTTTGGATTTGGCCCAGCCTCTGCGTGTAGGTTGCCTGAGGGCATCTGTTCCCTGCTCAGACAGGACGGGATTAAAGGAGCAGCTGATTTGGGGGCTCTGGCTCACTCAGGCTGGGGGGAGGGAGGGGTACGGATGCGGGGCGAGCCTGTGGCGGCAGAGGCCAGCGTGACGTTGCAGCAGCCTGAGGCACGCCGTGCATTCTCCTGGGGAAGTTGTCCCTGGATCATGGGACCCTGGCAGTGGCGGGCTGCACAGGCTTCCGGAGGGGAGGTGTGGAGAGTGACCTGTGCTTGCACACAGGCTTCTTGGTGGCTGCAGCAGCAGCCTTAGCATCTCATGCCCGTCTCTGGTGTCCGCGCTGATAGCCACAGCTCATGCCCGTCTCTGGAGCTCTTTTAGGCGGTGCTCTGAATCCCGTCTCCTCTCGCACCCCAGCACCCCAAAACAATAGTCTCTTGCCTCTTCGACAGTTCCAGACCTTTTCCTGGACTCCCTCCCGGCTATTTGTGATGCACTAACCCCCTTCAGGCTGTGTTCACGCAGCCCACCCCCGTCCTCTCCCTGGGATCCGACCTCCGAAGCCCGAGCCTCAGCTCCCAGCCCCCACCTGTCCTGGATGGCAGGTGAGCAGATAAGCCTCTTGGGCTGGTGAGTGCTGGTCGGCACGGATCCTCTACGTGGGAATCTCTCCGCTTTGCCCTCTGCACCCTTGTTGCTGCGCTCTAATATCATCATGCTGGGCATTAGAATTTCAAAGTATAAATTTTGGAGGAATACAAACATTCAAACAATAACATGTAGTAACTCATCAGTGAAAAAGAAAAAAAAATCTTTAGTCTGAAATTAAAAATATAATCATGAGAGTTATACTGTTTATAGGAGAAATATCTACAATATACAAACATTGAAAGGTTGAAATAGAAATATTTGAAAAGATAAATCCAGTGTACATTCACCAAATAGAGTAATAGTAGCTATATTAATATCATACATGATATACTTTAAACGTAAAGTGTCATTAGAAATAGATGTGGACACTAACTACAAAGTTTCAATTATTCAGGTAAATATAATAATTCTACATTTAAGTTCAGTTAATACCATAGTATCAAGATATGGAAGGGAATAAATGGATAGAAGTATAAGGGAAAAAAATTATACAACACTAATAGAATTCATCATATCTCTCAGTTGACCAATAATTTAGAAAAATAGCAGCAAATGTATAAAACACTTAAACAACATAATTAGCATATGAGTTAAGGGACATAAAAAGAAGCTGCATACAACAACTGGACAAAACCATGTTTTTAAGCTCCCATAAAATGATTGTCAAATTTAACCATACACAAATCCTTAAGACAAGTCTCAACAATTTTCAAAGATTCAGCATCATAAATATAATATCTTCTGATCATAGTAGAATTTCTATTTGATTCAAATATAAGAGAAGATATAAAAAGCACCATACATCTACAAGTAAATCATAAGCCAAAATTATACAAGTGAAGCTTTAAGTATACTTTGAATTGATCAATAATGAAATAACTATATGTCAAACTTGCACGATGCAATGAAATTTGCAGTGTTAATTCTTTTATTAGAAAATAAGGGGCTTCCCTGGTGGCGTAGTAGTTGAGAGTCTGCCTGCTAGTGCAGGGGACGCGGGTTCGAGCCCTGGTCTGGGAGGATCCCACATGCCGCGGAGCGACTGGGCCCGTGAGCCACAGCTGCTGAGCCTGCGCGTCTGGAGCCCGTGCTCCGCAACAAGAGAGGCCGTGATGGTGGGAGGCCCACGCACTGCGATGGGGAGTGGCCCCCACTTGCCGCGGCTGGGGGAAGCCCTCGCACAGAGACGAAGACCCAAAACAGCCAAATAAATAAATAAACAGATAATAATTTTAAAAAATAAAAAAAGAAAATAAGAGATCTCAAATATTAAAGAAATCGGTATCTAAATTAAGAAGTGGGGGGAAAAATGAAAAAAAAAAGTGAGGGGAATAAAGCATACACTCAAGTGAATTATGAGTGATGAAACAGAAATGAATAAGTTTAGAAAAAAATGGCTACTCAAAACAAAAATTGATTTAGTAAGAGGATTACATTAATCCTCTATTTCCAAGTTGGACTGGAGATCAAACCGTGTTGTAATTATCTGTTATTCACCTCATTATTGAGGTGTGGATTCCTGACCTAGGATATGGGTATGGCTAAACACACAACACGACACTGTAGATGATATAGACAAGAAATGTATTAGTCACACATACTCATAGCCTGGGGGAGGAAGACACTGCACAGCACAGAAGGTTATACGGGTGTTGCATGCAGGAACAGAGTGAAATAGGAGGAAGTGTGAGAGGTGGTTTTTCTGGTGTAAGAGGGTGGCATAGTCTCTGGTTCTTAGAAAAGAAATGAAATTGTCTTGTTTGAATAATTCTACATGTATCAGGGAACTGAAACCCACTACTCAGAGCTAAGCAATAAGAGCTATGTGGCTGGGAGCTATTACCCATGGGAGCAGAGTAGAGAGTGGAATTTGTAGTTAGGCCACTTCAGTAACTCTCAATTTTACCAGATGCCAAAGTAACACATAATATGGACTCTTGATTTTATGCCTTATACCGCAAATCTGTAAAAGAGACAAGTAAATAAATGCATTAAATAAATGGTAAACTGCTCAGAAACAGTAAAAGTAGCCCTTATATGTAGATGAAATGTTACGTACATAAATATTTAAGTACAAATTACAACAGTTAGAAGCAGTAAATTATGCAATTTTCTGGATATTAAATTATTATAAAAATAAATAACATTAAAATCAATTAGAAGATGTCATTTAATTTAATTTTATAATAGAAACATAACCAGTAAAAAAAAAAAAAGAAATCAAAAAAATCAGATGAAAGCTTAGAAAAGATAATCAAGACATCTATAGAGCATAAAAGTTTTTGACAGAGTGGCAGAAATATTTATTAGGTCAACCACCACTTTTTTAACTTCCTTCCAAGAGTGCATTACTATATTGCATCAATAAAAAAGCTGAAAAGCATGTTTCTCATATTCCTTTGCATTTTAGGTCCCAGAAGAGACTTAAGTTCTGCCAATCATGTGTACCCAACTGAACTTGGACTGGAATTTGGAACTTAGCTACACTGGGAATTTGGCAATGTCCAAGACATTTATTTTTGCTTTTGCATTTTCTATTAGACCCAGTATGGTTCTGGAGCCAAAAATTCTAGAAACAGCTTTCTGAACTCTAAATGGCAGTGAAGCTGGTGTTCTCCTGAAGCCAGCATTTGTGGTAGCACCTTGCTGATCTGGGCAAAATGGGTAATGTGAGGTGATCATAGAGGCAGCAACTACGACTGTTGACTTCCTTTGCGTCAAATTTCTGTTCATGGCAAGGGTAGAACTTCATTGGCAGCTCAATATATAATTTTGTCCAAGTAGTAATTCCTGGAGGTCTAGCCTAAACACTGCTCCTCCAACCCTTTCCACTATTTGTAAGCAATTAAATCATGTTCTACTTAAAATAGTTTGAAGGTTTTCTGTCATCTGCAAATTTACTGTAACAAAACAAAGGCATGATAAAGATCTAAATGAAGTCAGTGATGTGCTCTTAAAGAAAATTTCATTATAAGGATATAGGTACGATTGAAATGAATTTATAAATTCTCAGAGCTTCCTCTGGAAGTTTATTCTGAGTCTCAATTTTAGAAGAGTTATCTTACAAAACATCAAGATAATATAAAACTATTACAGTAAAAAAATGGTGTTGACATAGGGAAAGATATATAAAACAAAGTAACAGCAAATCAAAAACCTAGGAGCTCAGAAATGGGATCTTGTTTATATTCATTAAATCAACAAATATTTAATTATTATTTATTGTAAGTCAGGAACTGTTCTTTAAGCTGTGAATACATTAGAAAGCAAAAGTGATAAAATGATGTGTCCTTCTTCCAGAGTGAGAAATAAGAGTACAGTTTCTAAATAATGAGGCAATAAATTTGAGAAAAGTGAAATTGATTTCTACCTAATGCTATACACAGAGTAACTAATAACATTTAAATTTTTTTAAAGGAGACACACAAAAACACCTATTAAAAAAATGGGTTAGTGTTTCAATTCTGACAGGAAAGAGCTGGGAAGTCATCACTCTCATCCTACCAATAAGAAAAAGGTACAGAAACTGAAAATGAATGTTTTTTGTTGGACCCGTGAGAGAACTGAGGTCACAGGAAAAACGGCCACACCAAAATCTGAAGAAACATGCATATCAGGAGAGATACAGCAACCAAGATCTGCTTACGTACAGCAGAAATTGCCGGAGTCATAAACTGGTAGGAACACTTAATTAGTAAATCAATGAATTGAGATTGAATGTGGATTAAAGTGCAAATGATACACCCTCGGGGGGACACAGATGTAGGGGTGCTCTCATACTTTCATGGTTCCTCATGAGGATCTGAGAAAGATCCTTTCATGACTCTGGCAAGGCAAGGGAAAAGTAGCCATTTTAAAGTATGTCCAGAGACGTCTACATAAAAAGGACTACTCTCCAGGGAAAGGCTTTGCCTAAGCACAATTCTGAAACATAATCCCAGCCCCTTCTAACTTTCCTTTCTATCATAAGGGGAAAACAAAAACATAGCCAACAAGGGTAAGGTTTTTGAGGAAATTGGCTGGGAAGTATGCAACAAGGAAACAGAAGACGACTCAGGAGAATTAAAGCTAACCATTGGAGAAACATTCACCAGAGACAGGCCACTAAAAGAATGAGCTATAATTGGAAGAAGGTAAAATGACCCCCCAAAAACCTATAAAACATGCAGATGCATATTATATTCAAATTTCAGAAAACCAAAAACTAAGAGAATATATTGGAAGAAGACAATAAAAGCACAGAAAACACAGAAATGTGTAACAAGAAAAGACTTAGAAACTACAATTAAAAAGAAAAATTTCCAAAATGGATGGCAGATATCAAGCCACATAATTTAAAAAGACTATATAAAGGACAAATGGAAGAATTTTGAAAGTAACTAGGCACAATATATTTTTTAAAGTTAACAAAGACAAATCTTTGAAGAAGCTAGAATGAAAGATACATTGTTCAAAGGAAAAACAGTAAGCTAATTTCTCTAAAGAAATAATAAAAGGCAGAAGATAATGGAAAGATATCTTTAAAATTCTGAAAGAAAATAACTGCCAACATAGAATTGTAGAACCCACTAAACTATAATTCTAAAATGAGAGTGAAAAACACATGTTCAGAAAAGTAAAATTTGAGAGTTATCAGCAGATCTGCAATAGTGGAATAAAACAATTATTAGAAAGAAACAAAATTGAAATTACTTGCAGAGCTTATGATTGTGTACACTGAATTAATACATATGATTAGAATTAATAATCAATTTAAGCAGGGGTGATTTATACAAGGCAAACATAAAAATTGTATACCTATACACTTGGAAAAATGAAATTTAAATTTTTATTTTTCCATAGCATTTAAACCCTTGAGTATTTAGGAATTGAAACAAAATATGCCCAGGATCGCTACAGAAAACTATATAACATTATTAAGGGAAACAAAGAAAACCTGAATAAAATAAAACAAATATATGAATTGAAAGACTCAATATTGTAATAATCTCTAATCAGTCCCAGTGACCCCAATATTATTTTAACAAATACAGTTTCTTATACTGTGAAAGTCACCATTCTACATGCTTTACAAGAATTGACATTTATTTTGCATAACAACCCAATAGCATAGGTATTATTGTCACTCCTATGTTATTGTGAGAAAACTTGTACACAGAGATTTAAAAAATTTGTCCATCATAAAGAACTAAAAAGTTGGGTAGGTAATCAAACTAAAGCCTTTGGTTCCAGAGTCTCTTCCATGAATCAGTATATGATGCTATCTCTCTAGAGAGCGATGAAATTTTATATATATATATATATATATATATGTATATATATAGACACACACATATGTATAATATATGCACAGAAATAGTTATAACTTTAGATAAAATGTATACACATATGTATAAAGGTATGTATGTGTATATATATAACTATATGTGTATATAAATATGCACAAATATATACATGTATACATATATGTATGTGTGCATGCACACATATGTATATATATTTTTTACATGAGACCAAAAATAAAAATGATGAAGTTGAGGACTAATTGATTTGATCACTGTAAAATTATTATGATTTTTAAATCAATAAAAATAATTGCTAAATTAAAATCAAACTTTGTAAGACAATTGTTGATATATTGATTTTAAAATATTTACCATTCATTTACAATTAGCAAAACTGCAATGGAATGGATAAAATTCAAAGTAAAGCTATTTACAATGCAAGAAATGGAAATAACAAATAAATATTTGAATTACTTTTCCTCTTCTTATAATTAATGAACTGCATATCAAAATAATTCTTTACTATTGTACTCATTGAATTTTTTAATGATAAATAATTAAAATATCCAATGTTTTACATTTGGAAAACATATTCTCTTGTAAAATTTAAACAATCTTTATGAATGGCAATTTTATAATACAGATTCTTAAGTGTAATAAATATACAAACCTTTGGTCTTAGAAATTCCACTTCACGCAATAAAGAATATATCAAAAGTATAACCAAATATGCATACATATACTTATTCATGGAAACATTACTTATAATGGAAAATGAAGAAAATAAACCTTAATCCCCAATTATAGTGGGTTGACTACATAAATTAAGGTATATTCCTATGCTGAGATGATGTAAGTTCTGATAAATTATGCTTTGCACCTGTGTTGATATGGACAGTTATTCATAATATATTTTTAATGTTAAACAAAGTTAAAGATTATATGTTTTATAATACAATTTTATTTGAAATACATATGTATTTATCTTTTCATGCAAGTCCCTCTCACTTATTCTCCACAGTCTGCCTCGGTCAACTATGTACACCCTTCTTTCCATATGGCTTCACAACCACCTGAGGTATCAGATTTAAAAAAGAGATACTCAAGAGTTAGGGTTTCTCAGCTTGGGTTCTTAATGACTTTGACTTTCAGATCAGCACTTTTGAGTTTCATGAAAATTTCTTCAAAAATATGGTTTTGCATTCAGAAGTATGGCTTGTTTCAACAATATGAGGCTCATTTAAAATATTATTACCATGTCGTCTGAGCAATTCAATGAAAAACCATTAATATTATTAGATTATTGGAATGGATTTTTAGAGGGCCATAAAGAATTTCTGAGACAACATCTTGGCACTGCATGTTCCTGTTCCATTGTTATCAGTAGAAACTGCAGAATAAACTCTCATAAGATGGAGAAAATATGGCTAACAATGATATGATGTATGAGATATATAATAAAATAGACATATAATGAGGAAATAACTTATATTTGTACTCAGTAAAAATGATTTAAAATGCTCTGACAAATCGAACCGACTTATAAATTCAACTTGTAAAATAACAATTACTTTTTTCCTGAACTATTTTGTCTGTGGCCACCAACTAAATGGGTCACCAAACGCTATCCTGTGCCATAATATTTGATTCGGTGATTGATTATATATAGTAAACTCTGACGTGTCAAAATGAGTTATTGAGACTGTAAAAAAGAAAACTATTAAACATAGGAAATAAGATAAAAACTACTACTCCATCTTTCTTGGGACACATCTTTTCAGGTTAGTACAAAATAAGTAAATGAATACTATGTGTCATTCCCAGTCCATCCCTCTGGACTGGGAGTTTGGGGCTGGTAGATACAAACTGTTACATTTAGAACGGGTAAACAACAAGGTCCTAAAGTATAGCACAGGGAACTATGTTGAACATCCTGTGATAAACCATAATGGAAAAGAATATAAAAAAAAAAGTATAGTTAAAAAATACTATGTGTGATTGTTTAGCTCAACCAGAAAAAACACACAAAAAGTGAAATCCATAAAAAAGATTGCAACATGTTTATATTAAATAATTAAGAAGTTATAATTAAGCTTTCCATTACTTTTGCTGTAAGACTTTGATCTAACATTCATTTTGTGGTAATAATTGTAAACTTGAGGCACACACTAATTTAGGTATACTGTTGTAATTATATAAGCTGCCTTATATTTTTATTATTACTAAATATTATTTTCAGAAAATACAAAAAGAATAAAAAGCACCATATGACATCAAACAGTAAATAACCTTGGATTTGAAAGTTTCATGATAAAGCAGATTAAAAAAAAGAAAAAAAAGCACTATTTCCCAAGAGCTTGGCATTTTTTATTTATGGAAAGCATTAACCTCAGTAGAAAACTTCTTTATTGATTTATCTTTATTGGAACACACAAAAAGAGAGAAAAATCTTTTCCATCAAATGAAAGAAGACTGAATTTAACTATTTAAATTGATTGTATACTTTAGTGATTTTTTTATTCCAATAAAAGTATTTACTGCTAGACAATTTGAAAACCGTTTCATTACTTCACAGGCTATTTCAGCTGCTAGCGTTTTATTTAATGGAGATTAAGTAGAAATGGAGAAAAATTATGATTTTCATTTTTTAAAAACAAAAAATTTTCCAAGCATTACAGATTAACCTGTGTAGTGATTAATTACACAGGTCTAGAGTCAGGCCACGTTGGAACAGACTTACCACTCTTAAAATATTTTTGATTCAAGACAAATTTCTTAGCCACAGTTTTTTTCACAATCTGACAATAGTGATAAATATTGACTCATACTTCTAAGAGTTTTATTTGTTTCTTTGGTTTGTTTTTTTATTGAATTCTTTGTAGTTTAGAATGCATATAATTTGTTTAGCACTGTACGTGGCAGTTAGTAAGCATGTAATAAATGCAAGCCAGTTTTTAAAAGGGCTTATTTGGCAAAGTAGGTTTGAGAATGTGTTAGTTCCCTAGGGCTGCCATAACAAAATACCACAAACTAGGTGGCTGAAGCAATAGAACTTTATTATCTCTTGAAGCTCTGGAAGCTAGAACTCAAAAATCAAAATATTGGCAGGGAAATGATCCCTCTGAAATCTGTAGAGGACAATCTTTTCTTGCCTCTTCCTAGTATCTGGTGGTTTGCAAGAAATCCTTTGGCATTCCTTGGCTTGCCGCTGTAAAACTTCAATCTCCGCGTGCGTCATGACATGGTATTCTCCTCTTAAGTGTCTGTGGCTCTGTATCTTTTTTTCCTCTTCTTGTAAGAACACCAGTCATAGTGGTTTATGGGTTTACCTTACTCCAGTATCACCTTATCTTAACTAACTAAATCTACAATGACTTTATTTCCAAATAGGTCACATTCCAAGGTGCTGCATTTAGGATTTCAGCATATCTTTTTTGGGGACACAATTTAATCCATATCTTGAGGCATTATGAGTGCTCACATCAGTTCAAGAAGTTTTTGAAGGTGAATAACGTGATATTAGGATCAATTTACAGGGGTAAACTAAAGATCTTGACAAAACTATGACAAAGGAATATTTAATTTAATGTCTAAGGATATCTGATTAGTAAAGTGAGACTAAGAACTGGGTTTCCTGAATCTGTGGCAAGTGTTCTTTTTACTAATCTACTTGGGCTCCAATCAACAGTGATAAAGGGAATAGGCAGATAAATGTCATTCCACTTCCTGTTTAGTTGACTTCTGTTTTTTCTGTCATTTCATTTATTCATTGTGTTTCTCAGGCTAATGCAATTTTAGTTGATATTTTAAATTAAAGCAGCCTTTTGAACTTAAAGTCCTTTACAAATTATTTATTGTGCTTTAGAACAGATCTCTAAAATTTAAAAAAAAAAATCTTAGTTTCCTTACCTATAAAATGAAGATAATTATTATACATGACCATTCTATAGACTTAAAAGGGTCCAGTAAGGTTGTACATAAAACAAATCAGTTAATAATAGTAAGTGTTTAAGAGTGTTTAAATAATAAATATAATGGGTTTTTGCCTATAATATTACATGACTTGCTTACACAACTTATATTTGTTTATATAAGATACATTTTATACTATATATTTATATGTAATCACATATATTTCAACCCCTTGTTTTTTAATATAACAACTTTATTGAGATATAATTCACATACTATGCAACTCTCCCATTTAAGGTGTACAGTTCATGATTTTTAGTACATTCACAGAGTTGTGCAAACATCACCACAATCAATTTTAGAACATTTAAACCACCCCGCAAAGAAACTCAGTATCCAGAATCAGTCATTCCCCATTTCCCCTCAACCTCCCCAGCCCTAGGCAACCAATAATCTGCTTTCTGTCTCTATGCATTTACCTATTATAGACATTTCATATAAATGGAGTGATACAATATGTGGCATTTTAGGACTGGCTTCTTTTCATATGTTTTCAAGGTTTATCCTTGTTGCATATATCAATATACCATCTCTTCTTAAGGCTGAATAGTATTCCGTTGTTGCATAGATGCAGTGCGTTTAAACCCATTCATCAGCTGATAGAGATTTGTCTTTTCCTACTTTTTTACTGTTATGAACAATGCTGCTATGAACAAGTTTTGTGTGGATATGTTTTCATTTCCTTTAGGTGTATACCTTAGTGTGGAATTGCTGGGTCATTTGGTAATCCTACATTTAACTTTCTGAGAAATTTCCAGATTATTTTCCAAAGCAATTGCACCATTTTACATTCCCACCAGATGTATATGAGATTTTTGCTCTCTCCACATCCTTATCAAAACTTTTTGTTGTCTGTCTTTTTGATTATAGATAGTCGAGTGTGTGTGAAATGGTATCTGATAGTGGTTTTGATTTGCATTTCCTTGATAGCTAATGACTTTGAAAATCATTTCACATGCTTAATTGCTGTTTGTATTTTTTGTGTGGAGAAATGTCTATTCAGTTTCTTTGAACATTTTTAATTGGCTTGTCTTTTTATTATGGTCGTACTTGTTCTTTATATATACTAGATACAAGTTTCTTATGAAATACATGATTTGCAAATATTTTCTGTTTGTGTTGTATTTCCACATTCTTGATAGTATCCCTTGAAACATAAATGGTTTAGTTTTAATGAGGTAAATTTATCATTATTTTTCTTTTGTCACTTGTGCTTTTGGTGTCGCATCCAGGTAGGCTTTCCCTAACCCAAGGTTAAAATGATTTACTTCTACATTTTCTCTAAATGTTTTATGTTTATAGTTTCAGCTCATACTTATAAGTTTATGATCTGTTTTAGTTCATTTTTGTGTATGGTGTGAAGAAGAGGTCTCTTATGGATTGAATTGTGTCCTCCAGAAAGCTAACACTCAACACTTCAGAATGTGATCTCATTCAGAATTAGAGCTTTTTAAGATGCAGTTACTTAAGATGAAATTAAACTGGAGTACAGTGGGTCCCTAATTTGGTATGACTGGAATCCTTATAAGATGAAAATAACCTCACTTGAACACCGAAATACACAGGGAGAACACTATATGATGACAGAGACAGAGATTGAAGTGACACAGCTTCAAGCTAAGAAACACCAAGGATTCTTTGCCATCACAGGAAACTGAAAAGAAGCAAGAAAGAATTCTACTCAGGATCTCAGTGGAAGCATGCTCCTGCCAACACCTCAATTTCAGATTTCTTGCCTCCAGAGTTGCGAAAACACATTTCTGTTGTTTTAAGCCGACCAGTTTGTGGTGCTTTGTTACAGAAGCCCTAGAAAACTATTACAGATTTTAGTATCAGGAATTGTTCTACTGTAATGTGGAAGTGACTTTGGAATTGGGTAATGGATAGAGTTTGGAAGAATTTTGAAGCACTTGATAGCAGAAACCTAGATTGTAGTTTTTTGCAGAGATTTCTTGCAGAGATTTTTGGTAGAAATATGGATGTTTAAAGTAATTCTGGTAATGGCTCAGAAAGAAATGAGGAAAGCTGTAGAGAAAGCTTCTATTATCTTGAAGAATACAGGAACGGATTGTTGTTAGAAATATGAATGTCAAAGGTGCTTCTGGGGAAGATTCAGATGAAATGAGGAACATATTATTAGAAACTGTAAGAATGGCTATCCTTATAAATGGAATAAAACTTGGCCAAATTATGTTCTGCTGTTCAGTGGTGGAAAGTAGAATTTGTAAGTCAAGAGCTTGGATATTTAGCTGAGGAGATTTCCAAGCAAAGTGTGGAAAGCATAGCCTGGTTTCTCTTTGCTGCTTATAGTAAAATGTGAGAGCAAAGAAAGAAATTGATGAAGGAACTATTAAGCAAAAAGGAACCATAACCGTTATTTAGTTTTCAATTTCTTTCAACTATATTTGATAGCTTTCTCTTTACAAGTCTTACTCTAATTTATTACTAAATATTTTATTTTAAGACTTTTATCTATAAATTTATGTCATCTGCAAGTGATCAGAGATAGTGTCACCTCTTTCTTTTCTTTCATTTCCGTGTTTAATTACCAAGGCTAGAATTTCTGGTAAAATATTGAACAGAAATAGTAAGAACAGAATGTTTCCTGTATATTTCTCGTCCCCATTCTTCCTTCTTATGCTATTTTATATACAAATATATGAGCCCAACTGTACATTTTTGTAATTATTACTTTATATAATTTTGTCATTTAAAGAAGCTGAGATAAAAAAGCCAATAACAATATATGTATCAAGTTTATTTTATTAACCTTAATAATTCTGATTCTCTTCATTTGTTCCTGAGGATTATAGTTACTATCTAGTATCATTTCCTTACTCCAATAAAATTTTGCTCCCTCTTCAACTCTTTTGCACCATTATTGTCATTATATTGAAGTTTTATACATTATGACTCCAACAATGTAACTACATACATATCATTTTCTACAATTATTTTTAAAATCAGTTAAGAGAACAAATGAGAAAAGATATGCATTCATAATTACCTATACCAATATGTTTCATATATGTTCAAAATACTGTCTATGGTCATTTGCTTTCACTCTGAAAAACATTCTTTCTTATTTCTATAAAATGGGTCTGCTAGAAATAAATTATTTTGCCTTTTATTTATTTATTTATTTTGTTTGTTTATCTCTGATTTTCTTTACCCAGATTTTATTTGTCCTCATACTTTCTTTTATTTCTGTAAGGACGTTTACTTTAATTCCTTGAAAATATTTATAAAACTTACTTTCAATTATTTGTTAAGTTCAACATCTGGGCACTCTCACAGGCATTTTCTTGTGCATATATATATATATATATATATATGAGGGAGCCCACGATCCCCTCTTCCTGGAGCTTGCTGCAGCTGTTGTTTGCTTGTTTATTTGTTTAATGACTTGTCTGGAATACTTTAGTAAAGTCTATTTCCTCCACAATGTGAAGCCTGTGATGTCCTTCCTCGTAGTATACAGTCTTGGGCTTGTGCAATTACTCCAAGATGACAGTGATTTTAACAATCTTCTCCTTGATTGACTCTTCTTCTGATCTCTCCTTTTAACTGTAGGCCTTTGTTGGTATCATATCCGTCTGTTAGGCTCCACTATTTTATGGATCATTGCTCTATTGTTTTTGATAGTGCCTTGGGGCATAAATTGTTCCACAATCTGATCCAATTAAATTTGGTACTTTTTGTATGGATAGTTTCTGAGGCCTATCTGTGAGGTTTGTTTCGACCCTAGGAGGCCTCTTCTTAGCTGTGTCTCTCCCTGGTTCTCTCTAATAAGCTGGCTTACTACTTAGTTTGTTGCTCTCATGGAGCTTTCCAGCTTTCTTTTAATTTCTTACCAACAAAATCTCCACTGTTTAAAAGAATGCTCTCAGGCTTCATCATCCCCACCGTCTGCTCCAAACAAAGTCAATTCCTTAACTTTGTGGCTCTCTGTTCTAATGACTTGACTCTCTTCATGGAAAAAAAAAAAAATCTCTGAGCTACTGATCTGGGGCTGGGGCAAGGACTGTAGCACCCATCTCTTGGAGTGATGCATCTGCTTTATAAACAGGGGTGCTGGGAAAGGTGGTAGTCTCTGGTATTCTTGGTTTGCCTCTCCCAGGGTGGATCCTCCAATCAATGAGTAAGTTCAAAAAAAGGAAATCAGTGTCTCAAATTTCTCTGCTTCTCAGAACTAGAACAGAGCCTCTGCCATATGATTTGGGATTAAGGAGGAAGGGGACTTCCCACTTCTTGCTTATGCTTGCCTGGAACTTAATTCCTCTGAAGCTCAGAGCTGAGTGAGAAGAGAAATGGTAGTCTACCCTTTCCAGGGTTGATTCTTGGCCACACACCTGGCTGGAATGGAGTTTCTGCCACACTGAGGTGGGGTTGAGGAAGGGACCTTTTGTGGTTCAAGTGACACAGATTTTATCTGTTCTTGACAAGACTTAGAAGATTTTATTGGATAAATATTCTTAATTTGCCTTATGGCCTTAGAACAATTTTCAGAGGTTTTAAATGGCTGTCTTAAATAATTTTTACCCGTTATAGCTGTTTCACTAGGGAATAGGTCCATGAAGACTTTCAGGCAACCATTCCAGAGGTAGAATCCTCTTCAACCTATTTTTTAATATCTATACTAAATATAAAATTTTATCCAACATATTTTTAAATTAAACTTTTTTTTTAAAGAAACATTCCTAAACTGAATTAGATTAAAACTGAAATACAGAATTGTGAAAAATTCTCTCTCAGGGATTTTTTTTTAAACAATGTAATCCCTTTGAAGTCATATGAAGTTGCTAAAGGCAGACCAATAATTTCACTGAGAACTACTAGAAAATCTACACAATTTCTAAAAGCTAGCTCTCTAAAGTCATCAGCTATCTGCTGAAGCAATAAGGACTAGGATTGTTAACTTTTAAGAGATGAAATATAAATTAAAATGTTGAACTGATGGGGTTCATTTTATTAGATTATATTCAGATTCTGTGGACACAGAAGACTGAGAATGTACACCTTGTCCAGACAGAGAAATGCTGTTGGGGATCAGCGTATTTGGTGGTTCTGTGGGACTGGAGAGACAAAAAGTAGACACTTGAGGGGACAAACTAAGGAGACAGAGAAAAATATCTGACATATAATGGCATTTCTTCTAAGAAGACTGACTTCTGATAAGTTGCAAAGGTCATCCAGTGGAGAAAAAACGTTTTTCAATAAATTACCCTGAATTGATGGGATATTCATATCTATCTTTAATGCAAAATGTGTCCTATATATAAAAGTAAAACCCTAAACTATAAATTATCTGAAAGAAAATATTGGAGAAAATATATATGACCTTTGTTTAGGCAAAAATATCTTAGTTACAATGCTTAAAGTGTGATCTACAAAAGTACATATGGATAAATGTACTTCATCAAACTTAAAAACTTCTGCTCTTTGAAAGATACCATTAAGAAAATGTAAAAGAAAGCCACACACTGGGAGAAAATATTTCAAAATACATATCTTATAAAAAACATATTTAAAGTTAAAAAGAACTATCAAAGCTCACTAAAAAGGATTTAAAAAAGTAATTAATAAAAAGAAATAAAGATAAATAAAAAGAAAACAAGGAAATTAATTAAAAATAAGCAAAATATTTGAATGACACTTTACCATATAGACATACGGATGGCAAATAAGCCATTAAAAGATGTTCAACATTATTAGTCATTATGGAAATACAAACTAATTCTAAAGGAAATACTACTGAACACATATTAAA
This sequence comes from Balaenoptera physalus, assembly GCF_965194825.1. Taxonomy (NCBI): domain Eukaryota; kingdom Metazoa; phylum Chordata; class Mammalia; order Artiodactyla; family Balaenopteridae; genus Balaenoptera; species Balaenoptera physalus. Next base: position 132,877,877 of record NC_138882.1, on the reverse strand, counting down.
ATAGGTAAAATTTAAATGACTTATGATATCAATTACTGATGAGGACATGAATAAACTGAAACTCTCATACACTACATGTAGAATGTAAAATAGATAATCCACTTTAGAAAACCAATTTCTTTTGTTTGACACCAGAAGTAATAATAATAAAGGAAAAAAAAAAAACCCAGACTACATTAAGATTATGATTCCTATTCACCTAAATATGTATTACGAGAACAAAAATAAAGAAAGGCACATAAATAGTAGAAGATATTTGCAACACATACATCTGGTAAAGGAATTGTATTGAAAACATATGAAGAACTGCAAACATGTGAGCAAAAGATGGACAAATAGAAAAATGTAGTGATTTAAATTTCAATTTTATAACAAGGACATTTTAAAAAGCCAAAGAAAAGGGAGGGGGGGCATGAAAACATGCATTAATTCACTGGCCGTCATGGAAAATCACAACCCGATACTGACATATACGCAGGCAGTGACAAAAGTGAGAAAGAAGGCGGTTATAACAAAGTTTTGGTGGGAACATTGAGAAACTAGAGCTCACATAAGATGCTGGTTGAGATAGAAATTTTTTTTTATAACTTTAGGGAAAACTCACTGTTTTTATTAAAACTGAAGATAATAACTCCTAGGTATATGCTTATCAGAAATGCATATGCATGTTCATTGAAAGAAACAAATGTTATCATAATGGTATGAAACTTGAAGCAACCCAAATATTAAACAGTATTAGAATGGATAAATTTTGATATATTCATAAAATGGAAATAATGAGAATGAATATACAAAAATTAAAATGAATAAATCATTGCTATACACAATGGGATGGAAGAATCTCATTATAACATTAATGAATAAAAGAAGCCAGGCACAAAAGAGTTTGTATTATATGATTCATTAATATAAGGTTCAAAAGTAGGAAGACCTAATCTATACTATACAGAATGTGATATGTGGAATTCTAAGATGACCTGCAAGGTTCACTCCCACTCGTGAATATGCATCCTTGATTGTGGATGCGATTTGTGAAAATGATTTGATTTCTCTCTTTTTTTTTGAATTTTTGAATTTTATTTAATTTATTTTTTTATACAGCAGGTTCTTATTAGTTATCCGTTTTATACATATTAGTTTATACATGTCAATCCCAATCTCCCAATTCATGACATCACTACCACCACCACCACCCCCGCCATTTTCCCCCCTGGGTGTCCATACATTTCTTCTTTACATCTGTGTATCTCTTTCTGCCCTGCAAACCAGTTCATCTGTACCATTTTTCTAGGTTCAACTTATATGCAGTAAAATATATTTGTTTTTCTCTTTCTGACTTACTTCACTCTGTATGACAGTCTCTAGATCCATCCACGTCTCTACAAATGAACCAACGTCATTCCTTTTTATGGCTGAGTAACATTCCATTGTATATATGTACCACATCTTCTTTATCCATTCATCTGTCAATGGACTCTTAGATTGCTTCCATGACCTGGCTATTGTAAATAGTGCTGCAATGAGCATAGGGGTGCATGTGTTTTTTTGAATTATGGTTTTCTCTGGATATATGCCCAGTATTGGGATTGCTGGGTCATGTGGTAATTCTATTTTTAGTTTTTTAAGGAACCTCCATACTGTTCTCCATAGTGGCTGTATCAATTTACATTCCCATCAACAGTGCAAGAGGGTTCCCTTTTCTCCACACCCTCTCCAGCATTTGTTGTTTGTAGATTTTCTGATGATGCCCATTCTAACCAGTGTGAGGTGATACCTCATTGTAGTTTTGATTTGCATTTCTCTAATAATTAATGATGCTGAGCATCTTTTCATGTGCTTCTTGGCCATCTGTATGTCTTCTTTGGAGAAATGTCTATTTAGGTCTTCTGCCCATTTTTGGATTGGGTTGTTTGTTTTTTTAATATTGAGCTGCATGAGCTGTTTATATATTTTGGAGATTAATCTTTTGTCCATTGATTCATTTGCAAATATTTTCTCCCACTCTGAGGGTTGTCTTTTCATCTTCTTTGTAGTTTGCTTTATAAAAGATTGTAAGTTTCATTAGGTCCCATTTGTCTATTTTTGTTTTTATTTCCATTACTCTAGGAGGTGGATCAAAAAAGATCTTGCTGTGATTTATGTCAAAGAGTGTTCTTCCTATGTTTTCCTCTAAGAGATTTATGGTGTCCGGTCTTACATTTAGGTCTGTAATCCATTTTGAGTTTATTTTTGTGTATGGTGTTATAGAGGGTTCTAATTTCATTCTTTTTCATGTAGCTGTCCAGATTTCCCAGCACCATTTATTGAAGAGACTGTCTTTTCTCCATTGTATATCCTTGCCTCCTTGGTAATAGATTAGTTTACCATAGGTGCATGGGTTTATCTCTAGGCTTTCTATCCTGTTCCATAGATCTATATTTCTGTTTTTGTGGCAGTACCATATTGTCTGGACTATTGTAGCTTTGTAGTATAGTCTGAAGTCAGGGAGTCTGATTCCTCCAGCTCCGTTTTTTTTCCCTCAAGACTGCTCTGGCTATTCAGGGTCTTTTGTGTCTCTATACAAATTTTAAGATTTTTTGTTCTAGTTCTGTAAAAAATGCCATTGGTAGTTTAACAGGGATTACATTAAATCTGTAGATTGCTTGGGGTAGTATATTCATTTTCACAATATTGATTCTTCCAATCCAAGAACATGGTATATCTCTCCATCTGTTTGTGTCATCTTTGATTTCTTTCATCAGTGTCTTATAGTTTTCTGAGTACAGGTCTTTTACCTCCTTAGGTAGGTTTATTCCTAGGTATTTTATTCTTTTTGTTGAAATGGTGAAAGGGATTATTTCCTTAATTTCTCTTTCTGATCTTTCATTGTTAGTGTATAGGAATGCAAGAGATTTCTGTGTATTAGTTTTTTATCCTGCAACTGTACCAAATTCATTGATTAGCTCTAGTAGTTTTCTGGTGGCATCTTTAGGAAACTCTATGTATAGTACCATGTCATCTGCAAACAATGACAGTCTTACTTCTTTTCCAATTTGTATTCCTTTTATTTCTTTTTCTTCTCTGATTGCCATGGCTAGGACTTCCAAAACTATGTTGAATAATAGTGGCAAGAGAGGACATCCTTGTCTTGTTCCTGATGTTAGAGAGAATGCTTTCAGCTTTTAAACCATTGGGAATGATATTTGCTGTGGGTTTGTCATATATGGCTTTTATTATGTTGAGGTAGGTTCCCTCTATGCCCACTTTCCGGAGAGTTTTTATCATAAACGGGTGTTGAATTTTCTTGAAACCTTTTTCTGCATCTACTGAGATGATCATATGGTTTTTATTCTTCAATTTGTTAATACGGTGTATCACATTGATTGATTTGCATATATGGAAAAATCCTTGCATGCTTGGGATAAATCCCACTTGATCATGGTGTATGATCCTTTTAATGTGTTGTTGGATTCTGTTTGCTAGTATTTTGTTGAGGATTTTTGCATCTATCTTCATCAGTGATACTCATCTGCAATTTTCTTTTTTTGTAGTATCTTTGTCTGGTTTTGGTATCAGGGTAATGGTGGCCTCATATAATGAGTTTGGGAGTGTTCCTTCCTCTGCAATTTTTTGGAAGAATCTGAGAAGGATGGGTGTTAGCCATTCTATAAATGTTTAATAGAATTCACCTGTGAAGCCATCAGGTCCTGGACTTTTGTTTGTTGGAAGATTTTTAATCACAGTTTCAATTTCATTACTTGTGATTGGTCTCTTCATATTTTCTATTTCTTCCTGGTTCAGTCTTAGAAGGTTATACCTTTCTAAGAATTTGTCCATTTCTTCCAGGTTGTCCATTTTATTGGCATAGAGCTGCTTGTAGTAGTCTCTTAGGATGCTTTGTATTTCTGTGGTGTCTGTTGTAACTTCTCCTTTTTCATTTCTTATTTTATTGATTTGAGTCCTCTCCCTCTTTTTGTTGATGAGTCTGGATAAAGGTTTATCAATTTTATTTATCTTCTCAAAGACCCAGCTTTTAGTTTTATTGATCTTTGCTATTGTTTTCTTTGTTTTCATTTCATTTATTTCTGCTCTGATCTTTATGATTTCTTTCCTTCTACTAACTTTGGGTTTTGTTTGTTCTTCTTTCTCTAGTTCCTTTAGGTGTAAGGTTAGATTGTTTATTTGAGATGTTTCTTGTTTCTTGAGGTAGGCTTGTATTGCTATAAACTTCCCTTTTAGAACTCCTTTTGCTGCATCCCATAGGTTTTGGATCATCGTGTTTTCGTTGTTATTTGTCTCTAGGTATTTTTTGATTTCCTCTTTAATTTCTTCAGTGATCTCTTGGTAATTTAATAACATATTGTTCAGCCTCCATGTGTGTGAGTTTTTTACATTTCTTTCCCTGTAATTCATTTCTAAACTCATAGCGTTGTGGTCAGAAAAGATGCTTGATATGATTTCAATTTTCTTAAATTTACTGAAGCTTGATTTGTGACCCAAGATGTGATCTATCCTGGAGAATATTCCATGTGCACTTGAGAAGAAAGTGTAATCTGCTGTTTTGGGATGGAGTGTCCTATAAATATCAATTAAATCTATTTAGTCTATTGTGTCATTTAAAGCTTGTGTTTCCTCATTAATTTTCTGTCTGGATGATCTGTCCATTGGTGTAAGTGAGGTGTTAAAGTCCCCCACTACTACTGTGTTACTGTTGATTTCCTCTTTTTTAGCTGTTAGCAGTTGCCTTATGTATTGAGGTGCTCCTATGTTGGGTGCATATATATTTATAATTGTTGTAACTTCTTCTTGGGTTGATCCCTTCACCATTATGTAGTGTCCTTCCTTGTCTCTTGTAACAGACTTTATTTTAAAGTCTATTTTATCTGATATGAGTATTGCTACTCCAGCTTTCTTTTGATTTGCATTTGCATGGAATATCTTTTTCCATCTCCTCACTTTCAGCCTGTGTGTGTCCCTAGGTCTGACGTGGGTCTCTTATAGACAGCATATATATGGGTCTTGTTTTTGTATACACTCAGCAAGCCTGTGTCTTTTGGTTTGAACATTTAATCCATTCACGTTTAAGGTAATTATCTATATGTATGTCCTATTACCATTTTCTTAATTGTTATGGGTTTGTTTTTGTAGGTCCTTTTCTTCTCTTGTGTTTCCCACTTAGAGAAGTTCCTTTAGCATTTGTTATAAAGCTGGTTTGGTGGTGCTGAATTCTCTTATCATTTGCTTGTCTGTAAAACTTTTGATTTATCTGTCAAATCTGAATGAGATCCTTGCCAGGTAAAGTAATCTTGGTTGTAGGGTCTTCCCTTTCATCCCTTTAAATATATCATGCTAATCACTTCTGGCCTGTAGAGTTTCTGCTGAGAAATCTGCTGTTAACCTTATAAGAGGTCCCTTGTATGTTATTTGTCGTTTTTACCTTGTTGCTTTCAATAATTTTTCTTTGTCTTTAATTTTTGTCAATTTGATTACTATGTGTCTTGGCGTGTTTCTCCTTGGGTTTATCCTGCCTGGGACTCTCTGCATTTCCTGGACTTGGGTAGCTATTTCCTTTCCCATATTAGGGAAGTTTTCAACTATAATCTCTTCAAATATTTTCTTGGGTCCTTTCTCTCTTCTCCTTCTGGGACTCCTATAATGTGAATGTTGTTGCATTTAATGTTGTCCCACAGGTCTCTTAGGCTGTTTTTATTTCTTTTCATTCTTTTTTCTTTATTCTGTTCCATGGTAGTGAATTCCACCATTCTGTCTTCCAGGTCACTTATCCATTCTTCTGCCTCAGTTATTCTGCTACTGATTCCTTCTATCATATTTTTCATTTCAGTTATTGTATTGTTCATCTCTGTTTGTTTGTTCTTTATTTCTTCTAGGTGTTTGTTCTTTAATTCTTCTAGGTCTTTGTTAAACATTTCTTGCATCTTCTCGATCTTTGCCTCCATTCTTTTTCCAAGGTCCTGGCTCATCTTCACTATCATTATTCTTAATTATTTTTCTGGAAAGTTGCCTATCTCCACTGCATTTAGTTGTTTTTCTGGGGTTTCATCTTGTTCCTTCATCTGGTACAAAGTCCTCTGCCTTTTCATTTTGTCTATGTTTCTGTGAATTTGGTTTTCCTTCCACAGGCTGCAGAATTGTGGTTCTTCTTGCTTCTGCTGTCTGCCCTCTGGTGAATGAGGTTATCTACTTGATTTCTCTTTTCTGACTAGCTTACATTATATGGTAAATGTGAAAGCATTCTTCGGATTTAATTAAGGGTCTTAATTAGTTGAGGTTGAATTTATCAAATGGAAGGTTATACTGGGGGAACTTGACCAATCAGGTGAGCCTTTTAAAAAAAGATTCTAGGCTCTTGTAGCTTTGAAGGTAGAGAGATTCACTGCTGGCCTTAAAGTAGCAAGTAACCATTTTGTGAACTGCCTGTGGAGGGGATCATGGTACAAGGATCCAAGAGAGTTCTCTAGAAGGTGAGAATTATCCCTAGCTGAAAGCCAGTAAATAGTGACATGAATCCTACAACCACATGAAAGAGGACCCTGAGCCACAGATGAGATCACAGCCATGACCCACAACTTGACTGTAGCCTGGTGAGATTCTGAGCTAACTATACCCAAATCCCTGACCCATGGAGACTCTGAGATAATAAATTTGTGTTATTTAACACCAATATATCTATGGTAACTAGCTATGCAGAAATTTGAAAACAAACAACAAACAAAACAACTAATACAAACATCCAGGACAATGGTTTCCCTTGGTGAGTGGGAGGTAATGACTGGAAATTGAATCTAGTGGAGCTTCTGGAATGCTGGTAATGTTCTATTTCATGATCTGGGTGTAATATAAACGGATATTGAGTTTGCAAAAATCCATCAAGCAAGGCACATGACATATACAATCTATAAGGTATGTTTCACTTCAAAACAAGTTTTATGCAAAAAATAAAAACAAAAGCAAAACGGATATAGATATTTGTATGAATGGTGTTATTTTATATGCAAATTAAGTTTAATGCCTATTCAGTAATTCCTGAAATTTATTCTTAAGGGTTCCTAACATGGTTATATTTTTCTTAATCTTTTCCTGAGTCTTTTCAATCCTGTCACATTTTTTTCTCTTTTTTCAGTTCTGTCTTAATTTGTATTCCTTCCCTCCCCCACCCCAATATGAAAGGAATAAAATAAGTAAAAGAACTACAACTAAATTTTGGAATAGAATATTAACATTTTTATGTTTTAAAATACACTGGGTAATTTTTTTTTTTTTTTTTGGTAAGCACAAATTAACACTAATGCATTTCCATGTCAACTTTGCCAGCTGTATTGATGCTGTTTGAAATAGCTCAAGGAAACTTTACATGAAAGAGAGTTGCTTTATATTCTTGGCTCTGAATACATTTGCTCAACCCCTTTTTGAATGCTTCATTAATAAGACATAGATTCTCCATTTTTCACATCTCACCGCCTAGCCTTATATTTTTTCTACGAAATGGACTAAATTTTGTTTTTTATATAAGATATGACACATTCAGTGCTAGTGTTAATTTTCTAATATTGGTGTTTATCCCTTCTGCTTTCTTGTATTTCAAAAAGTGTGCTATGTTCTGGTAGGTGATATTTTTATACTATCTTAAGGTCCAAGATGATCACATATCTAAAATTTGAATAGACATTTTTTAGCCTTTGGCCTTTTAAGGCAATAATGCACATTAACAATCAGTTGTCTATTTGGGCCACTTTGGCTATAGCGCAATTGAGATCAAAGCAATGGTAAGGAAGCTGCCTAAAAATATCCTCCCCCACTCACTGATTTGCATATTTCACCAGTTTTTGCTAACATATTTGGCATGAAGACAGAGGAAGATTTTGAAAGAAAGGCCCAATTTAGATATGCACATTAGCAGATTTTAGTTTATCATATTACCAATGATATCTTGAATCTTGAGGATATTAGAACAAGGGGTTTAATAAAAATGGAAGATTAAACACACAGGTTCATAATCCTACCTTTATTTCCAAAAAGCCAGAAGAATTTATAAAATATTTAAACATGTTTTAAAAATACTACGATGAGCTTGAAATCAAGAAAAAGAAAACCCAAAGCATCAGGAATGATATAGTCTAGGACGGGAGTTAAAGCTTGGTGGCTGTCAGTGGATTATGACTAAACACATATTTTGGTGCCGTGGTTTGGTATGCATAGGAGAGGAGTTAAGGCAAAAGACCCCTTGCACATCAGGGAGTCCAAATTATTTGAATCTAAGAATACGTAAAGTCCTACTCTAATTAGTGAACAGATAAAAAATGAATAGATAATGACCAGAATTATTGTTTGAAATGAGTCACCTGCCCTGATCCATGAGATTAGGTAAAAGTAATCAAATAACTAAGATTAGAAATTTTTGTTTGAAACAGGTTTTGAAAAAAAAGCAGAGGAGAGAAACCGATTTCACAAACTGTCACTAACAAAGCCATTTGACATGGTTTTGCCATTTGGGACAAATCAATGGTCCAGAAAAGAGACCAGAGGAACAGTCCTGTAGATAGATTTATGTTACCCTGTGACAAAAGTAGCAGTGTACATTATTGTTATTATATTATTATTAACATTATGAATATTAATGTATGGTAATGGTACACCTGGCATTTCATTTTAAAAGGAGGAGAAATTTAACTACACACCTCTCAACATTGCAGAAATAAATCCCAAATGTGAGTTTTTAAATATATTAATAAAGATTGATAGGAAACAGTGTATTTTATTTATAAGTGCAAATTAAATATAATATAGGAAACCATCTTGGTTGCTGGATACAATTTGTTTTCTTTAAAAATATATGAAGAAAAAGAAAATTTAATCAATATTCAATTAATATTTATTAAGCTCCTACTAAGAGATAGGCATAGAACTAGATACTGAGAATAAAGTATGGAAAAACATAAACCAAGTACCTGCCCTCATACTTACATACTATTAAAGGAAAAACAAAAGTTAGATTAAATTACTACACCACAAAGTAACTTCTGTGTGGCAAAGGACATTAAAAACCAAATTCTTAAAACTCACAAAGATGATGTTGAGTTAAAGAAACCAGATAAAATAGAATATATTCTGTACAATTTAATGAATATATATGTATATATGTAATATACACAACAAAATAAATAATATATACATAATAAAATCTATATAACAAAAGTGAGGAATTACATTAATTTGGCAAAATTAAGATTTTGATAATATAAAATATTCAAGAGTGTCAAAAAATAACATTCTCATACAGCCACTTTGTACAGTCACTCTGAAGCGTAATTTGGAATATTCAGGTCAGAAACTGACCATTTAAAAATTTCATATGATTCAACCCAAAACTATAAATTTTAAAATTTGCATACATTACAACTAAGAAATTCCACTTATGAATACACAACTTAGGAAAATTAGCCTCCATTCATTCATGCAATGTGACTTTTACAAAGGTGCTTATCATTTTATTTTTTGGTAAAAGTAAGAATGGGGAATATTTAGAATGTACTTATATATGCCAAAATAATGTGGTATATTTGCAAAATTGGCTGCTATACTGCAATTTAAAAATAAATGAGAATTTCTCAAAAGCCACATGGAATAACCTAGACAAGTGGTATATAAATAGTTTCCATTTTTATTAATTAATTAAAATATTTAAAAAAACGCCATACTAAGAAATATCACTTATGGATACCTACATAAAAAAGTAAAATAATAGAATATATTATTATATATTTCAAATATTATTATATTATTTCAAAATAATGAAAGAGATTGCCTATAGGCAGATGGGAATGTGGGGGTTAGGAATTGTTAAAGGGTGCCTTAGATATATTAATAATGCTTCATTTCTTATAAAAGAGCTGAGAGGTGAACACAATTAAAACTTAGCAGTTGTTACATCTGTATAGTGGGAACATGCTAAAAATGTATATATATAGGCTTGGCCTGTTAACTCAGCTGGTTAAAAATGCATATATATATATGTGTGTGTGTGTGTGTGTGTGTGTGTGTAGATAAATAGGTATACAGATTATATATTTTTCTATATTTTCATATTACTTTAAAAGAAAGAAAGAAAAGGAAAAATTATGAAATTTCAATTTTGGTGGTTGGAGAGAATATAACAAAGAATGACTGACCATTGGTTCATGGCTCATGGAGGAAGCTATCATTAAGGGGAATTTAAGGTAAACCGTCAATTTAACAAAAGCCTTTAAAGTTACAATTTTTGGTGATAATGTAGAAAATGGCAGATTTCAGTGGGAGTATCAGATATCCAATTAAAGAAACTGTTGATTTTTGTATACCAGTGAAAGTCATTTATAACAAAACCTAGAGGAAAAACTTCCCCAAATCACAGGTGTATTGTGCTTAAGGATACACTGAAAGCTTGCTACTTTCTTATTTTATGAATTCTTTCGCACCAAATATTTGTGAAGCTACTTAGGCTCTCTTTATATAAGTCCATGATTACTGTTGATATGACTGGTGTCTTCTGCTCCTTCTTCTTGCCTTGCAGTTTCAGTATGCGAAGCTCCACACCATTTTGAGATTATCAGGCAAAGACAACACCCAAGGGTATAGAGCAGAGACCAAGGAGGCTTGATCTTTGATGACACATTTGAATTGCTAAACCCCTGGCTTAATCTCCTTAAAATTGTTTGTTATGTGAGAAAAAAACGTGTAAATATTTGCAGCTTTATTCATTACTGCTTCTAATCAATCACCTCACTGACAACATTGTGCAAGTGGGTATTTGTGGTTGGTGAGTTCCATCTTAGAGATCTCACCTGTCTTACATGTGATATAATATAAGCCTTTTCTAATATCCTAAAGCAAGTTAGTATGATCATTTGCAAAATGAACAAACTTGCTTTAACCTTGTCTTGGGAAAGACAGGAGGATATATCAATGCACGTTGATTCGTAAGCAGGGAGGAAATCCACTACATTGTGTTATTGTAGTCATAGTATAATTGCAGAGTGGATGACCAGGTAAATGATATATATATCCACGAGAAAGAGCATTTCAGAATATTACATAAATCTTTTGGGGTGAGCTTGAACATGCACTGAATGGTACAATGAAAACTTTTTAGGTCTTGTCGGCTGGCCTGGTTTGTAATCTCTGATCAGTTGTCTGACTTGAGCAGATTTATCAGCCTCAGCTTCTCATCTGTAAAATAAGGTAATAGCCTTATTTCACAAGGTACTACATGGAAAAAAACATATATACATATAATATATTGATAGATATAAATATGATAGAAGTATTGTTATTTTTACTTAGCCCCTAGTAAATATTTATACTGGCTTTTTTTCCCTTCATAGAAAATTAGTTTATTTTAAGAGATAATTTAAAAATATGACTCTTAAGCAGATTCATTGAAGAAATTCCCACTTCTCTCTAGTCAAATATATTTTAGTATTTCCATAAAGCAAACTCTTGTTAATCTCAGGTTCTTTATGGTAATAAACATAACAAAAAAATTTTGATTCCTTTTGCTCAGGATGTTATCCAGTGAAGGCACAGAACAACAAATGTAAGTAGCATTGGGTATGAAGAAAGTATTCGTGAAGATTTACAAAAATTGTACTTAATTATTTGAAGTTAAATGAGAGAGATATAGAGACCAGCTTAAAGAAATATTTTTGTCTTCCTCAATATCACTTAAAAGTACAACAAATATGCATGTATTCCAATGGTCAGTATATTTTAGAAGCCAACTACACATAACAGGCACTAGGTATAAAATAAGTACAGCTCAGGTTAAAGCCTCAAATTTTATTTAGTGAGTAGTCATAGGAGGTGAAATGTGGGGTAATAAAAATCACAGATTGCTACCAGGATCCAAAGAAAATTAAGACCTATTAGAATACAGAGTGGTTATGGAAGACTGTAAGGAAGGTTGTATTTATTTGATTCTGAGGAATGGTTATTTTTGGAAAGATAAGGTGAAATCAAGAGCAGTCTCTTTTCCTGATTTTATTTTCAAAGAAAGAGCCATTTACTTGTTGGTTCCTTCTAGAAACCTTTTATTCACAGCATAGTTTGGAAATAATTATAACTTGCAGAAAAAACAAGCAAACAAAAAACATTTTCTCATGACCATTCTGCAAAACAAAAACGTTGTATTTTTTTAAAAGTTAAAAACAAAACAAATACACTCAACTGAGAATTTTTTGAGAGGCAGTTTGTTTCGTTGGTTAAGATGTAGGTCTGTGAGCTGAAAGAACTAGTTTGAGTCCAGGCTCTATCACTTACTAGATATGAAACATTTTATTAGTTATGTAATCTCTGTGTATATCAGTTTTCTCATCTGTAACATGGGATTGTTTTAAGTGTTAAATGAGTTAATGATGTAATGCAGCACCTGGCACATGGTAAACAATTAATAAATCTAAGTTTATGCTATTTTTCTAGTTATATCAGGAGAAAAAGCCTATTTATCATTTCATATCATTGCTTTGCTTAATGTTTGTACTCTTAATTATTTGGGTACTAATAGTTCTTGCTAAAAGTGTAACATGGGTAGCACATAATGTAAGCAAAGATTTAAGAGGAAACAATTCTAAATCCTCTTCAAAATGGTAGTTAGGGTTGAAACGTATAAAACCAAATTTTGAATCACTAATACCTATAAGTACTGAATATCAGTTTTTGACTTCCTTCTTTCAAGAAATAAAATTAAAAAATCAAAGATGCCATTGTGACACAAATCAATATCTTCATATAAACAAATTTTCTTAGTAGTCATACTACACAAGAATACCCAAAAAATAGAACAAAAATATTGGTAGTTCCCTTAAAATATTTTTTTAAATAAAATTCTTTCTATTTTAGTGGTGCTACACAGACAATTACATTGGGTCCACTGGAATAAGTCAAGATGCCATCATAAGTGAATTCTTTTTAGAACTTAGAATGTGTTTATTGCTATTTTCATGGAACCTATTTTGCTTAAGGCAAGATACCATTGTTCTTGTTGTACCTAGAATTGTTCTTGGTACCTGGTAGTTGTTCAATGAATATTTGTGAAAGAATGAAAGTTCAAAGTAAATGATACTTTGAAAATACTAAACTTATGGGTTTTCATTTCTCCAGTGTAAATCATATTCCTGGCAACAATTCTTACATTACTGCTCAAGGAAGAGACAGGAGGTCAAACATTATCTCACAAAAAAGAAAATGACATAAACAGAGTTTTTTCCAGACAGTTAAAGAAACACTTTTTGAGTGATGAGAAATTTTAAGAAGAAGAGATGCTTGGGGAAACAAAGTAATCCAAATCTCATTTGACTTGATTTTACATTAACACTTAAAATTCTGAAGGATGATGTCCAGGAGAGACATGTATACAAAGCAGAGACCATGTTGCTTCGCTTCCCATTTGATAATTTTTGCCAAATAACGTTAACAACATTTTAGATTTTGTGGCTTCTAAATTCAACAGAAATACTTGGACTTTTTTTTAAAGGTTTCTAGGTTCTATCCTTAACATACTAGCCCAGTATTTACCTTTAATAGTTCTATCAATTATTCCAGTGCACTGTCTATGTTTGGGAACAAATGGTCAATTAAAATAGTAATGTTGTATAAAAGGATCACTCTCTTTGGATCTTTGCTAATCAGTGTCACTTAAATGAATTATGGACATGAATATCAGAAGGCATCATACTTCTAAACATATCACCGTTGTTTTACCTAAAAAAAAAAAAAAAGAATTTGAACATTCAACATTTTGAATAATAACTGCAAAGATTAACAAATGCAAATTTCAATCTTACACTTCAAACTTAGTACTTGTTACTTTATAATAACGTGGTCTAAATGGAATATGTTATCTTGATACCTTATAAATAGATCACACAATCTAAATATAAATATTTATTTTAAATTATATTCTGAAGATGTCTTAGTTCAGGCTGCTATACCAAGATACCCTAGATTGAGTGGCTTAAACAGCAATTATCTATTTCTCACAGTTCTGGAAGCTGGAAATCTGAGATCAGAGTGCCAGCATGGTTAAGTTCTTGTGAGAGCCCATGTCCTGGCTTGTAAATAGCTACCTACTCATTATATCCTCATATGGCCAAGAGAGGGATCATCTCTCTTGTGTCTATTTTCATATGGCACTAATCCCATTCATAAGAATTCTACCTTCACAATCTAATTACCTTCCAAAGGCCCTACATCCAAATACCATCATATTGGGAATTAGGCTTCAACAGATGAATTTGGGGCAGTAGGGGCAGGCATAAACATTCAGTCACACCAGAGGACCATTGGTGTTAATTTTTTTTTTTTTTATGAGAGAATTCTATGGGCAAATATTTTGGGGGAAATATCACAAATTAAATTCATCTTTGAGCTAGTCCCATTGCAAATATGACAGGCTCTGTGACTTCCTTCAGTTAAAACAAACAAACAAAAAACTTTAAAATTGTCATTTGGACTTATTTTTTTCCTTGCACACCAAGAAAATTCTGTATTAAGTGGACTCAAGTGTCACCCATAACACACTTTTGAGTACAATGATTTATGCTATTAATTTTCAAACCATGTTCCAAAGAACCCTAGGATTCTATGAGGCATTTCTTTGGTTTCCAAGGACGAAAGTATGATCACTATGTTTATGTTTAATTTATATCTGATCTGTCACCTCAGACTATGTCTCAATATCACCACAGAAGCTGAGCTTCTAAAGCATAAGAAATTGCCCAGCAGGGTTTCCAAATTCCAAAAGTTTAAGAAGCATTGATGCAGATGATGAAAGCTAGAAATCTGAATATTAATTTCATCTCTGTCATTTACTGTGCAATCTGAAATAACTAATTATTTCAGAGTTATTATCTTTCTTTTTTTTTATATTTGTAAGTAAGCTAAGAAAAGGATTCCTTTGTCCTATTGTCTTACATTTAAAGTTTATTGACAATTATTAAGTAAATTATTGTGTATATTAAAAAATATTGACTAATAAATGCTTGTAAAGCACTTAGTAAATAGAAATCACTATGTAAACACATATTAAAATCATTATATAGAAAGAGAAAATAAAGATGTAAGCATCATATGACAAGAAAAGGCAAGCAAAATTCTGAGGTGCTCTCATATTTCATAATTAACAAAAAGTATGTACTGGAAACTTTAATGCTTGCCTAAGTAAACATTAAACAACTTTTTTTTACAGCCATTCATTTACATAACTCTTAGGTAGAGCATATTTAGCCTTCTAATGGATAATACTAATGTTAATGGCTATCATATTCTACATTTACATAATATATTTATTTTGCTGTGCTGAGAGTACTTTCACAACATTGATATCATTTTTCTTTTGATGATGTTCTTGTGAGGTAACAGCGCATGTAGCTCAGAAATAGATCTAAAATATAGACTAGAAAACAGTGGAGATAATCATAACAGGAGAAAAGTATTTACTAGTACACACAAAAAAGTGCTAACTTAATAGTTGTCCTACTTTAGAAACACATGAAGAGATGCACAGAAAATATTTTATAAATTTAAGATGGCAAGTATTTGTCTTATTTTTCCTAACACTTATTTGACCTATGTGCTTAATTTTTGTTCATGCATCACTTGCCCTATTAAATAGATATTTTCCATAAATAAATTGCTCTTATTTATGGTAAATTGTATTTATCATTTTGCATTGTATGTCCTTATATACATTTCATATCACATTTACTGATATTTGAAAGTCTCGTCTTTATAAATTGATCAAATTCATTAATTCTATTCAAGATTGATGTCTTAAATTTAAACTATGAATATTGAATATTGCTTTAATCTATAAGCACTTACCAAAAATGGAAAGAATAATAAGACATTCACATTAAAAAACAAGGCAAAGATTTTTGTGGGTCATTATAGAATAGAAAAATGTAGCAGTAGGTGAAACAGGTGCTTCAAGTTTTCTAGACTCCAGAACTGTCTGCTGCATACGTACTCTTTAAGAAGCAAAGAACTTGAACCAGATCCATTGCTTAACACCAGAAAGTGTAGGAAATTCCACTGTCTATAAAAATGACTTGATCAAAACTATGGAGAAACACTCTCAGGAGAGAGGTTTTAATAAAGCTTCTTACTCAACAAAGCTGGATCAGTATTTTTCAAACAACAAGCTGCAACCCATTATTGGATTTGAAATCAATTTAGAATGGCATAATCAGTATTTTAAAAAAATAAAACAGTATATAATAAGGAACATTAGAGTACATAACATGTAACCTTGCATATGTTTTGTTTTGTGGAGTTTATTTTCCTGATATGCACATACACACATATACAATTGTGCACCAGGTTAGAATGTAAATTGAATTTGTCTTGGTTTCTGTCAAAAAAAACTTGAAAGGTAGTGGACTTGAGTTAGTAGGAAAATATTCCAACAAGTCTGGAAAGCCCAACTTCCTTCTTAGTAAAGATATCTATGATATCAAAATTATCATTAGAATTTTATTAGGATAAAATGTCATCCTAGTTGCCTTCATATACCAGGTTTTGGACTGGAACCCTTAAGGACAGAACATTCACCATGAGAGTAGGATGGGGGTGTGTAGAAAAAGAGAACAAGAGGAAATAGATGAAAATAACCAATGTAAGACAAGCTCCCATTCACAATTAACCTATAAACTAAAATTCAAAATGCAAGAGAAAAAGCAAAACTAAGAAAGATAAAGAATACCAGATGTAAACTTATCCCAACCAAATAAAAATAATAGAAAAGTAAGAAATTACCTAAAATAAGGATATTGTGAAAGAATGGTGCTCTGGGAACACACCAACCCATACAAAGCTCTTGGTTCTTCCAATCTGAACTCCAAGTTAACAGTCTCTGTGAGCCAGGAAGCATACAAAACAATGGTAATCTAAGTTGAAGAGAGGTGTTGGCTTCCAAAGGGTTTCCAGTAGAGATATCTAAGGAAGATTTGTTTCCTCCAGGTCTCCCCTCCCCCACTGCAGAGGGAGACTAGATGTCAGCTTAGTGAAATATAAGCCTGGGAGAAGATCAGAAAGTATCATACATCATATCCTAGGAAGATTTGGCACCTCAGAGGTGTTTGGAGTACTGAGGTGACATTAAATGATCTGCATTCCCTTGTATTATACTCTAAGAAAGAGGTGGAAGGCTAGATGAGACTTTTCTGCTACTGAAGCTTAAAAAGTATAAAACAAATTTGGAGCAGGGATGCTTGCCTCAGGTACCTGCTACTATGCTCTGGCCTATGACAGCAGATACTACTTTGCCTGCCATAATTTAATATATTTTAAAAACAAATCCTAACTCAAAAAGAAAGAGGGCTTAGCAATCACAGAGAAGAGGAAAAAGGAAATTAGAGAGAGAGAGAGAGGAATATGACTGTGAAATAAAGCTGCAGAGGGAGAGAATAACATTTTCAGCAAAGGATAATAATATAAGCACTTTCCAGTGTTCAGGAAAAAAAATTCAGAAAAATAATAATATTAGAGGAATTTAAAGAAGAAAACAGTCACTGCTGAGGCTTGGAAGAGCACAAGTGATAATTATCTTGAAATACATAGCAGTATATAAAGACAACAGAATCAAAAGGCAAAAGATAATTTGAAAAGAGATTTAAAAATCTATTATATAAAATTGGGTATTCTAAGGAAAAAGAAAACAGACAAAAAAGAGGCAATATTTAAACAAATGATAGAAAATATTTTTTTGAGTTGGAGAAAGAGCAGTGTGCAGTTGGAAAAAAAAATAAACCAAGTTGCATGAGAAAACTCATTCACTCAAATACTGGTGAATTCTTGAACTCTTTGGATAAGCAAAAATTTCTTATGCATTCCCAGAAAAGAAAAAGAACAAGTTATCTTTTGGATTATAATAAAATTGGAATTGGACTTTTCATCTGTGCCACTGGAAAATAGATGGTGGAATGTTATCCCAAGAACACTAAAAGGAATGAACTGCAACACAAGAATCCTAGTCAAGACATCATCATTTTGCTAGAGTAGAATAGAGACTTTTGTTGGGGATACATAAGATTCAGAGAATAGATATCAATTATTTCTCACTATGGAAATTACTGAGATGGCTATACAAAAGTCATTCACAATTCCATTCTTATTTTCCTACATGATATGTAAAGCCTGTAAAATTGAATTCACTAATTTCCCATGTAGATAATTGTGTACATACTACATAATTCTAGCCAATGTTATTTAGCAGAAAACTGCTGTTGTCAACTATTCATTTCCCTCCTGTTTCATGCTTATAACATGAACTGAAAACTCTGGAAGTGAAGTGGTCATCTCAATACCAGCTCTTTATTCTAAGAATGACAGAGACAGATGATATTAAGATCCTGGCTTCCTGAGAGATCAAGATGGCAGAGGAGTAGGAAGCAGAGTTCACCTCCTTCCACAGAAACATTGAAAATACATCTGCAAGTGGAACAATTCACACAGAACAGCTACTGAGCACCGACAGAAGAACTCAGACATCCGAAAAGACAAGAAAACATCCATGTAACTGGGTAGGACTAAAGGAAAAAGAAAAAGAAGGAATCAGGATGGGGCCTGTGCCCCAGGGAGGGAACTGTGAAGAGGGAAAGTTTCACGTACCTTGGAAAGTCTCCTCACCAGTGGGAAGATCAGCCTGGACAGAGGGGGAGCTTCAGAGCCTAAGAGAAGAGAGCAGCAACTGGTTTCTGGAAGGCAAAACAGAGAGTCACCTGCCCAGAGGGTTGGCACCACCACCCTGTGATCCCCAAACTGAGACATTCTTCTGTCAGTGAGGGTGGGGGGTCAGACACTGAAACTCAGACTCTGGAGCTCAGTCCCAGGAGAAGGACCAGGGGTAGGTGTGGAAACAGCCTGAAGCGGTCAGGCTGTGGCAACTGAGGATGTACTAGGAAGAAGCCTGGCCTGCCAGAGAGGCAAGTCACCATTATTGGGAGGCACACGGGGAGAGAGGCGAGACCACCACAAGAGCTTCCTTCCCTGGGAGCACTCCCAGGCAACAGGACACTGCCTAAAGGAGCTTCAGGGGTGGGTGTGAGTCACAGCTGCCAACTTGGGCTCCAGAGGTGGGCATTGGCCACTTCTCTTCCAGACCTGTGGGTAGATGCCAGACCCCATCCCTGCTGACCCAGAATGGTGTGGACAACTCCAGCCACTAGAAACTCAGCCAGCAGGCTCCAGGACCTACCCATTTTGTCCCGGGAGGGTGAGGATAGCTTCAGTGACTAGGAAATCCATCAGTGGGTGCCAGAACCCACCCTGCTGTCCCAGGATTGCACAGGTAGTTCCCCCACTAGGAAATCCCCCCAGAGGAGTGGCTGAAACCACAGCTGAGCTCCAGGAGCTGTGTGACTAAGGAAGAAGAGCTGAAATCTCTCCTCATGGCTGCATGAAATGCAGAGTTACACCTCCACTGACAGCTTCCTAAATTCAGCACCTGTGAAACATCTGAAATGGCAACAAGTGCTCCTGCAGCTGAGACAGGTCTGGCTTTAGCATCTGTGGGGTTAATGGGCACGTACACACAGGGGTTGGGCCAGGCCAGAGTCTGAGATACCTCCATAGCTACCACAATGGGTCCAGGTGAATGACTACTGCAGTCCTAGAACCTGACCTCAGTGGATCTGTGCCAGTGGCTGGGGAAAACAATGCTTGAGAGTCACTGGGGTCAATTGCCAACATACCCAGAGTTAAGGTGGGCCTGAGAGCAGTGCCAACAACAGTGTACTTTGTGAGACCACACAACAGGCTAAAGGGAACACAACAAAGCACATTCACAGGTGAACAGCTCCAGAGGAGGAATACTCAGTGGCTTCTCTCTCAGTGGGATTGCTCCAATCCTGCCTACTTCACACCACACATCAGAATCACAGCTAAGAAATAGATCTGGAGGCCTCTACTCCAACAACTAAGGAGCAGACCCCCACACCTGACAGGGCAGTGACAACCACAGAGCAAAGGGGAGGCCCTAATCAATATCTAGGGCAGGCTCAGGTCACCACAATACTAATCAAACCCTCTATCAAGGGGATAATGGCACAAGCCTCTGGACCAACCTCTCACCAGGGAGCAGACACCAGAAGCAAGAGGAACTACGATCCTGCAGCTTGCAGAAAGGAGACCACAAACACAGTATGTTAGACAGAATGAGACGACAAAGAAATATGTTGCAGCAAAGGAGCAAGTTAAAAACGTACAAGAACAACTAAATGAAGAGGAGATAGGCAATCTATCTGAAAAAGAATTAAGAGTAATGATAGTAAAGTTGATCCAAGATTTCAGAGAAAGAATGGAGGTACGGATCAAGAAGATACAAGAAAAGTTCAACAAAGACCTGGAAGAACCAAAGAACAAAC
Source organism: Balaenoptera physalus (assembly GCF_965194825.1). Classification (NCBI taxonomy): domain Eukaryota; kingdom Metazoa; phylum Chordata; class Mammalia; order Artiodactyla; family Balaenopteridae; genus Balaenoptera; species Balaenoptera physalus. The sequence continues at coordinate 132,857,484 of NC_138882.1, read as the reverse complement.
AAACAGAGATGAACAATAAAATAACTGAAATGAAAAATACACTAGAAAAAATCAGTAGCAGAATAACAGAGGTAGAAGAAAGGATAAGTGACCTGGAAGACAGAATGGTAGAAATCTCTGCCATGGAACAGAATAAGGAAAAAAGAATTAAAAGAAATGAGGACAGTCTCAGAGACCTCTGGGACAACATTAAAGGCACCAATATTCTAATTATAGGGGTCCCAGAAGAAGAAGAAAAAGAGAAAAGGCCTGAGAAAATATTTGAAGAGATTATAGTCAAAAACTTCCCTAACATGGGAAAGGAAATAGTCACCCAAGTCAAGGAAGTGCAGAGAACCCATACAGGATAAACCAAAGAGGAACACACTGAGACACATATCAATCAAACTAAGAAAAAATAAATATAAAAAACCAAAATATTAAAAGCAGCAAGGGAAAAGCAGCAAATAACATACAAGGGAATCCCCATAAGGTTATCAGCTGATTTTTCAGCAGAAACTCTACAGGCCAGAAGGAAGTGGCATGATATATTTAAAGTGATGAAAGGGAAAACCTTAAAACCATGAATACTCTATCCAGCAAGGCTCTCATTCAGGTTAGACAGATAAATCAAAAGATTTACAAACAAGCAAAAGCTAAGAGAATTCAGCACCACCAAACCAGAATTACAACAAATGCTAAAGGAAATTCTCTAGGTGGGAAACCAAAGAGAAGAGAACAAAAAAGGAAGCGAAGAAAAAAGACTTTCAAAACAAACCCAAAACAATTAAGAAAATGGTAATAGGAATATACATATCAATAATTACCTTAAACGTAAATGGATTAAATGCTCCAACCAAAAGACACAGACTGGCTGAAAGGATACAAAAATAAGACCCGTATATATGCTGTCTACAAGAGACCCACTTCGGACCTAGGGACACAAACAGACTGAAAGTGATGGAATGGAAAAAGATGTTCTATGCAAATTGAAATCAAAAGAAAGCTAGAGTAGCAATACTCATATCAGACAAAATAGACTTTAAAGACTATTACAAGAGACAAGGAAGGACACTACATAATGATCAAGGGATCAATCTAAGAGAGATATAACAATTGTAAATATATATCCATCCAACATAGGAGCACCACAATACCTAAGGCAAATGTTAACAGCCATGAAAGGGGAAATCAACAGTAACACAATAATAGTGGGGGACTTTAACACCCCACTTACACAAATGGACAGATCATCCAGACAGAAAATTAATAAGGAAACACAAACCTTAAATGACCCATTAAACCAGATAGACTTAATTGATATTTGTAGGACATCCCATCTGAAAGCAGCAGAATACATTTTCTTCTCAAGTGCACACGCAACACATTCTCCAGGATAGATCACATCTTGGGTCACAAATCAAGCCTCAGTAAATCTAAGAAAACTGAAATCATGTCAAGCATCTTTTCCAACCACAATGCTATGAGGTTAGAAATCAATTACAGGAAAAAAAAACTGTAAAAAACACAAACACATGGAGGATAAACAATATAACCAAGAGATCACTGAAGAAATCAAAGAGGAAATCAAAAAATACCTAGAAAAAAAATGACAACAAAAACACGACGACACAAAACTGATGGGACTCAACAAAAGCAGTTCTAAGAAGGAAGTTTAAAGCAACTTAATCTCACCTCAAGAAACAAGAGAAATCTCAAATAAACAATCTAACCTTACACCTAAAGCAACTAGAAAAAGAAGAACAAAGAAAACCCAAAGTTAGTAGAAGGAAAGAAATCATAAAGATCAGAGAAGAAATAAATGAAATAGAAACAAAGAAAGCAATAGCAAAGATCAATGAAACTAAAAGGTAGTTCTTTGAAAAGATTAAACAAAATTGATAAACGTTTAGTAGATTCATGAAGAAAAACAAGGAGAGGACTCAAAGCAATAAAATTAGAAATGAAAACGGAGAAGTTACAATGGACACTGCAGAAATACAAAGCATCATAAGAGACTACTGCAAGCAACTCTATGCCAGTAAAATGGACAACCTGGAGTTGAGGGTGTTGGGCAGGGGGTATCAAAGAGACACAAGAAAACTTTTGAGAGTAATGGATATATGTTTATTATCTTAATTTTGGATTCTGGTGATAGTTTCATGAGTGTATACCATTCAAAACATAACCATCTTATACTTTAAATATGTACCATTTATCAATTATACCTTAATAATCTGTGAAGAAAATAAAAAAAAGACACAAATGATTTTTCCTGGATAAAAGAACCAACATGTTTTGATAGGTAATTTGATACTCTGAACACAATTCTTATATCAAAGTAGTTGTTACCAGAGGGGGAACCCCTTCCAGGGCCTCAGATTGGGCTCTTGTCTAACACTTCAAAATGAATTGTCTAAGGAGACAAAAGTACTGACAAAGCAAAATACCTTATTGGGAAGGGGCGCCTGGGTGGAGAGCAATAGGTTAAGGGAACGCAGGAGAACTGCTCTGCCACATGGCTCACAGTCTCAGGCTTTATGGTAATGGGGTTAGGTTTCTGGGTTGCTCTGGCCAATCATCTTGCTTGTGCCTGTATTTGGTCTGACTCAAGGTTCTTCCTGGTGGCACATGCATCTCCCAATCAAGATGGATTCCAGCATGAAGTTTTCTGGGATGTTGGAAGAACATATTATGGGCTGATGTCTCCTCCCTCCTTTTGGTCCCTTTTGGATTCTCCTGGTTAGTTTTTGGCAGGAGTACTGTGTTCCTTATCAGAACCTCCTGTTGTGAGACAACTCATGTAAGCAGTTATTATCGTGCCTGGCCAAGGCAGGCGGTTTCAGTCAACGGTTGCCTAACATAATTATTTGAAGTCAATATTTATCACCATGTTGTTTCATAGTGATGAATGCCAAATGTAATGGTCAGATAGGAAAAATGTCTAGATAACCACTTAGTCCGAGCACATACATAGTCAAAGATGGTTGCAGTTCAAATATGGCATTGTTATTGTCAACAGATAGTTATTGAGAATTAACTGCTCGTCTTGCAATAAATTTGAAACTAGAGATTATTTTCTATTACAATGATGCAATTCTTCCCTTAGTTTGAAACCTAAAAAATAACAAGAGCTACCTATTAAGTTAGACTGTAACTACAATGACAAAACATCTGAATCAAAAGGGAAAAAGTATCTAGCTAATTAGGGATCTGGCCATGCAGATGAAACATCTGAATGTTTGAATGGTTTTTTTTGTTGTTGCTGTTCTATAGCTCCCTGTTATTCAATTCTGTTAAAAAGTTCAGTGTATCCAAGATAGTAAGGAAATTAAAATAAATACTTTGGATCTGCATACAGAAGAAACATTTGGGTCAATAATATTCTCATTGATTTTAAATGGCTTTACATTATAATTTCTAAAGTTTTAATAAATTGGCAACTGACTCATCAATATGATTAAAGGAGTCTTTCATTTGGATAAATGAATCATTTGATCCAAGTTTAAGAAAAATCATGCTAAGAATTGCTTCTCAAACTCTAATGTTCATATGAATTAGCTAGATAGTTTGTTGAAATGCAGATTCTTATTTGGTAAGTCTGAAGTGGGGCTTGAAACACAACATTTTTAATCAGTTCCCAATTGGGTATATTAGTTTCCTATTGCTGCTATACCAAACTCCCACAAACATAATGGATTAAAACAATACACTTCTGGGTTAAAACAATATACTTCTATTTTACAGTTGTAGAGATCAGAAGTCCAAAATCAGTCTCAGAGAATTAAGAACAAAATTTTTGCAGGTCTGCATCCCTTCTGAAGGCTTTAGGGGTATATTTGTTCACTTACCTTTTTCAGCTTTTGTTTGTGTTCTTTCACTTTGCATCTTTCACCTTGCATCACATCTACCTCTGCTTCCATAGTCGTGTTCCCTTCTCTGACTCTTACAATCTTGCCTCCCACTTGTAAGGATCCCTGTGATTACTTTGGGCATACCAGGATAATCCAGGATGTTAATTTAGTATAATAACATTTGCAAAATCTCTTTTGCCATGTCATATATCTTACTCATGGATTCTGGGGATTATACTTGGATATCTTTGGAGCATAATTATTTGTCCTACAACCAGTTGATCCCGAGGCTACCAGTCCATAAGCAACACTTTTAGTAAAAAGTCTCTATAGTGAAATAGAGTCTAAAGATAATCACCTTGGTATTTCTGCTAGACAGATAATTACATTATTTTTTGGTTCTGTTGTTTATTTAAATGTAGTAAAGAAACTGAGCTGAAACCAGGGGCCTTCTGTCCTGTCATCTGAACTTAAAAAATATATATATATACGTGTATATATATAATATATATTATATATACACTTTATTTAAAGGATAATGGATTCAAAAAATATTTGATGGTGAGTAATTATATTCCTTGGATGTCATGTTTCTAAACTAAGCAGTTTTAAAAGTCTTTCTGTGAAAAATATTTTTTGTGTACAAGAAAGGGAGTGAGAGAAGGATGTGAAAAGAGAAAGAAAGGGATGGAAAGAGAGAAAGAGAGGGAGGGAGGGAGAGAGAGAACAAGAGAGCTTAAAATATGCATACTGCAGTTTCACACATAAGGAGCTTGGTAGTTACCACTCCATCTAAACAAGTAAAAAGCTAAACAGACTGTAAAATTAACACTTCCTGCATCCATAAAGAGGGGAAGACACAGGGCAAATTGCTGCCCCCGAGACTGGAGAGAGAGGCAGGTGAATACAGGTCATCAAGGCTTACCAGAGCAAGGACTCACAAGCAGAAACTGTTCTGGGAACCAGTGCTGGGGTAGGAAAGTCTGAAGTGTAATAGACAATTGCTGGAGGTTCAGTATGGACAACTCCAAGAGTTAAAAACACCAGGGGAAGTTTTTGGAAGCCTACAAAATACTGTGATATTTACCTCCAAGAGCTCCATCAGGTTCCCATAGCAAATATTGGAGAAAATCCCCTTGGGCCTCTGACAGGGGGAGGGAAAACAAACCATTTTAAAATATACTAGAGTATATTTTAAATAGACTGTTCTTTTTAACAATACCTGTTATCAGAAAAAAACTATTAACCAGAAGCTAACCTGGAGTATTATCAGAATCTAACTAAAGTGGGGAAGGGAAATATCCAACTCTAGTCAACTCTAGCCATCCTGTACCCCTAAAGCGGGTGGTGGGGGGAGAAAAAAGATGAGACATACATGTAAAGTTTATAGTCCAGAAGCATAAGCTCACTAAATGATTGAGACATAATCATAAGACTATGGTACACTTCCCCTCCCTGGCACCTCACCACCACATTACTAAAAGCCTTTTTTCAGCAGTTCCTTTTACCATTACATCATGTATGGCTACCAAGAAAAAGTTACAAGTCATACCAAAAGGCAAAAAAACCCACAATTTTAAGCAACAAAGCAAGCATCAGAACCAAACAGGCAGGAATTTTGGAATCATCAGACTAGAGATTTAAAACAAAGTGTATGATTACTATGTTAAGAATTCAAAGAATAAAGTAGACAACATGCAAAAGTAGATGACCAGTATAAGCAGAGGGTTGAAAATCTTAAGAAAGAAGAAAACGTAAATGCTAGAGATAAAAAATGCTGCAACAGAAAAGCAGAATGCAGTTGATGGGCCTACTAATTGATTGGACATGGCTGAGGAAAGAAACTCTGAGCTATAGGGTGTATCAATAGAATCTTAAAAATGTGTGGGATGCAACAAAAACAGTGCATAAAGGGAAATTTCTAGTATCAAATGCATATATTAGAAAAGAAGAAATCTCTAAAGAGAAGTGCAAATTAAATCTAAAGTAATCAGAGGACCGTTTAAAAAAAATCAAAATTTGGGCAGAAATCAATGAAAACTGAAAATAGGAAATCAATAGAGAAAATTAATTAAACCAGAAGTTAGTTCTCTGAAAACATCAATAAAATCAACAAGTGTCAGAACCAGACTAGGCTAACTAAGAGAAAATAAGAAGAGAGAGAGAGAGACAGAGAGGAAGTAAATTATTAATTAGACCCCCTAGAAATTAAAAAGGATAACAAAGTAATACTTTGAACAACTCTAAGCCCACAGATTTGATAACTTTGAAGAAATGGACCAATTCCTTGAAAGACACAATCTGTCAAAACTCACACATGAAGAAATAGATAATCTGAATAGGCCTATGTTTATTTAAAAAAAAATGAATAAATAAGTAATAACTTCAAATAAAGCACCAGATCTAGATGGGTTCATTGGTGATTTTTACCAAACATTTAAGGAAGAGATAATACCACTTCTCTACACCCTCTTTCAGAAGATAAAAGCAGGGGGAATAATGCCTAGTTTATTCTATGAGGCTAGCATTATCTGAATACTTAAGCCAGGCATTACAAGAAAACTACAGACCAATATCTCTCATGAACATAAATGCAAAAATCCTCAACAAAATATTACTAAGTTGAATCCAACAATGTATAAAAAGAATTATACACCATGACCAAGTGGAATTTATCCCTTAAAATGTTTAACCTTTGAAAATCAATTAACTTAATCCATTGCATGAATAGGCTGAAAAGAAATATCACATGATCATAACAGTAGATGTGGAAAAAACATTTGACAAAATGCAATTCCCATTCATGATTAAAAACTCTCAATAAACTAGAAATATAGGAGAACTTCCTCAACTTGATGAAGACTGTCTACAAAACCCCTACAGTAAACTTTATAATTACTGTTGAGAAATTTGAAGTTTTCCCACTAAAAACAGGTAGAAGTCAAGGAATCCACTCTCACCACTCCTTTTCAATATGGTACTGGAAGTCTTTGATAATGCAGTAAGACAAGAAAAAGAAATGAAAGGCATGCAGAAGGGAAGGAAGATGTAAAGTGTCTTTGTTTACATATGATATCATTATCTTTGTAGAAAGTCCTAAAGAAATGACAAAAGAATTCCTGGAACTAATAAGCAATTATAGCCAGGTTTCAGGATACAAGATTAAGTTTCTACAAAGCAGAAACTAACACACCATTGTAAAGCAATTATCCTCCAATAAAGATGTTAAAAAAGAAAGATTAATATACAAACGTCAATAGCTTTTCTATATACAAGCAATGAACAATTAGAATTTGATATTAAAAACAATAAAATTACTTTAGCACCCCCCCAAAATAAAATACTTAATTATAAATCTGATAAAGTATATGCAAGATCTATTTTAGAAAAACTACAAAACTCTGATGAATGAAATAAAACAACTAAATAAATGGAAATATATTCCATGCTCGTAAATGAGAAGACTAAATATTGTCAAGATATCAGTTTTTCCCAATTTGACCTATAAATTTAAATCAATCACAATAAAAATCCCATCAAGTTATTTATATGTATATTAACAAATTAATTCTAAAGTTTGCAGGGACAGGAAAGACTCCCAAGACAGCCAACACAATATTGAAGAAGAAAAAGTTGAAGGACTGACACTACCTAAAGTAAAGACTTACAATAAAGTTACAGTAAACAAGATATTTTGGTGTTGTGGTGAAAGAATAGACAAATAGATCAATTGAACAGAATAAAGAGCCCAGAAAATGGTCTAAAAAATATAGGTAATTGATCTTTGACAAAGGAACGAAGGCAATACAATGGAGCAAAGACAGCCTCTTTAACAAGTAGTGCTGGAACAACTAGACATCCACATTAAAAAAAAATAATTTAGACACAGACTTAACACCCTTCACAAAAATTAATTCAAAATGGATCATAGACCTAAATTAAAATACAAAACTATAAAACTCCTAAATGGTAATATAGGAGAAAACTTAGGTGTGCTTGGGTATGGTGATGCTTTTTTAGATGTAATACCAAAGGCATGATTTATAAAATAAATAATTAATAAGCCAGGCTAAATTAAAGTTAAAAACATCTGCTCTGTGAAAGACTATCAAGGGAATGAAAAGACTAGCCATATTGGGAGAAAATATTTACAAAAGATATATCTGATAAAGGACTGCTATTCAAAATATAAAAAGAACTCTTAAAACTCAACAATAAAAAAACAAAAAACCTAGTTAAAAAAAAAAAAGGACCAAAAACCTTAACAGACACCTGACCAGAGAAGATATACAGATGGCAAATAAGCATATGAAAAGATGCTCCACATCATATGTCATCAGAGAAATGCACAATAAAATAATGATGAGATACCACTACACACTTACTAGAATGGCCAAAATCCAGAACACTGACAACACTAAATGCTGGTGAGGATGTGGAACAACAAGAACACTCATACATTGCCGGTGGGAGTGCAAAATTGTACAGCCACTTTGGGAGCCAGTTCAGCAGCTTCTTATAAAACTAAACATACTTTTATCATAAGATCCAGCAATAACACTCTTTGGTATTTACCCAAGGATTGAAAACTTATTTGAATACAAAAGCTTACACACAGATGTTTATAGCAGCTCTTTTCCTAATTGCCAAGGCTTGGAAGCCACTGAGATATCCTTCAGTAGGTGAATGGAAAAATAAACTGTGATACATCCAGACAATGGAATATTATTCAGCGATAAAAATAAATAAGCTAGCAAGCCATGTAGAGACATGAAGGAACCTTAAATTTAAGTATATTCCTAAGTAAAAGAAGCCAATTCTAGTAGGCTACATAATGCATGGGTTCCAACTATATGACATTCTGTAAAAGGCAAAAATATGGAGATACTAAAAAGTTCAGTGGTTGCCAGGGATGTGTGGAATGGGGGAGAGATAATAGGCAGAGCACAGAGGAATTTTAAGGCCGTTAAAATACTCTGTACAATAAAATGATGGATATGTATTATACATTAGTCAAAACCCATAGAATCTACTACACCAGGAGTGAACCCTAAGATAAACTATGTCCTTTGCATGATTATGATGTGTCAATGTAGGTTCATCCTTGTTAAAAAATTCTGGTGAATGATGTTGATAATGAGGAGAGGCTATTAATGCAGTTTTCCCATCCTCTAGCCTCTTCTTTCCCACCTCCTCCTCTCATTTTTCCTTTCTTTCTCCTCCTCCTTCTTCTTCTCCTTTCTTTTCCTTTCTTTTCCTTTCCTTTCTTTTCCTTTCCTTTCTTTTCCTTCCATTCCTTTCCCTCTCTCTCTTCCTTTCTTTCTCTCTCTCTCTCTTTTTCAATTCTGTTTATTAGTGGCCACATGAATACCTAGCTTGTAGTAAATGCTCCATAGTTATCTAGCTTGCTAAGATCTAAATTGTGGGTGATTGTCGAAAAATATCAAATCATGTTTATGCTTCAATTGTGATCATTATATAGTTTCTTTTTGATTAATTAATACTTAAATTTATGCTAATAAATTATGCTGTTGTCAACTTATATTTCACAGAAAATTTCTAATTTGACCTGCTGTATTATTATTATTATTTTCCTTTTTAACTGATATTTTACACAGAAATAAAATTATGCAACTTAAAGCACAGAGGGAAAGAAGACTGAAAAAGAGGAAATAAAAAAGCATAGCCTCAGTGAACTGAAAGAAAATATCATACTGTTTATATATATGTATATTTAGAATCCTAGGAAGAGAGAAGAGAAATAGAAACAAAATTTTTTAAAAATAATGACTAAAAACGTTCCAAGTTTGTTTGAAACTATACACCCACACATGCAAGAATCTCAAGGAATTCTTCTGTTTTCTCTACTGAATATCTTCTGGTTTACTGAGGTCTCTTCTTTCTGGCCATTGGGAACTTACTTGAATGATTCAAGGCCCTGTTGAGCTCTTTTTGTTTGACCTCCTAAATTTTTACTCAGTGTGTATGTAGACTGATATTCAACCAAATACTCTAGGGAAACATTAAGCAGATTTCTAGCATTCTTTCTCTGTCTTGGTATGATCCTTGGTAGTCTGACCAGCAAAATCTAGATACCTCCTTTTTTCCAAACTCTAATCTGTGTCTCCTCAACCCACCCAAATTGCCATGTTTTGTTGGGTTATCTTCCCTTCGCTGTGGTCCAGAAATTGCCTTTAGGAAGAAAGCTGAGGATATTGTAGAGCTTTCCACCTTAGTTTCCTTTGTTTCAGGAATCAGAGTCCTGTTCTGCCTTTGTCTAATATTTGAAAACACTTGTTTTATATATCTTGTCCATTTGTCCATTTGTTTATAATGGGAGGTAATTCTGGACTATATTACTTCTTCATGGGTGGAAGAGGTATTTCAAATGCAATTTTCAAATAAATTAGGTTTTTTTTAAAGAAAGAATTAATCTTTATAGATAAAATAAATCTAATGAAGAAATCATAATTTCTAACTACTGTAGATTTCATCATATATTACACTTAATAAGTAACCAGAGGGGTTTTGTTTTGCTTTTTAAAAATAACAAATTTTCTCTCTCAGTTTATTTCAAGAGACTGATTAAACATTAATTGGAGGAATACATTTTCTTCAATATATCAATAAAACAATTAAATGGCAATTAACTTTGTAAACACATCTTCTGCTAACACTGAACACACATAATCATGTGGATCCATTTATGCATACCTTCTGAAGCCAAAATACAAGAATAACAATACTGGACACAAAACTGAGATATAATGAAGGCTTCAAATTTTACCATTTTAACTTTTAATTTTAATTGTAAATAATAATAAGGGAAGTTAAAATGTAAGTAATTTGGGCTTCCCTGGTGGCGCAGTGGTTGAGAATCTGCCTGCCAATGCAGGGCACACGGGTTCAAGCCCTGGTCTGGGAAGATCCCACATGCCGCGGAGCGACTCGGCCCGTGAGCCACAATTACTGAGCCTGCGCGTCTGGAGCCTGTGCTCGGCAACGAGAGGCCGCGATAGTGAGAGGCCTGCGCACCGCGATGAAGAGTGGCCCCCGCTTGCCGCAACTGGAGAAAGCCCTCGCACAGAAAACGAAGACCCAACAAAGCCATACATACATACATACATACATACATACATAAAAAGAATGTAAGCAGACAAGAATAGCATTAAAAATAATAATAATAAAAAAAAATTTTTAAAAAATGTAAGTAATTTTACATGGCATCTGCATCACCTATCTATTATCACCAATTAAGAGATTTATTTTACAGAATTCTGGAAAATGTGCCTGATATATACAAAATAGCATATGATGATATGTCTTTTTTCCTTAAAATATGGTTGAATGATAAAACATTGTGCAGGAATCCTCAAATCCACCCAGGAACTGGACGTTGCAAATATCAGTGCTGTTATGTTGTTATTTGAAAAAAATCCTGGAAAGATTTTAAGGAGACACAATTACCGCAGGTTTAGAGTAGAATTACCATTGATCTCTGCGAATGGTCAATTATAATTTCGTCCCTTCTTTCATACTTTCAAGGTATTGCTGGATGGCTCATTCCACGGATATGTTATCAGCTATGGAGCTAGAAATGTGACGAGGACTCAAAAGTCTCAAAAATGGATTAGATGCAGGAGCTGTGAAGGAGGGAAGAAAAGCATAATGAAGGTAAGTAACATTTCTTACAAAATGTCAACTCTTTGAAAATTAATACTATTATCTATACCCATATTTTGAAGCAAGAAGATATTATAGTATCTACTGAGACTAGCCATGTCATAGATGCCATTGTAAGTGGTATATATATATATATATATATATATATATATATATATATATATATATATAACAATTCATATGTTCTTTGCAACAACACTACTAGCAAGATATTATTATTATCTCCACTTTACATTTGAGGGAACTGAAGAACTGAGATGTTGAGTAACTTGCAAAACATCTCACAGCTAGCTGGTAAGTTCTGGAGCTATAGATAGAACAGTACAACTTAGCAGCTATCTCTACTGAAACCACAAGGCGGTGTTACTAAACATTGTTACAACTCAGGGCTCTTAAACCTGCTCTGTCCTGCTCTCTCCAATAACAGAGAGGGACATATGTAAGCTACAGAGAATATTTTAAGACTGCTCCTACCAGCATTCTCAGAGGAGTATTGCAAAGTCCTGGACACAGATGAATGCCACTCCACCTAAAAGTAACTGTTGAGATCCTGGATCCAAGGTCATATGCTGGAGCCTCCATTGAACCTGATTTCTTGGACCTCATATGCTAAGCCTTATGTGTTCTTCTTCCTTGCATTGTACCATCCCAGGTTTCTTCCTTGTACCTCAGAGACCCTATTTTTATTTTCTTTTACAATAGAAATATGTGCCTTAAAAACCAGAGTCCCAAACATTGGTAACTGAAAAATAGATTTGGTTCTAGTGTGCTGAATTTTCAAACACTTCTTTGAGGTAAGGAAAGAGCTATTATGTAACTGATATTAGGAGTGAAGGGTGTACAAAAAGTCTTCCCTCCTAAAATGAACTTGAATCTTCAATTTTAAGGTCTATTATGGCAAGAACACTGACTGCTCTGTTCACTAATGCATCCCTTGTTCCTAGAAGTTCCTGTCATGTAATGGTCACTCAATAAACATTTGCTGAATTTTGAATGAATGAATGAACACTGTAGGTAAATTAAAGGTAGAAAGAGAACACAGATAAATTTCAATAGTAAAACAAATTGAATGTTAATTCCCTGGCTATAAAAATTTGAATTTATGTATACAGAACTCTTTTTCCCCCTTTCCTTATTCAAACACTTTCAAAAGCAAATTGATTCCTTGGCCCACCTTCTGAATCCATTATTTTGTGTAGAACACTCATATGCAATTGATTTTTCTTCCACTGTAGCTTTAAGACAGTGATTATGGAAATATGGAAGAAAAATCAACCATTTGTTTTATACAAACTTTGAAAAAATAAAATCACAAAAGCTATGTAGCATCACAACTGCAATTTTCAGTGAGAAATGAGAACCTCTGGAAGAAAACTAAAATATAACATGACCAAACCTCCCTTAACAAACCAGTTATAACATTAGCAAAACTCTTTGAAGATTTATCTAATATCTAGTTTCCAGGCTATCTCCCTTACAGTTGTACAGTCAGTTAACTGAAGAATAGCTATTAAATTTGTTTTATCTAAAGTCAGATGATGCAAAATTTTTGCTCTCAGCTGAACTGTGTCCACCTTTAAACACTGAAGAAGCTTATGGCAGCCTGGTTGCTGGACTTCAAGAATACACATTCACTAAAATAAGGAATATAGATTATAGTATCCTGATAGGAATAATCCATCATATTTTACTTCAATGACACTTTGAGACCTGCAGTTTGACATTCTCTCATAGCTTTTATTCCCAAGCCTATAAAATTACTATACTTTTAGAATGCTATCTGTATTTTAAACACTGTGCTCTTTGAAAGACATATGGCTAAAATGTTCCTTATATTTTTCTCTTAAGGAGATTTTATTTTACACTCGAACTTATGTGCTAGCTCTGACAATTTTTGAAAAACTGCAAGCCTCTACAATACAGAGAAACACAAAATAAGAAGGAGGTAAAACTCATTTGTTCCTCTTTAAAAAACACACATTTCTCACTAGAAAGCAGGATGACTAAAGCTTAAATGTAAAAGTTATATAAGAAAGATAATTTGGTCAATGACTTGACATGCTCCTCTGCTACAGAGAGTGCTCTTTTGGGAAGACTGTCATTTTGGCAACATTAAGTCTGCATTTGTAGATAATGTAACAGTATCTAGTTGACCTATTGGAACTGAGATGATTCATTGAGATAATTTTCTATAACCAGATTATTAGCTTTTAACAATTATCAGGGAACATGGAGGCAGAAAAGAGAATTGAGGATGTACACATACATAGGGTTCCTGTTTTACTAAGAGGAGGTTAGGACCATTAAAAATGGGCTACGTGGAGATTACCATGCAATTAACTACACTACAGAACTCCTACCTTAACGCTTGTCTCCTCCTTTGTCACACTACATGAAAAACATTGCTAGGAAGTCATGGGAATGGTGTTGGATTAAGATACATGGATTTAGTAGTGCTCCAATAATAATATGACTATATTTCCTTACAGAAAAAATGCTAAGTATGGACATGAGAAAATTTTAGCAACTCAGGCATTTAACTAAATGGCAAGGGCGCATATTAAAGACACAACTAGAATAAGGATATACAAGAATTCGCTAAGGGCTATTATTCATTACATCCAAGTTTTTGTTTGAAAAGTATTTAGACATCAAAGGACAAAGTTTATCAGAATCACTAGAATATTTTAAAGTGTCTTAGTTTAGGCTTATTAGGTAAAGTTTAGGTATGCTAGCTAAAGTAAAAGTAATTTGTTTTCTGGTGGTTAGTAAACTGTGTATTCTCTTAGAGTTGAAATTATTATAGGAGATTCTAGGAGAGGTACAGGCGTCAAATACTCATAGCATGATCTCTGTATTTGTACCCACTGAGAAGTTAAATGTAAGAAATGCTTCATTTGAGTGTCCTTGTAGTCACTGTATTAGTTTGCAATCTTTCAATTTGCAGTTATTTGAGATGTATCAAGTGTGATGGGTTCTATTCACTAAGCTGTCCTTCTTAATGGTTGCTTCTCATATGGTCAAGGGCATACTAAACATGTTCTTGGAATGATTCCCTCTTTCAATCATTGTGCCAATAATCACTTAGAATACAAGCGGGTTCTTTTTATTTAGAACAACCAGGTGGCTGAAGAGAGTCAGTTAATAAGCAATCAGCAAAATCAAAAGCAATAATGAAGCCCTTCAAGGTTTTGTGCTATACTGCCTGATACATAATCTCTATTTTGTGAGTAAATATATGGTATGCCTAGCAGTTGAATGAGTTTGCTGATGCCACATTCCACTCTTTGTGAGTTTATTCAGCTTTGAAGATCTCACTGCCAGGAGAGATCTAACATCTGTTTGAAGGCACTACCTTCTGTTGTAGAAGACTCACTGTTGCAAAGTTGGGTTTTCTACAGATACTACACTTTTCAGTAGTGCCTGTTAATATATCTTTTATCTGTACAAAGAAGTAAGAAACTGTAACCCAAAAAGTGTATTCAATCCATTCACCTAATTTGGCAAAAAATATACATTCCGTAGTTAGAGGAATTATATCTGAAAGCTATGTTGGGACCTTTGGATATTAACTTAAAAGATATTTCATGCTCATAACAATCTAGTTTGAGTGGGAATAAAAAAGACTTCATCATGTTCTATATTACTTTTACATAGATTGGAATGTTACTTTTCTGATTACATAAGTCAATATTTCTTTTTTTCCCCTTAATATTGTTCTTTTGGGTATGCCAGATCCAGGGTCAATGTGAATAAAATTCAAAGTTTAAATCAGAAAGGATCTTCAAAAGACTTGAGGTAGTCTCCATTTCTCTACTGTATTTTAGATACATTTAGTTTTATTAGGTTATGATTGTATTCCAGATTGAATACAATTTCATATTTAATGGAAGAGATATAGGAACCTATGAGGCCCAGATGACACTGTGAATAAGAAAAGTTTGTTGTCTCAGCTGCTTTACCTTATTTCAGTCCTCTATCTCATTAAGTGCCCACTACTTACTCAATATAATCAATCGATGTTCCCATTTTGCTCCTGTAATTTCAGAATTCCAAATTCCTTGATTACTGTTAGCTTTATTTCATAAGGAACCCCTTAATATATGTAATATTCTTATTATCATTTCAATATTATAGTGTATGTATGTGTATTCATTTTCCCTGGAAAATATGTCAGAATTTCATCTCATATGAATGCATTTACTCCCTCATGATGTCAAAGAATCAGGATCTTAGAAGTTAAAAACAGAAGGAGGGCAAGACAACATTGTGTAGGTGCATAAAAACATTCCCTGTTTCCTAGGAAACTTTATGGAGTGGGGTGAGAGATGAGCCTTCTACTCTTCGCATTTTCCGAATATGCCATGTGATACCATATATTATGAAAACACGCAAAATATCCTCTATATTCTCACAACTCCTACTCCATATTTTATATTTGATAAATTCTAGATTGGGCTACTCAATGTGTTAGTTTTATGTTCATCCACAAATGGTAAACCCATCATTTTTTCATTTATTTATTTATTTTTAGCTATAAGGCTCACTCCATTTAACCTTTTGCTATAACATCCTCAAAAGCAAGTATTTTTGTATTTTTTATTTTCTAACTGTGTATCAATATTTAGACAGAACTTTAAGTTAGACAAACAAATTTGATTCTGCAGATTATGTTTAAATGCCAATTCTCTGCTCTACTTCCACTATGGACCATTTAAATTCCAAGAAATATTAAGACAGATAGAAAATTCTGATCTTAAATATTTTTGTCCTATAATACTTAAAATACCTTTGGATCAGAAATTGTAATGTGTGTGCCAAGGAACTTCTGTTCTTTGGAAAATGGATAGATAGATAGATAGATAAATAGAGATAGAGATATTATGAAAAATGAAAGTTGAATAAATTTGAACAACATTTTGTTAACAAAGTCAAATGAATTTCTTTACTAAATGGCTTATCAGGATCTTTAATACATTTTTCAGACTTGCAAATTTCCAAGATAGAGAAATAGTATGAAACAAATCTCAAATAACCAGGAAAAAAATTTGAAACATCTTTTATGTTTTCTGTATCTCTTATAGAATTCATTCTGATAATATGGTCTTTGATAGAACAGATACAGAAAAGGAAATTCTCATGTACAAGGAATTTGGGTCAAAATTTGCATTTTCATATAAATAATTCATCATCTATATTGATAAACTCATTTTAGTTAACATATATTTAAGTACCAATAATATTTCAAGCAGTTATCAAATAATTTGAATGATAAATATCTCAAGTTCTTTAGTACAATTATCTTGTTCTTAGAGTCACGTTTTTGTCTTTCTGACAAACTCTTATAAAAAAAAAGTTTCCTTAACCTGGTTATATTCAGGTAAAAAGAAGTACCTCTGTATTAGTCACTAGTGTTCCAAGACAACTGAAAAAAATGTGGTTTAGGGAATAGATATAAAGTTAATCCAATCTGGATGTTCCAGATTTGGTTTACAAGTATCCTAGTGGCAGTGATTTATTTCTGTACATTGCAATGTCAGAACAATGACAGAGCTAGTCCAGAGTGATGGCATTGAAGATTGACATCATTATTTTCTATTGCTTACAACTCATGGAAACTGGCAGTTTTGTTGTCAGAACTGGAACAGTGATATAACTCGGGAGGAGAAATTTGATTAGTTCCATGTGATAAAGTTACTAGAGGGGTGAGGAGGGACTGGAAAAATTAAGATATTTTACTCTTAACTAAGCACATTTAAGAACAAGTAATCCCTGAGCTGGCATCATGTATGTTTTAGGACTCAAAACCGTGTGTAGAAATGACATGCACTTTTCTAAACTTCAAAATATTTGAAAATAAAACACTCAACTACTTGAAGATTTCAAGAAAGAATACAGAAAAATGAGAGAACTTGTATATATGAATCCATAATGATGTGGCAATAATAGTCACATAAAAGTCATAATGAAAGGAGATAATTTGATTCAATACTTTACTTATGTTACTGAAAAAAAAACCCACAAACAAAAACAGCAAAACAAAAACAAAACAAACAAACAAGTAAAACAAACCAGAAACTAATTGAACAGGTCCACATGTTTCTACAAACAAATCCACCATCCCATCTACAGATCTGAACCCACGTTCTCTGCCTTTCCTCATAATTCAATGAAGGAACTAGTCCCCTCATTTCTAAGATCAAACCCTCTATGTGTGTAGAGATTCTATTTCCTGTCACTTCTTTGGAGAAACTCCTCATTTCCTTTCTCTTCCCTACATCAGTAACTTTCTCCCTTTCTACTACATTATCATCAGCAGCATAAGGGCATGAGAACCTATCTTCCGTATCAAATTAAAAAAAAAAAAAATCCCTTGATCTCACCCCTATAATCTCTATCTTACCCATTTTGCTCAATTTTACAAGAGAAAAAGAAATCTTCAAAAGTGTTGAGTATGTCTGTCTTCTCCTGGGTGTCTTCTTGAATTAACACTTAACCAGACTTTTGTTTCCAACATTCCACAAACCTACTTTTGTTGAAAGTCACCACTGGTCACCTCATTGTTATTCTAACATCAGCACTTAGATTTCACCTCACTGGAGTTCTGACAAGATTTGAAATAGCTAATCATTCTCTCTTCTCTGAAACAATTCCACTAATTGGCTTTCATCCCATTCTCTGTGTTCTTATCTCAGGTTGATTTATCTCTTTGCTGGATATCTCTCATTTTTCTCATGTGGAAAATTTGGAGTTCTCTACAGCACAATACTCAGGTCTATACTCCTCTTTGTTCTTAATCATTCTCCTAGATAATTTCATTCAGTATTATAGCTTTACAGAAATCTTTATACAGATTATTCCCAAATAATGTCTTTAGTTCTGACTTTAGATACAAAATCCAAACACCTTCATAAATAAATTGATAAATGGACTTTATCAAAATTTAAAACTTTTGCTCTGTGATAGCACTTTTAGAAGAATGAAAAGACAAGCCACAAATTGGGAGGTGTTTCAAAATCACACATCTGACAATGAATTTGTATCCTAAATATATAAAGAACTCTCAAATAAAACTCAATACTAGAAAACAAACAAACAAAACAATAAAAGGTAGGCAAAAGATATAAGCATATATTTCACCAAAGAAGCTGGATGGATAATAAGCACACAAAAAGACACTCAATTTCATTAGTCATTAAGGAAAAGCATACTAAAATCATTGAGATACTACTACACACCTATTACAATGATAACAAAAAATTAAAATAAAAAAAATTGGCATTACCAAATGATGGCAAGATTCTTGAACAACTAGAACCCTTACCTCTTGCTGATGGGAATGTGAAATGGTACAGCTCTTTTGAAAAGTTGTCAATTTCTTATAAAGTTAAAAGTATGCTTATAACCCAGCAACCTCACTCCTTGGTTATTTAACTATGAAAAATAAGAATTTTTGTTCACACAGAATCCTGTAAATGAATACTTATAGCAGGTTTATTCATAATCACAAAAAATTGGAAAGAGCCTAGATGTCTATAAGCAAACTGGTATAGCCATAAACCTCTATACTTCCATGCCTCAGGCTAAAATCCCTGGAGCCTTTGTTGACACCTGCTTTTCTTGGACACTGTGCTTTCAACTCCTACAACAGATACTGTTGTTTTACTTTCAAAATATTAATACATCCAGGTCCTTCTCATCATCTCTAATCTATGCCACCACCATCTCTTACCTGGACTATAGCAATGATCCCATCTTGAACATTTGTGGGCTCAGAGTAAGTGAGAGTACAAGAAGCCCATATAACATATATCTAAGTATATTAAAAAGTTCTTAAAAAGTTTAAATAAAATATGGCAGCTAAGGAAAAACCAAGTTGTTGCCCTTTGCCCCTGGCTTCCAGTTCTTAGGCCTGCCTTCATTTCTTCTTACCCGCCCCTCACCCTGCAGTATCCTATACATGAGGGGTCTCATACAAACACATTGACAATCAAGCTTGCATATTCAAATTTAATCTACAACTTCTAAAAACAATTGTTTCTTAGGCATCCCTCAGACTTGGTGTGCATATACCCAGGAATGCTGTCTGGTGCAAAATTAAAATACAGAACACCTCATTCAAAAAGTGGGAAAAAAATGAGACACTGTTAAAGTTACTAAATATAAAGTTTTGTTTTTTTCTTTTTTTTCTGCAGTCTCTCTCCTGTTGTGGTGTTTTATTTGCTATTTAATGTCATTCTAAATAAAGAAAAATTAATGTTGTATATCAGCATAGATTTTACCATTCATCTTATATTATGCAATGCCAGTTTTAAATCCAGGTACAAGAACATTTAACTCATATGCAGAATCATCGGAATTACACAGCTCCTATTTTAGCTTGTATATACATATGCATTTTGTTCTTCCCAAAACAGTGAAAATGCTGCATGTACCAACTCAGCTGTTTTTCTCTCACTTCCTGACATGTGCACATTCTACCAACACTTTCTACCTTCAGCTACTGATAAGTAAGAGAGGACTGAAAGGAAAAATGAACTATAGGTTGCCCTTTCTTTCTATTCCCCTCTATGTTACCATTTTTCCATGTAAGTTGTTGGCTAATACAGAAAATAACAGGAGTAAGAAAGGAAATGATAAAGGTCCCTGGTTGTTCCATTTCTTAGAATACCATTTCCTTCTTTCCACAAGCAAAGTTCTGATTCAAACTGAGAACATGATCTCTGTGGCCGTCAACATCCACCCCACTTCCTCAGTCATAAGTGTAAGATACTCTTTATTCTCACTTTGCAACTTGTTGAATTCGCAAACATCATGGGCCTACTGGAATTGTGTGTTCCTGAAGCATCATGAACTCTACAGATGAATAAGTTACAAGGAATGACTTACATGCAGTTTGCATGTATCTCTTCTGCTTATACACAAGCTCCATTATCCCATTGGACTTCACTTACAAAGCACAAGTATAGAGGTAAAATTATTAAGAATTTCAAAACGGTGACAGCAATAAATTAATCCAAATGAGGGACCTTCTAGGTATGGGGCCTTATACAACCACACAGGTTGTACACCCATGAAGCCAGCCTTGTCTATAGCAGTGGTGTGTTCTGCCCTTGGAAAGGCAAACAGGGAAAATTGTCATGACAAATCAAGATTTCCAGGGTTCCAGATGTTCAGAGAATGGGAAGGGGAGACTTGTGCTCTGCTGTAGGAGCTGGGGACATTGTCTTTGCTCCATGGATTCTTCAATGAGAAAAGGACAAGAATAATGCGCAAGGCAGGAATTCCTCTTCCAGTTTAAGGACAACAGGTTTCTGTTTCTAACACTTTGTTGGGGAAGATCATCGAGAAAATGTGAGAGCCCATTGATCCAAGAGCAGGACCCAAGCAACGAGCCTCTCCACTCCCTCCCTTAACTTTGGAATGTGTATTCTGCCTGCCTTCCTCATTCCCAGAAGCTGCCCCAAGGATAGAACTTTGAGATAGCAATGTGATGTTGAGATTCTCTGGATAGTATATATGACTGAACCCAGTTAAGGCACCTATATAAACTTTTAAGACTTGGTAGGTGGGTGCAGAAATCTGTTCATCTTGTGGCTGCCCATGACAAGCCTCATAAGTTCCCTTGCTTACTAAACCTGCCATCTACCACTGTGGAGTGGTCTGCCTCTTTCTTCAGTCTTTCCCTATCCTCTATATGGGACCAGTTTGCAAACCAAAACCCTACCATATTTTATCCACATATCATCAAAAGTAATCCTTTTTAAATGTATGTCTGATCATGACATTCCTCTAGACAAAATCATCAATCACATTGTCACAATCAAGACTAGAGTCCTTATAATGGTCTCTATTTCCCTTGATGACCAACTGACAATATTTCTTACCATTTTCTATTCTTTAACCCCACTCCAGTTACACTATCCTCTTTCGGGTTCCTTGAATGCATACCTAAACTACTGTTAGCTCTGTCTTCATTGTTAGTGACAGCAATCTTCTTGGTCTCTTCAGGTCACAATTGCTTTCCAATCATCTAATATCGATATTGCAAAGTGATCTTAAAATGACAAATCTGGGAGTTCCCTGGTGGTCCAACGGTTAGGACTTGTCTCTTTCACTGCCGTGGCCCCGAGTTCAATCCTTGGTCAAGGAAATAAGATCCCGCAAGCCTTGCGGAGCAGCCAAAAAAAAAAAAAAAAAAAGACAAATCTGAGGTCATCTGACTGCTCTGATATTTTCAATGACTTTCCATTACCTGTAGGATAAAGTCCAAATTTCCTTACAAGAGAAATAAATAATCCATTCATAATAGTTGAGTATTTGGTGCATATTAAGTGTTAAATTAATAAAAGTTATTTTTATTGAGGAAACATCTACTGATGAATTCAGCACCCTCTTCTATAGAGCATGGTATACTTTTCATCTTTCTATTGTAATAAATTAATGGACTTTACCCCAAGTAATATTGCCTTTCTTATATCCTTTTCTTCTGATCCTTCTTCCCCTCCTTCTTCTCTTTCTCTTTGATTTCCCTGTCTCTCACACCTTCTTGCTCATTCTCTCTCTCCCATCCCTACTCACTTAGTGGCATTTGCACAATAACTGTTTAATAGGGAAATTGTTGCAGATCTAAGAGAAAGCTCTTTTAAAGAGTAATAAATGTTAAGCATTAATAATACCATATTGAAACTGAAAGGGCTGATAATCAGCAATGCAGATTAGTAAAGACCTACAGCCTCTGGGTGTGAAAGAAATTGAGTTCAGTCTAAAATCAATCAGATGGTAAGTAGGTTGCCACTAATAATGACAGAAATACTAAGCTCCAGGTTTAAATTCATAATGTTCTGGACTCGATACTTTCTGCTGCCGAATACTTTGGCTTTTGCTAGCATAAGTGGGCATTAATGACATATTAGTCGGGGTAACTACAATTTATGCATCATTCTCACTAGAGAATATATTTCTCTCTATATTATTTTATCATCTTCCACATATCTCAAAGTTTATCTAACTAAGATATTAACCTGAATGTATTTTGTAATATTCGAAAATCATTCCTGTGTAGCAGAGCTGAAATACCCCCTTTCTCTTGGAGTCCATGCTAGACAAATTCCAAATCACTTAACTTTTTACGATAACATCAGAAAAGAATTATCTCAATTACAAGTTTTTAAACTGTCAATTTTATGAGACTAATTGAGATTCATTTTGATAAATATATTTTGATGAGAAATAGATTGTCCTCTACTATGTATTAAAGAACAGCTTGTTTCCTGTGGATTAAATTTTTATGGTAAAATGCAAATAACTTTCCATTTCTTATAATTTATGATATTATCACTATATCCTGTTACACAAAATGACAATGAGCAAAACACTCCTGCTGCTACAATCTGTGCTGAAAAACTTCCTCAAAATATATTGTCTCCAGTTCTATCAGTAGATATAGCTGTAAGAGGTAGGAATTTTCTCACAGTATTTGGTGGATGATGCTAATACTTGGTTTTAATAGGCACTAAATATGCAACATATATTTGCTCAGCTGAAATTATAAATAGCCAAAGCTCTCTGAATAAGAATCATAAGCTTTTAAGATTCATTTCTGCTTGTGAGTGTTTTCTGTTTATTATTATTAACATTTATTTCTCATTTATATACAAATAAATTCAATAGGAATTGCTATACTCTACAATCAAAATGATACATAATCCAAGTCTAAGTATGAATGTGTGTAGGCTCCTAACAACCACTTTATGATTTGGAGAACTATATGTAATTGGAAGAAAAGAAGTTTTAAGGAATGCAAATAACTCATAAGCTCAGTGTATCTTCAGACTTGAGGATGCCATGACACACTGAGTAATTTACATCTGGCTTTGAAACTGGGACCATGCATTTAGAAATATTTTAATGGAAACAAGAATTTCTTCTTCCTGAAAATCTAGATTGTTAGATTGAGGGAATATAACATGGCTTACAGTTCTAGCTCTGGAGACAGATTGCTTATATTCAAAGTTGT
The DNA here is from genome assembly GCF_965194825.1 of Balaenoptera physalus. Taxonomy (NCBI): domain Eukaryota; kingdom Metazoa; phylum Chordata; class Mammalia; order Artiodactyla; family Balaenopteridae; genus Balaenoptera; species Balaenoptera physalus. Next base: position 132,833,949 of record NC_138882.1, on the reverse strand, counting down.
CCATTTCCAATTATATGATCACAGGTCTCAATTTCATTATGTGTAAGGTAGGGAAGACAGGTATCTTGAGAAGATTAAATGAGAAAACACTATATATCTGAAACTGATAATTCTTGACATTTCATAAATGCTCAATAAATATTAGCTATTGCCATATTAAATTGATTCTAAGGTGCATTTTTTCTTACATTTTAGTATGCGTCTCTGAAATAGGATGCATACTGCAGTCTATAGTTTCTCACAATTACAGTAGGCCAAAATGCAGTCATAACGTCAAGTTTATCAAGGCAACCCAGTGGTTAGGACTCAGTGCTTTCACTGCTGAGGCTGGGTTCCATCTCTCTGGCTGGGAAACTAAGATCCTGCAAGCCTTGTGGTGCAGTCAAAAAAAAAAAAGATATAAACATCAACAGAACTAACATCGACACTTAAAGATTGGAGACATATCTCTTCTTTTTTTTTTTTTTTTTTTTTTTTTTTTTTAAATTAATTAATTATTTATTTATTTAATTTATTTATGGCTGTGTTGGGTCTTCGTTTCTGCGCGAGGGCCCTCTCCAGTTGCGGCAAGTGGGGGCCACTCCTCATCACAGCGCATGGGCCTCTCACTATGGCAGCCTCTCTTGCTGCGGAGCACAGGCTCCAGACGCGCAGGCTCAGCAATTGTGGCTCACGGGCCCAGTTGCTCCGCGGCATGTGGGATCCTCCCGGACCAGGGCTCAAACCCGCGTGCCCTGCATTGGCAGGCAGACTCTCAACCACTGCGCCACCAGGGAAGCCCATCTCTTCTTTTTTTAAGGTCTTAATTTCTCTCAGAAATTTATTGTTAATTTAGAGTCTTACACAATTTTTGATATGACTATTTCAAATTATTTTATGTTTTTAGATGGTATTATAAGTGGTGTTTTATTTTATTTTCCAATTTTTTATTGCATATATATATAATTGATATATATATAATTGATTTTCATGTTGACCTTATATCTTGTGACATTACAAAATTTATTTGTTGGTTCTAGTAGTTTTATTTTGTAGATTATGTAAGATTTTCTCTGCACCTATTCATGTAGTCTGCAAATAAAGACAGTTCTACTTTTTTCCTCCAATTTTTTTTTGTACACATCGCCTTACTGCGATCTTAAAGGCATCATGTACAATGATAAATAGATATTATTTCTGTGCTCCTAATTTTAGAGGAAAAAAGTCTTCAGTCTCTCACCATTAAGTAAAATATTAGCTATAAGTTTCTCATAGATCTTTTTTATCAGGTTGATGAAATTTATTTCTAATTTTAGTTAGATAAATTTTTTTTAATCATTATGGGTATTGAATTTTGTCAAATACATTTTTTACATGAGATTGCCATATAATTTCTTTTTTAATCTGTTGATATAATAAATTACATTGATTGGTTTACAAATATCAAACCAACTTTGCATTATTGAGATAAATCTCAGTCATGATCATTGTGTAATATCTTCTTTATATATAGATAGTTATACTTAATCTGCTAATATTTGGTTAAGGGTTTCTAGCATTGGTATTTATGAGGGATATTAGTTCTCGGTTTTTATACCTTGCAATGTCTTTTTCTGGTTTTGGTATCATGGTAATGGAAGCCCTATGTACTCAACTGGGCAGTGTTTCCATTTTCTCCTTCTCTGTTTTCTGTAATAGTTTATGTAATATAAACTATACTAAACACCAGTTTAGTCCCTTGGACCTAGATTTTTCTCTTCTGGAAATGTTTTTTGGTTAAAAATTTATTTTACAAACTCAATATTTTTAATAACTAGAGATTATTCAAACTTTTATATCACTTTTAAAGTCAGTTTTTGCTTATTGTTTTGCAAAGTATATGTCAAATTTTTAAAATTGTTTGTCTGAGTCAGTTTAGGCTGTTATAATGAAATGCCACACACTGAGAGGCTTAAACAACAAATATTTATTTCTCACAGTTCTGAAGGCTAAGAAGTACGAGATCAAGGTACCAGTCAATCTGGTTACTGGTGAGATCATTTTCCTGGTTTGCAGACAGCGTCCTTATTGCTGTATCCTCACATGACAAAGAGAACATTATGTCTTTCCAGTCTCTCCTTATACAGGTTCTACCCTTATGATCTAATTGTCTCCAAAAGGCCCCACCAAATATTTACAGAATATTCCATCCAATAACAGCAGAATATAGATTCTTCTCAAGCAATCATGGAACGTTCTGCAGGATAGGTCACAGACTAGGCCACAAAGCAAGTCTTAGTAAATTTAAGAAAATTGAAATCATATGAAGCACCATTTCTCACCACAGTGCTATGAAACTAGAAATCAATTACAAGGGAAAAACTGGAAAATTCATAAATATGTGGAGATTAAACAACATGTTACTAAAACAACTAATGGGACAAAGAAGAAATCAATACAGAAATCCAAAAAATAATCTTGAGAAATATGAAAATGGATCTAATGTAAAACATTGTTACTGCAGTTCATAACACTACATTATATAATTAAAATTTGCTAAGAGAATAGAACTTAAATGTTCTCACCAAAAGAAAAAAAGTGAGGTTATAGATGTGTTAATTAACTATATAGTGGGGATCCTTTCACAATGTGTATATATATTAAATCACCATGATGTACACTTTAATATATTATAATTTTATTTTCATTTATACCTAAATAAAGCTGAAAAAAACAAAGCAAAACAAAAATACAGCCTTGTCCCCATGACCAGTTGTGGAAATGAAAAGTGTAGCATTTATATTTTCTTCCATTTTGTGTTGTATGTGTTTCCACATTTAAATGATTTCCTCTGTTTTCTTCTCCCTCCTTCTTCTCTTTTTAGACATGGTATGGTGGTGAACTTAACAATTTAACCCATTTTAATTAAAAATTTATAAAATGAGATTGTGTCAATCTAAAGGAGGAATGGAAACCACCCAAAGTTTTTCTTCCTAATACCTGAATACAATACCTTCAGAGAACTTGGGTTGTTACACAGGTGAGCACTTTTATTTCTTATGTGGTTGTGTTATTTTTTTATTGATGCTATAACAAACCCTCAAGCTTATTTCCTTACAAAAGCACAAATTTATTTATTTATTTTTTACAGTTTTTTAGGTCAGAATTGGAACAGGTCTCAGCAGACTAAAGATGTTAGCAGACTGCCTTCATTTATAGAGTTTTTAGGGGAAAATCCTTTTTCTGCTCATTTGGCTTGTTAGTGCAATTCAGTTATTTGTAGATAGAGCACCAAGACAGATTTTCTTGCTGGCTGATATCTGAGAGAAGTTTCTAGTTGTTAGACCCACTCTATTCTGTAGGCAGTGATCTTCTCTCTCTCATCTTCAAAGTCAGAAATGGCAGGTCACATCCTTCTCATGTCACCTCTCTCTCTGATCAGAGCCTGGAAATAGTTCTGCTTTTAAAAATTCAGGTATTTAGATTGTGTCCATCTAGTAAATTCAGGATAATCTCTCAGCCCAAGGACTTTAACCTTAGTCATGTCTGCAAAGTCTCTTTTGCTATGTTGGGTAATATATTCATTGGTTTGAGGAATTAGTTTCTAAGGATATATTTGGAAGACCTTCATTGTGCCTCCCATAGAAGGGATAATTGCATTTTGTTGGTTTTGATCATTACAGCCAGAATATTGGCCTATGACCTGGGTCACACCAATCCAATGCACGGGCCAGATTTGAAACAGGTATCTAGTGACATAAACAAACAGGAATCTTGCAGCACCGTCTCTGGCAAGGGTGAGATTTGTAGGAAATTTAGTTCCTGGGGAGCAGTGGTAGCAGTGCTCTTTTCTTTTCTACAGATTTTCTACTTTCCACAATTAATCCACTTGTTATTTGTGTTGTCCCAGTGCTATAGTCAGGACTATATTACATTATTACATTTTAACTCCAAATTATTTGTCTCTGAGAGTGGAACACATTTTATTGTCTTAGGAATACTATGCCTCTACCAGACCTGACCCTATATGTCAGTAGCCTTTAGTCAGGGCACTTTTGGCATTTTAGATGGGAAAGTTTTTTATTGTGCAAGACTGTTCTATGCATTGCAAGGTATGTATTGTCCTCAATCACTACACAATAAATGTCTCCTGAGCCCAGTCACTTGACAACCCAAAACAACTCCACACATTTCAACTTTTTCCTGAGTAGGTTATAGTAACCCTGGTTGATAATTACTGTTCAAAATATTCAATACATGTTTGATAAAAGAGGTAAAATGAAGTCCAAAGTTAGTAATGTTTATTTCCTATTTATTCGTTTATTTGATCATTTGTTTATCATACTAGTATTGAGAAATTCCAGCGTGACAAATTCTATGCTGGACACTACATATACTAACCAAAGAATGTTCTTGATCCAATGTCTCATTCACTTCTATGTTCTCCTACTCAGATTAGAGGAGTAATGAACACTGTTACTCAGATTTTAGGGCACTGAGTGTGCCACATGCATCATTCTGTTCTAAAAATATTGTTGATGCACATAGTTATCTCTCTCCTAATTCTATCTTCCATGCCTTATGTCTTCTGGATAATCACTGCATTGTATTAATTTTTCCTTTTCCATTTGTATGTGCTGTGACACACTTCCTTCAAGTGACAAACTTGTAGCAAGACTGGAAGAAAATGGGGAAGAAGGGGCTTTGTTTGAGCCTTGAATTCAATTCACATTTTCCCATGGAACGTTATAAAAAATCTTGTAGTAGGATAAAAGGACTATTCAGGCTAATATTTTCTCTTATTTCTCATTTGCTTATATGCATAAAACCCTTGGGGATGCCACATGAGCAGTGATCAATCTAAGCCAAGATTGCAACCCTCTAATAGTATGATTCTTTCCACACTATAAACTGGCCATAGTTTATATTACTTGAAGTCCCTCTACTGCCCACCCACAGAAGTTCCCATAAGATAATGTTAATTGTTGAAATATGAACGTCTCTACGCAGACTCCAAAAACCATCCAGGAAAACAAGGAAGGTAATACAAATAATATGGAACCCACACATAAAAAGAGATGTAGAAATGGGGAAATAAACATCCAAGACCTGCAGAGTAGGCTCTGGAGTCCACACCAGACCCTAGGATCAAGCAGGGATTTCACAAAAAATGGAGAGGACTGAGGGGTGCCATTGATGAAGGAACATGGAAACATCAACCAGGGCTCACTCTCAGTGGGGAAATAGTGAGAACAGATGTGAAACCTTGTGGATCAGAGCTCAGGTGAATGAGGATTTTCGAAAGAGGAAACTAGAAAGTGCGTGGAACCAGAGTCTGGGGCAAGCATAGCCTCTAGGGAAGAACAAGACCTGGTGGATGAGGGTAGAGTAACCTGGAACCTTGTCAGTAGAAGGGAGAAAGGAATATGTTGAAGATAAGGGTTCTATTGAAACAAGACAGTCTTAAAGAATCATGAAGAAGTTTAAAGAAAGAATCTTTTATTTCTAAAAGTGTTGATATCATCAAAGGGGAAAAACACTTCTTTTTATTTTATTTTTAAAGTTTGCCTCTGTTTGTCATCTCAAGGGTTTCTCCTGTCAGCAGCAGTGGTAGTTATATGAATGAACCTGAATACGCACAGATATATTTTAAAACCTGGAAAATTTAACCTAAAGTACATTTTAGCTTTGGAGTGCCCTCAAGGGTGGAACTGAATTGCTCAGGAGATGAATAATGGGATTCATTACTATGACCAGTTGAAATCTAACATAACCCAAAGTATTCCCATGCTGCTGAGCAGCTTAGAAACTGTGGAGAGTAATGCAGCCCTGCTTCAATTGATTTCTTACCCTACCACTGAAGCCATCAACAAAGGGGTATTTATTTCCTACAAAGAAAAGGTATGCCTGTGTTCACTGATAGAGGGAATAAAGGCCATCCTCTTGCATATTCAAAAGATCTTTGTTTTAGCTCACTTTATTTCTATGATGCAAAAAAGTGCTAATTTATCATTCATGCTGTAAAGTTAGACTGGATCAATATCTTATGGATGTAAATATTTACTTATACAAGTTGTTTTTGTTAATGTATCCAAATAGTCATATGAATGATAATGTTAGATCATCAAGAGTCACTTTTTTGTTCTTTACTCTGTTCCACATGCAAATTAAAATCTTCCATGTAAAACATAAATTCAACACTGTGAGCTCACCTTTTCTTTATGGTATCAAAAGTCCAGAGCCAGATTGCTTCTACTGTAAGTTTTAGCAAATATTAAGTGAAAAAATTAATTATAATCATACACAAGCTTTTCCAGATAATAGGAAAAGAAGGTTTTTCTGCCTTTGTTTTTATGAGGCTAAAATTGATGCAAACACCTAACCAGTATTGTGTAAAAAAGAAAAATTTTATCTATGAATATATGTAAAAATAGGATGAGGTTCAAGAATCTGTATTTAGGAAGCCTTAATAAAGGACAATTACCACATTTAACAACAACAACAAAACCACTGTGACTTTAGGATATTAAAGTGTTTTGTCCTAGTCCTACTTATTATTCAAAGTTTGGATCAGAACCCATATAAGCTGATGTCCAATTCTAGTCGTTTAAAGTAAGCCACCTGTTTCCATTCTATGATTGAATCAGTTTAAGATATTACATGCCATTATCACAAGTCAACTCACAAGCTCTATGGTTTACAACAATTAAGGTTGGTTTGTTGTTCACCTAAACTGACAAATACCAATAGCCTTCCACCTGGGGATTAAGGTTCATTGGCCCCTTCTATCATATGCTCTGCTATTCTCTAGGGCCTTTGGTCCTATGCTTACAGCTGACAGAAAGAGGAAGACAGAGACAGGAAAGCTCATCTTCTTCTTACCTATTCTAGCAAATATGACACTAATTACTTACATTCACATTCCATTACTGAAAGGCAGTCAGATGATTTCAAGAGACCCAGAATGAGGTCTGGGAAGTGGAATTCCTAACTAATAGCTCTACAAAGTTTGCAGTAAAGTGCTAGCTATGTCTTTATGGTAACCATACCATAGTTCTAGTTTATACCTGTTCTGGTTTCTACCTGTTGTCCTGTTTAAGCCTAACTATTATCATCCAATCCAGGACACTTTTATAGTGTTGCCTTTCTCAAAAGAGTCCTGATTTGAATGACAGATTATATGATCATTTTATGTTCTGCTACAATGCTCTTAGACAATTGCAGAAGATTTTTGTAATTGTTGTTTTTAATATATAAAAAGGAGATGAATAGGGCAACATTATTATGTTTTACTGTAGATATCATTAACATATTTACTATACCTAGTTCATAGAAAATACTTAACATCTTTGGCAATCCAGAATGATGTGACTATTTTTAAAATATTCTCCAGACATATTTAAAAATAATTATTTAAAAAATTTCATCAAAATTTTATCAGAAATTTATCAAAAATAGCAAGTTTGGGGGTTTCCCTGGTGGCGCAGTTGTTGAGAATCTGCCTGCCAATGCAGGGGACACGGGTTCGAGCCCTGGTCTGGGAAGGTCCCACAAGCTGTGAACAACTAGGCCCGTGAGCCACAACTACTGAGCCTGCGCATCTGGAGCCTGTGCTCCGCAACAAGAGAGGCCGCGATAGTGAGAGGCCGGCGCACCACGATGAAGAGTGGCCCCTGCTTGCCGCAATTGGAGAAGGCCCTCGCACAGAAACGAAGACCCAACACAGCCATAAATAAATAAATACATAAATAAATAAATACATAAATAAATAAAATTTAAAAAAAAAGCAAGTTTGGGATTTTTTTGACCCTAGATAATATAGCTTTGAACAAATTCATATGCAGATTAGAAAACACAGCCAGATGTTCCAAGACACAGTGAATATTTTAAGAACATAATGAAGGAAAATTTAAATATACAACAAAAGTATTTCTAAAAGGAAGAAGACAAATGAGGCACTTTGCTGCCTGAAGGCAAAAGAATTGAATATATATCCCTTTAAAGTCCCTTACAATCCCTTAGTGCTGTCATAAACTCTCTTGCAGAGTATAATTTTAGTATATAAAAATGTTTTAAAATGATATGCTAAAGCAAGTGAAGATTTAGTAATAGACGCTTTAAGCAATAACATGCCCTGTGTCTTGAATACTAGCATCCTGTGATAACATGTAAGATTTGCTTGTGAAATCTATCTGAGAAACAGAATTTAACATGATGAAGTGTTGAGTTCCCAGGGTAAAGGCAATATTCTATCTCTTGAAATATAATGAGGACTACACTTCATTAAAGTGCAATTGTCAACTTGGGGGAATGATACAGCTTTGCTATGTCAAAATAAACAAATAGAACAGAACATGAATTAAAAAAATTATTGGGACAGCAGCATGAATAATTTAATAAGATGTCTCTACTATGATTGTTCTGGAATGAAAAAAATATTAAATAAAAATGTGGTAAATATGACCCATTCAACTTATTTTCTTCCAATCTGCCCACCCTTAACCCAATGCCCTCTTCGTTTCTCATCCCCATTCCAAAAGTAAAATAAACATAACTCTCAGATGCCAATGTCACAGTAAAGATTTTATAAAATCTTAAATGTTTTGAACTCCAAAATAACGGCCTGACCGGTGCATTCTGAACTGAAACCTCATAAATTCTTAAGTGTACTATTCAATAGCAAATGTTCTGAAGACTTCCTAATCATGACTCATGCCATAAAAACAGGAAAAGAAGAAATGGGTGTCTTTATCCTTTAAATAGAAAATGTCAAAAAATTTTCTTATTTTTAATGTCTTGGTGAACTGTACAATCTGTCACTTTTGAATGGTCGAGGATTTGCACATTTCCAAAGTTTTATGGTCTGTATTTTGGGAATTATTGTCCATTACACCACCTTCATTCACTAAGATGTCACTAATTATCCTTTGAAATCTGAGTGTATTAATTAGAAATATTTTTTAACATAGTACCTATGAACATGTTACTAGGATATATAAGGCAATATAAGAAGAATGATTTTACCAATTTAATTGGATTATCATGAAGAAAGTTATATAAAAGTGACAATAAGTATTATAAAATCCAAACCACTCATTTTTTTTTTATTTAATTTTTTTGGCTGCGTTGGGTCCTTGCTGCTGCGCACAGGCTTTCTCTAGTTGTGGCAAGTGGGGGTTACTCTTTGTTGTGGTGTGCAGGCTTCTCATTGCAATGGCTTCTCTTGTTGCAGAGCATGGGCTCTAGGCGCATGGGCTTCAGTAGTTGCAGCATGCAGGCTCTAGAGCACCTGGGCTTCAGTAGTTGTGGTGTGTGGGCTCAGTAGTTGTGGCTTGCGGGCTCTAGAGTGTAGGCTCAGTAGTTGCGGTGCATGGGCTTAGTTGCTCCACGGCATGTGGGATTTTCCTGGACCAGGGATCAAACCTGTGTCCCCTGCATTGGCAGGTGGATTCTTAACCACTGTGCCGCCAGGGAAGTCCCCAAACCACTCATTTTTAAAATCAAAAGGCACAAGCGTTTAACTAACTTCAATAATCACTTTAAATTTTGTTGGCAGAGTTGGGCCTGATATTAGTCATCAATCATTTCTAATGTACCTTGAGCCCAGCACTTTGTGTCTCTTATCTGATTTAATCCCTACATCAACCCTGTAAAAAAACCTGGCCATTAATATTTCCATTTGGCAGACGAGGAGACAGAGATATTAGCGTCAGTAATCTGCCCATTTTGCAAAGATACAATAAAAATGTGAAATTCATGAATCATGTAGAGGATGCCTCCTTTCAGATATTTGCTGTAATATGTTAGGTGGCCTGTTAACCATATTTTACCCTTAAATTTCTAAACATGCTTATTGTACCACTGTGCTATCTAGCCCAAAGACAGAATGCTTTGCTCAATAAGCCTACATTGTGTATGTCACCTTGATGTAAACAACCTGAATTTTTAAACATGTTTGTGTAAAATATAATTTGTAAACAAGTAATATTTTTTGGGTTAATGCATTAATGAGGGTGATGGAATACTAAACCAAAAGAATGAAAGATGTGTCTAAGATGCCCAGAATTCCATTTAGCTTAAAATTCCAGTTAGCCTGCCATCAAATATCTGCAAAGAATATCTGTCTGCCTGAGTCTCTTTTGAGTGCACTAAGATGTCTACAAATCATTTAATAATATGTCATAAAATTACTCCAATATCCTTGCTCTCCTTAGAATAAAGAACATCTATGAGTAAAAGATCAATGAATATTTTGGCTTGAAGTAAATGGTGATTGAAGGCAAATAGAACAACTGACTAATCGAATCCTCAGAGTAAGGTAATGCTTGACTTCCTTTTGTTAGCTCACACAGTCACTTAATACCCTGATTCATTAGTTCTAAAACTTGAGTGTGTTCATTATTGTTTGGATAGTTTGTTTAAACACCATCTCTGGGTCCCAATTCCATAGTTTTTGATATGGTAGTTCTGGTAGAGTTAGAGAATTTACATTTCTAAATTTCCAGGTGATTCTGATATTGATTTTTCAGGACCACCCATTGATAATTAGCCTAAATATTTGTTGGATTTAATTGTTAAAGAGATTGAATGTTTATGTAGTAAGCAATAAGTGGTTGCTGGTTTTCTTAGTTGCCTCTTCTGATTAACATACTTGAACCAGGTGTTTAATAATTCTAAATCTAAATTGTGTATGTTCTCAAACATAATAATTAGCTTTATGCTGAAATTACAGCAAATAGTAATCAGATGAATCAAGATTTGAACCATCATCTCTATGACTATAAAAACTGTGCTCTTTTTACCCTACCACATGTTTATTTTTGAGAAACAGAGTAATACCATTAGAACTTAAGTAAATATTTTGAAATAAAATTCATATAGTAAAAAATATATAAATTGAATTTTATTAAAAATTCTGTTTGAAAACTAAGAAATGTTTATGGTTAATATGCATTTACATATAAAACTTTAAAAACTGTGACAGCATTATAGCATCATAAGACGTTTCTTGTTTGTTCCCACCCTCAATAACAAAGATTTGGCATGCATCCATAAACAAAATGCCTCTGTAGTAGTTGTGGAATCTAGCATGAAACACAAAAGGACCCAGGAGTAGTCTCACCCACATGTGCATCAGGAAATAGGCAGACAGACCCCAATACCAGCAGTGGATCCTGTAGTAGCTTATGAACTCACTCTAGCCCCTCTTGGCCATAGTCTGGGTGTACCTGGAGAACACTAACCTGGGAAGTCATCCAGGAAAGAGAGTCTTTATGGAAGCCCAGGTTCTCATAGAACCAAACTAAAATTCTGGAGCTGAAGAATTCAATGAGTGAGGGGGAGACCTTCAAGATGGCGGAGGAGTAAGATGTGGAGATCACCTTCCTCCCCCACAAATACATCAAAAATACATCTACATGTGGAACAACTCCTACATAACACCTACTGAATGCTGGCAGAAGACCTCAGGCCTCCCAAAAGGCAAGAAACTCCCCAGGTACCTGGGTAGGGCAAAAGAAAAAAGAAAAAACAGAGACAAAAGAATAGGGATGGGACCTGCACCAGTGGGAGGGAGCTGTGAAGGAGGAAAAGTTTCCACACACTAGGAATTCCCTTCACTGGCGGAGACAGGGGGTGGCGGGGAGAAGCTTTGGAGCCACGGAGGAGAGTGCAGCAACAGGGGTGCAGAGGGCAAAACGGAGAGATTCCTGCACAGAGAATCAGTGTCGACCAGCACTCACCAGCCCGAGAGGCTTGTCTGCTCACCCGCCGGGGCGGGCGGGGGCTGGGAGCTGAGTCTCAGGCTTCAGTCGGATCCCAGGGAGAGGACTGGGGTTGGCTGTGTGAACACAGCCTGAAGGGGCTAGTGCACCACAGCTAGCCGGGAGGGAGTCCGGGAAAAGGTCTGGAGCTGCCGAAGAGGCAAGAGACCATTGTTTTGGGGTGTGCGAGGAGAGGGGATTCAGAGCACCACCTAAAAGAGCTCCAGAGACAGGCGCGAGCTGTGGCTATCAGCGCGGACACCAGAGACGGGCATGAGATGCTAAGGCTGCTGCTGCCGCCACCAAGAAACCTGTGTGCAAGCACAGGTCACTAGCCACACCTCCCCTCCCGGGAGCCTGTGCAACCCGCCACTGCCAGGGTCCCGTGATCCAGGGACAATTTCCCTGGGAGAACGCAAGGCATGCCTCAGGCTGGTGCAACGTCACGCCGGCCTCTGTCGCCGCAGGCTCACCCTGAACTCCATACCCCTCCCTCCCCCCAGCCTGAGTGAGCCAGAGCCCCCGAAGCAGCTGCTCCTTTAACCCCATCCTGTCTGAGTGAAGAACAGATGCCCTCAGGCAACCTACATGCAGAGGCGGGGACAAATCCAAAGCTGAACCACAGGAGCTGTGGGAACAAAAAAGAGAAAGGGAAATCTCTCCCAGCAGCCTCAGGAGCAGTGGATTAAAACTCCACAATCAACTTGATGTACCCTGCATCTGTGGAATACCTGAATAGACAATGAATCATCCCAAAATTGAAGCGGTAGACTTTGGGAGCAATGATATATATATTATTTTCCTTTTTCTCTTTTTGTGTGTGTATGTGTATGCTTCTGTGTGTGATTTTGACAGTATAGCTTTGCTTTTACCATTTGTCCTAGGGGTCTGTCTGTCCTTTATTTATTTATTTATTTTAGTATAGTTTTCACTGCTTGTTATAATTGTTGGATTTGTTTTTTGGTTTGGTTGCTCTCCTTTCTTTCTCTTTTTAAAATTTTTTTTATTACTTTTTAATTTTTTTATTTTTAATAATTATTTTTTATTTTAATAATTTTATTTATTTTTCTTTCTTTCTTTCTTTGTTTCTTCCTTTTCTTCTGAGCCATGGGGCTGACAGGGTGTTAGTGCTCCGGCCAGGTGTCAGACCTGTACCTCTGAGGTGGGAGAGCCAAGTTCAGGACATTGGTCCACCAGAGATCTCCTGGCCCCACATATATCAAATGGCAAAAGCTCTTCCAGAGATCTCCATCTCAAAGCTAAGACCCAGCTCAACTCAGTGACCAGAAAGCTACAGTGCTGGACACCCTATGCCAAACAACTGCCAAGAGAGGAACACCACTCCACCCATTAGCAAAGAGGCTGCCTAAAATCATAATAAGGTTACAGACACTCCAGAACACACCACCGGAAGCGGTCCTGCCACCAGAAAGACAAGACTCAGCCTCATCAACCAGAGCCCAGGCACCAGTCCCCTCCACAGGGAAACCTACACAACCCACTGAACCAATCTTAACCACTGGGGGCAGACACCAAAGACAACGGGAACTACGAACCTGCAGCCTGCGAAAAGGAGACCCCAAACATAGTGAGTTAAGCCAAATGAGAAGACACAGAAACACACAGCAGATGAAGGAGCAAGGTAAAAACCCACCGGACCAAAAAAATGAAGAGGAAATAGGCAGTCTACCTGAAAAAGAATTCAGAGTAATGATAGTAAAGATGATCCAAAATCTTGGGAATAGAAGGGAGGAAACACAAGAAAGTTTTAACAAGGACATAGAAGAACTAAAGAGCAAACAAACAGTGATGAATAACACAATAGATGAAATTAAAAATTCTCTAGAAGGAATCAATAGCAGAATAATGGAGGCAAAAGAATGGGTAAATGACCTGGAAGATAAAATAGTGGAAATAACTACCACACAGCAGAATAAAGAAAAAAGAAGGAAAGGAACTGAGGACAGTGTCAGAGACCTCTGGGACAACATTAAACACACCAACCTTCAAATGATAGGGGTTCCAGTAGAAGAAGAGAAAAAGAAATGGACTGAGAAAATATTTGAAGAGATTATAGTGGAAAATTTCCTGAATATGGGAAAGGAAATAATCAAGTCCAGGAAGTGCAGAGGGTCCCATACAGGATAAATCCAAGGAGAAACACTGCAAGACACATATTAATCAAACAATAAAAAATTAAATAAAAAGAAAAAAATATTAAAAACAGCAAGGGTAAAACAACAAATAACATACAAGGGAATCCCCATAAGGTTAACAGCTGATCTTACAGCAGAAAATCTGCAAGCCAGAAGGGAGTGGCAGGACATATTTAAAGTGATGGAAGGGAAAAACCTACAACAAAGATTACTCTACCCAGCAAGGATCTAATTCAGATTCAATGGAGAAATTAAAACCTTTAATTTCTCTTACCAAAAGCTAAGAAAATTCAGCACCACCAAACCAGCTTTACAACAAATGCTAAAGGAACTTCTCTAGGCAGGAAACACAAGAGAAGGAAAGACCTACAATAACAAACCCAAAACAATTAAGGAAAAGGTAATAGGAACATACATATCGATAGTTACCTTAAATGTAAATGGATTAAATGCTCCAACCAAAAGACATAGACTGGCTGAATGATTACAAAAACAAGACCCATATATATGCTGTCTACAAGAGACCCACTTCAGACGTAAGGACACATACAGAGTGAAAGTGAGGGGATGGAAAATGATATTCGATGCAAATGGAAATCAAAAGAAAGCTGGCATAGCAATTCTCACATCAGACAAAAGACTATTGTAAGAGACAAAGAAAAACACTACATAATGAACAAGGGATCAATCCAAGAAGAAGATATAACAATTGTAAATATTTATGCACCCAACACAGGAGCACCTCAATACATAAGGCAAATGCTAGCAGACATAAAAGGGGAAATTGACAGTAACACTATCATAGTAGGGGACTTTAACACCCCACTTTCACCAATGGACAGATCATCTAAAATGAAAATAAATAAGGAAACACAAGCTTTAAATGATACATTAAACAAGATGGATTTAATTGATATTTATAGGACATTCCACCCAAAAACAACAGAATACACTTTCTTATCAAGTGCTCATGGAACATTCTCCAGGATAGATCATATCTTGGGTCACAAATCAAGCCTTGGTAAATTTAAGAAAATTGAAATTGTATCAAGTATCTTTTCTGACCACAACACTATGAGACTAGATATCAATTACAGGAAAAAATCTGTAAAAAATACAAATACAAGGAAGCTAAACAATACACTACTAAATAACCAAGAGATCACTGAAGAAATCAAAGAGGAAATAAAAAAATACCTGGAAACAAATGACAATGAAAACACGATGAACCAAAACCTATAGGATGCAGCAAAAGCAGTTCTAAGAGGGATGTTTATAGCAGTACAATCTTACCTAAAGAAACAAGAACTATCTCAAATAAACAACCTAATCTTACACCTAAAGCAATTAGAGAAAGAAGAACAAAAAAGCCCCAAAGTTACCAGAAGGAAAGAAATCATAAAAACCTTGTCAGAATTAAATGAAAAAGAAATGAAGGAAACAATAGCAAAGATCAATAAAACTAAAAGCTGATTCTTTGAGAAGATAAGCAAAATTGATAAACCATTTGCCAGACTCATCAAGAAAAAAGGGAGAAGCCTCAAATCAATAGAATTAGAAATGAAAGAGGAGAAATAACAACTGACTCTTCAGAAATACAACGGATCATGAGCAAATACTACAAGCAAGTATATGCCAATAAAATGGACAACCATGAAGAAATGGACAAATTCTTAGAAAAGCACAACCTTCCGAGACTGAACCAGGAAGAAATAGAATATATAAACAGACCAATTACAAGCACTGAAATTGAAACTGTGATTAAAAATCTTCCAACAAACAAAAGCTAAGGACCAGATGGCTTCACAAGGGAATTCTATCAAACATTTAGAGAAGAGCTAACACCTATCCTTCTCAAACTCCTCTAAAATAGAGCAGAGGGAGGAACACTCCCAAACTCATTCTATGAGTCCACCATCACCCTGATACCAAAACCAGGCAAAGATGTCACAAAGAAAGAAAACTACAGGCCAATAACACTGATGAACATAGATGCAAAAGTCCTCAACAAAATACTAGCAAACAGAATCCAACAGCACATTAAAAGGAACATACACCATGATCAAGTGAGGTTAATCCCAGGAATACAGGATTCTTCAATATACTCAAATCAATCAATGTGACACACCATATTAATTAATTGATGTATAAAAACCATATGATCATCTCAATAGTTGCAGAAAAAGCTTTCAACAAAATTCAACACCAATTTATAATAAAAACCCTTCCAGAAAGGGGGCAAAGTGGGAACTTACCTCAACATAATAAAGGCCATATATGACAAACCCACAGCCAACATCGTTTTGCATGGTGGAAAACAGAAACCATTTCCTCTAAAATTAGGAACAAGACAAGGTTTTCCACTCTCACCACTATTATTCAACATAGTTTTGGAAGATTTAGCCACAACAGTCAGAAGAAAAAGAAATAAAAGGAATCCAAATCAGAAAAGAAGAAGTAAAGCTGTCACTCTTTGCAGATGACATGATACTATACATAGAGAATCCTAAAGATGCCACCAGAAAACTACTAGAGCAAATCAATGAATATGGTAAAGTAACAGGATACAAAATTAATGCACAGAAATCTCTTGCATTCCTATACACTAAGCACGAAAAATCTGAAAGAGAAATTAAGGAAACACTCCCATTTACCATTGCAACAAAAAGAATAAAATACCTAGGAATAAACCTACTTAAGCAGAAAAAAGATCTGTATGCAGAAAACTATAAGACATTGATGAAAGAAATTAAAGATAATACAAACAGGTAGAGAGGTACACCATATTCTTGGAGTGGAAGAATCAATATTGTGAAAATGACTATACTACCCAAAGCAATCTACAGATTCAATGCAATCCCTATCAAACTACCAATGGCATCTTTCACAGAACTAGAACAAAAAATTTCACAATTTGTATGGATACACCAAAGACCCCAATAGCCAAAGCAATCTTGAGAAAGAAAAGCGGAGCAGGAGGAATCAGGCTCCTAGACTTCAGACTATACTATAAAGCTACAGTCATCAAGACAGTACAGTAATGGCACAAAAACAAAGATATAGAAAGCCCAGAGATAAACTCACGCACCTATGGTCACCTAATCTGTCACAAAGGAAGCAAGAATATACAATGGATAAAAGACAGTCTCTTCACTAATTGGTGCTGGGAAAACTGGACAGCTACATGTTAAAGAATGAAATTAGAAACCTCCATAACACCATACACAAAAATAAACTCAAAATGGATTAAAGACCTAAATGTAAGGCCACACACTATAAAACTCTTAGAGGAAAACATAAGCAGAACTCTCTATGACATAAATCACAGCAAGATACTTTTTGACCCTCCTCCTAGAGAAATGAAAATAAAAACAAAAATAAACAAATGGGACCTAATAAAACTTAAAAGCTTTTGTACAGCAAAGGAAACCATAAACAATATGAAAAACAACCCTCAGAATGGGAGAAAATATTTCCAAATGAAACACCGGACAAAGGATTAATCTCCAAAATTTACAAGCAGCTCATGCAGCTCAATATCAAAAAAAACAAACAACCCAATCCAAAAATGGGCAGAAGGCCTAAACAGACACTTCTCCAAAGAAGATATACTGATTGCCAACAAACACATGAAAGGATGCTCAACATCACTAATCATTAGAGAAATCAAATCAAAACTACAATGAGGTATCACCTCACACTGGTCAGAATGGCCATCATCAAAAAATCTACAAATAGTAAATGCTGGAGAGGGTGTGGAGAAAAGGGAACTCTCTTGCACTGTTGGTGAGAATGTAAATTGATACAGCCACTATGGAAAACAGTATGGAGGTTCCTTAAAAAACTAAAAATAGAACTACCATACGACCCAGCAATCCCACTACTGGGCATATTCCCTGAGAAAACCATAATTCAAAAAGACACATATACCCCAATTTTC
The DNA here is from genome assembly GCF_965194825.1 of Balaenoptera physalus. Classification (NCBI taxonomy): domain Eukaryota; kingdom Metazoa; phylum Chordata; class Mammalia; order Artiodactyla; family Balaenopteridae; genus Balaenoptera; species Balaenoptera physalus. The sequence continues at coordinate 132,816,133 of NC_138882.1, read as the reverse complement.
ATTGCAGCTCTATTTACAATAGCCAGGTCATGGAAGCAACCTAAGTGTCCATCGACAGATGAGTGGATAAAGAAGATGTGGCACATATATACAATGGAATATTAGCCATAAGAAGAAACAAAATTCAGTTATTTGTAGTGAGGTGGATGGACCTGGAGACTGTCATACAGAGTGAAGTAAGTCAGAAAGAGAAAAACAAATACTGTATGCTAACACATATATATGGAATGTAAAAACAAAAAAAAGTATGGTTATGAAGAACCTAGGGGCAGGACAGGAATAAAGATGCAGTTGTAGAGAATGGATTTGAGGACACAGGAATGAGGAGGATAAGCTGGTACAAAGTGTTATAGCAGAATGGACATATATACACTACCAAATGTAAAATAGATAACTAGTGGGAAGCAGCTGCGTAGAACAGGGAGATCAGCTCAGTGCTTTGTGACCACCTAGAGGGGTGGGATAGGGAGGTTGGGAGTGAGACACAAGAGCGAGGAGATATAGGGATATATGTATATGTATAGCTGATTCACTTTATTATAAAGCAGAAACTAACCCACCATTGTAAAGCAATTATACTCCAATAGAGATGTTAATTAATTAATTTTGTAAAAAAATGCAATTCAGTAAATTAAATGAAAAATACAATAGAGAGCATCAAACAGAAGATGTTCTTTAAAAATTAGTATAGATCAGGCAGAGGAAAGAATCAATGATTTAGAAGACAGGAACTTTGAAATAACCCAGTCAGAGAAGAACAATGGGAAAAGAATGAAAAAGAGTAAGAAAGCCTTTGTGGTCTATAGGACACTACCCTCTCCCCACCAAAAAAAAAAAAAAAAAAAAGCCAATATACAAATCATTGACATTCCAGAGGAAGATAAACAGAAGGGGGAATAAAGCTTATTTAAAGAAATAATGGCTGAGAACTTTCCAAACCTAAGAAGAGATTTGGACATCCATGTTCATAAAGGTAATAAATCACCCCATTATTTCAATCAAAAATTATCTTTTTCAATACACATTATATTAAAACTGTCAAAAATCAAAGACAAATGGAGAATGCTAAAAGTAGCAAGAGAAAGATTGTAACTTACAAAGGAATCCTCATTAGACTATCAGCATATTTTTCAGCAGAAACCTTACAGAACAGGCGAGAGTGAGATGATATATTCAAAGTGATGAAAGAAAAAAAATGCCAACCAAGAATACTTTATCCAGAATAGTTATTTTTCAGAAGTAAAGGAGAAATAAAGACATTCCTCGATAATCAAAAGTTGAGAGAATATATCACCACTATACCCGTCTTAAAGAAATGATAAAAGGGAGGTGGGATCAAGATGACAGAATAGAAGGACCCTGAGCTCACCTCTCCTCTTGAACACATCTAAACTCAACTACATATAGAACAACTCTTGCTAAGAATGACCTGAGGTCTTCTACAACCAAGGATTTAAAGAAGGAGCCACATGAAATCTGGTAGGAGGGGAGAAGAGTGATCTAATCAGGATTCCCAACCCTAGTGGGTGACCCAGAAGAGGAGGGGACCATCCATGTGATGGACCATCTCAGAGATCTTGCTTGGGGAGCAAGGAGGTGTAGCCACTTGTTTGGCACTCCAGCTTTAGGGTCTGAAATGAGGAAGATGAGTCCCCTTAGCTTGTTTGAAAACCAGTGGGGCTTACCCGAGTACTGTAAGAAACCAAGACTCTGCTCTTGAAGAACACATATACAGATTTCCTTGTTTCTAATCCCAGCATGAAGGAAGTAGATTAAAAACTGCTGGGTGCTCTGCTGGCTTGCCAGGATCCCTCCAACATGACCCCCAGCTCACACTGGGCTCCTGCTCCAGCACCTCCTGCACCAGTGCTGCTTATAACAAACCCATAACTGACATCACACTCAATGTTGAAAAGCTGAAATCTTTTGCTCTAAGATCCGGAACAAGACAAGGATGCCCACTTTTGCCATTTCTATTTATCATAGTATTGGAGATCCTACCCACAGCAATCAGGTAAAAAAAGAAATAAAAAGCATCCAAATTGGAATGGAAGAAGTAAAACTGTCACTATTTCCAGATGACCTGATATTATATACAGAAAACTCTATAGTCTCCACCCAAAAACTGTTAGAACTAATAAATGATCAGTAAAGTTGAATGATACAAGATTAATATACAGAGATCTGTTGCTCTTCTGTACACCAGAAATGAAGCATCAGAAAGAGAAAGCTAGAAAACAATCCAATTTACAATCACATCAAGAAGGGTAAAATTCCTAGGAATAAATTTAACCAAAGAGGTGAAAGACCTTTCTCTAAAAACTATAAGATATTTATGAAGGAACTTGAAGATGATAAAAAGAAATGGAAAGATGTCCTGTGTTCATGGATTGGAAGAATTAATATTGTTAAAATGTCCATACTACCCAAAGCAATATACAGATTTAATGTAATCCCTATCAAAATACCAATTATATTTTTTACAGAACTAGAACAAATATTCCTAAAATTGGTATGGAAGCACAAAAGACTCTGAATAGCCAAAGCAATCTTGAGAAAAAAAAGAAGAAAGCTAGAGGTATCCTGCTCCTTAATTTCAAACTATACTACAAAGATACAGTTATCAAAACAAAAGGTACTGGCACAAAAACATACACATAGATCAGTGGAACAGAATAGAGAGCCCAGAAATCAACCCATGCACACCATGTTCAATTCATCTATGACAAAAAGGGCAAGAATACACAATGAAGAAATGATAGTCTTTTCAATAAGTGGAGTTGGGAAAACTCGACAGCTACATGTGAAAAAATGAAATTAGACCATTTTCTCACACCATGTACAAAAATGAATTCAAAATGGGTCAAAGACCTAAATGTAAGATGAGAGCCCATAAAACTCCTAGAAAAATCCTAAGCAGTAAATTCTTCACATAGGTCTTAGCACTATTTTTGTTTTTTTTTAATCAGTGTCCTCAGGCAAGGGGAATGAAAACAAACAAACAAAAATTGTACCTAATCAAACTTCAAGGCTTTTGTGTAGTGAAGAAAACCATCAACAAACAAAAAAGGCAATCTACTGAATGGGGGAAGATATTTGCAAATTATATGTCTGATAAGGGGTTAATATCAAAATTATATAAAGAATCCATACAACTCAATACCAAAAAGACAACCTCATTAAAAAATGTGTGGAAGACCTGAAAACACATATTTCCAATGAAGACAAACAGCCAACAAGCACATGAAAAGGTGTTCAACATCACTAATTATCTGGGAAATGCAAATCAAAACAACAATGAGCTAACACCTCACACCTGGCAGAATGGCTGCTCTCAAAATGACCACAATTAACAAGTGTTGGTGAGGATGTGGAGAAAAAGGAACCCTAGTCCAAAGGAAATGAAAATATGATTTTGAAAATATATCTACACTCCCATGTTTATTGCAGCATTACTCAGAATAGCCAAAATATATAAACAACCTAAGTGTCCTTTAAGGAAGAATGGATAAAAATATGATACACACACACTCACACACACACACACACAAACACACAACAGAATATTATTCAGCCATGAGAAAGAAGGGAATTCTTCTATTGGGACAACATGGATGAACCTTGAGGGCCTAAGTGAGATGTCAGACAGGGAAAGACAAATATTGTGTGATGTCACTTATATGTGGAATCTAAAAAACCCAAACTCATCAAAACAGAGAGTAGAATGGTGGTTACCAGGGGCAGGGTGGGCGTGGGGAAAATAGGGAGAGGTTGATCAAAGTGTACAAACTTCCAGATAGAAGATGGACAAATTCTGGGAATCTAATACACAGCATTGTGGAAATAGTTAACAATATTGTTTTATACACTTGAAACTTATTAAGAGACATCTCAAACGTACTACCACAAAAAAGAAATAGGGATTCTAGGTCTTTTGCCTTTCCATATAAATTTTAGAATTGATTTGTTTATATCTACACAATAGCTTGCTAGAATTTTGATAAGGATTGTGTTGAATCTATTGATCAAGTTTTAAAAAAATGACACCTTAACAATATTGACTCTTGTGCACTTTTTAAAAATAAATTTATTTATTTTATTTAATTCATTTTATTTTTGGCTGCATTGGTTCTTCGTTGCTGTGCGTGGGCTTTCTCTAGTTGCGGCGAGCGTGGGTTACTCTTCGTTGCAATGCACAGGCTTCTCACTGTGGTGGTTTCTCTTGTTGTGGAGCATGGACTCTAGACACGTGGGCTTCAGTAGTTGTGGCTTGAGGGCTCTAGAGTGCAGGCTCAGTAGTTGTGGTGCACGGGTTTAGTTGCTCCGCATCATGTGGGATCTTCCCAGACCAGGGATCGAACCCGTGTTCCCTGCATTGGCAGGTGGATTCTTAACCACTGCACCACCAGGAAAGCGTGTACACTTTTTTTAATACTTGAGTATTTCATTTTCACATTTGATATTGTAAAATAATAATTCTTAAATTATATTTTAAATGTTAATTTTTTGTTGCTTGTATGAAAGATGGGATTGAGTTTTGTGTATCTACCTTATATTCTGCACCTTGCTTCACTCACTTATTTTTTTCTTAACTTTTTATTTTATATTGGAGTATAGCCAATTAACAATGTTGTGATAGTTTCAGGTGCACAGCAAAGTGACTCAGCCATACATATACATGTATCCATTCTCCCCCAGACTCCCCTCCCATCCAGGCTGCCACATAACATTGAGCAGAGTTCCCTGTGCTATGCAGTAGGTCCTTGTTGGTTATCCTTTTAAAATATAGCAGTGTGTACATGTCAATCCAAAACTCCCTAACTATCCCTTCCCTCTACCCTTCCCTCTCTGGTAACCTTAGGTTCATTCTCTAAGTCTGTGAGTCCGTTTCTGTTTTGTAAATACATTCATTTGTATCATTTCTTTTTAGATTCCGCATATAAGTGATATCATACTATATTTCTCTTTCTCTGTCTGACTTCACTCAGTATGACAATCTCTAGGTCTTTATTGGAAGGTAATGACTGAAGGGGCACATGAGAGATGCTCTTATGTTCTGTAATATCCCATATCTTGACCATGCTGATCCTTATATGAATGTGTTCACTTTGTGAAACTTTTTAAACTATATAATTAAGATCTGTACCTTTTAGTATGTATGTTACTCCTAATAAAACACTTTACAATAAAAATTAAAAGAAAAAAACACTAGAGTGTCTTTATATAAAGGCTAAAAAAAGTAAAAAGCAAACTATGTTGTTTCAATATGTGTCCATAGTTCATAAATACATGAAGAAAAACAAGGTTGTGATTATCCCAAAGGTCAGAATAATGCTTAAACCTGAAGATAGCCTTTATCAAGAAGGAGCGCATGAGGGTATTTACCTTATATTCTGCAGCCTTGCTTCACTCACTTATTATTTCCAGGAAATTTTTATAAAATCTTTGTGATTTACTCCATAGGCAGTCATGAAACCTGTGATTAAAATAACTTTATTTCTTTATTTACATTCTGTATACTTTTTATTTATATATTTATTTATTTAGTCTTGTTGCACCAACGAGGATTTCAGTAATATTCTTGTAAATAAAACAGTGAAAGGAAACACACTGTTCCTGATCTTAGGGAGAAAGTGTCCATCCAGTCTCTCATAATCAAGTATGATATTTCCTGTACATTTTTTATAGATGTGCTTTATCAAGTTGAGAAATTTTCCTTTTAGTCATAGTTTGCTAAAAATTTTTATCATAGATGGAGGTTGGGTTTTGTCAAAAACTTTTCCATGTTAACTGATATAATCATTTGCTATTTCTTCTTTACCTTATTGATATGGTGGATTAGTTAGATTATATTCATTGATTTTCTAACATTGAACCAGTCTTACATATCTGCATTAAATCCCACTAAGTCTTGGTGTATAATTATTTTTATACATTGTTAGATTTGATTTTCTACAGTTTTGTTGAATATTTTTAAACCTTTGTTCATGAGAGATTGCTCTGTACTTATTAATTTAAGCTGCTAAATTTTAAAGCAATATGCTATGCTGAAAGAAATTACTGGAGCAATATTCGCACCCATAGTTTTAATTTTTCCCTGATGTCTTTCAGTTCAATTATCCTGGTGGGTATGTAATGGTATTGCCATTGTGTGTTTGTGTTTATATGTATGTACTTTTCTGTCTCTGTGTTCTTTCCCACACATACTAAAACACACTAACACATACATGTTTGGGTTTGAGTTTTAAAATAATTATAAAAGAATACCTAGATAAGTATCATCTATATGTAGGAATACAATATTGTTAGGACCTTGGAGCTCCTTATGTGCTCCTACTTGAAAAAGGCTATCTTCAAGTTTAAGCATTATTCTGACCTTTGGGATAATCACAACCTTGTGTTTCTTCATATATTTACGAACTATGGACACATATTGAAACAACATAGTTTGCTTTTTACTTTTTTTAGCCTTTATATAAAGACACTTTAGTTTTTTTTCTTTTAACTTTTATTGTAAAGTGTTTTATTAGGAGTAACATACATGCTAAAAGGTGCAGCTCTTAATTTTACAGTTTAAAAAGTTTCACAAAGTGAACACATTCGTATAAGGATCAGCATGGTCAAGATATGGGATATTACAGAACATAAGAGCAACTCTCATGTGCCCCTTCGGTCATTACCTTCCAATAAAGATAACAATTATTCTGACTTCCTTTGCCATAAAAGTTTTCCCTGTTTTTGAACTTTATATAAATTGAGCCATATTTTATGTGTTCTTGGGCGTATAGCTTACCTTAACATCATATCTGTGAGATTCACCCATGTTGTGGTACCAGTCCTACATTTTTTTCTATAATAAATAGTATTTCATACCACAATATAGTATTTATTCTACTGATGATGAACATTGTAGCTGTTTTCATTTTGGGATTATTAAAAACCATATTTCTATAAACTTTCTTATATATGCCCTTTGTGCCTATATGCATGCATTCCTGCTGGGTTTATAATTAAGTGTGAACGGACTGGGCCATATGCTAAGTACATGTTCAGCTTTAAAAAACATTACTAAACAGTTTTCAAAAGCAGTTGTACCAAATTACATAACCCCCAGCATTTTGGCTATTTCCTTTTATGTCACATGTCTGCCAGCACACGGTATTTTCAGGACATTTCCTCCCTATTCCTTCAAATAGTTCTTTTTTTTTTTTTTTTTTTTAACAAGTTCTCAGAGTAGAAGTTTAATTTTTAAAAAAATCAATTGCATTTTTTATACAATGACAAATAATTGGAAATGAAATTTTAAAATAATTCTAATTATTGAGGAGGCAATAAATATTAAAATATGTAGATATAAATTTGACAACAGTCATATAAATCCTCAACACTGAAAACATTGCTTAGAGAAATTAAACAGCACCTAAACAATGGAAGTAAAACAAAACAATACAAAATTTGTTGGATGACCCAATGTTAAAAAGATGTCAGTTTTCACCAAATTAATTTATAAACTCAACACATTCCCAGTTACTACTCTAACAGGCTCCTTTCTTTCTTTCTCTTTCTTTCCTTCTCTTTCTGTCTTTCTTTCTTTCTTCCTTCCTTCCTTCCTTCCTTCCATCCTTCCTTCCTTCCTTCCTTCCTTTAAATGTATCTCATAATTCTAAATGTAGTATTTTTGGTGTGTTAAAATTGAAAACTTTTCTGGTTTCTATATTTTCTTCTCCCTGAGTTAGTAAGAAATTTGTTTCCTAATTTCAAATAATTGGGAATTTTTGGTAATAATTTTGCTGGTAATTATAGCTTAATTGCATTGTGATTAGAGAATATTTTCTAATCTCAAACTTTTGCATGTTGGGTATTATCAAACATTTTACTCTATCAAGATGATAATGTGGTTTTTCATTCTTTAAATATTTTTATTTGATGAATTATGTTGACTACTTATAAAATATTAAACCAACCTTGCATTTCCTGGGTATACCACACTTAGTCATAATATATTGCATTGTTATATATTTTTGAATACAATTTACTAAAATTTTGTTATGAAAAGAAGAATATTAGTCTAGTTTTGTTTGTTTTCTTATACTGTTACTTTCTGGATTTGGTATATGGGGGAAGTTTGCCTCATAGAAGGGTTTTTTAAAATTCCTACCCCTTTAGTTTTCTTAAAGAGTTTGTGTGGAATTCATGACATTTCTTTATTTAATATATGGTAAAATTTATGAAGTTTTCTCTAAGAAAGATTTCTAATTGCATATTCAGTTTTTAATAGGCATAAGACTATTAAGATTGTCTAGTTCTTCTTGAGTAAGCTTGATTACTTTGTGTTCTCAAGGAGTATATTTATTTCTTTTAAGGCTTAAAATGCATTCGCATAAAGTTGTTTATATTGCCTTATTCTTTTTTTAATGGTGGCATACTTTATTGATTATATTTCACTGAATTATTTTCAAGGGTGTTCTTTTTCCTCTAGAATGTGCGTTTGAAAGACTTCCATATTGTCAGCATATAGCATCGTATTTATTGTCATTTTTAATGTATTTGCTTAGGAATACTGGTATAGCCTTCTACTGAGGGATAAAAAGTCTCCCAGCAAACTTGTTACATCTGTCTTTAACAAAAATACTTCTAAGTCTTTACTTTGACAGCCAAAACTACTTTAAAATATGTATTGTTTTATATTCCATTATTCAATATTTTATCCAAACATAGACATATGGTTATGAATTTGCATTGTGTACCCTTTACCTGAGTTTATCTTGCTTAGAATTTCCAAATCCCTGAAATAATGCTGGCCGCAGCTACTTTAATGAGAGGTGGCTATAGAAAATAATTTTGATACCAGAGCTTCACTGATGATGTCAGTACAGGAAGAAAGATTTTATGTCTGTGAATATAATTTGAGTATAGTCTCACAAGGAGACATTGCAAGCAGAAAGATTTCCATAATAATATTTACATACTATACTTAAAAATAGTCACATTTTAACTTGATTCACAATTGTCCATGGAGTTGGCATTATAAAACATTATAAAAGGTCATCCCTAGAAAATGGATCTATATACTAAGTATGTATTATATATGCTATATAATAAAATATATAACATTATAAAATATATTTTATTTAAAATATAAATATAAATAATGAAAATAAATTATATATATGCATACACACACACACACATATACATATATATATATATTTTGGCACACGCTCCCTTATCAACACCGTGCACCACAGTAATACCTTTGTTCCAATTGATGAACCTGCATTGATGCATCATTATCACCCAGATTCTGTAATTTATATTACAGTACACTCTTGGTGTTGTACATTTGATGGGTTTTGGAAAATGTACAATTTGATAAAGTTATAATGTATGATGTTACCACCGTTGTAGTATCATAGAGAATAGTTTAACTGCCTTCAAAATCCTTTCTCCTCTGAAAAACCATCCTTCCCCACCCACAACCCCAGCAGCAGCTAATATGCTTACTGTCACCATAGTTTTGCCTTCTCCAGAACGTCATATTGTTGGGATCATACAGCATGTAGCCTTTTCAGGTTGGCTTCTTTTACTTAGTAATATCCATTTACAGTTTCTTCGTGTCTTTTCATGGCTTGATAGCTCATTTCTTTTTAGTGCTAAGTAATATTCCATTCTAGAGAGCTCTTCGTTTCCTTATTCATATCCAGATTTCTAGCCTGTAGTCTTTTTCTTCTGCCTCAGAGACTTACTTTATCATTTCTTATAATGCAGGTATTCCTGCCTCCAATGTCTTCAGCATTTTTATGTCTGAAAAGGTTTTATTTTGGCATAATTTTCCTTTTTTCTTTGTACTGTATTTTTTAATTAAATTTTAAAAATTATCCCACAGTAAAATTATTTTTCTTTCTTTTGGTGTCAAGCCCTATGAGTTTTAACACATGTATAGATATATGTAAACACCGCCACAATCAGGCTACAAAGCAGTTCCATAATTTTATAGACATCATTTTTGAATAATATTTTTACAGTGTATAGAATTCTAGAATTAGAGTTTTTGTTTGTTTTGCTTGTTTTCTTTTCTTTCAGCATTTTCTGAAATCCTCTATCTGCTCTATTTTCAAATATTCTAGATCGTTTTTTAAAATTTCCTCTTCCAGGTATAAAAGCATATCAAGTTTTTGGGGGCTTGAAATGTATACAATTTAGAGAGAAACCTTTATGAAAGAATAAAAAATTATTATTATTAAATTAGGTACAGAGCTTGCACAATAATGTGAATGTACTTAATCTCGCAGAACTTTACACTTAAAGATGGTTAAATGGTAAAGTTTATGTATGTGTAATTTACACCTATAAAATATTGCAATGAAGAAACAAAATAGTACAAAACAAATCAGGTGCTAAGGCTTTGAAGGAACTGTGTAAATGAAGAGTACTAAAATTTAAGGTCTATTCACTTCTTCACAGAAAACTCACCTCTGACTGTAGATACAATCAATGTATTATTTCTTTCACCATAATAAGCATAGACATATTTTTATTTCAGATAATTCTAATATCTGAGATGCTTTTACCTTTTTTTGCTTTGCTATCTATTGCCAAAACAACCTTCATTGTCCTCCTCTTGGAATGAGTTGAGGACATCTTTATCAAGTGTATTTGACTTTGAAATTCCAAGTAAATGTGTGAAGGGTCTCTTGTTAAATCCATTAACTTAAAAGCTGCTGGCCTTTGAATCTACGCTTCTTTTCCTGATAGGTCTTCAAAGATTTCCAGAATTAGAAAATTTTCTTAGGTCAGAAAAGTAGTTCGCTTGTAATGCTATGTAATCCTTCTGGTTTTCTACTTTCTGTCAGATTTTTCCTGGTAGGACATTTAAAAGCTCTTAGGGGGTACCTTTTATAATGTGTACTAAACTTTACTTTTTTTCTGTCAGAAAATTTGGTCTGAATAACCTAATCCACCATATTGGATGGATTAGGTAGATGCATCTTCATTTTAAGACACTTGGACAGTGACATTTTTAAAAAGATATTTCCAAATATAAATAAAAATAAAGGAAAAACTAAATCCAGCAACAGTTTTATTTTCCCATTACTCAAATATGGCATTATCATTTTGGCTTTTTTTCCCCTTCCCTTTTTTTTTTTTTTTTTTTTTTTTTGGTTCCTAAAGAATTTTTTTTCACAGTTGTTATGTTCCATGTACAATTTCTAAATTAATATTGATTAAGGAATATTGTTCATACTACCTCCTTTTCATAAACATTATTTTAGATGGCTGCTTGAGGGCAGAGAACATGCCCTTTGCATCTCCCCTGCTGTGAACACAGATATGTACTCATATTAGGCATTCAGTAATGTTTGTTAACTTGAATGAGAGTACAGGCATTTTAAGTAGAAAAGCTTTCTTGGAGAGTTCTTTCTGCAACACTACTCAATATAGTAATACAGTTCAAAAGCTGACAGTCAATAAACAATTGCTGAATTAAATGCTCTAAGAATTGGACTCATGTTGCTGCAATACAGAAGGGGATGTGATATATGCACATGGGTTTCTGCCATGCTGTGCCATCCTTATTGTATTCAGTTTGGGGAAATAATAATGAATTTCCAACACAATGAATGTTTTAATCAAGATAAGGGATATTCATCCCCTGACAAGTCTAACTGCTTTTGCCTTTGCCTTTGCCTCTCAATATCAGTTCTCAATTCAGCAGGCAGAATTATCCTTTTAAAAGTTCAGAATGATCATGTCACTCCTCTCCTTACACCTTCCAATAACTTTCCATCTCAGAGTAAAACCCAAACCCCTTAAAGTGGTTTACAAGATATTATGTAACTAGTCTCTTACCTCTTCTTTCACTGCATGTTGCTGCTCTGGCTCACACACAGTGACCTCCCCACTGTTCCTTAAACACACCAAGTATGCTTCTGTCTCAGGGGTCTGGCATTTGCTATTCCCTCCGCCAGAAAACATCCTGTTCTCTCACGCCCTCAAATCCTTCTTGTCTCAGTTCCAATATCACCTTGTCTGAGAGGTCTTCCTTCTCTTCAAACTGGCATTCCACGACCTCTTTGCTACTTTATTTCTTCCTTAGTCCTCAAAACCCACTTCATATTGTACATATTTATTTGTCATTTTGGCTTTGTGTTCTCCAAACAAGAATATAAGCTTCCTCAGCATAGGGCCATTGTCTTTTTTTCATTAATATAAATTCCAAACTTAATGTCTGGAATATCTACTGCTTGGTAAATATTTGTTAAAGATATGAATGAGTGAATTCTGAATATCACTTCTACCATGTAGTCAATGCTTTTACTGCACTATGCTTTCCTCTAGTACTTAGAACAACTCTGCATAATATTACTAGATCAGTGTTAAAGAAAATGAAATTGAGAAGTGAAGAAGTTAAGGACCTTGCTCAAAGCTATACTAAATATATATATATAGCATATATAATATAGTATATTATATAAATATAATACATATATTTATAGCAAGTTTGAGCTTCACACCACAATCTTTTTTTTCCCAAAGCCCAAATCTTTTTCTTTATATCACACTGAGATATTAATTGAATGCAAAGAGTTTACCAATTTTCTGATAATTTTACAATCTAATTCAATGTTAGCTTCTGGGCTGTATTTGTCATTGACATAAAGGAGAAATCCTATGGCTAAGGATCTTGAAACTTACACCATAGTAGAAGAAGATAAAATCTTTGAAATTCAAAGGAAAATGATTTGTCTATGATTTAATTCTTTGTAACATTGAGATAATAATACATTGCAGATATGAAAACATTTTACTCCGGGTTTTTAGGCCTCAACCTCAACATTTGCTCTTATAGCAGTACAGTAGGTATTGAGGCTTATTTGTAATGAGGTCTTCCCTTCCATTAACATTCCCTTTGAGTGAATTAGTCAACTTGAATAGTGTTGAAATCAGTGGGAACTATCTCAGAAATATAATTTTTATTAGACAAGAACTCTAAAAGAAATTATTCAAAATTTAAATCGCATGCTTTGGAGATTATCACTCTTCTCTCTGTATAACCAATTTCTAGGTACATTGATTTTTTTTCTAAAATAAGAGAATTAATAATCCTGAGATTAGGGCTGGATCCAATTTCTACACTCTTTACCTTTGCAGTTGTGGTTGACTACAAGATGCTTATAAAATGAAAAAAGAAATTGTGGTTCTTTTTAGATGCTGAGATCATGCATTTTATAGCCATATAAGGACAAGGCTTTGAATTGATTTGGTAATACAAGTAGGTTCTTGATGATCCTGTTACAGAGGGGATTGAATATATACAAGATCTCAAATTGGATTAAACTTAATTAAAATCAAAAGTACTTATTATTTTTCTAATATGTGTCAGATATTTTGCTGGATGCTTTTAGGATCATGTAGTAGTGAGACAGAACAGACAAAAGTTGACTGTTCCACACAGAAATCAAGCCAAGTCTTGGTCCCATTTGCACTGATAGTCTTACCAATGAGGACAAAAACATTGGATTGTAAAAATCTTCTTTAATCTTAGATGCTACCGACTCCAGAATCACCAAGGCTATGTGAGTCCAAACTAATTACTGTAAAATTATTGACACACATCAATTAGCACATAAAGTTATCACAAACTTATAAGGGCATTCAAAGTTTGACGTAAATAGCAGAGAGCTTAGTTCCTCTGCCTAAATAAAAATCTTAAAAGTGTTGAATCTGAAGTAGAAGGTGTCTTGTTTTAAATTCTCTTATTATGACCCCATGATCCAAATTGTTTATGTATATGTCCACTTAATTTGACTTCTTTTGATTTGGATTAGCTTCTTGACTGATTCTGCGTCCTGTGGGAGTGGATCTGAGCACTTGACAAGCAGAATGAGAGAAATTCAAGTATTGTTATGGTAAATTCATCTTCAATTTGACATTTACCCTCAATTGAATATTTTCATTGAGTTAGAGACTCCATTAACAATCCCCTTCCTTTTTTTCTCATTTTTCATGTCTCAAGATTTATCTTTTACTCTTCACAAGAAATCTTTCTATTTTAACAAGCTTAAACAACCTGCACAGAACTTCTCTGTAGGAAATTGACGTGTCTGACTCTATCTTTATATATATAATGGATACAATATTTAGCTTATAATATTTTTAAAGGCTAAGTAAAATAATATAACAGAAATTGCTTTATAAAAAATAAAAATGTGTATTACAAGGTTAAATGTATTATCCATTGATGGGTGGTAACATTTGACTATTTACACAACTCTAATAATTAAATGACAACATACTATATGATTTAGAAAATAGATATTTTTGGTGATCCAAGGTTGAGGTATTAATTAGTGGTAAAATATCAAGGGTTAGAAGAATGAACCATGGATAAGGAAATGATTTACAGAGGCAATCGAAGAATCATAGAATGAAAAATAACTTGCCTGACCCGAGGTCACATGCTATTCATTAATTCATCTATTATTCATCCATACATCCATCCACCCATCAAGCATTTATTAAACACAAATATTACAATGATGAACACAACATGTCCCATGTTTTCAGGGAGGTTAAAGAATTCAAGAAAGAGCTCTTCCCAGAAAATAGCAATGCCGTCTCAAACTACAACTATCTCATATTAAGGAAACAACTGAGATCCTGAAACAACAGAAAAGCAGAAAAGAAAGCTCACATACAGAAGCCCTCAGTCTCATTAAGAGTATGCATTAAACCTAGTCAATCTAGCCAGCTAATTTAAGTTTCTTCCACCATTAAGATAATATGATTACATAGTTTTCTCTATCCATTAGGAGATCATTTTCTTTAATGAAAATTATACCTTCCCTTCAATTAATTGGAAAACCTCAAGAGACACCTGTTTGTGGACCATTTTTCTTTTCAACATTCCTTATTTTTTTCTGAAAGACACTGAAAGACGTTAATAACAAAGATTAATAACATATGATTCTTGTCCCAAATGATTCAAAATCTAATAAGGAAGATAAATGTAATGCATAATTTCTATTAAATGTGACATATGCAATCACATAAGCTTAGGAGGGCTAAATTCTATAGGAAAATTCAAGAAAGGCCTTGCATAGAATAAGATCTACTTCTCCCATCCAAGTACTAACCAGGCCCAACCCTTCTTACCTTCCAAGATCAGATGAGATGGGGCGTGTTCAGGGTGGTATGGCCATAGACGTATAAGGCCTACTTCTAGACTAAGATTTCAAACAGGCTTTTCTGTTCATTCTTTTCCACTGCTAATTTGTAATTAATTTAATGAGGTAAGACTGTGTTGTAGCATTTATTCAGTAATACTTGACTGAGTATCCACCATTAGACAGACTCTGTTAATCACTAGGGGTATAACAAAGAAAAAGATAGTCCATGGCTCGAAAAACCCAGTCTAGTAAGGAAGTTAGACAAGAGACAAATACATTCAGCAAGTACTAGTTCAATCCTTACTACATGTTCCAGGCTTGGAGTAGAGCAGCAGAAAAAATGTAAAAAAAAGTTTACCCTTGTAGTGGAGACTACATTCTAATCAGATGAAACTGATAATAAACAATTATAAATAAGAAACACACTATTTTCTTAAGATAATGATGAAAGCTATTAGAAAAACATTGCCAAAGTATTCACAAGTCACTATGAAATCACAGTGATTAGCTATCAGACAGAAGAAACAGTTGATAATCAAAGGCTTCCTGAGATGAGTTTTGAAAGCTAAATAAAAATTAAGTAGTTGTTAAATGAGGAAGAGTGCATATTAAGGATGGAGACCAACTCCCAGTCATTCAGTTTTCTTAAGATCCCACACTGCGTAAGAGAGGATAAAAAAAACGTTCTTGTAGTTCTCAGAGGAGCAAGAATGTCGTCAACAGAATTTTAAAGCCACTCAGACCCTGGAGGCAGAGCTGTACATGGTTATTAGCAACGACCTACCTGACCAGTGAAGCTCATGATAGAAGGGCAGGTCTGCGTGGTGAATATAGCAGTTACCAGGCCCCAGAAGACACCAGACATAGTATATGCCATATCAGATGGCATTGCAGAATGACAACTGATCTGACACTTACCTTAATGGCATTATACCACATAAGATTCCTGTATTGGGAATGCTAACTCATGGAGAAATTAGGTGGAAAGAAATAAGACTGTAAATTGACTAAGTAGTTAGTCAAAAAAAGACTGAATAATCTAAAAATGTAGATGTTGTGCTTAATTGACAAATGTCACTTGTTACTTGTCACTTGTCACTTGAAATAAAACAGTGCTTTTAAATGGAAGTTTATTTGTGGGATAACAAAGACATCGGATATTTGAGATTTTTTTTCTTTGTGTGATTATTAAATTTAAAGGTCTGGATAAAATGAATGGTGTTATGATAAAACATAGTAACAAAAATTTACAGAAGAAAATAAAGAAACCATGCAAAAAATAAGAAATACTAACACAAAACTAGCAGTAAAACTAGGCACTTTCCCAGATGAGTTATATAAAACTTTTAATAAACGGGGAGTTCATAGACTACTAAACTATTCATACTGTAGAGAAAGAAGAAAAATTTCCAAAATATTAGAAGGAAAATAAAGCTTTATCATAGAAAGGTAATTTCAGGGAGATAAAGATATTGCAATATTTTGAAAATTACCGAAATGACATAGAGGTTGAAACATGAAATTGCCAATGTGTGATCATTTTTAACTTACAAAAATAACAGTTTCATGTGTTGACATATCATATTAAAAGATCAAAGAAAAAATGTAATTTAAATTATAGGTGACAACAAAGCGTTTGAGGAAATCAGCATCTACTTTATCTTAATAATCAGTAGTTTGTTATTTGTCTTCTGAGTAATAAATACACTGCTGTATAAATATGCTCTAAACTGTATATCCACTCTCCTGTTAAAGGACATAGTTTGCTTGTTTTTTCACTTTTTGTCCATTATTAATAAAGTTGCTATAAGCAATTGAGTAACAGTCACTTTGTAGACTTTTTTTTTTTTTTCTCTTGGTTAGATATCTAGGAATAAAAGTGCTGAGTGATAGGGTAATTTATTTTTCACTCTTTAAGAAATTGTCAGTCTTGCAAAGTCTGTGTGACGTTTTGCTACTACCAGCAGGCTAGGAGAGTCTATTGCTCCACATCCTTTCCAACAATGATTAGTCTTTATATTTAACAATCTTAGTGGATCTGCAGTGCTATTATCATGATTTTACTTTGCATTTTCCTGATGATTAAAGGGTGTTTGTCACTTTTTCATGTGCCTATTGGTCATGCTTATATATTATTTTGTAAAGTGTCTTTGATTTTTGCCCATTTTTATTTTATTTTTTATATTTATTTTTGGCTGTGTTGGGTCTTCATTTCTGTGCGAAGGCTTTCTCTAGTTGCAGCAAGCGGGGGTCACTCTTCATCACGGTGTGCGGGCCTCTTCACTATCGTGGCCTCTCTTGTTGCGGAGCACAAACTCCAGATGCGCAGGCTCAGTAGTTGTGGCTCACGGGCCTAGTCGCTCTGCGGAATGTGGGATCTTCCCAGACCAGGGCTCGAACCTGTGTTCCCTGCATTAGCAGGCAGACTCTCAACCACTGCGCCACCAGGGAAGCCCTTTATTGTTTTTTAAATGGAGTTATAGGGGTTCTTTATATATTCTGAATATAAGTCCTTAGTCAGATATATGTATTGTTAATATTTTTTCTCAAAGTATGTTTTTCCTTTTCATTTTCTATGACAAACAAAACAATTTAATAGAAAAATTATTACTAAGTTTAGCTGTTTCTTAAATGCCTTGAAAATAGAATTAATTTTTCTTTATTAAACATTTCCTATCTGTTTTAATAGTTGTTATTGGTGTTATTGTTAGTTTCAGTATAAACTTCTCTCAGCCACATCAAAACTTTGTCCAGCTTCCTTTGCCCTCTTTTTACTTACAGAAGATACTACTTTTGAAAAGTTCTTGGTTTCTCTGTGCCAGGACTCAACTCAACACAACATCAGAAGACAAGCTTTTTCTTAAATCAATGAGAGTAGTCTCACTACCTACAAATAAAGTGTCCTCTTGTCTTTTATATTTAAAAATGTTTGAATTTTTCCAATATAACCATCTAAGAAGTATGAATGTTATGTTTTGATCTAAATTTAGATCTCTAAAGGGAGACAGATGCCCTGACCTCTGTAGCAAGTACATATTATTAAAATCAAATAGGTCACTTTGGTGAAAAGTCTTTTTAGGTCTTCCACGCATTTTTTAATGGCGTTGTTTGTTTTTTTGATATTAAGCTCCATGAGCTGTTTGTATATTTTGGAGATTAATCCTTTGTCCATTGATTCATTTGCAAATATTTTCTCCCATTCTGAGTGTTATCTTTTCATCTTGTTTATGGTTTCTGTTGCTGTGCAAAAGCTTTTAAGTTTCATTAGGTCTCATTTGTTTTTTTGTTGTTGTTGTTTTTATTTTCATTACTCTAGGAGGTGAGTCAAAAAAGATCTTGCTGTGGTTATGTCAAACAGTGTTTTTCCTGTTTTCCTCTAAGAGTTTTATAGTGTCCAGTCTTATATTTAGATCTTTAATCCATTTGGAGTTTATTTTTGTGTATGGTGCTAAGGAGTGTTCGAATTTCATACTTTTACATGTACCTGTCCAGTTTTCCCAGCACCACTTATTGAAGACGCTGTCTTTTCTCCATTGTATATTCTTGCCTCCTTTTTCAAAGATAAGGTGACCATGTGGGTGAGTTTATCTCTGGGCTTTCTTTTATGTTTTAACATCTTTATTGGAGTATAATTGCTTTACAGTGGTGTGTTAGTTTCTGCTCTATAACAAAGTGAATCAGCTATACATATACCTATATCCTCATATCTCCTCCCTTTTGCATCTCCATCCCACTCTCCCTATCCCACCGATCTAGGTGGACACAAAGCACCAAGCTGATCTCCCTGTGCTATGTGGCTGCTTCCCACTAGCTATTTTACATTTCGTAGTTTATATATGTCCATGCCACTCTCTCACTTCGTCCCAGCTTACACTTCCCCCTCCCCATGTCCTCAAGTCCATTCTCTACGTTTCCATCTTTATTCCTGGCCTGGCCCTAGGTTCTTCAGAAACTTTTTTTTTTTTTTAGATTCCATGCATATGTGTTAGCATACAGTATTTGTTTTTCTCTTCCTGACTTACTTCACTCTGTATGACAGACTCTAGGTCCATCCACCTCACTGCAAATAACTCAATTTCGTTTCCTTTTATGGCTGAGTAATATTCCATTGTATATATGTGCCATATCTTCTTTATCCATTCATCTGTTGATGGACACTTAGGTTACTTCTATGTCCTGGCTATTGTAAATACAGCTGCAATGAACATTGGGGTACATGACTTTTTGAATTATGGTTTTCTCAGGGTATATGCCCAGTAATGGGATTGCTGGGTCATATGGTAGCTCTATTTTTAGTCTTTAAAGGAACCTTCATACTGTTCTCCATAGTGGCTGTATCAATTTACATTCCCACTAACAGTGCAAGAAGGTTACCTTTTTTCCACACCCTCTCCAGCATTTACTGTTTGTAGATTTTTTTGATGATGGCCATTCTGACTGGTGTGAGGTGATACCTCATTGTAGTTTTGATTTGATTTCTCTAATGATTAGTGATGTTGAGCATCCTTTCATGTGTTTGTTGGCAATCAGTATATCTTCTTTGGAGAAATGTCTATTTAAGACTTCTGCCTATTTTTGGATTGAGTTGTTTGTTTTTTTGTTATTGAGCTGCTTGTAAATTTTGGAGATTAAACCTTTGTCAGTTACTTCATTTGCAAATATTTTTCCCATTCTGAGGGTTGTCTTTTCATCTTGTTTATGGTTTCCTTTGCTGTGCAAAAGCTTTTAAGTTTCATTAGGTCCCATTTGTTTATTTTTGTTTTTATTTCCATTTCTCTAGGAGGTGGGTCAAAAAGGATCTTGCTGTGATTTATGTCATGGAAAGTTCAGCCTATGTTTTCCTCTAAGAGTTTTATAGTGTCGGGTCTTACATTTAGTCTTTAATCCATTTTGAGTTTATTTTTGTGTATGGTGTTAGGGAGTGTTCTAATTTCATTCTTTTACATGTAGCTGTCCAGTTTTCCCAGCACCACTCATTGAAGAGGCTGTCTTTTCTCCATTGAATATTCCTGCCTCCTTTATCAAAAATAAGGTGACTGTATGTGTGTAGGTTTATCTCTGGGCTTTCTATTCTGTTCAATTGATCTGTATTTCTGTTTTTGTGTCAGTACCATACTGTCTTGATTACTGTAGCTTTGTAGTGTAGTTTGAAGTCGGGGAGCCTGATTCTACCAGCTCCATTTTTCTTTCTCAAGGTAGCTTTGGCTATTTGGGGCCTTTTGTGTTTCCATACCAATTGTAAAATTTTTTGTTTTAATTCTGTGAAGAATGCCATTTGGTAGTTTGATGAAGATTACATTGGATCTGACATACGGATGGCCAAGAGGCACATGAAAAGATGCTCAACATCACTAATTATTAGAGAAATGCAAATCAAAACTACAATGAGGTATCACCTCACACTGGTCAGAATGGCCATCATCAAAAAATCTACAAACAGTAAATGCTGGAGAGGATCTGGAGAAAGGGGCACCCTCCTGCCCCTTTGATGGGAATGTAAATTGATACAGTCACTATGGAGAACAGTATGGAGGTTCCTTAGAAAACAAAGTAATACTACCATATGACACAGCAATCCCACTGCTGGGCATATACCCTGAGAAAATCATAATTCAAAAGGACACATGTACCCCAGTGTTCATTGCAGCGCTATTTACAATAGCTAAGACATGGAAAGAACCTAAATGTCCAGTGATAGATGAATGGATAAAGAAGATGTGGTACATATATATATAATGGACTATTACTCAGCCATAAAGAGAAATGAAACTGAGTTATTTGTAGTGAGGTGGATGGACCTAGAGTCTATCATACAGAGCGAAGTAAGCCGGAAAGAGAAAAACAAATATCGTATATTAACGCATATATGTGGAATCTAGAAAAATGGTACAGGTGAACCTATTTGTAGGGCAGGAATAGGAACATAGATGTAGAGAACGGACATGTGGACACGGGGTAGGGGAGGGTAGGGTGGGACAAACTGGGAGATTAGGTTTGACATAAATACGCTGCCATGTGTAAAACGGATAGCTAGAGGGAACCTGCTGTAAAACACAGGGAGCTCAGCTCGGTTCTCTGTGATGACCTAGATGGGTGGGAGGGGGGGCGTCCAACAGGGAGGGGATATAATTACACATATAGCTGATTCACTTCATTGTAGAGCAGAAACTAACACATCATTGTAAAGCATTTTTAACTCCAATTAAAAAAGAAATCATATATGCCACATTTATTTTTTAGTAGAATTCACTGTAGAAATCAAAAGTCAGGTTCATGTGAAATCTTTGCCCATACCTCACATATTTTAATAACTAATTTCTGATGTAGGTCAATAGTTCTATCAGGCATCTTTGTTTTTCTTGCAACTGTTTTCTTACCAATAAAATGCTTCCATGAGATTATTATAAAGAAATATGCACAAAGCATATATAGTTAAGAACTGTATTAGCAGCATGAGACTGAAAAAATGAAATAAATTTTTCAGAGGTCATATTATGCTACATGCTTATATAAGACAAAAGTATGCAAAAATTATATGGCTGCCTAAATTATTTATATCCCACATACATGTAATTTTTAGCATTTTATGTACAAATAGGAATGTATCCTATATTAGGAGGACTGATCACTCAGGTATATTATCCATGCCTTCCTTTTGTTTTTTTTTCTGTTTTTACACTTACTATTCTCTATGTTGAATGATATCACACTTACCATATTGTATTTGAATGATGTGTTTACCATTCAAATTTGTATTTTTAGTTCTTGGGGTAGTGACTAGCAGAAAATATGTTCATCCTACAGCTGTGTGAGGTAGAAATTACCCATTATGGAAGACAAGATTCAGAAAGATCAATTGTTTGCCCAAAGTCATACAAGTAGTTCAGAATATAAACCATCTGTCTATTAAGTAACAACATCTACAATGATATTAGTCCTGCCAATATTAATGAAATGCATTAACTGAAGTTATAGTTTAACACCAATGGGATCTAAAATTAACTATTTAGTTTATTATTTAAAATATTATGATAAAATGTATATAGAAAACAATTACAAATCGTGAAACTCATTTCAATCCAAACAATGGTCCTTACATACTCCTTCATGATTTTCCCCCAATCAAAATTGTCCTAACCCATAGGAAAATATTATTTTCATTATTTTAATTGCAGAATTCTCTACCTCAGGATAATACATTATATTGTTATTCATTGTCTTTTCTTAAAATAATTTTGTATTCATCAAGGAAATGCATTTAAAACTTGTTGATGCTTAGTTAAAAAATAAAGTGGATTATTGTAGTGAAGGAGAAAAAGAAGCTCTTTATAGGTGAGGCAAAATCAGTCTAATGTTGTTTTTTCTGAAAAGAAGAAGGCTGGAGGAAGAACAAATGACAATTTCTGAGGGTGTCTGTGTTAACGACTAAACCTTTACCGGTACCTTCATTATACAATGAATATAGTATAAGAATCAAAGAGCAGTGATGAGTAAACGATGAGAACGGCTCTTGATATCTTCCATTTGCCCCATCAGATGCACAATCCACCTTTTTCCCTCCTCCCCCACCCAGCTCTGTGCCCCAAGAGGCTTTCCCTGCCCGTCTGATGTCACAGGACTGCATCGGTAGGCTTCCTTCACCTTCGACTTCCAATTGACTGAGTCCAAGTGGAGCCACCACAGAAAACAGTGTCAAGGTATCCACTCTCCCCTCTCTGTTTCTGCTAGATCTCCAAAGGCTGACTACAGAGATTCTCTGTTTTCCATGTCTCCTAGATCATCGGCTGCTTACCCCTCTGTCACCACCACCATAGCCAACTATGTTGTGTGGGCCTCTGGAGTTTTGCCACATGAACGTGACTAGTCACAAGCCCCAGCTCCAACTCCTTCACCACATCTGATATCAGAAAATGCCACACCAGAGAATGTATTATCTGGCTCATGGAGGAGCTACCATGGGGATCCGGTTACTAAACCTGTAATAATGAAAGTTAACTTCCCATGGGGTGAAACTTGAGAGACAGTTAAAGGAGGATAGACTTCCTCTCCCTTTATTTCTTGGATGGACTGTTCCAAGTTAAGAGTTTGAGTGTCAGTAGGCCTAGGGAATTCTTCCTGCAAGGTCAAGCGATTTTATTTTCTGAGCAATCACTCCTATTTCTTTGTATCATTGTGAAAAAGTGGACATAATGTTGATACATTATCTTGAATTCCTTTCCATCCTTAGAACTTCACTGCCATTTTTCTCTGTCTCTGCTGCTATTAAGTGTTATTAGCATTTAATCCTTGTATGAGGTTCTGTTTAATAAGGAATGTAATGAAATTATATGGTTTATATGTATATATATAATATATACATAAAATATATATCACCCCTAGTCATATCTTTCAAACTTCATTTCTAATATTGCTTATCTTTGTAATTTTGAGGGGTATAGGAACATGTTTTTTCCTGTTTCAATAGCCATAGTTAGTATCTCTTACCACTCCCACTTTTCATACGTTCCTTCTCTTCAGCAATTCTACCTAACTTTCTCTCCCAAATTCTGTCGACTGCACTTTCATTTTTTGCATTGTGAAGGCTAATACTCTTACATATTTCTTAAGTCATAAATTTAAATTTAAATTTGCTGGGCGTTTTCTGTAGGTCATTTACCAAATTTAATGTAGGTATTGCTTATATCATGGTGAATATGCAAACATTGTTCACTGCAGAGACAGCAATGATATTACATTTTTTTTTCTTATACCACTTATTTATCTGGGATTCTAACTGCCTTATTTTATATTATTTGAGATGTATACACACATATATGTGTGTGTATGAAAATATGTATGTAACTTCTCACATATAAAAAATATCTCTACATAACTTTTTTGCAGGGTCTTCCATCCTCCTACACCAGATTAAATGGATTAATCTCTAGGTCTGTTGCATAGTGCCATCCTAGGACTTCACTCCCAGGATTTCACTCCTTGCCTTCTTAAGTTAGCTCTTCTGTTTTTCAGAATTGACAAAATTCACCATCCATTCCTGGTACAAAGTCTCAGGAAATTAGAAATAGATGGGAACTTCATCAACCTAAGAACTACACTGGAAAACAATTTGGCAGTTTATTAACAATTTAAACACACATCTACAATAAGATCCAGCCATTTAACTTTTGTGTATTTCCCAAAGAGAAATAAAAGATATGTCTGTACAAAAACTTGAACATGAATGTTCATAGCAGCTTTTTTATGATAGCCCCAAACTGAAAACAACCCAAATGTCCATCACAGTTGAATGGGCATACAAACAGTGGTATATCTATACACTGAAATACTGCTTAGCAATAAAATACATGTTATATCATGGGGAACCTCAAAATAATTATGCTGGGTGAAAGAAGTCAGACAAGTGAAGTATATTATGTATGCTTCCATGTATGTAAGTTTATCAGAAATGCAAACTAATGTAGAGTGACCAAAAAATAAAACCCATGGTTATGTGATAATGGAGACAGGGATGGAGAAGTGTGGGGAGGGGAGCAAAGGAGGATTTGCAAATGAACAAGAGGAAACTTTGGAATTTTATGAAGTGATCAAGATGGAAAGCATAAAATGTTCTGTGATACTGGAAGCCACATTTTTCATTCCTTCTGAAATAGCTTTAGGCCAGAACTGAAATATCAACAGATAACATTTACTCCAAAAATTGAGCAAAGGCATCTAGCAATTGGATTAACACAATAATGATAATAATAAAACTCTACATTCCAGGCACTGTGCTAAGAACTCAATATACACTTATACCATGCAGTCGTCTCATAAAATAGCACTGTGAAGTAGGTGTTCATTTCCCTAACTTAATGAAGAAACCAAGGCTTGGAGAAATTAAACACCTTGTCCAATAATATTAATGGAGTTGATTTTTGAACTAACAAATTATGATTCTAGAGTCTGGGATCTCATACTTTAAGTATTATGTGAACCTCAGTAAGTTACAAAAGACATTCTTTTGTGTGATTCTAGTAAATGTGAATAGTGACCATGAAGCAGTATTATTGGGAGGCTTCATTATGATATACTTTTTTTTCAGTGTTATTTTATTTTAAAGGCTTTTAAAAAATCAGATGGATTTTTATCCAGGTGAATTCTACAAAGATTTTCATGCAGTGAGAATCAGTTCCAATCTCCTTTCAAGTATCAATAGGTATGTATAGCTGATTGAACAATGAAGCCACCTTTATCCAGCTCACCATTCTTTTGGTTTTGAAGATATTCATCCAGCGTAGTGCTGCATGAGTTTTCATTTAATTAACTTTGGGCTTTTTTATGTTTATAGGTATCTTGTTCATCTTCTATCACAGCTGGAAGACTGGAGTCTCTCCTAGAGATACTTCATTTGTATGTTATGGAACTCTAATGACCACATGTATTTAAACCTATCTAATATATTCCTTTTAAATTTTCTGAGTTAATATATTTCAACTGAACTCTAGCTCAAGTGAGTTAAATGGTTATTGGCTTGCAAGATCCATGCATAGATACAAATAGAATATGATAAATTACAATATGAAAAAGAAATAAAGCTAGTTCATTTGCAATGCCAAATCAATAGCTTGCTGTTTTATTACATTATATGGTAACAGAACTGTTTTGACTGAATAATTCATCTCAAAAGGAATATTCGGCTTGTTTTATAGAACACACATCAAAGAACAGTTAAAAGATAAAAGGTTAATGGAATCTGGCTGCCAAGAAAAGAGAACATTTCTCTTCTTAAAAAAAAAAAAAAAAAAAAAAAACTCCTGCCCAATTCTTGTACATTTTAAATTAATGAGCTGTGGAAATAAGTTGGGAAACTATTTCTAGAATTCAGGAAATTAAAAATATAATTAAAAGTACATAATATCATGCTGTAGAAAGACAGCATATCTGTCATCAAAAAGTAATTTGATCTTTCAAATCTCTACTCATCTATATACAATCAAATAAACTTGAAGAATTGAGGCATAACCTATCTCAGAAGAGGTGCATTTTGAGATTTCTACAGCCCATCTCACTCATGCACTCACATGCACACACAAACACACACACACACCCCTTCACCTTTCGGTGAGGGCATGGGAAAAAAAGACTTGACATTTGAATTTTAAGAAATTGGTGTTTTTTAGAAAACTCTGGTCAGAAAATAAGAAAAAAATATAATCCAGAATATCAAATTTGATAGATGATATAATAAAAATATACATCCTCTAACCAAATCTCATATCACAAAATGAAAGGTGGAACTTTTTTGTAATTAATATTTTACTTTTAAATGCTTTATTTTCCAAACTCTGGTCCTCTTTTTCCATTGATCCAGATACTCTTTTTATCTCTAATATGTACTTTTCCACTTATGTAACCTTTCTGACTCCTCTCCTCATAAAATTAACCATTCCTTTGTGCCCTTCTATTCTCCACACCATTGCTTCTCAGTGTAGTTGAGTGATGCTTTTATAGATTCCAATTTACTGAATCAGAATATATATTTTAATGAAGTTCCCTAATGATTCTTAGACACATTAAAGTCTAAGAAGAATTACTCAATTCTATATACATTTAATTTTGTCTTTACTTTCATTTATTTGCTCAAGTGTATTTCTTTCCTTTCTAAAGATAAATCCCCTTAGACATAGAAAAAAATACTAAAGTCATTGATCACCATTACTTATTGTATTGCTAACACATAGTAGGATTTATTATCTACTTAACAAACATATGCAATGCATTATCCCACTAAGCTACATTTTGACCAAGCTTAGTCTTTTAATGTTATCAGCAAACATGAAGAATTTAGACTCTTCTCATTTAATTTTCATTTACGAATATAAATTCATTCCTCTGGAGTGCTTTCACTGGCCTTGTGAATAAGCAGGACTAGCATTTTGACTAAGACCAGAAACTAAGGCAGATTATAACCAGACTTATTTCTTAAACTAATTGCAGCCATAGTGGCATGAGTTCAATGACAAGCAAGGAAGTAACCTATTGTAGTACTATAGTACTATAGTGTTGTGTTTGAATTCATGTTCAACCATTAGCTATATATATGACCTCAGAAACATTATTTATTAAGATCATTAAGAACTTTTTTCTTCATGTGTAAAGTAGAGACAAAATGCAAATGCATTGTTCAATAAAATAATACTGCAAAATTTCATCAGGAATAACAGGCAAAGATAGCATGCAGCAGTAGTAAGTTTCAAAAGCCAAAATAATGGACTCATTCTTCAGAGGAACTCAGTAATAATAGAACAGTTCTCTCTCTTCATATGCTACACAAAATGCAGTTTGATGGAAATTGGACTACAGGAAAAATAAGAAGATAGCAAAAAGCACATCTAGCTCCCAGATGTTGGTTTCTAAAACTAAGGGCCCTTGAAAAAATGGTTAATTCAATGACTGGAGCAGAAAATATACAAGATAAGCTTAGAACATCCTGTAGTGCCAGAAAGTGAGGGTCTACTCAAACAAATTAAACAAATCAAAAACAATAAAACAAAACAAAACAACACTACATTGATAGAGGTATGTCAAAGGAATGCCAGAGCCAACTGAAATTGCTCCTAATGGCCAAACTTGGAATAATTTGAGCAGCAAAATAAAGTAGTATTGGATTATAATCTGAAATATATAACAAATATCCCTAAATCCATACTGATATAAATAAGTGATTGAATAAACAGATGGAGTAGAAGAATTATTCTCTCATGCAGAAGAATTCCAAATAATTTATATAGGATATAGGTACTCTACTCTCAAGGATGTAGAATCTCACTCCCCACTCCCTATGTGTAACCTGTACATAGTGAGTTTGTTTCAAAGAGTATAGTATGGAACAGAGGAAAAAGAGGAAATTTACAGTGGAGACATCTGCCAAACACTACCTGAGCCAGGTGATTAAGGTCAACATCAATGTTAATATGCCATCTCTATAGTATGTACACTTGATATGATACGATGAAAATGGCATTTGACCTCCTTGATGTTCCTCCTCCAAAACCCACAAATCCAATCTAATTATGAAAATCATCAAGCAAATTTCAATTGAAAGATGATCTATCAAAAAGACACATGCACCCCAATGTTCATTGCAGCACTATTTACAATAGCCAGGTCATGGAAACAACCTAAATGCCCATCGACAGATGAATGGATAAAGAAGATGTGGTACATATATACAGTAGAATATTACTCAGCCATAAAAAGGAACGAAACTGGGTCATTTGTAGAGATGTGGATGGACATAGAGACTGTCATACAGAGTGAAGTAAGCCAGAATGAGAAAAACAAATATCATATATTAATGCATATATGTGGAATCTAGAAAAATGGTACAGATGAACTGGTTTGCAAGGCAGAAATAGAGACACAGATGTAGAGAACAAACATATGGACACCAAGGGGGGAAAGTGGGGAGGGGGTGGTGGTGGGATGAATTGGGAGATTGAGATTGACATATACAAACTAATATGTATAAAATAGATAACTAATAAGAACCTGCTGTATAAAAAATTAATTAATTAAATTAAATTTTTTAAAAAAGATGATCTACAAAATATCTACGCAGTACTCTTCAGCTGTCAAGTTCATCAAAAACAAGGAAAATACAAGAAGTTGCCATAGCCTAAGCACACATGACAAATAATGTAGTGTTGTACCCTTAATGGGATCCTGGAACAGAAAAAGCACATTTGGTAAATACTAAGGAAATATGAGCATAGACTTTAGTTAATAATAATGCATAAATACTACTTCATTGTTGTCACAAATGTGCCATAGTGATATAAGATGCTGATCATAAGGAAAATTGGCAACAGGGCATATGGGAACTCTATGTGCTATCTTCACAATTTTTCTATAAATTTGTAATAGCTCTAAAATTAAAATTTTCATTTAAAAAGATAGACGATAAAGTTCAATTCCCATTTCTACTTCTTAGTCATCGAATGATTTGGAAATTCACTTATTCTCTATGCTTCATTTTCCTCATATATATTTAAGTAAAAAATAAGAATTTAGTTGTGTAACTCATTAGATTTTTGAGTGGTTCGAAGGAAATAATTCATAATGAGATATTCTGTAATCTACAAGATGGTATTACTGATGCTATGTCTACACAAAAGTCTAAAATTCCTATTCTTAAAGTGGTGAAGACTTTATTAAGTAGGTGAATTTCTACTTCCGCTAATTCTCTCATTAATGGGAAAGAGGAATGTGCAAATGTTCAGCAGTGTTTTGAAGAAATAAAAATAATACCTACTCTTTTTAAGACTATTGAGAAGACAACAGGGAATAATTCATGTAAAGCCAATAGCATAAAACCTGGAACCCAGAGTGTTCACTAAATGCTGTCTGTTAGATATACATGTACACACACACACACACACACACACACACACATACACAAATAGAATACTTATAAAAGTTTTATTTAAAAATAAGCACGAGTGATCTAGAGCATTTACAGAGTGTGTAGCCTTTGCTTGTAAGAGAGATTCTTTCTCCTTTTGTGTAGTATTCCATCTCTGTGATTAGGTTGAAAGTTCCTACAGGAGGAAACCTGTATTTGGATTTGAATATGTTACAGACATTCCTAGAGATTTAAATATATTTTCTAGTATATGAACCACTCTTAACAGATATTTGTAGCACACATGAATATAACTGACCCCCAGAGTAGGAGGGCAGGTCTCATAAGGATGTCAACCAAGATGCTGGATCTAGGTTTAGCAAAAGATACCAAAAGCTTAAGTATGTAGATAGCAAGGCTTGTAACACATCTTCCCCCTTATCAACAATGTTTCAAATAAATTAATTTTCAAAAGTATCATTTAAGAAAATTTCAACTAGACTTGTTTAGGAAACAGATTTCCTCAAATCAAAGTTAGAAAAGAATAGTATATTTATAATTGGAATGTGCTTAGTTCCATATGGGATAAAATGTTCTTGAAATATATCCATACATATAACCGTTATGGAATCACACTGAGTGAGAATTATTCCTACAATTGTCCCTTCCCTTGGGTCATTTAAATGGTTTAAATTCCATTTAGATATTAGTCCTAGAGAAGCACCATAATTACCGAAGATAAATGCCTCATCTACTTTCAAATCTTCATTAAAATTAGCTTTGTTATTTTTGTGGTGCCCAATAGCACAGCTATTAGAGTTAAGAGTCTGTCAGCATTTCCATTTACAAACTCTGTTTTTTTAGGGTTCATTATCTTTTCTGCTTTGAATTGCATTAGCCTGAAAATTAGCTGTCAGCATGAATATGTATTATATTACCCAAACTCCATGTACACATCAGTTTGGCAATATAGAAGGCAGAGAGCAGTGACCTCTTTCCTCTTTCTTCAAAAAATTCTAAAGGTGTGTTGACTGCTTGATAATCTCATGGCCAGGGACTAACTGAGCCTTTTAATCATGAACTTTCTCAGGGAATTGGTCCTAAATCTAACCTAATCATTTTGATATTTAAAAATTTATGAAGAAGTCAAATTGAATATGAACTGTACTTGCTTCTCATAATATTCAATGCATTTTAAAGCTTCTGGACGAAATTATAATCTCATATAATTAGAGATCAAAGAGAGGCACATTTCTGGGCAAAAAAAAAAGGGATCTGTGATTTGTGATATTTCAACCAAAGAACACAAACAAAGTAAATCACAGAGAGTGCTGTTTTGTTCATTTTGTTAGATCCATTTCTTCACTTTCAAGTGGGCAATGACAGGAGGTGATGCAGCAATCACAACAGAAGTAACAGCTGCAGGGCATGTGAAATGGTGTAAAAAGCATCTGGAATCTGGGCCACACTATGTACCCCTTCTGTCCAGAGTAAAAGCAACAATGGCAATTCTGTGTTTCTCACTCTCTCAATCTCTCTTTAACAAATACACTCCTCATTTAGTTAATTTGTTACCACATGTTTCAATACAAAACATCTTTCAGATATCATTCATTGTTTATCAGAAAATAGACCTCATCATCCATTTTGCCTTTTTTTTAAAACATGGAGGTGGGAGAGGGGAGAAGATAAGGTAGCAGTGAAAGAACTAGCCCTAGTATCATATTTAAATATAATAAGGTGTCACACATAATCTGTCAGAAATAAACAATAAATCTGTCCCAGATCACCATGGCCACAGGCAAGTGGTACTGATATGAGAAAAGTATTGTCTCAGCTGAAGTGTTTGAGTGATAGAGCTGTCACCTGACCTATTTGTAAGGGAATTGAAAATTAAAGTGACAATGAGAGAGGGGAAGTCAAGACTATTATAATTATTTTTGTTACAAAATATACCCATATGTCTCAGCCAGGGCTAAAGAAAAATAGTAGCTAATGTCCACAGAAAGAAAGAAATATGAACAAGTTCTGTTTAAAATCCATACATGTAATAGTTCACCAACTCTGATTTTTTTCCAACATAGTAACAATAGCCTAGTTAAAAAAATAAGATAAAATACTTTTGTTACATTACAAAGAGTTAGATGGAAGTTGTCAAAATTTATAGCTGATGAAACACAAAATGCAAATTCTAACATCTTATTAAAATAGAGGATAATATTCTGTCACTTAAATTATTAAACTCCCCAATAGGATTTTAATTCTTGCCTAATGGTTCTTTTCTAATGTTGGATATTAATGAGTGCTTATCATTAGGAATATCTGATCCATGATGAACTTTGAAATCTTCATTATTAGAATTCTCTCCCTTCTGCATATGACAGTTATACTTACAAGATAATCCAAACAATTTGAAATAGATCTTCCATCTTTCCTCCATTTTAAGAGAACAGATTGCAGTTGCCAAATAGTTCAAGCTAATGCAGGTGTTTATTGAGCCATCAATTCAAATGACGATTTCTGTGGATCTGTGTTCTCAAAACTGTACTCTCTAGACCCTGCAAAAAAAATGAAGATATATCCATTTTCCTTAAGCAACAGAAGAGAGGAGACAAAATAATATACACAACTTATAATAACACAGTTCATTTAAATAAAGTTATGAGTGCACAGAGGCCAAATGTAGTTTAGTATATCCCTCATAAAGCATGTGATATTTTAACAGGAGTGTTAATTCTCTACTGTTGAGGGCAAAAGGGAGTATTCCAAGTTATGCAACATGCATCTGACATATTAGTAATCAAAAATTAATGAGCAAAATAACAACAACGAAGACAATATTGTAGAATAAAAGGGTTTGTGTGCCTGGCACATGCTATACTCTCAAAAAAATGTTTGCCGGGTATATGAATGAGGTAATGATTAATAATTACCAAAGTTAACATTTATTTCACACTTTGTGACATACATTTTAATAAGTGCTATACATATAGTAGCTCTGTTATATTTTTATTTCCATTGTACAGATGGAAAATATTGAGCATACAGAGTTTAAGCAGATTACACAACATTACACAGCAATTAAGTTGCAGAGTAGAGACTTAAATACAGGTAGTCAATTTTCAACCAGTCTCCTTAATTAATATTTATGAACTGTTCCTATATAAGAGCTACTAATATTGGGTATTATATAGATATTTTTCAATCTATCTGTCCTCAATTAAACAATAACTTGTTTTCGAATAAAGGCTTTGTCAAATATGGAATTATTAGTATTTCTGTATCTACTTGTGAAAACGTGTGCTAGTATGACAATTTCAGGCATCATAGGTCTTGTCGAAAATTTTCTCTAAAAATTAACTTTGTTTCTAAGGAAATTCTAAAACGCTTTCTATGTTTGGCATGTGGAAGAGAAGTTCTTCCCCAATGCTAATTTCCAGGCCATTCTTTTGTATACAGCTGTTAATTTTAATTTGAAAACTATATCAAATTATTGTTGAAAGAAATCAAAATAATATTTTATTTAATGATAAAAAGCCCCTTTCTTCTTTCCACTTATACCATACCTTTCACCAACTTCTATATTAGCATTCATATGCTAATTTGTTGTTCTTAATAAACAATAAAAGCGAGAACGCACCATTAATCTGTTAGAGCAGCTATGCCAAAAAGTAACTAGCAGTGGAATGCCGAATTGGTATGTAACAAGATCATAATTGAGTACTTGCATTTTCATGTAAAATTTCAGTTCCATTTCATGCAGTAGAAATTCTACTTAGCATCACCGATTTTATTGTTAGTTTTGTATTGTGATGTTTCCACTTCTGAAATAAGATAATGAATTAAACATTTAGAACCAAGTGTTAGTGCTTCTCTTAAGAAAGTAATTAATGTACAATTGAAATTGAAATGAGATAATTGATATAATCTTGTTTTATTGAGCTCTTACTTAACTGTTTTATGTGTACTTTTTGAGTCTTATAATAACTTTGTGAGGTAGGTATTTTATCAGGGCCAGGATTAAGGTGAGGTAATTGAGATGAATCATGTAATTATAGGGTCAGATCTTAAGTTTATATAGAAGTTTCATATTTTGTTCTCATTCATATTTTGCAATAATTTTGATTTTTAAAAAAATATTGTATTAAAATGTTAGGTATCTAGATTAATGCATTTGGAGGTGCCCCCTTAAAACTTGCACACAAGTCAACCCTAGTTCCAGTCCTATATTTTATTATCTACATTTTATAAATGCAATTGAGGATTAGCTGTTTGAAGAGACTTGCCCAGGGTCACACAGTCAGCAAGAGACAGAATTGGCCTTGCTCTTCAGCAGGAGGCTGTAGCATCTTCAGCTGCTGAGTTCACCTTATACTATCTCCACCTTATACTCTCTCATCAAAGAAATACCTCAGCTTGTTTTTGGTTAAAAACAAAAAAATCACTGGAGACATATTAAAAAATAATTATCTCCCTACTTTATTTTTTTCTTTTTACTTCTTGACATTTTTTTCCCTTATCTTGTTTTTGAAAGGTAATTTTTACTTTATTTTTCATCTATATTAGTTTGGTAATTATACATTGTTTTTCTATTTAGTGGTTTAGCAAAAACATTCAACCTTGCCGTACCAATGTCTAACATTAACTGATACTTTACCTTCTACCAGCACAATGCAAAGACCTTAGTATACTCCAACTCCATTTACCACTGTCTTTCTGACTCTTGTGCTGATGTGTCATGCATTTTAATTCCCTGTGTATACATTTTAATACCATGCAACATTATCATTTTTGTTTTATAGTCAATATTTATTTAGATTTACATACATATTTACCACTTTTATTGTTCTTCATGCCTTCCTTTTATTTTGTTTTCCTTTTTATTATGATTGAAGATTATTATCCTTTGGAATTTCCCTTAATGTGAGATTGCTGGTGGTGGACCGTTTTTGTTTGTCTGAAAATATCTTTATTTTATTTTCATTTTTGAAAGATATTTTTACAGGGCATTGTATTCTAGATTGGCAGCTATCTTCTTTAAGCATAAGGAAGATGGCATTCTACTTTTCTGGCTTCCAGGTTTGCTGTTGAGGTGTAAGTAGCAGTCTGTTGCTCCTTTGATAAACCATCTTTATTCCTTAGTTGCTTTAAAATATTTTCTTTTTGTGTTTGCCTTTGAGCAGAGTACAAGTTTAATGCATTGGGCTTCCTGAATCTGTGAATTGATGGTTTTCATCAATTATAGATAATTCTGACATTATTTCTTCAGATTGCTTTTCCCCTTTCTCTCCTCTCCTAGGAATCCAATTAAACATAATTTAGCCCAACTTACAGTCTTTTCTGTATTTTCCATCCTCTTATTTTTCCAAGGTTCATTCTGTTTCTATAATCCACCAATTTTCTCCTCAGCTATGTCTAATCTGCTATTAAACTCAACTACTGACACCTTAACTTCATTTATTATATTTTTCTAACTAAAATTTCTGTTTGGTCCTTTTCCAATTGTGCTATGTCTGTTTGTGTAGCTTCAGATCTCTGCTAAATTTTTCAGGCTTTGTTTTTTTTTAATTTATTTTTTTATTGAAGTGTAGTTGATATACAATGTTGTGTTAATTTCTACCAAACAACAAAGGGACTCAGTTATGCACATATATACATTCTTTTTTATATTCTTTTCCATTACGGTTTATCCCAGAATAGTGAATATAGTTCCCTGTGCTATACCTTGTTGTTTGTCAGTTCTATATGTAATAGTTTGTATCTACTAACCCCAAACTCCCAGTCCATCCCTCGCCCACCCCACCTCCCCCTTGGTAACCACAAGTCTGTTCTCTAGGTCTGTGAGTTTGTTTCTGTTTTGTAGATAGGTTAATTCGTGTTATATTTTAGATTCCACATATAAGTTATATCATATGGTATTTCTCCTTCTCTTTCTGACTTACTTCACTTAGTATGATAATTTCTAGTTGCATTCATGTTGCTGAAAATGGCATTATTTCATTCTTTTTTATGGCTAAGTAGTATTCCATTGTATATATGTATCACATCTTCTTTATCCATTCATCTGTCAATGGACATTTAGGTTGTTTCCATGTCTTGGCTATTGTGAATAGTGTTGCTATGGACATAGGGGTGCATGTATTTTTTGAATTATAGTTTTGTCCAGATATATGTCTGGGAGTGGGATTGCTCCATAATATGGTAATTCTATTTTAAGTATTCTGAGGAACCTCCATACTGTTTTTCATAGTGGCTGCACCAACTTACATTCCCACCAACAGTGTAGGAGGGTTCCCTTTTCTCCACACCCTCTCTAGCATTTGTTATTCATAGACTTTTTAATGATGGCCATTCTGACCAGTGTGAGGTGGTACCTCATTGTAGTTTTGATTTGCATTTCTCTAATAATTAATGATGTTGAGGACCTTTTCATGTGCCTATTGGCCATCTGTATGTCTTCTTTGGAGAAATGTTATTTAGGTCTTCTTCGCATTTTTCAATTGGGTTGTTTTTTGTTGTTGTTGAGTTGTATGAGCTGTTTGTATATTTTGGAAATTAAGCCCTTGTTGGTCACATCGTTTGCAAATATTTTCTCTGATTCCATAGGTTGTTTTTTCTGTCCTTACTTTTTGTCATAGTATGCTCCATCCTTCTAACCCCAAAGTCTTTTGCCTTATACCAAGGAAGAATGAGAGTAAAAAATAAGTTTAAGTTTAGAATTTTTAAAATTATGTTTATTAGCAAACATATAGAATACAATTAATTATTTTATGTTTAAAAAGTAGTAAAAAGGGGACAGGAGAGCAGTGGTGAGGCATTTGGGAAAGTAAATATACTGATTTGTTTCCTTGGAGGAGCGTAGTCCAAAAAGGTTAGCGTTATCACCTGGATATATAGTTTCTGGTCCAAGAAATTCTATAGAGAATCAGGTTAGACTCTGCTGTATTAAATTATATGTTGGATTGATTGGAACAGGTTGACTTGTCTCATCAGAATCTCAGAATATTACCTAGGATTTGTGGTAAATATGGAGATATTTATTTCAGTGCATAAGCCCACAGAGAGTTGTCTATCATATATTCATCATCTCTCAAAGTCCAGTTCAAGTGCAGCAAACTTAATGATGATTTTCTTGAAAATTTCTCTGCTTCTCTTTCAAAATTATAGAATCTTTAACCAGTAATATAAGTATTACATAGTTATACCTTGTCTTATACCCTTTCTTAATTTCTATAGGTACCTCTTAAAATATGTGTATTATTTGAGAATAAGGTATAGCTCCTTCATTGTTACTGCCCTCCACATCATCAGCACATAATCAGGCTTTATAATTGGCTAATATCCAAACTATAATGTGAAGACTTAACATCATATAAATGTAGACATAGTTAGGAGGAAAAAAACCACACTTATAGTGAATTTCTAAATATATATTCCCCGCACCAGTCTCTGCTTACTTAGGAAAAGCTCATTCTTCCCTGAAATTTAGATTTATTTAGACTTCTGTGCAACCATAGATCTTCTATGACTTTAAAAAATATGTGTTTTAGACTATCTCATTACTTTTTAAAATTATTATGGGGAGATCTATGTCTCATAATCTCCTATCTGCTCTTTGGTAGCAGAAATGCTCTTAAACCCTTTAATGGTTTGCTGCTTTCTCTAAAAATCCAAAATTCTTTCTTTAATTGGCAAAAGCCTTATCATGAGCTCTCTACTGCAGACTTTTAAAGTATCATCTCTGCTTCATCAGCATCCTACACTCTCACAATGTTGTAGTGATACTGTAATCTCTTTCTGTTCTTTGAATTTGCCTTGCTTTAATATATTCATATCACTGGAAATTGGTGGAACCCACCTTCCACTTAGAGTTCATTTGATCTTTCTTAATTATGATAAATTAGCTTAGATCTCAGCCAACCTACGATATTTTTCTGGACTCCTAAGCCCGAGCTAGGTGCCCTCTTGTTTTTTCCTATAGCACCCTAAATTTTCCCTACCTTACAACTAATTAAACTGTGAAAGAAATACATGTTAATTGACTCCCTAAACCAATATATAAGCTATTTGAGGATCGTGATAAAGACTATTATATTTACCATTTAATCCATGGTACTTTACACAATGTCTAACACACAGTATATGCTAAATATATATTTGTTGAAATTGATAATCCAGTAAATGGTTGGACAAAAACACTGAAATTTCAGTAAAGAAGAGGAGATATATATTTGGTAGTCATTAGTACATGGATAGTAGGGTTAAATTTAGGAGATGTTTTCTAAACATATAGTCACCTTTCCATGAAAATAATAACTTAGAATGACTACATTGCCCAGGCAGCTAGTTATACTATACGATTAAGTAGTTGCAAATGTTATATAAAGTGAAGTGCCCTGCATCAGCTTCTGGAAACCTACCTTAAAAAATATACTGAGATGTGCTCATTGCCCTTTCTCCTTTTGTGCTTCCTCCTCTGAAATGTAGATGTGGTAGTTGTGGCTGAAGCAGCCATCTCAGACAGTAAAGTGACCATAGCAATTAAGGCCATGCATTGAAGAAAACAGTGTGGCTCTGGGGCAGAACTATTATAGACAGCCTAAGGGCTGCCTACCTATCTGAACTTTTATATGAGGCAGAAATTCATGTTATATTATTTATTCCAATATAAGTTTGAGTCATACCTACCCTAAATGAACAAATGATTACTAATGCCAGGGAAGCATATGAGATTACTCAGTGAGAATGTCATTTAAGTTTAATTTTATTTAATACCAAAACCATCAGAGTTCTGTAAAAGTTGAAGAGAGTTATCGAATGAAATGAATGAGGGAGTTTTCAGCAAAAATACTTCCTTTCATACCCAGGTGAGAATCTTACCTTTATGTCTGTTAAGTGACTTTCCATATCCCCAACTCATTCTGTGTTTTCCTGTATTAGCCCCAATCACACCGTTCTTTAAGTATTTGTTACTTTGTCTGGCTCTGTCACCAGACTGTGAGATCCTTAAAATAGACATATGACTCTTTCTTTTGAAACTTGAGCACAGAATACCAGCTTCACAGAGGCTCTCAATAAAGATTGCATAGATTAATGAACCAACAAATTCTTTATCTCTTTTTTCCAATGTTAGTGTTATTCAGATTAATCCAAAGTAAAATAGAAGAGAGAGATAATTTTCCAAATAACTGTTCCTTAGATTATCACGGTAACTGAGACAAATCTGCTATGTATGGTATGAAACAGCCAAATAATTCATTTTTTACATGACTTTACGATCTCAGTGCCAATGTTATTCTTCCCATTTGCTATTGATTTCACAGTATTGCCTTATACAGTGCTTTGGCCTAGCAATTCCTTTTAGCTGATATCAATCTCACATATATATTATACTTCCACTTAGAAGTAAAAGTCACGATAATGCACTGAAATCACTTCAACTCTTAGACAATGGATATGGAAGGTATGGGGGGCTAAAATAGCATTAATATCCTTTAACTGAAATCAATTTAGCACGTTTTAATGCTCAGAATTTTTCATTCTTATTCAAATGAATATTTCTTAAAATGTGCTGTCTCCAATGCAGAGCAAATCATTATAGAGAAAAGTGTATGATATCTATTCATATCTAGCATATATTTTGAATTTCAAGACATGTGTCAGTATGAATGTATTTTTTCCTTTTCCTTTATAAATTATTTTAAAATGTTAAATCAAGTTTGAACTATAAGCATCATACAAATGTCTATGTACTGCCTAATAAATTATGCTAGCTGAACTCTTTTCTTGAATTATTTTTAATAAGTAAGGAATCTAAATGGAAAATATGTTTGCACCATTGCTGTCAAAATGAGTTTGCATAAAAAGAATATGTATTAATATTGCATAGAGAGGCCTTTAGGAAATAAAGAATGTGGTTGTAGTATTTAGGAAAAGAATAATTTTCTAAGTTAAATTTTAGGAGTAGTTTTATGTTCTTTCATTCGGTTACATTAAATACTATCACATTAAAAATGTGAAAGTGAAAATGCTCATATTAAAATGTTATATATCATATTTTAAAGAATATACCAATCTTTCACAGTCCCTTTTCAACCCTTCCTCATTCTTCTTGAATGAATCAAATGCAGATTAAGTTTTCCCTGTGATCTTCCTGGCATTTTTTCCAGCCCTTTGAGTTCAAACCCCACTCCTGACATTAGCTAACTTTGTGGGGTACCATAAAGAAAGAATAAACAAGATGTCAAAGCATGTAGATTTCATTCTTGGGACAATGTTCCCAAACTTTGCAAACTTCAATTTTCTATAATGTAATACTGCTTCCAGTGAGATAATTCTGTGAAAATTGTGTTAATAAATTTGAAAAGTATATACTTAAGAATTATTGTTATATCAAGGAGGCAGCTCTGAGTAGGCAATTTGGGATAAGTTTGCCTAGGCTTTCATTGGAAAATTTGGTGGCAAAAGTCAACATTATTTTGAACCACAGTCAAAAACCTAGTATCCAAGTGATATCATGGAAGATGTGAGAGTATGAAGCTTCAGGAATCAGTCCCTCCATCAAAACAACTATTGAGCTGGCAAGAACTATGGAACTTTGTAAGCCTACAACATCCAGGAGAGTACCTGGTGAAGAAAGAGGCTGGTAACTTTCAGTGAATTTCAGTGTTTAGCATGGCAGCTATTTTCCTTCAGCCTCACAGCAGGTAGCCAAGGAAAAGGCCTGGTTTCATCTTGCAGCTTGCAATAAGGACAATATCCTCCAAAAATTCTGAGACGTGTGTTTTGATCTGGCCAATAGGTCACTGAGGGACTGGCACAGAGGCTGAATATTTTTTGGACATTATTTGACTGAAGCAGTCTCCCAAGGGGCAATTCTCAATGGAATTTAAGGCGACAGAACTTCCTTTTTTTTCTTTCTTTCTTTTTTTTTTAAATTGAATTCAGATACTCAGAGAAACCTCTCTCAGGTCACTGGTAATTATGGTGACAGAGGAAGAAAGACTTCAGTGTCTACAGATGACAAGGAATATAATCTTTGTGAAAGTAGTTTGGAAAAGTTACTAAACAAATGGACAACTACAGCACTGAACATGAAAAAACAATAATCACTGGGAGCCTGGGAGAATTCTGCTACCTAGAGTTCACACATTACCATATTTTAAATGTCCAGTTATCAACAAAAATCACAATGCATACAAAGAAACAGAAGAGTGTGACTATTTCATAGGAAGAATATAAATGACAGGAAGCATCCTTGAAGAAGCCCAGACACTGAACTTCTAGAGAAAGATTTTAAATTAACTGTCTTATAAGCTCAAAGAGCTAAAGGGTTTCAGACGTTCTTTTGGGATGATGAAATAATTTTGAAACTAGATAGAAGTGGTGATGGCGCAACAATGTGAATGCAATGCTTCTGAATTGTACATTTCAAAATGGCTAATTGTATGCTATGTGAGTTTTACCTCCAAACAAACCAAAACAAACAAAACAAACAAGAGAGGCCACTACAGTGGAGTCAAATATTTATACTCAAAATTGAATTAAAAACAACAATATTAGAAAGTTTATATTATAATATAGATAACAAAATGAACTGATACAAATCAACAAAATGGGTAAAGAATATGGCTAGATAATTATAAAGTGAGATAATAAGAGTGGTCAATATCATATAAAAAACACTTAAACCCTATCAATTAGGTAAATTGCAAAGTCAAGTATCAAAAACTGCTGATTGAATGTGTTGTAAAAGAGATGTCCTCACACAGTGTTGGTGGAAAAATATTTTGGGGAAAAATTTAGAAAAGAAATTAGGAAATATATCAAGAGTCTTCAAAATATTTATGCCCTTCATCTTAGTAATCTGTTTCTAGGATTCTAACCTAAAGAAATAATGAGACATTTGCACACAAAGATTTGCATACAAAGATACACATGCAGTTATTTATGAGATACTTATAAATGACTTATTAGAATAGTTAAATAAATTATGGCTAATTTTGTGATGCAATAAAAAGGTATTCAAACTATGTTTTAAGAAGTTATTTATGAAAAAATTGATATTATGCTAAGTAAAATATGTCTTTACAAAATTTGATTTTAAGTGCATAACAATATACCTATAGTATTTCAGATTTTAACTATAAACATAGGTATTTGTGTGTATAGAAAAATATGGAAAATGCATAAATGTCAACAGTATTTATTTCTAATTAGTGTAATGACAGTTATTTTTATGTTCTCCATTATCACTTTGTGTATTTTCAAAAATATTGTATAATGACTATTACTTCCATGTAGGTTTTCAAAACAAACCTACAAACAAATTTCTGGCATCCACTAATGGCAAAGTAGGTTATATCAGACTAACCCTCCTGCTGATAAACATTAAAATCTCTGGAAAAAATATAGAAAACACTTAATTGAAGGCATTGTAGAATGAACAAAAGCAGGCAGACCCTGGATGAGATTTAATGCTTGAAAGCAGGACAATAGAGAGGGTAAGTCCACAGTTATATAGTTTTCCCCTGAAAACACTCCTCATTCATGTGGCCACCAGATAGAACTCAAATAGAAAGCTAAAGACTTATTTCTTTAGGAGTCAAGAGATATAATTTGGGGCTCCAACAGGGGCTGGAAATTGAGAGAGAAAATATCAGAATTATAGGAACCACAGAGTAAGATCTCCAAAATGTGCATAGAAAATCCCCTAAAATTCTTCACAGACCACTAAATTATGCTTATTTTAGGCAAGAATCCAAGAAATCAAGGGGAAACCATAGGTAGAAGGCTAAAAATTCAAGCACAGCTAACTGCAGCTGCCTATTATAATAGAGAGAGGTTGGAGTTTAAGTCCTACCAAATTAGTGAGGTTTGCTAACACCATAGACTTTCCATTTTAATCTCCAGAAGATCACATGTAATAAGAAAAGACCATGTGCATGAACTAAGGAATTTACCCTATAAATACAGGCATAACTGAAATTTGAACACAGTAACCAACCCACAGATCTAGAAAGCTCAGCATATACCAAGAAATGGAGATTACAATGACAATCATACATAGGCACAATTTTAATTTTAAGTAGTCTATGATAATTTAACAATGCATACTGTAACCTCAAGGGCAACAATTAAAATTAACACAATGATATCACTGCAAGTTTGTATTTCATAATTATTAAAAAATTATCATTCAGACTGATTTTTGACACATATCATCCTTGTGAATATATGAAAAGTAAACAGTTACTAAATAAATTGGTTATTTCTATGAAAAAAAATCAATGATGACAAAAAGAGCTATGGATAATAAACCTACAGAACAGAGAAATCGGCATAAAAAAATACTGGAATGACACAAATGAACACAGAAAAATAGAAAGAACAGAGGGGACAAAAAGATTCTAACTCAAACATACCCCCACCAAAATGCTATAAATGTAAATGGATTAAACACAACATTTAAAGGCAGCTACTTTCAAGCTAGGGAAAAATAAAGGCAGATAAATGATGGAAAGTCAAAGGATATTAAAAGATTCAAGCACTAAGCATAAGAAGCTGGTGTGGCTATAACAATGTCAAGTAATGTAGGCTTCAAGAAAAGGAGTATTGCCAGTAGTTGTAAGACATTTTATAATGATGAAAGAACATATTAATAAAGAAAATTCAACAGCCTTATTAAATGTGTAGCATCTATAATTGAAATTCAAGATACATGGAACAAAAATTTTCAGAAATACAAATATAAATAGAAAAATCCACATTCATAGTCGCAAATGTTAACATATCTTTTAGTAGGTGACAGACAAATAAGCCAAAATGCAGATTTGAATGACACTATTATCCAATGTGATCTAATAGGAGTTAATAAAACTCTACACCTCTTAACAAGACAATGTACATATAACA
Source organism: Balaenoptera physalus (assembly GCF_965194825.1). Classification (NCBI taxonomy): domain Eukaryota; kingdom Metazoa; phylum Chordata; class Mammalia; order Artiodactyla; family Balaenopteridae; genus Balaenoptera; species Balaenoptera physalus. Next base: position 132,772,666 of record NC_138882.1, on the reverse strand, counting down.
TTCACATAAATCTTATTTTAAACCACGAAACAATTTGCAAAATACTTTAACAGTTTGAAACTTTACTGAATGTGCTCTCTAACCATGCTCTCTAACCACAATAGAACTAAAGTAGAAATAAATACCATTAGCATAGCTAGAAAAGTCCTAAATACTTAGAAAATAAGCAACCCAATTCTAAATAATTCAAGTATCAAATAAAAATCACAAAGAAACTGATATTTGTGTATGTGCATATGTGTGTATGATTCATAGGAACTGTAATTTAAAAATCTATCAGTATTTGTGGACTTTAGCAAAAATACTGCTTAAGAGTAAATCTATACATTTAAATGCTTATTTTAGAAAAGAAGACAGGATTAAAGTCAATAATCTAAGAAGATATAAATGAATGGAAAGCCATAACATGATTATGGATTAGAAAACTCAATATTAAGAGAGCCATTATGCTCAAATTAATCTATAAGTTCAATTTAGTGCCAGTAAATATCCAGTACACCTTTTGCTAGAAATTGACAAACTGATTCTAATATTCATATAGAATTTCAACACATCTAGAATAACCAAAGCAATCTTGAAAAAGAACTCTATCCAAATTAAAGTCTTACTATAAAGCTACACTAATCAAGACAGGGTGATGTTTTCACAAGACTGAGCATATAGACAAATGGAAAGAAAGAGACAGTCTAGAAATAGATTCAGAGTTATACATCTAATAGATTTTATAAGGTACGAAGTAATGTAATGGGGAAACTTCAAAAAGAGGATATATAAATGATCCATGACACAAGAGAAGATGCACAAAATGGTCAAAATCATTAACAGTGTCAAAAGTTAAAAAAAAGTAAAGCCAATGATCTACTTAAGTAGTAATTAGTAAAAGTTGATTGTGCACACACAGAAAGACAGTTTGCAAACCAGGAGCACTCAACCAAAGTATGGAATAAGGCACAGAGATATATTTCTACAAAGCTGATCATATAGTGTGAAGGCAGTGAGTGTTCATTCTTTACATTGATTGATTACAATATTCAGCAAAAGACCTCATTGGGACTTCTCAAGAGATTATCTTTGAATAGTAAAATCTAGTTTTAAAAACAGGTCATTTCTCTCCTTAGGTAGGTTTATTCCTAGGTATTTTATTCTTTTTGATGTGATGGTAAATGGGATTGTTCTTTAGTTTCTCTTTCAGATCTTTCATTGTTAGTATATAGGAATACAAGAGATTTCTGTGTATCAATTTTGTATCCTGAAACTTTACCAAATTCATTGATGAGCTCTAGTAGTTTTCTGGTAGCATCTGTAGGATTTTCTATGTTTAGTATCATGTCATCTGCAAACAGTGACAGCTTTAATTCTTCTTTTCCTATTTGGAATCATTTTATTTCTTTTTATTCTCTGATTGCTGTGTCTAAGACTTCCAAAACTATGTTGAATAAAAGTGGTGAGAGTGGACTCCTTTGTCTTGTTCCTGATTTAGAGGAAATGCTTTCAACTTTTCACCACCGTTGTGTATGATGTTAACTGTAGGTTTGTCATATATGGTCTTTATTACGTTGAGGTAGTTTCCCTCTATGCCCACTTTCTGGAGAGATTTTATCATAAATGGGTGTTGAAATTTGTCACAAGCTTTTTCTGCATCTATTGAAATAGATTTTTATAATAAATAGGTTTTTATTCTTCAATTAGTTGATGTGGTGTATCACACTGGTTGATTTGCTGATATTGAAAAATTCTTGCATCCCTGGGGTAAATCCCACTTGATCATGGTGTATGATCCTTTTAATGTATTTTTGGATTTGGATTGCTAGTATTTTGTTGAGGATTTTAGCGTCTATGTTCATCAGTGATATTGGCCTGTAATTTTATTTTATTTTATTTTTTTGTGGTACCTTTGTCTTGTTTTGGTATCAGGGTGATGATGGCCTCATAGAGTGAGTTTGGGAGTGTTCCTTCCTCTGCAGTATTTTGGAAGAGTTTCAGAAGGATAGATGTTAACTCCTCTCTAAATGTTTGATAGAATTTGCCTGTGAAGCCATCTGGTCCTGGACTTCTGTTTGTTGGGAGTTTTTAACAACAGTTTCAATTTAGTACTTGTGATTGTTCTGTTCATATTTTCTATTTCTTCCTGGTTCAGGCTTGTAGGATAATATTTTTCTAAGAATTTGTCCATTTCTTCCAGGTTGTCCATTTTATTGGCATATAGTCTCTTATGATCCTTTGTATTTCTGTGGTGTCCACTGTAACTTCTCCTTTTTCTTTTCTAATTTTATTGATTTGAGCCCTCTCCCTTTTTTTCTTGGTGAGCCTGGCTAAAGATTTATCAATTTTGTTTATATCTTTCAAAGAAAAGGCTTTTAGTTTCATGATATTTTCTATTGTTTTCTTCATTTCTATTTTATTTATTTCTGTTCTGATCAGATGAATGGATAAAGAAGATGTGGTACATATATACAATGGAATATTATTCAGCCATTAAAAATAATGAAACAATGCCATTTGCAGAAACATGGATGGACCTGGAGATTATCATACTAAGTGAAGTAAGTCAGACAGAGAAAGACAAATATGATATTGCTTATATGTGGAATCTAAAAAAACAAAAAAGATATATGCAAATGAACTTATTTACAAGACAGAAACAGACTCATGACTTAGAGAATGAACTTATGGTTACCAGGGGGGGAAGGGTGGTGGGAAGTGTTGATTGGTAGTTTGGGTTGACACGTACACACTACTATATTTAAAATGGATAACAAGGACCTACTGTTTAGCACAGGACACTCTGTTCAATATTCTGTAATAACCTAAATGGAAAAAGAATTTGAAAAAAGAATAGGTACATGTATATGTATAACTGAATCATTTTGCTGTACACCTGAAACTACCACAACATTGTTAATCAACTATGCTCCAATATAAAATAAAAATAAAAAATGAATAAATTAAAAAAAAATGAATAAATAAATAAAAACAAAGCTATCGGTCCCCATATATAAAACAGATCAGTGTTTGCCAGGGACAGTGATGGGAAGAACTGACTGCAACGGAGCACAACAAACATTTTTGGTTTATCAAAATGTTCTGTATCTTGATTGTGGTGGTGCTTGCATAACTGTGTGCATTTTTCAAAATTCATAGAACAGTACACCTAAAAATTGAGAAAATTATATGCATCTAATCTTAAAAAAATCAAAGCTTGATTAAACCAGATGCTCTACATTCTGGTAAAAGTCTTCCCAAGAAATTACACATAAAATGTCATATGTTTGTTTACTTTTGCCATCCCTTCTCAGCTTGAATTATTATTATGCTCTGTATACAAAGTTGGATTGGGAGACAGGAAGAAATACCTAGTATCTCTCATTTTTAAAAGTAAGTAAGCACATAGTAAATAAATAAGTAAATGAGTAAGGAAAGAAGGAAGGAAATAAGTAAGGAAGGAATTATCTTCTCTTAATATCACACTGAGTGTTCCCTATTTCTTTCTCACACCAGCAGAAAAATGTGTTGAGAAAGAAATCTAGGAAACTACTGCCTCCATTTTCTTCCTTCTCATTCACTGTTTATCCCATCGAATGTGGCTTTTTCTACATGCCATTTTAATTCCATTGTGGTCAGATAATATTCTTTTTTTATTTATTATTTTAATTATCTTCAATCTATTGAGGTTTGTTTTATTGTCTAGGGTTTGTGTATGTGTGTGTTTCATGTGCTCTACAAAAGAAAAGAATGTGTATTCTTTTATAGGTGGGTGAACTAGTCTCTCCACTTGTCAATTAGATAAATTTTGTTGAAAGTGTTGTTCATGTCTTGGATATCTTTACTCATTTTCTAATTATTTGTTTTGTTTATTACTGAGAGAGACAGTTGAAGTCTCCAACTATATTTGTGGGTTTATCTACTTCACCTTTCAGTATTGTCAGTGTTTGCTTCATGTATTTTGGAGCTTTGTTGTTTGGTGTACACACATTTAGAATTATTATATCATCTTTATTCTTGGTTATATTCTTTTTACTGAAATATACATTATCTTATATTAATGCAACTACTCCAGCTTTCTCTTTGTGTTGGTGTGTGTAGTTTTCTATCATTTTATTTAAACTTTTTATTTAAAGTGAATTTCTTATAGACATCAGGTGGTTGGGTGATGTTTTTTAAAACACAATCTGACAATTTCTGTCTTTCAAATTTTTTAGATCATTTAGATTTAGTTTAATTTTTGATATGGTTGGATACAGTGCTACCCTTTTTTACCTTTTCTGTTTGTCTACTCTGTTTCATTTTTCCTTTGGTTCTGCATTTGTGGCTTGATTTTGATTATATGAATATATTTTTAGGTACTGAATTTTATCTACCCATTGGATTTTTGGCTACAAGTACTCATTATTTTTGGAGGTATTTTTAGGGATTACAATATGCATATCTAACATTTCATAGCCTACTTAAATACTGTAATTCACATAAAATACGGAAGTCTTGCAATCATATAGGTAGTTCCCTTATCCTTCCTCATTGAACTTTATGATGTTGTGATAATTTGTATTACATATCCTCAAAACGCCAATAAATAATGTTATAACTTTAATATTCAGAGTCATATTTATTTTAAAGTATTTAAAAACATTACTTTATATGTACCCAAAGACTTACTGTTTCTGTTGCTCTTCCATCATTCTCAGATTTCCAAATTACCCTCTGGTATTTTTCCCTTCATCCTAAAGTACTTTCTTTAGTGTTTCTTTTAGAACAATCTCAATGGAAGAAAATTTTCTTAGTTTTCCTTTATTCTAGACTTTATTAAGCCTTAATTTCTGGTCTTCATCATTTTTTATGAGAAATAGCTCTGATATAAGCCAAGAAAAGATGTGTAGATTTATATACAGAATTAAAAGATCTTTTTCAGCTCTCTCTCTCTTGGAGTTTCCCCCACATTCCTTGCCCTGAAGGGACTGTCTTTTCACTCTCTCTGGCTAGAAAGTTGGTTCTACATTAGAGTGTTAGCCACTCACACTACTGCTTCACCAAGAAGCAACATGACTGGGGCCTGGCCTTGGGTCAAAGCCACAGAGAAAAAGAAGGGTAGGGGCAATAGAAGGAATTTTGATTCTATGGTAATTGTTTCTCCAAGTTTTGACAACCCTTCATGATTCATATGTTTTTGATTACTTTTAATAGTCCTCAGGTAATTGTTTTTTAAATGTTTTTATTGTGATAAAGTACATATACTATAAAATTTACCATCTTAATTTTTAAGTGTACAATTCAGTGGTATTAAATATATTAAAAATATTGTGCAACCATCACCACCATATATCTCTGGAATTTTTCAGTTTGTAAAACTAAAACTCTATACCCATTAAATAATAACTTTCTATTTCCCCCAATACCCAGCCAAGGGCAGCCATAGTTCCTCTTTCTGTCTCTACGATTTTGACTACTCTAAGTACTTCAAATAAGTAAAATAATAAAGTATTTGTATTTTTGTGACTAAATTATTTCACCTAGCATAATATCCCCAGTGTTCATCCATGTTGTAGCATATGTCAGAATTTCCTTCCTTTTTAGGACAGAATAATATTCCATTGCACATATGTACCATATTCTACTTATCCATTTATCTGTTGATAGACTATTTTGTTGCTTTCACATTCAACTATTTTGAATAATATTACTTTGATGATGAGTGTACAAACATCTCTTTAAGACCTGCTTTCAATATGTTTGGGTGTATAACCAGAAGAGGAATTGATGGATCATATGATAATTCTATCTTTAATTTTTTTTAAGGAACTGCCATATTATTTTCCATTGCAGCTGCACAACTTTACATTCCCACCAACAATGCACAAATGTTCCACAAGGAGGTGGCTACAGCTAGACAAAAGTAAGGAAGTGTGTGTTCCCATGGAGGATTCTCATCTTTACTAACACTTGTTATTTTAGTTTTGTCTTTTTTTGTTTTTTGTTATGCTAGCCATCTCAATGAGTGTGAGGTAGTATCTCATAATTTTGATTTGCATTTTCCTAGGGATTAATGATGTTGAGTATCATTTCAGATCCTTATTGACCGTTTGCTTATCATCTTTGGAAAAAATGTCTATTCCAGTCCTTTGCCCATTTTTAAACTGGGCTGTTTGTTTTCTTGTTGTTTAGTTTGAGTTCGTTATGTAGTCTAGATATTAATCCCTTACCAGATATACAATTTGCAAATATTTTCTCTCATCCTGTGGACTGTATTTTTACTCTGTCAATAGTACCTTTTGATGAACAAATTAAAAACAAAATTTTCATGAAGTCTGATTTGTCCATTTGTTCTTTTGTTACCTGTGCCTTTAGTGATATATCCAAGAAATTATTGCCAAATGTAATGTTGTGAAGCTTTTCCTCTATGTTTTCTTCTAAGAGTTTTGCTGTTTAAGCTCTTATATTTAGGTCTTTGGTCCATTTTGAGTTAATTTTTATATACGGTGCTAGGTAAGAGTCCAAATTCATTCTTTTGCATGTGGATATAGTGTTTTCCCAGCAGCATTTATTGAAAATATTGTCCTTTCCCCATTAAATGGTATTGGCACCCTTGTTGAAAATCATTTGAACATATATGTAAAGGTTTATTTCTCGTTTTTCTATTCTAATGATCTATATGTCTATCTTTATACCAGTACCACACTCAATTAATTTTGTAACAAGTTTTGAAATCAGGAAATGTGAGTCCTCCCACTTTGTTTTCTAAGATTGTTTTGGCTAGTCAGCATGCCTTGCGAGTCCATATAAATTTTTGAATAGGGTCTTCTATTTCTACAAAAAAATCACTGGAATTTTGATAGATTACATTGAATCTGTGGATCACTTCACATAGTATTGGCATGTTAACGGCATTAGGTCTTCTTATCCATGAACATGTGATGTTTTATTTATTTATGTCTTCTTTAATTTCTTTAAGCAATGTTTTGTATCATGGTACAAGGCTTACACCTAAGTATTTATTCTTCCTAAGTATTTATTCTTTTGGATGCTATTATAAATGGAATTGTTTTCTTAATTTCCTTTTCAGACTGTTTATTTTTAGTGTACAGAAATGCAACTGCCTTTTATCTTTTGACTTTGTATCCTTCTACATTACTAGTTCTAACTTTTATTAGTTTTAACCAAATAAAGGAAGAAAAAATACATGATCATCTCATTTGATGGAGAAAAAGTATTTGACAAAATTTATTAGCCTAATTTATTTGTTCTAAACATTTTTGTGGGTGTTCACTCTTTAGAGTTTATACATATAAAATTGTATAAATTGTAAACAGAGACAATTTTACTTCCTTTCTAAGTTGGATGACATTTATTTATTTGTCTTGCCTAATTTCTCTGTCTAGAACTTCCAGTATTGTGTTGAATAAAAGTGATGAAAGTAGGCTTCCTTACCTTTTTCCTGATCTTAAAGGAAAACCTTTCAGTTTTCCACCATTGAGTATAGTTCACTGTGGATATTTCATATATGGCTTTCATTATGTTGAGGTAGTTTCCTTCTATTCCTATTTTAAGTGTTTTTATCATAAAAATGTGTTGAATTTTGTCAAATGCTTTTTCTCCATCAAATGATATGATTATGCATTTTTTCCTTTCATTTGGTAAATGTAGTTTATTACACTGATTGATTTTTGCATGTTGAACAACTGTTGCTTTCCAGGAATAGTTTGTACTTGGCCTTGCTATCTAATTCCTTTAATATGCTGCTGAATTTGTTTTTTTTTTGGTATTTTATTAAGGAATTTTGTATCAATGCGTATCAGGGATATTGGTCTATAGTATTCTTTTTTTTTTTCAGTGTTTTGGTCTGGATTTGTTATCAGAATAATGCTGGCCTCATAGAATAAGTTTGGAAGTGTTTCCTCCTCCTCAATATTTTGGAAAAGTTTGAGAGGGATTGGTGGTAGTTCTTTAAATGTTTGGTAGAATTCACCAATGAAACCATCAGGTCCAGGGTTTTTCTTTTTGGGAGATTTCTGATTATTGATTCAATCTTCTTACTTGTTATAGGTCTATTCAGATTTTCAATTTCTTCATGATTTAATTTTTGTGGGTTGGTGTTGTTACAAATTTCTCTATTTTATGTAGGTTGTCCAAGGTTTGTGTACAATTAATCATAGTACACTCTTGTAATCATTTTTATTTGTACATAATCAGTAGTAACGGCCCACTTCCATTTCTAATTTTAGTAATTTGAATCTTCTCTTTTTCCCTTGTTCTCACTAACTAAATATTTGTAAATATGTTGATCTTTTCAAAGAATCAACTATTGGTTTGATTGATTTTCTACCATTTTTTATTCTCTATTTCATTTGTTTCTGCTCTAATTTTTATTATTCCTTCCTTCTGCTACTTTTGGATTTGTTTAAACGTCTTTTGCTAGTTCTTTAAATTGTAAAGTTAGGTTGTTGATTTGATATCTTTTTTCTTTTTTAATGTAAGCATTTATAACTCTAAATTTTCCCCTTACCCTTGTTCACCATGCTTCCTATGTTTTGGTATGCTGTGTTTTCATTTTCACTAATCTCCTTGTATCTTCTAATTTCCCTTATGACTTTTTCTTTCATCCATTGATTGTTTAAGAGTATGTTGCTTAATTTCCAACAATTTGTGAATTTTCCGGTTTTATTGCTATTATTGATTTCTAGCTTTCTCCAATTGTAGTTGGGAAGTTACTTTGTTGAATATCTTTTTGAGGTCTATTGAGATTCTAATTTGTAGCCTGACATATGGTCTATCCTGAAAAATGTCTCGTGTTCTCTTGAGAAGAATTTGTATGCTTTTGTTATTGGGTAGAGTGTTCTCTATATGTTTGTTAGATCTAGTTGGTTTCTTGTATTGTTTAATTCCTCTGTTTCCTTACTTATATTCCGTCTGGTTGTTGCATACATTATTGAGAGTGGGGTATTGAAATTTTCAACCATTTTTGTTGAATTTTCTACTTGTCCTTTAAGTTCTGTCTTTTTTTTTTGCTTTATATATTTTGATGGTGTGTTATTAGCTGCATAAATATTTATAATTATTAAATCTTCTGGCTGTATTAAACCTTTTATTAATATCTGTTGTCCTTGTCTCTTTTATTTTTGATTTAAAACCTATTTTTTTCTGATACTAGTATAGCCACTGCTGTTCTCTTTTGCATGGAACTATTGCATGGAATATCATTTACCATCTCTTTATTTTCAATATATTTGTATTTGGATCTAAAGTGAGTCTCTTGTAGATACCATAAAATTGGATCAGGTTTTCATCCATTTTGCCATTCTCTGTCTTTTCATTGGAGAGTTTAATCCTTTAACATTTAAAGTGATCACCAGTAAGGAGAGACTTACTTCTGTCATTTTGCTATTTATTTTTTGTATGCCTTATACTTTTTGTTCCCCCATTTCCTGCATTATTGACTTTTTTGAGTTTAATTGATTTTTTTTTGTAGGAAAATGTTTAAATTCCTTTATTTCCTTTTGTATATATTCTACAGCTATTTTGGGGTTTCCATGGAGATTATATCTAACATTCTAAGTTTATAGCACATTAATTTGAATTATTACTATCTTAACTACAATAACATACAAAACCTTTACTCCTTTACAGCTCTGCCCACACTCCTTTTGGTTTTTGATGTCACAATATTATGTCTTTATACATTGTGTGTCCCAAAACATAAACTTATAATTCTTTTAAACGTTAACCTCTTAAATTATGCCGAAAGCAAAATATGGATTATTAGCATTTAGATAATTGTTTAAAAATTGTATTAGTCTCTGAAATCACATTCAAAACATAGTGGAGTTAAAAACCATTATTACAATATTACTAGCTTTATGTATTTTATGAATTTAAAGTACTGTTCATGTTTTAAAAATTATCGAGTTCTTTATTTATTCACATGACTTCAAGTTATTGTCTAGTGTCATTTTATATCATCCTGAAGGACTCTTGTGAACATTTTTATAGGTCAGGTCTGGTGGTGAGAAACCTTCAACTTTTATTTAATGGGATAATCATATATTCTCCCTCACTCTTAAAGAACATTTTTGGTGGATAGAGGATTCTTGGTTAACTTTTTTTTTTTTTTTTTAGCTCTTTGAATATATTGGTCCACTGCTCTCTAACCTCCACTTTTTTTTGACAAAAATCTACTAATAATCTTTTGAGGATTCCTTGTATGTAACAAGTCACTTCTCTCTGGCTGATTACAAGATTCTTTCTTTTTCTTTCAGTTTCTAAATGTTGATTAAAATGTCTAGGCGTGTGCCTTTTGGGGTTAATCATATTTGGAGTTTGTTGAACTTCTTTGGTATTTTTATTTATGTCTTTGATTAAATCTGGGAAGTTTACAGCCATTATTTTTTTTCTCTCTCTTTTCTTTCTGGAACTCCCACAGTGAATATCTGGATCTGTTTGATTGTGTCCCATAAGTTCCTTAGGCTCTGATTACTTTTTTCAGTCTTTTTTCTTTATGTTCTTTATAATGAATAATTATTGTCCTATCTTCAAGTTCACTGATTATTTCTTCTGCATGGATAAATCTGTCTTCAAATCCCTCCAGTAAAATTTTCATTTCAGAAATTGTCTTTTTCAGGTCCAGAATTTTTTTAAAAATTCTAGCTGTCTTCATTGGCATTTCCATTTTGCTTATTAATCATTCTCTAACTTTTTTCACATCTTCTTTTAGTTCTTTAAACATCATTAAGACAGTTGATTTAAAATCGTTGTGTCATAGAACTGCCAACAGGCCTTTTTCAGATTCTGCCAGTGTGATTGTTGTCTAGGTGGGGAGACAGATTACAATGCTTCCTACAACACCATGTTCCCAGAATCTTCTCTGTTGGGTAATTGCTTTTTGTATTTTGTTCAGAATTTTCTATCCTAATCAGCAGGAGAGATAGGCTATAGTAGACTTATTTAATTTCAGCTAGAATCATTTAAATGGTTGCTTAAAATGCATGCATGTGTAACTTTGATTGAAATAAACACAAATAGTTAATCTAATTTGATTTTATGCCAAACCATTTTCAAAAATAGAAATTTAATATTACTATACAAATAAATATAAATTATATTGTTTATCCCATCACTACTATTATCAAATGTATTATGTACAGGAAATAAAAAAGATTGTATTTGTCCTATGCATTAGATTTATTTATAAATTTTCTAAACATAAATAAGTTATCCTTCAAAACAAGTTTTCTCAAGACATGCAGATGGCCAAAAAGCACATGAAAATATGCTCAACATCACTAATTATCAGAGAAGTGTAAATCAAAACTATAATAAGGTATCACCTCACACTGGTCAGAATGACCATCATCAAAAAGTTCACAAACAGTAAGTGCTGGAGAGGGTGTAGAGAAAAGGGAACCTTTCTACACTGTTGGTGGGAATTGTAAATTGATACAACCACTATGGAGAACAGTACAGAGGTTCCTTAAAAAACTAAAAGTAGAATTACCATATGATCCAGCAATTCCACTTCTGGGCGTATATCTGGAGAAAATCATAATTCAAAAAGATACATGCACCCCAATGTTCATTGCAGCACTATTTACAATAGCCAAGACATGAAAGCTATTTAAATGTCCATTGACAGAAGAATAGATAAAGAAGATGTGGTACATATATACAGTGGAATATTACTCAGCCGTAAAAAGGAATGAATAATGCCATTTGCAGCAACATGGATGAACCTAGAGATTTTCATACTAAGTGAAGTAAGTCATACAGAGAAAGACAAATATCATATGATATAGTTTATATGGGAAATCTAATTTTAAAAATGATACAAGTGAACTTATTTACAAAACAGAAACAGACTTGCAGATATCAAAAAACAAACTTGTGGGCTTCCCTGGTGGCACAGAGGTTAAGAATCCGCCCTGCCAAGGCAGGAGACATGGGTTTGAGCCCTGGTCTGGGAATATCCCACATGCCACGGAGCAACTAAGCGCCTGCGCCACAACTACTGAGCCTGTGCTCTAGAGCCTGTAAGCCACACCTACTGAGCCCATGTGCCACAACTACTGAAGCCCGCGCACCTAGAGCCCATACTCTGCAACAAGAGAAGCCACGGCAATGAGAAGCCAATGCACCGCAACGAAGAGTAGCCCCTGCTTGCCGCAACTAGAGAAGGCCCGCGCACAGCAACAAAGACCCAACGCAGCCAAAAATAAATAAAAATAAAAATAAATAAATTTTTTAAAAAAGAAAAAAACTTGTGGTTACCAAAGGGGAAACATGGTGGGGAGGGAAAAATCAGGAGCTTGTAATGGACATACACACACTACTATACATAAGATAGATAACCAACAAGGACCTACTGTATAGCACAGGGGATTCAACCCAGTATTCTGTGATAACCTATATGAGAAAAAAATCTAAAAAAGAATAAATATATGTAATGTGTAACTGAATCAATATGCTGTACACCTGAAACTAACACACTGTAAATTAACTATACTCCAATATAATTTTTTTTAAAAACTTGAAAAATAAAAACAGGTTTTCTCAGTGTGTTCTATACATTTCAGTAATTATTTTTATGACTTTTAGAAATCCTGGATCAAACAAAATTAAGCATAATGTTCTGGAGTTTCCAGTGAATAGTCAGGAGGGCAATATATTTTACCATGCAATCTTTCCAAATAGCATCTCAATAGTTTAGAGTGCTACAAAACCATTTTAAATTATCTCTTAATTATCCATCTGTATTAATGTTAGCTAATAGTGAATAAAAAATTATTTCATGGAATTACTTAGGGAATTAGTTGGCTCATAGTATTGAAGGTAGCACTGTTAAAATGGAAATAATTCTACCTTGGTATTAAATTAGAATTAGATCTAGCAGGAGACATTCATTTTAGTCTGAAGGGCTACAAGAAAAATGAAAAGTTTTACCAAATTTACATCAAAGTAATTCTGCATTCAAAGAGTAATAAGCAGTCATGTACAGGAAGAGAAATATCTATATTGGTTTGACTGTTAGGATTTTTCCTTTATGAAATGATGAATTAGTGTAGTGGTTGGCAAAAATAATAATAATTGCAGTAAAACTACTACATTTAAATAAAGAATTGTTTATATACCGGATGAAAAGTGACTACAATATGAATATTTCTTTCAATATTTTTCTGATGCACTTTGATTTTATACAGCTTTACCCTACTAGTTATGGTGAAATTAGAGCACTCACTACTATCAAGCTGCACACTTGCCACTATCATTTTCAGGTTTAGCATTTGAATACCTACTCTAAATAGAGGTAATCAGTGACAAGCATTGTAGATAGCAGAATAAATTACAGATGTTTTGGGGATTGAATTCTAAATTCTCTTGATTTAAACTTACAAAACGAGACTAAAATCTACTTCTATGCACTTTGATATTTAATTATCTAGAAGCATAGAAACATTGTCATCCAGAAAGTGTTTTATTGTAAAAATTCATATAAGTAATGTATGATTTTAAATTACAAAGCTCTCTTCTAATCTTGTTTTTATAATGAAATTTATTTAAGTCTAATATAAGCATAATGTAATGTGTCTTTTGTATCACAAAATGAATGTAGAGAATAAATATATTATTTCTTCTTCAGCAGATGTCTTTTTAATCTCAGAGCCATGGAGTGATTTTTTCCTTTGACCAAACTGATGAGGATTCCAAACTAATTTTTAGTAAAATGAGAAGTCTTTAAAAATATGGTCTTATCATATTCTACAGCCTCCTTAACTTCCCAAGGGTGCTCCTTTTTAATCCCAGCCTTAACTTTAATATAGTATTGTTTGCTCTGCATTATCAAATATGAGATAATGTATATGCACATTGAAACTTTCTGAAGAAAATATTTTGTAAATATTCTTTATTTGATAAATTCTTTTAAACCAGTGTCCCCAGTTTTTACATTATTTTATAAATTAACTTTAATAGATGGAACAGGAATATAATTCCATAAGTAAAAATTCCTTCCATTTGATTAAACTTCATTGTCTTTGCAATATAATCTTTTTTGTAGAACTAGTCCTTTCCAGTCATCTAGAAACTGGGTTGTTTAAAAATAATCCATACAGAAATATAAATATCTGTGGAGGAGGTAAACAGTTGCATATGTTTTAGAGAAATGATGCAGGAAAATCAGTTGCAAATCCAAAATAAAAGCAAAGTTATGTCTCCCAAAATGCTTTTCATATTTATTTAGCATTTTAATTTCTTTACATTTATTTAGGCATTGTCATTTCTTAATTTTTTTAAAAAAAATGAACATTTTTTGTTTTGTTTTGCTGTTATGCTTTGTTTCCCTTTATTACAGGGATCCCATAATAGGTGATTTCCACTTAATTAGGAAATGAAGACATAAAGTTTCAGACTTGCTCTCTGAAAATTCTGTCTGGAGTCAGAGGGGAGTTGAAGTGCATTTGATCCCTTTGCTGGGTGCAAAGGCTTCTCTACTTTGCCTGAGTTTTTAGGAATACATAGGCCTACAACCAGACATACCTCATGAGCATATGAAAACTGATACAAGACCAAACTTCATAGGTATTACCAAAGTAAATCTGTATATTCATTGTTCTTAGCTTCCCACACTTTGGAATTGTTCAATAGAAATACATTTTAAAAGCAGAAAGTAGAATCATTGTATAAACAGTTATTATTTAAGATTGACTAATTACCATATAATTTTCTTCTAACAAAAGACTTCTTGAAGAAAAAAAAATTAATCTTTCTCCTTGATTCTTGAAAAAATATTAGGCACTTATTAAATAGATATGTTATAAAAGCAACTGATAACTTATGAAAAATATGCAATTTATCTTAAAACTATCATATATATGAATTTATGGTATGGTGAGTATGATCCTAAAATGTACAGTTTGATAAGTTTTGAAAAATGTATCCAGTTGTGAGTTCATATTACATTAAAATATAAAATATTTTTGTCACCCCCAAAAGTTACCTTGTGACTCTTTGTACAGTCAGTCCCTTCTCCATCTCCACAGTCCCTAGTAACCATTCATTTTCTGCCAATAGTTGTTTTTTTTTCTTTTTGCCTATTCTATAGAGGCATATAAATAGAATTATACAACGTGTAGCCTTAACATAATGTTTTTGAGATACATAGATATGTAATATTTTGTTTCTCAAATATCCAATTGATATTCATTTGAATTGCTTACAGTTTTGGCTATAATGAATAAAGCTGCTGTGAGCATTAGTACAGAGGTCTTTTTGTAGACAGATGTTTTCATTTTTTGAATAAAAACCAGAAGTGGGCATGCTGGATTGAATGGCAAGTGATACATTTAACTTCATAAGAAACTTCCATACTATTTTCCAAAGTTGCTATGCCATTTTGTATTGCTACTAGAAATGAATGGGAGTTTCAATTATTGCACATCCTCAACAGCATTTGGTATCTTCAGCCTTTTTAATTTTAAATCATTCTAAAAGGGATTTAGTGATATTGCATTGTTTCATTAATTTGCATTTCCTTAATGATTAATGGTATTAAGCATCTTTTCACATTGTTATTCGTTAGCTCTATATCTTATTTGGAGAAGTTTTTGTTCAATCATTTTTGCTTATTGTTACTGAGTTACTTGACTTCTTATTGTCTTATAATTATTCTTCATATAATCTGGAGCCAAGGTATTTATCAGAAAAGTGTTCTGTAAACTAAAGTGTATGGCTTACCTTATTTGTTAGCAATATATCTCAAAGAGCAGAAGGTTTTAATTTTGACAAAGTCCATCCAACCTATAATTTTTTTCTAATGCAGTATATGCTTTTGTGTTTTAACTGCTAAATTATTGTTTAACCTAAGTTCCCAAACATTTAACTTAAGACTTATTCTTGACATTTTGTAGTTTTAGCTCTTCCATTCAGAAATATAATCCCCTTTCAGTTAATTATTGTACTGTATATTATTTAAGGTAAGGGTTAAGATTCATTATTTTCTTTTGTCATTTTATGTGCAATTTTTCCATCATATGATGAAAAGACTTTCCTCATCAAATTACGTGACCACTTTTATTGAAAATAAATTAACCATATATGTGTGTGTCTAGTTATGAGCTTTCTATTCTGTTGCTTTGTTATATTTTTGTAACTATAAATTAAAACCATGCAGCCTTGACCTCTATACATTTACAATAGTTCCAGAAATCATGAGTTCTCTCTTCATTCTTTGTATGTATCATCTTAAATGGCAGAACAATATACTTAAAATATTATAAATCCATGACAGCACTAAAAAGAAAAAGAGAAAAAACAGAAAGAGTACCATCAGCTGTATAAAAGCATTGAAGGAATAATTAAGAATATAATAAACATAATATTAATGGATTTTTTAAAAAGCTGTATTATTCATTGTTCTCCAGAGAAACAGAATCAATAGAATATATATATAGGAAGAGATAGATATTTATATATAAAATATATATATATAGAGAGAGAGAGATCTAAATATGACATATATAGATATATATTTGTATATTTATAGATTTATATATAATACATTAACTTACGTATAATTAAATATATTACTATTACAATATACATTGTATATAATAAATCTCTCTATATATAATGAGATTCATTGTAAGGAACTGGCTTACATGATTATGGAATCTGAGTAGTCCAATCTGTCATCTGCAAGCTGGAGACCCAGGAAAGTCAGTGGTGTAGTTAGAAGGTCTGAGAACTGAAGAGTCAATGGTATAAATTCCAGCCTGCGTTTGAAGGCCTGAGAACCAGGAATGCCAAGGACAGGTGAAGATTGATGTTCCAGCTCAACAGTCAGGTAGAGAACAAATTCAACTTTCCTCTGTCTTTTTGTTATATTCTAGTCCTCAACAGAATAAGGTAATGCCCACCCACATTTTGGAGGGCAACTGCTTTGCTCAGTCCACCAATTCATATGCTAATCTCTTCTGGAAATGCCCTCACAGATTCACAGGAGTAATGTTTAAATAGATAGAAATACCTGGGCATCTCACGGTCCGGCCAATTGACACATAAATTTAACTATCACAGAAGACTGAAATAAGTCACAACATACAAATATGGAAGAAAAAAACTATTGCCAAGATTTAAAAAAATATATTAATGATACACCATGATAACAATCAACAAATACTAAGATTAAGTCTCTGAGGCCCTTATCAAGGTGGTTCATTAAACACTACATTCAAAACACAGAGGGAAATCAATTCCCATACTAGATTTTCAGTATCAATATACATATACATTCTCACCACAATGTAATGTAGTATAATTTTGGCTACAAGTAGAAAAGAACCTAAAGACAGTGGCTTTACCTTTATAAAATTTAATTTTTCTATATAACAAAGTATCAGAAGGAAGGAGTTTCCAGTGGTTCATTGATAATATGAGGTATATTCATATCTATGACAGGATTGGACACAGGGTGAAATTAGGCTTCACTGCAGGAATATGAAGGCATCTTCTGACCCATAGGTAGCTTTGGAAATGGAATAGCCTTTTCAGAGTTCCCAAGTTGGAGTGAAGACTTTGGTCTTTCATACATTCGAGCTGATTAAGCATTAAATGCAGGCTCTGCTGGAAAGAGGCCTGACCTTTGGTGAGCCTTCTGTCTTGAGCCAAAGCAATCCTCAAGGAGAGGTGAGGTGTTGATCCTCAACCTCACTAACCAAGATTTTTTGAAAAAAAAAAATGAAAAATTTAAGAAAATATTTATTTATAAAGTATTTTAATATATCTTATTTGATTAAGTATCATGTTTAATTTACCCTCATTTTCTCAACTGATATTTCCAGAATTCTTTTCTCCACCAAAATAGAAATTTAGAATCTTCTGCTTCCCTTATCCCATGATCACATCCTTCCAATTTTACTTTTTATGTATATTTTTAATTCAGTCTTCCTTTTATTCTTATTATTATTGTCCTAGTTCAGGCTGTACTCATTACAATTCTATATCACTGTAATAGTCTCATAACTAGTCTCCTTATCTATAGTCTAGCTCTTGTTTTCCTCAGATCCATTCTGTAAATAGGTATTAAAACAATCCATGCTAATTTGACCATATCAATTTTAGGATTAAATTTCTTCATTGGAATGATGTTTCCTATGAGATGATGTATAAATTCTTTAGCATAACAGGTCAAATTTTCATTTCCTGGCCTCTGTGTTTGTCATCAGCTTCATCTGTAGTACCCCTTCATTCTTCACCGTTTAAATTTCAGCAAAAAAACCTTCATGTAATTGCTCACACATGCCATGCTCTGTCTTGATTCTGTTCTTTTCTCCATGAATATTAATAATATTTCTGATTAAATGTAAATAGACATAAACTATATGTGCTTAATACAGTTTGGAGAATAGTATGGAGACATTAAAAGAACTTTCTGAAATCATTTATGTTTAATTTTTGGTGAATACTCTTAATTAAAGTTAGTTAATATATACCTTCTACCCTGGTTGTATCTTCATAAGTAATAGAAGATAATCTCTGAGTTTCAATTCTTATGCTTTAGTTTAAAATATTTTTGCTTAGTTTCAGGGACAGACTACAGAAAAATTATTCACAGAGCAATTTATTTGAATTGGTTCTAACTTTAAAATTTGTAGTAAATTCTTAGTAATTCATAAGTAACAGAGGACTTCGAATCTTCATATTAATCCCAAACATCTGTTTCTTATTAAACCTCAAGAGATAGCATGCAATTTCCAAACAGAAGGCAATTTAGCCCTTTTTGTGCTAGAACATTACCCATCACTTTGGATAGGCAAGCTTCCTTACTTGCTTTGTTGCAAAAACATTTTATGTGCTTTTTTACTGTTTAATTTTCTTTAAAGTTTTTCTTATAAAAACATGCAGCATGGTAAAATCAAATAAATTATCCACATAGCAGACTCTATTCTCTCTTCTACTATCAATAAAACTAAATCCCTCAATACTCAGACTCAGCAAGCCATGTGGTATAGAAAATCACATGTTCATAGAAAATTCAAAAAAGGAAAAAATTACTATCTATATTATAAATCTCCCCCTTCTTCTCCTGAATAGTCATTGTAAATAAGACAATTCTCTAAACATAAATTGTGAAGATTATGGCCTGAAATACTACTAAAGATAACTGAGATTATAGTATATATATAAAGCATTTTCATAGCTAAATTCAGAGAAACTTTGATGTTTTATTTAAGACTTAAATACTCTTTAAAAATCACGGACATCTTTCAGCTAACAACAAAAATGTTTTGGTTTCATCTATTTTATTTTCACACTGGAACAGTCATAATTGGGGAAGAAAACATTGAGTATGGGATACAAAAGAGGCCCAAGATATTAAACTACTTGATTTATCCCACTTAGATGTTATTTATAGCATGGAAATTTAGCTATACTCTATAATATTATTAAGTTTTGAGTTATGCAAACACTTTTCTTAAACCTTTTTACTTTAGAAAACTTTAGTATCCAAGGTGAATGGAAGGATTCTCAATGTCCAAGCATGGCTAAAATAATGAACATCCAACAGCCCATTATGTACATTAAATACAAATATGTGTCTGTCTTTTGGTTTGCATTTGTGGCCAAAACTTTAAGGGTATATAACTGATGCACACTATGCTCAAAAATTCCTGCTGAAGTTGGAAAACTAACACTGATGTTCCAGTCGACCAAGGAATACCAATGTACATTTCTTTTCATGAGAAAATGACATACTTGGACACCATTGGCAGAGCTTGTTAGTTTGTTTTGCTCCATATTGAATGTGTGGGTACGCCTGCATATCCAACTTTTTGCTTTCACTTATGGGCTATACAGACCTGTACTTCCTTTAGACATTAAAGTCTTACAGTGGGCTGGGAAATGTAAAACCTTGATGTTGGCCTTTGCTAGATAGATCTCTGGGCCCTGCCTAAACACTTCCATTTTCCATCTTACTCCTGCCAGAAAGCTTTTTTTTTTTTTTAGGGCAGCAAGTCATGCATCTCAAATGGCATGTTCCTTGATCTCTTTCCAAGGGTGAATGAGAGCATACAATAAGCTTCTGAAATGACTCATCAGGGACCTCTCCTTCTGAATTGGCCAGTTTTAGTGGAGCTCACAGCCCACTAATAAATCTTATTACACTGTAGAATTGATTAAAGCAAACCCATGAAATTTAACAAAATGGCCCTCTTTGTGACATTTACTAGCACTATTTTTATGATCCTTATTTAACATAAGAGTTCAGATAGCTTTTGCTTCAGAGAATATGAAATGACTGCTTCAAGCTGCTAGCATTAAAACAAAGAGAGTGATCGCATTTCCCTTACATACCAGAATTAAGTGGTCTCTACACCTTGTAGGGAACATGAAGGCCACCAATGAATGCCATGGATTCCCATGCTGTGGCTGTGTTTCTAAGCACAGGAACTACAGCCTGGGTGGGATGAGTCATCACTTGATTGATACTGAAAGGGATCCAAGAACAGTCCCTGAAATTTCTGGAAACAATGTTGGTAGACAGGTCAGTTTGACATTCAGCAAAAGAGTCTACTAAACAAAGGTATCACACACATCATAATTAAAAGAAAAGTATAGTTATAAACCAATTTTTGAAGAAGAGGACACAAAGAACTTTAAAAATACCTAAAAGTAACTTGTACTAAACTGATATACCAGCCAATATTGAAGGTTCTCTACACTTATTTGTCTTGATGGTCAAAATCTATTTGACATTTCTTAATCCCTATATTAGAATTTACATTTTGTGAATGCAACCTTTTATCTTTCTATGATGATCCTGAATAAACCCATCTATGTATGTCATATTATGTTGCTTTAAGAATTAAAATGACAAAACTAAAGATGGTTAATTTTCAACTACCTTCCCTGTTATAAAGCAGATGAACAGTTATTCATTACATTCATATGTTCATTCAAACCAGAATCAAAACATTACGACCGGTGGTAAATCTCCCCACTCTTTAAAGAGAAATTTGATTGTCATCTGAAATTTGGTCATTATATGATTCTTCATCTTTATTCACATTAGATTATATAACTTCAATAAAAAATGTAAACAATTGTCTTGTACTTCTTATCCTAGATGAATGAAAATGTTTGCTTTTCTGTGTTTGCAACTTCTCAACTGAGATTTGTTAGAGAAAGTCAAATTGGGGGTGAGAGGTGCTATTACTATAGATCCATGATCAAAACATTGTCTAAATTTTCAATTTCCTAATTACCTTGACTTTGTATCTTTCCTTACTTGTTAATTACATTATGAAGTGGGACTAACAATAACAAAAGAGTGAAAACAGAAACTTCATCATGATTGAAGCATCACCTGATTGAAATCTACCAATGACTTTGCCATGAAAGTGTTCATTGAATTAGCACAATTCATTTTCACTTCATCTATATTTCCCCTTCTTTAAAATTAAAATAAAGTTTTTAATGGAGTCATTTCTCTTTGGCAAAAATATAAGAGATATGTTTCTTTCTTCATCCCCCTGAATTTTCCTCTCAGACAGGTTTGCATTTTTGTGCTTCATCTTGAAAGACTCCCTCTCTTAAAATTAATATGTGTGTGCCTGCTGATTTTACTTTACAATTGCCTTGAGTGGGGATAGAATACAGAGAAACAAAGACATGCTTTCTTCTCCTCTCATTTGAAAGGCTTGCCATTAATTATTTTGAAATATCATACTCACAGAGATGTGTGAATCATGTCGAGTAATGTAATTTTATACATCTTAGGGACAGGTTTGAATTATATTCATTCACTCATTCATTCTCTCATTCATTCAACAAATATTTATTGAGGATCTTCCATTTGACGAGCATTTTCCTGTATGCTGGGGATATAAAAATACAATCTCATACTCAAGTAACTTACAAAGTCTAAAGGCAAAAAATACAAGTAAATCAACAGCACAAAGAATGTTGATTACAATGACAAAGGTTTGCTGTGTATACCATAGGAACATAGAGGCTGGCAGGGAACATCTAAACCAGCCTTGGAGTAGCTAAACAAGAGGCTACCATACACACACACACACACACACACACACACACACACACTTCACATGACCGTTAAAGTGGTGTACGTTATATATTTAATTAAGCTAAATTTCTGAATTATCTCTGAAGTCAGGCTGCCTGGGTAAACAAACATTTTACCTGTGCTATGGCCATGCTCTATACCCAAGTTTTTTCACCTATAAAATAATCTTTAAAAAAATAGTACTAATGTAACAAGGTTGTTGAAAATATTAATGAAAAAACATACAGCACATGCTTTGAATATGTCCTGGCACATAGTAAGCAATCAATAAATGTTAGCAGCTATAACTTTTATGATCCTACTTTGTGTGACTAAAATGAAATATTTATTGATTTTAGAAACAATGGGAGCATGTTGATAAGCAAAATATTTGTTAAAATATAAAATAACCCACAAGATAATTACTGTGAACAATATTTTTACTTAGATTCTTGTAGATAATTATCCAGTGTGCTTTTGCTTGGGTCTGTATATGCATGTGTTTAAAACATATATGACTTATTTCATACATTAAGGAACCTTTTTTCACCTATCAATTTACTGTAAACATCATCTCAAAGTAATAAATTTAGTTTACAACATTTTTTATGACAATAACATTATGTTTAATAGGTTTCTGATGATTTATTAAGCTAATCTTCTATTACAGAACACATGTTGATTCTTTATTTTCACTTATACAAAAAAGGCTATGGGGGCTTCCCTGGTGGCGCAGTGGTTGAGAGTCCGCCTGCCGATGCAGGGAACGCAGGTTCGAGCCCTGGTCTGGGAGGATCCCACATGCCGCGGAGCAACTGGGCCCGTGAGCCACAACTACTGAGCCTGAGCGTCTGGAGCTTGTGCTCCGCAACAGGAGAGGCCGCGATAGTGAGGGGCCCGCGCACCACGATGAGGAGTGGCCCCCACTTGCCACAACTAGAGAAAGCCCTCGCACAGAAACGAAGACCCAACACAGCCAAAAATAAATAAATAAGTTTAAAAAAATAATTAGGAAGTGATATTTCTTTAAAAAAAAAAAGGCTATGATGAATATCTCTATAATTTAACTCTTATATGGTTAACTCATGCCTTAGGATTGACTTAAGGGATTGCTCCCTCAACTGTAACGCACCTTTATAAACTTGTAGAGTATCATATTTAAGCTGTAAAATGAAACTCTACTATAAAAACCATTCTAAATCTGCACCTAAAAGGTTATTATAGATGTTTACCTGGAATTAAAAAGAAAAAGGGCCAAAGAACAGTTAAAATGGATAAAGAATATTCCTACATTTGCCATGTACCAACCATCACTCAACTCTATATATCCATTAACTTCCATAGGAAGAGCATGGAGAAGAACTCACAGAAGTTGCACAGACTTACCTCCCTTCCTATGTAAAACAAGAATATGTGCGTGAGTCAGTATTTCTTTTGTGATTTTGTCTCATATACTCTGCATACATTTCAACTACAGGCTTTTTAATGGTTGTGGTTGTTGGGGTGGGAATGGGTATTTGCAAAAAGGCTTTCCTAAAGTGATGACAGAAGCAACTTTTATTATTCCTTTGTAGGAAATAGGGACATTTAGAACCAGTCTTAAATTCTTTGTTCTCTGTTGAAAAAAAATTAAGCTCCATAAATTTCAATACCCTTTTGAAGCTTTATATTTTACACTGAAGGTACTAAACTTTAAAACTATTTTTTTAAAGCATCTTTTCCTCTTAAGGGGTGTTGCATCTTTTAATTTGGATGATAACTACAATATTTGATTTGCACTCATGAATATTTATGTGCTCAGGAAGTGTCTGAAAAACAACAACAATATTTCAAAGCAACTAAACTCAAAATAACACTTTTCTTCATCTGCATGTTTGGCATGAGCAATGAGTCAGGCTTTTTCTCCTTATGCTGTGCCAATCCCTGGTCTCAATATGGAGATGAGCCCTAGTGAAGCTGGTACTGGGGGAATCTTTAGATACCTACAGCGTTCTTTCCCTAAATCGAGCACTTATACTCTAACAGGAGCTACACTGAGTGATTTAAAGTTATCTGTTTTCATTTTCACAACAGCCCTGTGATTTAAGTATTTTAGCTCCATTTTTCAGATGAGAAAATAGTGGATCAGAGAGATGAGCTAGATTTTGAAACCTAGTATCTTAAACTCGAAATCCCCAAATTTCCATTTTAGCTTACTGCATCTCATTTTCTTCTTTAACTTAGTCCTAGACAAAGTTTTTATATCTCACATAACACATTCCTCAGTTGAGCACAATGCCACCACGTGCCTTAGCTGGCTGGGGTACCAACCATTGCTCCCCTGCCCTGATCCTCCATCTTTCTTTAATCTTTATACTTATTAAATTTTCCTCTTATACCAAAATCAATATAATATTATTTGCAGCAAACTGATATTCAGGTTTTTATAGTTTTTCCCCATTATAAACAATTATTGTAATGAAAAATTTCCTGTTTGAGTGTCCTTATGTAGAGATGTTTTGTATATGTGATAAAGATTCTAATACCACATTACTTTCTAGCAAGCTTGTAGCAACTCACCTTCCCAGAGTGACCTATGAGAGAGCCCAATTCTGTACATTGTTGACAGAATAGATGACTTTGATCGTTTTTTTTTTAATTTTCAAATTTGATGAGTAAAGACTCTATTTCCTTGTTTTTTGATTGTACTTTCCTGTCACGTAATTAAATAGAGGCTTCTTTACATTTGGTTACTGGCCAATTGTACTTCCTCTTTGTGAATAGCCTAGTTATAATATTTGATATTGTTTCCTCTTGGTTTTATCTTTTTTAAAATCAATTTACAGAAGGCTATCAAATATTAAAAACACGAAGTGTCCATTTATCATATCAATCATAACTATATTTTCTCAATCGTTTGTCTTTTTATTTTGTTTGGATGTATTTGTCATTCAGGCATTTTAACTTGTGTATAGTCAAATCTGTCAGTCTTTTTGTGGTTTCTGGGTTTCCTGTCCTGTTTAAAATATTCTCTCCCACTAGAGAGCATTCAGATTATTTTACATTTTTCTAATATTCTTATCACTTGATATGTTACCCTTCAAATGTATACACTAAATGCTTCATTCTGAAGAAAGCAATTTATAGCCACTTGTGATCTTGTAATTAAAACCTGCCTTCCTGTTCAAACCCCCTCTTCTATTTGGTCTTGTACACAGCTCTCCTGGGAAGTGTATCCTGAGATCATGGTTTTCTGCCATAATGTAATATTCAGTTCTTTTCTTCCACAAGAATGATGAACAAGAAAGTGAGTCATTAATTCAATTCGTGCAATGCAAGCCATTTTTCTCAGTAGCTTTAGTAAGATTGTATTTAGAATAAACATAATGACATTAAGCATGCCTTCCTTCTATCTTGCAGCCTATGGGAGAACTTTGAGTATTGCCACTAAACAGACAAAAGCTTCCTGTGTATGTGTTTATCACATTACTCCTGAGCAATTCTCTTTAACTTCAAACAAAAATATATTTTAATGTTCATTTTCAGATGTTTAACTCCACCCTTATCCATATATTTCAGTTGTGAAGATTTGTGTGAATTTCAATTCTCTTCTCCCCCCATCTCCAACCTGGTTTATCATCCATGAGATACTGTGTGAACTTCCTCATACATCTTTTCTCACTGTTATCTCTCTTAGTTGAGCATATAGGTCTTCTTCATACTTCCCTTTCCTCATGTCCCATGATCCTGAATATTTTGTTACTGACTATTGCTGGTCCTGCTTTATCTTTTTTCATCTTTTTATGCCAAGTATTGTTAAATATCCTGAATTTTGTAAAATTGGTTTGGGGACTCACAAGAACAGAGCTATTCCATTCCTTCTTGGAAATATGACAAACGTTTTTCCTGATCTTTGTTACTCTATAACAACTACAACTAAAATAAGATCCATGCTTTTTACCATAGCTTACAAGGCCCTTCAAACTTGTAAGTATCTCCCTTTTTATCTCTTACCTTACTTTCTCACCTTAGGCTACACTGGCCTTCTTCTGTTCCTTGAACAGCCTGCTTCTGCCTTTGGTATTTGAAACTTAATGTTTCTTCTGGCTAAAGACTTATTTCCTCAATGCTTTTTGCATAGCCAAACCCTCTTCCTCATTTAGGTCTCCTTAGACAGGGCTTCCCTAGAGTTACTGCCACCCTCACTCATTCTTTTATATCACTAAAATTTATCATGTTTATAACACTCTTCAATCTCTGAAAGTATTGTTTTTGTATTTGCTTGTCCATTACCTTCCTCTTCCTCCCAGAATGTAAGTTACTTGAAGGAAGGAACCTCTGGTCTCTTGTTCAGTTCTGTATGCTGCCATCTAGAACACTGTATGGGCCATCTAACACACTGTATGCCTCCTTATAAGCATTCAATAAATGACAATACTTCAGTATATGAAGGAACTGAGAGGTGAATATGAGAGTGTTCCATTCTTGTTCATCCCATGCAATCCATTACATTTCCATGAATCTTGGTAGTACATTGGGATTATAATAGTTTATAAAAGGAATGGAGTAATATATGAAACAATATATATATATATATATATTTATGTGTGTATATATATATATATATATATATGAACACAAGGTAAACCCAGCTGACAAATGAGTTTCAAATCTATATTTAATTAATATTTTGTTTTAATTGTGTATTCAGTATTTATGGAGATATTGAGTTTTCTTAACATAATCAGAATCCTATGTTTTAATTTAGGGAGATAGAGAATTTCTTGATTATTTAGGATAGGAGGATGAGGAAAAGGGCTACAGAAGCAAATGTATTGTAGTTCAGTGGGATTTTGAAACATTTAAAGAATTTTAGTTTGATGTTCCAGAAAAATATTTATAACTAACATATATACCTTTCAGTCTTCATTTTCAAGAATCAACTTCTTACCATAAATGTCCATCTGGAATATTATTCCAGATTTAACACTAATGCTTTTAGAAGGTGGAAACTCCTTTGTTGAAATTTACAAAAACAAAAAAACCAAAACAAGAACAAACAAAAACAAAACTTTGAAACTAAAGGTTTCTATGAACTCCCAAACTTGCGCGGGAGCTGAAGATCAGTCTATGTCTAATTTGCCTTTAGATTCTTCATAACAGTATAGTATGATGATAATACTGTATATATTGGCAATAGAACAGATAGTAGACTTAGTAGGATAGATTATTTGGACAAGAGAAGTGTATTTCTTTTTGTTTATTTTCTATATTGTGAAATGGTAGAATTTTTATACTTTCACTGAAGCTATGGAGTGATGAAACTAATGTTTCACAATTTACATAGCTAATTTTATTTACCTTTAATGTCTTCATCACATTTTCAAACATTATATTTTTTCCTCTCTAATGTCACACTTCTGTCACTGAGATCACTCAACATGGAGTTTTGCATGTAGTAAGTGCTAAAAAATTTTGTTGAATAGATTGTCATCGGGAAACATATCTTACAGAGAAATTGTATTTTCCCAGAGTCTGTGTATTTAAAAAAAAAACAAAAAAAACTCTTGTCTGCAGGAGTTTAAAATCTACACCTCTTCAACACTTGTTCTCCAAATTCAATACAGCCTATATTGTTATCTTTGTGGAACCATGGTGTGTGTTCATGCATGTGTGCTTAATGTATTAACTTCATATTACCTTAATTCTGGTGAATTACATTAAAGAGAGCCAGAGAAGCAACCAAGCTTGAAGCAAATATTATAAGTTCATACATCCGAGATTTCAAATGCTTAATTAGCTATCCCAGTGTAATCCCTTCCAGGTATAGAATTGTTTAATTTCCTGGCAATATACAGCTTTCTTCTTTCCTCTTTTTGTTGTTAAGATTTTTTTATTGAACTATTTGATTTTTTACTGTAGGAAACAAAGAAAGGGTCAAGAGAAAGCTTTAAATGTCTTCCCCAACATTTCAGCAGAAAAAAGACAAAATTCACATTTAACTTGTCTTTGAAACAGAAAGTTTGCAGGGAAAATTCCACTCTGATATTTGATTTTAACACCAATGTATTTGGGAGGTGACTTTGATTGTGTTACATCTGTTGTATTTGGGTATAGTTAGGTTTATGAGCTATGGTTTAGCTTCTTCAACTCTATGTCCAGTGGATTCTGTAAAAAAAAATAGAAACAAATTAAATAGAGTTGGGAGACCATCAGGGGAAGCTCTCATGCCCTGTGGTAACAGCAGAGTCCAACAAGAAGAAAGACTCCTCTTCTTTCCCGGTGAGGACTCAGCCAATTAAAAGATTAACTTTGCTTAAGATAGCCCTCCCAACTTCCTTTTCCTCTCTAAAAAAGTGTTCTCCTTTCGTTGCTGTGCAGGGACTTACACATGGCTCCCTATGGTTGCAGGCCCTGAATTGCAGTTCTCTGCTGAAACTGAATAAACCCATCTTTGCTAGAGAAATATCTGGCAGTCTATTTATTTCAGACTACCACTTTGGTGGCCCATACAGGGACCACAGAAAACTTAAGATGGCTCCAGGGCTGATGAGCAAATGAGTCCCATACCCGCAATTGACTCCATTGTCATTCACCAAGACTAAAGTTGGAAGGTACAACTTTCTCCTGGATCTGAGCTCAAATCCTCTTTGTATTTGAAGCTCTCCAGACTTTATTCAAGATCTATTTAAAGATTTTATCTCTCTGGTTAAGACCTTGTTCTGTATGTGAGTACTCTTTTGGCACTTCAGTCTGAATTTTTTATTTTCTTTGTTATACAGCAGGTTCTTATTAGTTATCTATTTTATACATATTAGTGTATATATGTCAATCCCAATCTCCCAATTCATTCCACCATGACCACCCCCTGGCACTTTCCGCCCTTGGTGTCCAGACATTTGTTCTCTGTTATCTGTGTCTCTATTTCTGCCTTGCAAACCGGTTCATCTGTACCATTTTTCAAGGTTCCACATATATGCGTTAATACACGATATTTGTTTTTCTCTTTCTGACTTACTTCACTCTGTATGACAGTCTCTAGATCCATCCACGTCACTACAAATGACCCAATTTCATTTCCTTTTACGGCTGAGTAATAGTCCATTGTATATATGTACCACATCTTCTTTATCCATTCATCTGTCGATGGGCATTTAGGTTGCTTCCATGACCTGGCTATTGTAAATAGTGCTGCAATGAACATTGGGGTGCATGTGTCTTTTTGAATTATGGTTTTCTCAGGGTATATGCCCAGTAGTGGGATTGATGGGTTATATGGTAATTCTATTTTTAGTTTTTTAAGGAACTTCCATACTGTTCTCCATAGTGGCTGTATCAATTTACATTCCCACCAACAGTGCAAGAGGGTTCCCTTTTCTCCACACCCTCTCCAACATTTACTGTTTGTAGATTTTTTGATGATGGCCATTCTGACCAGTGTGAGGTGATACCTCATTGTAGTTTTGATTTGCATTTTTCTAACAATTAGTGATGGTGAGCAGCTTTTTATGTGCTTATTGGCCATCTGTATGTCTTCTTTGGAGAAATGTCTATTTAGGTCTTCTGCCCATTTTTTGATTGGGTTGTTTGTTTTTTTTTAATATTGAGTTGCATGAGCTGTTTATATATTTTGGAGAGTAATCCTTTGTCCACTGATTTGTTTGCAAATATTTTCTCCATTCAGTCTGATTTTGAGATCAGACTGTTTCATTGAAACTTGCTGAGAAGGCTTTGGCTCATTCTCTTAAGAACAGAGGTTGTTTCTCCTGAAACTAGCTAGCCTTCAACCCATTCCTTCAGGAACAAGGGTTTTTTCTCTGAAACTGTGCCAGTTTTTCAGACTTTGTCCTGTTCCTTTGGAAGGGTGTGTCCTCTGGAGACTGGCTAAAAAAACCTTCAGGCTGACTCCTCCAGGACCAAGATGTCTCCTTAGGACTAGCTGGTATTAGCTTGCAAGCTGTTCGAATTAAACTGTTTGTTCTATAAGCTCTTTGAGCTGTTTGAAAGTTGTTTTTTTACTCTAGAGGAAAAAGCTCTGAGAAATTAGATCTCAGTTATCTAAGTATCTTGAGGGAGCCCATACCTCAACAGGGACTCTCACCTATTTTATGTTTAAAAACTTCAGTCCTTCCACATGTGCGTTTCTAAGTTAAATAGACCATCTTGACCAAAAGTAATTTAGAATACCCATGACCATTACAGGGAACTTTTGAAATCTCCAGACTTACTTTCCATAAAACTGAATTGGACTATAATAGCTCAAAAAATTCTAGAACTGAATGGAATGCTTATTTTGATTGGTATTTTGAGGCTTCTCAACGTTATCAGGAGTCTAAAATTGCCTCTCTGCCGAATAAGATTTTAAGGTTAATGAAGGCAAAGAAAGAAAGAAAGATAAAATGGCTCCTGAAGCCTCAATTTAGTCTTCCTGACTTCTTTGTCTCAGGCTCCACCCCTGATGCCATCTTGTCTCTCCCTTGGATCCTCAATATCAGACTCCACCTCTGGCGTAATCTTTCTCCTTCCTTTCTATACCATCTACCTCTATACTTTGATTTCTCCCATGCTAATTCTCTTGCCAAGCTTCTCCTTTCCTCTGAAACTCTCCCCACTCCCTATTCTTGTCAGAACCCTTCTCTTTATAATTAAGCCTTCTGAGGATCCAGAGGTTAAACTTTTAATTCTTATATTCCCTGGATTAAAGGTGAAGTGGGGACCAGGTGGCCAGGTAGTATTTTGTTTTTTTTTCAGCTAAAGATTTTCCCAAAGTAACCAAAGATCCTCAGAGTTTTGCTGAGGAATTTAGTCACTCAAACTTATCAACTTGGTTTCTCTGACTTTTATCAGCTAAATTCATATGCTTCTCAGTGAAGGCCAAGTCCAGCAATGAACAAAAAGCACTAAATGGGAAAATCCTGAAAAATCTCCAAAATTACAACTGGGAGACTAGCCTGCTAACTTGTTATATGGTCAGGCTCCAGCAATCACTAGGCGATTTCATTGAACAAATCTTGAGGGTTTTCCAAAGACTGTTGCTTGGAACAAAATTCAGGCTTGCACACAAAAGTCTGCTGAACCTCTTCATGATTTTTACAATCCACTTCAGAATGTTTTTAAAGGAAATTTTGGTCTTCCTTCAGACGTTGATTCCACCCAGGTAACTTTTAATTCTGTTTACTAATGGATTGAACCAGAACCTTTCCCTTCTAGTAAAAAGGACCAGGATGGAATGGGAAACTATGCCCACTCCAGATTTAGTTAAATTGGCAAACCAGCTCTCTCACACTCTAGATGAGTTAACTTAAAGGAATACTGCCAAAATTCTTGATAACTCCATCAAATGAAGGCTGCTAAACGAAACCAAAACCCTCCTAGTTTCTGCTGTTATTACAAAGATTTGGAACACTGGAGAAGAGACTGTTATAAATTTAAGCACTCTGGTTACCTTCAGACCTCTAACCAGCCTTTCCAACATCCTCCCAATTCTCAAAGACAGAGTTCTGAGGATCTATCGGGGGGGGGGGGGGTTGTCTTCCCAATCCTCCCTCTTAATCAGCTTGAAGAAATATTTCTCCAGATTGAGGATGAATCTCTTCCAGTCCTAACTGATACCAGAACCACACTCTCAGTGCTTAACCCACTATTATAAAACAATTCCTGCCTAGGACGGAGTATTAAAACAGTTCAAATAGTGGGGATCTCTAATGGACCACAAGATGTTTCTTTCTCTGAACCTTTTCCCCTTTGTTTAGGCCCTATGTGAGATACACTCGCTTTTCTCCTTAACTCCTCCTCCCATCCATTTATTGGGCCAAGACTTCTTAGAGAAGTATCATGCTGGTATTTCTTTCTCCTAATATGGGGACATAATTATAGACATTGACAGTAGTCATCAAAGTAATCTGCCAGGTAAATTAAATGAGCCTTTGACATCTTTTATTTGATCCATCTCTGACAGTACTTGAGTAGATTCTAGAAACACTGATACATTTGTCCCTGTTGAATCAGCTACCACTTTCCTTATGGGCAAAATCTCCAATGGATGTTAGAGAGCCGTTGAATCAAAATTCAAACAGACCTCTCAAAATCTTTTCCCAGAATTAATCAATACCTTGTAAGTAAAGAAGACCTTCAAAGCATAGAACCCATAATAGAAGATTACAAGGTTCAATGCTTTATTATCCCTTGTACTGGCCTCTGCAACACACCTATGTTACTGGTAAGAAAATCTAAGGGCTAAGGGTAGAGGTTTTTCCAGGACTTCTGAGCAATAAACAACATTGTTATCCCTCAACACCCTGTTTTTCCTAACCCTAATACATCACTGAAGTTCACTCCCATTGGAAGTATTGATAAATTCTTTACTGTAATAGACTTATGCAGTGCATTCTTTAGTATTCAGCTGATGAATCTAGCCAATACCTTTTTACCTTCACTTGGGAAGAAAAACAATTTACCTTGACAGTAATGCTTCAGGGTTTTACTGAGAGTCCTTATTTCTTGCAAATACTGAAGGCTGATCTGGATGATATAAAGTTCCCTAGAGGTTCTACTTTGTTGCAATATATGGGTGATTTGCTTCTTTGCTCTTCTCAAACCTCCTCACAGGAAGACCACATCTATTTGCTAAAGATTTTAGCCTTAAAGGGACATGAGGTCACTCAAGAAAAATTGCAGTTTTCCAAACCTAAATTCAATATTTAAGGCATCTGATATTGGAATAAGCACTACACCTAGATCCAGATAAACTCCGTGGTGTCCTAAGTTTCCCAAAACCTAACACACTAAGTGTCAATTGTGAGGTTTTCTTGGGCTAGATGGTTATTGCCAAAATTGGATTCCAAATTTCTTTCTTATGGACAAAACACTTTATATTTTAGTCAACCATAACAACCGCAACCCAATTTTTATTTCAGAAACCATGAACTCTTTTTTTACTCTAGCCCTCTCAACTCCCTTTTCCTCTCTACAAAAGCATTCTCTTTCCCTTGTTATGTGGGGACTTGCATGTGGCTCGCCATTGTTGTAGAGGTGGAATAGTAATTCTCTGCTGATCCTAAATAAACCCATCTTTGCTGGAAGAATATCTGGCAGTTTTTAAATTTCAGGTCAAAATTTTATCTACTAAATATGCCTAGTAGGCTAGAGATAGAAGAGAAATCTCAACAACTTGCCAATGACTGTGCTAAAATTGAGCCTGAGAGACTGACTTCTAGAAGCTCAGTAGCCAATGGGGCTATGGAAATCACTAGCACTTTTTGGAATGATAGCTTTGTGTGGGAACTTAGTGTGTGAACACCAGCTGGTCTCATTAGGCACAAAGAGAAGAAGTAAAACTGCTGACATCTTCCAGGATGGGTTGCTAGTGCTTTTCAAGAAGTTGAAGAAATGTAAAATGTTATTTTCTTATCCATATAAATCACAGTAAACAACAATAAAATCTAGAACTGGAAAGCATAGAAAGCAAAAAAGAGATAAACTAAGCATCTGGATTTGGTTTCCCCTATAGATTAGTTATGGGTTAAATTGTGTCTTCCCCCAAAAGATATATTGAAGTCTTAACACCAAGTACCTGTAAATATAATCTTATTTGTAAACAGGGTCTTCACAGATTTAATCAAGTTAAGATGAGGGCATTAGGATGGACCTTAATCCCATATGACTGGTGAAGAAGAGGGGAACTAGGACAAAGACACAGACACCCATATAGATACCATGTGACAACAGAGGCAGAGATTGGAGTGATGCTTCTACAAGGTAAGGAACACCAAGAATAGATGGGAACAGTCAGAAACTAGAAGAGACAAGGATGGAGCCTCCCCTAGAGGCCTTTGGAAAGAGGACAGCAGTGCCAACACCATGATTTCAGTCTTCTAGCCTTCAGAATTGTGACAGAATAAATTTCGGTTTGTTTGTTTTTGTTTGTTTTAAGCCACTCAGCTTGTAGTGTTTTGTTATGGCAGCCCTAGGAAATTAATACAAGATTATTTTTACTTAGAATGCTATGTATATATCCATCTAAAATAACACTCATAATCTCCATTCCAATTATCTACAGGGATAATCAGGTGCTTACCCAAAAACCCAGGTCACCATTTTGGTTTCTTTCTTTCTTTCTTTCTTTTTCAATTAATTGCCCTAACCTTGTGTATCCAGGTTTTTTTTTTTTTTAATTGAACTACTTTACAGGTACATTCCTTACATGGATGCACATTTACATTAATAGTTACATGCTGTAATAAAAATAATATGGCAATGAGTAGATTTCTAGATTATACATAGGAACACTATATGGCCATATTTCAGTATTTTAAATGTTTGTTAGTAGTAACTCTTGGATAAAAAAGTGTATTCCTGACCAGTGACCACAAATAAAGGACCTCTGGTCAAACACTACATTCAAGATTATTGTTGGTTGGTTTTAAAATTTACATTCTTCCCTGTCTTCATTAGAGTGCAAATTTTTCAGCTGTCTATAATCACAGGTGATCTTCCTTCCTTCTATTAGCCAAAGTCAACCCCTGTGGTGCAGT
Source organism: Balaenoptera physalus (assembly GCF_965194825.1). Taxonomy (NCBI): domain Eukaryota; kingdom Metazoa; phylum Chordata; class Mammalia; order Artiodactyla; family Balaenopteridae; genus Balaenoptera; species Balaenoptera physalus. The sequence goes on along the minus strand of NC_138882.1, from coordinate 132,738,112 downwards.
AGTACTTATATACATTGTAAGAGAAATAAAACGATATTTTAAAATCCCATTTTACTTCCTTTAACATTTCATCATCATTTCTTTTTCTCCCTTTCTTTCTCCTCCTTCGATAGTGCAGCCTCCCCATATTTCTAAAGTTTTAAGTCACAAAACTTGTTTCAAATTCTGTTTAATGATTCTGATAGTAGCCAGATAAATTTCCTATAATTAAATGCAATATATTTGAATAACATTCATTAATTATACCACTCACAAGTATTTATCATATACCTACTATATGTCAGATATGATAATAATTGCTGGAGATAAAATGATAAATGAAACATAACCACTTTTCTCTAAGAGCTCATAGTTCCCTGAAGGAAGTAGATATGCAAATAAATAAATTTCAATCAATGTGGCATATGGCATTACAGGAACAAAAACTGTGCCATTATCAAGAACAGAATAAATATTTCTGTCTGAGAGACATTTGAAGGAAACATTGAGGTGGTAACATTTAAACTGTTTTGGCAGAAATTCTCTAGGTGTTTACCAATTTTTCTGTAGTTTCTCCATTGAATTTTCCTGCTAGGCTGTATTTCCTGGGCCTTTGCATCTAGATGAGACCATGTGACTACTTCTCACTAGTGGAAACAGAAATGACATATACCATTTCCAGGAGTAGCCTTTAGAAACTTCTCTAAAGATCTTTATTCATTCAGCACTTAATTGAATATAACGGATCCAGTGGAGGACTCTGAAGTCTACCTTAGAAAATCACATTGTTGAACTAAAAGGAGCCTGGGTCCCTGAATTACTGTGTGGAAGGCAGCTGGCCAAATACCCAATGGTGTGAAATATATCTTTTGTATTATGTTTAACCACTGAGCTTTTGGGGCTATTTATTATAACAATTGGTCTACCTCATACACTACCATTACTATATACAGTCCATATATTGGAGATTGAAAAGTTAAGACAAAGAAGGGTTGAAGGAAATTATAAGAATAAGCAACACCAACAGATTAAGTCACAAAAAGTAGTAGAATATTCAGAGAACAATGGCCATCAGTGAAGAATGATATGTCATCCCACAGGAATGCACTGTGAGCCCTTAGGTGAATGTCAGAAAATGGAACAGTAAGTTAGATTTTAGAGGGCTTTATATAGCACAAAGGAAATGAAAACCAGCAAAAAAAAAAAAAATGTTTTAAAGAGAAAAAATATAAATGACATGAGTAGGTCTAGTTTCTTTCCACCATCCCTTTCTCTCTCTTTTTCTTTTTCCTTTTTTGAAGGGAGATTACTCCTGATAGTTTAATGTTCTTAAAGTGAGAAACACTGGGTGGTTGGCTGGGAAATCAGTTGGAACACCACCAATGCAGTTCAGAAGTGATATGATAGGGCTTGTGTATATGATTAGGGCCTTGTCCAAAGAGAAGTCTGGTCTTTGACCCCAGCTCCTGGATGGTAATCTCTAAATCCTTGAAATTTTCTGTGTAATATGAGTATATTTGTTTTTCATTGTAGACACCTTGGACAACTTTTGTTAGTTTACTCTAAAGAAATGACTCAGGGTGGGGGCAGCCACACACCCTATAGTCTTAGGTAGGGGCTGGCTATATCATAAACCCCAACCATATAATATAGGGTAAGGGCTTTGGATGATGCAATATCAGTCAACGTAGAGATTGAGTCCAATTTAATTCCACTTATACATGTTACCTAGGATAGTCAAATTCATAGAGTCAGAAAATACATTGGTAGATGCCAGGGGCTGGAGGTGGGGAGGCTGGGGAGGGGGAATGGGGAGTTAGTGTTTAAAGGGGACAGAGTTTCAGTTTAGGAAGGTGAAAAATTCGGGAGATGGATGATGGTGAGAGTTGCACAACAATGTCAATGTACTTAGTGCCACTGAACTGTACAGTTAAATATGGTTAAAATAGTACTTTTTATATTATGTGATTTTACCACAATAAAAAAATATTTACAAAAACAAGCATGGTTTTAAGTTCAACATGGGCAATGGATCAATCAATCATGTCTACACAATAAAGTTTCAATGAAACCTGTGATCACTAAAGCTTGGGTAAACTCCCAGCGTTGGCAACACTCTGTGTATATTATCATACATTGATGTTGGTAGGGCAACCTATCCTGAGGACAACAGAAGTCTTTCATTTGGAATGTTCCCAGATTCCACCCAGTGTGTCTCTTCCTCTGGCTAGTTTTCTGTATCCTCTTCAGTAAAAATTATAACCATGAGTATAATAGGTTTCAGTAAGTTCTGTGAGCCTTTTTATTGAATTATTAAACCTGAGGATGGTTTTGAGAAACCCTCAAACTTGCCGTTGATATCAGAAATTAGGATGGTCTTGTGTCGATGCTTCTTACTAACTTTGTAGGTGGACCCTAACTGTTTGCATTTGGGTTTAGAAGTCTTGGGTAAATGTGGCAGTATGGAGGATTGTGAACTTAACTTCATAGTTTGGCTAACTCCATGTACTCTGGATTAGGGACGGGAAATAAATTTGGTCTTTTGAATTATCTCTAGGGATGTTAGTGGAACACTTCCTCCCTACTCTTCTAAATAACATTGACTTCTTTATATTATGCCTTATTACTGCCCAGGGAGTGGAATAAGGTAGCCTAAATACCTTGGGAGAGAAACAGGGCCTGTAACTCAACCTACTTTCTCTTCCCTCTTTTTCTTCAGAGACAGCTTCTTGCAGGAAACAAGCATGCTGGTTTAGTGCTCTCCACTTAAATTGTATTGGGCTGGCTGCAATGGGGAGGATAACTTGACAGATTTCAAATGTAGTAATGTGTCTGCTTCTGAGATTTAGTACTAGGAAATTCATTGTTTCCACACATCTACCAGTTTCTCCTACCTACATTATTAATAAAGTTATAAATTGATTTCCATTTTCTGAGTCTGCCCATTTCTCAATTCATCCAGAATTTGAGCAGCATAAATAGAGTTAACTACTGCTCCTCCTTCATCCTGTTCAAAATCTCAGTAATTAGAAGTAGATATCTGGGGAACAATTTTCTTAATGAGAAAGAATATAGGATAGATTAATAAATTTTCATGATGTAGATGGCAAGTTTCCACTAGCCATTGTACCAGACATTTTTTGCACCTATTTATTATCATCTATTAAGATAGCTGCAATAAAGATGTGCAACAGTGACTAGTTTGGGAAAACATCTTTAAAATTAGAATTAACATGATTTGAAAGCTATCAGGTTTGAGAAAAGAAAGAGGTATGGGAATTTATAGCTTGAGAGATTGGGTTGGGGGGAAGGGATAAATTGGGAGATTGGGCTTGACATATACACACTACTATATATAAAATAGATAATTAATAAGGACTTACTGTATAGCACAGGGAATGCTTCGCAATACTCTGTAATGACCTGTAAGGGAAAAGAATCTAAAAAAGAGTGGATATGTGTAAATGTATAACTGATTCACTTTGCTGTACACCTGAAACTACCACAGTATTTTGCATCAACTATACTCCAATAAAAATTTTAGAAAAAAAAGGAGATTGGGATATGATAAAACCATAAATTTCCATGTGAATCTGGGGAGACGATGATGATTTCACTTGTGAACAAATGAATTTTGAGGTTTTATATAGGACATGTAGATGAGATGTCTGGAAGGGTAACCTAGACAACTGGATAACATAGCTGTTAACAAAAGCTAAGAGAACTGTATTTTTTTTTCTTAATCTTTAGAAACCTATACCTTCACATTTCTATCTCATTTAAGCAGAACTTGATTTTGACATCACTCCTAAATCAGAAAGAACATATAGAGTTTGACCATACTTAGAAACTAGGCATATATTTAAGTAATTTCTTTCTATCCTAGGCATGGTATATTAGCTCTATTAAAGCCTCATATCAGAGGAGAACATCAGTAAAGTGGTGGAATAAGAGGTTTCAGTGTTTGTCCCCTCAAAGAAACATCAATTTGAACAATTATCCACACCAAAAAAATACCTTTACAAGAGCTAAGGATTCCAGGTGAGAGATTATAGCAACTGAGTAGAGCACAGAAATAAGAGAAGATGCATGGAAGAGGGTATGAAGGACAATCTCACCCCTTCCTCAAATCTGGATAGCCCAGCTCCAAGAAAGATACCTTCTCCATGGGGAAGGAGAATGAAGTGAGCACCAGACTTCATCATGGACTCCAGCACTAAACCTGCCTCAGTGAAACTCAGTAACAGGTCAACACCTGTGCACTCAGGATGTAGCTCATCACGATGGACCAAGGCAACAGGCCCACCCAAGTGCCAGGGCAATTTCCATAGACTCAGACTCAAGGCCCTTCCCAGAACCAGGTTGGCCCCTGCAGACCCTGTCTCCAGGCTTGATAGAGTGGACCCAGTAATAATTTACACCGGTGGTCCCTGGTGCCAGGTAGGCACCCACAGAACCAGGATCCAGGGCCTCTCACATGAACAGATGTCCCAGGCCTGTCACTGTGGACTCAGCTTACAAGCCTGTCTTTTGGACCCAAGTACCATATCTGTCCATGTGGACCCAGGCTTCAGGCCCATTCCCATGAACTCAGACACCAGGCCTGCCCACCTGCTGACCCAGGCACCAGATGAGTCTGCCCACAGACCCAACAAAATGACCCTTCCAGAATCTCTGGTCAAAATGATTGGTGAAAGGCTTTAGCTGCTAAACCCAGTTAGTAAAGACTTAAAGAGGTGCCTACTTCTTCAAATTTGTAGACACCAATACAAGGCCCCAAGAATTACGAATAATCAGGGAAACATAATACCATCATGGATACAAAATTAAGCACCAAAAACCAATCACAAAGCAATGGAGATTTATGAATTGCCTGATAAAAAATTCAAAATAATCATCTTGAAGCATAGCGAATGGCAAGAGAACACAGACAACTAAACAAAATCAGTAAAACAATACATGAACATCATGAGAATTTCAACAAAGAGATATAAACAGCATAAAAAGAATCAAACAGAACTGATTCTATAGAATTTTAGAATTCTAAAGAGCTGAAGAACACAATGACTGAACTAGAAACTTCCATTGAGAACTTCAACAGCATACTCAACAAAGCAGAAGAAAGGATCAGTGAGCTTGAATAGGTCATTTGATATTACCCAGTCAGAGGACACAAAGAAATAAGAGTGAAATAGAGTGAAGAAAGTCTACAGGACTTATGGGATACCACTAACCAAAGCAATATATGCATTATAGTAGTCCTAGAAGAAGCAGAGAAAGAAAAAGGAACAGAAACCATACTTAAAGAAATAATTAGAGAAAACTTCCTTAATCTGGAGAAAGAACTAAACATCCAGATCCAAGAAGCCTAAAGAATTTCAAGTACAATAAATATAAAGAAATCTTAAATAGGACACATTTTAATAAATTTTCAAAATTCAAAAACAGAATTCTGAAAGCAGAAAAAGAAAAACAACTCTTCAGATATAAAGGGATCCCCATAAGTACGTAGTGGATTTGTCAGCAGAAACCTCATAGTCAGGAGAGATTAGGATAATATATTTACAGTTCTGAGAGAAAAAAAATCCTGATCGTCAAGAATACTACACTTGGCAAGGCTGTTATTTAAAAATGAAGGAGATTTTTAAAATTTCCCAGAAAAGCAAATACTGTGGGAGTTCATCACCACTATACCTGCCTTAGAAGAAATATTAAAAGGAGTTCTTCAACTTGGAATAAAAGGATGCTAACCAACAGTATGAAAACATTATGCTAAGTGAAAAAAAAACAGGCACAGAAATACAAATACTGCATTATCCTACTGATATGTCGAATCTAAAAATCTTGAGCTTATAGAAACATATTAGAATAATAGTTACCAGTGTCTGAGATGGTGGGGGGAAAGGGGAGATGTTAGTTAATGGGTATAAAGTTGCAGTTCTGTAGAGAAAATAAGGCTAGAAATCTAATGTACAGCATGATGACTATGGCTAGTAATATTATATAGAATATTGGAAATATGCTAGAGAGTAGACTTCAAGTGCTCTCATCACACACAAAAAATGGTAACTATTTAAGAAGATAATATGTTAATTAGCTTGACTACATAATCATTTCACTATGTATATGTATATCAAACGGTCATGTTGTACATCTGAAACACATACAATTTTTATTTAAAAGAAAATATATACAAACCCACTTTATATATTAAAATTTTTTTGAACTCATATAACTTTGGCATAAGTTCAGAAAAAGTGGAAAAGTATGGTCAGAAACTACTTTTTTATATCCAAGTTTCCAGGATAAACAAAGAATCATGCCAACAGATGATCTTTAAAATGGATGATTTGAAAGACAGCAATGAAGGACTGTTTAGCCACGATAAAATCAATTTTCTGATTTTAAAAGAAGTAGGTAGTATAACTCACTTGGGGCTAAATGCAACCCAAGACACTTTTTCATTTCTTGATCTTTAATAGACTTTTCAAAAGTGTTAGAAAACTAACTCAGGGATCTTAATCTCTTCACTAAGTGCTGTAGTAAACCATTATTTACTTCAAAGTGCTTCAAATTGTTTCATACTTTTTCATCTGGAAATAAAATCAGTGTGTGCATCTAATTTTAATATGGTGTTTACCCTGACCTGTGGCCCTGTGCACAGCTAAGGAAGAGTAAGAAATTTCAGGTTTTCAAGAATCAGGTAGCCTGTTTGGGTTGAGAATCTATAACTTGATTGGTTATCTGTTTTTCACTTGCAATCTGGATTGTATTTCTAGGGGGTTAGGGAAAAATGGAATGAAAAATTAAAAACTGGGGAAAAAGACCAGGCATTGCAGGTGCCAGAACCCCCTAGAACTCCTCACTCTCATCTTTGCTATGCATATACTCTGTGCCCACTTCTTCATAATCCTTCTCCAGGGTGGCCAAGTCCTCTCGGGCCTCAGAGAACTCCCCTTTCTCCATGCCCTTGCCCACATATCAGCGTACATATACCTACTTGGCATATAGAACATCTCAGGAAGGGGAACAAACAAGACAATGCTTACGGGGATTGGGATATACAAAAAAAAAAAAAAAGAATGCAATTTGTCAGTCCTTATTTAGCACCAGAGACTTCTGATTTCAATATCCGTATCTTCAGCAAAAAAATGACTCATGTTTTAATGTGGTAGGATTTCTCTGGAGGAAACTGCTAAGCAAGCAGTGTGGAACAGAAAGCATGTCCCAAACACTTTGAAATAATAGCAAACACTTAATATGTGCCTTCCTCTGTTCTCGATATGCTGAAGATATACAAGCTTATTTAATACCAATAAAGTCCATATGATTATTCTATTTAATAGGTGAGTGAACTGAGGCAAAGAATGGTTTAATAACTTGCCCAAACTCATGGATCTAGTGTATTATTCATGGTTCTCCAGAGAAACAGAACCAACAGGATGTGTGTACATATATGCAGTATGTGTCATACAATTGCTATGCAAATGTGGGTACTGGCAAGTCCAAAACCTGCAGGGCAGGTTGAGAAACTGGAGACTCTGGGAAGAGCTGATGTTACAGATTGAGTCCAATGCAGTCTGGAGGCAGAATTCACTCTTCCTTGGGGACCTCAGTCATTTTCTCTTAAGACCTTCTGCTAATTGGATGAATTCCACCCACACGAAGGAGGGTAATTTGCTTTACTCAAAGTCTACCAATTTAAATATTAATCTCATCTAAAAAATACCTACCTATTCAGCAACACTGAAGTACTGTGGCCTACCAAGTTGACATATAAATTGAACCAGTGTATTTAAATAGTAGAGTGAGAGTATAAATCCAAACAGTATTCACTGAAACTTTAAAAAGCTCCAGTTGAGAAGAGGAGTGAAGAAATAGTGACAAGGAAAACTATTTAGCCCAAAGGAAAATTTGTGAAGTGTTCTATTTCTTTTCCACAATCCACTCTTCTAGTCTATTATTTTTATCTTCTCTTCTTGAGTTAGTGCTACCAAAGTGTCCACTGACAGTAGATGAAGGCTCACCATTTCAAAATGATTTGTTGTCATCATGGGATAGTATGACAGAATAAGAAGGTACACACATATTTGGAGTCAGTTCTTATTTCTACTTTAGGTTCTCACAATACTTGTGGCATATCTGGATAACCATGGGCAAGACAGTAAATTTCAGTGTCCTATTTTTTTTTTTTTTAATCTGTAAAGTAGTGTAATAATAACTTCTTCATAAAAAAGTTTTAAAATTGAGGTGAAAAAAGTTAGGCAATGTGCCGTTTTCAGTATGTGCCATACAAATAGGTACCCAATAAATGTTAATTATTTTTCCCTTGAAGTATATACAATTGCCAAAATTATTTCAAAACTCAAGTGAAACAGTTTCTATTGGTGAATATTTAATGTTAGTACCTAGAGGAAATATCTTGAAGAAAGAGGGATCTGCTTTTTCAGTACTTTCCCTCCATTTATCTGTGTATTTATTTATCCATTTTCCTACTGTCATCTACCTAAAAAAGAGAAATAAAACTATATTCATATAGTAATGATTCCATGTATGAAGCACTGTGCAGGGAAGGCATAAATAATATACATCATTTTATTTGACAATTCAACAAATATTTATTGAGTATATACTATGTGCTAGGCCAATTATATGTTCATGTCCAATGGCCTTTTATAGTAGTTTTTATTCTCATTTTACAAAAAAATTAAATATTTTATCCATGTCAGACAGGTAGGAAATAGTAAAGACGGTCAGAACTCATGACTCTTTACTCTCACTGACCTCATTTCTTACCATGTAACTTCCAGGCACTAAAGCAATCTACATAAATCCAATCCTATAGAAATGACTCCAAGACCAAGGTTGGCAGAAATGTTTGTTGGTCCAGACAGTTCTCACTCAGACTATTTCTGACTTTCTCTTTTATTGATTTGCTTGCTTCACGGTGAGTGGTAACATCATGATACTGTTTATTTGTCAGGGTACAAATATCAGTTAAAATCATGTTCTGAACACAAATTGAACTCATTTTAAACAGCAGCACTGCTGTGATAAGAATAAAGATAATTGTTGTTACCTGATGTACTAGCCATGGAGATTAATTAAATAATTTTCCCATTTGCCCAGCCTATTAATATTGAAGAACTCATATGTGAACAGATGGATCAGATTTGGCAGGTTTCTTCCACAATCTTTAAAAAATATATCCTGACAGAATTTGTTCAACCCTGCCATATTCCATGTCAGCCAGGCTTGTTTTAGCTAATCAAGCTTTCCAAAAATTTAAAAGTGTTACTCAGAACTTGAAGCAAATAGAATACTTTTTATAGTGCAAGTGACAGGTGAACCAGCGGTCACATGAACTGCGTATGTGCTTCAGACTGGCATATCACAATTCAAACACAGGCAGGAACATGGTTCGAGACTAATTGCTCTCAGTTCTGACGTTTAATCCAAAAACTAATAATAATAATTCAATGGAATGGCATTTCCCTTGCATTATGCATCATGAGTGGGGATATACAATGTCCTGGTCATTGATACTTGAAATTTATTGCTCTTGGAGTGTAAATATGTCTACTCAATAGGAAGGCACAACAAATAATTACAGGCATCAAAGAAAAAAGCTTTGGATCCAGTATGGGGACTCTCTTAAAATGTCCTCTCAGAGCAATTTAAGAATAATTATTTTGTATGGAGTTTAAGTACAATATGACTTGCACTTGGGAATGCAATTTAAATATATTATCCCATTTAACCCCTGGGACAACACTGAAATGTTGGTATTTCTATCCCCATGTTACAGATTAAGATACTAAAGCTTAGAAAGATTAACTAACTCACCATTATCAAATAGTTCTGGGCAGAACCAAGGTTTGAGCTCATTTTGTCTAATTCGAAGTCCAAACTCTTATCCACTAAGCTGTACTATCTCTCTATAAAAGTAAGGGTAAAAGGTAAGGGAAAAGTAAGGGTAGAAAATGGATAAGAACTAATGTTTACAGTGTCTGATGCTGTCTATTAAGATCTGTGGTTGGTGTTTTACAGATATACTGTTATTTAATACACAATCATATTAAGTAGGTAATATTTTCTTTTTGCAGTCGAGAAAATTAAGTTTCAAAATTAGGTAATGTATCTTGGAGAATGCAGATGACAGGCAATGAGCCCAGGATCCAAAACCAGTTCAGTTAACCTCTAAACACTGCAGTCTTATTATGATCAAATAGTCATCCAAAACTAAGGCCATAAATGGGATGGTGCCTTCAACTTCTCTCTTTTCTCTACTACCCACAATCAAATAATACCTAAATGCTGACAATTTTATCTTTTAAGTAAGTACAGACTCCACTTTCCCTTCCCCAAATCCTCAACCATTGTTAGTTTCAAGAACCCTTTATCTTTGACCAGAAAAGTTCCATTCACCAAGATTATGGCTGGTACTTGCTGAACTTCTCATTCTTCATGGATGCTGCCAGATCATTACAGACCCACATTCTTCAGAACAAACACACAAACAAGTAAACAATCTTATTTTTTAAGGTTTATGACTTCTTTTGAAACCATCTTCTCCCCTTCTCTGTTGCCAAACTTAGAGTCAATTTCCTTATTTATTGTTTTGACATGTGACCACAGTATCTTTCTATCATAAGACCTGAGTGATCTTGAGTAACTTCTACATTGATATAGATGTCTTATCTATTGCTCTAGTCTCTTAGTTCACTTCACAATTATACTATTATATACCTAGAGTGATATTTCATGTTACCAAACTCTCAGTGCCTCCATGTCATTAAGAGAATAAAGTCCAAATTTTTAGATGTGTTATAGAGGACCCTTCATGACTTCATTCATCTATTCCTCTCTAAATTCAACTTCTACCACTACTTCCTTTGCACTTTAAGTTCTAGCAATACTAAATAATTGTAGTTTTTTTGTAATCACTAGAGTTTTTCTCATTTCTTTATTTTTTCATGCAACACTGACTCTGCCTAGAACATATTTCCATTTTATTCACCTTGTTAAATCTTATACATCCTCAAGAGTTGCTTCAATATTGTCTTCTCTAACTTCCCTATATCAATACTAAAGTTCAAGTTCTTTGAACTATACCACGATGACCCTAGGTTAGAAAAAACTTAGGACTTTTCATCTGTGATGCTCTGAATGTGCTTTCCCTAGGGCTCTAGTAATACTATGGTCTCTGAATAAGATATTCCAGAGTTCAGGTTGCTAGTAAGTCCCTTGTCTCCAGGGTGGAAAACTGGACTACTAGATTAAAAAACCTGAAGACTCTTGAAAACAGGGCTAGAGAGAATTAACATTCAGAGTGACAAATATGAGAGTCAGAGAAAAGAGTCTTATTTCAATATTTCTGCTCTATCAGGGGGCATGTTGAGTTAGAGACAATAGAAACAAGATGTTTCTGGGTCAGTATAAAATTTCTGCCTAACTCTTGCCGTCACACATACACGTACACACACAAATACTCATCTTAATATTATGCATTTTAATGCATCTGTTAATTCAACATTTACTGGGTACATGTTACAGCAAAATATTGAACATGAAAATTTAAATATTATGGTCTAAAATTTCAAAATATTACCCTCTAGTAAGTGGAATAGATGCATACAATTGTATCTTAAAAAAAAAAAAAAAAAGTTTATACTCCTTAGAAGAAAGTTCCAAATGAAGTGCTATTGCTATTTTGAGAAAGAGAAACACTTCTGGATGGAAAGTCAATTAGGGAGTCATAAGACACATAGTGTTTGTGCTGGGCCTTCCTTTAAAAGCAGTCAAGATTTGACTATATAGAACCTGAAAAGTTGGAATGACTTTGTCTTACTAAGAACCCTTTTAAGAAGTATTTACACAATTCATTTTCTTTCCTTCTTACATAGAAAGATAAGTGAAGAGTGAATTTGTCTGTGCAGTCACAGAACAGAAGTTCAGAGATTATGTTAATTAATACATCAGATAATTTTGAGTTAATTGCTATTGATACATAACTGATATCAATATAATTATGATTATGTATTAATAGTAATTAATGAATACTTTAAAAATTGTTGAAATGTTTAGTTTTCCTTTTAGTTATTCGACTACATGAAAGCAAGTACTCTTTATCATTGGAGTAGATCATGAAAAATAATCCATAAATACTTGTTGGATGAATGACTGAGTGAATGAGCCATTTTTTTCCTCCATTGAATATTGATTGGGAAGTTGATTTAGCATATAAAAGTCTTTGGAGAACTTGAAAAGGAAGGTGATCATTGCGATTTAAAAGTGACTGAGATACTGCGTTGGCCAAAAAGTTCGTTCGGTTTTTCCATAGGATGGCTCTAGTAGCACTTAGTTGTCTTTAACGTCATTCGAAACAATTTTGCTGGATTGTATTGTGGCAGCTGTCATATCGGAATGCATTAAAAAAAATCAAAATTGGTGAATTTTTGAATAGCCATTTTAATACTGAAGATGGAAGAAAAAAAGCAACATTTTTTGCATATTATGCTTTATTATTTCAAGAAAGGTAAAAACGCACCTGAAACGCAAAAAAAGATTTGTGCAGTGTATGGAGAAGGTACTATGACTGATCAAACGTGTCAAAAGTGGTTTGAGAAATTTCTTGCTGGAGATTTCTCACTGGACGAGGCTCCACTGTCAGGTAAACCAGTTGAAGTTGACAGCGATGAAATTGAGACATTAATTGAGAACAATCAATGTTATACCATGCAGGAGATAGCCGACAATACTCAAAATATCCAAATCAAGTTTTGAAAATCATTTGCACCAGCTTGGTTATGTTAATCACTTTGATGTTTGGGTTCCACATAAGTTAAGTGAAAAAAACCTTCTTGACTGTATTTCTACATGCGATTCTTTACTTAAATGTAAAGAAAACATTCCATTTTTAAAACAAATTGTGACAGCCAATGAAAAATGGATACAGTAAAATAATGTGGAATGGAAGAGATCGTTGGGCAAGCAAAATAAACCACCACCAACCACACCAAAGGCCAGTCTTCATCCAAAGAAAGTGATGTTGTGTATACGGTGGGATTGGAAGGGAGTCCTCTATTATGAGCTCCTTCTGGAAAACCAAATGATTAATTCCAACAAGTACTGCTCCCAGTTAGACCAAATGAAAGCAGCACTCAGTGAAAAACATCTGGAATTAGTCAACAGAAAATGCATAATTTTCCATCAGGATAAAGCAAGACTGCATGTTTCTTTGATGACCGAGCAAAAACTGTGACAGCTTGTCTGGGAAGTTCTGATTCATCTGCCATATTCACCAGACATTGCACTTTTGGATTTCCATTTATTTTAGGTCTTTACAAAATTCTCTTAATGGAAAAAAGTTTCAATTCCCTGAAAGACTGTAAAAGACACCTGGAACAGTTCTTTTCTCAAAAAGATAAAAAGTTTTGGGAAGATGGAATTATGAAGTTGCCTGAAAAATGGCAGAAGGTAGTGAAAAAAAATGGTCAATATTTTGTTCAATAAAGTTCTTGGTGAAAATGAAAAATGTGTCTTTTATTTTTCCTTAAAAACCAAAGGAAAGTTTTGGCCAACTCAATAATTCCAATTAATAAAAACTATTTCAGAGCTTTGAGTATCTTTATGAGGAGGCTGTACTTTTTCCATAACAATGTTATATGTTCATGGAAATTGATTCTATCCCTTGAACATAAGCAAAAGCAAACAAAAAAACAAAAAGCAGGGTAAAATAAACTTTATCACAAAAAGATTAAGAATGCCAGGTAGAGGTCAAAATGGTGGAATAGGAGGACATGAAATTCGTCTCTCCTCACAAGTACACATTTACAAATGGAACAATTCTCACAGAACACCTGCTAAACATTAGCAGAAAAATTTGGACACCTAAATTACATGAAAAATCCCCTCACAACTGGGTAGGACAAAAGGAAGAAAAAAGGGAATCAAAAAAGGGAACAGAAACCCTAGTGGGAAGCTGAAGGTGAGGAGAGGTTTCTGAACTCAGAAAAACCCTTCATGATGGGGAAATCAACTGGGACAGAAAAAGAACTTTGGAGGATTGAAGGAGAATGCAGCTGATGGTCTGTGGAAGGCAGGACAAAGTCAGAACTGCTTGCACTATCTGTGCCACAGGCTTGCATACCCCAGCCTGAGTTGTGTGTCTCCTGTTGTGGAGTGAGGCTGGGTGCTGGAAAGTGGGTTTGGTGCCAGGGAGGGGATAGTTGTTTGCTGTGAAAAAAACAGCCTGAAGGGACAGGAGTAAGGAGCTCCACAACTGGGGAAGTTTGTGGAAAAAGCCTGGGACACCTGGAAGCAAGATGTCACCATTGAGTGGTGTGCAAGAGGCAGGGCCGCCATTGAAACCCCTTCCCCACCTGCCTACTTCAGCCTCCATGGGCACTGGAAGGGACACCCATCTGAGCAGTCTCACCTGCCCCTCAAGCTAAGGTCTCCTCTGCCCATGTAAGCCCCGGGGTCCTGAGCACAGCCCATCCCAAATCCTCCTTGGGAATCTCCTTGGGTCTTCCTTGGGTCTGCCTAGGAAATGAGGCACCATTGTTGAGTGGTGCACAAGGGGTGGGGCCACCAACACCTCCACATGCCAGGCCCTGCCTCCAAGGGCACTGGGAGGGACTCCCACCAGAGTGAGTGCACCCGAGTCTGCTGCAACTGCCTGCCAGAGTTTTTTCTTTCCTCTGGCTGCACTGAGCAGTTTGTGGGCTCTTTGTTCCCCAGCAAGGGGTTGGGCCTGGGTCTCCAGGGTGGGAGTGTTGAGTCCAGGACAGTGGACTGCCAGAGAATTCTTGGGCACAGGGAATATTAATCAGTGTGTGCTTTCTTGGAGGTATCCATCTCGACACCAAGACCCGGCTCCAGCCAACTGCCTGCAGGCTCCAGTGCTGGACACCTCACACCAAACAACCAGTAAGACAGGAACACAGTCCCACCCATCAGCAAACAAGCTGCCTAATGTCATACTAAGCTCACAGACACCCCAAAACACACCACTTGATGCAGCCCTGCCCACCAGAGAGAAAAGACTCAGCTCCACCCACCAGAGCACAGGCACCAGTCCCTCACACTAGGAAGCCTCTACAAACTCCTGCACCAAGCTCACCCACTAGGGGGCAGACAAGAGGAACTACAACCCTGCAGTCTGTAGAAAGGAGAACATTAAACACAGTAAGTTAGACAAAATGAGATGACAGAGAAATATGGTGCAGACGAAGGAGCAAGGTAAAAACCCACAAGACCAAATAAATGAAGAGGAAATGGGCAATCTACCTGAAAAACAATTCAGAGAAATGATAGCAAAGATGATCCAAGATTTTGGAAATAGAATGATGGCATAAATCAAGAAGATACAAAAACTGTTTAACAAGGACTTAGAAGAACTAAAGAACAAACAATCTGTGATGAACAACACAATAACTGAAATGAAGAATACAATAGAATGAATCAGTAGCAGAATAACAGAGGCAGAAGAGCAAATAAGTGAGCTGGAAGATAGAATGGTGGAAATAACTGTCACAGAGCACAATAAAGAAAAAAGAATGAAAAGAATGAAAAGAAACGAGAACAGAGACCTCTGGGACAACATTAAACACACGAACATTCAAATTATAGGGGACCCAGAAGAAGAAGAGAAAGAGAAAATGTCTGAGAAAATATTAGAAGAGATTATAGTCAAAAACTTCCTTAACATGGGAAAGGAAATAATCAAGTTCAGGAAGTGCAGAGTCCCATACAGGATAAGCCCAAGGAGAAACACGCCAAGACACATATTAATCTAACCAACAAAAATTAAATTTAAAGAAAAAATATTAAAAGCAACAAGGGAAAAGCAACAAATAACATACAAGGGACTCCACATAAAGTTATCAGCTGATTCTTCAGCAGAAAATCTGCAGGCCAGAAGGGAGTGCAGGATATATTTAAAGTGATGAAAGGGAAAACCTATAACCAAGATTACTCTACTCAGCAAGTATCTTATTCAGATTCGATGGAGAAATCAAAAGCTTTACAGACAAGCAAAAGCTAAGAGAATTCAGCACCACCAAACCAGCCTTACAACAAATGCTAAAGGAACTTATCTAGGTGGAAAACACAAGAGAGGAAAAGACTGACAAAAACAAACACAAAACATATAAGAAAATGGTAATGGGAACATACATGTTGATAATAATCTTGAATGTAAATGGATTAAATGCTCCAACCAAAAGACACAGACTGGCTGAATGGATACAAAACCAAGACCCATATATATACTGTCTACAAGAGACACACTTCAGACCTAGGGACACATACAGACTGAAAGTGAGGGGATGGAAAAAGATATTCCATGAAAATGGAAATCAAAAGAAAGCTGGAGTAGCAATTCTCATACCAGACAAAATACATTTAAAAAAAAAGACTATTGTAAGAGACAAAGAATGACACTACATAATGATCAAGGGATCAATCCAAGAAGAAGATATAACAATTGTAAATATTTATGCACCCAACATAGGAGCACTTCAATAAATAAGGCAAATGCTAACAGCCATCAAAGGGGAAATCAACAGTAACACAATAACAGTGGGGGGCTTTAACACTCTACTTACACCAATGGATAGATTATCCAGACAGAAAATTAGTAAGGAAACACAAGCCTTTAATGATGCATTAGACGAGATAGACCTGATATTTATAGGACATTCCTTCCGAAAGCAGATGAATACAGTTTCTTCTCAAGTGCACATAGAACATTTTCGAGGATAAATCACATCTTGGGTCACAAATCAAGCCTCGGTAAATTTAAGAAAATTGAAATCATATCAAGCATCTTTTCTGACCACAACGTTATGAGATTAAAAATCAATTACAAGAAAAAGAAAATGTAAAAAACACAAACACATGCAGACTAAACAATATGCTACTAAATAACCAAGAGATCACTGAAGAATTCAAAGAGGACATCAAAAAATACCTGGAAACAAATGACAACAAAAACACAATGACCCAAAACCTATGTGATGCAGCAAAAGTAGTTATAAGAGGGAAGTTTATAGTAATACAATCATACCTCAAGAAATAAGAAAAATCTCAAATAAACAACATAACATTATACCTAAAGCAACTAGAGAAAGAAGAACAAGGAAAACCCAAAGTTAGTAGAAGGAAAGAAATCATAATGGTCAAAGCAGAAATAGATGAAATAGAAATGAAGAAAACTATAGCAAAGATCAATGAAACTAAAAGCTTGTTCTTTGAGAAGGTAAACAAAATTGATGAACCTGTATCTAGACTCATCAAGAAAAAAAGGGAGAGGGCTCAAATCAATAAAATTAGAAATGAAAAAGGAGAAGTTACGACTGACACCACAGAAATACAAAGGATCATAAGAGACTACTACAAGCAACTATATGCCAATAAAATGGGCAACCTGGAAGAAATGGACAAATTCTTGGAAAGGTACAACTTTCCAATCAAAAGTAATGTAATTGAAACTGTAATTAAAAGTCTTCCAACAAACAAAAGTGCAGGACCAGATGACTTCACAGACGAATTCTATCAAACATTCAGAGAAGTTAACACCTATCCTTCTCAAACTCTTCCAAAAATTGCAGAGGGAAGAACACTCCCAAACTTGTTCTATGAGGCCACCATCAACATCATGCCAAAATCAGACAAATATATCATAACCAAAGAAAATTACAGACCAATATCACTGATGAACACAGACGCAAAAATCCTCAACAAAATACAAGCAAACAGAATCCAACAACACATTAAAAGGCTTATACACCATGAGAACTGAGATTTACCCCAAGGATGCAAGGGTTCTTCAATATATGTAAATCAATCAATGTGATACACCATATTAACAAATTGAAGAATAAAAATCATATGATCATCTCAATAGATGCAGAAAAGCTTTTGACAAAAAACACCCATTTATGATAAAAACTCTCCAGGAAGTGGGCATAGAGGGAACCAACCATAAGATAATAAAGGCCATATATGACAAACCCACAGCAAACATCATTCTCAATGATGAAAAACTGAAAGCATTTCCTCTAAGATCAGGAACAAGGCAAGGATGCCCACTCTTGCCACTATTATTCAACATAGTATTGGAAGTTGTAGCCATGGCAATCAGAGAAGAAAAAAAAAAAGGGAAACCAAAATGGAAAAGAAGAGGTAAAACTGTCTCAGTTTGCAGATGATATGATTCTATACATAGAAAATTATAAAAATGCCACCAGAAATCTACTAGAACTAATCAATGAATTTGGTAAGCTTGCAGGATACAAAATTAATGCACAGAAATTTCTTGCATTCCTATGCACTAACAAAGAAAGATCAGAAAGAGAAATTAAGGAAACAATCCCATTTACCATTGCAACAAAAAGAATAAAATCCCTAGGAATAAACCTACCTAAGGAGGCAAAAGACCTGTACCTGGAAAGCTATAAAACACTGAGGAAAGAATTTAAAGATGACACAAACTGATAGAGAGATATGCCATGCTCTTGGATTGAAAGAATCAATATTGTGAAAATGACCATACTACCCAAAGCAATCTACAATTTCAATGCAATCCTTATCAAATTACCAATGGCATTTTTCACAGAATTAGAAAAAAAAATTTTACAATTTGTATGGAAACACAAAAAACCCCGAATAGCCAAAGCAATCTTGAGAAAGAAAAACGGAGCTGGAAGAATAAGGCTCCCAGTCTTCAGACTATACTACAAAGCTACAGTAATCAAGACAGTATGGTACTAGCACAAAAACAGAAATATAGATCAACACATCAGGATAGAAAGCCCAGAGATAAACCCATGCACCTATGGCCACCTAATCTATGACAAAGGATTCAAGATTATACAATGGAGAAAAGACAGCCTCTTCAATAAGTGGTGTTGGGAAAACTGGACAGGACAGCTACATGTAGAAGAATGAAATTAGAGCACTACTTAACACCATAAACAAAAATAAACTCCAAATGGATTAAAGACCTAAATGTAAGACCAGACATTATAAAACTCTTAGAGGAAAACATTCCTATGTTTTACACTCTTTTACATAAATCACAGCAAGATCTTTTATGACCCACCTCATGGTGGGTCATAAGCAAATAAGTTTAATTAGGTCCCATTTGCTTATGGGACCTAATTAAACTTCAAAGCTTTTGCACAGCAAAGGAAACCATAAACAAGGCGAAAAGACAACCCACAGATGGGAGAAGATATTTGCAAATGAAACATTGGACAAAGCATTAATCTCCAAAATATACAAAAAACTCATACAGCTCAATATCAAAAAAAAAAACAACCCCATCAAAAAATGGGGGGAAGACCTAAATAGACATTTCACCAAAGAAGATGTACAGATAGCCAAGAGGCACATGAAAAGTTGTTCAACATAACCACTTATTAGAGAAATGAAAATCAAAACTACAATGAGGTATCACCTCACACCAGTTGGAATGGCCATCATTAAAAATCTTCAAACAATAAATGCTGTAGAGGGTGTGGAGAAAAGGGAACCCTCTTGCACTGTTGGTGGGAATGTAAATTGATACTGCCACTTTAGAGAACAGTATGGCGATTCCTTAAAAAACTAAAAATAGAACTACCATACGACCCAGCAGTCCCACTACTAGGCATATACCCTAAGAAAACCATAATTCAAAAAGACACATGCACCCCAATGTTCATTACAGCACTATTTACAATAGCCAAGACATGGAAGCAACCTAAACGTCCATCAACAGAGGAATAGATAAAAAAGAAGTGGTACATATATACAATGGAATATTACTCAGCCATTAAAAGGAACGAAATTGCATCATTTGCAGAGACATGGATTGACCTAAAGACTGTCATACAGAATGAAGTAAGCCAGAAAGAGAAAAACAAATTTCATGTATTAACGCATATACGTGTAATCTAGAAAAATGGTATAGATGAACTTATTTGCAAAGCAGTAACAGAGACACAGACATAGAGAACAAACATATGGATACCAAAGGGGGGTGGGGTTGGGATGAACTGGGAGATTGGGATTGACATATATACACTACTATGTATAAAATAGATAACTAATGAGAACCTACTGTATAGCACAGGGAACTATATTTGGTGCTCTGTGGTGACATAAATATGAAGGAAATCCAAAAATGAGTGGATATATGTATACATATAATTTATTCACTTTGCTGTACAGCAGAAATTGACCCAACAGTGTAAAGCAACTATACTCCAGTTTAAAAAAAAAAAAAGAGACACAAACAACCTTGTATAAAATGTAAGCAACAAGGATATATTGTACAGCAGAGGGAATTATAGCCATTATTTTGTAATAACTTTTAATGGAGTAAAACCTATAAAGCTACTAAATCACTATGTTGGACACCTGAAACTAATATAATATTATAAATCAACTATACCTCAATAAAATAAATCAATACAACAAGCCAAAAATAAATAAATAAATATAAATATCAAAGAAAGAAAAAGAATGCCAGAGAATTATAGTTACATAAAATAGATGGCAAAAATTATTTGTATATATGTCCTTCTATATGAACTACCCCTTTCAAGCAATGTCAGATAAATTGTCTGGAGTATCAAGTGACACTAAAAGATCAGGAGCTGTAAATTACTCACTGATCATTTCTATTAACTAACTTCAGAATTTATGAGTAGAAATAAATAATCTAGTTGCTTTGGGTGGTGGAACGACAAATTTGCAATACATTTGGCTGATTCTCTTGGAAAATCTTCAACAATATTAAATACCTCAGACTTTCTTGGAACCTTTATTGTGGATAAGTTCTGTGAATAAAGATCAAAAAGCACCCTACGAACTGGCCCTTCCCATAAGTTAGTCAGCTTATACCTTGTAAAGGAAAGCACAGGGGCACACTAAAACTGGTAACCAGATATGGGCATCTGAGTAGTTAATCATTTATAGAAGGTCATTTTAAGCCGAATTCATCTACAATATATGCTACAGGAGTCCGAGTACCTCTCCACTCCCATAATTTAGAAGATCATATTTACTTTAATATTATACAAATCTAAGTAATGTGACTGAAACATACAACTGTTTTACCGAATCTTTTATATTGTCAAATATTCTTTGAAAATATTCATGGCCACCTAATATTATATCATATGCATATGCCAATAAGTTTTAACCAAACAAATATTGTTGAATATTAGGTTGTTTCTTTTTTGCTTTTTGGTTTTTTTATTCCTTACTGTAAAAATAATTCTGAGCATCCTTTATATAAAAAGTTAACAAATTTATGATTATTTTCTTAGAAATCCTAGAGTCTCAAAGGATACGTATGGTAAGTTTATTGATATACTTTGCCAAATTGCTTTCAGAGAGGATATACTAAAAACAATGGAATGGAAGAATGTTCTTTTTTTTAAAGCTCAAGTTTATTATATATTAAAGAACACCATGAAAGCTGAAACACTAGCATCCTGGACCATTCAAGAATGAAACACTGAACAACTTCCTGGGCAAAGAATCCTGATTAGCTGAGTTCCTGGCTAAAGGCTAGAGTCAAGTAGAAGAACGTTCTTTAAACTATTATACATGAATAACTTCATTAGCCACTACCTTTCTAAAAAATAAGTTTTGGCTGATTGAAGAAAAATAGATTTTTATTTTTATTTTAATGTACAGTATATTTTCACTGCTGAGATTTATATTGTGCCATGTTTATTGGCAATTTATATCTAATATTTCACAAATGACTTACCCATGCACATTTTTAAATCAAGTTAGTTGTTATTGCTGTTGTCATTGTGTGTGTATGTATATATGTTATTGATTTATAAGGTATTATTTATTAAGAACATTACCTATTTGATTAATTTGTTACAAACACAATCTTAGTTTATCATTTTCTTAAGATATACTTTAAAATATTGAATTTCAGCTGGATAAATGAAATGGCAAATTCCTAAGGAATGATTCAAACAGTGACTGTTTATCATTATTTGGGTAACTAGTCCATTATGGATAGCTTATCCATAAGGTTAAAATACCATAGATTTCTCTGTTTTGGGCATAGGAATCAAATTAGTCGTTATCGGTGATCAAATTAGCTAAATTATTACTAGTCTCCATTACACAAGCTTCCATAGTCCTATCTGAAGAGTGGCTATATAACTAAAGAAGAATACTCAAAGAAAATATTTAGGTCTCAATCACTAATTTGGAACCAGATTTTCAAATATGGTTAAACAGTAAAAATGTGAAGTAGATATTACAAATTACACATTACATTTGATATATGAGTCCAAAATAAATGAGTCACTTGTGGGTTTGGATTGTTAATTTTCCTCAAACAAAACTCTCCACCTTAAATGACCTCATTTCAATAAACATTAGGCTTTCTTTACTATTCCACGCACATTTATCAAAAAACAAAACTAATTAAAAATTTTATAGGTATGAACGTGTATAAAAATCGAAAAAAATAAGAAAGTAAACAAACAAGTATATATAAACTTGGATTTATATATATTGCAATATTTTATTATTTGCCCCCATCCCTACTTTCTGACTAATAGGTTGGAAACTTTAATGCCACCCTTATACGTCCTCCTTACTCTATTCTCCCTGCTTGTTATCAAATCATGCCATCTCTATCTTCTAAAACATTTTCCAATTTTTATTTTATTTCTCTCAAGCTCATTGTCATGAACTGAGTCCAGGTCCCCATTTCTGCCTGGATTAATTCAACAACTTCCAAATGTGATTCCCTCCTTCTGGTTTGAGTGTTCTCAATTATACCACCTTACATTAAGTATTAGCTTCTTCAAACAATTCTGATCAGGCTGATCTCTTTTATAAAAGCTTCATGTGGTTTTCTCTTGCTCTTAACATAAAATCCAAACATTTCAAAGTGGTTATAAGACCTTCGAGATCTTGCCCTGCTTTTGCCAGGATAATTTTGCCCAATATTCTCCCTTCTGCTTTACATCCCAAACCGACAGGGTATCTTTCATTTCCTCAAATGTGCCATTATTTTTCTTATCTGTATTCTTCCAGAAAAAAATTAAAGATCTTGAGAAAATAATTTGAATATGAATGGTCTATTTTTGAGGTGATCCCAGGCAGCCAATTCAGTTGAGTTAATGAGTAGGTTACTATGATGAGCAACAGACCAGGGCTTCTGGATGACTGTGTAATATATGCTCTAAGTATTCTCACCTGAGTGGGGAGGAGCTGGGGTATTTATCTGCCATTTCCCATCCTTATTTTTGTGAACTGCTTATAGGGCTCTGTTGGGGGAGGTCATCAAGAAGACATGACCACCTGTGACCCAGGGGCCGGTCCTGGACAATTGGAAGCTTCCTACCCCTTTCCCTCTCCTCGGAATGTGCATTGCAATTTTCCCACCCACTTCCAGAAGTTTCCCCAAGGATACAGCCTTAAGATAGAAATATGATGTTGATACTATCTGGATGGTATACATGGCAGAACCCAGTTAAGTCCTGTATATACATTTTTATGATTTGGCAGGTGGGTGCAGAGATCTACTCATCTTGTGGCCACCCAAGACAAGCCTCATAAGCAAGTTCCCTTGCTAATTAAATCTGTCACTTACCGTTTGGAGTGATCTTCCTCTTTTTTTTGTCCTTTCTTTGTCTTCTGAGTATGGGGGCTGGTTTCAAATTACACCTGGGAAGCTCCCCGGGTTGCAAAGCAACAATTGGTGAGCCAACCAAGAGACCAAAAAATTGAGCTATGGGATAGAGGCATCCTTGGGGGAAATCCTGAGTTGGCTATTGACTTCCGTATGGAGAGGTGTGGATCTTATGTTAGTGCTTGTGAACTGCTTTGTGAGTATAGGAATGTCTTGAAGATGCCAACTGCTATAATGCATCTGTTTGAGGAACTGTGCATAGCACCCTGTGACAAAGAAGTGAAACAAGTGATTGCTGCAGTGAGCTGGCCTCTACTACAGGCAGTTCGAATGGACACACACCCAACTAGAGGTTGAAACTCAAGTTAGAAAGTTAAGAGACCTGAGATTAGAGAAAGACATGCAATTGTCCACTACTCTGCTAGCTTCTGAGCTAGCAGACAAGGTGGAAGAGCAGGATTATAAATTTGAGACTTTAGCGGGATCTTTTGCAAAGCTGGGGGTCACAAAATGCTGTGGATTAAGATCCGGGCACTTGTGACAAAACCTGATTAGTATACTAAGAGGTGAGATCTCTGGGAAAGTGATGAGAAAGCAGAGGAGGATGTTGTGATGATTGTTGAGAAAACAGAGGACACGCTCCTTGCAGTCCCACCTCTAATACAAGGGAAAATTTTAAATAGTGATTACTTCAAAATGTCTACAAGAAAATTTGTATTCTTTCTCTGTCTCTTGAAGTTGTAAATCTTACCATGTCATTGAAATGTACACACCCCAGGAGATAACCAAAACATTACCCAAAAAGATTAAAGGAAAAAAAAAGGCGGGAGGGAGAGGCTTTTTAAAATACAACTTGCTATAGAAGTTCCCTTGCCCAGAAATCTAGTCCATAGCCTCCACGAAATCACAAATATCAGTAAAAAGCTTTAGCCAGGTGTGTGGCTGATTCATGGCTAAAGTTTTGGAGTAAAAGCTATGGGGCTTCTGTTTGTGTCTGTCTATACCTGTTTACGTATGTCTGCAGATGTATGGTGTATATATGTGATGTTTTTCTACATTCAGCGTGTATTACCAAAATTGATTTGTAAAAAAGATAAGCATTTTACAAAACTACTAGAAATACTAAAGCTGAAAGAAAATGACTATATATGTAAAGTAGATTTTAAAAAGAAAAGGTTTGTGAATAAAGAGTATTGAGAAAGGAATTTTATGTGTAGTCAAACTAAAATTGGAATGGGTTTATTGAAATTAAAAAGAAAAAAAAGGAGAATCTTAATATCAAAAAGTACTCTGGTGCAATATTAGAATTTGGTTTTCTCTTTTAGTTTTCTTAGATTATTAGTGTGCTCTTAAAAGGAAATTGTAAACAAAGTTTTTTCTTTACTTTTAATGTAATCTGCTAAGAACAAAGATTCCATGTTTTGCCTTTATCAGGTTGTTTTTTGTTGTTAGCAATTATTTAATAAAACTGGGTCTTCTCCAATAAAAGAGCTAAGTTTTTTACAACTATGTAACTTTTTCTATGTGTTAAATTTCATTGTCTAAGAAATGATACTAAACTTTCTTTAGGGTATATTTGTATGAAATTCCTAGAAATTTGATATGTCCTGGTATATGTTATCAGTCATAATTTTAAAATATATGTCACAGAAATAATCAAATTCCCTTTCAATTGCATTATAACAAACTCTTATCAAATCTTTAACAATGGCTTTTTTAAGTCTTTTGTCATTTTCAGATAATTATTGTTTTACTCTTGTGCTTTGGCAAAATGTGTTCTTGCAAAAGTGCTTCATCTTCAAGGAGAAGCATGGAAAATACAGTAAGCCCCCTACATACAAATGAGTTCCGTTTTGAGCGTGTGTTCATAAGTCCAGTTTGTTTGTAGGGTCCAACAAAGTTGGACCCAACTAACACAATTGACTATACAGTACTGTACTGTAATAGGTTTATAGTACTTTTTGCACAAATAATGCATAAAAAAACACAAAAAAATAAAGAAAACATTTTTAATCTTACAGTACAGTACCTTGAAAAGTACAGTAGTACTGTACAAGAGCTGGCATACAGGGGCTGGCATCGAGTGAACAGGCAAGAAGAGTTACTGACTGGAGGAGGGAGAGGAGGTGGGAGATGGTATAGGAGACGGAGTGCAAGCTGCAAGTTCACTCACACCTGACGTTGACGGCACAGGTTTTGGTTCCTCGCTGGATTCAATTCTATTTATCCTCTTGAAAAAAACAATCCAGTGACATGTGGGTAGTAGCTCTTTTTTTCTCTTCATAGATGACACGGTAGCACTGGATTGCATTCTGAAAAGCTGCTGCATCCTTCGTGTACCGTTTTATGTTCGCATCCTGTGCCTCAAAAACTAACAGTGCCTCCTCAAATAAAGAAAATCCCCTGCCATTTCCTGCATCGTGAATCTTCGGTTCTTCCATTACTTCTTCTTCCTCTTGTCTCTCTTCATCCTTTCTCTGGGCCTCCAATTCCTGGAGCTTCTTAGCAGTACCACCTACATCACCACTGTTTTTACTCTAGCTTCTGGACATCCTGGGCTTCAAATAGATACTGTACTACTGTACTCTATACAGTGCTGTACAGTAAATTACACAAAAGCACAACCACTTGTAGGGGATGCACAAACATGACAATGTATGCCAGACACGTGAACTAATTTACATGATTGGACAGGTGAACGCACATTCACATCTTTGAAAGTTCGCAACTTGAAAGTTCATATGTAGGGGACTTACTGTACTTTGACAAGTAGAGGTTTCTGATAAGATCAATTTGCCTTTGTGTGGGAGGGACAATAATGAATCTTTCAAGTGCTTCCCCAAGACTACCTGCATAGCCCCACAGTAAAGATGGTAGCCTGAGACTTGTCCCTGTTCTCCTTCCCCACATCAGTAGAATGGGCCCATTACATGGATGATATGTTAACATGTGATGATTTGCCTCTATTTCAGGATGCTGTACAAGGCTTTGCTGGAACATCTTCGAGGAAGAAGACTGGGTGTGAAATAAGAGTAAATTCAAGGCCCAGGTACTGCTGTAAGTTTTGGGGAGTCATTTGGTCAGGTAAGATGTGTGTTGTCCCAGAATTTGTATTTCGTAAGATGCAAACCTATCTAACCCCTAAGAATGTAAAGGAGTTACAAGCCTTCGTAGGGATTTGGGGATTTTAGAGGATTTTTATTCCCCGTTTGGCACCGTGCTTTCAACTCCTTATGTCCCCTGGTAAAGAAAGGGCAGGTGTGAGACTGACCATCAGAGCAACAAGCCACCTTTGAAAAGGAAAAAAATACTAGTGAAGCAGAATAAAGCTCTGGACATCTCCCAAGCACAGCTACCATTTGAGTTAGATGTGTCTGTGACTCCAGAAGGTATGGGTCAAGGACTATGGCAGAGACAACAGAAATGGGGAGTGACCCTAGGATGTCACTTCCAGTCCTGGAAGGGGACAGAATCCCAATATACCCCCATAGAGCAACAGTTTCTAGCAGTGCACAGCAATCGTCCCAGTGGAGCTTCTCAGAAAGTAAAGAAGAGCAGCAGCCAATGGGCTGAACTCAGAGCACTTTGGCAGATGACCACTCATGAACCCTGGTGTTTAAACCTTTGCACTGACAGTTGGGCTGTTCTAAAGAGATTAACCCTATGACTTGTACAATGGAAAGCTGAGAGGCGGATGACCATGAATGAGCCCTGTGGGGTCAGGGTATGTGAAGATATCTGGGTTCAGCTGCAAGATCCTGGGCCAGTCCTCACTGTTTTCCATGTTCTGGTTCATAAGGCACTGATACCCCTGGACGATCAGGAAGCTGATGCCCTAGCTCAGATATGAGCCCTAGCAACCGATGATTCAGTAGATGTAGCATATTGAGTGTATAGAAAGAGTGGACGCTGA
This sequence comes from Balaenoptera physalus, assembly GCF_965194825.1. Taxonomy (NCBI): domain Eukaryota; kingdom Metazoa; phylum Chordata; class Mammalia; order Artiodactyla; family Balaenopteridae; genus Balaenoptera; species Balaenoptera physalus. Next base: position 132,710,549 of record NC_138882.1, on the reverse strand, counting down.
AGTATCCAGGTGAGATGGCATATTGCCAAGAATGTCAGATTGCCCTTGAAATATATTGACTTGGTTAATGCACTAACAGTATGTCCTGTGTGTTCTAAGCAACATCCAAGGTAACTGCCCAAGGAGTCTAGGCCCACTAACTGGAGTTCCCAACTGGTGAAAGATTGACAAATTGACTGTATTGGCCTCCTCCCTGCGAGTGAGGGTTCTAAATTTTTCCTGGTTTGTGTAGACACTGAGTCTGGTTTCATCCAAGTTTTCTCTCCTGTCACTGCACAAAACAGTCTGTCATTATTAAGGGACTAGAGAAACTGAGTATCATGTACGGATACCCTCAGTGAATAGACAGCAATTTGGGGTCACATTTCTAAGGTCATGATGTGCAAGACTGGGCCAAAGACCATGGCATTGAATGGAAGTTCCATCTCCCCCATAACCTGCAGGCTGCAGTGTTGGTAGACAGAAAAAAAAAAAATGAAATATGAAAGCAGCAGATTAAGTTATTAAAGGTAAATCGAGGTTGGCCAGAGGGAGTAAAGTATTGACTCAGGCTTTAATATATTTGACTAATCAACCAGTAGGTTCTATCACCTCACAAGCCAGACTGGGGATCTCTGCTGAGACACAGTTATGGAAGTCTCAGGAAATGGCCATTGTTATGACCGTCACCATGTATCAACGTGCTATGCTGCTGAGAACACCAAGCCCCATCACAACAGGAAAGGAGTTATCTACTGGAATTTGCAATGGGATGTTGCCCCAGGATGGGTGAGTTACTTCACATTCCTGGTTAAGGAGGAACTACTCAATAGCCACTGGGATCCCATTATCCTGCTGTGAGCCAGACCTGTTGAAATGCATCACACCTGGAATGGAACACACAGAATCAAAAGAGAGGAGGAAGCAGGGGTTCTAGTCTGGTACATCCTGCCCCCAGTCCATCTCCTCACACCTGACAGGGCTGCCTCCCCTGGACAACATGTATTGTATGTACAACCAGGTCAATTTCCTAAAGCTGTCAATCTCCCTCTTCTCAAGGCCAAGTGGGCACATTCTGTCTCCTGCTGATACAATCACTTGGCTGCCATCTGTGTTTCCTCCATTGGCTTAGAAGACGTTATAACCCGCACTAAATTTGCCCAGCAAGCCCCAAATGAGAACCAACAAACTTTGCCCTTACTGAACACAGGAATGTCCCTAATAAGAAAAGCTGTCCTCCAAAATAGTATAGCCTTAGACTTTATTATTGCCCCACAAGAAAGCATCTGTGCCACTATCCAAACAGAATGTTGTGTGCTTATACCTGATGAGTCTGTAAATGTGTCATCTTCATTAAATAACATGAAGATACACATGAATAGCCTGAGTGAATACCCTAGCCTAGGGGACTTAGTAAATCAGTGGTTTGGACTATGGGGCTTTGGTGGAAAAAGTAGTCACTGATTTTGGAAATTATTGTCTTAACCTATGTTTTCTCTTGCATGTTCCTGTATTTTTGCTGTGACATCTGCCTCAGATACAGCCAGATATCTGCTAAATGAGCCACCTCATGCTAGTGAAACCCCTTGCGGACCGCTCAGGGAACGTTGCAGAAGAGGGGCATGTGTGATATTGTAAGAGTCAGTCAAGAGGGGTAGGGTATTGAGGGAGGTCACTGAGAAGATGTGAGCACTGGTTGATCCATGATCTGGACTTGGGCTCCCCACCCACTCCCCATCCTTGGAATGTGTATTTCACTTGCCTTTCTTGTTCCCAGAAACTGCCCCAAGGATACTGCCTTGAGATAGAAATGTGGTGTTGAGACTATCTGTATGGTATATGTGACTGAACCCAGTTAAGGCTTCTATAAAAACTTTTAGGTTTGGCAGGCAGATGCAGAGATCTATTTGGCTTTCAGCCTCCTAAGACAAGTCTAGTAAGTTCCCTTGCTTGTTAAACCTCCTACCTACATCTGGAGTGGTCTGACTCTTTCTCTGGTCTCTCCTTGCCCTTTGCATATAGAGGCAGGTGTCAGATTACACCAGGGAAGCTTCTGGGCTTTAGAAGCAACAGGCTCCCTGACAACTAACTCTGGCCTGGTCTGAGTGTGGGCCAAACCAGGCCGACTTATACATTAAGTAATACCTATAACCAATGATTATTTTAGAGGCCTTCAAAGAAGTTTTAATTTCTTTTAAACTTCTAAGAAAAAATAAATATAATACAGTACAAATTATACTTACCTTTATGTCAACACAGTCATTAACTATAATGTTTAATACATTTTCTGGGGGACTATGAGAACCAATTAGCCTAGGGCCCACAGAAGTCATAATATGGCCCTAGGATAAACATGCTCTTACAGGCAGAAAGCCTTCAGGCAGACACTCATGGGTGCATAAAATAGGACATTATAGCACCTGCTACAGGTATTTGCAACTGTTAAAATATTTGTTCTTTATGAAACACTCTGTGTCATTTGCTCCATATACTATCCCTGAAATAGTCCCCTGATATACACACATAGACTCTCACAAATGCTTTTGATACATTCTACTTATTACTCAATTCCAAGTTTAGAAGTCACTGCATCTGGAAAGCATTCTCTGATCCCTATGTCTGGATTAGATGCAGTTTTTATGTACTTTGAGATCTCCTCATATTTCTCCTATCACTGTGGTTTTTACATTGGGATTTCATCTTTATTTGTGTTCCTCCCCTCTACTAGATTATAGATCCTGTGAGGATAAGATCCATTTCTTACACATATTTGAACCACGTAAACACAGTGATTAGCACATAGTAGGTAATCAATTAACTTTTGAAAAGTTAAGCTGCTTAGTTATAAACTTATTCTTAAATTGTTGAGTTGTATTTGAAGTCAGGTTGTTTAAAGAGAGTGTACTGGGGATTTCCCTGGTGGTCCAGTGGTTAAGACTCTGAGCTTTCATTGCAGGGGGCATGGGTTTGATCCCTGGCTAGGGAACTAAGATCCCACAAGTGGTGTGGCTTGGCCAAAAGAATAAAAAATAAATAAATTTAAAAAAGAAAAAAATAGAGGGTACTGGATCATGTTATGTCAAACTGGATAAGGCTGAACACTGTTTTCCAGTCATTTTCCCTGTACACTAATGGGTAAGAGTTGGCCAAACAAGGACAGTGCATGAGATTTGGCAGAAGGAAATCAGAAATCATTATTCTCAAAAAATTGTCACAATCAGCCAAAGTGACAGACAGAGTCATCTGGCTATTTCTCACTCTTCTCTGTTTCACCTTCAGCTTATCTTCCTAACTGCTGGCCATGCTAACCAAGAGTGACTCAGACCCACCATTAAAGGCTTGGCTGAGAATCTGCAGAAGTGATAGCTAAACACAGGGATCAATTCCTCAGACGTGACAGTTTCAACAGAGCTTTGTGGAAGATCCCTCTTCATAGTCCTTCTCTGGTGTCCAAATGTACTTGGCTTCTTGCTTTAGACACACTGGTTATTGACTGTTTCTCTGATCTCCCACTCCCAACTTCCAGATCTTCACTGCCTCAGTGTTTCCATATTTGTTATGTCAAATTCTTGTAATAAATTCATTATTCCTATAATATGAATATAAGACCTGTTTTTATCCCCTGAATTCTGATAGTGTCAGTACAGTATTTAATTATACAGATGTACCACAATATGTTAAACTATGTCATACATGACATATATTTAGTTGATTCTTACCTTTTCAATTTTAACGTTGTGATGAACAATCTTACTTATCAATATTTATTACCATCATGAATACTTTGCAATGTTGATTTTGATAAATTTTTCAGGCTGTAGGATCCTTACCTGTCATGTTTCTTACTCTTTTTGGTGACCATTCTTGAAAAGGGATTGGAAGAATTGTTTACATTCTGTTTTTACAAATGTTTGTGTCACAGGATGTTATTGTGAACATTATCTGTCAGCTTTGACCAAAGCACAGTAGCTAGAGAACTAAATACCAAGTGGCAAGTATTCTCTCAATCCAAGGGGAGGTGCCAGACCACTGCTGCTGGATCTACTGAGAATGTAAGAAAAAATTGTGACACTTAACACAACTCTGAACTTGAATATCTAAAAAAGTTGAGACCTGGCTAAAATAATTTTCTAGATGAATTTTCCCTTTGACCCTCCTTGCTGCCATGAAGAACGTGAGGGTCTCAGGGTTGTATGAAGGAAGTTTTTCAATTCATCTCAAGTCTAGTGAAAGAAACTTTCAGAGGGCTACATAAAAATTTTATATTTATCACCTGGAGTCTTTTTTGGAGAGAGGTGATGGGATGAAAGAGCTGAAGAGAATGGTAATTGGCCCACATCCAAAAGACTAAGGTAACAACCTGGGACTGGAAAGGCCAGTGTAGTGGCAGAAGGCCAGTGTAGTGGCAGAGGGAGGAGAGGTGGCTACACTGGGCAGAAGCAGTGCATGGCAAACATAAGCAAGACACATGAACCAGATGTGGGCCACTTTGTAGGGAGCCAGCAGGAATCAGCTTGCTCTCCACTGCAGGCTCCCCAGACCCAAGCTCTTCCAAGTTCGGGGAAATGAGAAGATACAACTTCACATGATGTTCAGAGTTTCCTTGCTGGTGGGTATTGTAATAGCTAAACTGTGGCTGTTCATTTGGCTAAAGTGATCAGAATAAGTTTTGTTATATAAGAATGACCAAAAATTTATAGCAGACTGATATTTCACCCAAGATGCAAAGAAGGAGTCTACAGATTTAGATTTTAAATGAAAAAATGCTCTCTATTTGAGCACCATAGAAACCTATACTTTCAACATAATGGTTATACTTGATTTTAGCTATAAAAACCACAAAAGCACCAAGCCTGACGATCAGCTCTGCATATACAAAAAGTTCATAATGCTCCTTAAACTATTACAAAAGGGTAAAATTCACTAAAAGGAAAAACAAAAAGCAGAGTTCCATATGTGTTATACGAAAAATCATACTCTAACATAATTGCTTCATTTTATGTTTTTAAATATGCAAGATAAACATATGCTTCAAAACCCTTTTAAATTTATTATTTTTTTCCTAAAGACTGTCTATGATAACTTGGCCATGTAATTCTAAGCCAAGAAATAAATCTTTATCTATACACTAATATGTGAAAACATAATATAAATATGCAGTAATGGTGTGAAGTTTTGACTGAAAATATTGTGACCAATATTATTGTTGTACACTGACAAAGAGATATTTTGCTTTTGCTTTAGACAAAATTATATTCAATGACCATCAGTGTAATGTGCCAAAAGGCATGCATTTCAAAATGAAATACTTATCTGTTCCTTGACAAAGAAAATGGCTTTCCATTATCTATGAGGAAATGCACTGTGTGTGAAGGGCATCATAAAATTTATAAAACATCTATTTACAAATAGAAGTTATTACTGGACACATAAAGAAATAGAAAGAGTATTGCTCTAGAATCCATTGGATTTAAGTTCCACTTTGCTTACTTACTAGCTGGTGGTCTTGGAAAAGTCATTTAATCTTTCTGTATATGGCGCCTTATCAGAAAAACCACATAAAAAACAAAAAGTAGTTAATATGTACTTAGAGTTTGCTGTAGAGTTCTCAAAAATACACTCACATGGTATCTAATTCCACTCTTGTTTAAATACTATTATTTTCTCTATTTTAAAGATTTAAAATAAAGAAGCTTACATAGGTTTAGTGATTTTTTTAAGGACACATAGAGAGTTAGAGACAGAATCAGATTGTCAATTCTGGTTATTTAGCTCTGCCTAACAACCTGACTTAAACAACCAGAATTCCATGGCTTAAAAGAACAACTGTTTTATTTTTCATGAGTTGGTACATTGACTGGCATCAGCTGTTCCACTTCACATCAGCTAGTGCTACCATTATCTGGTGGATGCTTGGGCTGGAATATCAAAGGTGGCTCTCCTACATAGCAGAGCTAATGTTGTCTATTGACTGGTCATTCAACTTAGACTGTTAAATAGGATGTCTACACACTGTTTCTCCACATTGCTTGGGCTTCACATAATATGATAATTGTTTTCCAAGGGAAAGATTCCCAAAAGCAAGAGTTCCAAAAGACCACGGAGGACACTACAAGTTCATTTGTGATCCAGCCTTGGAACTTAAGCAGTGTCACTTCCACTATATTTTATGTTTATAGAGGACCAGCCCAGATATTGTGTGGAGGAGAAATACATAAGGGCATGAATACTTAGAGATGGGGTTAACTGGGGGGTATTATAGACTAGCTACCACATTGACTATAAACCCACTGCATCAAATTATTTTCATGTAATAGTTTCTACTCCAATTATTTCAAACTATAGTTGGTAAATATAAAATGAGAAAACAAACAATAACTCACTGTAGCAGAATTATTTCTCTTTGTACACTATATCCCTAGAACCCTCTGGCGATATGATAGGTTATAGGAATCTAAAGTAAAGGATCTATTTGCATGTATATGCATCCCCATGTTGTAAACTCCTTATATCTAAAATAGAAGGTAAGAGTATAGATTTCAATGTCAATTTACCTGTGTTAAAATCCTGACTCCACCAATTACTAGCTGTATAACTTTGACATAGTAGTGGATAATGTTACAGAGCTTCAATATACTTGTTAGTAAACTAGAATAATCATAAGTGGTTATGAAGCAGCTATTTATTGCTGGCTTGAGGTTTAAATAATATAGTGCATTGAGAATGCTTAGTATGAAGGCTGGAAGGTATAACTTGTTAAATATATGGTAACTACTCCTCTTATATCCAGAGAACAATTAAATGTAGCAAATATGGACTATAAATTTTGGACTATAAACTTAGGGAACAGAAAATGCAAATTTATTTTCTCTATAATGGAATTTGAATTCTATTTCAAGTCTCCATCCTACAAGGGTGGCAGGATGCAAGGCAATTTCAATAAATTTATGCCCTTCCCACCTTTCCTTAAGGCACAGTGAGGGGTGAATGAGGAAATCTCAGATAACCTCGGTGATAATGGAAAGCAGAAAAATCTGTTATATTCTTAACTAGATCCATGGAAAATTGAAGATGCCCAATTTTTCTGTCCCCTAGCATATGGATATAGCAAATGTTTCCCATGTGCCAGAGTGGGGTAAGGATGTAGCTGAGAGAACAAACCGGACCAGGAGAGGACTTGTGTTTGGGTTCAGGCATTGCAAAAATACTCACGTCTGAAAGAGCATATTTTAGCAAATGACAACATGGCTGTGTGATCGGAGGCTGGAGACACTACTCTACCCATCATGCACCATTCCTTGAGTTCCATAGGACCAAAGACACAATCCTGGGAAAGCGAGTGGTCAGGTAAGATACTAAATTGATGGAGATTAGAAGTCTTTCTCTTATTGGAATAAGACTTCAAAAAATAATTTTCATTTAATAATGGAAAGAATGTAACATTTTTTTCTATCTGAGTTTCTTGCTTAGATTTGTATCAGGTGAATATGCATCCAAAATCAATGTAATTACAAATTTTTTCCACACTTTTTCAACAGATCAAGTCATAGTTCTGATATCAGATTTGGAAACCCTTATCACAGCCTACCACAAGATCAGTTTAAAGAGTTATTCTCATTGTTAGATAAACTAGCTTGTACATATAATTGGGAATGTGCTAAATTGAATCCTCTCACTTACTTCCATGTGTAACTTTATGAAAATACACGTTAAGTTTCAATCTATTTTTTTAGATGGATTGATTGGATTATCAGAAAATAAAATAGAACATAGCATTAGAGTGTCAGTTAGCATAAGTAGAGAATACTTATGCACAGGATATCAAGACTTCTCAGAGTCTGCAGAGATCTTCCTGGCAGTTGCTCAAAAGGCCATTATCAAGTATGAAGGACAGCGATATTCTAATGAGTTTTCATTTGTCTTGCTATGGCGTGGGACTTAAGATCTCAAAACAATTGCCCACTGTGATTTAATATATCATTTTCTCTTGTTTTCCGAGTAGCATAGTGTTGCATTTATATAGTGCATGTCAAACTTCATAAATCAGCTTCTGAGACAGAAGATAAACAGTCACATAACAAAAAACATGTGGACAAATGCTTGCGCTCACAAGTCACAGCTCACTGAGCAATCTTCCCCACAGCATCCACCTCAGCTCCTGTCAGCAACTTGGCCAGAACATGCTGCATTTTGCATCTTTCCTTTCACCAAACTCACCCAGGCTCATGACATGTAATCAAAGCTTCAGAAACAAATCAATGAATGCCTTACTTTCCAAGGTCTTTGTTCTAGTCTGGCAATTGGTGACAGTGGATCCAACACCTTAAGAATAGTGTGGCATGGCCGAATCACGTGTGTTTTTTGTTTCAGTGCTTGCTGAACAGGATCTAGCACGATTTTTCTGTGTCAGTATGAAGTGTCTTTCCCAGGCATATTGTAAAATACGGCACCGTTTTCAGTCACTGTACAATTAATTCTTAGGAAATGGCAAAAGGAAATATTGTGCAAATATAAAATCACTACATAAACTTCTGACTTGATATGAAAACAGCAATTTGACTAACACTCCTGGGTCACACAGAGAGAAAGAGCTAATGGTCAAAATGTGCTGCATCAGATGGATTAATATGGATCTTTGACCACTGAGATAAAATAAAGTCTACTTTAATTAAAATTTCAGGGTTTCACAAAAGGAGATAATTGAGATCCCTTCTCATATTTGCCTTCACTCTCTTTATATTCCTTAATGATTAATCGATACTCTGTACCTTAGAATTGGTTTCTGAGAAGTCAGATGTAATTCCTATCTTTGTTCCTCTATAGGTGAGGTGTCCCCCTCCCCCTATCCTCTGGATTTTTCCAGGATTTTTTTCTTTATTTTTGATTTTCTATAGTTTAAAAATAATATGTCAATGTATAGTTTTTTGGGGGTATTTATACTGCTTGGTGTTCTCTGAGCTTCCTGGATCTGTGGTTTGGTGCCTGACATTAATTTGGAGAAATTCTCAGTCATTATTATTTCAAATATTTCTTCTGTTCCTTTCTGGTTTTCCTCTTTTATTATTCCCATTACACATATATTATACCTTGGATAGTCTCACAGTCCTTGGATAGTCAGTCCTGTTTTTTTCAGTCTTAGTTGTCTTTGGAGATTCTATTTTTGGAGGATTCTATTGAGATACCTCCAACTCAGAGATTGTTTCCTTAGCCCATCAGAGGCATTCTTCATTTCTGTTACAATGTTTTGATCTATAGCATTTCTTTTTGGTTCTTTCTTAGGATCTCCATCTCTGCTTAGATTGCCCATTTGCTCTTGCTTGCTGTCTACTTTATTTACTAGAGCCTTTAGCATATTAATGATAGTTGTTTTAAATTCCTGGTGTGATAATTTCAACATCCCTGCCATGTATGATTCTCATGCTATCTCTGTCTCTTCAAATTGTGTTTCTTGTCTTTTGGTAATTTTTTGATAGCCAGACGTGATATACCAGGTAAAAGGAATTGCTGTAAATAGGCCTGTAGTAATGTGGTGACGAGATGTTGAGGAAGGGAAGAGTTCTATGGTCCTATGATTAGGTCTCAGTCTTTTAGTGAGCCTCTGGACAATGAACTTCACAATTGTTTCAATTTTTTTTTTTCAGTCACTCTTTATGAGAAAGAGGATGAGTAGAATGGGCTGAAATTGAGTATTTCCCTTCCCCTGGGTCAGTTAGGCTCTGATAATACCCAAGCAGGTTAGGTTCTGGTTAACTAGTTTTAACTAGAGCTCTGTATATTTCAACTGATTTTTTCCTGCCTCTCCCCCAGAAAGAGGCAAGAGTGGATTTTTCTCTGACATTTACTGTGGGAACCTGCTCAACCTCCTGGAGGTAAATCACACAAAATTGGGGATCCCTATGATTGAGACCCCTTGGATTTTTTAACTCTCAGAGTTGTCCATACTTAGCCTCCAGCAATGTGTCAATTATAGTTCTGGTTTTCCTACCCCTGCTCTGGTTCCTGAGGTGGTTTCTGCTCTTGAGTCTCTGCTCTGGTAAGTTATTATGCTCTGTGTTCTCCTGTCAGTCTCTCCAATCTTGGGGGCAGTGGTTTGCTCTGTGTCCTTACTTCTCTTATGGACCCTAGAAGAGTTGATTTTTCAGTCCCTTAAGCTTTTTACCAGTTGTTAGAATTTAGTGGCAACTTCCAAGCTCCTTATATTCTGACCCAGAAACTGGAAATCATGCAAAGGATTTTTAGGGCAGTGAAAATACTCTGTATGACATTATAATGGATACATGTCATTATGCATTTGTCTACGTCCATAGAGTATACAACACCAGAAGTGAGACCTTAGGTAAACTATTGGCTTTGGTTGACTGTGATGTGTCAAAGTAGGTTTATCAATGTAACAAATGTACCACTGGTGGAGGATGTTGATAATGGGGGAAGTTATGCATATGTATGGGTATAAGAAGTACGTTGTATATCTTTGTACCTTCCTCTCAACTTGCTGTGAACCTAAAACTGCTCTAAAATATTTCTTGGAATCATACAAAATGTGTTAAAGTATGCTCTTTTGTGGGTGGAATGGAAGTTAATTAGAAGTCAACAACAGAAGAAAATGTGGAAAAGTCACAAATACTTAAATTCATAAATATGTGGAAATTAATGTGCTACTAAGTAAACAAAGCATCAAAAAGATATCACAAAAATATTAGAAACTTCTTTAAGAGGAAAGAAAGCGAAGACACAAAAAGTTGTAGGATGTAGCTGAACCTTAGAGACAAATTTAAAATATATAATTTCCTATGTTAAAAAAGAAGAAAGATGACAAATCAATAAGTTAATATTCCACCTTAATAAACAACGAAAACAAGAGCAAACTAATCCCAAAACAAGCAGAAGAAAGAAAATAGTCAAGAATAGAGCAGAAATAAAAGAAATAGAGAATATAAAAACAATAAGGAAAAATCAATGAAACCAAAAGTTGATGCTTTTAAAAGAACAACAGAATTAGGAATCTTTGGTTACTCTACTTCTTCCTCTCCAAAAGTAGACTCAAATTAGTAAAATCAGGAGGGAAATACAGGTATCGCTACTATTACTATAAAAATAAAAAAGATTATAAGGGAATGCTATAGAAAACTATATGCTTAAATTAGCCTAGTTGTACAGATAAATCCTTAGAAAAACACAAATTTCTGAAACTAAGAACAGATAATCTAAATAGGTCTCTAACTGGCAAAGGCATTGAAATCCTAATTTTAAAACTTCCCACAAAGAAATTCTAACTCCAGATGGCTTCACTGATGATTTCTAGCAAACATTAAAAAAATAATAATAATTAATGTCATTCCTTTATAAACGCTTCCAAAAAACAGAACAGAAGCTAACTCTTCCCAACCTCTTCTATAAGCCCAGTATTACCCTTATTACAAAACAAAAATAAAAAACAGACAAAGACATCACAAGGAAAGAAAACTACAAACCAATATCTCTCATGCATATAACCTAAAAATCCTCTATAAAATACCAGCAAATTGAATTCAGCAACATATAAAAATGGCTACACATCATGGCTAAGTGGGATTCATCCCAGAAATGCACAGTTGGACAAACATACAAAAATTAATCAAAGAAATACACCGTATTAATCAAATACAAAATTAAAAAAAACACTTTATAATTTCAATAGACAGGAAAAGCATTTGACCCCTTCACACCTATTAGAATGGCTAAAAACAAAAAGACAGACAATAACGAACATTGGCTAGATGTGGAGAAGTTTGAATCCCACACATTACTGGAGGGATGGAAAATGTATTATCATTTTATTTAAAAAGTTAAGAACTTCTAAAAATACTAAACAAAATTTCACAATATGACCTAGTAATTTTACTTCTTAGTAGAGGGCCAAGTGAAATGAAGACATGTCCAAAAAAAGAACTTGGACATGAATGTTCATAAGAGTACTATTCATAATATCCAAAAGTGGAAAGGGTCTAAAGATCTAACAACTAATGGGTGAATGAAATGTGGTCTATCCATGCAGAGGAATATTATTTAGCAATAAAAAAAATAAAATGCTGACACATACTACAATATGGCTGAACCTTGAAAACATCATGCATATTGAAAGAAGTCAGATAGGAAAATACCACAATACTGTATAATTCCATTTATATGAAATGTCTAGAATAGGCAAATCTATAGAGACAGATAGTAGAATAGTGGTCGCCATTTGCTGGCAGGATTGGGAGTAATGGAGAGTGACTGCTTATAGTTCAATGTTTCTTGTTGGCTGTTGAAAATATTCTAAAATTCTTGAATATTTTCAAGAATTGAAAAGGGAGACCTTCAAGATGGCGGAGGAGTGAGACATGCAGATCGCCTTCCTCTCCACAAATACATCAGAAATACATCTATGTGTGGAACAACTCCTATAAAACACCTACTGAACGTTGGCAGAAGACTTCAGACTTCCCAAAAGGCAAGGAACTCCCCAGGTACCTGGGTAGGGCAAAAGAAAAAAGAAAAAACAGAGACAAAAGAACAGGGATGGGACCTGCACCAGTGGGAGGGAGCTGTGAAGGAGGAAAGGTTTCCACACACTAGGAAGGCCCTTTGCGGAGACTGTGGATGGTGGAGTGGGGAAGCTTCGGAGCCATGGAGGAGAGTGCAGCCACGGGGGTGCGGAGGTCAAAGCAGAGAGATTCCCGCACAGAGGACCAGTGTGGACCAGCACTCACCAGCCCGAGAGGCTTGTGTGCTCACTGACTGGGACGGGTGGGGGTTGGGAGCTGAGGCTCGGGCTTCGGAGGTCGGATCCCAGGGAGAGGACTGAGGTTGGCTGCGTGAACACAGCCTGAAGGGGATTAGTGTGCCACAGCTAGCCAGGAGGGGGTCCGGGAAAACTTCTGGACCTGCCTAAGAGGCAAGAGACCATTGTTTCAAGGTGCGCGAGGAGATGGGATGCAGAGCACCGCCTAAACGAGCTCCAGAGATGGGTGCAAGCTGCGACTATCAGTGCAGACCCCAGAGACGGGTATGAGACGCTAAGCCTGCTGCTGCAGCCACCAAGAAGCCTGTGTGCAAGCACAGGTCACCTTCCACACCTCCCCTCCTGGGAGCCTGTGCAGCTCGCCATTGCAAGGGTCCCGTGATCCAGGGACAACTTTCCCAGGAGAACACACAGCACGCCTCAGGCTGTTGAAACATCACACTGGCCTCTCCCAACACAGGCTCAACCCCGCATTCCATACCTCTCCCTCCCCCGGGGCTGAGTGAGCCAGAGCTCCCTAATAAGCTGCTACTTTAACCCCGTCCTGTCTGAGCGAAGAACAGACACCCTCAGGCAACCTACACACAAGGCAGGGACAAATCCAAAGCTGAAACCCAGGAGCTGTGCAAAAAATGAAGACAAAGGGAAATCTCTCCCAGCAGCCTCAGGAGCAGTGAATTAAACCTCCACAATCAACTTGATGTACCCAGCATCTGTGGAATACCTGAATAGATGACAGAATCATCCCCAAACTGAGGGGGTGGACTTAGGGAGCAAAGATATATATTTTTTTCCCTTTTTCTCTTTTTGTGAGTGTGAATGTGTATGCTTCTTTGTGTGATTTTGTCTGTATAGCTTTGCTTTTACCATTTGTCCTAAGGTTCTGTCTGTCCGTTTTCTTTGTTTTTTTTTTTTTTTGGATTTTTTAGTATAGATTTTAATGCTTGTTATCACTGGTGGATTTGTTTTTTGGTTCAGTTGCTCTCTTCTTTCTTTCTTTTATTTTATTACATTTAATTTTTTTGTTTTTAATAATTATGTTTTTTTATTTTAATATTTTTTTTTCTTTCTTTCTTTCTTTTTTTCTCCCTTTTCTTCTGAGCTGTGTGGCTGACAGGGTCTTGGTGCTACGGCCGGGTGTCAGGCCTGTGCCTCTGGGGTGGGAGAGCCGAGTTCAGGACATTGGTCCACCAGAGACCTCCTGCTTCCACATAATATTAAATGGTGAAAGCTCTCCCAGAGACCTCCATCTCAATGATAAGGCCCAGCTCCATTAAACGACCAACAAGCTACAGTGTTGGACACCCTATGCCAAACAACTAGTAAGACAGGAACACAACCCTACCCATTAGCAGAGAGGCTGCCTAAAATCATAATAAGGTCACAGACATGACAAAACAACACCGTACACAGACCTGTACACCAGAAGGACAAGATCCAGCCTCATGCACCAGAACACAGGCACTAGTCCCCTCCACCAGTAAGCCTACACAAACCATTGAACCTACCTTAGCCACTGGGGGCAGACACCAAAAACAACGGGAACTACGAACGTGCAGCCTGCAAAAAGGAGACCCCAAACACAGTAAGTTAAGTAAAATAAGACGACAGAGAAACACACAGCAGATGAAGGAGCAAGGTAAAAACCCACCAGACCAAACAAATGAAGAGGAAATAGGCAGTCTATCTGAAAAAAAATTCAGAGTAATGATAGTAAAGATGATCCAAAATACTGGAAATAGAATGGAAGAAATACAAGAAACGTTTAACAAGGACCTAGAAGAACTAAAGAGCAAACAAACAATGATGAACAACACAATAAATGAAATTTTAAAACTCTAGAAGTAATCAATAGCAGAATAACTGAGGCAGAAGAGCAGATAAGTGACCTGGAAGATAAAATAGTGAAAATAACTACTGCAGAGATGAATAAAGAAAAAAGAATAAAAAGAATTGAGGACAGTCTCAGAGACCTCTGGGAAAATATTAAACACACCAACATTCGAATTATAGGGGTCTCAGAAGAAGAAGAGAAAAAGAAAGGGACTGAGAAAATATTTGAAAAGATTATACTTGAAAACTTCCCTAATATGGGAAAGGAAGGAGTTAATCAAGTCCAGGAAGCGCAGAGAGTCTCATACAATATAATTCCAAGAAGAAACATGCCAAGACACATATTAATCAAACTATCAAAAATTAAATACAAATAAAAAATATTAAAAGCAGCAAGGGAAAAACAACAAATAACATTCAAGGGAATCCCCATAAGGTTAACAGGTGATCTTCCAGCAGAAACTCTGCAAGCCAGAAGGGAGTGGCAGCACATATGTAAAGTGATGAAAGGGAAGAACTTACAAACAAGATTGCTCTACGCAGCAAGGATCTCACTCAGATTCAACGGAGAAATTAAATCCTTTACAGACAAGCAAAAGCTAAGAGAATTCAGCACCACCAAACCAGCTTTACAACAAATGCTAAAGGAACTTCTCTGGATAGGAAACACAAGAGAAGCAAAAGACCTACAATAACAGACCCCAAAAAATTAAGAAAATGATAATAGGAACATACTTATCGGTAATTACCTTAAATGTAAATGGATTAAATGTTCCCACCAAAAGACATAGTCTGGTTAAATGGATACAGAAACAAGACCCATATATATGCTGTCTACAGGAGACCTGCTTCAGACATAGGGACAAAAACAGACTGAAAGTGAAGGGATGGAAAAAGACATTCCATGCAAATGGATAGCAAAAGAAAGCTGGAGTAGCAAGTCTCATATCAGGCAACATAGACTTTAAAATAAAGATTATTAGAAGAGACAAAGAAGGACACTACATAATGATCAAGGGATCAAACTAAGACAAAGATATAACAATTGTAAATATTTATGCACCCAACATAGGAGCACCTCAATACATAAGGCAAATGCTAACAACCATAAAAGGGGAAATTGACAGTACCATAATTATAGTAGGGGACTTTAACACCCCACTTTCACCAATGGACATATTATCCAAAATGAAAGTAAATAATGAAACAGAAGCTTTAAATGATACGTTAAACAAGATGGACTTAATTGATATTTATAGGACATTCCATCCATAAACAACAGAATACACATTCTTCTCAAGTGCTCATGGAACATTCTCCAAGACAGATCATATCTTGGGTCACAAATCAAGCCTTGGTAAATTTATGAAAATTGAAATTGTATCAAGTATTTTTTCTGACCACAATACTATGAGACTAGATATCTATTACAGGAAAAAAATCTGTAAAAAATATAAATACATGGAGGCTAAACAATACACTACTTAATAACCAAGACATCACTGAAGAAATCAAAGAGGAAATCAAAAAATACCTAGAAACAAATGGCGATGAAAAAAGGATGACCCAAAACCTATGGGATGCAGCAAAAGCAGTTCTAAGAGGGAAGTTTATAGCAATACAATACTACCTCAAGAAACAAACATCTCAAATAAACAACATAACCTTACACTTAAAGCAATTAGAGAAAGAAGAAAAAAAACTCCTTAAGTTAGCAGAAGGAAAGAAATCATAAAGATCAGATCAGAAATAAATGAAAAAGAAATGAAGGAAACAATAGCAAAGATCAATAAAACTAAAAGGTTGTTCTTTGAGAAGATAAACAAAATTGATAAGTCATTAGCCAGACTCATCAAGAAAAAAAGGGAGAAGACTCAAATCAATAAAATTAGAAATAAAAAATGAGATGTAACAACTGACACTGCAGAAATCAAAAGGATCATGAGAGATTACTATAAGCAACTCTAAGCCAATAAAATGGACAACCTGAAAGAAATGGACAAATTCTTAGAAAAGCACAACCTTCCAATACTGAAACAGGAAGAAATAGAAAATATAAATAGACCAATCAGAAGTAGTGAAACTGAGACTGTGATTAAAAATCTTCCAACAGACAAAAGCCCAGGACCAGCTGGCTATACAGGTGAATTCTATCAAACATTTAGAGAAGAGCTAACACCTATCCTTCTCAAACTCTTCCAAAATATAGCAGAGGGAGGAACACACTCAAACTCATTGTATGAGGCCACCATCACCCTGATACCAAAACCTGAAAGAGATGTCACAAACAAAGCAAACTACAGGCCAATATCACTGTTGAGCATAGAAGCAAAAATCCTCAACAAAATACTACCAAACAGAATCCGACAGCATGTTAAAAGGATCATACACCATGATCAAGTAGGGTTTGTCTCAGGAATGCAAGGGTTCTTCAATATATGCCAATCAATCAATGTAATACACCATATTAACAAATTGAAGAATAAAAACCATATGATCATGACAATAGATGCAGAAAAAGCTTTCAACAAAACTCAACATGCATTTATGGTAAAAACCCTCGAGAAAGTAGGCATAGAGGGAAGTTACCTCAACATAATAAGGGCCATATATGACAAACCCACAGCCAACATTGTTCTCAATGGTGGGAAACTGAAACTATTTCCACTAAGATCAGGAACAAGACGAGGTTGCCCACTCTCACCACTAGTATTCAACATAGTTTTGGAAGTTTTAGCCACAGCAATAAGAGAAGAAAAAGAAATAAAAGGAAACCAAATCGGAAAAGAAAAAGTAAAGCTGTCACTGTTTGCAGATGAAATGATACTATACATAGAGAATCCTAAAGACGCTACCAGAACACTACTACAGCTAATCAATGTATTTGGTAAAGTAGCAGGATACAAAATTAATGCACAGAAATCTCTTATATTCCTATACACTAATGATGAAAAATCTGAAAGACAAATTAAAGAAACACCCCAATTTACCATTGCAACAAAATGAATAAAATACTTAGGAATAAACCTACCTAAGGAGACAAAAGACCTGTGTGCAGAGAACTATAAGACACAGATGAAAGAAATTAAAGATGATACAAATAGATAGAGAGATGTACCATGTTCTTGGATTGGAAAAATCAACATTGTGAAAATGACTATACTACACAAAGCAATCTACAGATTCAGTGCAATCTTTATCAAACTACCAATGGCAGTTTTTCACAGAACTAGAACAAAAAATTTCACAGTTTGTATGGAAACACTAAAGACCTCGAGTAGCAAAAACAATCTTGAGAAAGAAAAATGGAGGTAGAGGGATCAGGCTCCTGGACTTCAGACTATACTACTACAAAGCTATGGTAATCAAGACAGTATGATCCCGACACAAAAATAGTAATATAGATCAATGGAACAAGATAGAAACCCAGAGATAAACCCATGTACCTATGGTCACCTTATTTTTGATAAAGGAGGCAAGAGTATACAATGGAGAAAAGACAGCTTCTTCAATAAGTGGTGCTGGGAAAACTGTACAGCTACATGTAAAAGAATGAAATTAGAACACTCCCTAACACCATACACAAAAATAAACTCAAAATGGATTAAAGACCTAAATATAAGGCCAGATACTACAAAACTCTTAGAGGAAAACATAGGCAGAACACTCTATGACATAAATCACAGCAAGATCCTTTTTGATCCACCTCCTAGAGAAATGGAAATAAAAACAAAAATAAACAAATGGGTCCTAAAGAAACTTAAAAGCTTTTGCACAGCAATGGAAACCATACACAAGACCAAAAGACAACCCTCAGAATGGGAGAAAATATTTGCAAATGAATCAACTGACAAAGGATCAATCTCCAAAATTTACAAGCAGCTCATGCAGCTCAATATCAAAACAAAAAACAAAAACAAACAAACAACCCAATCAAAAAATGGGCAGAAGACCTAAATAGACATTTCTCCAAAGATGATATACAGATAGCCAACAAACTCATGAAAGAATGCTCAACATCACTAATCATTAGAGAAATGCACATCAAAACTACAATGAGGTATCACCTCACACCAGTCAGAAGGGCCATCATCAAAAAATCTACAAACAATAAATGCTGGAGAGGGTGTGGAGAAAAGGGAACCCTCTTGCACTGTTGGTTGGAATGTAAATTGATACAGCCACTATGGATAACTCTATGGAGGTTCCTTAAAAAACTAAAAATAGAACTCCCATACAACCCAAGAATCCCACTACTGGGCATATACCCTGAGAAAGCTATAATTCAAAATGAGTCATGTACCACAATGTTCATTGCAACTCTATTTACAACAGCCAAGGCATGGAAGCAACCTAAGTGTCCATCAACAGATGAATGGATAAAGAAGATGTGGCACATATATACAATGGGATATTACTCAGCCATAAAAAGAAATGAAATTGAGTTATTTGTAGTGAGGTGGATGGACCTAGAGTCTGTCATATGGTGTGAAGTAAGTCAGAAAGAGAAAAACAAATATCATATGCTAACACATATATATGGAATCAAAAAAAAAAAATGGTTCTGAAGAACCTAGGGACGGGACAGGAATAAAGACGCAGATGTAAAGAATGGACTTGAGGACACTGGGAAGGGGAAGAGTAAGCTGGATGAAGTGAGAGAGTGGCATGGACTAATATATACTACCAAATATAAAATAGCTAGTGGGAAGCAGCCGCATAGCACAGGGAGATCAGCTCGATGCTTTGTGACCTCCTAGAGGGGTGGGATAGGGAGGGAGGGAGGGAGACACAAGAGGAAGAGGATATGGGAATATATGTATATGTATAGCTGATTTACTTTGTTATAAAGCAGAAACTAACACACCATTGTAAAGCAATTATATTCCAATAAAGATGTTTAAAAAAATAAAATGTAAGAAACTCTGAAGAAAAAAAAAGAAAATATTCTAAAATTCTATTATGGGGGTGGTTTTACAACTCTGAATATACTAAGAAAGAATGAACTGTACATTTTACATGGATGAATCTTATGTCATTTGAAATATATCTCAATAAAACTGTAAAAACAAGAATTAGAGACAGCAGAGCAATTGAACCACAGTGAGGAGAAAGAATGTAGATGGGAAAGATACTTTCCTGGGTAGCTGGTAAAGTGTTTGGCGGTAAAATAAACACACAATGGCCAAAAGCAAAAAACCACAACAAAAAAAGCCATTTAAAATTTTAGTACAGGATTTGGTACCATTTCTGGTACAGAAATACAGTCTTCCTACATTTGTAGAATAGCTGGCAGAAACAAACTAGTTAGAAATATTTCCATAGTTGACGCTTCGGCATTTTAAGTCTAGACATTTGACAGTTGCAGCAAAGAACATTATAGTTCTTTGAAATGAATGTATTAGCAAAGTAAGATTTTTCTGTGTCTGTATTCAGACCAGCTTAAGACCTAGACTATCGTGTACACAAAGACAATTGTTAGGAACTGAGAACCAAAACAAACAAACAAAAGATTTAGACAGGACTGGAGAGTCACTTTCTTTGAGTCATAGTTGAATAAGTTGTTTAGTATTATAGTGAAGTTAAATGAAACATATTTTTAAAAACTTACACATTTCCTAACACAGAGTCAAGTAATGTAAAATGTTAACAGAGACATATATTTATTGTTGTTATTGAACTAGCTAGCCTTTGTACCAGAACTTAAAATTTTTAATACATGTGTAAACTGTTTAGTAATTGTGCACAATGCATTCTAAATTACAGATTTAACCTTTTGTTAAGGATAAAAATCTCAAGCATGTGGCCCCTTGGTGAAAATTACAGTCAAAATTCAGGTTTTTTTTTGTTTTTTTTTTTTCTAATAGGAAGAGCAGACAAGCTATAATCTGGACATAATGGTGCCATAGCAAGGCTCCATATTTTCTGACTAAGGGTGTCACATTATACAAGTACACTTTATATCACCTGGCACTTTCAAATAAATTCCACCTTAGCTACTAAAAAAGCAATAAAGCTTTGATAGTTATAATGAATTCTTGAATCCTGAGTGAGTTACTGAATGGGTACAGGCATTTCAATTACCTTTTTCTTGCAAGATGGTGCAGAGAGAGCCCTCACTCACTAAGTATGAATTATATTCTAAGCACTTACAAATTATTTTTCTATTTTAGTGTCAGAAGGATATATTTCCAAGCCAATATTTTACTAAAGCTTTTGCCTTTTTATTTAAATGTCATTGCAATTTAAAATATACCTTTAATAAAATATTCCTAAAATATACCTTTAATTATAAACTAATTACAATTAGCAACTGATACACAAAATATTTTCATAAAAAGTGTATGCTTAAGAAGGGGTTGTATTCAAAGAATGTCTACAATAAATCATCTAGAGAGAACTGTTTTATGTCCCTACTGATCACTGACTTCTTGCTATTACTAAAAATAATTTCCTGGTAATAATAACTTTGAGGATAATACTGCCCTTTTCTCTATCCCTCCATACTCTGAGTTACCAGGAGAAATACTTGGTTTTAATAATAACCCCTTATCTTAAGAAGTAAGGATTGCACAGGTAAGATAACTATGTAGCATGGGCACATAGGCTGGATTCAGGTACAGTTTTGGAAATCATCACCTAAGCAAAAATCTCTTTCCAGGTTCTTTGTCATTTTTCATCTTGGTCTATGAATAATTCACAACTCTATTTCTTCATGTATTCATATTTATTCAATGTATTCAACAAATATTTATTAAGTCCACAGGATGTGTCAAACTCTGTAATGACAGAAACCAAAGAGATATGTTTGTAGCCTTACAAAGCTTAAAGTATAGTGATACAGTCATATATTTATGCAATTGTTAAAATTTTAATCAGTAATATGAGAAATAGCCACAGAATATCATGGGAGAATATAAATGGTGTTTTCCTAGAACCAGAATAGTAGCAGCAGTGAGATTAGAGAGAAGTAGACAGAGAAGAGATTTGAGATATAGTTAGAAAATAGAACTGACAAAAGTTGAATACACATTTTTAAAATGGACACGGAGCAGGAGGGAGAAACATAGGGAGTTGTCATTAGGAGAACACAGGCTGAGGAGAAAATATGGTGGCAAATGTTATAACTCCACATTTGTACCTGCTGTGTCTGAGATACCTGAGGTGTGTCTGGGGTGGGTATTCAGAATTGAGATAACTGGAAGATCTCTGTGTATTCAGAACTGAAGAATACAAAATATTCTGGACTGCAGATAGAATTTTGAAGCTGCCATTATGGAAATGGGAACCATGAGAGTGGATGACTTCACTCAAGGAGAGTGTACAGAATGAGATAATCTCAGAAAAAAGGCAAAATTCTTGAGTGCAGAGTAAAGGAGGCTTCACAGGAGATTGGAGATGCACTAAGAGACACTGGCTTCCTGGAAGTCCAGAAAATAGTGTGCTCTAGGAAGAGAAGACTGTCACTCTTCTCAAATGTCAATGAAAGGAAAATGAGATAGGGAGTGAGTTCTGTCCATTAGAAATGATAATGGGGAAAATATTGCTGACATAGGGAAAGGTTGTTTCAGTAAAGTGATGAAAGTAGAAGTAGGGTTGCTCTAGATTGCAAAATAGGTTATAACAACCAGATTGATTTTTTTAATTTAAAGACACATATTAATCTTTTTTCTTCTTAAAAATTTGGTAGATTTCCATTACACATGAAATAAAATATTCTCTCTTTATTACGGCCTCCCCAAACTCATCCTAAAATACTGTCTTGTACTTAGAGTGCTTCTCACTGATCTCTTAGCATCTCTATAAAACAAGAAACTCTTTACTATGTTAGGTCTTTAATATTGCTTTTTCCTCTTTGAAAGAAAAGGTTTTCATATTTCTGTTTTAGAGGGTTTATCTCCTTATTGATTTAAACAGCTCTTTATACCTAATATATATTAATTATATATCTGTAATAAATGTTCCAAGGATTTTTCTACTGTTTACATTAAATTCTCAAAATGCAAACATATTCCTAAACCTTTCAGCCACCAATAGAAAAATGAGAAAAAAAATATCCTCCCAATCCACAAAAGCTCATTTGCTAAGGGCAAAGTATTGTCTTTTAAATATATAAATGATATCTTAAAAAAAGTCAGCTTAAAACTTCCCAGTGGGTTTCCACCATAGTTGGAAGAAAATCCTGCAGGGTACAAGGGCCTGATAATCTAGCCCCTCCCTAACTCTCCCAACTCACCTGTACCAGGCTTCCTCTCGTTTGCTCCACTCCAGCCACATTGACCTTCTCTCAGTTCCAAAAATACCTCAAGCTTATTTCTGTTTTTGTCTTTTTGAACTTAATGTTCCCTACTAACTTCTTCTTAGTCATTCCCATCTCAGCTCAAAAGACACGTCTTCAACTGCTACCCTGTTTATTTTTCTTAGAGTTTTTATTCCACTATTCTAATTATCTCTTGGTTGTTGGTCTCCCCACCAGAATGAAGTTCCATAAGGGCAGGGGCTTTGTTTTATTTACTGTTATAGTCAGAGTACATTGCACAGTGCTGGTGTTTACAAATTTTTTATTGAATAAATGAATTAATGGATGAATGAGAGCAGTGCCCGAGGGGGTTGTGGATGAAGGACTTTTGTTGGTTTGTATTTTTTTGTAAAATATGAGAGGTTTGCATTTTCAGTGCTGTTGGGAAGCAGCCTATATATATGAGGATAGGCTGAATATATAAAAGAGAGAAAGGAAAATTGACGGAATAAAATCCAGGGAAGATTTAAAACACAACACTATTCTCTACAGTAACCTACACTTTCTATTTCATATAAGCTACTCATACTTACTTTAAGATGATAATTTTTCAAGCCCTGTGGTAACAATTTCAAGACAACAATTGTGTTTTTGAAATATACTATTCTTGGGAGGAAAAGAACTCAAGAAAAACCAGTGCTTGAAAATGAGGTCAATAAGGAAGACAATTTCAGAATCCTTCACTCTCACTAATATACGCCATTCAGCATGAGGCAAATGGGATTAAGGCAATACCACAGGAACTCCAGAGAAAATTATTCCTCCAATTTAAAAGAGCTAAAAGACGTAGGTATATTTCTTACTTTGACTTTCTGTACCTCTCACATCAGAACATTTTCAACAGCCTCTTGACTATTCTATAGCTAAACTGTATTTCTTAAAAATCGCAAAATGACCCCAAGATTTCTTCAAGAAGCATTTATCTCTCACCCTACTTCATTAACTGTGCTAAGCATTGACAAGGGGTAGTAAAAAACATGAATTATATACATATATATGTGCTATTATATACAAATCCCCTATACCATGATTGTTATATCAAAAACAAAGATGCAATGGAATGGGAGGATGTATAGGAGAGTTGATTTTCATCTAAAATAAAAGTTGAATCAGTAACAAATTGATCTCCACCCTTCACTGCCTAAAACACGTCATTGATTCACCAGGATTGATCTAGAGTGCCCCCCCAAGGCTCTTCTTAGCCTGGCTCTTTTCTTTCTCAGCTTTATCCACCCCGCCTCCCAGCATGCATCTTATGTACTAGGTAGGCATGGTACACTGCTTACCTTGTTTGAAATAAGCCATGCATTCATGTCTCTGAAACTTTTCACATATGTTCTTGTTTCTTGAAATGCTAGTATGTCTTTTTTTTTTTTTTGTAATACATGTGACCATCTCCTATGTATTCCTAGAGTAATATCTCTACCTTCACCCTCACCCAACACTTTAGCAGGCCTTCCCCTCAGTGATTACTATAGCATACTGAACTGATCACATTTCAGTTTAATTGTTGGTAGACTTCCTTGGAGAGGCACTGTACTATGGTGGATTTTTGAGAAAAACAGACAATTATGAAATGTAATTCCTCTAACTATTAGATGTGAATTTTTGAGCAAATTATATACACTATCTCAGCCTTCATTTCTTCATCTGGATAATGGGATTAATTATCATGAAATCATTAATTTGATGCAATAATTTGTCTCAGAACATGTGATATAGTAAGGCATTTAATAAGAACGCAGCATGTATTTGTCCCTGTTCCTTTATTTCCCATTGATATGCAAGCTCGTAGAGAACAGTGACTCTGCCTTATGTGTCTCTGTTTTCCAACACTTGACATAGCACTGGAACATCACAGTTCTCAATAAAATTTATTGGCTAGTGAATTAATTGCGATTGCTACAACCATGTGGTGAGGCATAGAAATTTGGGGGATATTGTCATAACAGGCTGCAAAATATATTTAATTCATTACACAGAGACACGGTAACTCAAAGTACGGATTTTATGTTTATTCTCACTAACTACTTGTAAATACTTTTTCTTAACATTCATTCTAAAGACTGATGTGCTTTTTTTTTTCCTGAAGAACCCTTGAACACGATTATATAGCATATTATCAGAAAAGATAAATGTCTTAATTTTAGAGCTAGTATCTTTCTTCTAATGAGTGTGCTGTAAACATAGAAAGTTAGCAAAAATAATTATATATGTAATTTTAGAACTAAGTGGTTTTTGGTAGTGTCTCTGAGAAGTATATCTTTTGCCAATTTTACAGACTACTTGAAGTAGTATTGTCAAAGCAGCAATGTGTAAAGGAAAGCAAACCAAGGAAAAAACAATGCAGCCTATTTCTTAGTCAAGATTTAGATCATCTGGATTCCAGATGCAGATTGGCTGCATTCTTGTTCTGTGACTTCAAGCAGGTCCCTAAAACTCTCCTTAACTCATTATCCTCAACAACATAATGGGACTAACAACTTTACTTTTGGTTTTCACATGTCTTATTATTAAGCCCAAATGTGATAATGAAAGTAAATGCAGTTTGAATCTTTCAAAAAGTATGCAACTTTAAAGGCCTCTAAATGCTAATAAAAGTGTAGCAACTACACTTAGAGAGGTACTAGTGTACTTGTTTACAGTGATGTTTACTAACAATGAAAGCAGGTTAGAAAATACTTTATCATTGGCTGCTTTGGTTACACTTGATTTCTTAAGGTGTATTTTTGATAAGGCTTAAGAATACAGTTTTTTTTTTAAGTGTTTGTCAACCCATGATAAGTGACTCTATGTTAAATGTGAGATTAATAAGAAAGGAATATACTTAAAAAGAGACTGTCATTCAGCAGATGAGGGATTGGTGTGCAATTTTAAATGATGAGTAGTTCTTGCGTCATTGCCTCTGATATTCGTGTGTGTATGTGTGGTGTGTGTGGAGTGCATTTATTCATTCCAACAAATGAACAGTCAGTTAATGCACATGTGCAGTGTAACATAATAAAAGGCCCCTTCATACTTTGTAGGCAGTGATGGAACTAAAGCTATCTGTGAGAAAGAAAACCATAGAAATACTTCTTTTTCTCATGCCGGTCTTTATTCACACGAAACAATAATTGAACCCATAAAGACCCACACAAATTATGCACTATTTTACAGTATAGATAGATATATTTTTAATTCTCATTGTAAAACAGTGTCATTATTATTTTCTATCACCAATATTCATTTTATTTTGCCATTTTTTTTTTTTTTACCAGTCTCTGGACTTACTATTTTTCATCAAATTTCAGTTCTTCCATCTCGGTTCATTGTCTTATTTTCTTTCTGCCTAAAATATATTCCTTGGATTTTTTTTTTTTTTCAGAGTCTGTTTTTGGTAAACTTTCTCTGTTTTTTTTTATCTGAAATTGTCTTTATTACTCTTTTCCTCTTAATAGTTTTACTGGGTACAGAATTCTTCATTAACAGGTATTTTCTCTCACCATAGTGAAGGTATTATTCCATTTTCTTCAGGCTTCCATTGTGACTGTTGAAATCAACATTTAGTCTAATTATCATAACTATGTAAGCAATCAATCTAATTATTATCCCTACACAAGTAATCTGTTGATTGTAGTTGATGTTTATATCCTTCCCTTGTTTTTTTTGGTATACAGTAGTTTCAATGTATTTCTAGTAGTTTACATAGTAGACATTCCCATGGTGTAAATAATATAATTTTATCTCTTCCTTTCCATATTAATTTTCTGATTTTTTTATCTTTTCTCATTGTATTTGACAAGGACATTAGATATGTAGTTACTCATATACAAATTATGTTAACTTTTCTGGACATAGAGTCATGAAAAATTTCAAACAAACAAACACACAAAAAAAAACATACGGTAAGTCCCATCTACCTTTCAGTCTCCCCCAATGGTGTCTTATGTTTGCCTGAAAAAATTTCCTGATGACCTAAAAGTTTTACATTCTAGTTTTTTTTTTTTTTTTGGTTGTTATAAATTGATTTTGTGTATATAGCTAATTTTATCTTTTCCTAACACATTCTAAAGTTATTCACCATCTCGTCTTTTATGAACAAAATAATAACCTTTGAATATATGACCATTTCCAAAATCCCTCCCCCATTTTCTATATTACAATCTAAACTTTTTGTTTCAATTTTAAAACATGCATATATACACATAAGTGTTAATTAGCTCTACTAACTTATTTGAGTCATTTTTCTATGTGCCTTATCACTTCTTATTTCCTTCTCCTTACCTGATATTTTATTTTCCCTACATGTAAAGTACCCACTTTTTAAATTATTGCAGTGAGAATGTATGAGTGGTTATTTTCTTAGTTTTTGTACAATTGAAAAATTATTAACTTTATTCTCACTATTAAATAGTAATTCATCTATATGGAGAATTCTTTGTTGACAGTTATTTCCCCTTAGCACTTTGAAGATAAGATTTCATTATCTTTTGGCATCTATTACTGCTGAATAGAAACCTTTAAAAGGCTATTTTTTTTTACTTTTAAGTGAAATATAAGGGATATTTCTGTAAACTCATTATTCTGAAGTTTTATTGTGATGTACAAAAGCATAAGATTCCTTCTTTCATACCTTTCTTTCTTGCTTGCTTCTTCCCTGTCTTTTATATAGTTCATTTATTGTTTTGTTTGCATTCAGTTTAAACACTGTGTCTTTCTGCAATTATGGGAAATTCACAACCATTATTTCATTAAATATTTATTCTGTACTTTTCTCTAAATTTTCTAACTTGGAGATATCTGAGTTTAAGGTTGTGCTTTTCAACTAATTCTTTATGTCTCATCAGTTATCTTTAAAATATTCTGTTCATTTCTCTATGCTCTACTTAAGGAGATTTCTATAGCACCATCTACCAGTTTCCTAACTCTCTTCTCTAATGTGTTCACTTCAGCATTTATTTCAACTATTGAGTTTATAAATTTGTGACCATAATTTGCTTTTTCATGATTTATAATTGATTATTTTTGTTTCATAGATGCCTCTTTTATATGAATGCTATTTTAATTGAGTAAAACACACTTTTATTCTTACTGACATAATTTTCATAGTATAAAATGCACAGATCTTAAGAACTACTATTTGGGGTGTTTTGACAAATACATACACTAAAATTCATACACACGCCTACCATGATTCAGAATATTTCCACTATCCCAGACAGTTTTCTCATTCCTGATCCCACAGAGCTAACCAATGCTTTGATTTGTATCATGGAATTTTGCCTGTTCTATAACTTCATGTAAATAGAGTTATTTATGTCCAACATATTTCACTTAGAATACTGTATTTGAGACCCCTTCATTTTTACATGTATCATAAATTTGTTCCTTTTTATTGTTGAGTAGCTGTCTAATGTATTAATATCATGCATCGTACAAATATATTTTTAATCCACTCTCACATTGATGGACATTTAACTTATTTCAAGGTTTGAGATATTGGGGTGTAATTATCCATGAATCACTCTCCTTTTCATATACCTAGTCATTAATGGTCAATTTATTTTGAACTTTCAAAAATGTTTGTATAATTAAACAGCCATTGGAGAAAAGAGACATTGATTTCCTCTGGAACAGATTCATTTACTTTCCAGAGTAACATATATAGAGATATCTCGTTTTTTCCTTGGAGCAGGTTTGCTTACATTGAAGGATAATGAAGATAATGTATTTTCCAGAGAGGAAGGTGGACACGTTTGCTAGCAGCCTCTATATAAGATCAGGGACTCCTAATCTCAAGGGATTTCCCTTGTAATACATTCCATTGCATGTGTAGGCAACATCTGGCCCCATCACCATGTCACCCTGTGGGAACTGATGCTCAAACATGTGCCAAGATATTATTCTGACAAATGCTGTTACTATAAGTAATGAGCTATCCTTTGTCTCTAATCAAGGGACCTCATGTCTTCTTTCCAGTACCAATGAAACTGTAGAAGACTAATTATTTAGCTAACAGATAGGGGAAAATCCAAAACCCTTCACAGTTCTGGATTGACAAGTTAGCATTGACTTTTATGCATAAAGCTAGTACAAACATTCTTGTATTCTTGTCTTTTTGTAAATATGTTTTTATTTCTCTTAGGCAAATATCTATGTTTAACTTTATTTAAAATCTATCAATTCCCAGAGTTGTTACATAATTTTATATTTTCATAAACAAACTCTGAGTGTTCCTTTTACTTCTCACGTTAATCCACATGTGGTGTTTTCAGTCTTTTTAATTTTAGCAGTTCAAGGAGGTGTATGGTGATACTGTATTTTGCTTTTTAAAAACCTATTTTTCTTTTTAATTCATCTGTATTTGTTACAACTTTTAAAGCAGAATGTGACTTGAGCACTACGTCTCCATTTGCACTTGCTCCGAGTCACTTTTCAAATGGCTTTAAAACATGCCTCGATAGGCTTATAATTTTGCTACTCTCAACACTATTTCTGTTTGGAAAACAAGCCCTATGTATGGACAGTGACTCCCATCAAGTTGGTTCAGTTGAACAGACTAATTTCTAGAGTCCTGGCACATGCAGTCAATAACTACAGGCGATGGAAGGTTTAAAAAGTAAATCCCAGAGGATGAAAGTTGCTTTAACAAGTATTTTTCTTTTAAACATCAAGGTATATACTTCAGAACACTTCAGTGACAGAAGATTTGTTCTACTAAAAAATCTGCTTGATAGCTAAACACTTCAGACCATGAAGTTAACATAGGTTACATACACCTTACAACGAACACTACTTCCATCTGTTAAAGTAAGCCAACATGAAACTAGAAAAGAAAAACTAGCTCTGCTTTTAGTGCCGAAAGTATCACAGTATCACACTTAGTAGAAAGAAATCTTATCTTCCCCTTAAGTAGTTGTCATACCATACAGGTTTTTAAATGTTTACAAAAATAAAGAGATACTTGAAAACATATTATGAGAGGGAATGAAGGTAGAGTGTTGAACATGCAGCCACGTAATCCTCAGGCAGAGCTCAGTCTGCTTCTTCCATGCAGGACGTGTCATCATCTCCTTTGAGATGCGGCATCTCCTCAGTTACAGCAGCACTGCTGTCGTCAGCAGTGGGGTCATCTTCATCAATACCAAGACCAAGTTTGATCATCCTATAGATCCTGTTAGCATGTGTCTGGGGATCCTCCAGACTGAAGCCGGAAGACAGGAGAGCCGTTTCGTACAGCAGGATCACCAGATCCTTCACAGACTTGTCATTCTTGTCAGCCTCTTTGAAATAATTGGAACTTTAAAGAAAATTTTCTTAAATAACACAAAGAGCTATTACATATCCTTCAACTATGTTTCCCAATTATAAAATTTTAGCACATGTTTCCCCTCTTTCTCACTCTATCTCTTTCAAATGTCTGATTTGTTTGAGACTAAATTGCAGACATGATGTCCCAGTTGTCCTAAACACCTGTCTCTTTAAAACAAGAATATTCCCCTACTTTACCAGAGTAAAATATAAGAAGCAAGAAATTAACATTGATACATTATCCCCAATCCAGACATTTATTCAAATCTTGCACTTCCCCAGTAATTTTCTCTGTAGATCCAAGATCCAATCCAAGATCACACATATTTAGTTGTTATGTATCTTCACCTCTTTTTACGTATTCTGAAATTGTTCCTAAGTCTTTTCTCATCTTTCATAATCTTAATATTTTGCAGTAAAAAGGAAATTGCTTTGCAGATTGTTTATCAACTTCAGTTTGCCTGATGTTTCCTCACAAGTTTTATATTTTCAGGAGAAATACCAAAAAGTTATGTTGAGTTATTCTCAGTGAATTCCCAACAGGAAACATATAACGTCAATTTGTCCCATTGCCAGTAATGTTAACTTTTAGCAATTGCTTAAAATGGTGTCATTTCTGTCAGGTTTTTCTAATGAAATTTAATAATATTTTAACGTATTAATAAATGACTATTAATAAGTCTTAATTAATAGCTTATTAATAAGTATAATTTTATTTATACAATTCATAAGTACTTTGTAGGAAGAGACTTTGCAGTTTTTAAAATATTCCGTCCCCTATCAAACTTTCAGCCATCAGTTTTAACATCTGTTAAAGATTCTTGCTTGAATCAATCATTCTTTTAATGGTCACTAAATAATATTTTACTTAATTCCATCATTCCTTTTCCATTTATGAGATAGTACACTGCTATAATACAGAGCTTTCCCTTCTCCTTGATTAACTGATTGATTCATTTATTCATTCATTAATTTATATAAATGAGGATTGATGGATTTCCCTGTTTTCAGCCCTGGACTAAGCTATTTCTCCAAGAGGTACTGATTGATTTTTGATTTTAGAGGAAATAGTATCTCAAAATGACAAAAATCTACATAGTGATAGAGATTTATGATTGTTTTTGGAACCTCTCTACGGAGAAAGCTAGGAAAAATATGTACATGTCTCTCTCTCTCTCTCTCTCTCTCTCTCTCACGCACACACACATACCCCTATTTCTACAGCCATCTATCTACATACAGTAAAAACCTCACATTTTCACTAGTATTTTCAATCCCAATTCAACATTTTATTCTAGCTTTTCTCTTTTTTTACTTGAAATTTCCAATATTAAGAAAGCTGCTCCCCCACACCTTGTCTTCAATATATTTACTTATTTGAGAGTTCCTCGTATATATATAGTTAAACTCCTGGTTATGTGGACCATTTCTTCAGCTCAACAAAACTAACTCTGGACATCCCAGCATATTATTTGGCTCCAACCAAAAGTATTTTGAAATAAAAAGAGAAGAATGAAGGAGCCTATGATCTAGTTTATCTTTTGAAGATATCTATTGTTTCCATTTTCTGTTAAGTAAATTCTCTGAATAATGTGTGTGTACATGCACACATGTGTGATGGCTAGAATTCACCAAGCTAGCTTTCCTTATGTGCCATGAAATTTTAATCTCCATACTTATCTACAGTGGTAATTTTACTTTTATTTTTATTTTTGTTACTTTACTTATTTTTCTCTTTTCCTGCTCATAATTTTTTAACAATTTTGTGTTTGATTCATCATTTTTTTAGAATAAAAAGACAAATATTTTTCAAGAAAAATAAAGCATAGCCACTCCAAAAATAAAGGTTTGTAAAACAAAATTTGCTTCACAATTAATAAAAATATGTTATGAAGTGATAGTAATTAAAATGTTAAATTGATATAAGTATCGCCTACACTGTAATTCAAATATTTGCTATGAAATATTTTAGTAGTTTTTGTTGTATACATTTATTAATTTTTACAATTATTTCTGGTTCTGTAAGTTATTTAAAAGTTATATACATATATATAAAATCATAATTTTGTAAAAGCTGTTTTATTTCTTTAAACACAGGAAACATACATATGTTATTGTCTGAATATGATAATTCCATTATTTGAAATTTTGTGTGTGCTTGGCTTTGTACCAACAAACTCTTCTTTATTGATAATAATGTTTCCCAAGTGCTTCAATCTTTTCTTTCCTTTTTTTCCCCTATATTCATAGTCATTGTTCCCAATGTGTATTCATAATGCTAAGGTAGCTTTCTCAAGAGCTGATCCAAGCTTCAGTACATTCTGAACCTCAAATGGCCAACCTCTCCATCCTGGGCACGAGTCTCTGGCAACGAGCCTGATCACCTTTAGAGAACTCTCTTCCTCAATTAAGAGTTTCCTTATGGGAAAACTTGGTGTTCTTTCCATTAGTTGATCTCAGAAGTACATGTTGATTCCTAACAGAGGCTCTAACAATATTACACCTCAAAAATTCTATGTAAACTTGCTTATATACTCCATTGTCCAGTCAAAAAATATCCTGTTGTATTCTACAAGGACAATTGGTATCCTTCCATTTATAACACTAAGAAAGCCTATTAAGTGATTCTTTCCTAAGGTACAGATATGTACCAAATTACTCTGATGTCTCCATTTCTGGATAGGGATATGCATAGCACATTTTCAGTGATACCCACTCTCAGAAAGAAAGATGGGAAAGAGACAAATTAATACCAAGTTCTGACTCACTGAACCCTCACTTCTATAGAAGGGTTTCTACAGAATAAATCCACAGATGTTAACTTAAAAAAAAGACAAAACAACTCCACATGAAAGAGGGAGAGAGAGAACTAAATTTCTTGCCCCCTTTCCAATAAATGCTCCACTACCTCACATTTTGTCCCAAATGTGCACATGACCCAACCCCACACAAATTCTTTCCTATATTTGAGCGATAGAATGGGTGCCAGGAAAGCCTTTAGCTGTTTTCAGCCAAGAAAATGAAAAAGAAGCAACAATAAAAAAGTTAAGGTTCATCTAATCTTGTAAAAGAGATGGTCTTTTTAATATAAAAGCAAGAATAAACTTCAAAGAAAAAATTAGAATATTTGATTACATAAAATTCAAAACTCTGTATATCAATAATGCAAAAAGGTAATAAAAATGATAAACTATTTCCAGATTAACAATGAGTTTACAACCTTGATATATAAAGACTTTGATAAAATTGGAATTAAAAAATAAAGATTGCAAAAGAAAGCAGGCAATTGACATATCATACCTGGTAAGCTTATCGAGAATGTTCAACCCTATTACTAATAAGTGCAGTTAAAACTCACTGGTAATTCATGTAATGCAAAAATTTGTATACATAATTCAATAATATAATAAGTTCATTATAACAATTATCAATTATGGAGTACTTATGGAGCTCATACTTTTATCTCTTAAATGAGATTATTTACATAAACAAATCAACGGTTTCCATGCATCAACATTATGAGGTAAGTATATTTCCCTATTTAAAGAAGAAATGATACCTAGAATTTTCCAAGTCTTCCCAACTCCAAATCTGGTTAATTTCAGAGTCTAGCAATAACCACTAAACTTCTTATAAGCATTTACTCTTTTTTGACTAATTAGAATATGAGCACTTTTAAAAATATTTATTTAATTAATTTATTTATTTAATTTGTTTTTTTGGCTGTGTCAGGTCTTAGTTGCAGCACTGGGGATCTTTGTTGAAGCATGCGGGATCTTTTGTTGTGGTGCACGGGCTTTTTTCTAGTTGTGACATGCGCACACACGGGCTCCAGAGCGCTTGGGCTCTGTAGTTTGCGACACGTGGCATGTGAGATCTTAGTTCCCGGACCAGGGATCAAGCCTGCATCCCCTGCATTGGAAGGCGGATTCTTTACCACTGGACCAGCAGGGAAGTCCCCAGAAAATGAGCACGTTTTTAATGACGTTGTGTGTTAGCTAGTGCAATAAAATAAGCTCTGTCATTAATTCTTCGTGGATTTATGCATTGATACACTTCTAGAAACAATGATCAAATCTACATTAAGAGCCATAAGATATGCTAAGAATTAGAATATACTTAGAATTATGCTAAGAGAAATAAGTCCAGAAATCTATCCTAAGATAAAATCTGATATGCAGATGAAGATTTTTGCGGAAGTATGTATATAACAGTACTATTAACAATGTTGAAAAGTTGGAAACAGACTAACAATATGGGAGTAGGTAAATAAATGATCAGATGTCTTGAAAATGAGATACTTTGCAAGTGCTACAAACCATACCTCACGAATACATAATAGTATGTAAATACCTGCCCTCCAGCTAATATTAAGTCAAATTATTTAAAAACAGCTGGTAAAAATTAGGGCAAACTGTACTATGCCCAGTTTTGCAGCATCCTGTTTGCAGAAATGAAAATGTTAGGAAAAGGCTGAAAGAGTGAGGGGGTGGCTCTATAAGCAAAACGTTCCAACTAGAGTCCAGTTTCCATAATCATTAAAGGAAAATTCCAGGAGAAAATGTGATACTGGTACAAAATCTATTGTCTTTATATGTGGAAACATTTGGCTGTATTTTGTTAAGTGCTTTATGTTGCATTTATGGTTCATAATTATTGTACTTGCATTGTATTTGCACTTTTATATGTGTTAAAATACACATATACACACACATATAAAAATAAGCCAGATGTTATTGGTAGTTATTACTGGATGATAACATTATGGATTATTTTTATATTCTTTGTTACATTCTTCTGTATTTTCCAAAATTTTATTATGATTATGAATTACTTTTGCATTAAGAATAAAGGGAACATCATTTTAAATAGTTACACCACCTAATGCAAATGACTATTTTGTGGGTTAAATAAAGTGGTACACGTAAGTAATCTAGCAAAGAACTTACTGTGTAACAGATCCTCAATAAGTAAATTAATTTTAGTAAATTAATTCTGAGATTAGGAAATGTATTCCTTTAAGATAACTTATGTGCAGCTGTTAGCTCTGAAACTAGCTACTGGATATCAAAAATTAGAATTTACAGACTCCTTTATAATTGTTACTCCTTTGCCATCGCATATCTCGTACTCCAGGGAGAGAGCAAGGATGAAGAGACCAAGATTAAACCCATAGAAAAATACTATTCCACTGCTTTATAATTGTTTAATGTTTCAGATACAAGGGTTCTCAAGAGAGGTGGAAGGGAGGAATAACCTTTACTCGTGTAGTGTTCTCAAACTGACTAGTTCACATGTTTCCATAGGGTATATCAGAAAGGATGGTGGGGAAGGTAAAAGTGAGACTAGACAAGGTTCTTCAGGTCATTATAACATACCTCTCCTTCTCCTTAATATCCTCTCTAAGAGTTCTATTTATTATTCCCCTTCTAAAAGTCCATATTTTAGCTTTACAGAAATCTTTTCTATAGAAGTTTGAGTGAATGGGATGAATTGTAGTTTATTTACCAAGTTGATCAGTACCACAAATCTGATAGCACTAGAGCAAAGTCTATTTCATGTAGCTCACTCAGTGATAGTTAACTTTTTTAAAAAAGAGAATATTTTGTTTCTTTTTGACTTCTTGGTGTTACGCTTAGGAGAGAGACAAGCACTGAATTAGGAAAGGGTCTTACAATATTATATTTGTGATTCCTCACTCTTGCTTAATGCCTGAAAGGCTTTTCAGATGCAGACCATTAAGAGTGATAGTGTTACTCTTTCTCAGCCTGGTGCAAACATGCAGAGCTGGTGCAAAATAGTTCAGCTCTCTGATCATGGTCATTTTACGGTTCACCTACAGCCAGCCTTTTATGGGCATCTTCTTCCTGCTCCTTCTCTTTCATCTTCCTAGTCCTGTCACCTATTCTTATGGTTCTTCCTGGGTTTCTTGAAGTCCTACTGACTAAATAGACAATAGTCAGTCCTTACTGTGTAATTTTAAGGAAGCATCTTTCAGATTTTTCAGACCATAATCTATAAGACTAACAAAGCCTACCATGTGCCCCACCTACCAACCTCCACTAATATTTACTGAATGTTAAATACACCTAATGAGCCATTATGGCTGACAAATTCCTTACTTTTTCTTTCCAAAGACCATCTCCCTTTACTTCAACCAAGACTGAGAAGAAGAAAGAAAAGGATTAAGTGGATATAATACCCCATCCTGCCACACAAATAACAATAGAGCAAACCAAATACCCATCCTACAATCCAAAACAAGAGCTCCATGTTCAACTATTGTTTCTCTGTAATTTATTAGAAAGCTCACAGTATGGGATTGTTCCAGGTTACAGCATGGTTATTTCTTTATGAAATAATTATTCTATAAATCAGTTATCAATTTTTCTAGTAGAGCAGCTATACATGACATATAGCAAGTAAATTCAATGAAAAAAAAAAAGTCCTCTCTAACAAGGCAGTGAGACCCTATGACTTCCTATAGATGGCTTTCAAATTTAGTCTTACCATTAATTCTGTGTTGCTACAATTTCTGCTTCTCAACTTGAAGATTGACATTGACTTGTAATTAAGCCTGTCTGGGCTTGCAGGCTGGGGAACTTAAGGGACTCTTCTGGTTCTAATTGTCACTGTTGTGAAGAGAGATGGCATTGGCTTAATGAGAACTATGAGGTACAAAACCACAATCAGGTCTTTTCCTATGGTTGGTGAACCATAATGTGTGTGCCAACAGGAACATAAAAGAGCTTTGAGGCTACCAGTGGAGAGGTAGTAGAAACTAATCTAAAGTGCCTCGTGAATGCATGGTTAGCCGTGAGAAAACATTTCTGTAGGGCACTGGGGAGAGAATGAGAGAATATTAATCAGCTAGGATGCGTAGTATGAGAACCCAATCACATAGTTTACTTGTTTAAATACACCTACAATCAAAAAAGATAAAGGCACCCAGCACTTATAAACATCGTTGTCCAGTCAAGAGTTGGAAAACAGCTGCTGTTACAATCCAGACAGAAGAGAGTATTCAAAAGAGAGAATGGCAGTTTTAATTGCTGGAAACCCTAAGGGCAAGCTATCCTCAGCAAAATGAATTAGATGCTGTGGGACAAAAAGAGCAGCTTCTGCATGGATAGGCCATCTGTACTACATTGATCTTGCCAAGAAACAAGAAAATTTGCAATTGACATTGCCAAAGAGGTACCAGGACCTTGACCCCTCCACAGTCTTCCAGGCCATCTTGGGTGAGACAGCTTCCAGGCCAGTCTGGCAGCCAAAGCAAGCAAAATCAGTGGATCTCAATCACTCAGCCCTAAGTGCACTCTTGAACAGGTCTGCCTCCAAGCAACTTCACCTAAGGGAAGAAGATAGCCATATTTTGGATGGGATGAATGCTACTTTGAGATCTCTCCCTCCCAAAGTGCTTACTTGACTTGAATGATGTCTTAGTTTTCTATTGCTAATGTAAAAAGTATCATCACAAATTTAGTGGCTAAAACAACACACATTTGTTATAGTTCTGGAGGTCAGAAGTCTGACATGGATTTTATGTGCTAAATTCGAGATGACCGCGGAGCTGTGTTCCTTTCTGAGGCTCTAGGGGAATGCACTTTCTTGCCTTTTCCAGCTGCTAGAGGCTTTCTGAAGTCCTTGCCTCCTAGCCCCTTCCTCCACCTTCAAAGTGCATCACTCCTACTTGTCCTCCCATTGTTACCATCTCTCTGTGACCCTCCTGCCTTCTCTTGTAAGGTTCCTTCTGATTACATTGGACCATCTAGATTATCCAGAATGATCTTCCCGTCTCAAGATCCTTAAGTCATTTTGCCATAAGGTAACATATTCACAGTTTCCGGTAATTAGGATGAGGAAACCTTTGGCAGAGGGATGGGAGCAGACATTCTGTCTACCACAAACTATATGTTAAATAGTCTTATGTATGTATATCGCTACAGAGAAGGGAGGAATTCAGTTTCAAGGACATCAAAAAAGACAGGAGATAAAGAAGAGACAAAAAGAAAAACTGAAAAGGACTCGACATACCTCTAATAATGATGATCACAAAATACATTTAGGTGTCCTTTAGATATGAAAGGGATGCTGCCAAACAATTGTGAATGGCATACATACTTTAAACCCACCTTCATCTGTGGAATCAGGTAGACATGTGTGTCAGCTGCAGCTTTTCAGCAGGTCCTTCTTCTGATAGGAATGATCTGCAACCATGCACAGAACATGGCTCCCTGGCTGAAATGAGGCTTGGATGCACACCCTTGAACTTGTGAGCTCCACAGCAGTCAATTAAGTTAGTAGGTTACAGTTGTGTAAAAAGTGAACATACAGTTAGACATTTATGATTTTATTCAGTTCCACTCAACAAGTATTCAGTTAAGGAGGAACAGGAGTCATGCACTAGGAGAAAGCTGCCAAGGACTGATGAAAAAACCCCCTTACACTCCTTGATAAGTTCTAGTCCCATGAAACACCTATCTCAGTTTCCAGAACAAATTATGTCTCATTAATATTTCTCTTCCTTTGACTTAAGCCATACTCTCACTCAGAATCCTTCTCCTTTTCTCTGTTTATTAAATTCTTCCTCATATTTCAATTCTCAGCTCAAAGGCACTCTCTGAGAAATTTACCTCCATCCTCTCCAGGTGACATTAATCACTCCCAACCCTGAACTCACAGAGTGCTTTAGGTGGTACCACATTTTATGCATCTCTGTGCCTCCACAGTTCAAGTACTTTGCACATCCCTAATCAATACATATGATTAAATTGAATAGGATTTGTTATTTCATAACAATACCTACCTTGAAATCATTTGTTACTTATTAAAAGGAGTTTCCTACATGTGATAAAAAGGAAAGCAACTAAATTTTTCTACCCTAGAACAGTGACTCCCAAACTTTCATGTGTATGAGAATCATCCAGATGGTTTGTGAAATCAGATCCCAGAGTTTGACCATCAGAGAGTCTAAATCAGTAGGACTGAGATAGACATCAGGGACTTTCATTTTAATAAGAACTCTGGAATATACTGATCCAGGGGATCCCAGATTAAACTTTGCAATGAAAAAGATGACAATTCCAATGGGCAGCAGTACCTTCATAGAAGCATCTCCTCCTTAAGAGTTAAATAAGATCCTCTTTTAGTAAATAATATGCTTAATGAACAAAGTCCTCCAGGGGGTTAGGGTAGAGATAAAGGGTGCAGAAAGCACAGTCAAGTCCCTAATACCATCTGGAAAGAAGTATTTGCTGCTGAACCTGGAATTTCCTGTCTCCTACTATAAGCCATAAAGATCAGTTTTGAATCTTATATATTTCTCTACACAGAACTCTTCAAGTCAAATAAAATTCCTTCCTAGGCTATAAACATTTTAAAGTAGGAATAGAAAAAATAGAAGCTAAAATGAACATCTAGTCTAAATACATTATTCTGGCAAATTCTCATTTAATTACAAATGTGGTACATACTCTATATCTCCTATCCTTGGACTAGCAAGATTTCACTACACTTGACTACTTTTATATTATTATTTTCATTTAGCATTGGTCTACTTTCTTAAGCACAGTTATAAGTTCAGCTTCTTGTGAGCTATGATAATACTGATTCAGCACTTGAAACCATGAGAATATATTCATGAGACAGAAGGAAAATATAATGTAATTTTAAGAAAAAATATTTTTAGAGGTTTAAATTTCAAGGATTCTTACATATAATGAATATCCTACTCATATATTTTATAGCATTTAACCATTTAACTCTTGTAATGCTACATTCTTACACATACACACACACACACACACACACACATACGCGTGCACACAGAGCAACTTCCTGTGTAAAAACTTTCCTTATTTTCATCACAATCCCTCCTCGAATGCCACAACTAAACCATTCTAATTACCTATGTAAAAATGACTATTCTTACTTTTGTGACTATACAATAACTTGTTTATCCCTTAATCATTATATGTTATCTAAAATTATTTGATAGACATATCTTTCTATCTAGACACTATATATATTTTCTTTTCTTTGGATCATTTGCCTATCCACTGACTCTTGCTGATTTCTTGTTAAGGAAATTTTCCATAACTTTGATGTGTTTATTTTTCCAATTCTCTTCCTATTAATAACAAACTGATAGTATGTTGCCAAGCTGGGATCTTTGGAGTTATCTAAGACCCTTCCTTCTCCATCATAGCCATTTAGATAATCATTAAATCTTTTGATTATCTCTCCTAAGATCTACAAAATATTTATCCCTCTCATATATAATTAGATGGTGCATTCCCTCTATTATCACAATGCAATAGTCTTTTCTCTGTCTCCAGTAGTGCCTCTCTCATCCTTCATTTATACCATCTTCTGACACGTTAAAAATAATCACGTCGCCTATTTGCTTTGTGTTCTTTATCCATCCCACTCTCAAGTCTGTTTTTGCTGGTTTGAACTCTCACCTACATTTTATTTCTGTACCACCAACTCGCTTAAAAAGAAGTCCATAATCAGGATAAGAATACACCTAAGGCTTCCTAAATGCCATGATAGAAAGTTAGCTTTTCTACCTGCATGTTTAGAATCTAAAACATATGGATAACTCTTCACCCAACAGTGAAGAATACCACTGCTCTAGTCTCTTGCCAATGTATTTGCAACTAAATTGATCTAGCACTTGCCAAAAGCTCAGCTGAGACTCCAATAGCTTTTAGAGAAGAGCATGTTCAGTAAACCCTACCCTTGTATTAAGTTAAATCACATATGCAATGTATTTTAGGTACATTATCTTACCTTTCCTATCCCTGAATTGTAATTTGATGATATGGCTTCAGCTTTATATTTCTTAAAGAAGGGTAATGTAAATTATATTTATAAAGGGTAAAATATTAATTTGTAATGTGTTTGCTTATCTATCAAAAAATCATGGCTGGAGAGGGTATGCATCATGCAACTTGCATAACGGTAATATAGTCAATTCTTCTCTAAGTAGATTCTTGGAAAAAAAGTTTGAAGACAGACTTTTTAAAACCGGAATATATTTTAGGTATTATATTGATTAATAAAATATTTTATTTTAGGACCAAATTTAGTCAATTTTTAATTATTAAAAGTAATACCTTCAAGCTATAATTCTCCCTCCTCCTAAATAAAGTCAAACATTTCGTATCTGTTTTTAATTTTTGTAGTTGGTAACATTTTAACTGATTTATTTTGAGGTATTTTTTAAAAATCAAATCCTTTTTTTTGAAGAATAGCTGTCATAAATTTTAACAATGACAATACACATGAAAAATCAGTACATGGCTCTCCTAACATAAACTTCAAACATTCAAAACTAAAATCATTATCTTCATTAAAAAATAATTGTTTTTCTTAACTTCACTATTTTTATTAATAGTTGTAATATTTGTAATTCAAATGATCATCTTCTTTCTTTTTT
This sequence comes from Balaenoptera physalus, assembly GCF_965194825.1. Classification (NCBI taxonomy): domain Eukaryota; kingdom Metazoa; phylum Chordata; class Mammalia; order Artiodactyla; family Balaenopteridae; genus Balaenoptera; species Balaenoptera physalus. The sequence continues at coordinate 132,668,936 of NC_138882.1, read as the reverse complement.
TCTTCCTCTCCTACTGTCCCCATGAAATGTCTTTCACATGTGTCCTTTCTCAATTTTAACATCCACCACTCTGTCCTAGTTTAATTATTTGTGGATTCTACCAGGACCTCCCAAGAGATATCCACATCAGTGATGGACTACATTCCAAATTCATTCTACTATTATTGCCAGAGTTCTTACCCTGAAATATTATTTTAATCATATTACTGTTCCAAAACCTACACCAATAAAGTCTATTCTAGCTATTGAATCTTATTTTTTCAATTCTTTTCTATCTATAGCTTTTACTTTAGCCAGACCAGTTACTGTCAAAATAGGACTTTTTAATATGGTCTTTTCAATTTCAGGAATATTCATCTTGGCTAATTTCTTATGACATTTTTAATTTAAGGAAAAAATCTGGGCAAAAGGAAAGGTTCAAGGTTGGGGAGAGGGTAAGGGAAAAGTTGAGGAGTGTGATACAGGATGTTAATTGTGTATTTTATATGGTAATCAGTTTTATAGACCAGTTTCTTTTAAGATGTAGAAAATAAATGTAAGTATTAAAATATTCCTTGTACCAAACATTTGCACTAAAGTTACCTTGTCAACATAGCTATGTTAAAGGCCATATCCCATTTCCTGATTTGCTACTATGCTTTCTCCCAGCACCACATCTTATTTTATTTTTCTCATATCGTACTGTCTTTTCCCCAACTCTGTCCCAGCCAGAACTATCCTTAGCTCTCAACTGAATCACTTCAAACAAATTTCTGAATTGAAATTAACCTTTTCCTATAACTTTTTGTAGATCCTGTCAGAAACGCTTATTTTTTCATTCTTTTTTATATCTACTTTTAAAAGTGGCATATTTTGATATTTTCACTACAGTTACCTTAAAGATAAAATATGTTTGGTAAATATTTGTGTCCCTCACAGTGCTTGTCATAGTGTTGCACATATTTATATGAGTCACTAAATATCAGATGGTTGATGAACCAATAAGGCGTTGTGCTAATAAAAGTAATCTGCAAGCTTTGATATTTTATTAGCTTTATATAATGAAAATTATATTAGAGTGATCCATTTCTCTAATTTATTTGAAATATATAGCATACAATTTCATTTTAAATCTCACACCACCTACTCAGTACATATCATAGGTTTTTTGTTAAAGACAAGGGAATCAAACCACACAAAATTAAAGATTTGCCCAAGATCATACAGCTAATAAGTTTGTACCTGAGATCCTTCAAGTCCAGTATTCTTTCTATTGGATACCTTGTGTTTTTTCTATGCAAAATATATATCCATTATAAACACAGAAATCACTTAAAAAGTAGAGTATATAATAATACTTGAGGGGTCTCCAAAGGTTTCAGATTAAAATAATAAAAATTTCACTGGAATAACTATAAAAATACTATTATTTATTATAAACTTCATATGTATATTCATAAACATATACTAAAAATGTAAGTAATTCTGTTTAAGCTGTTGCTATGTTGCATTCTTCCTCAGTAAATTTGTATTCAGTAATCATAGTGTCCAAGTGATACTGTGTGAAATGTACTTCTATTTTTTACAATTTAAAAATCTGTGTCCAATGCAAAATTGTCTTGCAGCACAAAAGTATGGAAATTCAAATATCTTATATGCATGAAACATGAATACACATAGTAATTAAAACAACTGGCAAAGATAATATCAGGGTCAGATAATAGAAGGAAAATGGATCATGAATGACTTTATGATTGTTTTGTAAAATGCATTACTAAATAACTGATTCAGTTATCTTCATTCATTCATTCAATTTTCAACAAACATGAGTTGAACACCTGTTACCTGAAAACTTTATGGTTCATATATAGTCTTTCTTTCCAACCACAAGCAATGCAATTTCTTAAAGTGACCAAAGTAGTTAGAGTAAGGTTAAGATAATGGACTTACTAATAAGTTCAAAATAACTTTAATATTATGAAATGATCAATTTTATATTGTTTCCTAGAACAGCCTTAGATTACTACAAAAAGTAAGCTCATGCTGTTTCTTAGTCTGAGATTTTTATTTCAGGAAAATAAGCATAAATTTAGTCTTATTTTATTTGTAAATATCCTTTTTATTGTCCAAAACAGTTCTGAGCAGTCCAGAAATTCTCATTTCTACAACCATTTTAGGGTCTTTCAGTCTATATTGACAACAAACTTCTCCTCCGTAGCCGTCAGATCATTGACAATGAAGCAAGATAGAATCTGGGCTTTGAAGTTAGACAAACCCCAGTTCTTCGTCAACTGTGTGACTGTGGGCAAGTTAGTTGCCCACAATTGTATCTGTAAAATATAAATATTTATGTATAGAACTATTTCTATATACCTGAGTAATGTACAGTTATACAAATATACATAAAACATAAATAATAAAAATTACTTTGCAGAGTTCTTCCAAGGACAGAATGAGATAAGCATGTAAGAGGATTAGTAGAGTTCCAGGGACACAGTAAAATTTAAACAATTGCCCTTATTGCTATGCCTAATTTTCAAATTCTCTTAATCTAATTTGTTACTTTATATGCTTCTTCCTGTTTAATGTCATTTCTCCAGCACTACTAGAACATATTATACCGCTTAGTGAGAGGTTTGAAGTTGTTTTCCCTTTTTTTTTTCTTTTCATATTTTGCATTAATTATTAACCTTGAACCTTTTAATATTTAAAAATAAAATTGCAATTTCTCTAAGATAGGCTACCTGAGTATATCAATATTGGCCCATAGAAAGTCATATTGTATTTTTAAAAGATCAATCAAATTATTAGGTATGTATTAGAAGCAGATGAATAAGTATGAATTTTTAAAAATTAAGATGTTGACACTTTCAATGGTTACTTTAAGTATAGAATTGGTTTAAATTAATTAGGAAAACAACTCATCAATTAAACAGAGTTCCTTCACAGACTGACTTGTAGAAATTGAAGAAAGTACACCTTGAAGAGTCAATAAAGGTTATTTCTATTCTATCAGATCACTATAATTCTAAAAAATAAAAACAAAGGAAATATCTCAAGCTTTGGTTATAATCCAACAATAATCTCTAAAGATTAAAGGCCTAATAGAGTACTATTTTTATCTGGAACTATTTGACTTAGGTGTGTGTGTGTGTGTATGCACATATAATAAAAGAAAGACACTTGGTCATTTGAATTTTCAGCTTTAAAAAAATATTTTCTCACTTTGATCTAAATGTGTTCTCAAGAATATCTTTCCAAATTCTTGCTTCAAAAGGATGTTTTTTCTGTTATTTTGTGCCAGCATTATGAGAAAACATTAGAACCAGTGCCTAAAGAAAAATAAGTGGCTTAGTCTTCATTCATTAAGCTGGGAAAAAAATCCCACAAAATTTTGTATGCATTAAAACTGCATAAATGATAATACAGTAATCCTAGCTCTAATTTTAACATGAGCTGTTAAGAACAAACCATATGTTATGTTCATAAATGTATTAAATACACACAAATGAGTCTCACTTATGTAAGGCAATTTCTAAATTATAATTTTTAGATTGTGAATAGAGTGCTGATCAGAATTAAAAGAAACAAAATTCTAGAAATATGCATACTCTGTGATATCTTTAGTATTCCAGTGTGAGTAAGCAACAAACAACCAGTTTGCCATGTGCCCTTTATATCTGAAAGGCCACCTGCCAGCTTATTCCCATTTTCCCCTCAATGGGTTATCAGATGAATATAAATTAGTACAGTTAGGAGATTTTCAATAAGTGCTGCATTTCCTACTCCATTGTGAAATAGGTCAGATGGCAGCACTTACTTTGATACTGCCATTCAGATCCAAAGTCATGAAGTGCAACTTGCAAACCATTGTTCCCCAAATGACTATCACACATGGGCTAAGCAGCATGACAATGACTGAGTGTCAATTAGTCCAGTCCAAAGGCAACCAGTCCAAAATGTTAGGAATTTTTAAAACAAAACATGTGTTCCCAATTCCCTTTAATACCCAATTGGCAGCAAGTCACTGACAAAATCTGCTGCTCAGGGCAAGTTGTTAATGTGTCTTTCTCAAAGGTAACAAACAGATGTGGAAAGAGCTGGTCAAGAAGGTGTACATACAGTTTGCTGTTGTTTTAGTTAATGCAAATCAAACTCAACAGGAGTGGAAACATATGCAGACAATCTATTGTGATGGCTGTGACAACCATCAACTTTGAAATAACAAAGAGGAATTAAGGTTCCTATCCTCAAAATCTGTAACGCATTGCATCAACTATTAAGAATATTTTTATGTGCATATTTAAAATCGTGTAAAGGTTTTTAAAATATCATAAATTGTTGTGCATTCTCTTAGTGCCTGTTGTTTTCTTTCTCAGGTTACTATGGACTTAATTTAATGCTACAAAATGATTAAGAAATTGGTTTAAAAAAAATATCCACCAAATGACTCTAAAGTAAAAGTGAGGGAAATACCAAGCGTTAGCAAAAATTTGAAGAAATAGGAACTCTAATTATACTCTGCTTGTGGGGAGACAAATTATTACAACCACTTAGAATAATAGTTGAAGATGCACAGACCCTACAACCTAGAAATTCCACTCCTATGTATATACCATACAGCAATCCGTATTAAAGGTTAGAGAACCCAATGCAGTAAAGTCCTTCCCCTGGAACATAAACTCTGCTGGTCCCTGTCCCTAACTATATACTCTCTAGGAGATGATGAGAAAATCAAGATCACCCATGCCTTCTCCTGCTGACCTTTGACCTCTGTAAATTCCTAGTAAAGTTTCTTAATATGTTCTTGTGATTTGGAATTTGTCTTGTACCCTGATATGTGAGATTTGGAGAACAAGATGAAACTCATCTGGCATAAAAAGTCAAGATCCAGACAAACTCCACTTTATTCTATAACAACAAATACTATGTACCTCATTTTGATTTGTGTAGTGCAAAGGGTCAATTTAGTGTAAGGGAAAGCTTATGGAGTCTAGAAAGAAGATAGTTACCAGTTCTAGGTAAGACAGAAACTGGTTTCCTTTATAGAGTTTCTTACAATTCGACTGAAGGGAGAAGGCACATATACCTTGAATATATGTTGTAGGAGTTTTCAAAACCTGATTTAGAAAGATGAAGAGCAAGAAGAAAAAAGGAGGGAAATAGGAAGGGATCAAAAGTATTTGAAATGAAGCATATGTTTATCTTCTCTAAACTTTATGTTGGTAAAGAATGATAGCAATATGGTGGGGAGATAACAAAAAGGCTTTTAAAACGATGAGTTTAGATTTAAGTCAGGGATCAGCAAAACATGGTCCTTAGGCTAAATCCAGCCCTCTGCCTTTTTTTTTTTTTGTAAATAAGTTTAATTTAACACAGCTACATTCTTATAGTTTACATTCTGTCTATTGCTTTCTTATTCAGGTTCTAACCCCATGTTAGAAGGTGGTGTTGTTTGTTGCTGAGTCTCTATAATAAGAAGAAAGATGTGAGTCACAAGACCAGGCTAGCAGGAGGAGCCCACCAAGAAGATGTTCTTAGACTGGCCTCCACTGGGTTGGTCCTGGTTTTGATCTCCAGCTTCCAGCAGGAACCCATGCAAGAGATACTTACACTCATGTTTATTTATGTAACAACCACTTTGCATGATAATTCATCAAAGATGTCACCTTCTCAAAGAAGCCTGCAATACTGGGTTGGGTGCCTATATTATAGTAAGTGGGCTAATGCTACCTGCTATAACACATAAACAAAAATAATTGCATTTAAAATTAAAATTTAAAAGCTTGGCTTGTCTACAGCAGAACTGAGTAGCTGTAACTGAGACAGTATTGAGCACAAAGCTTAGAATATTTACTATCTGCCCCTTAACAGAAAAAAAGATTGACCATCCCTGGTGTATGCTCTTAAACATTAAAGACACATTAAATAGGAAAAAGACAAAATGATAACTGCAACTAAACAAAGCAAGAGAAATGGAAAAAATCTTGTAGTTTATGGGAGAAAAACAGTTATTCTTAAGAAACAATAAGAAATGACTTTGAAAAACTAGAAGAAAGAAAGAAAGAAGTGATAGAGAACCTTGAAAGTCAGAAAACTTGAGACCCAATTTTATAAGATTGAAGAACACATGGTCATTTATTCTTTTTTTTTATTTTTGAATTAAAACTGATTAAAAAAATTTTATTGAAGTATAGTTGATTTACAATGTTATGTTAGCTTCAGGTGTACAGCAAAGTGATTCAGATATATATATATATTGATAAGCCTGGTGAACTCTATTAATAAAAGTGATTTTCAAGTGGTACAAAACTAAACTATTAGGTACAGTAACATTCATATTCTAAGTTAGTTTTTCTTAAATCTATGATAAAAAGATGACCTTTTCTACTCTTCTTTCATAATATTCTCTTTTAGTTATAAAGTAAAATAAATTGCTATTTTATGAGCTGAGGAATATAATTGAAGTAGGCCACATAAAATTGCTCTAAATATATTTAGCAGAATTTTGCATAATCTGATACCTTGTCATAGTCGTTTGTGGATTTATCTTCATTGCAAACAACAGTCACATAAGAAATCAGATTTCATCTATTCTGAAATAGAACATATGTTCTCATAAGTTGGTAAACCCTTCATTAACTGAGAAAATATTGAGGAGGGAATAAAACTTAAGTTCATTATAAATTTTGTTGAACAACCTTAATATTGCATAGTCTGACAAATAATTGTATCCAGAACTTCAACTGCATGGTGCTTTTATTTGTAAGAGATGGGTAAAAAGAGGAAGAATCACTTTTACTGGGTATTTGGGAGATTAAAATCTTGAAGTTTTGAACTAAATACGAGAACGAAGTCATCATATACTTGTTCAATTGTTAGTTGAATTTTCAGTGCTTGAACACATGAATATTAGTTCTCAGACAGCATTTTTAGTGACAGAAAGAGATCAAATATAGTCTCACTGTTTCCTGCCAGTGAATGTTGCCTAAAATCTTGATTTTTTTTAACCTAGAGTTGAATCTTTTCCTCTAATGCCAAGTTGAGGAATTGAAACTAACTGTTCCTTTCAAGCAACATTTGTCAGTAGGCAAATTCTTCTTCTACATTCAAAGTCAGTTGCATAATTGACACAGAGACTGTAAGAGTGTATTAGAGGACACTCATTGCAATTGGAAACTGGAGCTTAGAGATTCTCCTGAATGTACAATCAGGAAGTGCCTTCTATGTTAGTGGCATCTCTCCAAATGTTATACACTTGCTTGTCATTTGTGCACAACGACTGACCAGGGAAAAGAATACTTAACTCTAAAAACCAAGTGTAACATTCCCGTTAAAAGTGTTTGAAATCTTTAGCTTTACTATTGTGGTTTCTCAGTAGCTGTAACAAGTTTTGGCATGAGCAAATCAAGTTCACGTATACTTCTTGAGATCTGGACGACAACTTAATGTTATTTGGCAACATGCTTTGGTGGGGACAAGAGCCAATATGTTTCTAGATCATATATTTTAAAGCAGCATGTTATGAAGAATTGAAGACAAGTTCATCCTGATCAATGGACACAAAAAAGGGCATTTAAAAGACCAAAGCTGTCTTTCTCTACTTTTTCCTCTACCGACTTTAATGAGCAAAATTTGGTTATGTTATCCTTTCCTTTTTAAGTCATCATTCACCCTTTAATGATGTTTATATTTCTCTAAATTCCCTCTAGTGAATAAATGTTTTTCCTCCATGTTGACATAACCTTTAATACAGTTTCACTTCTGTGTGTATTCTACAATCACTATGCTGTCCTTTTAATAAAATGTTCTCCCAGAGTCTGGAACATTTTTTAGGAGTTACACTGTTTATAATGTTTAGCAAGAGGTCATCTACATTGTTTTCAGATAGTTTGTTCCTCCCTCAGACTTCTGGAATGTAAGTAAAGAAATTAAAGCTATTGAGACTCTGCTACATTCACCTTGTTTCACCATTTCCAATAATACTGTGCGAAAACACTGGGCTAAGCTCCTCTACCCTCCGTCACTGAGCTTTACAACCATCACCATTACCACCAGCAGCACACTGTCACCCCACAGACAACACACAATGCCTGTCAGATTTTCCAGGAAGAAAACTCCTCACTTCCACAATTAGGTAAATTAGCTTCGTAGCCAGTAATAAGTTCCTGAAGAAACTAAGAAAGAGAAAATTCTTTGTTATATTGGTGGAAAATATACATTGGCCATAAGATATTCAAAGAAAAATAACAAAATCCATCAAAGAAGTAACTGAAGCTGGCTAACATATTATCTTGAAGAGACTATTTGATTCATTATATCTCAGTATTTTTCCAAAAGATGTAAGTCTACAAGTATTAGGTTAAAACAATTTGGGACTTAAATACATTTTAAAATTCAATTCAACTTGGGGCTTCTACAAGAAATGACTCATAACAATGATTAGTTTAGGGCTAGAGTTCAATTCCCTGGCTAAATGGATAAGGGATGACTCCAAAGTGAAGATCAATGTTCTACATTGAAGAGAAATGATTTTTGTTGGCTACCAAATTTGACAGATATTCATAAAAGAGGAGAAATGATGCCATCCTATTGGACATCTCTCTGACATAGTATTCCAACAAAAGATCCTGGCTATTTCATAGAGTGACACAATAATACAGATTTTCTGCATAGTTAAGAATAACATTGGAAATCTATGTCATAAAATGCCAGGATATTTTAATGAACTGTCTCAGAGTTATCTGTAAACAAATGAAACAGTGGATTTGGGGGAAAGTAAATTACCTCCTCATTTTGTAGAATAGAGAAAGTAAAAATCGTTGCAGGAATAGGGGGTATTTTTCCAGGTTTTGGTACCTTTTTAAAATTCCATAGAAAAATTTTAAAAATCTGCAAATATCATTATTGCAAAGCTTGAATATAATAAAAATTCTGGTGTAGTCATTTAAAATAATTTAAAATAAAAATATCTTACAATATGACCAGAAATCTCATATCTAGTGTTTGCCCAATAGAAAAAAGATATATACCCACACCAAAATCTAAGCATGATACTTATAGCAGTTTTATCCATCACTGCCAAAACTAGAACAACTCACATGTTCATTATCTGATAAATGGATAAATTATGGCATATCCATACAATGGGATACAACTTGGCAGTGAAAATAATGTACCAGTTGATACATTCAGTAAGGTGGATGCATCTTGAAAGCATTATGCTAAGTGAAAGAAATCATACATAAAAGTCTAATTACTATATGATTCCATTTATATGACAATCTGAGAAAAGCAAAAGTATAGGATTAAGATCTAACTTTGATATTAATTTTAAAATACTTTTAAGACATAGATTTCAACATTTTAAAATAAATGTTGGTGAAAGTCAGTGAAGTATGCCTTCTCTACAGAATAAGCTAAAACACACAGAGCTATTAATAACATATAGTATCAATGACATTCCCCAAACCAAAGCTAATAAAGAAGGGTTTGTTTGCATATGGAAGTGCAGTTATTTTATACATAAAATTAATGTGCCAACTCCAAAATGATCACCAAATAATATTCTAATAATGAGACACTAAAAAAACAAGCATAAAGATCAAACATACCTCATTATCAGTGACTGTAAGTTGAAATAAGAATATATCAATGTGCCATGCTGAGAAGATAAACATCATGTTATCTCTGAATTTTTTATATTCTCCAAAGGTCAAAACTACTACATCATAAAAATTGTAATATCACAAAGCTTATAAGTTGTGTGCTTTTTTGTTCAAGTTTTGCACATACATTATTGAAACCTGAAGTTGCTGAAACATGTATTTCCAAAATCAGGTCATGTTAGTTGTGATCTCGACACTAGATATTTTATAAAAACTTAATCATTTATCAATGATTACAGTGGATGTAAAATTACTTATAAAACTAGTTTGTTGATGTACCCACAATTTAAACAGAATTGCATTCACCATTCTGTATATGCTAAGAGGAAAGATGGTATAGATTTCTGTTAACTATTTGGATTTTACTGAGGTTTTGATCTTTCTTTGAAATGTGTTAGTGAAGGTGGTCTTCCCCAAAACATGGATTTTTATTTAAAATATTATGGAATTTTACTTATAATGTTTATTTTAGGTAAAGTCACTGAGGAATACCTACTTTAATGGTCTTTTATCTTAGTTGCTTAAGGAAAGATTAGCTTCAATAATAAATGATAATAGCTACTATTTCCTGTTACTATGAAGTAGACCCTAGTTCCATTTTATAGATAAGTAAACCAAACACAGAGGTATAAGTAACTTGGCCAGTATAGCACCACTAGTATAGGTTAAACCTTGCTGTCTCATTCCACTTTTGTAATCTTAATTGGTACTGTATTCTGCCTGATTTTCTAAGCAAAAAGCAAATTCTTCAATGTTCACTCAAAGGAAAAGACTTTCCAAATTTGACTCTTAAACTGAAATCTTTCCATTCATACCACTGCCCTCACTTCATGATATGTACACTTTATGATCTATACATATTCACTCCAACACTTTTTTATTAGAATGTTTATTGGATCATATATAACAGAGTAGCATATTAAGTATTTTTTCTTTAATCCTGGAGTTTTCTAAACAGAACATATCATAAAATATATATACACAGTTATTCATTGCATTTAAGTCTTATAGGGCAATAGACAAACAAAAGTATAAGATTATTGATAAACATTCACTTAAGGTTTTGATAGATTTGTTGACATTCTGAATGATATATGATACCATAATATAATTTCCATACATATAACTATCAAGATTCTATAGATACAAGGCTCCTAAAGTGCTAGATTCATTATCTCCTACAAGATATGATAACGTTGGCTTAAAATATCAGCTATTTACACTCTCAATTGTACTACATTTGATTGACCTTTTGTCAAAGTAGTATGTTTAATATGCTGTTTTTCTAGAGTAATCAGATGCTCTGCATGTTACATTAGAAGTGCTATTATTGAGTTATTGATGGTTTCTCTTTAAAACATGGGGTTTTTACATTGCTTACACCTCCTCCCTTAATAGAGTCTTTCAAAATGTCATTGAGGAACATTTGCTTGTTTTGTTTCATGGTTAATATTTTTGTCCTTTCACATAATTGCATATTGACATATGTTCATAATTATTATTACATATATAACCTCTTTAAATTGTAGAAAATATTAACTTCAAATAAAATGTGATTTACCCAAATGTTGTTTAGAACTGTAATAAAAATTTTTTCAGTAAATTCTTAAAATTTCAGGGACAGAAGGAATTTAAAGGACATAAGTTCCAATCATTCAACTTACACTTGCATAACCTGAGCAATATTCCTGCAAAATGGCTCTTTAACCTTTCCTTTAATGCCTCAATAAAGGCAATATTTTCTACCTTCATACCTCTTTGGCTATTTAAAAGGATTCCATTTCACTATACTCACTTGGCTTAGTTCTCACTTTTAAAACCATATATATCTGAAAAAGATATTTAATATAAAACTATCACCATAAAATATATCACTTTTTCTATATTAAGTTCTAGGCCCACCTCTCAACAGCTTGAAAAAAATGAATCTTTTTCCTAATTAAAGATAACTAGTATCCAGAAATAACACAAAATTTCCTAGAGTTCTGCAGTAGAACTCAACTAACCAAGAGACTTGATGTAATTTACAATAAGTAAGTTTTATCTATTATGACATTTCTTTACAAAGAGAGAAAATTCAACTCAAGCTGATTTAAATTAAAAAGTAATGCATTGGGGACTTCCCTGGCGGTCCAGTGGTTGAGACTTCACCTTCCAATGCACGGGTGAGGGTTCGATCCCTGGTCAGGGAGCTAAGATCCCACATGCCTCAGGGCCAAAAAACCAAAATGTAAAACAGAAGCAATATTGTAACAAATTCAATAAAAACTTTTTTTTTTTTAAAGTAATGTGTTGGCTTATGTATCGTAAGGGCTAACTAACCATCTGATTTAGAAGCTCAAATAATATTATCAGCACCTATTTCTCATCCCTAGGCTTTGCATTCCGTTATGTTTGCCGCATTCTCAGGATCCATGTGGAGACTCCTTAACATTGAGAAAGAGGTTTGTTTGTTTGTTTGTTTCCTACCAAGTTTAAGTCAATCAAAAGATAAAGCACCTCTTCTTGAGATAATCCTGTTAGGCTTGATTTGAGACAGCTGCTTATGCTCATTTACAGGTGGTTAGAAAAATGTGATGCTGTGAATAATCTAAATCTTATAATATTTCCTGGAACATTCCAAGAACTCAATAGATGCTCACTATTTGTATTATTAACCAAGCCCAGTTTCTATGCTCCTCTGGAATGGAAAACAAATGAATTAACAAAAGGGATACCATAGGGGAGCTTTCTATTACTACTTAAAGTGGTGGCTTGACTAACTTTAGGCTTTTATTCTTTTCTAATCTAAGAACATATATTTTAAAATATTCCTCTCTATATTGATTTATTTGTATCCCACAAATTTGATTTGCTGTTTTTTTCATATTTTTCAAATATTAATTGTTTTCTAATTTGTATTATGGTGGGTATTTTGTCCCAGGGGTCGTTTAGACCTTTTTAATTTAAACATGAGTTTTTTTCTAATTACTTTTATTATAGTGGTTTGTGTGAACCAATTCTTAATATTTTGAAGATAGGTGTGTGGACTAATATGTGGTCTATTTTTATAAATATTTTAAAATATTTTTAAAAGAATGTGTATTCTCTAACTATTGGATGCAATTTTAGATACATTTATAAAATTGTGCAGCAAGCAATTTGTATTATTTGTGGATGTGAAAATTTCTATGTTCTCATTGCTTTTTTTATTGGTCACTTTTATTACCCATTCATGAGAGGTGTGATAAAACAGTTATGGTGATAATTTGTTAAGTTTTTGTAGGGCTTTCTACAAAAAGATATCTGCATTTTTTTGATATCTGCATTTTTTCTATCTGAGGTTAATTTTTCTAAATTTTTTTATGATAAAATATCTTAGTTTCTTTTAAATCTGAAAATGTTTTTTCATCATTCTTGATAGATGTATTATCCAGATATAAAACTCTAGTTTGATAATTTTTGTTTCTTCCTAAACATTTTAATCTATTATTTTAGTTCTTCTAGATTTTCTTTTTTACAGCTGAGAATTTAGCTTTCAACTAAATTAATTTTTCTTTCAAATGTAATTTGTCTTTTTTTTCTTTAGCTAACTTTAAAATATATTTGTCTTTGGTGTTCTTACTATCAGTACAAAGAGTCTATATGTAGATTTCCAACATATGAAGGCTTCATATGCCTATTCTTTGTCTATTGTTGGTTTTGGTTCTCATATGTGGCTCTTTTTATTTTTTATGTCTTTGGTGATTTTTGATTGAAAACTACTCATTTTTCTCAAACTTAATGTGATAATTTTTTTTTCAGATCTGGATTTGAAGTTGAGCTCCTCCAGAGAGGATTTGTGGAATTTTTTTCTGCTCCTTTCTGGCATGCAGGCAACCTAAGAAATTTTCCAAAAAAAATTGCCTGCTTGATCTTTATTTGTTTGTTTGTCTGGATCAAAAGTGAGGTATGAATTCAAACTACAACTACAACTGAGGATTTGTGGTTTCAAACATCAAAGGACATATTTCTGCTTCTTTCCATGTCAGAGTTAAGACAAGCAAGTTTCCCAATATCATTTCCTAAATACTAGGGCTTATTTCTCATTTAATTTTGTAATATAAGTGTATCATTTTTAATTTTCAGCTTTATGTGGGGATTCTACTTTTAGATTCTTCACTTTGAACTGACCTTTGACTTTATCTTCAGTTATTCGCATATCGTGAAGCTGCCAGTGTGGAACCTCTGGTAACCTGTATTCATCATAAAATTTCAGGTTGAAGGCAAGCTGTGAATCTCACTTTACTCGCAGATCCCTTGCTTTCCCATGGTTTTGAGGATTGAAATATTCTCTTATCTTGTGCCAGATCAATGACTCTTTAACAAAAATAATTTTAATATTCTCTCTACAGCTTTAGTGTGTGTGTGTGTGTTTAATTCTTTTTCTTTTTTTTTAAATTTTTATTTATTTATTTATTTATTTTTGGCTGTGTTGGGTCTTCGTTTCTGTGCGAGGGCTTTCTCTAGCTGCGGCGAGCGGGGGCCACTCTTCATCACGGTGCGCGGGCCTCTCACTGTCGTGGCCTCTCTTGTTGTGGAGCACAAGCTCCAGACGCGCAGGCTCAGTAGTTGTGGCTCACGGGCCTAGTTGCTCCGCGGCATGTGGGATCTTCCCAGACCAGGGCTCGAACCCGTGACCCCTGCATTGGCAAGCAGACTCTCAACCACTGCGGCCACCAGGGAAGCCCAAAAGTCTTGACTGAGTGTTTTCAATCTGTTTCCTCACAATGTGAAAAATAGAACATGAAAACTTATTTTTTTCCTGAGGGATTTTACATTGAGTTTTGTGAGGACCGATTCTGAGTTATTGTTTCATCAACATTTAAAAATTATTTTAATAAATATCTTGAGAATATCTATCTTCCTTTTTATTTTTATTTGTTTTTAGTACTCTCATGTTCCAAAAGGGTTATCCAATATAGGGATTCTATTGGAAACCTCTAAAATTTGCTTTCATAAAAACTGTACTTATTTGCATTTAAATGCATTCAGTGAATCAGTTGTCATTGAAACAGATGGTTCCAGTAGTTAAGATTATGATAGGTTTGATATCGTCTGGGCTAACTAAATTTCATTTGTTAATATATGAGGCGTACTTTAATGAAAACAATTTGATTTGTAAATATCATGGTACTTTCTGAATGCATCTAGTTATGACTTGACTTTTTCTTTGGTAGGTTTCTTTCACAGCCACATCTCACCATCGTCTAAGTACTATACATTCAGAAAGTGATACGTTAAGTTTTCATATACTTGTATTGCTAAGATTTTTGTAGTTGTTTAAAATCTATTAATAAGAAGTGCATGAGGGGAATTTCCTGGTGGTCCAGTAGTTAGGACTCGGTGCTTTCACTGAGGGAGCCTGGGTTCAGTCGCTGGTCGGGAACTATAATCTCGAAAGGAGCGGCCAAAAAAGTGTATGAGAATAGGTTTTAACTAAATTTATTTTTTAAAGTTTTAGTTTTAATTAAGCTAGGTTATAAAGTTTGCATGAAAATTTGTCACATTTTCCAATGAGAAACAAAAAATGGACAGTGGTATGTGTTCCAATTTTAGGTATTAGCTGATTTGAAGACAGAACTTTTAAGAACATTATTTTACCTTTCCTCTTCTCCCTAAATGAAGCTTGTTCCTGATAGTGTTAGAAAACACCTTTCATAAGCTATAAATATTATAGAGCCTAAAGCGTTTCTGTTTCATATAGAATGAGAAGGCATCCCACATCTCCCTATAACCCTCATAACCATAGGGCTTCTGAAAAATATAATTTTTATATAAAATATATGTATAAAAATATATTTCCTAGAATATATTCAGAGACCCACATCTAGTGTTTAATCACTAGCTATTCACAGGACAAATACTGCAGTAAATACTGTCTTTCTAAATGGGTTTCTTAATTCTCCAAATGGATAAGCTATTCACTGAATAAGCTCATGTTTATGAAGGGTGAAAACTTGTCCCTAAATAATTTTCATTAAAAAGGAGGTAAGTTTTTTATAATCAGCAAGACTCCTCAAAGGACATGAAACTTCATATTATCAAATCAGCAGTGAACTTTTCTAACCAGTTTGATATTTACACAGTTCATTTTATTTATTTTTATTAGAAAAGCTAAATTTCCATGTCCATTAAGATAGTAGAGCCTTAACAAATATTTCTTTATCATGCTTTTTCATTTCTGTACATGGATCATCTTAATAGTTCTCCTTTTAATATAAAGAAATACAGGATTGATGTCTGGACACAGAATGATAAACTATGGATTAAAAACATTTCACACCATTGCATCATTACTTTCAAGAAGACATGCTGAATATTGCCATGCCATATGTTAAATAGAAGTGTTAATTGAATGCAAATAGTAAATGCATATTATCATATACCTCTGCAGGTGTATGATATACTTTAGTTTACTTAGCTTACTCCATATTTTAGTTTTCTTAGCTTAAATTATTAAACCTGTTAGCTTGTGCAAACTGAGCAACAGATAATGGCAGAATAAGACCATATTCTCAAAAGATTCTTTCTTTTCTTTCAGAAATAGTGCACATCAATGCCGAGTTACTCTAGCTTGAACTTTCTCTCTGTACATATATAGGTTTAAATCAAGGCTGAGTGACTGCCAAACCAGCACTGACCTCTCAATAGGGGTGACATTAAGAATTTTTTGTGGTTTGTGCTTTTGAACAAAATAACATATAACTTCCAGAAGCTCCCATCCAATGCATATATTCATAGCTCTTTGTTCATCTTCTTCTTTTGTGTCAGTGACTTTTAGATAGGAAAAATATAGCCCTAGCTTTAAGCTTTGCTCTTTTAGCACTTGCAGATTGTAATATATATTTTTTCATGACATCTACTAACACATAAAGATGATGTTATTATGACACATGGGAAACAGAAAGAGAATGAGTGTGAGAATAAGACTTTGAATACTTTGAGGGTAAAATACATACATTGTTGAATTTTTACAATAAAAACACTCTCTCTTGAGAGGAATGAATATTATTTTTAAATAGGTATGGTGTCCTATTTTATTTTTTTCCCAAAGTTTGATGATTTCCTACACTCTATGTAATATAATCTTACAAGGCAAAGGCAGAGTCTTGTAAACTATATTCCTCCTTGAATAATATAATATTCAGTTTCTTGTATTTTAAATGTCAGTAAGGACTGATTTATTAAAACTCATGCAAGTAAATGCATTTATCCTTTCATCATAAATTGCATAGATGCTTAATTTTATTTACTACTGTAAAATACCTGTAACATCACTGCAGATATGGCAAGCAGGAATTAAAATGCACACACATTTTATAGATCTCTCAAACAAACAAAAAGTGTGTATCCATGACAACCAAACCAGTAAGACACATGGGTATGTGAATAAGATACTCTTAGCATTATGTAGATATTCTTTTTAAAAAATGGCATGTAGTTACTAAGATAGAATTTATGAATGTGTAAATGACAATGCATTATGGGTTGCTGAATTTGTTTATGATTTACTTGACCAAAAGCACTAGGAATTTTCAACCCCAAGAATGACATTGGCTAGTAACCAATTTTTCTATTTTTTGCCTTGATTTTCATTTTAGGGGAAGTGACTTTGGGAGCTTTATTTTATTTATTTTGTTTTTTAGGTTTTTGATGGAGGAGGAGGAAGTCAGAGGGAAAAAATATCTTGAATAGATTGTCAAAAAACAAACAAACAATCTATAAGTGTTAAATTCTTGACCTCCTGCTCCTAAGGAGGGGAAACATGGGGGAATGAATTTGAATTACACTAACATTTTGAAAAATAGCCAAAACTTTCTTTGCCTTAGCTGTTTTCACGATTCTCATTCCATCACTAGTAATATGTGCTCCATATTTTGCTGATCTAGTCTAATTCTAGCTAATTTTATTGGTAAGTTTGAGGCTAGGTAATGCCTACTTGTTCTCTTTTCCTAATAATAAAACCATTGTAGACTTCCCTGGTGGCACAGTGGTTAAGAATCCGCCTGCCAATGCAGGGGACATGGGTTCGAGCCCTGGTCTGGGAAGATCTCACATGATGTAGAGCAACTAAGCCCGTGAGCCACAACTACTGAAGCCCACACACCTAGAGCCAGTGCTCCACATCAAGAGAGGACACCACAATGAGAAGCTCATGCACCACAACGAAGAGTAGCCTCCACTCGCCACAACTAGAGAAAGCCTGTGCGCAGCAACGAAGACCCAACACAGCCAAAAATAAATAAATAAATTTATTTTAAAAAACCAAACATTTTATTTTTTTAAGAAACTTTTTTGGTCTGTATATGTCTTTATAACAGTCTAATGTCCTTAATTATTATAAAGTATATACAGTTCATGTTACTTTAATTTATCTAGAAATTTGGAGCAAACTATGTGTAAAAAGATCAGGAGATATTTATGAGAATAAAGAATATCAAAAGAGGCCAAACTGATTTTAAAGTATCCCACTTTCATCATTTATATTAAATTGTCTACCCTAACTTATTTAGGTCTCAAAAGTTAAAGTGTCTTGAAAGGCTCTGCCTTGTCTCTTATATTTAAGTAGATAAAGCTTGGTTCTAAAATTCAAGGCCATGCATTTACTTACCTCAAACGTCTATTTCATTTTTATTTTCATACCCCTATACTTATATCCTATATTTCAACCAAACTGGATTAATAATTTATGAATTTATCTCCCAGGTCCAATGCAGTTATTGACACATAGTGATAAATTTTAAACACATGAGGAATTTACATAAAAGATGAAGCAAATCTTGGTATATAAGAGCAGTTGGTTATTTTTTGCTAATGAAAAAATTTCCACATTATAGATTTACAATTTTCATTGTAGGAGCTCCCACTTGGCCTTAGGATAATGGTGGTTGCCTAAATGTAAATCTTTTTCTCACCTTCTCCCCCCAAATCTAAACTATCAATGAAGTATGCAAATAAAATCACACATAATCCACACTTTCCCTATTCCAATGAGAAAGAACACATGAATTTCAATATACAAAAAGTTGAGAAATAAACACACCAACACTTCTATCCATAGAGCTTGTGCAGTCACTACATGAATGTACAGCAGGGGATGGAAAGAGAGGGTGTATGAAAGACTTTGCCATGGAAAATAGGATCATGGAACTGAAGGACAGCTAAGCAAAGATAAAACCTCCAGGAAGACAAAGTTTATCAAAGTGCTAAAATACTGAATACAGTTCTGGAACTTGGTAATATACAACATTGACTACAGGGAGATAATAAAAATATGCAAAGGACTAAGCAGCAGTCTCAGAGAAGCATCAGTTTTGGGGTAGAATAAAACAGAAAGGAGGAAGTATCATTTTCAGCTGATAAACAATCCATTCCACAAAACCAAATATAAAGGTAAGAAACTGTAACATAGATCTCCAAACAAAATTGAACATAAATTTAAAAATTATAAATGCTAGGAAAAAATGTTGAGTTAGATATTCTAATAATAAGAACAGGAATGGATAAAAAAAGAAATAAATGAAATGTGATCATCTCAAAGTAAGGTAGAATATTTTGTAAATGCAAAACAACATCAATGCCAAAGGATAAAATACAAGATATCCAAACCAGAATATATTTGACTAAAAATTTAATAAGGTCATTGAATAAAGAGTGGTAAACATAAGTTGAAAGAATTAGAAAGAAAATAATTGAATAAGTCAGACAAAGAAGATCAAGCAGACATAAAATTGGAGTCACTAAAGCAGAATGAGAAAACAAACAAAAAACCCAGAAATAATATTTAAGCTACAATTTTTAAAGATTACCCAAAAATAAGAGAAAAAATCAAATCTAAATATTGAAATGATCCATCGTATATCTGAGATAATTGACCCAGAACAGTCACTACAAACACATCCTATAATCAACTTAGGCTTTAAAGACAGGGAAAAAATTCTTCAGAGCCTCTAAAGAGAAAAGATAATTTTTTAGTAATAGTACATAAATAAGACTAGAATAATAATTCAAAACCAACAATTCAAAAAGTTAGAAGGTAAACAGCATTTTCAAGAAACTCAAGGAAAGTGTAAGACAAACATTTTATATATTCAGTATATTTCAAGACTATAGAAGACTATTTCAAGACTGCAGTTTAAGCATGCAAAAATTCAAGACATTCTGAACTGCAGAATTTTTCCTGAAAAATCTGTTGGAGAATGAACTTCATCCAACTAAGGGATGTATGCAGAAGACTTTAGCAAAATGATTGTGGGTGAGCATTTAACATATTTACCTATAGATTAATTGTAGATTAAAGCAGTGTTTGCAAAGGGGCTAGAAGAGAACTATGTAAATGGAATGATAAAATATGAAGAATGAAAATAAGAAAAAGGGGAGAAAAAGAGCAAAGTATAATAAATTCATTGATGTGTAAGAAATAGGTAAGAATTAAAGGAAATTTGGCTATACTGGAAAAGGGAGAGATCTGTAGCTTAAAAGAGATATGGAGTTTAAGAAAGAATTATTTCTTAAGCATGGTAGATATTTAACATGTTTACATACTAAAAATAAATAGCCATTGATGGCTCTAAAATAAATAAATAAAGACCCCAATCTTTACCATTTGCTGATTTTGGTAATATGAGTATTCCCACTATGGAGGTTTTCACCTCTTAAAAATTCCTGAATATTTAACAGAAGCAGCAGAGTTTAGAGATATCATTATTAGAATCCAAAGCATAGTTGGAGGAAGTAGCACCTCTTATGCTGAAGAAGAAGAAAAGCATAAATGCAAATAAAAGTGTATGTGTGTGTATCACAAAAAGAAGTCATGTTACTTCTTCACTAAAATCTTTAATTATCTAGAGAAATACAGGGCAAAGTTTTCTAGTAAGATCAAAAGAAAACACTATAGATCAGATGTTTGAGGAGAGAGGTGAATGTCATGAATAGCTAACAAGGTAAAAGTAAAGAAACTAAATAGTAGATTAGAAAGGTTCCCAATTAAACTGCCACTGGTGATCTTCTACCATGATATATTTTCTTCAACAACCTTTAGAAGCCAGGATGTAGGAGAAAAGTCAAATAGTTTGATCCAGGGTGAGAGTCTACAGAGTAGGTAAAATGGGAGGACAAGGTGTGGTAGAGCTAGGAGCAACAGAGAGCATTTTATTTAGTACCACAGTACTTAACTTGGATAGGAAAACAGGACTCAACAGGAGCGTGAGCACAGGGTAGTATTATTTAGACATGGGAGCCATTCATTAATTTATTCACAAAATGAAAATAACTTGAGTTTACAGGTACCTGTATCTAATTTACTTCCTGTTTCGATGGAGAAAGTTTTCTGCATGCATCTAAGACCAAGTCTCCCCCCCTACACTACCATAATCAATCCCATCTCTGATTGTCTCTCAAAGATTTGTTTCTGTACTTATCCAGTCTCTTAATTCTCAAATTTTCCCTCTCTACAGAATCATACATTGGCAAACAAATACTTTTTTACACCCATTTCTTTTTTTTTTTTTTTAAAAAGCTAATATGAATTACCATTGCTACTCTGTGTGTGTGTGTGTGCGTGTGTGTGTATGTGTGTGTGTAAGAATGGCAGTCTTCCAAACTCCTCTGCCAGTATCTCACAGCCACAGAAGGCTGGGTTTTTGTTTTTGTTTTTTATAGCTACTTTTTATTTTTATTTATTTATTTTTATTTTTGGCTGTGCTGGGTCTTTTGGTTCGCGCGAGGGCTTTCTCTAGTCGCGGCAAGTGGGGGCCACTCTTCATCGCGGTGCGGGGACCGCTCTTCATCGCGGTGCGCGGGCCTTTCACTATCGCGGCCCCTCCCGTTGCGGGGCACAGGCTCCAGACGCGCAGGCTCAGTAGCCGTGGCTCACGGGCCCAGCTGCTCCGTGGCATGTGGGATCTTCCCAGACCAGGGCTCGAACCCGTGTCCCCTGCATTAGCAGGCAGATTCTCAACCACTGCGCCACCAGGGAAGCCCTTACACCCATTTCTAATCAAACCCTCTCACACGCCCATCCCCTTCCAGCTACTATCCTTTTTCTCTGCTTCTCTTTATGTCAAAGCTCTTTTATATATATATCTTCTTGATTTATGTTTTACATTTCCCGCAAAGATTTACAGTGTTTGTAGTACATGTCAATGACTGATCTGTGCTCTGAGAGTGTGGAAGTAAACCAAACAGATTAAGTCTATGATCTCATGATGCTTATATTTCAGTTGGGAATCAGGGAGAAAAACAATGAGCATATAAATATTTGTCCGGTCGTAGTTAATGCTTTTTTTGTAAAGTAATTATGTAACAAATATTAAATAAATGACTAAAAGATAAATTAAATTTTAAAGAAGAAAAAAGTTTATCATTGGTGTTAGAAATTGTTGAAATAGTCGAATAGTGAAATAGTCAAAGTTGCATGTGATGTATGTGGAGCTTCACTATAAATAAATATTTGAACAGTGTGTAATAAAATACTATCTTTGTCTCTTTTTATTTACAAATAATAATATACCCAAGAGAATTATAAGCAGCATGTAGACAAAAATAAATGATAAGTACTTGAGAGTCCATTACTCAAAGATCAAAATGAATAATGTCAATATGTCAGAAACCTCTACCATGCTTTTCCATGATGGGATCTCCCCAAGAGTGGCTACATAATTTGTGGGGCCCAGTTTAAAATGAAAATTTGGGGTCTCTCATTTAAAAATTACTGTGACTTTCAAGATACCAATAGCAGATCACTAAACTAAAGAGGCTCTTCTGAACACAGGACCCTGTGAAGTTGTCAGGTTGCACACCCAGCTGGCCCTGCATCCCTCTTTCTCCACCCCAAAAGTAACACTATACTAATATTTATAATAATAATTTCTTCAGTCTCTTTATAGATTTACCGCCATTCATATTAAGACAAATCATATAAAATTGTCATTTTTGTAGGTCACTTAATATATTGGCTAATGTATTCTGTTTTTTGAAATTTAAGCAAAAACATGTACCATATTAATTGCTCTATCTTATTCTTTTTGCTTAATGAGTATGAGAGTCATAATATTGCCACATGTGGTTGTATTTTACTTGTTTTCATTGCTGTGTCGTATTACACTCTAGGAATATACTAAAATTCATTTACCCAATCCACAATTAATGAGCATTTGGATTGTTAAAAGTATTTCACTATTATGAGCTCAGCTGTTATGAACATATATGTGCTTTTTTCTTTTCTTTTGCATAAAAGCAAACATTTTTCTAAGGCAAAAACCTAACTGAAATTGCTGGCCAAAAAAATTTGTATATGTTCACTTTTATTAGATTATATCAAGCTTTCTTTCAAATTTGTTGCTCCAGTTTACACGAACTCTAATGATGTATGGGAGTTTCCATTACTGCACACTCATAGTAAGACCTGAAACCGTTAGAATTTTTAATGTTTGCCAGTCTGATGGACGTGGCATTTAAAAAATTTTTGTTATCAATTTCAATTTCCTTGATTACCAATTTGGCGGAGGGTGTTTTTATATATTTATGGCCCATTTTGATTTTCTTATTTGTGAAATATCTAATCACTCAAAATGATGTTTCTCATTTGTCTGTTAGGTTTTTTGAATCACATAAATTTTACAAATGCAATATAGGTACCAATCCTCTGCCATTTATTTGTGTTACAAATAATTTCTTTCACTCTGGATTTTGTTTCTGTTTTCCACTATTATGCTATCTATTAGTAAATATAAGTTTTTATTTTTAACATACCATTATTTATTAACATACTCTTTGTGTCTATGCTTATGCTGTCTTTCTTAAGAAGATATTATCCTATATTATATTGTTAATGCTTTATAGTTTTGCCTTTCACATTTGGGATGTTTTCCTTTACTTAGAACTGATGTTTGTGTGAAGTAGGAGGTAAGATTCTAATTTTTTTCATTATAAATATGGATTCTAAATTTCCCCAGCACCATTATTAAGAAATGGATAGCAGATATTGAAAAATGTGTAGGCTTTTTACTAGGCTCCATATTCTGTTGCATTGGATTATTTGCCTATTACTGAAGGAGTAATACACCAACAGGATTAATTAGTTCTAAAAAGAGTTTTGATTTCTAATAGGTATGTAAACCTACTTTGTTCTACAGATATTTTGTCTATTTTCGTCCTTGACATTTTAAATATATATTGTAATCAGTTTGTCAATTTTTGTACATGAATGTTAGTTTTTAATTGGGATTACATTGCATCTGTGTATCAATTTGGGGAGTATTGACATCTTTACAACATTAGTCATCCAAGTTATGAACATTGGACATACTGACATTGATTTAGGTTTTCTTTAATGTTTTCCAAAAGCTTCACTATCTTTTCTGTAAAAGACTTGCACACATATTAGAATTTTTCTTATTGAATTCATATTCTGATGGTATTAAAATGATATCTTTTATAAAATTTTATTTTCCAACTCTTTTTTAATGGTATACAGAAAGACATAGATTTTTTTCTTCACTCATCTTGTAGTTTGTAAACTTGCAATTTATCACATTTAATATTTTAATAATATTATATTCAAATAAATGCAGGCTTTTTCTTCCTTTTATGATCCACTTTTTAAAATTATTTTCATTTACTCTTTTTCAAGAAGGATATGTCATTACTTACATACTAAAGTAAAATTATTATAACCTTGTGGTGAATGTTATTTTTACTTTAGAATAAGATGCTAATTGTCTATAGTAATGCATTTGGCCCTAAATCTATTTTCTCTAATGTTAATAGCACAGAATCAACTAATGTTTGTTAGGATTGGCTTAATATGACCTATCCCATTATTTTTCTTTCAATCACTTTAACAATATTTTTTATTCTGAAAATCTTTCTTTTTTTAACCAGAGCAGTTAGTCCATTTGCATTTTTTGTAATTAAGTTTTTTTGGTTATATCATTTATCTTCTTTCATTTTTGTCCCACTTGTGATTTTCTGGGCGGTTTCTATCTATTTTTTATAGCTTTACTGAGGTATAACTCATATATGAAAACTGTACATATTTAATGCATATAACTTGATGAGTTTGGACATACACATACACTGTGATACCATCCTCAAAGTCAAGATAATAAATGTATCAAACATCTCCAAAAGTTTTTTGTGTCCCTTTGTGTGTGTGTGTGTATGTGTGTGTAAGAACACTTAACGTGAGATAAACATCCTCATAAATTTTAAGTGCATAATACCATATTGTTAACTATAGGCACTAGGTTGTACAGTAAATCTCTAGAACTTATTCATTCTGCAAAACTGGAACTTTATCCACTGACAAATGACTCTGCATTTTCCCCTTCCTCCAGTCCCTGAAAACTATTATTCTATTTTCTTTTTTCATAAGTTAGACTATTTTGTATAACTTATATAAGTGGGATCATGTAGTATTTGTCCTTCTGTGACTGGCTTATTTTACTTACAATAATGTCTTCCAGGCTCATCCATGTTGTCACAAAAAGTAGGATTTCCTTTCCTTTTAAGGCAGAATAATATTCCATTACACATATATACAACATTCTCTCTATCCTTTCATCTGTGGGTGGACATTTATGTTGTTTCCCTATCTGAGCTATTGTGAATAATGCTGCAATAAACATGGGAGTGCTGATTTCTCTTCAAGATAGTGATTTTATTTCCTTTGAATAAATACCAGAAGTGGACTTGCTAGATTATATTATAGTTTTATTTCTATTTTTTTAAGGAATCTCCATGTTGTTTTCCACAGGGGCTGTACCAACTTACATTACCATCAACTGTGTACAAAGGCTCCCTTTACACCACATCCTTATCAACACTTGTCATCCCTTCTCCTTTTGATGTTAGCCATC
This sequence comes from Balaenoptera physalus, assembly GCF_965194825.1. Classification (NCBI taxonomy): domain Eukaryota; kingdom Metazoa; phylum Chordata; class Mammalia; order Artiodactyla; family Balaenopteridae; genus Balaenoptera; species Balaenoptera physalus. Next base: position 132,643,408 of record NC_138882.1, on the reverse strand, counting down.
CTAATAGTTGTGAGTGATGTTGAGCATTTTTTCATGTGCCTGTTAGCCATAAGTATATCTCCTTTGGAAAATTGTCTCTTCAGTTCCTCTGCCCATTTTTCAACTGAACCGTTTGCACATTATTTTGTTGTTGTTGTTTTTTGTTTGTTTGCTATTGAGTTGTATGATATCTTTATATATTTTGGATATTAACCCCTTGTCAGATACATGATTTGCAAATATTTTCTCCCATTCCATAGGTTGCTTTTTCTTTTTGTTGATGGTTTCCTTTGCTGTGCAGAAGCCTTTTAGTTTGTTGTGGTCCCACTTGCTTTGGTTGCCTCAAATCATCACCAAGAGTGATGTCAAGAAGCTTAACCCTTATGTTTTCTTCTAGTTTTATGGTTTCAAGTCTTACATTCAAGTCTTTAATTCATTTTGAGTTGATTTTTGTATATAGTGTAAGATAGTGGTCAAGTTTCATTCTTTTGCATGTGTCTGTACAGTTTTCACAATACCATTTATTGAAGAACTATCTTTTCCTCATTGTATAATCTTGGATCCTTTGCCATTAATTAATTGAACATATATGTATGGGCTTATTTCTAGGCTCTCTATTCTGTTCCATTGATCTATGCGTCTGTTTTTATGCCAATACTATACTGTTTTGATTACTATAGCTTTGTAAATAGTTTGAAATCAGTAAGTGTGATGCCTCCAGCTTTTTTTTTTTTTTCTTGGCTGTTTTGTTCTCTTTTTTTGCTTGCTTGTTTCTCCTCTTTTTCTTCTTGCATTTCAGTTGGCTGATTTTTATTAACCTATCTTCAGATTTACTGATTCTTTCCTTGCTTGGGTCAAGTCAAGATGAGCCTATTGAAGGCATTCTTTATCTCTCTTACTATGTTTTATATTTCTAATATTTCCAGTTGACTTTTCTTATAGCTTCCTTCTCTCTGCTGAAATTACTTATCTATCATATTGTCTACCTTGTCTCTAGAGCCTTTAACATATTTATCATTATTTTATACATTTGCCTGACAGTTCCTACATTTGTACCATATTTGAATCTCATTCTGATGATTGCTTTATCTTTTCAGACTGTGCTTTTTGTATGCCTCAAATTTTTATTTTCTGTTTTTTGTTGAAAGCTGTACATGTTATGTAGGATAGTAGATACGAGGGAAATATTTTTATACTTGGAGTTGACTGTACCTTTCTTTCTTCTAGGCCTTTAGTGTAGGGGTTTGTTTTCTCCTATTGAGAAGTTGCTTTAGGTTTGAAGCTTATTGTTGCTATGGTTATCCTCAGTGCACCTGAGGCCTCAGATTCCTTTGATGAATTTGCTGCTCACTTGACTTTGGATCTTCCCTGTGTACTGCTTCCCAGAGAAAATTCTTTTGTAGCTCTCCTGTATTCCACTTTAGTTTTATATGATACTTTTTATTGTGCTGGGGGTGGGTGGGAATGGAATGACATTCTTTGATTAGGCCACAGTTTTAGGCAGGCAGTGTAAACCTGATTCTTAGTTTTGACCTTCACAAATGTTCCTATCCTCTTCCAGATGTAATGCTGGCATATATTCTTGTCCATTTCCTAAAAATAGAACTTTTTCTTTTTCCCTGTTGCCATCTCCAAGCTGCAGTAGGTTTCCACCAGTGCACACACGCTAGAGATTTGGGGTTTTTCGTTTTGTTTGTTTGAGGTTTTTTGGTTCTTCCACTACATATTAAAGCTCTTATTCCTTAAGAAACAGGAAGATGGTCATGGGTGAAGTTTCAACAAAGTTTGCTTCCATTTCTTCCCATCAACACCTCAAAGAAAACTTTCTCTGGATTCTGTTTTCTCTTTCATGTGAGCCTGTGACTTCTTAGAGGATTACTAAAGAAAAAAGCCTGAAAGAGGATGTAAATTTCCTGTCTGAAACTTGTAAGCTTTTCACATTCTCATGCTAGCCCACTCAACCTTAACAGTTTCTTCAGATTCCTAGCTGAAACTTTTTTCTAGGTTCTGTGATGGTCTGTGTCTTCTGCTTTAGGTAAGCACCTGTTTAAGTCTTGTTTCTCCCTGCAGGTTCCTGTCTCTCACCATATTCTGGGATTATTTATTTGCTCTGAAATCTCAATTCCCTAATAGAATCAAGAAAATTAAATTGCAGTTTGTTCACCCACGTTCTAGTAATGTGTGGAAGCAATGCTCTTTCAGCTATCTACGTCTCAAAGCTGAAACTGAAACTGAACGATCGATTTCTTGTTCAGTTTAATACTCAAAATCCATGTTATAAAAGAAGAGATTTCCATTGAGTTGGTCGTTTTGTGAATAGAATGCAAAAAATTCATAGGCATTGGTACTTATGGAATAACATTTATACAGCAGCAATGAGGATAATTGGTCTTATGAGTTAAATTTAGTCATGGAAAACAATTGGTGGTCAAAACCATACCTCCTGAGTTGAGTCAGTTTTAACTATATTATTGTGTAGTTGTAAAATATAAACAGTGGTCACTAGGGTTACTTCTCAGTGTGCTGTGTGAGGAAATAGGCAACAAAAATGAAGAAATACTTTTCCAATGTGATATTTTATTTTATTATTTTTATTGAAATATAATTGATACACAACATTGTATAAGTTTAAGGTGTACACTAAGTTGATCTAATACACATATATTGCAAAATGATTTCCATTGTAGCTGAGCTAACACCTCTGTCATGTCACATAATTATCATTTATTTTTTGCAGTGGAAACAATTAAGATCTAGTCTTTTGGCATCTTTGAATAATACTGTATTATTGGCTATAATTACTATGTTGTGCTTTAGCTCTCCAGGACTTATTTATTTACCAGTTCTAAGTTTGTATTAAACAGCATATCCCCAATTCCCCCAGCCCCAGCCTCTGATAGCCACTATCCTACTCTCTGTTTTTACAAGTTCAATTTTTTAAATTCCACATATAAGTGATATCATATGGTATTTGTCTTTCCCTATCTGACTTCATTTAGTAAAATTCCCTCAAGGCCCATCCACGTTGTTACAAATGGCACGATTACCTTCTTTCCCATGACTGAATAATGTTTAAAATAAGAATGCATTATTCAGCCCTGATACATTCATATTTTAAAGAATCTAAGCCTTTCACTTCAAGTCAAAAATATCGTTATGCATACTGCTGAGAATATCTGTGTTTCTAAAGAATACTGATTCTGATGCAAATCACAATCAGAAAGACTTTAATTCTTTCCTAAGAATTGGTGCTTTTTTCACTCCTTGATTAAATGAGGTATATTGAGAATATATATATATATGAATTTGAAATGTTGCAAATGAATTTGAAAAATACATCCAGAAATAAATGGATGACAACAAAAATTGAAGTAAGAATACTGATATTGTCAATTCACATATAATAGGAACCAGAGTTTATTCTTGACTCCTCCCTGCCAACAATTAACCATCTCTCAAATCCATCTGCAACACTCTATCTCCAATACCATTACTCTAGTCCAAGGCATCCTCATCTCTCCCTCATCCAACTCCAATAGATTCCTGGCTCCTTTCCTCACATCTGCTCTTATTCTCCTTAAATTCATTATCTGCAGTCTTCTGAGCAATATTTCTTAATGTCAAATGTCCTAATACCACTCATCTTCAATGTTTTGTTGTTGTTGTTGTTTTAATTGCCTTTGGAATTCAGTTCAGTAGCCTTTACCTTGCATACAAGGTCTTGAGTACCTAACTCTCAAGTTGAGTACAGTACAACTACATATTCTTCCCCACCTCCTCCCCATGTCACTCTCTTCCTACTACACTTATTTCAAGTGCTTAAATATCCCATCCTATTCCTTTAGGAAATTCACACTTGTTCCTCCTCGTATACCCTGCATCTAGATAATTTTTGCTCCTCCTGCTGTAGGGTGATACATAAATGCACTTTATCAAGGTAACCTTCTGTGACTTTCCAATCTGGAATGTGTTATTCTCCTAGGACATCTTCCTATTTCATAAACTTCTTCTTTATAACAGTTGACACTTAAAAGTTCTCCATCAATATTTGTCATCCACTCTAAATTACAAACACTAGGAACATATAAAATTTGAATGTTTTGTTTATCTTTGTAATCTCAATGACTGGCATATAATGGACAATCAATAAAAGGCAGGAGCCTACCCTGTTTCCAAGATTGGTTGGGTCTTGACAGAATATCAAGCAGAGTAGCAGTCAATACGGCTGAGATTCAAAGAAGGAATAGTGTTACAAGAAAGAAGTAAAGTTCGAAAGAAGAATTTATTGTCAGTGGAGGAAGTTGAGATATATCTCAGCAGTGGGCTAAGCCAAAGCACTGATGAAGGTGGTGGTGAAGGTCACTGACAAGGAATGAGCTAGTGGGAAAAGGAATGTCCAGTGCTCATGGAAGGGAAATCATATTTCAGGTCCACGCAATAAGACTTACTACAGGACACACCTATTTTGTCTCTTTCCTTGATAGAGCTGGTTTTAAAATTGCACTTGGTTGAACTGACATGTTGAAATTAATGGCATCACCTGATAGAAATTGAGGATAGGAAGCTGGTGCATACTTTTTACACCAGGGGTTTTCAAATTTTAGCATATATAAAATTACATAGATTTGTTGAAACAGATTTGGAGGCTCCACTCCCAGAGTCTCTGATTCAGCCAGGTTTGAGGTGAGGCTGAGAACTGGCATTTTAAGCAATTTTCTAGGTCATGCAGTTGCTGCTTATCTAGAGACCACACTTTGGCAAACACTGTTCTTTACTGGACATGCGGTTTCAGTAGAATTGCATGAATTCTCTAATCTTTCATTCCCTGCCTTCCTTCCCCAACATTTTAAATAAGGAAGAAAACAAATGGAATAAGGTTTAAGACACTAACAGGGAGTTTTACTTTGAGGTTAGAGAGGTAACACCAACAGTGAATCATACAGTCCACAGCTGAGAGGAATTAGAGTAGGAGGGTATTTTTGGTCTCAATTTATGTTTCCTTTAGAATTACTGTGGGAGGGAATTTGTAGTCTCAAAGCATTAGCATAGTTTATGCCTTACCTTGAATATCTATAGCAATGATAAATCCGCAGTTTTTTTTTTTTTTTTTTTTTTGCAAGATACTGCAATTCTCTAATTTATCCTAGAGTAGTGATTATTTTTCTGCTTTTCAAATAAGGTGGGGTTTTTTTTTTTCATTTTAAGGATTATAGCCATTATTTTTTGTTCTACTGTGTTTTAAATAATCCAATTTATTCTCCTGTATCATATTTTCTGTGGAGCAAATGTAAAGAGCTAATATAATTTCAGTGCATAGGATATGGATTTTATATTTACACTTTTATTTGGATGAATTCAAAAGGCTCTAGGTCATTTTGTTCATGTAATTCCAAAAGTCATGGGTATATACTTAACATGGTATAATTTGAAGAGGTCAGTATGAAATTTTTGAGACATTGCAAATTCAGATCCCTCTGGAGGGATATTGCCTAGACAAAGTTACAACCTCTGTCCACATATTGTCTTCTTTGAAAGCTGGGTAATTAGACTTACCTCTCTTTTCCTGAGTGTTTTCATGTACGAAATAACATGATAATATTACCTGCTTCATAAGATGGTATTCAGAATTTAACATAAACAATTTTAAACCCTGGAACATAAATTGGTAGTTGAAAAGAATAAGGATCATTATTATTGGTTGGATTCCCATCTAGTTTTATTCTTGACATTAGTTTTTGCTCTTTCTCTCTTCCAGTTTTTTTCTACTGAAATCTTTTGAAGTTGCAATTCCTATTTGTAGAGCTACAGTTTACTGAATACTTATTAAACTCCAGGCACTGTGCCAAAATCTTTACTTAATGCATGTGATTTATTATTCATAGCAATCTTGGGCTATAAATATTATTATCCCAATTTTACAAATGTAGGTAAGGAGATTTAGCAAATTCTTATATTATCATATATTGAGCAAGAATTTTATGCACATAACTTCACTGAGAGGATAAAAGGCAGGTTAAAAACATGGACACTGTGTTTTAAAATGATGGTGCAGACTACTTTTCCCTATTCCTCTTGTTAAATATGGCTAAAAACTATGGATATTCTGTATAAAACAAACATAAATAAGACTCAGAAATGTGGATAGAAGAAGGAAGACTGGCTAGCAACCTCAGGACACAAGAAACAAAATGGCAATGTTTTTCCTGGATTTTCTTTTTGCCTCACATATTCAGACTGAGTGCAGGAAAAGTAGGCACCTGGAAATGCCAAAGAGTCTAGACAATAAAAAGCCACAAGAAAAACCTACTGTGCTAAATAAAGGCCCTGAAGGGGAGTTGTCAAGCAAAATATAAAAGTTTTAGAAATTAACCACTCTACTCTAGTCATATACCCCAGAGAAAACTGTGGCCTCATTTACAGCCACCTCAGCAAATGTCAAGTGGGAAACCTAGACTTCCATTCCTGCTAGACTCTAAGGAAGCATGCCAAGCTTCAGCCAGCATAGTGTCAAAGAAGACTGAGTGGAGAGCCAGAATTTTCATCCCTATCTAGTGATGATGAAACCCCCCACCTTACATGATATACACAGAAACTACTTGGGAAGTGTGGCTTTCCATCATTTGGCAGGAATAAGGTACTTCTCCCTCTCCCTGCTGGGATAATGTCAGAAGAGGCCTAGTGAAGAATCAGGACTATCACCACCCAGTGGTAAGAAGACCCCCTTGCATTGTCAATGGAAGCTGCACTGGGAACATGGTCTCCTAGCAGTTATGAGGTAGAGACATTTCCTTTGCCAGAATTGTTAGAGGAGTCCTGCTAAAACCAAAGATTCAAATAAGATCTAGAACATCATGACATAATGTTCAAATTTTCAGGTTTCAAAAAAAATTGCTCATCATACCAAAACAAGGAAAATCTCAACTTGAATGAGAAAGGACAATTAATAGATGCCAACACCAATATTACACTCTTTCTGAATGACAGGAAAAAAGAAACTGAAAGAAATAACTCAAGTTAAGAACTTATGGTTTGACAACAAACAATTTTTTTTTTTAACATTTTTACTGGAGTATAATTGCTTTACAATGGTGAGTTAGTTTCTGCTTTATAACAAAGTGAATGAGCTATACATAAACATATATCCCCATATTTTCTCCCTCTTGCATCTCCCCCACCCCTTCCCTATCCCACCCCTCTAGGTGGTCAAAAAGCACTGAGCTGATCTCCCTGTGCTATGCAGCTGCTTCCCACTAGCTATCTATTTTACATTTGGTAGTGTATATATGTACATGCCACTATCTTTGTCCCAGCTTACCCTTCCCCCTCCCCATGTCCTCAAGTCCATTCTCTACATGTGTGTCTTTATTCCTGTCATGCTCCTAGGTTCTTCAGAACCATTTTTGGTTTTTTTGATACCATATATATTTGTTAGCATATGGTATTTGTTTTTCTCTTTCTGACTTACTTCACTCTGTATGACAGACTCTAGGTCCATCCACCTCACTACAAATAACTCAATTTTGTTTTTTTATGACTGAGTAATATTCCATTGTATATATTTGCCATATCTTCTTTATCCATTCACCTGTCAATGGACACATAGGTTGCTTCCATGTCCTGGCTATTGGAAATAGAGCTGCAATGAACATTTTAGTACATGACTCTTTTTGAATTATGGTTTTCTCAGGGTTTATGCCCAGTAGTGGGATTGCTGGGTCGTATGGTTGTTCTATTTTTAGATTTTTAAGGAACCTCCATACTGTTCTCCATAGTGGCTGTATCAATTTACACTCCAACCAACAGTGCAAGAGGGTTCCCTTTTCTCCACACCCTCTCCAGCATTTATTGTTTGTAGATTTTTTGATGATGGCCCTTCTGACTGGTGTGAGGTGATACCTCATTGTAGTTTTGATTTGCATTTCTCTAATGGTTAGTGACATTGACCATCCTTTCTTGTGTTTGTTGGCAATCTGTATATCTTCTTTGGAGAAATGTCAATTTAAGTCTTCTGCCCAATTTTGGATTGGGTTGTTTGTTTTTTGATATTGAGCTGCTTGTAAATTTTGGAGATTAATCCTTCGTCAGTTGCTTTGATAGCAAATATTTTCTCCCAGTCTGCAGGTTGTCTTTTTGTCTTGTTTATGTTTTCCTTTGCTGTGCAAAAGCTTTTAAGTTTCATTAGGTCCCATTTGTATATTTTTGTTTTTATTTCCATTTCTCTAGGAGGTGGGTCAAAAAGGATCTTGCTGTGATTTATATCATAGAGTGTTCTACCTATGTTTTCCTCTAAGAGTTTGATAGTGTCTGGCCTTATATTTAGGTCTTTAATCCATTTTGAGTTTATTTTTGTTTATGGTGTTAGGGAGTGTTCTAATTTCATTCTTTTACATGTAGCTGTCCAGTTTTCCCAGCACCACTTATTGAAGAGACTGTCTTTTCTCCATTGTATATTCTTGTCTCCTTTATCAAAGATAAGGTTACCATAGGTGCATTGGTTTATCTCTGGGCTTTCTATCCCATTCCATTGATTTATATTTCTGTTTTTGTGCCAGGAGCATACTGTCTCAATTACTGTAGCTTTGTAGTATAGTCTGAAGTCCAGTAGCCTGATTCCTCCAGCTCCATTTTTCTTTCTCAAGATTGCTTTGACTATTCGGGGTCTTTTGTGTTTCCATATAAATTGTGAAAATTTTTGTGCTAGCTCTGTGAAAAATGCCATTGGTAGTTTGATAGGGATTGCATTGAATCTGTAGATTGCTTTGAGTAGTATAGTCATTTTCACATTGTTGATTCTTCCAATCAAAGAACATGGTATATCTCTCCATGGTATATCTGTTTGTAATGTCTTTAATTCCTTTAATCAGGGTCTTATAGTTTTCTGCATACAGGTCTTTTGTCTCCTTAGGTAGGTCTATTCATAGGTATTTTATTCTTTTTATTGCAATGGTAAATGGGAGTGTTTCCTTAATTTCTCTTACAGATTTTTCATCATTAGTCTATACGAATATAAGAGATTTCTGTGCATTCATTTTCTATCCTGTTACTTTACCAAATTCATTGATTAGCTTTAGTTGTTTTCTGGTAGCATCTTTAGGATTCTCTGTGTATAGTATCATGTCATATGCAAACATGGACAACATCTCTCAAGGGCTAAAAGAGAACAGCTGTCAATCTAGAATTCTATATTTACTGAAATATCCTCCAGGAAAGAAGGGGGAATCAATACATTTCAAATGAAGGAAAAGTAAAAAGAATTTGTTGCCAGCAGGCCTAACCTAAAATGATAAATAAAATAATTTCTCTAAACACAAAGGAAATAATAAAGGAAGACATCTTGGCATGTCAGGAAGGAAGACCAGTGTAAAGAGCAAACATATGGATAAGTATAATAGACTATCCTTCTCTGCTTTAGTTTACTAAAATGTTTGGTGTTTAAAACAAAAATTTCAGTACTCTGTGTTATGGCTCTCCAAGTATGTAGATGAAATATATTAAGACAATTATAAATAAGAGAAGGTCAAGGGGCAGAAAAGGAGGTAAGATTTCCAAACTTAACTTGAACTGGTAAAATTTTGACACCAGTAGACTGTGATATTATGTATTATATGTGAAATTTGATATGTAGAGCAAACATTAAATAATCTATACAAGGAAATACGCTGAAAAACACTATAGATAAGTAAAAATAAAGTACTAAAATATACTTAAGTAACCAACAGAAGATAGGAAAAACAAACAAACAAACAAAAAACAAACATAAATGGCTAAATTAAGTTCTAACATGTCAATAATTACATTACATATACATGGTCTAAGTGCACCAATTAAAAGAGATTGTTGGGACTTCCCTGGCCGTCCAGTGCTTAAGACTTCGCCTTCCAATGCAGGGAGTGAGAGTTCAATCCCTGGTTGGGGAGCTAAGATCCCACATGCTTCGGGGCCAAAAAACAAAACATTAAAAAAAAAAAAGCAATATTGTAACAAATTCAATAAACACTTTAAAAATGGTCCACATCAAAAAAAAGAGAGAGAGAGAGATTGTCAAAGTAGATTTTTAAAAAATGAGTGATCGGGCTTCCCTGGTGGCGCAGTGGTTGAGAATCTGCCTGCTAATGCAGGGGACACGGGTTTGAGCCCTGGTCTGGGAGGATCCCACATGCCGCGGAGCAGCTGGGCCCGTGAGCCACAGCTACTGAGCCTGCGCGTCTGGAGCCTGTGCCCCGCAACGGGAGGGGCCGCGATAGTGAAAGGCCCGCGCACCGCGATGAAGAGCGGTCCCCGCACCGCGATGAAGAGTGGCCCCCACTTGCCGCGACTAGAGAAAGCCCTCGCGCGAACCAAAAGACCCAGCACAGCCAAAAATAAAAATAAATAAATAAAAATAAAAAGTAGCTATAAAATTAAAAAAAAAAAAAAAAAATTAAAAAAAAAAAAAGGAGTGATCCAACCAAATGCTGTTTACAAGAAACTCACCTCAAATATAATGATCTCATGCATATTATGCTGAGTGAAAAAAAAATCTCAAAGGTTATATACTGTATGATTTTATTTATATAACATTCTGAAAGTGACAAAATTATACAGATGGAGAACAGATTAGCAGTTGTCAGGGGTTAGGGATGTTGCAGGGCAGGGTGCAGATTTGAGTATACAGGAAGGAGTTGCACAAAAGAGATTTCTGTGGTGGTCATTGACTATTTTTCTATCTATTGCTGTAATGGCTATATGAATCTATACTTGTGATAAAAATGACATAGCATGAACTGTATGCACTATATACATATATACATTTTATCAAAGTCAATTTCCTGGTTTTAATATTTATTATAGTTACATGAGATGTGACCATGTTGGAAATTGGATGAATGAACATCTCTATACTAATAATACAACATCCTGGGAATCTATAATTTTCCTCCTAAAAATTACCATGTTAAGAAAATGAAAGCTAAAAATCAAATGATCTAATAGATAAGAAAATCATTTGACAATATTCAACATACATTTATGATAAAAACTCAACAAATTGTGTATAGAGGGAATGTATATCAACATAATAAAGGCCATATATGACAAGTTCACAGCTAATATCATACTCAATGGTGAAGATCAGGAACAAGACAAGAATACCCACTCTTGCTACTTTCACGCAACATAGTACTGGAAGTGCTAGCCAGAACAATTAGGCAAGGCAAAGAAATAAAAGACAACCAAATCAAAAAAGAAGAAATAAAACTGCCTCTGTTTGTGGATAACATGACATTACATATAGAAAATCTTAAAGACTCCACCAAAAAACTCTAAGAACAGATTAACAAATTCAGTAAAGTTGCAGGACACAAAATCAATATACAGAAATCTGTTGCATTTCTATACTCTAATAATGAACTATCAGAGGGAAGTTAAGAAAACAATCACGTTTACAACTGTATCAAAAAGAATAAAATACCTAGGAATAAGTTGAACCAAGGAGTTGAAAAATCAGCACACTGAAAACTAAAAGATGTTGATGCAAGAAATTTTTCATAATAAGAAGATACAACAAGAAAACACAAATGAATGAAAAAATAGTCCATGCTCATGGATTGGAAGAATTAATATTGTTAAAATGTCCATACTACCCAAGGAAATCTAGAGATTCAATTTGAGCTCTATCAAAATTCCAATGTCATTTTTCACAGAAATTCCCATGGTATTTTTCACAAACAATCCTAAAATTTGTATGGAACCATAAAAGACTCCAAATAGCCAAAGCTATTTGGTCTCTAAAAAAATTAAAACTAGACTAGCATATGATCTCAAAATTCCACTTTTGGGTATTTATCCAAAGGAAATGAAAACACTAACTCAAAATGATATCTACAACCCTGTGTTTATTGCTGTATTATTTACAATAGCCAAGGAATGGACATGGAAACAACCTAAAGGTACATCAATAGATGAATAGATAAGGAAATACCATGCAAAATTCTATATATAATATACACAATGGAATATTATGTAGCCATAAAAAGGAAGGGAATCCTGCCATTTGTGACAACATGGAATGACTCTAAGTGTATTATGCTAAGTGAAATAAGTCAAACAGAGAGAGACAAATACTGTATGATCTCACTTATTTGTGGAATCTAAAAAAAAAAAAAAAAAACTAAACCAAACCCTGTACTCATAGATAGAGAGAAAGAACAGATTGGCGATTGCCAGAGGTGGGGGATGGGAGGGGCATGAAATAGGTGAAGGTTGTCAAAAGGTACAAACTTCCAATTATAAAATAAGTAGGTCCTGGGGATATTATGTACAACATGGTGACTATAGTTAATAATACTGCATTATATATTTGCAAGTTGCTAAGAGAGATCTTAATCCTTATCACAAGAAAAAAATATTGTAACTACATGTGGTGACAGATGTTAACTACACTTACTGTGTTTGCTGTGTCACAATATTTACATATATTGAATCATTATGTTGTACACCTGAAACTAATACAATGTTATATGTCAATTATATCTCAATAAAAATAAAACAGAGAAACAATAGAGTAAATCAATAAAACCAAAGTCTGATTATTTGAGAAGATCAATAAAGTTAATGAACCTCTGGCCAGGTTAACCCAGAAAAGAAAAAGTAGATTCAAATTACCAATACCAGGAAGAAAATATGAGACTTTACTACTGATCCCACAGACATTAAAAGCATAGTAAGTGGATACTATAGATGACTCTAGCTCTGTAAAATCAACAATTTACATGAAAAACACAAATTATCAGAAATTCCAGAAGAAATAGATCATCTGAACAGTCATATATAAAGAAGCCATTTAATTAGAGTAAACACCTTCCAAAAAAAAAAAGAAAAGAAAAGAAAATTTAGAACCATATACTTTCACTGGTGAATTCTACCCAATGTTTACTTAATAAATAATACCAATTCTACACGTCTCTTCCTGAATGGAAAAGAGGTGGGAATACTTGCCAACTCATTTTATAAGGTCAGATTCACCCTACTACCCAAACCAGACAAAGACAAGAACTATAGAACAATAACCCTCATGGACATAGACACAAAAATTCACAACAATATATAAGCAAATCCAATTCAGCAATATATTAAGAAGGGTAAAATAAATTGCAATCTGGTGGAGTTCAGCACAGGAAAGCAAGGCTAATTTGACATTTAGAAACCAAGTCATGGGTTGTGGACTGAATTTGGTGTCCCCAGAATCCATGTATTGAAGTCTTAGCTATCTATGTAACTGTATTTGGAGATAGGGCCTTTAAGAAGCAATTAAGGTTAAATGAGGTCATAAGGATGGAACCTTAATCCAATATGACTGATGTCCTTATAAGAAAAGGAAGACACATCAGAGATGTGCATGTACAGAGAGAAGGGTATGTGAGGATACAGAGAGAAGTTGCCTATTTGAAAATTAAGGAAAGAGGCCTCAGGAGAAACCAACTTTGTCAGTACCTTGATCTTGATCTTGCAGCCTCTGGAACTGTGAGAAAATAAAATTATGTTGTTTAAACCTGTGGTGTTTTGTTATGGCAGATGTAGCAAACTAATACACCATGTAATTCACCATATTAGCAGACTAAATTAAAAAAAAATTGCTTATGATCATCTCATTAGGGACAGAAAAAACATTAGCAAAATCCATGCTTATTTATGACAAAAAAATTTAATTCTCCAAATTCTAAGAATCAAAGGGAACTTCTTTAACTTGGTAAAAGACATCCACAAACCTACAGGTAACATCATATTTAATGGTAATATACTGAATGCTTTCCCTCCAAGTTAAAGATTTCCTTTCTCCTCACTCATATTCAACATCATAATGGAAGTTCTATCCATGCAATTAGCCAAGAATAAAAAGGTATACAGGTTAAAAATGAAGAAGTAAAATTGTCTCTATTTACAAAGGACATGATTGCCTATGTAGAAAAATCCCAAAGACTCATAAAAAATCTCCTATAACTATGAGTTTAGCAAGACCATAAGATATAAGGTCAATATACAAAGAACAATTCTATTTCTAGTTGCCAGCAATGAACAAATGGAGTTTGATATTTTTAAAAATCCATTTATAATAGCACCGAAGAATGAAGGAGTTAGATATAACTAACACAACATGTGGCAGATTGGTGTGTTGAAAATAACAAAGCACTACTGAAAGAAATCAAAGGAAAGCTAAAAAATGGAGATACATACAATGTTCATGGATTGGAAAGCTCAGTGTTATTAAGATTCCAATTCTCCCTCACTTTGATCCATATATTCAACACAATCCCAAACAAAATCCTTGCTAGAATTTTGTTAGTTATGTACAGGATGATTCTAAAATTTATATGGAAATGTGAAAGAAGTAGAAAAACTAAAACAATTCTGACAATGAGGAACATTTTGGAGGATTCACATTATCTGATTTCAAGATGTAATATAAAGCTACAGTAATCAAGTAATCAAGATATGGTCTTGGTGAAAGTATAGACACATAGATCAATGGAACAGAATAAAAAAGTCAAGAATAGACTCATGAAAACATAGGCAGAACTGCCATTTTCTGGCTCCACATGTAAAATATTTGGAAGCTGCCACTCCATCTGAAAGATAGTAAAAAGCTGAACAGACTGAAAAAGCAACAACTCTTCCTGGATCCATAAGAGAGGAGAACACCTGACAAACTGCTGTCCCCAAGAATTGAGAAACAGACAGGGGAATAGAATGAGTCACGGCTCATGGGATCAGATTCATGAGCTTGAACCACCACAGGAACCAGTGTTGGGGTAGGAAAACCTGAACTGGAATTGATGAATTGCTGGAAGCTCAGTGTGAATAATGTTGAGAGTTAAAAACTCCAGCAGGACAATATTGTGAAATTTACATCTAGGAGCTCCACCAGTTTAACTAAGGAAATATTTGAGAAAATCCCCTTGGGCTTCTGGCAGGAGAAGGGGAAAAGGAACCATTTTGATCAGAGAGCACTCTGTTCTTTTTAACAACGCCAACCCTCAGGGGAAACTAGTTAAGCAGAACCTAACCTTCTGGGGTATTATCAGGGCATAACTGACTTGGAGGAAAAGAAACACCCAACTCCAGCCCATTCTAGCCACTCTGTCCCATTTAAGGGAAGAGAAAAATACTGAGAAACATTTGTAATATTTACAGTCCAGAAGCACAGGCTTACTAAAAATGCCTTTTCAGATACAGCACGAAAGGCAGGATCCATGAAAGAAATAATTGATAATATTAAAATTAAAACATCTGGTCTGCAAAAGACAGTATCGAGATAAACAGAAGACAAGGCACAGACTGGGAGAAAATATTTGCAGAAGACTCATGGGATAAAAGACTGTTATTCAAAAATATATAAAGAACTCTTAAAGCTCAACAATAAGAAGACAAACAACTCTACTGAAAATGGTTCAATAACCTTAATATACACCTCAAGAAAAAGGAATGCATATGGCAAATAAGGATATGAAAAGGTATTCTGCATTATAAGTCATCAGGGCAATGCAAATTAAAGCAACAATGAGATACTACTACACAGCTATTAGAATGTCCAGATCAAGAACACTGACAATGGCAAATGCTTATGAGAATGTAGAGCAAAAGGAATTTTCATACATGGCTGGTGGGAATATATGCACAATGGTACAGCCACTTTGGAATACAGTTTGGTGTTTTCTTACAAAATTAGACATAATTTTACCATAGCATCCAGTGTTTGTGCTTCTTGGTATTGACCCAAAGGAATTGAAAACTTATGTCCACACAAAATCCCGCACATGAATGTTTACAGCAGCTTTATTCATAATTTCCAAACTTGGAAGCATACAAGATATTCTTCATTCACTTCTGATGAATGCATAAATAGTCTTACAGCCATACAATGAAATATTATTCAGTGCTAGAAAGAAACGATCTATCAAACCATGAAAAGACATAGAAGATACTTAAATATGTATGACTAAGAGAAAGAAGCCACATACTGAAAAAGCTACATACTATGTGATTCCAACTCTATGATATTCTGGAAAAGGCAAAACTACAGAAACAATAAAAAGACCAGTGGTTACCAGGGTTGGTGCAGGAAGAAATGAATAGGCAGAGAACAGAGTATTTTTAGGGCAATAAAAATACTCTGTATGATATTATTATATATATATATATATATCATTAAACATTTCTCCAAACCCATAGAATTCACACCACCAAGAGTGAGCCCTCAGGTAAACTTAAACTTTGGCTTATTATGGGATGTCAGCGTAGGTTCATCCTTTGCAATAAAGTGTACCATTCTGGTGAGTGATGTTGATAATGGGTGAGGCTAACCATGTGAGGGAGCAAGGCGCATTTCAAAATCTCTGTAACATTCCTCTTAATTTTGTTGTAAACCTAAAATTTCTCTAAAAAATAATCTTTCAAGAGAAGGAAAAAAAATAGGCAACTGATTTTCTTTTACATATTTAAAATAAGCTTTTAATTTTAGAACAATTTTAATATCACAAAGATAATTTTAAAGTTCCCATTTATTCCACACACAGTTTCCTCAGTTATTAACATCTTAAATGGTACATTTGTCACAATTCATGAACCAGTATTGCTAGATATTGTTATTATCTGCAGTCCATAGTTTATTCAGTTTTCCATACTTTTTACCATATGTCCTATTTCTTTTCCAGGATCCCAAGTACATTTAGTTGTCGTGTCTTCTTAGGATTCTCTTGGCTGTAACAGTTCCTCAAATTTTCCTTGTTTATAATGACCTTGACAATTTCGAGGAGTACTGGTCATATATTTTGCAGACTTCTCCTCAGATGAGCCTTGTTTGATGTATTTTTAAAATGTTTGTTATTAAGACAATATTTTTAGTCAACTGATTTTTGACCAAAATACACAAGCAATTTGATGGAGGAAGTATAGTCTTTTCAACAAATGTTGTGAGCCAACTAAGTGTTCATATGCAAAGTAGTGAACTTCAATACATATCTCATACTTTATACAAATGTTAACTCAAAATAGATCATTAGCCCTCAATATAAAATGTAAAAATATACAACTTCAAGAAGAAGAGATAGAAGAAAATCTGCCATGACTCTGGATTTGATAATTAGTGTTTAGGTATACCAGCAAAAGCACAATCCACAGAGAAAATATCAATAGTTTGGACTAATCTTTTGCTTTGCAAAATAAACTTGTAAGAGAATAAAACTACAGCTCACGTATTGGGAGAATGTATTTGCCAATCACCTGTATTCTAAAGGACTTATATCCAAAAGTACAAAAGAACACTTACAACTCAACAATAAAAACAAAACACACACACAAAACTCAAGGTAAATAATAGGCAAAAGATCTGAATAAACACTGCTCTAAGAGATACACAGATGAACAATAAGCATACGAAAAAATGCTGAACGTGACTGCTCATTAGGAAATGTAAATTAAAGCCACGATGATATATCACAGCATACCTTCAAAAGGACAAAAAAAATTTTAAGGAGAAAACTATCAATATGAAATTCTGGGGAAAATACAGTGCAGAGTATCAGGAATTTTTATTCATTGCTCGTGGGAATGCAAAATGATACAGGCGCTTTAGAAAATGGCTTCACAGTTTTACACTGTGATGTTAAGCATACACTTACCAAACAGTCTGGCAATCCCACTCTTAGATATTTACCTAAGTGAATTGAAACCTTCTGTTAATATAAAACCTGCATGTGAATATTTATAGCAGTTTTATTGATAATGCTCAAAGTCTGAGAATCACAAGGTGTCTTTCAACAGGTGAATGAGGTGAATGAATAAACTGTTGTACATTTATAAAATGGATTACTACTCAGGCTTAAGAAAATGATCTACTGGTTCATACAACAACCTGAATTAACCTTAAATGCATTTTGCTATTTGAAAGAAGCCAGACTCCAAAGCTACATAATGTATCATTCCACTTACATGGCATTCTGGAAAAGGCAAAACAATAGGGATGGAAGACTGATCAGTGATTGCCAGAGGTTTACTGGGTAGTAACTGAGTAAAAGAGGGCCACACCAGAGAATTTTTAGATGATGGAACTGTTTTGTATGATACTTTCATTCTGGATACATGACTCTATGCATTTTCAAACTGATAGAGCAGTACAACACAAACAATGAAATTTATGTAAATTATAAAGAAAATCAAACATGATATATCAATCACTGTATGGAATGTTAAGATGTGACAAAGGAATCTAACTCTATGACAAATGTGTCCATAGCTTCCAGAAATGTAAGAGGGAGATGGATGACCTAAGTAACTTTAGAAAACAGTGTTTTGACAAGATAAAGGCTGAAGACTAAAAAAAATAAAACTCTATAATAACAGTATACTTTAGTTGGTAAATTTGTTACTCACAGGGATTCATTTACCAATTCTGAAATTAATTTACATATATACTAGGGTTGAAAAAATAGATAAATAAATTGTACATGATGGGGACTAGGTTTCTCATAATCAGAGAAAAAAGTTATATAAATACATATATAAGCAAGGTGGAAAGCCTGAATGAACCCTATCTTTGGTAATGGACTAGAGTTGGATATATCAGCATGAACTCATGTTTATTTTAATACACTAAGAGATAAATAGATGCAGAATTAAATATATATGTATATACATATACATATATATCTAAGTATATACATAGGTTAGAATACCTGTATATATTTCTTAACTCTATCTGAGAGACCTAGAACCTGTGACTCCCCAAGTGAAGTGAGTGCACTTAGTGCCAAGACCTTGGATTCTAAAATTCCAATTGTCAATAAAAGGAGCAGGGCTCTTTAGGGCAATGGCTGATCCTAAGGCAGTGACTTGCAATATACAAGATGAACCCAGCCTCCTGTAGTGTCAAGAATAAGAAAATACTGAAAAGGAAAAAAAAAGACTGAGTACATTTCAAAAGGATGCAGCAGTCAACCTGAAATTGCTCCCAATGTCCAAAGCTGGAATATCTAATGAGCAAAATAACTCATTATAGTATTGTATTATAATTCAAAGAATAAAATAAATATACAATTACCCTAGAACAACTAGGGGCTTAGGGACACCAGCTCTAAATTGAAAATCTGCGTATAACTTATAGTTGGTCCTCCATATTCATGGTTTCTAGGTATCTGAGGTTCCACGTTCGCAGATTCAACCAACCGGGGATAGTGTAGTACTACTATAGTATTTACTACTGAAAAAAATCTGCCTGTAAATGGACCTGCACAATTCGAACTCATTTTGTTCAAAGGTCAATTGTACATGAGTGCATACTGATATAAATAAATCATTGAATAAAAAATAGAGGAAAGGGAAAAATCTTTACAGATGAGTTCCAAGTAATAAATGTAGAAGAAATGAGGGAAATAGAAAAATCACCATTAAAACACCACAGTAATAATTGCTTCAGGCAAATTCCAAAAATGAATGATATAATTAGCAAGTAAACTTTAAGGAAAAACAGAATAGTTTCATAACCTCAGAGTATCTCCCTGCAAATATTTCTAAATTACTATGGTTGTTTAACCTGTATCCATAAATTTTTGATACTTCTCCCTCCAAGAGGTGGAGCTTAATTCCCCTCACATTAAATGTGGAATAGAATGAGTGACTGACTTCTAAGAAATAGAATATGGAAAGGAAAAAGTAATAACATTACAGTGGAGAAATTTGGCAGACATCACCTTAACCATATCCACAAGGTTAAAATGACCAGCAAGAAGTCATGTTGAAATCATATACTCATGCAATGAGAAGGACATTTCTCCTCTATCGTAATCTTCCCCCAAATTTTTAACCTCAGTTTAATTATGGGAAAACATTAAACAGACCCAAATTGAGACACGTTCTACAAAATACCTGACCAATAATCTTCAAAGCTGTCAATGTTGTGAAGGACAAGTAAAGACTGAGAAACCTTCACAGATTCAAGAAAACTATGGTGAAATGATTATTTAAAGCAACATTGTAAACTGGATTGTATGCTGGGACATAAAAAGGGACAGGAGTGAAAAAATAAAGACTGAAATCTGAATAAAGTATAATTTAGTCAATATCACTTTCCAGTAAGATTTTCCTAATTTTGATAAATTTATTATAGTTATATGAGATGGAAACTGAGATATAGGGGAGCTCCCTGTACAATCTTTGCAAACCTTCTATACATCTAAAATTCTTTCAAAATAAAAACTTAAAAAATAAATCCTTGAACCTTATATAGGTTCCAAACATATACCTAGGGCTGATTCATATTTTTGATATTAGTTGTTTTAGACAACCCTAATTTGATATATTTATTAAGACACATATGGGCTATTAATTTTTCTTCTATATTATATTCCACTGATAGTGCATGATGACAAAGTACCATTTGATACAGTAATCCTGCCAACTGCTAATTCTGTTTTCTCTCTGAGCATATTTGTCTAGTTTTCTAAGACTCTTGGCAGTAATTTATGTCATGTCAATTAATGCTATAAGTGGAGTGCAACTTTGAATGTTTCTTCTATAGTTTGTCTTTCTTCTGTATTTACTGGCAAAACTCCTTTTTTTAACTAGAAAATATTCATTTACAGTTTTGTGGGGGAAAATAAAATAACTTAATGGACTTACCAAAGAAATGACTATGCTTAATTTTTTTAAAAAATGAAAATATGTAATGATAAATTACGAAATTTTGGAAAAGTTTCATAAGAGGCAATAATTACAAAGTGCTGCTTCAATATTTTTTCTCTTCAGTAAATTCTTTCTTGGTTAATATTTCAGTGAATGTAAAAAAACATGTGGTAAAATTGTTTCAATAAGCGGCATCTTATTGTCTTCTGGGGAAATAATTTATGTGCAAAGATGAATGCATAACATTTTTTGATACATGACTATGCTGGAACTTCAGCTAAGTTGTGAAAATGTAGCGAGATGAGTAAGACAAGATCCCAGATTTTCTGGCTATTTAAAGCAGGTAATATTAAAATATGCCATGGCAACTTTTTATATAAAAGATGGGCAAGAAGTGATCCCAGAAGGAAAATAAAGTTAATCACTTATCGTGAAGTTGATTTGGAGTAGATCTATTTAACTCAATTAGTAGGAGCAAATACCATCTTAAGTTTAGTTTAAATAATAACGAAAGGAATATACTACACTTGTAGGTCTTTTCACAAAGACCTATTGTTTTCTATGCTAACTGGCCCATTTCAAACAGAGACATTTAGTCAGCTGTAGGGCACTCTATTGTCCTTAATTATTTCTTTTTCTTGGCCTACAAAGCCCAAGTATGCAATTAAACTACATACAGAAATAGATATGAAAGACATTACAAATATAAATGGAGTACTTTGAATATGGCATTATAATGAGAAAATGATATATCTCTTTTTATTGGCCTAGATGAAGCACAAAAGAAGATAAATATAGCCATAGATTCATGGAATGTTGCAGGAAATTTTTTTGTGAGTTTTTTAACATATAGTTTTTCGTCTGCCTTCAACAAACTACTACTTCAGGTGGTGGAACTAACACATAACGCTATTTTATTTCCATAACTTTAATTTTAAATAGCATAAAAATGTATTCCTCTGAAATATGTTTTCATTATTTTCTGTGTAGCCACAACATTATCGAGACATTGATAGCTTACCTAGATATGCTTAAGTCATATCACATAAAGACTTCTTTACTTATATATTCACTTTTGCTCAAATTCAATAGCTATATACAATAAATCTCATCTAACTATGGCAGAAAATAAGAAAATTATGTATTAATGCTATATAATGGGTTTATAGTTAAATAAATTTCACAAAGGCATAGGTCTCTCCTTGTTACGAAGCAAGCTTTCCCTTTAACAATAGTTCCCTGTGATTAAGTTAGAGATCAGATAACCTTCATATGCAGTATATGCCCAATAACAATATAAAATCAATATCAGCTGCATTATTCTATAGACTTATCCCATTCTACATGCAAAATGAATACAAATAAATAGATAAAGCAAATATAAAATGTAAAACAGGGAAAATTTATCACTTCCGAATATAAACAGAGAGGGCAGAATAAAGAGAACAAAACTTGTATTAGCAATAGAAGAATATAGCAAATAGAGAAATCTGAAACTTTACCTTTTCAGTAAGCATTTTAGATGGACTTTGTTAAGGCACCAATGCTCTGAAATGAGAAGTGTGAATTGTATAATCATCTCCATTAATATACATTGTTGCTGCTGGCTAGATATTGCATTCATTTATATAATTTTCTTTCTCCTAAAAATTTCAGCAGTATTTTATTCAAACAAAATCAAAGCATTAGTTCAACAACTAAAGCTACATCTGGATGATTTACTTGCTTTATTGCAGAAAAAAAAGTGGTTGAGGTTTATTCATGGATTTGAAAGTGATCAATTAGCTTCTAAAAAATTGACTTTCCAGTCATGTTACAGATCATTATTGTCATTGTCAGATAATATTCACTAAATATTGGTTGAGACATTGTGATGGGGTGGAAGCAACTGTAGACTCTTTTAGTGTTATCTAGTACAAATGCAGCAGTTGAGTCAGAGTTGTTTAGAAAAGTATTTATTTTATATAATTTATTGAACCATGTATAAGCTAATGCTATAGCCTTTAGATACCTAACACTTTTTGAGAGCTTTATTTCCCTTAGATCTTCTGAAGCTGGACGAGGATGGGATGTGTATTACACAGACAAAAATCAAATACACTTGGAAAAATCAGTTTGTTCTACTTTCAGAACAAATTTAGTCAAAATTCACATGGAGAATTGCCAAGTTGAAGGTTGCTATTTTAAAATTCTTATTTCCTCCCCTTCCTTGGCAATTTAGACTGAGGTAAGTAAATACATCCCTGAACATTGCATGGTTTTGATTCCTTTTCGTAGCTTTCTATTCCTTCTCATCTTTATATATAATAATTCTTCTCCAGTTTTAACAACAAGAGTTGATTTTAATAAAGTTTACTTTAAATTTTCCTCTCAGGAACAGTATCTGTTAAATCTGTTTATTTTTATTCTGTTTCTTCTAACTAGGTTTGGTTTATCCCTGTAGGAAGCAGCCATTAACCACACTTTGCATTCTTGCAGCATGATTTTCAGATAAGCCTTTAGAAGCAAAGATAAGTAAGTATATGCTGTGCTACGTCCTTAAGCAGATATAAGTTATGCAACTTGAAAATTAAGAAAAAAGAATATTTTCCAGCTCTCAAAATCATAGATTTGAAAACAATAAATTCTCTGTTTCAGGATTTTTCATAAAATGGTTGACATCTATTTGTCTTGCGATAATTTGCCATTTATCTTCCCGGAGATGTTTGGTAGGGAAATCATTTAGCCAACTTTGTGTTGGGAAATTTGGTTGATGCTATGTATGCACTTGAGAGGTACTGTTTTGTTCCATCAAGGACCATACTACCCATTTCAAGAGACAGAAACATTCAGTGTTTTAAATGTTAATTTTGAGATAAGCACAGTGTATATGGCGAAAACAGGAAACTCTATCCTAGGTTGGGTAGGGCGGGTAGAACCAGAAAAAGATACTCAGACAGGGCACTATCTGAGATTTATTGGCATCAAGGAAAAATAATGCACTGAGTATCAGCTGTAGTCTTCTAACTTCATAAAAAACCACTGAGTTCAAAAATAATACAGCAAGTTTAGTTAATGCATATCCATACTCAGATATGGCCATAAAAACTGAGAAATCCAAGCTTAGAAAGCTTAGGAAGCTTAAGAAGGAACGTTAGCAGGTACCCAACCAGGCACGAAAAAGGGCCAAAGACGATTGACTGGTTGCAGTTGCGAATTTTAACCATCTCTTTTCCTTATTCTCTCACTGCTTTAGGTTGTCCAGAGCTTAGCAATGTAATTTGGAAAGGTTCTTTAGTGGGCATCCTTGCCATTAAAGGTACGCATTCAGCTCATATTTTCCAACTAGCGCTCTCCAAATGGTGGTAGTGTTGGGGAGCATTACTAAATAGCTATCCAAAAGGTCATAACCATGAATCAGAAGCACTAGCAGCTCTCCTCAACACTTGACACAATAGATGTCCACCTTACCTGATATAGCAGTAAAACAGTAACAGCAAAAGAGGCAGTAGGCAAACCAGAGGGGGTGCATGGGAAGAGTGGTCAGGAAACACCAATAGGTGCAGACCAGTTGGTTAGTGTCTGGCCATTACTCATGGCCCAAATCATGTAGTTTCAGCAGCTGTAACATGACTTTCCCTGTATGAGTACAATGCCTGAAATTTTAAAAATACTGAGCAAGTCTATTGCTGGAGTGTGGGTGATGGAGTTTATCTACAACAAATAGTGAGTGGTTTAGCTTAGAGTAACAGTAGTAGAAGCACTCTTGGAATAGAAAAAGATGTTCTTTCCATCCACTAAGTTAACCAGAGGAGAATAATCCCATACCCTCTTTTGTGTCTTGCCCAGAAATGGCTTATATTATATAAGAGAATAGCAGAAAAAAAAAAAAATACAAATAAACTGAAAGAAGAAAATATGGTACATCTAATTGATATTTCCAATGGAAAGCTTTCAACAGAGAGAGGAAAAAAAGTATGATACATTAAAAATTAAGATAAAATATAAGGGAAAGGGAGGAGCTTAAAGATGGCAGAAGAGTAACACGCGGAGATCAACTTCCTCTCCACAAATACATCAGAAATACATCTACATGTGGAACAACTCCTATAGAACACCTACTGAACACTGGCAGAAGACCTCAGACTTCCCAAAAGGCAAGAAACTCCCCATGTACCTGGGTAGGGCAAAAAAAAATAGAAAAAAAACAGAGACAAAAGAATAGAGACGGGACCTGCACATCTGGGAGGGAACTGTGAAGGAGGAAAGGATTCTACACACTAGGAAGCCCCTTCATGGGCGGAGACTGTGGGTGGTGGAGGGGAGGAGCTTCGGAGCCACGGAGGAGAGCTCAGCAACTGGGGTGCAGAGGGCAAAGCAGAGAGATTCCCGCACAGAGGAACAGTGCCAACCAGCACTCACCAGCCTGAGAGGCTTGTCTGCTCACCCGCCGGGGCGGGCAGGGGCTGGGAGCTGAGCCTGGGGCTTTGGTCAGATCGCAGGGAGAGGACTGGGGTGGGCTGCGTGAACACAGCCTGAAGGGGTTAGAGCACCACGGCTAGCCGGGAGGGAGTCCGGGGAAAGGTCTGGAGCTGCCTAAGAGGCAAGAGACTTTTTCTTCCCTCTTTGTTTCCTGGTGCGCAAGGAGAGGGGATTAAGAGCGCTGCTTAAAGGAGCTCCAGAGACGGGCATGAGATGCTAAGGCTGCTGCTGACGCCACCAAGAAGCCTGTGAGCAAACACAGGTCACTATCCACACCTCCCCTCCCGGGAGCCTGTACAGCCCGCGACTGCCAGGGTCTCGTGATCCAGGGACAACTTCTCTGCGAAAACACATGGTGCTCCTCAGGCTGGTGCAATGTCATGCAGGCCTCTGCCGCTGCAGGCTCGCCCTGCATCCGTAACCCTCCCTCCCCCCCAGCCTGAGTGAGCCAGAGCCCCTGAATCAGCTGCTCTTTTAACCCCGTCCTGTCTGAGCGAAGAACAGATGCCCTCAGGCAACCTACACGCAGAGGCGGGGCCACATACAAAGCTGAACCCTGGGAGCTGTGCGAACAAAGAGGAGAAAGAGAAATCTCTCACAGCAGCCTCAGGAGCAGCAGATTAAATCTCCACAATCAATCTGATGTACCCATATCTGTGGAATACCTGAATAGACAACGAATCATCCAAATTGAGGATGTGGACTTTGGGAGCAAAGATATATATTTTTGTCCTTCTTTCTCTTTTTGTGAGTGTGTATGTGTATGTGTCTGTGTGTGATTTTCTCTCTATAGCTTTGTTTTTACCATTTGCCCTAGGGTTCTGTCCATCTATTTTTCTTTCTTTTTTTTTTTACTTTAAAAAATGTTTTTTCTTAATAATTATTTTTTATTTTTATTTTAATAACTTTTTATTTTATTTTATTTTATCTTCTTTCTTTCTTTCTTCCTTTCTTTCTTTCATTTTTTATCCCTTTTATTCTGAGCCATGTGGATGAAAGGCTCTTGGTGCTCCAGCCAGGCGTCAGGGCTGAGCCTCTGAGGTGGGAGAGCCAACTTCAGGACACTGGTCCACAAGAGAGCTCCCAGCTCCACGTAATATCAAATGGCGAAAATCTCCCAGAGATCTCCATCTCAATGTCAAGACCCAGCTTCACTCAAAGACCAGCAAGCTACAGTGCTGGACACCCTATGCCAAACAACTAGCAAGACAGGAACACAACCCACCCATTAGCAGAGAGGCTGCCTAAAATCATAATAAGGTCACAGAGATGACAAAACAACACCGCACACAGACCTGTACACCAGAAGGACAAGATCCAGCCTCATCCACCAGAAAACAGGCACTAGTCCCCTCCACCAGTAAGCCTACACAAGCCAATGAACCAACCTTAGCCACTGGGGGCAGACACCAAAAACAATGGGAACTACAAACCTGCAGCCTGCAAAAAGGAGACCCCAAATACAGTAAGTTAAGCAAAATGACTACTATTCAGCAGAGCAGAATAAAAACAGAATGAAAAGAACTGAGGACAGTCTCGGAGACCTCTGGGACAACATTAAATGCACCAACATTTGAATTATAGGGGTCCCAGAGGAAGAAGAGAAAAAGAAAGTGACTGAGAAAATATTTAAAGAGATTATAGTTGAAAACTTCCCTAATATGGGAAAGGAAATAGTTAATCAAGTCCAGGAAGCACAGAGAGTCCCATACAGGATTAATCCAACTAGAAACGCTCCAAGACATATTAATCAAACTATCAAAAATAAAATACAAAGAAAAAAATATTAAAAGCAGCAAGGGAAAAACAACAAATAACACACAATGGAATCCCCATAAGGTTAACAGCTGATCTTTCAGCAGAAACTCTGGAAGCCGGAAGGCAGTGGCAGGACATATTTAAAGTGATGAAGGGGAAAAAACTACAACCAAGATTACTCTACCCAGCAAGGATCTCATTCAGATTTGATGGAGAAATTAAAAACTTTACAGACAAGCAAAAGCTAACAGAATTCAGCACCACCAAACCAGCTTTACAACAAATGCTAAAGGAACTTCTCTAGGCAGGAAACACAACAGAAGGAAAAGACCTACAATAACAAACCCAAAACAATTAAGAAAATGGGAATAGGAACATACATATCGATAATTACCTTAAATGTAAATGGATTAAATGCTCCAACTAAAAGACATAGACTGGCTGAATGGATACAAAAACAATACCTATATATATATGGTGTCTACAAGAGACCCACTTCAGACCTAGGGACACATACAGACTGAAAGTGAGGGGATGGAAAAAGATATCCCATGCAAATGGAAATCAAAAGAAAGCTAGAGTAGCAATTCTCATATCAGACAAAATGTACTTTAAAATAAAGATTATTACAAGAGACAAAGAAGGACACTACATAATGATCAAGGGATTGATCCAAGAAGAAGATATAACAATTGTAAATACTTATGCACCCAACATAGGAGCACCTCAATACATAAGGCAAATACTAACAGGCATAAAAGGGGAAATCAACAATAATACAATCATAGTAGGAGACTTTAACACCCACTTTCACCAATGGACAGATCATCCAAAATGAAAATAAATAAGGAAACACAAGCTTTAAATGATACATTAAACAAGATGGACTTAATTGCTATTTATAGGACCTTCCATCCAAAAACAACAGAATACACATTCTTCTCAAGTGCTCATGGAACATTCTCCAGGATAGATCATATCTTGGGTCACAAATCAAGCCTTGCTAAATTTAAGAAATTTGAAATCGTATCAAGTATCTTTTCCAACCACAGTGCTATGAGACTAGATATCAATTACAGGAAAAAATCTGTAAAAAATACAAGCATATGGAGGCTAAACAATACACTACATAATAACCAAGAGATCACTGAAGAAATCAAAGAGGAAATCAAAAAATACCTAGAAACAAATGACAATGAAAACACGATGACCCAAAACCAATGGGATGTAGCAAAAGCAGTTATAAGAGGGAAGTTTATAGCAATACAATCCTACCTTAAGAAACAAGAAACATCTCAAATAAACAACCTACCCTTACACTTAAAGCAATTAGAGAAAGAAGAACAAAAAAAACCCAAAGTTAGCAGAAGGAAAGAACTCAGAAAGATCAGATCAGAAATAAATGAAAAAGAACTGAAGAAACAATAGAAGAGATCAATAAAACTAAAAGCTGGTTCTTTGAGAAGATAAACAAAATTGATAAACCATTAGCCAGACTCATCAAGAGAAAAAGGAAGAAGACTCATATCAATAGAATTAGAAATGAAAAAGGAGAAGTAACAACTGACACTGCAGAAATATAAAGGATCATGAGAGATAACTACAAGCAACTCTATGCCAATAAAATGGACAACCTGGAAGAAATAGACAAGTTCTTAGAAATGCACAACCTTCTGAGACTGAGCCAGGAAGAAATAGAAAATATGAACAGACCAAACACAAGCACTGAAATTGAAACTGTGATTTAAAATCTTCCAACAAACAAAAGCCCAGGACTAGATGGCTTCACAGGGGAATTCTTTCAAACATTTAGAGAAGAGCTAACATCTATCCTTCTCAAAATCTTCCAAAATACAGCAGAGGGAGGAACACTCCCAAACTCATTCTAGGAGGCCACCATCACTCTGATAAGAAAACCAGACAAAGATGTCACAAAGAAAGAAAACTACAGGTCAATAAAACTGATGAAGATAGATGCAAAAATCCTCAACAAAGTACTAGCAAACAGAATCCAACAGCACATTAAAAGGATCATACACCATGATCAAGTGGGGTTTATCCCAGGAATGCAAGGATTATTCAATATACACAAATCAATCAATGTGATACACCATATTAACAAAATGAAGGAGAAAAACCATATGATCATCTCAATCGATGCAGAGAAAGCTTTTGACAAAATATAACACCTATTTATGATAAAAACCCTCCAGAAAGTAGGCATAGAGGGAAATTTCCTCAACATAACAAAGGCCATATATGACAAACCCACAGCCAACATCATCCTCAATGGTGAAAACTGAAACCATTTCCACTAAGATCAGGAACAAGACAAGGTAGCCCACTCTCACCACTATTATTCAACATAGTTTTGGAAGTTTTAGCCACAGCAATCAGAGAAGAAAAAGAAATAGAAGGGATGCAAATTGGAAAAGAAGAAGTAAAGCTGTCACTGTTTGCAGATGGCATGATACTATACATAGAGAATCCTAAAGATGCTACCAGAAAACTACTAGAGCTAATCAATGACTTTAGTAAAGTAGCAGGATATACAATTAATGCACAGAAATCTCTTGCATTTCTATACACGAATGATGAAAAATCTGAAAGAGAAATTAAGAAAACACTGCCGTTTACCATTGCAACAAAAAAGAATAAAATATCTAGGAATAAATCTACCTAAGGAGAGAAAAGACCTGTATGCAGAAAATTTTAAGACACTCATGAAAGAAATTAAAGATGATACAAATAGATGGAGAGATATACCATGTTCTTGGATTGGAAGACTCAACATTGTGAAAATGACTCTACTACCCAAAGCAATCTACAGATTCAATGCAATCCCTATCAAACTACCACTGGCATTTTTCACAGGACTAGAACAAAAAATTTAACAATTTGTATGGAAACACAAAAGACCCCGAATAGCCAAAGCAATCTTGAGAAAGAAAAACAGAGCTGGGGGAATCAGGCTCACTGACTTCAGACTATACTACAAAGCTACAGTCATCAAGACAGTATGGTACTGGCACAAAAACAGAAATATAGATCAATGGAACAAGATAGAAAGCCCAGAGATAAACCCACGCACATATGCTCTCCTTATCTTTGGTAAAGGAGGCAAGAATATACAGTGGAGAAAAGACAGCCTTTTCAATAAGTGGTGTTGGGAAAACTGGACAGGTACATGTAAAAGTATGAAATTAGAACACTCCTTAACACCATACACAAAAATAAACTCAAAATGGATTAAAGACCTAAATGTAAGACCAGACACTACAAAACTCTTAGAGGAAAACATAGGCAGAACACTCTATGACATAAATCACAGCAAGATCCTTTTTGACCCACCTCCTAGAGAAATGGAAATAAAAACAAAAATATACAAATGGGACCTAATGAAACTTAAAAGCTTTTGCACAGCAAAGGAAACCATAAAGAAGATGAAAAGACAACCCTCAGAATGGGAGAAAATATTTGCAAATGAAGCAACTGACAGAGGATTAACCTCCAAAATTTACAAGCAGCTCATGCAGCTCAATATCAAAAAAACAAACAACCCAATCCAAAAATGGGCAGAAGACCTAAACAGACATTTCTCCAAAGAAGATATACAGAATGCCACTGAACACATGAAAGAATGCTCAACATCATTAATCATTAGAGAAATGGAAATCAAAACTACAATGAGATATCATCTCACACTGGTCAGAATGGCCATCATCAAGAAATCTACAAACAATTAATGCTGGAGAAGGTGTGGAGAAAAGGGAACCCTCTTGTACTGTTGGTGGGAATGTAAATTGATAAAGCCACTATGGAGAACAGTATGGACGTTCCTTAAAAAACTAAAAATAGAAGTACCGTACGACCCAGCAGTCCCACTACTGGGCATATACCCTGAGAAAACCATAATTCAAAAAGAGTCATGTACCACAATGTTCATTGCAGCTCTATTTACAATAGCCAGGACATGGAAGCAACCTAAGTGTCCATCGACAGATGAATGGATAAAGAAGATGTGGCATATATATACAATGGAATATTATTCAGTCATAAAAAGAAACGAAATTGAGTTGTTTGTAGTGAGGTGGATGGACCTAGAGTCTGTCATACAGAGTGAAGTAAGTCAGAAAGAGAAAAACAAATTCCATATGCTAACACATATATATGGAATCTAAGAAAAAAAAAAAAAAAGGTCATGAAGAACCTAGGGGCAAGACGGGAATAAAGCCACAGACCTACTAAAGAATGAACTTGAGGATATGGGGAGGGGGAAGTGTAAGCTGTGACAAAGTGAGAGAGTGGCATGGACATATATACTTTACCAAATGTAAAATAGATAGCTAGTGGGAAGCAGCCGCATAGCACAGGGAGATCAACTCGGTGCTTTGTCACCACCTAGAGGGGTGGGATAGGGAGGGTGGGAGGGAGGGAGATGAAAGAGGGAAGAGATATGGTAACATATGTATATGTATAACTGATTTACTTTGTTATAAAGCAGAAACTAACAGACCATTATTAAGCAATTATACTCCAATAAAGATGTTAAAAAAAAAAAATGAAGATGTGGCACATATATACAATGGAATATTACTCAGCCATAAAAAGGAATGAAATAGAGTTATTTGTAGTGAGGTGGTTGGACGTAGAGTCTGTCATACAGAGTGAAGTAAGTCAGAAAGAGAAAACTAAATACCATATGCTAACACATATATATGGAATCAAAAAAAAATAGTTCTGAAGAACCTAGGGGAAGGACAGGAATAAAGATGCAGATGTAGAGAATGGACTTGTGGACACGGGGAGGGGGAAGTGTAAGCTGGGACTAAGTGAGAGAGTGGCATGGACATATATACACTACCAAATGTAAAATGGCACAGGGAGATCAGCTCAGTGCTTTGTGACCACCTAGAGGGGTAGGATGGGGGGGTGGAAAGAGAGGCAAGAGGGAGGAGATATTGGGGATGTATGTATATGTATAGCTGATTCACTTTGTGACACAGCAGAAACTAACACACCATTGTAAAGTAATCATACTCCAATAAAGATGTTTAAAAAAAAATAGAATAATGTGGATTTATAGGTTAAAAATCTGAGAATTATGTGGAGGGCCACAGAAGAGTATATCAAATAAACTATGCTACATGAATATGAGTCAAAAGTAGTTATTTTGTTTTTTGCTTTGGTAACTAGGGAACTATGTTGAATTGGACACATTCACTTTTTTTTTTCCAGATTTATTGAGGTATAATATGATATTTAAAGTGTACAACGTGATTATTTGATGTACATTGGACACATTCACTTTAAAATTAAAGGCAGTCACTAGGAGAGTTAAAAACTGGTTTCTATCTTCAAAATCACTATAGAATGTGATTCATTTTCAGGTTCCCAAGAAAGTGACCAATAAATATATTAAAAAAAAAAAGATGAAAAATCTGAATACTTGCTGAAAACAAAGAAAGAATGCAAGAATTTTTTTTTAAGGTAAAAATAGGATCATACTGAAGAACTACAAAGGACTTATTCTCATTCTCTCCCTTATTTAAAAGAGAAGAATATCTTGGAGAATGAAGAAGACAGTTAAAACGTTGCTATCCCAGCCAAACTTGAAGAGTGAGGCTAGGTCCTGGGACAGGCAGATAAAAATGTAAACAGTTGAGTGTTTCAGGAATGGGTGACTGCATAAAGGAATTCCTAGATGGAAACTATACCCCTGGGAGCAATCAGCCATAAGCAATGTTTACCAAGTTAGGGGTGAGGTGGTGGTAGAAGCACTCTGTACTGGAATTTACAGGAGGTAGATAAAGACAAAGGAATAAAAATTATGTAAATATGGGTATACCTACATAGATAAATAGATTTGCACACACATGCAATGTTGTATTATATCTTATTATATTACTTTGTATTTTTAAAACTCCTCTCAAATTTTAAGCAAACAACGAAAACAAAAAAAAATTCAGAGAGTAAAACAAAACTTTATAACAATAAATCTTCTAAGAATCTCTCCTACAAGTATATTTGTACATGTAGAAAATATTTATGCACAAGGATGTAAATGGTAGGTCTATGCATAGTAGCAAACATCTGGAAACAATCTAGAAGCGTATTAATACAGACTAATTACATAAATGATGGTACATCTATACAATGAAATAATGTAGCCCTTCAGGTAAACTGGATTAAATCTTGTTGCACTAGAATATGTGTGATTAAATAAAAAAAAAAACAAGGTATGGAACAATGCCAGTGGTATATTCCTCCATGTTCATTAAAGATGACAGAAATGCATATCTAAGCATGAAACATTTCTGTATTGGAAACCACCAAACTATTAAAATTATCTATCTTTGAGCTGTACTGCTGAAGTCTGGGGTAACAAAAGTCTTTTCCATTGCATTATGTTTGTATTGGTTAAATTTCATGTGTCACATTTATTTTAATATATATTTTAAAAGAAAACTTGATTACACTAAAATTTAGAGTTGACCACATATAAAATGACTATGAAAGCTGAAAAACTGCACAGTACATGTCTAATACATGTACTAGTGTTATGTATGATTACTTAGAATTATTATATAAGTAGAAATACTTGGAATAAAGTCATATTTAATATTTGAGATTATTTGTTTTTCACTATAGTTAATACCCATTATCAAAAGCAAAATTTTATCCATCAAGAGGAAACCTACAGGTTTTGTCTCTAACTCAGGCTTTACAAAAACAATTGGCTAAATGAAAGTAATTAGCCAACTGTAACTTCACTGTGTAAGCAGTTGGGGGTGGGGATGGGGACAGTTGCCAACACATACCAGATAATGTTGGGGAAATTGACCACAGCTCTGCAAATACTACAGACCCATTGCAGTACACTGCCTACCAGGAGTCATACAACTGTAAAATATGACCTTGGATGTAGAGAGGGTGAAGAGGACAAACCCTTTTTAGTGAAATGATTTTTCTAAAATAAAAGAGATTTTAAAATAGTGTGTATATATATATATATATATATACCGCCCAGAAATGTCGTCTTGAGGCAGAAGTGTCTTGCCTCCTAAAAAGCAAGAAATAGTTAGGCATTTGTTCTTGGTGCCTGCTAGAAATTCCTTGCCTTTACAAGTCAATGAGAGAAATATCAGCTCTGTAGTGGTAGACTGCATATTGTCACCCCAAGTCAATTAGTCCCTTCTTCTACAACTATTAAGTTTTATTGGGACATATGACCATCCAATTAGTCTAACAATTCCTAGTCTCTTTAGTAACTCAGTATGGTCAAATGACTAAGTTCTCACCAATGGAATGAAAAAAGAAATAATGAATGCAAAGGACACCTCAGCTGCTTGAAAGGGAAATGTTTTGCCCTAGACTCCATTCCCCCCACCCCCTTTTTTTTTACAGTCTGGAGCTCAGACATGGTATCAACATAAGAACATAACTACAACCAAGAAGGTGTGAAAAATCCCTTAGGTGATAGTGGAGCAAAAGTGTGTAAGAAACGCAGGTCCCTGAATTCTTCCTAGAGCAAAATTTTTAGGATGAGAAATAAATTTCTATTGCACTGCAACCACTATATTTATAGGTGCTTTTGCAGCAATTTAGCCATTATTTTACCTAATAAACCTTTATTCTAAATCAAGATATTGAGCCTCTGATGCAGTGACTTGACTAACGTCAGAGGCAGAATCAGCAGTTATCTCCAGGTATTCTGATTATATTCCTCAACACTGCTCAATGTCTTTTTCCTAGGGATATTTAAACCCAGATATTTTTATGTCTCTGATACCTTTGGAATAACCACCTGTCTCAGGATCAATTTCTAATTTTTTCTAAGTCTTTTTCTAAGACTGTATGAAACAGTACTAGTACATTGCCTGAATTGATCATTCAGGAAAACAAAACAAAACAAAACAACACAGCCTGAAAGGCTTATATGGATCCTTGCCTCTGAATTCAGACACTCATTATCTTTTTAAGCTTATAATTGTGTTCATATCATCAGAGCTATAAAAGCTGAATTAAAATAATGTGTGAAAATACCTGGCACAGTATCTGGCACCTAGGGAGACCCTATAATCTAGTTAATCCTTTTTTTCCCTTTCTCTACTCCCCAACCTGATCACCAAAAATTTAATCCAAATATTTTCTCTAAAAATACTGCAACTAAAATTATTGTATCTATTCTATTTCTTAGGGAGGGGAAAAAGAAATAAAAATATAAAGCAACAGATTTTATTAATTAATAATTTTTCCTAAAATATAAACAATTCATAAATTGTGTTTAACAGTACCTGATTTGAGTCAAAAAATGAAACAGTAGCCATGGAAACTGTATGAACTGATATTCCAGTTAACAATGAATTAAGTACAATTGAATCTGAATGTTTATTCAAGAGATTCAGTCTTGGATTTGCAGATTCAAGATATATGTTCCCCCAACAACTATAACTCATCATTTATTCATGGCTAGTATACATGTATATGTATACAAACAACCACATAATACATATTTTGTATATGATATATATAATATTTTTTAATGGTTATAATTTATTTATAATACTTATAACAAAATTAGTTATTTACTACCATGGCAATGATAATACAATATAGTATATTCATGTGAATGCAGAAACTAAATTAATATATGGATATAGTAATTTGCAAAATTCAGGTTCTTTTCTTTTGTAAAATAAAGCACATTAGCAAACTCCAAGTTGTAGGTAGATTAGCATAAGAATTAAGAATCTCCCTGATTTCTGCCTCATTTTTTGCCATATTTCCCATAAGTATCTTTTAAGTTATTACTCTAAATAAAGTCTTCTAATCTGGTAAAACTTTTTTACCCTTAATACACCAAAGAAGTCTTTCATTTTCCACACGTGTGTCCTTAATAGCACAGTTCTCACTGCTTAAAATTTATTATTCTATTCTCTATAGAAATCCTTTCAACCCAGCTTGTCCCTTTACGTCACCCCTGAGCCTTCCTTGGCTATCTTTCCAGGACTAGGCTTTGGTACTTATTTGAATCTCTTTTGTGATATTACACATAAAAATAGCTCTGAAATATTGAGTGTCAGGCAGTATGCCAGTCATTTGTCAGATTGTCATACTATGTTTAGGAAGTCTTTTGATAAAGAAATTGAGTCAAAGAGTCCAACATCACAAACTCAGTAAATGGTGGAACTAGAATTTTAGATCAGGCCTGTTTGACTTCATTTTCCAATATAGCATAGATAGAAGAAAATGATTCAGATGTCCAAATCAGCTTGAAAATTGCAACTGGAAATCAAGTGTGTGTTTTTCTATAACCCTACCTATCAATGGCATGAAATAATTTGAAATATGTTTTTTGACTAGGTTTGGGGTTAGAGCAGTGAAGAGTACTAGCAAAATCTCTGCCAACCTGAGATTTGATTCTTATGGGAAGAAAGAGTAAATAAATTAGATGATTTCAAAAAGCAATAAGTGCCAAAAAGATGAAAAAACAGTAACATGACAGAAAGTAATGGAGGTTGTAGAATCGTTATATATATCTGAGAAGCCTCTCTGACACCTAAATGATTAGTAAGATCCAACCATGGAGTTTCCTAGAGGAGGAGCTTTGCAAGCAGAAGGCACAGCAAGTACAAATGCCCTGAGATAAGAACACGGCTGAAAGATTTGAGAAACAAGCAGGAGGCCCATGCAACTGGAGAATTCTGTGTAAGAGCAAGATAACATGACATGAGGTCAGGGACAAAGGCTGGGGCCAGTTTACATAGGCCTTGTATTTTATTGTAATCTCAGTAGGAAACCACTGGAAGGCTTTAAGAAGAAGGTAACATGGGAATGTCTGTGTCTCTGTGTGTGTGTGTGTGTGTGTTTTAAAGATTCTAGGAATGAGTAAAGAATAAGGTGTGGAGTAAGGAGCAAGACTAAGTACAGGTAGATCAGTGATGAGGTTACTACCATAGTCTAGGTAAGAAATGATGGTAGTTAGGACTAAAATAGAGATGGGGAAAAACACATGGACTTGGGACTCTATCCAGAGAGGTAGTATCAACAAGACTTGCCAATGCATTGGATGTGGAGAGTAAAGAATAGAGAAGAATTGAGGAGGACTCATATAGATTGGAACCAAATAAGCTTGAATTCCAACCCAGGCTATACCATTAATTAACTCCGATATCTTGATCAACCATTTTGTCCCCTCTTGGCTTCATTTTCCTCAACCGCAAATTGAGACAATACTCACTTTTAGCTATAATAAATGGATTGAGTTAAATAATACTAAAATCATTAGCATAGTGCCAAGTACATAGTGAGCATTCAAGAAAGGTAGTTTTTAGTATTAATACTATGTTTACCTCATACTGAAAAGTACCAATTAAATTGTGATTTTTTTGCTGGAATCACGATTGTCTCAAATCAGTTCCATTGTCTCAATTCTGCTAAAAACAAACAAAAACAACATTAAAATAATTACCAGAAATTCAGTACCATCCATCAAATATTGAGTGGTCACTTAGTACAAATAAGAACTGTGGAAGGCACAAGAAAATTAAAAATAAACAAAGAATATTCCTTGATCTTAAAGATCTCAAAGTCTAGCAAGGGAAACACACAGGTAAAAATTACATTAAAGTGCGTTAAATACAACAATGTAGTTATATACACACTATTATGGCAGCTTACATATGACTGAGGGAGCATGTATTTCTGGGGAAGGAGAGAAATGTAAGAGAAAGCTATAGGGAAGAGTTTTTCTGGGTCATCTGTAAAAAAAGGGGTATAGAAGGGAAGGACATTCTAAGCTGAAGGAACAGCATCAGCAAAGAAAGTATGAAGGAGATGCTTGAAATGTTTCCTGGACAGAGAGTAGTTCAATGTAACAAGTACGGAGGGTAGAGGAGAGAAAGGCAGGGGGTTAAGAGATGAGGGAAGAAAGAGAATGACCCTGCTCTGTCCATGTTTGCTCAGTTCTGAGGTAGGCTGAGGCAAGATTTGTGAAGGGCTTTGAATGCCATTCCATGGGGTTTAGGAGTTATTCCTATAGGCAATGCAGTGTCAGAATTATCAGAGACTTTTAAGCATGATCAAATTTATGTTTAAAAAATATTACCCTTTTGGCTTTTGAAGTTTTAAATTGAGTAAAAGCTGCTAAAGGAGTAAAATTAATTCAGAGACTGTGGGATTTTTTTTCTTTTCTTTTTTTTTTTTTCTTTTATTTTTGATGGAAGTGGAAGTGGTACATACTTGATCATTATTAAGCATACAGAGTTTTTGTTATGCTTTTTTTTCCTCATAGTCAGTCATGGGCTAAGTCAAAGTCAAAAAAACAAGTCAGAGACATAAACCAAATCCACAGTTCCTGATTCTCAGTTCAGTACTTATGCAGCTAAATAATGTGAAAATGTGCCTGGATGCTGCCTGATAGAGGAAGGTTCCATTTTTATATGTAAAAATTACCTTTATATGCACAAAATAAATGATAAGAGCTGTGCTACTTTAATCAATCTGTATTGCTAGAACTAGGCTCTATAGCTATTAAAAGACTTCTACTTCCTGAGACTTCCTCATGCCATGCAGCTTAGTCATGCCTCCTTGAGCACGTGGAGGCATGAATAAACTTTAAAGGAGAAAGAGGAATATGCCTTCACTGGTTTTGTAAACACAGCAGCCAGTGGATGTGTTTGCCCTGAAGGGAGAGATCTGCCACTTTGTAAGTTAAGCCTGAGTGAATCACAGGGCTTCCAGACAGATACTCAGGAAATATGTCTGCAAAGTTTTAAAATAAAATCATTACCCTCCTCCCAAAGCACAGGATATAGGTCAGCTGGCTATTTGGGAGGAAGGGCTAAAAGGTTCAAACAAAATGGTACGTGCCTTTCATTATCATGAGTCTGTGAGAGTAGCTTTATACAAAGACCTATATTTAAAATGAGGAATAGGAATTAAAGTGTCTTTTCCAAGGTCAAACAGTTATTAAGTGTAAGACCTGCAAACTGCACCCCTGGCCTCGTGATGGCACATGCGGTGGATTTTTCTACCTGGTCACTCCACATGCGATGAAAGCAGGGGCTGGTGATTAGGCATGCTTTCACCCTGTTTCCAGTTTATGTGTCCCAAGAAGTCTTTTACTGTGCATTTCTCCTCTTTGCCTCGTTCCTTCCATAGACAAATTATTTCTGTGCAATCACAAACTAAATTTCCTATTAATTCATCCATCCATCCATTCAGCAAATATCTGTTAAGCATCTATGAAGTAAGTACTGTGACAAAAGCCCCAAGAAATTCATAATTGAAAGACAGAGCAGGAGAGAAAGATACTAAGATATAACTACCAGAATATAGGGGAAATACTTGTTTTTTGTTTTTTCAAAGAACAAGAGAATCATAGATGAGATGAAATGAAATTATCAGCACTTATTCCTCCCCTTTAAATCACTGAAAATACATGCTTAAGGTTTTCTAAAGCTCTTAAGAAACACCAGTGGACACACTGACATATTCAAAATCACTTCTAAATCTTGCCATAAGTTAAATGAGATGTCAACTATGTGATGAGATTTGGGAGTTTCCCCAAAACACCTGCTGTTCTGCCAAAATTTGTAATTCTCATAATTTGTATCAAGTTATTAGGCCACAGAAGCAGCAACATTATTTAAAAAGAGTGAATTCCAGTTAAAAGCACATTAATTCACTAGCAAGATTCATTTATTTCGATTAGCTTGTTGCTAGATCAGACCCTTCAGACATTGATGCTAAAAATGGTGACTTCAGTGAGCTTTTGGATTGTCAGTAGATTCCTCTTCAACACTCTTCCCTGGTGTCTGTAAAAGGAGTTCTCAAGACTTAGCTGCAGTAGAGGTATGACAAAAGATCTTTGAAATGAATAGTTTCTAGAAATCATTCCCTCTCACGAGACAGGAAAAAAAAAAAACAATGGGCCTATCCTTTTCCTCAAACTATACAAAGACAAAAGACCAATAAAGTAAACTACTTGAATTTAAAAATCCGCTTGCCTCCAAAAAACAGTGTAATTAAATGTCATTTAAAATTTGCACAAAGAATTTGCTCTGGCCTGATATAAAACCTTGAAGTTATGAATAAGTTACTACTTATCTACGAAAGAGACTTTAGAGCAGCACAAATCTTTCAAATTGTCTTCAGTACATTTTTCTTCTGACTTTTTCCATTTAGAATGAAGTCAACA
Organism: Balaenoptera physalus; assembly: GCF_965194825.1. NCBI lineage: Eukaryota > Metazoa > Chordata > Mammalia > Artiodactyla > Balaenopteridae > Balaenoptera > Balaenoptera physalus. The sequence continues at coordinate 132,603,354 of NC_138882.1, read as the reverse complement.
AAGAACATTTTATAAGCAAAAAAAGTATTTGCATTCAATGTAATACACTAAATAATATATTTAGGTTTATGGATTATGTCTCAAGTGAATTCAAAGAGATCATTATAATGCTTTTTTTAAAAAAAAATCCTGAATGTTTCTCTTATTTTTGTGTATGCCATCTTCTTCAAAGCCTGTGATGCTTGGAAATTTCTAATCCTTAGAATTGGATAAAAACAGGATGCTTACACTTTATTTAAAATTAGTCTGTGGTCATTGACATTAAAAGTAATGTGGTCATGACCTGTTCTCCAGGTTTAGGAAGAGGTTTGTTCAAGACTTATGATGATTGTGTCTCTGATGAGCAGGGAACTGAGGCTCCCCTGACTGATGAAATCCAATGGAGTCCTGAGCCCAGCGACTGGACTTTGGACATAGATCAACAGACACAAATCAACTAGTACTGTCTGAGATTAAAAAAATGTCAAGGTCAAGGTTGCATCCTTACCTCTTCAGTGTTCTAACTCATCAAGAACTCTCTTTGATGCTGCACTTTCTTGGCCCTGTTCATGCCTGTCTCGTCTGATGGACCCATTAGCTTAATTACTGACTGTCTCCCTTAACATTTTGCAGACCTTACTACTATCAAATACATTTCACAAAGCTGGTCTCACAAGTCATCTGCATCAGACTCACTCAAGAAATTTTTAAAAATGCAGATTATCACAGACCTACTGTCTGAAGACAGAGCTGAAAATCTTTCTTTTAAGCAGTACCCAAAGTGTTTTTTTTCCAAGCTAATTTTGGAGAGTAAACTTATGAGAAATGAGAAATGTTGATTCCAGAACTTGGCAGCATGCCTTCAGCCACAAAATATGGACCAATACGTCATTGAACTCTCTTTATTGATGAGTGTCCCTATTTCCCTTGATAAAATGCAGAAATGACAACTATGAAAATCACAGGATCTAAAGTGGGGTAAACCTAAGTTCAGCATACACTGAGCTAAGAAATTCTTCCTTTTATGAATAGCTTAAGTTTAGACTTAAAGCTCTATTGAAAAAAATCAGAATGATACCAACTAGCATTTTGTTAATGGCTTGATGCATTTTTTAAAGAGGGAAAGACATATCCATACCTTTCCAAATAAATGAACTTGAACTATGAAAATAATGATATACCTTACTGCTAGGGATTTTCAAATGGAGAGTAATGGTGGTTCTGAGAAAACAAAAAACAAAAAACGTTGCACTCAAAGTTACCATCAGTCCCATCTAATCTACTTTCATCTGTTATCATCAGTTCACTTAGGTACCCCTAGTAGGTCTCTGTCCAAATATCACCTAAATAAAGAAGTCATTTCTGGCCTCCTTACATAAAATAATAACTCGTCCTTCACTTCTTTTACTACTTATTCTTCTTTATTTTTCTCTATAGCAGTGATCACCATTCAGCATACTATTCTATCCATTTATTATCTGTCTCCTCACCCAATGTAATACAAGTAGAACACCTGGGTCAGTGAGAAACTTAGACCACAGGCAGACTGCTGGTCCAGAGTTTAGGCAAGGTTGTAAAAAAGAAAAAAATATGGGCCAAGATAGGGTTCACAAAGAGGGGTCAGGACTGGTCTTGTGTGGAGGTAGACTCATTGATGAGGCTGTCTCCAGCAGGATGCTAACAGGTACTGAGAACCACATGAAAAGAATCTATTTGAATATCATAGCCTAGGCCAGCATTTCCTAAAGCATGTTCTATGAAATGCTTTGGAAAACAAAAACAAAGAAAAAATACAAATAAAAAAATCAGATAGGGTAAGAAAATATGATCAGTAACTATTTCTCCAAACCACACCTCTCTTTAAGGTTTTCTTTGGGTATTAACACGTCAAACACTATGAGAAATCTTGGAGCAAAGAAACCTCCTTACCTGAATACCCCTTGTTTTCCACACTTATTTCATCAATGACTAATTCTTCTTCCCTACACCACATGCACTCACAACAAGCTTGAAATAAGTAAATAAGGAGAATTAAGAATACAGCAGGTTTAGCCAAGTAGGAGAGGAATTAAATCCTTTGGGGGGACTCCAATGAAAAATATGTCAGTAGTGACTTTGAAGCCCTTTTCTTTGTCAGTAACTTAAGCTGTTGTTTCCCACAAATTAAAGCTATAAAGATGTGACCCCACCCTGAGAGATTCAGTCTCACAGGTATATCATCAGATACTTCCGCTTGCTGGGTCTGAGTTTGGATTCTGGATGGGGACCTATAATGCCCAATGACATCTTATATGTAATATTTCTTTCCTTCCCTGTAATTCAAAAAAAGACGAAGGTCACAATATTCAAACTTAACCTAAATGTACAGTGATATCCCTGAAGTGATGCTGTTTATTTCACTGATATGTAAAACAGATCATATGGATTCATGTTCAATCTAAAACCTGAGGGGAAACCTGGAAAATCTATTAATATTCTTTTTTTTAGTAAGTATCTGTGATATTTTGGAAAATATCAAATTTAAATGACCTACCTGTCTTTTGCTAGGTCCGGAAACAGAAAAAAGAATTTTAGAATTCTAGGAGAGAACTGAGCCTGGGCCAGTAAATCCCTGCCATGTCCCTTCCCAGATCCTTACCATCAACCTTGATGGGTCTTTGAAGTCAGAGTAGAGATGGAAATGGTGCCGTGTTGGAAGCGGCAGCAACACAAGCTCCAGATGTTCTGACAGGTGGCCTCTAGGAAGGCTTCACTATAAGGGCAATTAATATGGATGTGACCTTCATCCTGAAATGAACAAAAGAGGCTTTTTGATATATTCCACGTTTCAGGTCTGAGACTATTTCACAGCAGTCAAGATCGGATAAAACAAGCCTATTAAGGCTATCTGGATTCAAATTTACAAGAGTGTGTTGAGAGGAGAGAACATTTATCATGAAGGGTCCAAAGTATTTTAAGCGTTTTCCCCTCCACAAATGACAAAACTGTATCTTAGAAGCCTCTCTCAATCCCCACTCCAGTTTATACCTCACACACCCACACACACCTCTACAAATCTACAAATACGCACACATGCATACATAGATGTATATTTCATACACTCATAATATAATAAATATAATATATAAATAAATATAAATTCCATTTGGAGTTATATAACACACACTGCATTGTTCTTCACCTCATAAAGTTCACATAGAATATATTTACCCGCTTTTAACTTGAAATATCCAACCCATATTTCAAATTTTAACTTCACTTTTACTCTCTCCAAATACCTTCCCATACTTTACTTTAGAATGAGCTAAGTAGTATTGTCCCTGGGTTTCCAAAGCATCCTAAAACATCTGTGTATCTTGGAGCCCTTATTGTATTACATTGAAATATGATTAGCATCTTATGGTCTGAGCAAGGACCTAGTCTTGTATTCCCAGAACAAAGCAGTTTCTGACACACACCATATTCCCAATACTGCTCATAGAATTCATCCTTACCTGAACCTGTGTACACAGTTAAATGGTAATCTATCCAGACAAGATTGTTTAAAACCTAAGAGAGGGCAGGCAAGTGAAAATATAATGAGTCAATGTACTAATTGTAATTCTGTGTGTATGAGAGAGACCTTTCTTAAACTCACATTTGACTGATACTTTCAAACAGTTGGTCATCTGATTAAATATGTTTAAAAAATAAATGTAGTTCATCATTGTGGGGTGCCAAATCTCTCTCAAAATTTTATTTCATGGTAAGAGGGGACAGTTTTTTTAGTCTAATAATTTAATTTTAGTTTGAATTAAGTAGTCCTTTGATTAAATATTAAGGACAATATGATAAAAATTTGCTCACATTGTTTTTTTATAGTATTGAACACAATATCTCACTCAAGAATATTTGCTATCACCAAATAAGTATGATATTCACAAATGGTTTATAATTGGCTTGCAACCATCTTTTAACATTATGTGTTTCTCTTAACTTGAAACACCTACTCTCTCTGGTTTTTCTCAGATGAAATAATCACATATAAAAAAGGGCACTCCTTTTGAGAGGTGAGATCATAGAATTATGGCAGCTGTCATCTGAATTATGAATTTCTTACAAAGTATTGTTGTTTTTCATTATTGTCACACTTTAAACACCTATTTGACTCTAGCTCCCACAGGGACTGATTGAATGGTCAGAAGGTTGAAAGTGTCTGCATATATAAATGAGGCTATTTTTTTAATGACACACATTATTTTAGGCCCATCTAATATTTTCTGGGAGCATGCTATCTAATACTCCATCTGAAGTTTCTCACAATCATCCAAAGTGTTTACTCTCAGAGACAACGTAGTATAATAGACAAATTTTACCAACTTAATATCTACTTCCTCTTCCAAATCATTAATAAATATAGCATATAAACCATCTGTACTTCTAATCCACTGTTGTTAAATAACCTGAGGCTTAGTCTCTTTTCCAAAGTTGCTTCAACTGTACTTCATATTGTTGTTAGTGTTGTTCTCTAAGTGCAAAGAGTCTCATTTTTAAGTCCATTGTTCATCACTAGGTATAAGAAAATGACTCATCCACCTCCCTCACGGAATAGCACTCCACTGTGGAAGAAACCTCTTCTTTCATAATCACAGTGAAAACTAACATGCTATCATCCATTACTCAATATTACACAGCATGAAACTAACTGGATGCTTCCACACTCCTTTCTAGGCACCAAACAAACTATTCAAAGCAGCCATTTATTCATGAGAACAGGAAACTGGTTCTTCCTATAATCTTTCCAATGTATTGCTGACGTGGTAATTCTGCAACAATTAAGCTCATCCTTTATTATTCTCAATGTAAGATGATTTTGCACGCTATTTTTATTTGATTTATAAACTTTGCCTTTCAACCACAATGAGCATTACCCACATTTTATGAGTCTCTCCTCTCCTTTTAGAGGAAGAAACCCCATAAAATCAAAAGACAAGCTTTAGCAAGGATACATCACACATAACCAGTTATGATGTCAGTTTTCTTAAGATGGTAACTACAGGGTTAAAAAATAAACCATTGGAGGATTTTTTTAAAAGGCATCTGCGTCATCTCCTTTGTTATTTTAGAACAATGTGCTGAAAATAAATAAGGCATAAAATCCAAAGACCTAATTTTCAACACTTTATCCTTTCCGCTGGCTATGTGACTTTTGGAAAGCCCCAACTCTTAAATTTGGTTTCTTTAACTATAATGCAGATGATGGCAGCTGCCTGTTTACCTTGGCATACCATTATAAAACTTAAATCATATATTATATGAAGGAACTTTCTAAGATGTAGAGCAGAATGCAAAGGTGATGCAATATTAGCAGTCTTACCAGAAAATGAATAACGCTGAAGAAAATTGAAAATTAAGATAATATCATGATATTCTAAACAAGCATGTGTAAGAGCATAATTTTTCCTTTCCTGAATGTTAAAAGACAATATTAAAAATTAAGCTTGACACATTTAAATTGAAATATTAAGTTTAAGAGGTTGTGGTTATAGCAAAACTATGCTTCTCTTTAATGGACATAATAATCTAGAAATAAAAAATGAGGCAGGCAAATACTTCTCCCACAAAATAGAGTCAAATGATTCTTCCTAACAAGACTATATATACATAAAGGTGGTCATCCACTAGAAGGGAGCCAAAGAATAAACTAGAAATTTGAGTAGCAGTCCTTAAAAAGCAATCTGAATCTGTTGTCCCTTTATGTCTTTGATTTCAAAGCAGTTAGAGAAATAGAGCACTCAATTATAAATTATATCAATAAACTTTGCTTAAAGAAAAACAGTTTAGTGTCCCAGCTGTGAGGTGGAATGAATTGCTTCAAAGACAATTGCTGTGAACTGGGTTTCTGCAAGCTGGCCATGGTCAAAAGGAAGAATTGACACATTTAAGAAGGGACAGAGCTTATTGAATATAGTCAGGCCTTGTGATAGTTCTGTTAATCTCTTGTCCGTTTCTTTCCCTTCTCCTAATTCACTAAGAATATAGGTAATAAAAGAACTGAAATCTAGTTAAATCCTCACTGGTAAATTAGATCTGAACCTTTGACAAGACCATGAAGTGCTAACTCTGTTACTTGATCTGTAAAATGGGGAAGTCAGATTCTTCCAAGCTTTATGTTAATTTTATTTTCTAATAATCCTTCTTCTCTGAAGTGCTCCTCATGTATGTGCTAAAGCTAATTTGTACTGGTTTGCTTGTTTTCAGGATATGACTTGAGACTTAATGCTTCTACTTTTAGTCACCAATGTCCAATATTGCTTATATTCCACTCTGTGAATTTCCTACACAGCTGCTCATTGCTACATTTTTCCCCTCTGTTTGCTTTTGAGCATCCATTGCTGCATTAAGAAGATTCTTTGATGCTTTAAGTTTCTGAAAGGTTAACCAGTCTAAACCTTTGTACCAAGGGGTGATTTGAGATTTTGGAAACCTGGTATAGCTGTGTTCAATAATTATACCCATGAAAATAACAGTATGGATCTTTGAATGCTTGCTGGGACCAGACATAACTGGGGGAAGGGAGAAGGCACATCCTCCATGATCTTCTTTCTTTTTTTTTTTTAAATGTAGCTTCTTTGTTTTTCTTTTTTTTTTTAATTTTATTTATTTATTTATTTATTTATTTATTTATTTATTTATTTATTTATTTATTTATTTATTTATGGCTGTGTTGGGTCGTCATTTCTGTGCAAGGGCTTTCTCTAGTTGCGGCAGGCAGGGGCCACTCTTCATCGCGGTGTGCGGGCCTCTCATTATCGCGGCCTCTCTTGTTGCGGAGCACAGGCTCCAGACGCGCAGGCTCAGTAGTTGTGGCTCACGGGCCCAGTTGCTCTGCGGCATGTGGGATCTTCCCGGATCAGGGCTCGAACCCGTGTCCCCTGTATTGGCAGGCAGATTCTCAACCACTGCACCACCAGGGAAGCCCCATGATTTTCTCAAGCAGGCAACACGTTGACTCCTGGTCAGGTATTTCTGAAATACTTGGTTTATAATGAAAATATATCAGGTATCAATGTCATGAAGAAATGAGTCCTATCATGATCCTAGTAGTATTTTTGGCTCTAAGAGGAGGCATGATAACTGTAAGGAATAGATTCTCAACCATATACCATCCTATCCATCCATCAATTAATTAAGCAGGAAAATTCATGAGAATACTTTGTTCCTTTAACATATTTTAGGCCTATGCGGTATGCAAACACATGAACTAATCAACCACATGTAAATATTTATTTAAATATTCTGAAATATAGTGTATTTCTTAACCATTGATATTGTTCAGCAATACCTACACTGTTGTTGTTTGTTTGTTTGTCTGGTTGGGGCAGTAATTGTAGTTTGAGGTACTCAGTTCAGTGTACACTAAATTAGCATTCCTCACTTGGCTTCCCTTGTTTGCTCCTAAACATGATCAACACTCTCGACTTTAACGAAAGAAGGAAAAGAAGAGGAAAAAACAATAAACCCAGAATTCAACAAAGCTGTAGAAGCTTGAATGACAAACATGTTACATCTCTAACACAAAGGTCACCTTTGAGTTGAGAATCTGAAATGTTCTCCGAGGTTGTCTCATCCTAAGAAGGCAGCAAGAACAAACAGGAAAAAGTACTGGCATGCTCTATGGTCAAAGAGAAAAGTAAAGGAGACACAGGCACTCAGCATGACAGCTACAATGCATTGCAGGCCTAAAATATAATAGAATATTTTCTTCACTACTTATAATTTTTCTTTACTATTGATTATTTTACAAAGGGGAAAACAGGCTCAGAGGGGCTCAGTAACCTCTCCAAATTCATGCAACTAATAAGAAGTAATGTTGTAGATTTTATGCCAGAACCATCTGAGCACAGGTATTATGTAAGCTAATAGGAATTGAACACTTACTACTTGCCAGGCAGTAGCCTATGCATTTTACATATATTACCTTATTTATTCCTTTACAAGATTTTTATATAGATATTATTATAATCCAATGATTTAGATTAAAAAATGAAGACTTAATAATTTAATTAACTTGCTCAATGCTACCCATCTACTAAGTGGCAAAAACCTGACTGTGAATACTCTCATTTGACCTCAAAGTCTATATTCTTAGCCACTATTTTTTTTAATATACACCATCTGAATTCTAAAAGATTATATTCTACTTTGGAATCAGAAATACATACTTGTAGGGGCTTCCCTGGTGGCGCAGTTTTTGGGAATCCGCTTGCCAGTGCAGGGGACACGGTTCAAGCCCTGGTCCAGGAAGATCCCACATGCCACGGAGCAACTAAGCCCATGCACCACAACTACTGAGCCCACGTGCCACAACTACTGAAGCCCACCCACCTAGAGCCCGTGCTCCGCAACAAGATAAGCCACTGCAACGAGAAACCCGCACAGGGCAGTGAAGAGCAGCCCCTGCTCACCACAACTAGGGAAAGCCTGCACTCAGCAATGAAGACCCAACATAGCCAAAACTAAATAAATAAATAAATTTATTTTTTAAAAAAAGAAATACATACTTGTAATACTCAATGCATTCATTTATTAAGTGCTGACTATAGGATATACTTTATTAGAAACTGGAGATCCAAAGAAAAGTTAATCCATGCCTGTCTCTGCCTTTGGGAACATAACAGTAGCAACAACCAAACCCAATCATAGAAAGCTGTCTATAGTTACACAGCCACATGTGATACAAATTTCTACATGCGGTAGAAATAGGAAAGAAACAATACTAAATGCAAGATGAAAATGATAGTAGCACTTATTTCAGGTATGTGTAGAGTCATGTTATATGTCTAGTTAATTAATTAGTAAACACTCAATGAAACATCCTGTACCAAGCCTTTTGTAGGTGCTCAGGAAACTGCAAGTAAAGAAAAAAGAGAAAAACATTACCTATCCTAATGGAGTTCACATTTGATAAAGTCCCAATTATATTTACTGTATTACCTTTATCAGTAGAAACACTATTAGTCTAATTGATTATATAAATAGAAGACACTTGCTATTGACTTCAGGCATACATAGAAAGATAAAAGAATATGTGATTTTATACATAACTACTATTCACTCTTCATATCTATTGACTTTTAAAATATTTAACATTGGATATTAATGATTGTTATATCTCCTAGCTAGTTTGAAAATCATAATTTTTCTCTGGTAGATAGCAAAATAATACCTATTTCTACTGTGTTGAGCTGTTGATTTGAAATCCAGCAGTGTATATGCATGTGGGACTGCATGTCAATCAAACCCTCTCTTACAGCCTGGCACTCCACCTCCCCCAGCCCCACCCTCATAGCTCTCTTAGATCAGTTAATGTCAAGTATAAAATAGGATGCTGTATCTCTAATCTAAATCCACACCACCTTACTTTACCTTAAACTGTTTCTCTTCTCCTGCCATTTCTGATATATTTTTTTCCCAAATGTATTGTGCTTTTGACCTTATGGCAAACAGACAGATTAAACACGAGGAAATAAAGGCACTGCCCAATCTGGCTTAACTGCGGAAGTCCATTTAAGTCTATTGCTCTTCTCAAGTATTTCCCAGGGTCCACACTGAATGGATATAATTTTGCAGCTACTGATTTTCTAAGGGATTCAAAACAAATCATGAGAAAATATGCACATGGCCCAAAAAAGGAGCACTTTAATTCATTTTGCAATTTATACAAATCTACACCTACTATAGCTTGCCATTTAGGAAATTACCTTAAACCATTTTCCAGTCGCCAACCATTAACCTAGCTTGACGAATGTCCACTAACTTCCCTACAGTTAAGGCACTATAAAATCCCCATTTATCCCACCAGCTAGATTTTATTTCACTCAAAAGACTCCTGCCACCCACAATGGTTGTCAGCTACCATGCAGAGCCTTCCTACTTTTGTTTTAGTGAAAACCTTTCAAATAAGTACTCAGAAGCGTTTGTCTCAGAATCCTCCCCCACCCCATGTCTTACATGTATTGCTGAAGACAAAGCTCAAAGATATTTTCTTTTCATTATTTTTTTTTTCTTTTTAAAATACAATTGGACTTAAAGGTTGTTCAGTTTGGGAACAAATTGACACAAATCATTTCTGACATAGAAGCATGCCTGAGTGATGCATATGCTATTACCTGTTGGCATCTTTCTCTACCTGCTTGAGCTTACCTGTCAGCTTTGAGAGAGGCAATGGCTGATTTTCCATGCAAGCTTATCTACAAGCAGAGGCTCAGAAAGAAACTCTCTGGAAGGGGGATCTGTTTTGAGAGCTTTCACATGATGTCTTGTTCCTACGGAAACCATTTTTGTCTTGTTTGTGCAAGAACAGACCTGTTTCTGTCATATGAAAAAGGGTGTACATGTTTTATTTTGCTTTTTGATCTCAGATTATAATTGTAAACCTAATTCAATCATGTCGAAGTGACATTATTTTACATATTTTCTCTGTTTATCCTTTACTCAGTGAGAGGGTTTGAATTTGAGCTGAAGAGATTAGAGATAACCTTTGATATTATAAAAATTTTAAATGTTTCTTAATATAAATCACTATGAATTTACTAAAGTCAGGAAGGTAAACATAATAGTATAATTGTGTTAAAGTTTATTGATATAGTATCTTAATAAAGAGGTAGTTATTCTAAGCTTCACAGAAGAAAGAAAAGTCCTTTTTATAAAATGTTCATAAATTTGTATTTCTCAATGTTCAGGAAAAGATGTTGACATTCACACACTTCAAGTGCATTTAGTCAAAAGTTATTATTTGTCTTCTATGTATTGTGAGGATCACTTTGTAAATCACTTTTTTGATCCTAAAACTTCATTTTTCTTTTTCTTCTTGGGAAAAACACCCATATATTCTTCAATGATTTTCAACAGAAATGCTAGTTACTTCAGACAGTCCACTTCTGGAATAAGGGAATCAGCCTCAAACTGAGGCTGTGGAATAAGGGAATCAGCCCCAAACTGAAAATTTCTTTTTCTATCTGTAGTATATTTTTTAAATCATGGCTCTGACGTCAATGTATCTTGGGAAGTAAAAATGAAATCAGTAATTCTTTGTTTCTGAGATGAATTCCAAAATGCAGACTCTATCTCAGGCGCAACCCCAGGTTTAATTTTCTCATCGATTAGAAAATCCATGGAATTAGGAATCTGAAAGTCATAAAATAATTGTGTATTATAGGGATAACTCTCCTCCTTCACTGTCCCACTTCCTATCAGTGTGCATGAGGTAATCACCTCCTTCTTTCCTTATAAATAACACCTAACAGCTTGAGAGGCATAGTTCGTGCTATTCATTCTCAGGACTGTATCTCTTACAGTTGCTGCTGTGGGCACCGATGAGAGGGAGATTTGTTCACCACTCCTTCATCTGTGCTGCCTCTCTAGTAAGGCTATCACTCAAACAAAGATATGGTATAATTAAAGCACTATGTTCTCTGCAAGGACAGAAGAGCCCAACGTCAGGACAGTTCCCATTATAAATTTGGTTTGTCCATGTCTGTTCCACTTCTGTTGTTACTTTTTAATCATCACTCCCAGCAGGCATTGTTTGCCTATTGAGACAGTATCTAAATGAGTTGAGAATTCTGTCAGGTTTACATCAGCCATGGGTACTGCAGACACTACTAACTCATTAAAAAAAAGAAATTCAAAAGAAACAAATACGAATTTTTCCCTAACTTTCAGATACTGCTATCTAACAATGATTGTTCATGGTTTAAGATGTGGAGATACAAACTACAGCTCCACAGTAGACCAACTTGTATTTTTGTTTAAACAGACTTCATAAATGTTTAAGAAAACGTTGCCCTATAATTTCATTTTTTGTTTCATTAAGGATATGTGTATTATATGCCTCAAGGAGTTTGAATGACTCCATATTAGATAAAGTACACAGTATTTATTCTAACAAAATTTAAAAACAAAATCAAATCATCATAATCTGTGACATATTTTATACATACAATCATTTCCAGTTAAGACAGAGATGGAAAATCCAGATAATTGCACACTGCAAATAAAAATTGCACACTGAGTTTGGCATCAGGTTGCCTTCTGCATGGCTAAAGCTATCATTTGAGCCCACTGTAGAATGACGTTTATTGACATATTCAGTAATTTTTCTTCTATTCAAAATGTACCTCCCCCAGCACAATCTTTAAAAAAATGGCTTTCTTTTGTAATCTTGGAGCTCTGTTTCTGCATTGGCAAACCACTACACTTTCAGGCACTTATAGAATAAAAATAATCATAATAAAATCTTGTGTTTAGAATTATCACAAAGCTTTTAGGCAAAGACAATGCCCAATTAAGTATTCTCCAATCGGAAAAGAATTTTAATGGAGTCCCTTTGCTTACACTTTTACATTATCAAGATTTATTGTATTATTTTAATATAAAAAATATGTAACCATTACAGCTACCTTTTTAAAATATGATAACACAAGGACTAAAATGATTTACCTTGACAGCTGTATCAATTAACTATAAGCAATTTACTTAATAGCCCTCCATCTAAATTTTGTTTCCTTTGACCTTAAAGATTAGAGAAAATAATTGTCTGTAATAGGACATTCTTATTTAGCTTACCTCAGGTTCTTTTTTCTTCCCATTGCTTAAGAGTGAAACTTACCAAATACATTATTTACAAATATAGATATTTTCTAAATATTTGTTAACCCTTCAACCATTTAACAAAAGAAGGCAGACCTTTCTGGAAAACATTCTAATTTATATTTTAAAATATATTAATCCCTCAATAATGGCAATTATTTCTTATAAAGTATTTTTTTCTACTGTAGTACAGTTATAAACCTATCACAGCTAGTAACCTAATAAGGGGAGAAATAAATACCTCCCTCACAATCCCCCAAACCCATCAAATCCAACTCATTTCCTTAACTCTTGATTTATTAACTTTGGAATTGTAAGCCTTCTCATAGCTGGTAAATACTAAAAGCAAAATGAATATCTTTGTAAAGGATCTATGTCAATATTTTTCAAAAATCCATTGAAATATTTACATACAAGAATATATCCTTCTCTGGAGTAATTACCTTCAGAACCTGCACTTATCTCAAAGTGTTATCAGTCTGAAAACATTTTGGGACTGCTCTAAAAGATTTCCATTCTGAGAGATGGCATGCAGAATGAACAAAAAGTCTAGGGTTTTTAACTGGAGAGGCCTGGGTTTAAGTTCTAGCTTCATTGTGTCAGTAGCTCTGTGAAAAATTACTTACTCTCTCTATGTCTGTTGTTGAACTGTAAAAGGAAGTCCACAATAATAGTGTTGATATCTAGATTACGGTGAGGATTAAATTTTTTAAAGTTCAAAAAAAGTCAAGTGCTGAGCATTCTGTTTAACAAATAGTATGACCTCAATAAATATAAGCTATTATATCTGAAAGAGTGACCCTTTCAAAAATAACCTCTCCCTTAAAAGAAAAATACAGATATGCCACCATTGAAGGAAATTAAAACTATGTATTGGAGGCTTAGAAGAGAATTTCAAATAAGGAGATCCAAATTGTTTTTAAAAATGACTTAATCTTTAAAATTCAAATGTATTGGATTTTTAAGGTGAAATGGTCGTAAATGTTTATAAGCCCAAGTTCTGACATGTTTGTGAAAAATTATCACTTTTATTCTAAAAGTGTATTCTAAAACTTTTGTTTATAGAGTTTTGGGTCTCAATTGTGTTGCCTCAATACCTGCCACTAGGAATTGGGGAACAGGAATTAGGAAGGGGGTGGTTCATATGCAGGAGGGCTGAAGCACTCAACATAGAAACCAAATGTTAAGAAGAATCTTGGAGAGAAATATGTGGTAAGGATTTTCCAAATCACTTATTGTTATTAAAAGATAATACATGATGACAATGCAAAATGAAGGGCAGTGGGTAGGATACAGTTGAAAGAGCATTGACTTCAGCAACGAAAAGATTGGGCTTGATTACTGCCATTATTATTTAAAAATGCTGCAATCCTAGACAAGTTATTAAGCCTGTAAGACTGCTTATCCATCCATAAAGTAATAAATACTTCTAAGAGCTGTTGTAATGAGCATACTAAGTAACATTAAGTGAAAATTTCAATATAGTGTGTGGACCATCCAAACATAAATCTTATACTTTTTAAGACAGCCTTGTGAGCATATTCAGCTGAGGTGAAAATAACAAGATGATAAAGTAAGTGTTACTTACAAATATAACGAGAAGTGAAGATTAAATTTAAATTATCAGAACCAGAGCTAAGATAAGATTAATAACAGTATATAAAATATTTATCTTTCATTTTCAGACTAAAATGTCTAAATGAAAGTAATTTCCCACTTTTATGTGTGAATATCAATAAAAAGATATAAAAAAAGATACTGTGTTATTGCTATTGGGAAGACAGGCAGTAAGCAGCATGCTATAATAAAGATTCTGCTGTCATTTTGGGGAACATGAACGTTTTAAAATCTCATGGGTTGGGTCAGTAGAAGGGCTGTTGCAAACTCTCGTGTGCCATGATGTTTCTGTAGCATTTGACATCATTAACAATTTCCATAAATTATCTTTTCACATTTTAATCCCTTCCCAAATTTCCCCAACAAGAATCAAAACCCTTTATCATACCAACTGCCTACCTATTTCCTTCTTTACCTAGTATAAGGAACATTGAGAAAAAAATAAAAGACAACTGAGTGGATTAAAACTTCTGTAGGACTGTAGTCCCCAGCTTCAGTTGGGACCTTGGTTATGACCATCAATCCTGTCCATGCACATCTGTTCTGCTTCCTCTTTAATTCCTGCTGAAGCCGTTCCAAACTTTCCCCAGTCTCCTTAAGACACTCACACCTCAGTTTCACTTTTAGCAGATACCTTTAATTTTACTTCAGAAAAAAAGGTGACTTTTCTGTCATCTAAGATGACAAGAATCCCATCAACTTTTTCTTCTGCCACCCACATATATATATATATATGTACATCAAAAATCACTCTATTTTATTTTTCCTCCTATTTCAGTAAAAGAGGTGTTATTCTTCACTCTGGATGTACCTTTTCAGAGACCTGTCTTCCTATTTCCTTACATTCTTCCCCTCTACTGATTCTTGAAGATATAAACACATTTAAGTATCTTTGATCTTAAAATTAAAACCAGTTAAAAAAGAGGCAAAGAACCACTACCTAATTAATAATGAAGTGAGATGACAAAAGTGTCTATAGTCATTTTTACCCTTTTTATTACCATTCATTTAGTCTTCAAGTCACTGTAATCTGGATGTTTTTTCCCACCCATCAGTGAAACTGCTGTAGCAGGGTTAAACGTGACACACTAATTACAAATTATAACGGAAACTTTTAAGTTCTGATCATATTTGATTCCTCTGCAGTATTGACATTGTTAACTGTTTTCTTTCTCTCTTTGTTTTTGAAGTATAATTGACCTACAACACTATGCTAGTTCGTGTTATACAATATAGTGATTTGATACTTCTGTACATTTTTAAACGATCACTACCATAAGTCTAGTTATAATATGTCACCATACAAAGATATTACAGAGTTATTGATTACATTCCCCACACTGTACATTTCATACCCCTGACTCATTGATTTTGTAACTGGAAGCTTGTAGCTCTTATCTCCTTCACCTATTTCTTTCCTCCTCCGACCCCTTTCCCTCTGGCAACCACCTGTTTGTTCTCTGATTCTGTAACTCTGTTTTCTTTTATTTATCCCTTTAACATTTATTCTGTAATGGAGTGTTTAAAAACCTTTTCTGATATAAATTTGCAATTTTCTGTTTGTGTCTACTTATCACCCCACTCATCGTTTTGTATATTTTGGCCTTTTTGTTTCTGGTAGAAGAGCTCCTTTCAACATTTCTGTAAGGCAGGTTTAGTGTTGATGAATTCCCTCAGCTTTTGTTTTCTTGTCATTTGCCTCACTTTATTACCTTACTCTAAATTTCCTAGGTAGTGTTATCTTCCTCCACCTAACTTTTGAAAATCAGTGTCCTGCAGGATTTCATTCATGGTCCTCTCCTTAAAGTCTGTGATATACACATGCTGATGACATTCAAATCTTTATTGCTAAATCAAGTGATTCTCTTCAATGTCATTTTCTGAACATGTTCATTTAACTGTCTCACAACTGCACTAAACAACTTCTAAATGGAACTCAATATATTAGTACCAAACTTTGACTTTTGCCTATATACGTTAATTTTAATAAATGACATTAGTCAGACGTTCAAGTTTGAGTGTCTACTCCTTTATCACTCTCCAAATTCAATCATTCAACACATCTTTTCAGTTTATACTCCAAGCCATTCTTGCTTTCCTTATCCCTTCTGCCCCATTCCTACTTTAGCTTTCACCATAGTTTGTTTGGAATTCTGCACCATTTTGAAAATGACTACTTGTTTCTGCACATCTTTCATCTGTACTACTATCAAAGGTTTCCTGCCCAGGCACTCCTTTCTGGATTTGAACATAATCCCTGGGTATCTTGCAAAAAAGAGTAAGCAGGCTGAGATGATCATACTTTCACTGCCACTTACATAGCCTTCCCCTAACTCCCATGGTCCCACCCCTGGAGCTCCAACTAATAATTCCATTGTCAAAGTCCATTCCACAGCATGCACACTCTTGAAATGAGCATGCTATGCCATGCCCCAACCTTCACATAAGAGTAAGAAGCAGAAAAAAAAAAAAAAAAAAAGAGTAAGAAGCAGAGAGATGGGGGGAAATATCATAAGTGAGTGATGACTAAATTAAGTTTGTATGATCCCCTACCAATTTATTTCCAGGCCCCCCATATGCATACCCATAGCCCTGGAGCTTTCTTGGCATCAATGACTCACCATAAGTATCACATATTTACTAGGCCCAGGCCCCCACTCTAAATTTAGCTGATCTTGATTTATATTTCTTATTTTTATCCATAGCACGGACACTCTCAGTCCTATCCCATGTCAGTACACAGAACCTGGACCCCCTT
The DNA here is from genome assembly GCF_965194825.1 of Balaenoptera physalus. Lineage (NCBI taxonomy): Eukaryota > Metazoa > Chordata > Mammalia > Artiodactyla > Balaenopteridae > Balaenoptera > Balaenoptera physalus. The sequence continues at coordinate 132,586,367 of NC_138882.1, read as the reverse complement.
GGCACTATCCAATTACTCTCCATTCCTTTAGTTTTGCCCAAGGCCCAACCATTTCTTAAAAAAAGGATAAAAGGAAGCAAACACATGATACCTGCTACTTATGTGTGTCAACACAGTCTTCCATTGACCATAGAACTTTCCAGGCAACCCCTACCCTCCCATGTGAATATGGTCTCAAATGTCTTCATTGCCTATCTATAACTTTAAGATTATTAAGTATAGCCTTTCCAAAGCATACAGATTATTTCATTTTTTGCCTATATTTCTAGCAACATCTCTTGATATTTTCCACAACTCAATGGGGAGAGGAACATAACTGGGTTATTCTTCATTACTTCTCCATCACATGAAATATTGATGGAACATGCCAGGTACCCAATAAATATTCTTAAATTAACAAATTAAGAAATTACTAAGACTTCTGGAACAAATATTTTGCAAAGATCTGTATTTTCCTTATTCCTTTTCAGGAAATCATCATAAAATAAAATGGACTAAAATGGATTAAAAGTTAAATTACAACCTCCAGAGTGGGGTCATCTTTTTGTTCTGGTCATGGTGAATTAATAGATATCTGACTTATCTTCTTTCATAAGCAACTAAACAAAGGACAAAATATATGAAACTATTGTGTTCAGGAAATTAATAACAGACTGTGCAAAGTTTTTATTCCATAAACCTTGCAAGAAGAAAACACATGAGTTTTGCCCCACAAGTGTAATGACTTTCTGCCTGGCAGCACTTTCCAAGCTAAGCACAGAGAAATGGAGCTCAGGGATTATGGATCTTGCTATTTAGAAAAAACAAAGGTTAGATCTCAGTGCTGTCGAGGTGGCATGATTTTTCAGGGCAGGGTACAGAAAACAGGGAGATACTTAGAAAAGGAGACACAGAAATATGTATAGCTTCAATTAACTCTGGCCAAACACTAATCTTGATGTCATAGGCTTACTTCTCTGTTCTAGTTATGTCTTACTCTTTCCTTCAGAAAATAAAAACATTCCTAGCTAACACAAATGTTGGAAATTATCAAACAAAGTCATTAAATTGTGGGCTATCAATACATTCAAATAATGAGTGAATGTATAGTTAATCTCAACAGAGAGATGGAAAAACAATACAAAAAAGGTAACCAAATGGAAATTCTACATCTGAAAGGTACAAAATCTGATATTTAATAAAAATTAATGGAAGGGCTTACAGAAGAATAAGCACTAAAGAACAAAAAATAAATTACCTGACGGCAAAGCAAAAAAAAATTATCCAAACTGAGGCATAAAGAGAATTAAAGACTGAAAATAAATTGGAAAGAACCTCAGTAATCTGAGGGATAATATCAAACAGTATAACAAACGACTGAAGTTCTAGAAAGATAGGATTGAGAGAGAGACATTTTGGCAAAACAAATATTTAAACATATATAACAGCCCCAAACTTTACAAATTTGATGGAAGCCATAAATCTAAATACCCAAGAATTTGAATGAAACAAAACTGGGGTCAACACAGTGAACAACACACATAAGCATAATGTAGTCAATTGCTCAAACCAAATTTAAAAAGAAAATTTTAAAAAGAGACAAAGAATAAAAAGAAGCATTGCATATTGAAGAGAGTAATAAGAATGCCCATTAACTTCTTATCAAAAACAACACAAACCCTAAAACAAATGAATAAGTCCTTCACATAGCTGCGGGGAAAAGTTAACTTAATATTCCTTATCCAGTAACACTACTTTTCAAATATAAAGGCAAAATAAAGACATTTTCATATAAAAAAAAAAGGTGAGAGAATTTGTCACTATCAAATCAGCACAACAAGAAATGTATAACAAAGTTCCTTAGGGATATGATACCAGATAGATAACAGTAAAACCTAGACATACTGGGAAGATCCCACAAGCTGCGGAGCAACTGGGCCCGTGAGCCACAACTACTGAGCCTGTGTGTCTGGAGCCTGTGCTCCGCAACAAGAGAGGCCACGATAGTGAGAGGCCCGTGCACCATGATGAAGAGTGGCCCCCACTCGCCGCAACTAGAGAAAACCCTCGCACAGAAATGAAGACCTAACACAGCCAAATATAAATAAATAAATAAATAAAAATTAAAAAAAAAAAAAGACAACACTGGTGTAGCTTACTATAAAAAACAAAAACAAAAACAAAACAAGACAAAACCTAGACATACATAAAGGAACTTTGTTTCAGAAATAATAAACATATATGGGGTGGGGGTGGAATCAAGATGGCACCTGAACTCATATTCTCCCATGGGGACACCAAAATTACAACTACTTACAGAGCAACTGTCTATGAGAATGACCTGAAGACTAGCAGAAAAGATTTTACACAACTGAAGATATAAAGAAAGAGCCACCGTGAGAACAGTAGGAGGGGTGAAGACACAGTCTAGTCAGAATGCATACCCCCAGGTCGGCAACCCACAAATGGGAGGAATATCACAACAGTAGAGGTCCTCTCCAAGGAACAAGGAGTCTGAGCCCCACATTGGGCTTCCCAGCCCTGGGGTTCTATACCAGGAAATGAGCCCCCAGGATGTCTGACTTTGAAAACCAGTGGGGTTTAATTTCAGGAGAACAAGAGAGCTATAGGAAATAGAGCCTCTGCTCTAAAAAGTGCATGCAATATCTCGCACACTCTGGGTCCCAGTGCAGAGGAAGTTATAAAATAAATAAGTCACGGAGATGTAATATACAACCTAAGGAATATGGTCAATAATATTGTAGTAAATTTGTATGAGTCCAAGTGGTAACTAGACTTATCATGGTGATTTTTGTAATGTATTTAAATGTTGAATCACTATGTTGTACACCTGAAACTAACATGATATTATACATCAAATATAATTTAATAAAAATAATAATAAAATATAATTTGATTTTTTAACAATTTAAAAAATCGATGTGCTACCAGAAGATGTAATAGACATATTTTTCCTCATTTCTCCCATTAAAAACAACTAAAACATTGAATAAAATTTAAAAAACAAACATAAAAAAATCTCTGAAAGGTAAAGAGAAGATAGACAGGCTATGAACTTGGGACCCAAGGAATGACATGGTGGTGATTTTCCTGGGTTTTCTTTTTGCCTCATAGATCTTAGACTAGGAGCTGAATAAGGTGGCATCCTTGAAAGTCATATAGGAACAGAAGAGAAAATACACAACAAAAATTGTTCTCTATAGCAGAGAACTCATTAAGGAGCAGCCCAGAAAGACAGAGATATTTTAGACAATAACCACTAAAGTGTAGTGTCCCCCCCCAAAAAAAACTACACAGAAAACAAACAAACTGTGGTTCAGCCCACCTCTTGTTAGCCAAGGGAAAGTAGAGAGCCTATACTTCCACTTCAAGAGGCTGTAACAAGATGATCCAACATCTCCACTTGGGTAGTAACAGAGAACACCAAGGAGGAAGCCAAAATTTTCTTTCTCATCAACGAGTAATAAACCCTCCTCCCTGAGGTGTAAGTAGAGACATAAAATGTCACTATACCCTTATCAGAATGACTAAAAAAAAAAAAAAAATGTGGCAATACCAATGCTGGAGGATGCAGAGAAACTGGATAATCGTGAAATGCTGGTGAGAATATAAAGTGGTACAGCCAATTCTGGGAAACAGTTTGACATCTTCATCAAGAATTAAACAAGTAACTACTGTCCAACCCAATAATTACACTCCTGGGCATTTATTCCAAAGAAATAAAGACATGTTCCAACAAAAAGCTGCACACAAATATTTATAGCAGCTTTATTTGTAACAGCCCCAAACTGGAAACAGCTCAGATTTCCCTAAAAGCATGAAACGTGCAGCTGAGGCCCCAGTAAGTCCTTGCCTGAAAAAAAAAAAAAAAGCATGAAACTTTGATACGCCCATACCAGGGAACATTACTCAACAACAAAATATTGATACAGGCAAAACTGGGATAGATCTCCAGAGAAATATGCTGCAAGAACTGGCTGAGGGAAGAAAAGCCAATCCCAACAGGTCAATTACTGTATAATTCCATTTAAATGACTTTTCGAACTGAAAAAATTTTAGAAATGGAAAGCAGATTAGTGATTGCCAGGGGTTAAGCAGGGATGGGGGGTGGGAGGGAAGTAAGTGTGACTATAAAATGGCAATTCAAGGGTTAAATATATTGATGGAAATGTTCTGTATATGAACTGTATGCATGTCAATATCCTGGTTGTGATATACTATAGTTTTGAAAATGTTATCATTGAGAGAAACTGGATAAAAGATATATGGAATCTCTGTACTATTGGGACTGCAAGGAATAATGTGAAAAGTTGTAAAACTTTTGAATTTTGCATCACATGCATGTATTACTTATTTTAAAATAAAAGAAAATAGGTTCAAACCTGTGTAAAAACAAAACACAAACTTCATTTTGATTAAACTAGGAGCTAATTATAATTGCTATATATTGTAAGGGCTACCAATGGGGCAGGAGCAAAGTGAGAGGAAGAGGACAGACATCTCCTTGGAAGAGGTTTCACAAGTGGCAAAAACAGCAGATTTCAGAGAGTACCAACCAGGATGCTTCATAAAGGTAAGGGAAACAGTTGATATGTTGATTCATTTTCAAATTAATAAATATAAATGAGTTTAGCTCACATTTTAAAAAACATATCTGATTATATCACAAAGTAAACCACAGCTTTGTAATAAATAAATGTTATGTCAAAATGATCAAGAAGTTTTGAAAACAAACAGATGGGCAAAAGTATACACAAACACAGAAAAAAGCAAAGGCAATTATTACTTTTGGACATGGTGAAAATCGGTGCAAAAGAGCATCATGGGAAAAGTAGAGAACCTTAAAATTCTAAAAGATACAGGGGCTTCCCTGGTAGCGCAGTGGTTAAGAATCTGCCTGCCAATGCAGGGGACACGGGTTCGAGCCCTGGTCTGGGAAGATCCCACATGCTGCGGAGCTACTAAGCCCGTGAGCCACAACTACTGAGCCTGCGCGTCTGGAGCCTGTGCTCCGCAACGGGAGAGGCCACGACAGTGAGAGGCCCGCGCACCGCGATGAAGAGTGGACCCCACTTGCCGCAACTAGAGAAAGCCCTCACACAGCAACGAAGACCCAACACAGCCGAAAATAAATAAATAAATTTAAAAAAAACAAAAAACAAAGAAAGATACAACTCAAAATGAAGACATAAGAGTTAACAACATATATGACTTTTTATAATATAGCAACATTTGCAAAGCTGAAAACAGAAAATTAGAGGAGAAATAGACAAAACAAACTTGAAATGGGAGATTTTAAGTCACAGCTAACTTCTCTTAATCTAGTACAGATTACATAGGCCAAACATTAATTAGGATGTAGTACATTAGGATGCAATTCTAAATAATAATAAGAAAGACCTAATTATAGGGTTCACAGCCCCTAAAGATGAGGACCACACTTGAAGAGTAAAGCATACCTTTAAATCTTTTCAAGGCAACTTTAGGAAGTGGATGAACCAGCTGGCTTCAGAAGTTTTCCTCAGTTCACTTTGGTTCAATGAAGCAGGGGAGGTAAATTCAGAACCACACATACAAAAAATATTTGCAAGAAATAGTCTGCTTCTCTGGCAGCAGAGCAGAAGGGACCTTTGAGTTAAAAGAGCCAACTAGTCTGGAATACTATTCTGGCTCTTTCTTATCTCGTCACCCCTCCCCGAATCTCATCATAAATTTCTTACCAATTCATTTCCTGTCATGAAAACTCAATTAATTCAATGATGATTAATAAAGAAGGATCAAACACATATATAATATCTAAAATAAGAAACAGGCAAAAGACTAGTGGTAAACATTGTATTTAACCCTTGAATTCAAGAGTAAACAAATTTATCAGAGTGATAGAATGTAAATGTTATATGTTCTAACAATGTAGAAATAATGTAGAAATTATATGACAAGTAAAAATGGATAAGATAAGGGAAGAGAAGGTGGGAGATAGAATAAGATAACTGGTTGCATTACCTGATAAAACTAAGTATTTAAAAATCACTTCCAGCTGAAAAATCAAGTAAAGGAAATACACTATATCCTGAAATAAAATGGGCCTTCTTTTCAATTTTCTATGTAGCAGATATTAAAATTTTTCATTTACTAGGTACCAAAGAAAATCTCCCAAAGTAGAAATAACACACTCACACACACACACACACACACACACACACGCACACAGAAAATAGTCTCTAAACAAAATGGAATAAAACTAGAAATTAATGATTAAAACATAAAACAAAAAGTTTTACCAACTAGGAATTTAAAACCCTTTCTTAAACATCTCTTTTTTAAGAAGAGTGAAACAAAACACAAGTTACAGAATATCTAGAAAATAACTTGAATAGACATATTACACATGAGCATCAATGTGATGAGAGACAAATCTGGATAGACAAATTCTGAAATTCAGTAAGACAAATTATCCCTGAAATATACTTCTTACTTCTGTTTGGGGGATAGCTCAGCAAAGAACTGGCACAGCTGAAATGAGTTCATCTGCAGATAGGCACCATAACCTTTCTGTGAAGTCATCAACCCTAACAAACAAGGCAGCTCTCAGGGCCCCTTGTATGCTACCCTTGGTGCTTGGTTTGCATTCTTTCTAATGAAGCCCCTGGATGCAGAGATCTCTTGTTATTTAGAAGAGAGGATGATGATGATGGTGTTCCCTAGCCCCTCTTATGCTCACCTATAAATATGAATCACAGCATGGATGCAGGGCATGTTCTTGCTTATGTGGGCTTCTGATTCCGGTCCTGTCTACTAGCAAAGGCAGACTCTGCTCTGTAGCTAAGTTGGCCATGGTGCATGAAGAATATTTATGGTGAGGAATAACAAGAATTCAGGAACATTCTGCACTCTGCTACTTCTCTAGCTATGTTTTTCCCTAACAAGACCTTTGTTATATCTGCATGAGAGTTTGTGGACAATGTGGGGTTTCATGTTTAGGGAGTTATAGAATTTAACTGGACCACCCCAGAGTTTGAAAGCTTTTCTACCTAGGGACAACAAACAAATGTTCACCAGTAAGCCTAATGACCCAAGAGTGGACAGTGTGGCCATAGTGTCCATTAGCCCAGAATGTTCTAGAGTGGCTACTGAGGCTTCATCCATTTTGATCTTGAAAGGGGAATGAGCAGCCATGGTTGTTCATTGGTCCAGGATGCAGCAAGATGTTGGAGATAGCTGCTTCACAACCCAGAGGAGATGGAGCCATAGCTGGAAACTGTAAGGGACTAAAAGCCCCACACAAGCAGACTATCTAAAAGACATGAGGATACATATACCACAAAAGAAAAAACCCAGGTGGTGATACTTTTGATAGGTGGAAAATAAGAGGCCGAGTTCTTTGAGGAGATGCTAAAACATATATGCATTATTTCTGAAGGCTGGGAAACTGATAAAATTACAAAGACCAGTGAGACTAGCTGATATGCTCTTAATAGCAATAGAGAAGATGGGCCAATACTAAAACTTACAATGAATTTCAAAACATTATGAAGATGAGACGAATAGGGACAAGGACCAGGTCTGGGACCTGAGCTTGCACTCCTCTCCCAGGTGAACATTCCAAACATTCTTGAACTTGCTGGATACTGGTTTACATGGCTAGTATTATGTTTTATTTTTCTGTATGAAATATACTTGCTAGCTTTTTGCCACCCTGTTCTTTCATTTTGATAAGGATGCTCTGATTACTTGAGTGCTCTATTAGTTTTCTAGTGTTGCATAAAAATTACTACAAACATAGAAGCTTAAAACAACACTCATTTATTAGCTCCAAGTTCTATAAGTCAGAAGTTCAGGTGCAGCCTGGTTGGATTCTCCTCTGAGTGTCTTACAAGACTGAAATCAAGGTGTCTGCAAGTTATGTTCTCATATGGAGTTCTGAGCCCTCTTCCAAGCTCATTCAGGCTGTGGACAGACATCAGTTCTTTGCAGATGTAGGATCAAATCCCTGTTCTCTTGTTTACTGTCAAGCAAGTTCTTATAGGGCATTCTCAGTCCCTATCCACATCTCCCCTCCCAACTTCCAAGTGAGGAAAGAGAATTCCCCTATTTAGAATTTTTTTCATGCTTCAAATCTCTGACTTCTACCACCAGTTAGGAAAAAACTCTCTGCTTTTAAAAGGCTCATGTGGTTAGGTCAGGCCCATCCAGATTACCTCTCTATCTTAAGGTCAACTGGTTTGTCACCTTAATTACATCTTCAAAATCCCTCCAGAGAGGTACCTAGATTAATGTTTGACTGAGTAACTGAGAGGTGGTGTTAGTACCCCTCTTAGATTCCTAAGATTTGGGAATCTTCAGGGCATCTTAGGATTCTGTTTACCACATGCATGAACCAGTTGATTAGATATAGTTATTCTTTGGATTCAATGGAATGCATGGCCAAAAGTGTGTGTATGTTGTCCAGATTGTACAGTTGAAACAATAACTCAGACTAAGAGAAAAAAAAATACTTGATTTTCTCAGAGGATAGCTAGTTCAGGCAGTTGTGTTACTCAAAGTCATTTCTAAATTTAATATCTTGACTGACTAGTGGAAGACATTAGTGCTTGGAGCCTTACTATGGGCCATAGAGACTTAAATAAGAAAATAGTTCTGTTGTTCTCTTTTACCTGACATCTTAACAGTGACTGAATGTGCTACCACTACTGACACTTAGCACTGAGGCTTGGACTTTTTTTATGTGCCTGTGGAGAGGAAAACAAAATCAATTTTCCTTTATTACAGGGGATCAATGAGTTAGATAAATTCTAGTACAAATGTGAACTGTAGGCGGATGCACAATCCGTATGAAGATGACTTTATGACAATGGCCTCTGCTGAGAAAACTGCTTACATTGCATTGAATGTTATCTAAACACAACTAACTAAAGATGAATGGACCTTGTTGGAGGACATAATCTAGGACACACCACCCAAGTGTTCCCCTTGGGAGCTATCTAAACTGTAACCCAAGAATATTAAAGGCAAGCTGTTAAAGCTGCTCAGGAGGTCCAACTCCTGATTAGTCACTTTGGGTATTAGAGACAGCACATCTTACTCCCTGAAATTCTATAACAACCTCTATGTCAAGTCAACAGACATATGGTCAAATTTACAGGGAAGTCCTTACAGCAAGAAACTTTGAAAGCAGTACAGACAATAACAAAATAAGTTCAGTCCTGGAATCTTCTCTGTTATTTCTTAACACTGAACTCAGAGCTAACTACAACTCTATTCCAAATTAGTTCTCACCCAAATTATTGCAATATCTTCCTAAATTGTCTCCCTGCTTTGCCTTGTTTTCTTACAATCTATTCTCCATTCAACATCCAGTGTGATCTTTTAAAATATAAGTCTGATCATCTCACTTATCTGCTTAAAACCCTCCCTGACTTCCCATCTCACTCAGTAAAATGAAAGATTCCTACACAGAGATCTCACAACCTGGTACCTAATCAAGTGTCAGACGTTATTTCCTGCTGTTCTGCCTTTGCTTATTCTGCTTCAGTCATGTAGGTCTTCTTATTTTAAAGAGAATGAATGGAATGTACCAGGTGAGCTCCAGGTTCAGAGCTTTCTGCTGTTTCTTCCTCCTGGGTTTCCTCTTATCCCTTAAACTCCCAGACCTCACTTCCTCACTCCTTAGGTTTTTTGTTTCTCAAATTCCATTTTACCATGAAATATTTCACTCTATTTTAAAAGGCACCAGAACTTCTCCCTCAGAAATCTATCCTATGTTCTTGTTTTATTTTCTCTGTAGTGTTTGAGAATTCACATTATGTGTTACTTTCCAATTTGGGGGTCTATCTCCTCCTTTAAAATATAAGCTCTCCAAGGGCAGACTTCTGCATGTTTTATGCCCTGATGAATTACCAGTTTCTAGAGCCATATCTGACACATAGCTTGTTAATAATTTGTTGAATGAATTGAGTTAATAAGCAAAAGGTAGCATCTCAAATCACAGAGAAATCTAATTGCCTGCCCAATAAATGATATTGGAACAGCACCACAGTCATTTCAGAAAAATAAAATTGTATCTGTACTTTACACCTTATAACATGACAATGTCTAAAAGTCAAAGATATAAATATGGAACAAAAAAACCATACAAGGGAGACCTTCAAGATGGCGGAGGAGTAAGACATGGAGATCACCTTCCTCCCCACAAATACATCAGAAATACATTTACATGTGGAACAATTCCTACAGAACACCTACTGAACGCTGGCAGAAGACCTCAGACATCCCAAAAGACAAGAAACTCCCCATGTACCTGGGTAGGGCAAAAGAAAAAACAGAGACAAAAGAATAGGGACAGGACCTGCACCTCTGGGAGGGAGCTGTGAAGGAAGAAAAGTATCCACACACTAGGAAGCCCCTTCACTGGTGGAGACAGACGGTGGCGGGGAGAAGCTTCGGGGCCACGGAGGAGAGCACAGCAACAGGGGTGCAGAGGGCAAAGTGGAGAGATTCCCACACAGAGGATCGGTGTCGACCAGCACTCACCAGCCGGAGAGGCTTGTCTGCTCACCCACTGGGACTGGTGGGGGCTGGGAGCTGAGGCTCGGGCTTCAGAGGTCAGATCCCAGGGAGAGGACTGGGGTTGGCTGCGTGAACACAGCCTGAAGGGGTTAGTGCTCCACAGCTAGCCGGGAGGGAGTCCGGGAAAAAGTTTGGAGCTGCCGAAGAGGCAAGAGACCATTGTTTTGGGGTGCACAAGGAGAGGGGATTCAGAGTACTGCCTAAACGAGCTCCACAGATGGGCGAGAGCCGCGGCTATCAGCAAGGACCCCAAAGATGGGCATGAGATGCTAAGGCTGCTGCTGCAGCCACCAAGAAGCCTGTGTGCAAGCACAGGTCACTCTCCACACCTCCCCTCCCGGGAGCCTGTGCAGCCTGCACTGCCAGGGTCCCGTGATCCAGGGACAACTGCCCTGGGAGAACACACGGCTTGCCTCAGGCTGATGCAACGTTATGCCGACCTCTGCCGCCACAGGCTCGCCCCGCACTCCATACCCCCAGCCTGAGTGAGCCAGAGCCCCCTAATCAGCTGCTACTTTAACCCAGTCCTGTCTGAGCATGGAACAGATGCCCTCAGGTGACCTACAAGCAGAGGCGGGGCCAAATCCAAAGCTGAACCCCAGGAGCTGTGCTAACAAAAAAAGAAAGTGAAATCTCTCCCAGCAGCCTCAGGAGCAGTGGATTAAATCTCCACAATCACCTTGATGTATCTTGTATCCCTGGAATACCTGAATAGACAACGAAGCATCACAAAATTAAGGCAGTGGGCTTTGGGAGCAACTGTAGACTTGGGGTTTGCTTTCTGCATCTAATTTGTTTCTGGTTTTATGTATATATTAGTTTACTATTTAGAGTTTATTATCATTGGTAGATTTGTTTATTGATTTGGTTGCTCTCTTCCTTTTTTTAATATATAAATATATATAATGTTTTCCTTTTTCTCTTTTTGTGAGTGTGTATGTGTATGCTTCTTTGTGTGATTTTGCCAGTATAGCTTTGCTTTTATTATTTGTCCTAGGGTTCTGTCTGTCCATTTTTTTTATTACGTTTTAATTTTCTTTTTGATAATTTTTTTTTAGTTTTTATTTTAATTATTTTATTTTATTTTATTTTATTTATTTTTTTTCTTTCTTTCCTTTTTTCTCCCTTTTCTTCTGAGCCTGTGTGGCTGACAGGGTCTTGGTGCTCTGGCTGGGTGTCAGGCCTGTGCTTCTGAGGTGGGAGAGCTGAGTTCAGGGCATAGGTCTACCAGAGACCTCCTGGGGCCACGTAATATCAAAAGCAAAAGCTCTCCCAGAGATGTCCGTCTCAACGCTAAGACCCAGCTCCAGTTAACGACCAGCAAGCTACAGTGCTAAACACCCTATGACAAACAACTAGCAAGACAGGAACACAACCACATCCATTAGTAGAGAGGCTGCCTAAAATCATAATAATGTCACAGACACCACAAAACACACCACTGGACACGGTCCTGCCCACCAGAAAGACAAGATCCAGTCTCATCCACCAGAACACAGGCACCAGTACCCTCCACCAGGAAGCCTACACAACCCACTGAACCAATCGTAGCCACTGGGGAGGGACACCAAAAACAACAGGAACTACAAACCTGAAGCCTGGGAAAAGGAGACCCCCAAAAGAGTAAGTTAAGCAAAATGAGAAGACAGAGAAACACAGAGCAGATGATGGAGCGAGGTAAAAACCCACCTGACCAAACAAAGAGGAAAGAGGCAGTCTACCTGAAAAAGAATTCAGAGTAATGATAGTAGAGATGATCCAAAATCTTTGAAATAGAATGGAGAAAATACAATAAAAGTTTAACAAGGGGCCTTCCCTGGTGGCGCAGTGGTTGAGAATCTGCCTGCCAATGCAGGGGACATGGGTTCGAGCCCTGGTCTGGGAAGATCCCACATGCCATGGAGCAACTGAGGCCATGAGCCACAATTACTGAGCCTGCGCGTCTGGAGCCTGTGCTCCGCAACAAGAGAGGCCGCGATAGTGAGAGGCCCACGCACCGCGATGAAGAGTGGCCCCTGCTTGCCACAACTAGAGAAAGCCCTCGCACAGAAACAAAGACCCAACACAGCCATAAATAAATAAATTTAAAATCGATGTGGTGATTTCCTTTATAAAAAAAAAAAGAAAAGAAGTCAAAATCTTTAAAAAAAAAAAAAAGTTTAACAAGGACCTAGAAGAACTAAAGAGCAAACAAACAGTGATGAACAAACACAATAAGTGAAATTAAAAATTCTCTAGAAGGAATCAATAGCACAATAACTGAGGTAGAAGAATGGAAAAGTGACCTGGAAGATAAAATAGTGGAAAGAACTACCACAAAGCAGAATAAAGAAAAAAGAATGAAAAGAATGGAGGACAGTCTCAAAGACCTCTGGGACAATATTAAACACACCAACATTCGAATTATAGGGGTTCCAGAAGAAGAAGAGAAAAAGAAAGGGACTGAGAAAATATTTGAAGAGATTATAGTTGAAAACTTCCCTAATATGGGAAAGGAAATAGTCAATCAAGTCCGGGAAGTGCAGAGAGTTGCATACAGGATAAATCCAAGGAGAAACACGCCAAGACACATATTAATCTAACTATCAAAAATTAAATACAAAGGAATAATATTAAAAGCAGCAAAGGAAAAACAAAAAGTAACATACAAGGGAATCCTCATTAGGTTAACAGCTGATCTTTCAGCAGAAACTCTGCAAGCCAGAAAGGAGTGGCAGGATATACTTAAAGTGATGAAAGTGAAAACCTACAACCAAGATTACTCTACCCAGCAAGGATCTCATTCAGATACAATGGAGAAATTAAAACCTTTACAGACTAGCAAAAGCTAAGAGAATTCAGCACCAACAAACCAGCTTTACAACAAATGCTAAAAGGCTGTGTCCAGATCTCCTCTTCTTATAAAGGCCACTGAGACACTTACAGATCCTATGGTCAGAGCATTCTCTACTGCAAGAGTCCCTTTCCTCCAGTCGCAAGAATCCTTTTAAATAATGTCTCTTCTTACCTATGTCTAGATTTCTTTTTGTTTGATATTTCCTTCAGGCCTACTATGTGTTCAGCAGTGGACCAATATAGTAGGACTTAAGCTAGTAAGTAGCCAATTACAAGCTAGTAATGAAAGTATTATGCAGGTCTGGCTACATAAATTTTGGGACCCAGTGCAAAATGAAAATTCAGGATGCCTTGTTCAAAAAAGTAGGAGAAAAGTGTTATTAAAGGTATGAAAATATGTTTTCCCTTTTCTTCCATGGTCTCTTTCAACTTGTTCTGGGGTCTTTTATTTTTTATTTAATGTCATTCTAAATAAAGAAAAATTTGAAAATTAAAAAAAAAAAAAAGACTGCTCTAAGCAGGAAACATAAGACAAGAAAAAGACCTACAAAACAAATCAAAAACAATTAAGAAAATGGCATTAGGAACATGCTTATTGATAATTACATTAAACGTAAATGGATTAAATGCTCCAACCAAAAGACATGGGCTGGCTGAATGGATACAAAAACAAGACCCATATGTATGCTGTCTACAAGAGACACACTTCAGACCTAGGGACACAAACAGACTGAAAGCGAGGAGGTGGAAAAAAGATATTCCATGCAAATGGAAATCAAAAGAAAGCTGGAGTAGCAATTCTCATATCAGACAAAGTAGACTTTAAAATAAAGACTATTACAAGAGAAAAAGAAGGACTCTACATAATGATCAAGGGATCAATCCAAGAGGAAGGTATAACAATTGTAAATATGTATGCACCCAACATAAGAGCACCTCAATACATAAGGCAAATGCTAACAGCCATAAAAGGGGAAATCGACAGTAACACAATCATAGTAGGGGACTTTAACACCCCACTTTCACCAATGGACAGATCATCCAAAATGAAAATAAATAAGGAAACACAAGCTTTAAATGATACCTTAAACAAGATGGACTTAATTGATATTTATAGGACATTCCACCCAAAAAAAACAGAATACACATTCTTCTCAAGTGCTCATGGAACATTCTCCAGGGTAGATCATATCTTGGGCACAAATCAAGCCTTGGTAAATTTAAGAAAATTGAAATCATATGAAGTATCTTTTCTGACCACAATGCTATGAGACTAGATATCAACCACAGGGAAAAAATTCTGTAAAAAATAGATATCAACTACAGGAAAAAAATCTGTAAAAAATACAAACACATGGAGGCTAAACAATACACTACTAAATAAACAAGAGATCACTGAAGAAATCAAAGAGGAAATCCAAAAATATGTAGAAACAAATGACAATGAAAACACGATGACCCAAAACCTATGGGATGCAACAAAAGCAGTTCTAAGAGGGAAGTTTATAACAATACAATCCTACCTCAAGAAACTAGAAACATCTCAAATAAAAAATCTAAACTTACACCTAAAGCAATTAGAGAAAGAAGAACAAAAAAACCCCAAAGTTAGCAGAAGGAAAGAGGTCATAAATATCAGATCAGAAATAAATGAAAAAGAAGTTAAAGAAACGATAGCAAAAATCAATAAAACTAAAAGCTTCTTCTTTGACAAGATAAACAAAATTGATAAACCATTAGCCAGACTCATCAAGAAAAATGCGGAGAAGATTCAAATCAGTAGAAATAGAAATTAAAAAAGAGAAGTAACAACTGACACTGCAGAAATACAAAGGAATATGAGAGATTACTACAAGTAACTGTATGCCAATAAAATGGACAACCTGGAAGGAATGGACAAATTCTTAGAAAAGCACAACCTTCCGAGACTGAACCAGGAAGAAATAGAAAATTATGAACAGACCAATCATAAACACTGAAATTGAGACTGTGATTAAAAATCTTCCAACAAACAAAAGCCCAGGACCAGATGGCTTCACAGATGAATTCTATCAAACATTTAGAGAAGAGCTAACACCTATCCTTCTCAAACTCTTCCAAAATTTAGCAGAGGGAGGAACTCTCCCAAACTCATTCTACGAGGCCACCATCACCCTGATACCATAACCAGACAAAGATGTCACAAAGAAAGAAAACTACAGGCCAATATCACTGATGAACATATATGTAAAAACCTCAACAAAATACCAGCAAACAGAATCCAACAGCACATTAAAAGGATCATACACCATGATCAAGTGAGGTTTATCCCAGGAATGCAAGGATTCTTCAATATATACAAATCAATCAGTGTGATAAAGCATATTAACCAATTGAAGGAGAAAAACTATATGATCACCTCAATATATGCAGAAAAAAAAAAACTTTTGACAAATTTCAACACCCCTTTATGATAAAAACACTCCAGAAAATAGGCATAAAAGGAACTTATCTCAACATAATAAAGGCCATATATGAGAAACCCACAGCCAACATTGTTCTTAATGGTGAAAAACTGAAACCATTTCCTCTAAGATATGGAACAAGACAAGGTTGCCCACTCTCACCACTATTATTCAACATAGTTTTGGAAGGTTTAGCCGCAGCAATCAGAGAAGAAAAAGAAATACAAGGATTCCAAATCAGAAAAGAAGAAGTAAAGCTGTCACTGTTTGCAGATGACATGATACTATACATAGAGAATCCTCAAGATGCAACCAGAAAACTATTAGAGCTAATCAATGAATTTGGTAAAGTAGCAGGATACAAAATTAATGCACAGAAATCTCTTACATTCCTATACACTAATGATGAAATATCTGAAAGAGAAATTAAGGAAACACTCCTATTTACCATTGCAACAAAAAGAATAAAATACCTGGGAACAAACCTACCTAAGGAGACGAAAGACCTGTATGCAGAAAACTATAAGACACTGATGAAAGAAATTAAAGACGTTACAAACAGATGGAGAGATATACCATGATCTTGGATTGGAAGAATCAACATTGTGAAAATGACTATACTACCCAAAGCAATCTACAGATTCAATGCAATCTCTATCAAACTACCAATGGCATTTTTCACAGGACTAGAACAACATTTTTCACAATTTCTATGGAAACACAAAAGACCCTGAATAGCCAAAGCAACCTTGAGAAAGAAAAACAGAGCTGGAGAAATCAGGTTCCCAAACTTCAGACTATACTATAAAGCTACAGTAATCAAGACAGTATGATACTGGCACAGAAACAGAAATACAGATCAATGGAACAGAATAGAAAGCCCAGAGATAAACCTAGGCACCTCTGGTCACCTTATCTTTGATAAAGGAGGCAAGAATATACAATGGAGAAAAGACAGCCTCTTCAATAAATGGTGCTGGGAAATCTGGACAGCTACATGTAAAAGAATGAAATTAGAACACTCCTTAACACCATACACAAAAATAAACTCAAAATGGATTAAAGGCTAAATGTAAGACCAGACACTCTAAAACTCTTAGAGGAAAACATAGGCAGAACACTCTATGACATAAATCACAGCAAGATCCTTTTTGACCCAGCTCCTAGAGAAATGGAAATAAAAACAAAAATAAACAAATGGGACCTATGAAACTTAAAAGCTTTTGCACAGCAAAGGAAACCATAAACAAGACAAAAAGACAACCCTCAGAATGGGAGAAAATGTTTGCAAATGAAGCAACTGACAAAGGATTAATCTCCAAAATTTACAAGCAGCTTATTCAGCTCAATATCAAAAAAACAAACAACCCAATCCAAAAATGGGCAGAAGACCTAAATAGACATTTCTCCAAAGAAGATATACAGATTGCCAACAAACACATGAAAGGATGGTCAATGTCACTAATCATTAGAGAAATGCAAATCAAAACTACAATGAGGTATCACCTCACACCAGTCAGAATGGCCATTATCAAAAAATCTACAAACAGTAAATGCTGGAGAAGGTGTGGAGAAAAGGGAACCCTCTTGCACTGTTGATGGGAATGTAAATTGATATAGCCACTATGGAGAACAGTATGGAGGTTCGTTTAAAAACTAAAAATAAAACTATCATATGACCCAGCAATCCCACTACTGGGCATATACCCTGAGAAAATCATAATTCAAAAACAGTCATGTACCACAATGTTCATTGCAGCTCTATTTACAATAGGCAGGACATGGAAGCAACCTAAGTGTCCATCGACAGATGAATGGATAAAGAAGATGTGGCACATATATACAATGGAATATTACTCAGCCATAAAAGAGACGAAATTGAGTTATTTGTAGTTAGGTGGATGGACCTAGAGTCTGTCATACAGAGTGAAGTAAGTCAGAAAGAGAAAAACAAATGCCGTATGTTAACACATATATATGGAATCTAAAAAAAAAAGAAAGAAAATGGTTCTGAAGAACCTAGGGGTGGGACAGGAATAAAGAT
The DNA here is from genome assembly GCF_965194825.1 of Balaenoptera physalus. NCBI lineage: Eukaryota > Metazoa > Chordata > Mammalia > Artiodactyla > Balaenopteridae > Balaenoptera > Balaenoptera physalus. The sequence goes on along the minus strand of NC_138882.1, from coordinate 132,568,478 downwards.
GCAGATGTAGAGAATGGACTTGAGGACACGGGGAGTGGGAAGGGTAAGCTGGGACGACGTGAGAGTGTGGTATGGACATATATACTTTACCAAATGTAAAATAGATAGCTAGTGGGAAGCAGCCACATAGCACAGGGAGATCAGCTTGGTTCTTCATGACCACCTAGAGTGGTGGGATAGGGAGGGTGGGAGGGAGACGAAAGAGGGAGGAGATATGGGTATATATGTATATGTATAGCTGATTCACGTTTTTATAAAGCAGAAAGTAACACACAATTGTAAAGCAATTATACTCCAATAAAGATGTTAAAAAATATATATAGAATACTAGAAGAAAATTTAGGGAGATTATTTTATATTTCAGAGTGCGGAAGTTTTTAACCATGACACAAATTCCAAAAGGTTTGGAATAAAATATTTATAAATTATATCACAAAATCTAAACTCTAACCATAGTGCAAAATCTATGATAAATAAACTCAAAAGGCAAAAGACAAAGTGGGAAAAATATTACAATTCGCTGAGTAGAAAAAATGATTAATCTCCCTAATATGTGTGCCTATAAGTGGGTGTGAATATGACCAGTAGAAATTATGGGCAAATTATATAAATAAACAATTCATTGTAAAGGAGAAACAAAGGGTTTTTAAATGTGAAAATATGCTCAATAACTGAACAGCAAAATCCAAATATATAGGGGTTCAGTAAAGACCTGACAGTTTGATAGCCACTTTATTTTCAAGGGTGTGAGAAAACAGTCCCATTAAAGGCCAGTAAGAACACATATAAATACAATCCCTATAGAAGAAAGTTTAGCAAGATCTATACAAATAATAAATTTGTGTGCCCTTTGCCTCAGTGACTCCATTTCTAGGAATATATACTTCAGATATTCTAGTAAGTGCACAAACTTATGCATATTCAAGTGTAAAGTATATTCATTAAAGCATTGTCTGTAATAGAAAAATACTGACAACTTTTTAAATGGACATTGATCGGATAAAGTGGGTTAAATAAGTTTCATGAAAGTAAATGAAGAATAAGAAAGTTCTTTATATATAATATGCAAAAATTGCCAAGTAGAGAAGCCAATTGTAAAACAGAGGTATACAACTGTTTGTGTTAAGAAAGCAAGGGTAAAAATGGCATCTTTGTATTTTCTTGTATATATGCTTTAAAAGCTTTGGAAGAATATTCAGGATATCAAAACAAAGAGCTACCTGTATGATCAGGTGATGAAATGGGTTGATGAGGCAATGGTGAAGGGGGAATGCTTCACTACATAACTCAGTTTTTGAACTGTGTAAATATTAATTGTTCAACTGTGTGAATTTTCCTGTTTAAAAACATAAATATTGAAATTAAAAATAAGTTCTACAGAGTGTAGACAAGTTGTTCTAATTATACTAAGCCACATGCCATTCCCCAACATTAGTTCTCAGTTCTTCATGCTCTTGCAAATGTGCCCAAGTAAGTCCCAGAAGAATATTCCAACACTACTGGTACAGTATGAGGTTATCTAGCAGCTCTTATTGAAGCACTACCAATTTCTCACTCATATACAAAAAAAAATCATAAATAGCTGAAAAGAAATTGTAGAAACTAAAACAGGATGAAAAAATACCAGAACCCTAGAAGAATGTCCACCAACATAACTACATTAAAAGGCAGACCCAGGTTCTAAATATGGCTCAAAAGAGCTTACTTGTAATCATTAAAATCTATATTAAACATAAAAATTAAACACAATACACCAGAAGAACAAACAGGGGTTATAAAGCTTCATTCAATAAACAAATCAATGGGCTATTATATGTTAAAAGAATTGAGAATGCTGTTAGTATGTAAAAATGCTTAATCAATTTCTCTATCTTTCTTATCACATATTCCAATGGATAAAATCAATAAGTGCCTTCCCAATTAGACTACATCAAGCGAGATTATTAAAATTAAAATACCTGGTATTTTAGCAAGATCAATATCAGTTACCATATTGTTTAATTTTTATTATCACAAAAGAGTATGTCTTATAGCACCTTTCATTTGACTTTGTAACGTATGTTAAAATATTTGCATCACATGTCATTGGTAGCTTCAGATAAATATTCATAAGAAAAATGAAACAGTTGGATACATGAAGACTGATGTAGCCTTGGGTAGAAATTTTTCAAAATAGAACAGCTAAATTCACTAAGTTTATTTAATTGATTTTGAAACCTTTTAAAGCTATCTTCTTGAAAATGTCCCAAAAAGCAAAGTTTTAATCAGATGGCTTTAAAATAATCTGAAAACATAGGAATAAGTTTTATGTCTACATTACTCAGTATTTTAAAATTAAAGATAAAAGTGACTGACACATTGTTGCACTGAATTTTAGACAGATCTTTCATTTGAAAATATTTCCAGATGTATAACAAGTCCAAAATGTGACAGGATTTATCCTTTCCCAATTGAGATGTCTGATTTGACTAATGAGGCAAGGCTTTTCATTAAAAACATTTTCATTTTGGATTTATTTTGGCTTAATCTTCCTTAAGATCAAGGCAGTGACACAGAGAACTCATCTTGACATAACTGTCCCTTGTCTCCTATTCTGTACCTAGCATTCTACTGTTTTTCATTGCTTGGGCAGCTATGGCCACTGAGAATATTCGTCAGTTGTTGTACTGTTACATAATTTATTTAAAGGTCCTGACTTCTGATTCTTGAAGTTCAATCAGCATCCATAAACAGAAGGCATAATCTTTCCTTTCCTTTCCCCACACCTAAAGAAAACCATTAGAAGAAAGTTTCTTGGGATGGTACCCAACAGAAGCCAGGAAAAATAAAAATACAACATCGAATAGTTAGCATCTAGCCCTTTTATGTGATATAAATTGTATATCCCCTGGGAAAGCCTTCTTTCATCTTTCCAGTGTATTTTTTAACCTTTACATAAGCAGCCAATAAATCATAATGATAATATAGTCTGTAGATAAAGCTACCATTCTGATAATCTTCCCAAATTGACAGCCCACCTGGAGCTGCATTACTTCAACCAATGTAATTTTTGCATAATATTATCCCAAATACAATTAGATGATTAGAAATGACAGCTACTTTTTGTTTGTTTGTTTGTTTTTCTGTTTGTTTTTTGTTTTGTTTTGTTTTTATACATCTTCATTGGAGTATAATTGCTTCACAATGCTGTGTTAGTTTCTGTTGTACAACAAAGTGAATCAGCCATGTGCATACATATATCCCCTTATCCCCTCCCTCTTGAGCCTCCCTCCCACCCTCCCTATCAAAAAAAAATGACAGCTACTTTTAAAAGAAGAGTATAACAGGGTCAGAAGAAGGGAGCAATAGAGAAATGCTCTCAGCAGGACAAAAGAGAGTCAGTGATGAAGGCTTCATCAGTCATTTCATAATTCATAGAGTGACTTCTACAAAACAAGAAGGAAAAGTACTTAAATGTAAATCTTCAGAAAAAGAAGAAGAAAATGTGAAGGTGAGCTACTCTAAGCAAGCATATTCCCAAAGGAAATTGTAGGTTTTTTGGTAAGCTGCTTGTAGCACACAAAACTAAGTGACCTTAGCCAAATTCTGCAGCCGGTGCTTTTACATTTCCCCTAGCATTTTCTCTTTGACAGTGAGCTGATAGACATAAACACCTGATTCCAAGTTCATTGACAGACCTTCACTGAAATGGACATGGGAAACAACAATCTACAAGGCAAATGCCCCCATAATGCCGGGTAATGATAATAATGGGATGGAAACATTTATATTAGCATTCAAAAGGCAAGGTTATATATAGAACATGCCAAAGATTCATTATCAAGTTACAAAGATTATTACAAAATCAAGAAATTGCAATATCAACCATCAACTATGATGTTGGAATTTTTAATGACTCAATATCTGTGAAAGTGAGTGAAAAAAGCTTACGCATTTTTTGTCTAAAACGCTTGTCTAATTCATTGTTTAAAGCATGTCTGTGATTATTAGCTTTTTAATGGAATGCATATAATCTAAAGATGAGTCTGCACTCCTTATCTCACCAGAAATATTTAGCAGTGAGAATGAAGTAAGGTGAATTTTAGCTTTAAGTCTTCTGGCCTATATTTGTTTTTTGTTAGTTACTCATTGGGTTTCTTTATGTAGAATGTACAAAGCCATAGCATACTCTACTTTAAGATACTTTCTAGCTTCCTATTTTGTAATTGCCTGTTTGGTTATCATATAGCCAAGTAAGGCAGCCTGATCAGCAGTTCTTAAAAAACACACTCTAGCAGACTGAGACACCGACTGCATTTTATAACATTAATAAAATCAGATTTTTTTCAAATATTTGAGTTTTCTCCTCCAGAATACTACTTTGATGGTGTGGTGAAAGATCACTGGACTCAGACTCTGACATCTGGGCTCAAACTGCCTATATCTTAGCAAGAGCTTTGTGTCTTGGTGTAAATTTCATCTTCAATTTCCTCATCTATAAAATTAAAGTACCCTTAGGTTCCCTTCCAGTTCTAGCATCCTGTAACGTTATGTGGCAAATCTGCATATAAGTCATTTGAGCTGTTTTATGAAGAGGATGGTGATGTAAAAAAGGGTAAAGGCACACAGGAAAAGAAATGTGTGATCATGGTGGCAAGCGATTTTGTTGCTAATTGTGACGTACTATTGTCATAACTGTAAAACCTGAAATAGGTATTTTAAGCTCTGTTCTCACTGGTTTCCTTCACTGCAAAATATGAAAGTGCTCTAGCTAAGAGGCTTACAACACTTCAGTTCACATGTCATTTGTCTACCACAAGTTGTTAATGAGCAATACATAACTACCACATCAGTGTTTTACAGCATATCTAAAGGATCACAAGACACATGGCACAATGACCCTATGCTATTAAGCAATCCTGAAATGTGTATGATCTTAACATTGCTATAACAATAGAAAACAGAATCATAGAATTTTAAAACTAGAAGGGAGTAGATGTCATCTAGTTTAATTATATGTTACATAATATTCTTTGCATATTTCTAATAAATCATCACTTCAGTCTCTAATTTGAAAAAAATATGTTATATATATTTAGGATATATTCTCTTGGTTTCTGCAGTTGGCCATGGTCACATGCCAATCTCATGGATCCCAAAGATAGAGGTATCTGAAATTCCCTCCTCAGAGTTCCGGCTACTGCCTTGAAAGTACTCCATTATAAATTAAATGAGTTACTTTCATCTAGTAGAGTGACAATGATCCCATAAGCGTGGTTAGTCAGGATTCTTGGACCCTTCTTCATAAGTACTTTTGGATGGATTAGGGAAAGAGCCCTTAAAGTTCTTAGTTGAGATCATGAAGGTGACTCCTCCAGGGAAGCAGCTGTGAGTTGTTGTGAAGTTTCCTAGACAGAATTTTGTTCACTTCTGAAAATATTTACTGATTACTTTTAATACACCAGAAATTGTTGGGTTGGAAAATTAGGAGGTCAAGACTTTGGATGAAGAAGAGGTGATAAACAATAAATGTAGTACTACCAGAGAGCAAGGACGTTGAATTAAAGGACTCAGAGAGATAAATTGGAAGGGTCTTGGAGTTAGTGAAAACTAAATTTGTAAATTCATACACTAACCCAAAATAGAGCACAGAAGGCAGATGTGTAGAAGGTAGGAGATGGCATAGAAATATTAAAGTCTGGCTATAGTGTGTGGAGTCTCTACTATGAACCTTAGTGGTAGGTTAATCCCTACATTATCAATGTACCTGAGTCTCTACAGCCTGTTTGTAGTTACCTTAAGAGAGAGAAATGAGGTCAATGCTTAAAGATGCAAGAGATAGTCATACATACAGAGGCTCTACTGGTAAATGTGGACATGAAGAGACACCACAGTGGGAAACTACAAGATTCCTGTTATGGGGGGTTGGGGCATGAGACTAACCACAAAGTTCTTTAAATTTCTATGTTCATTCTTAGTAGGCAATCAACCTCAATAGTTAACCACAAAGATGTCAGACTTTGATTAAATCCTGTCTCTATCAATAAACAGCTTTGAATTTTAGATCGCTACTTAACTCAATACCCCACATGTAAAATGGAATAAATAGAGTACCTACCTTATAGGGTTGTTGTCAGGATCACATGAGATAATCTATGTAAGGCAGTTAGAACTGTGCTTGCAAAGAGGCAAAAGCTGAATAAATGCTAGCTATCATTTACATAGAAATTGTGTACCATGCTTTCCATCCTCCATGCAATTTTTGTTTGATGAAGGCTCTCTGGGCTTTAGTTCCGTGGCTCTAGGTCCATGTAACCAGTAGTCTTCTGAAATTATAGTTGACATACTATTTTAGTATTATAGTAGTTGCTTTATAAGGTACTATTCTTTCAGGAATCAAGAACGTATGATGAATTCATTCTAAAGGCATAGCAACAATGTCTGTGTGGCAACTGCTGAATTAGACATGCATTGTTCTCAAACACTAAAATCAAGTGGCTGTACTATTAATAGCACTACTTATTCAGCTCCTTCCACTTTAAAGCACTTTATAAATATTAACTAATTAATCCTCACACTCTTATGAGGTAGGTAAATAATGGTTAGCTCCCAGTTTGAGGAAACCAAGGTTGAGGTTAAGTGGTTTGCTTGCTCAGGCCAATAGAGTGAGGCAAAATTTAAGTGCCCAAATAGGGCATTTTAATTTATATTAATTTGTTTTGGACACTATATTGAATTTTTAATTATAATTTAAATATACAATATAATATAATTTATTATATTGTATTACCTCACACTTTTTCTGCCATATAATGGATGGAAAAATGTAATTCAGTGCTAAGTGAATGAAAATAAGTAGAAAATACTCCAGAACTACTGTCCCCCATAGCTCACTATGACATGAAGAATTTACAGGCCATGCAGCTAAGTAGCCAGAAATTGTCAATCATTTTCATTTGACATCTATTTCCTTTACAGGCACACACACACACAGACACACACACACACGCGCGTCTTATTTCCCATAATAGAGTACAGGCTCCTTCATGTTAGGAATCATGTCTTATACCTTGATATCTCCAAAACCATATGTTAGTAAAGTACTACCTTGGGGTATGCTAAGTGTTTAAAAAACAAATCTTTGCCATAACCTCCCAACTGTTTTTTATTTCACTCTCAAACCTCATCTTGCCCATCCTTCATATTGCTCTCCAAATTATAAATGGCAGAACATAAATGCAATCATCTTGCTCCCTTGCTCAAAGTCACAAATGCCTCCATGTTTCTGCCCCCACCTTCAAGTCCTTCTTTGTCATTTTGTTATTTTGTAATATGGAATTCATTGAAACATATTTTTACCATAACACTTAAAACCTTAGACTATGACTACACATATGTTTTATGATTGTTCCGTGAGGGTAGAAAAGGTATATCCCGAAATAAATGTTGTGTCTCAGTGCATGACACAAAGTAAGTGCTCAGTAACTATTTGGCAAATGAAGAAATAATGGTAGAAATACAGATGTTGTGCTGCCTTCTTCCAGGGCAAATTTTGCTACTAGCTTATTACTTGTGAATTTCTTCATGTTTAACTTTGATATCCACCAAAGGAAAACCTTGGCTGCGACCTGTGACCTCCCGTAATCTCACTTCTGGCAAACTATGTCAGAGTGGGTATATATTGGGTCAAGAGGTTAAGGAGAAAGTTTGTGAACTCAAAGGAATTCTTCCAACAGAAATTTCTAACACAGCATCCGTATGATTAACATTTTACACTACCTCTGTGTAGAGCCAAATAGAGTCTTACTCATTTTATCCGCTGGATTAATTATAGAAATAATACAAACTATTTTTTGAAACCCTTGAAAGTTCCATGGCACTTTTTGTGCTGCTCTACAATGGCTACTTGAACTTAAAGCTGGGAAGAAAATTGTTTCAAGTCTTGTGTGGCTACATTACCCCAGCCATCATCCCAGACCCTATCTAACCCCTAGGCTATATAAGTGCATGAGGACAAGCGATCAGGGGAAATTTTCAGTCCAGTGGGGAAGTGCCAAACCAAGTGAAGGGAGCTCCAGGAGAATTCCATATAAAGACTGTTGACTGTAAGATGGCAAGACTGGTATCTCAAACCCTGAATAAAGGTGTGATTATGTAGCATCCTCTCTGATCTACTTTTTGTATTTATATAAATAATGGTAGATGAGAATGCAGAAAATATGGAGGTGGATGGAGGGAGTCCTCAGTGGAGAAGCTTGCACTCCCACAGTTTGACATGACATGGACACATGAGTTTCACATGCATCAAATAAACACCATGCAAAGTACTCAGCCATCTTGTCAGTACTCCACCCCTGAAAAAGAAGACCCTGGCAGCTAGAGAAAGTGGAGTGGATTGACTGGGGTGGCCTCTCGAAGAGATTGAGTTGAGGCGTTGTACAGAGACCTCCGAAATTTTAAAGAGCTCACACATGTGCCCCAGAAGTTTTGGTTGCTTGCTATAAAGAGGTCTGGGGGATGTCAGCAGAACAAACTGAGGACAAAAACAGCTCTGATGAAGCACATCCCAACGCACCAGTGGGCAAAAGAGCCCAGAGGGAAGGGAGAAAAACTAAAGTCATAGCTCACTTCCCATTATAACAGAAGAGAGGTGAAGAAACTCCTACTAATTACTGGGGTTCAGTGGTCCACGAAGGTACGTAGTCTCAAGCGTTTTGCACAGCAGTACAAGTTCACCCTCGCTGGGAGCCCTGAAAATTTTCTTCACTGAGGCTTTCTTACTAGCTTACTACATCCAGTCCCTCAAGCGGAAACCTGGGCTGGTCTGGGGAATGGAATGAAGTTACCACTAAACTGTATATAAGATTGAAGTTTCCAACCAGAGTAAAGTAAACATGACTGAAAATGACTGGGAAGCTATGAGATCTGCCTGAGGTATCATTAATGGCCTAGAAAGACAGGTCTGGCAGTATATGGATGAAAGCATTGATTGGCAAAACATAAAACCATTTCACACTTATATCTTTACTGAATTCAACCTGTTCAAGTACACTGGTTAGAGTGGCATTTAGCAATTACTCAACAAAATTGTTAATTAATGATTTTTAATATCTACTTCTTCTAACATTAGAAGCCACTTAGGATGTTGCTTATGAAAAATAACTGTGTTTCAGATTTTTAATTACATTGGCATGGTACTTTTCCTTACAATGTTTGCTTCTTCTGGTAATTTCTGCTGTCTTTCTTAGATGTTCTGCTGGTAGTGAACATTTAATATGAATGAATGAATGAATGAATGAATGAATTGATAGTCAAGGAATATAAGATTACAATGAAATATTCATGATTGTTTAGTAAATTGTAAGCCACCTCTTTTCAGGAGCCAATGAAAGGGTGCTCTCATGCTACCCACACCCAACAAGTTTGCTTTAAATCCCTTCATACTCTTCCTGTCAATTTTCTGTCCTAAGAATGTCAAGGACACAAGAAATATGATATAACTTTGTCACATAGAGTTCCTGAAGCCAATGAGCCTGCAAGACAGTCTGCCATTGTTCCCCTTACTATATATGCAGATGCTTACCTAATGCCTCTGACTTCATGGTAATTCTATAATCAGTTCTATAGCCTTTCCCTCTATTAAGTTACAAATCTGTCTACAACATCTGTATAATATTTTTGTTTGTTCTTTGTACGTTTTGAAATCACCACAGCATTTATTGGATATTTCTATCCACAACTTGCTCCACACTAAAAACAGAGAAATCAAAACAATATGGCCAGGTCCCAGGGAGCACAGTACAGTCTCTCCACAACCACTGTGCTGGCCTTACAGTGTCTGGAAAACCAAATGGGGATGAAAGTGATGAAAATAATAATGATGATTCTTGAATAAATTTTAAAAATATGAGATATGGACCAAAAAAAAGCTTTTCCAGTAATCAAACACATGTCTTATTATTTCTTAACCCCAGAGTGATACAAGTTCAATGCATTCAATTTTAGAAATCTAATTGCAGCAAATTCAAGAAGATTCATTTTTTCTAAGCAATAAATAAAGCCATTTCTTTTCCTTCTTGGAAGGATAAAAGAACCGGTGCTAGAAAACAGCTGCAACTCCAAAAAGATAGGCTCAGTATCTCAGAATACACGGTTTGGGCTTTTTCTAAGTGGACTAAATGAATAGACAGTTCCATTTCTCTGCCCCCAGGAAAAGGATGGGAATAAAGCATCCTCTCAAACAGCTACAAATATGAACGATTAAAGTGACAGACAATGGAAGAAAGAAACCTGCATTTGCAGATGTCACCTTCAACATAGTGTGGAGTTGACAGCTTGTTTTTATCTGCTCCCACCTCCTAAGAACAAGCAAACTGATTTTAAGATGAGGAACCAATATATTCATTTTCATGAAAAATACCAGTCAAGTCCTGACTCTGTATTTTTGTTTTTTATCCAGAGGCCAGTGCACACAGCGATATTATTTTTTATAACCATAGAGTTGATTTTACCTCAGTCACCTGAATGCAAAGATATGTAAACAGAGTTCTCAGCAATTTTGATTCTCATGTAATTTCACAGGGCTTTAGTATCTCTTCAAGATTATTACTTTTAGGGCGTTTTTCTGATCTCCAATTTGATTTGGAAAGCTTTTTGTTTGTTTGTTTGTTTTTTTAGGATTGCCCCATGTGAACTATGCCAATAGCAGTCATCATCAATGATTGGCCAATACCAATATATCATCAGTGTAGGGAGGATCTGATTTTACGAAGTTTAATTCTCATTGTTTCTAGGATAAAAGGAGGTATTTTGTGGGGGTGGAAGGCGAGATTGTGTAATAGCAGAGAGTCTTTTCGCCCCCCTGCTTCTTAAGGTATCTGCAAGATTTTCTGGAACTAAGGTTTCTGTGAATGCCAGTGTTTCCTTACTCTACTTCACTTCCATTTTTGGTTTTTGTGGAATTCTTAGTCTCCATTTTATATCCTACAGCTGTTTTTCTTATCTCCATGCCCACACAGGCAGCTGTATGTAGTAGAATTTTAATGGAAACTCAGATGTAATGGTTAGGTGAAAGCAAATAGCCCCATTCAAGGCTCTATCCTTCTGATTCTGGACTCTACAGTTTAGTAGAATTTCTTTAATAATAAATGATTAGTGGTGATCATTTTGCAATATATACAAATATCAAATGATTATGTCCTACACCTGAAATTAATATGTTGTATGTCAATTATACCCTAATAAAATAATAATGATAATAATAATATTATTATTCCCTTTTCTTCCAAATTTACGTTTATTCCTCATGCCGAGATTGTTTCTTCTTTGCCTTCCTCCAAATATACTCTCAACTTCTAACCTAACCTTTCCAAGAAGATTGATGGATATTTTAATAGATCAAGAGAATTTTCTTTTCTTTAGGAACAATTCTGATGACTGTTGTTAATACAATAATTTTTCTTACACTACACAGCAAGTAAACCCTATTTCATGCCATTCAGCTTCACTCTTACTATGCATTGGTCTTTTTTTTTTTCTTCTCTGGATCACACCAACCTCATTTCCTTCTTAGACTCTTTGCACTTGGCATATCTTCCATTTGATTCACTTGACCCCAAATTATTCTCATGGCTTGTATCATCTTGTGATTCAAATATCACCTCAAAAGACACTTTCTCAGGGAATTATTCTTTGACCTTTCTATTTAAATCACACTCCCATCACATACTCATATTGGCTTTTTATCACTTAATTCTGTTTAGAGTACTTATTCTTACATAAAGTTATTCTGCTTATTTGCTTTTATTCTAATTTATTTTCTGGAAGTAAGAAAAACATAGCCAAGTTTCTAATATCACCACCAACTGTTACTGACACCACAGTCTGCTTCAGCTCATGTGGTATCAGCACACCACCACCATGACACATGTGAATCCTAACCACTTCTTCATACCCACATCTGTCACTCCAAGCCAAAACTCCTGTACAGGATTTCAGATTGTCCTAAGCCTATGTCATGGGCCCTTATCTTGGCTATCAATGCAGTGAATGGACAAATACTGATAAGAGGGGATACTGTAATGGGCAAGTAGAATATTGTGCCCCAAATGCAAATAATTAACATGGTAGGTTGGTTTTACAGTATTTTCCTCTTGAATTAGAGAAATTAACAGAGCAACAAATTTTCTTTAACTTTTACTCTTTGACTAAGTGGGTAGTCTACAGACTCCGTTACATAATTGGAGTTGGGGTAAAGCAAATATTTAGAACACATTGTCCATATTTTGCTAAAAATATATTTGTGACCTCTACCTCATAGTAATATTACCTTTGGACACAAAATTAGTTTTCTAAGTATAAAATTTAAAAGCACTGGGCATTCTCCATCATTTGAAAGTATTCATCTGTTCTGCAGCAACCAATGGGAAGAAAAATGAAACAAATTCACTTTTAAGGTGTCAGGACAGTTTTTAGATGAAATTAGTCAAGAGCTGTTTCAAAACTGAAGTTATAAAATCTACCAGTTTATATTATGCACTGAAGGAATTTGCAATTTGTAGTTATGCAAAAAAAAGTCAAGTTCATGATAAGATAGCTGCAGTTACCTATTATGTAAATTTCACCTGAACACTTCATTTGTATTCACAGAAGTTATAGAGGAAAGGTCTGCACAATTACTAGGTCCCCAGAACAAGAGAAGGCCATTCTTTACACTGTGTTTTCTAGAAGTTTGTGATCAGTATGTGACCAGACCTAAATCTTTCCATTTTTCCACAAATCTCTAAAGTTATCTCTCATTCCTGAGCTTTGGAAAGGTGAAAGAAATGCTTATGCATGCACAAAGGAAATGATCCTCATCTGAGTCTCCTTGGTTTGTGATTTAATATGTCTGTGCTATCTAAAATTATTAGACTATATGTACTTGAACAAAGACAGCTGGTATTTTGTTATCACATCTAGTTAAAATTACCATTCTCTGCACTTTGGAATGATAAGGAAATAGCTTAATTATTAGGAGAAGTCCATTTTACATATAATGTAATAAAAACTAACATATTCTACACATGGTACTTTGTGAAGTACCTTGCATAGAATACTTTATTAATATTCATAACATATTTAATCCTCACAACAAACCTAAAAGTTTGATATTTTTCTTCCCATATTAGAACTAAAAAAAGGATAAACAGTTTTGCAAACAGCATTTGCCAACAATCCACAGCTAGCTTTTCTCATGATGACTTCAAGAATTTAGATGCTGCAGTAGGAACGTCTGAATAGATAAATTTAGATGTTAAGTAGATATATCAAAATCAGTATATCCCAAAGTTCCTAATGACCCACCTCCTCAAATTGCCCCCTCCATAGCTTTTCTGCATTTTAGCTGATGGCCATTTCATCTGCCCAGTTGCTCTGGTCAAAAACCTGGGGTTCACCCAGGATTACTCTCTTTACTCCCGTACTTTATAACCAATCTATCAGGAGCAAGGAATTACTTCCTGATTAGTAATCATAAAATAAACCAGAGAAATGGCCAGCAATGTATGATAAAAATACAAATATACAGTATTTATAATCTTCAATTACTAAAAATATTTCAAGTGTCATAAAATAGATGTAAATGTTTAACTAACATTGAATTTCAGATTGGGGGTTTCATTATATTTTATGATGAACATACAGAATATAAAATGTAACATAACCAAATATTTGATCCCAAACTATTTGGCAGGCTACCACAAAGATTAAGTGAAGCTTCAACTTATTCTATCTTTACTTCTTGTAAAATTTAGAAGAGCTTTGGGTACATTGATTTGTTTAGGAGAAGTTTAAAGCTGATGACATCATTATATTAGGTGACTTTTTATTTTTTATTTTAAGCAGCACTTTAAATCATCCATACTTTCCCCTTGAACCACTCATTTAACCCTTCATTTGACAAATATAACCAAGTGCATCATATGAATCAGGCATCTTTAAGGTACCTAGAGTAGAGGGATAATCAAAAATATCCCTGACCTCATGGTGGTAATATTGGAAAAGAGAGGGGAAAAACAAGCATATGACACATAAATACATCATTACATATAGTATGTTACAATGCCATAATTGCTTTGACACAAAGAAAACATAGATCTGGGTAAAGGGGATGCCAGAGGTGGCAGTGGTGTGTAACACAGTGATTAGGGTAGATAGACCCCATTGAAGGAGGTGAGGGAGACAGCCACGGTGATACACAGGCAAAGCTTTCCTGGTGCAGGCAGCAGTCAGTCAGAGGCTCTAAGTCAGGAACCTGGTGGGATCAAGGAAGAGCAAGGTCAGAGTGGCTGAAACAGCATGAGGAAGGTAAAGAGGAATATGTGAGAATGACAAGAGGAAGAGTGTGGTAAAGACGAAATTTCACTTTGAGTCAAAAGGGGAGCAATTGTAGGGCTTTCAGCAGAAAGTTATGTTTTAAAAATACTACTCTAACTGCTTCACTGAAGATAAATTCTAAGGGTTGAGGAGAGTATATAGAGGGCTGTTGCATTTATCCCCTAAAATACTGCTTATGACACAAATTAAATATAAATAGGGGGGGCATGCAAAACTTTTAATGATGATGTGCAACAGTTTAATTAAAGTCCTATGAAAGGAAATTCTGTCAGTAACTGTGGGTCCCAGTTCTCTACTGTAAAGTAGCCCACCAATCCAAAACTCAGTGGTTTTCAAATAATTTATCTCTTACAGTCTGTGAATTGACTGGCTCAGTAGGATGGTTCTTGCTTGGGGTCTCTTCTGAGATTGCGGCTAGATAATGTCTGGAATAAACTGGAATCATTGGAAGGCTACACTGAGCAGGATTCCAAGCTGACCTCTTCCTGCACATGTCTGGTTCCACACGCCCCTCCTGCAGCTTCTATCTCCAGTAGTGTAGCCTGGACTGCTTACGTGGTGCTCAAGTCTCCCAGAGGCAGGGAGCAAAACCTGCCAAGACTCTTAGAGGCTGGACTTGGAACTGGCACAGCAGTCACAAACGAGGGCAGATTCAAGGGGGTGGAGGAAAAAAGACTCCATTTTTCATTCAGGAGTTACATGCGTGCACGGGGAGGCACAGGATAGATGTCAGCCATCTTTAATTATAATGCCCGAACTCTAGAATTGTTGTGAGGACAGATGGGGTTTAAAGCAGGTTGCCCTCAAATATGCCATATATTGATTATTTTGAATTAAAGTTACTTGAGAAAAGCTGGTGCAAGAATGACACTCTGACACTCTTTTGTCCCCCTGAAAGCAAGAAATAAGTCTCTTATGTGAAAGGTACCCCTTCTGCATGAGGAGGTAGAGAGGCAACCTTATCCCCAGAGATAGGGAATGCAGGACTGAGAAAACTATGTAAATAAACTCTGCTAAATTTCTTCACTAATTAGTACCCAAGTCTAAGTTTATTTGTCTCATCAGTTCTTCACAAATTTATTATATCTTTGACTGAAAGGCATAAATGCTGCCTGTTTGGGTCATTTCTTTGAGTCTCATATTGTACATACAAAATTAAAATCTGATTTTCTCCTTTTAATTTTTCTTATGTCAATTTAATTATTAGACTAACCAAAAGAACCTGGACGGGTAGAGGAAATTATTTTTTCCTCACTAAGGGGACCCAATGAAATAATGCATGTAAAGTCCCTAGCAGTTTGCATGGCACATACACTCTAAACAAATTCTAGTGAGCACTACCTTTATTTCCTATTAACCTGGGACCTCCTTAAGGGAAATGTGTCTCAGCATAATATGGTATCTGATAAATTGCAAACCACTAATAAATATTATTTAATCAATATATTAATAAATATATTAATAACATTAAGCAAGAATATCTTCAAACTATGTCTTAATATTTATGAATGAAATATGGGTAATAGACCACATCCAGTGAGCAGCAACGTACTAAATAGACATAGACAACCTATTAAAAATCACTTTAGAAATGAGAGGACCACATTGAGAGGAGCTTCCAACACCACCTCTTCTGCCCACTAACTCTTCTGTTGCTGTTAAGGCTCCCATTCCCAGAGCAAACCTGAGTCTGTTGCTATATTCTTGCTTTATTCTAGCTGCAGGCATTTACAACACTTCCCAGGCATCCACTCACTTTCCATCTCAATCTCTCTTTTCCACTGTGCATTAAATGTCTCAAAATTTAAGATTTCAGTGTCCGCAAACTCAGGGTCAGACCTAGTAAGCCGTCTGGGAAAAGTACCACTATAAGACTTGGGCTTCTTCCCACTAGCTCTCTGTTTTACGTTTGGTAGTGTATATATGTCCATGCCACTCTCTTACTTTGTCAGCTCTGTGCTTTGTGACCACCTAGAGGGGTGGGATAGGGAGGGTGGGAGGGAGGGAGATGCAAGAGGGAAGAGATATGGGAACATATGTATAACTGATTCACTTTGTTATAAAGCAGAAACTAACACACCATTGTAAAGCAATTATACTCCAATAAAGATGTTAAAAAAAAAAAAAAGACTTGGGCTTCTTAAAGACAAAATAAGCAGGTGTTAGAACTATGGTAACCATTACGTATATGCTTGTTATCATCATATATATATATATGAACATACACATTTTTTTTAAAGTTCATCAATACCTTTTCTTTCAAATATAGATATTTTCCATACGATAGATTTTATCTCCTTGAACAACAGTAGAGTATAAGGTATGAAATCAAACTACATGGGTATGAAAGCTACCCCTGTCACTTATTAGCCGCCTGACTTTGAACAAGTTTTGTAAACTTTATATGCTTCAGTTTCTTTATCTGTAAAATGGAGGTAATATATTACTATTTTTATGGAGTTGTTGGGAGAATGCATTGAGTTAATACGTTTAAAATGCTCAGAAATATGTTTGAAATTAGATTAAATTATAAATAATTGCTAGCTAATAAGCTTCCAGGAAATCAACTAGCTTTGAAAAGCCTGTGACTTTGTTTTTTTAATTATTATAAAAATGCATTATTTTATGGTCTTTAAGTTCTGAGGGCCTGGATATTATGGAATTTCTCAGTCCTGGATTGTGCATACTTATTTTAGCACAAACTTACAGTATAAGGAGAGATGTGTGAAAGGATAAGCATCTGGGAGAAGTATTATGAAATCAAACCATTTGATCCACTGACCTATGAAACAATAGCAATTTGAGTACATTGACAATTTGCACTTATTTAAAAAAAGATGGTTTTTTTAACCCCATTTAATTTTTGCTGCTCTGAATGTTATGCTTTTCTGCAAGAAAATGGGCTGCCTTGGAAGCCTTCGCATCTCCTGTTTGAACGAGCAACTCTTCTCATTTATACTTGTCATTAAGGGTAAGGAAATCTTCTCAACATAGACTAACCCACCAGGACACTTAATTAGAGCCATAACATGGTTTGTGTCAAAATTAATCATACTTTGTGTTTAAAACAATCCCTCCTGAAGTAGAATATATCTGCTTATTTTGTGATAATTTTGATGGCACACTTGACAGATACCAATAACTTTCTCCTCAGGGACAGGTCTAAAGACAATTTATGTGGCCAGAGAAGGGTTGATGTATGTCATTATGTCATCAATAAAATAGACCTGAACCTAAACAATGCTGAATGTAGAATTCATTTATTGCTTTGGGCAAGTGGCCAATTCGGAACCATTTTTTTCCGATTAAGTGTATATTTTATCTATTAAAAGAAATATTTTTAGAATATTGTGAGTAGTTTTAGAGTATTATGCATAGAATTGAAAAAGTCTTTCTTTCTCTAGACAAACCACATTGCTGATCCCAGAATAACTCTAAGTAACTATAATATTAATGTATTAAAATGAAGGTGGTAAATAAAAAATAAACTAGTTATTTGGAAACACGCAAATATACATTTTTTTCCTTCAAAATATTAGGGATTTTTCCTGTAGTACTGAAGGAGTAGTTGGTTCTAGGCTTGGCTTCTGATGGGGCTCATGGGGCCACCCCCAACTATGTCACTTTGGCATACTGATTACTTTGATTTAAAGTTGCTTAAGAAATAGCTGGTGCAAGAAAAACACCCTGACCACCCTGAAAGCAGGAAATAAATCTCCCATATGAAAGGTCCTCTCCCTATACTAGGAAGTAGAGAGGCATCCTTATCACCAGAGATAGAGAATTTAAAGCCAAGAAGGCTGTATAAACAAACCTTGTTACTTCTTTACTAATTTACTACCCCAAGCCCAAACTTATCTGTCTTGTCAATCTTCACAGATTTATTGTTTCTTTGTCTAAAAGGTAAAAAAGCTGCCTTCTCTGGTCACTTCTTTGGGTCTTATATCTATGAGACTGCCATATGTACAAAGTTGTTTTTTTCTCCTGTTAATCTGCCTTGTATGAATTTAATTATTTACTAGCCAAAAGAACCAAGCAGGATAGGAGGAAATTTTCCCCTCCCTGACACTTCCAATGTTGCCAATAAACCACTGCCATTTCACTGCTTATAGAATGGGATAAAGGCAGAGTTCAGAGTAACCATTTTAAAGAGATTACCCAGAAGTTTCAAACATAACATCTGCTCTTACTCCCTAGGCTCAGAATAACTCATATAGCTTCAAGAGAGACTAGGAGATATCGTCTACACCCAGGGGATTATACGTATGGCTGATATTCAAAGGTTCTATTACCTGAGAAAAGAAGGGATATTGGCTACTGAGGCTTAGTGTGTAGTTTATACCTCATGGACATTTGAAGTTTTTTGGCTGCCAGGCATCTAACTCCTTTCTTCAGCATAATGAATTTTCTGTGTGGAATCATGCCTTTTCTACTCTCTCTCTTTAAAATTCAATTTGGTTTCTATTCCCTGACTCCAGGAGTGGGGCATTTTACCCAGGTCATATTAATTAGAATAACTTTTTCTTGCTGGCCTGGTGATTGGTTCTGGGATAGGTGTTAAGTCTACCTAGGTACAAATAAATAGTCCTTGGTCCTGAGCAAGAACTACATTCTCTTTTCCATTTGATGTGACCACAAGGCACAATTGTCTTGGAGCTCTTGGCAGTCATTTAAGTACCACATGGAGCCTGAGAATGAAGCCAATTCAGAGTAAAGCCAAATCAAAGAATGGAGATAGACAAGATTTTAATTACCTTCCATGAGCCTTGTATCCAGCCCTATTTAAACGCATATTTATCTCTAGACTTTTTAGTTATATAAGCCAATACATTTCAAGATTTGACTGATGCCAAACAATACAAGGAAATACACAAGCGAGAACATAATTCATTTATTGGTAATTTTTTATAACTCTAAAATATAATAGAGTAATACTAAATGTTTACCCTCTGAACATTTATTCCAAATATGCAGTATTTTGGAATTTTTTCATGGGTATTAAAAGATATTTTCAGCAATGACTCTCCAGTCTACCTTATATAAACTTAAGATATCGAAAGAGTATTTTTGCTAAAGTTATAAAGGGAAACGATCTTCCATTTTTCTCATATTAGTGAAAATTCTATACTATTGTGCTATATCACACAATTCTAAAACTTTAGTTCAAGCAGAAAGCAAATTCTCCTCCAAGAAGCTTTCTCTGGCTTTTCCTTTTGCTTATTTATCTTCCCTTTTCTGGGCTTTATGTATACAGCTATCTTATCACTCAAAAAAGTATGTTGAAAGTATCTGTTTAATTATCTATCTTTATCACTATCATGTGCTTAATACATCTTTACACTCCAAGGCCAATAACAGTGCCTGACGCATAGCAGGAGTTCAATGTATGTTTTTAATTTTTAGAACAGCTTTAGTTTCACAGCAAAATTGAGCAGGAAGTACAGAGTTCCCATATACCCCTTGCACCTGCACTCACACAGCCTCCCCGCTATCAGTTTCATGGACCAAAGTGGTACACTTTTTTTTTTTTTTTTTTTTATAAATTTATTTATTTATTTTGGCTGTGTTGGGTCTTCGTTTCTGTGCGAGGGCTTTCTCTAGTTGCGGCAAGTGGGGGCCACTCTTCATCGCGGTGCGCGGGCCTCTCACTATCGCGACCTCTCTTGTTGCGGAGCACAGGCTCCAGACGCGCAGGCTCAGTAATTGTGGCTCACGGGCCTAGTCGCTCCGCGGCATGTGGGATCTTCCCAGACCAGGGCTCGAACCCGTGTCCCCTGCATTGGCAGGCAGATTCTCAACCACTGCACCACCAGGGAAGCCCGGTACACTTTTTTATAGTCAGTGAACCTAAGCTGATTCATTACTATCACCCAAAGTCCATAGTTTACAACAGCATTCACTCTTGGTGTTGTACATTCTATGGGTTTTGACAAATGTGTAATGACATGTATCTATCATTCTGGTATCATACAGAGTATTCTCATTGCCCTTAAAATCCTCTGTGCTCTGCCTATTTATACCCCTCTCTCCTCCCCAAACCCAAGAAACCTTTGATGTTTTTACCTGTCTCCATAGTTTTGCCTTTTCCAGAATGTCACATAGTTAGAATCATACAATATATAGCATTTTCAGATTGGCTTCTTTCACTTATTAATGTATATTTAAGTTTCCTCCATGTCTTTTCATGACATTATAGCTCATTTCTTTTTAGCACAAAATAATATTCCATTGTCTGGATTATTACAGTTTATTGATCCATTCACCAACTGAAGAACATCTTGGTTACTTCCAAGTTTTGGCAATTATGAATAAAACTCCTATAAAAACATCATGTGCAAGTTTTTGTGTGGATATAACTTTTAACTAATTTGGATAAATACTAAGGAGTGTAATTCCTAGAACATAAGGTAAAATCATGTTTCGTTTTGTAAGAGGTGGCCAAACTTTCTTCCAAAGTGGCTGTACCATTTTGCTTTCCTACCAGCAATGAATAAGAGTTCCTTTTGCTCTACGTCTTGCTCAGCATTTGATGTTGTAAGTGTTTTGGATTTTGGTCATTCTAGTAAATAGGTAGTAGTATCTTGTTTTAATTTTCATTTCCCTGATGGCACACCATGTGGAGGATTTTTTCATGTGCCTGTTTGCCGTCTGTATATTTTCTTTAATGAAGTGTTTGTTTAAGGTCTTTGGCCCATTTTTTAATTAAGTTGTTTGTTTTCTTTTTGCTGAGTTTTAAGAGTTTTTATATATTTTCGGTAGCAGTCCTTTGTTAAATGTATCTTTTGCAAAGATTTTCTCCCAGTTTGTGGCTTCTCACTCTCTTTCACAGAACACAAGTTTTTAATTTTAAGGAAATCTAGCTTATCAATTATTTCTTTCATGGACCATGTCTTTGGTGCTCTATCTAAAATGTTATCACCATATCCAAGGTCATGTAGATTTTCTCCTGTTATCTTCGAGAACTTTTATACTTTTGCATTTTACATTTAAGCCTATGATCCATTTTGAATTAATTTTTGTTAAGGGTGTAAGATCTGTGCTTAGATTTTTTTTTTTTTTTTTTTGCATGTGGATGTCCAGTTTTTCCAGCACCATTTGTTGAAAAGAACGTCTTTCCGCTATTGTATTGTCTTTGCTCCTTTGTCAAACATCACTTGACTATATTTATGTGTGTCTGTTTCTGGGCTTCTTAGTCTGTTCCATTGATCTATTTGTCTGTTCTTTCACCAATATCATACGGTCTTGATTACTGTAGCTTTATAGCAAGACGATGCTGGGTAGTGTCTTTGTCCTCCTTCATTATTGTGTTGGCTATTCTGGATCTTTTGCCTCTTTATATAAACTGAGTTTAATACATGTCATTTAAGTGGAATAAAGCACTTGCCAGTACTATGTCACCCATTCTAAATAGTCTTTGCAATAACAATGGGCTTTACTTCATAGAAAAGACAATACTCCAGACTCATCATCAATGGGGTAGGGGAGTTAAAATTTTGTAACCACTTTGTCAATATTAGTAAAACAGGTGTCCTGTTTTCTCTCAGTTAAGAGCCTTGCACCTTATTTTTGAGCTAGTTGGCTAGGCTTAGAGATTAATCAGTGTACAAGTAATGTAAAACAATTAATGTGAATATAGACTGTAACCTTTTATGTTAGTAGAAATGATTACACTTACACTTTAATTATTTCTACTTGAAGATAGCTATGTTAAATAAACTGGTGTAAAGAGAGTCCTGCACCGTCATTTAGAAGACCTAGGTCCAGCCCATCCATTCTTTGTTGTAATGTGCTACTTGTTCTTGGAAAAGCCACTTACCTATTCTTACTCAGCTCACCCCCCAAGAAAAATGTCTATAGTCTCATGGTCTGGAACAATGCGCTTTTTTCCCCCATAAAATAGACCATCTTTCTTCTTGGCATTGTAATAGATACTGCATGTAAAATTGCATTCCTTGGAAGGTACACATGAGTAAGTAATTTTTATTTGAGTCTTAGTAGTATTCCTGAATCCTCTATTCTCTCCTGAAATAATCTAGCTTCTTAATCAATAGTAAATTCTATTCCTAAAGTCCCAAACTCCACCAGGTATATGAGGGGTGGCAACAACTGGCATCTTAAAACAGAATGGTGGGTTTTTTCTTCTACTGTCATTTTGAAAATTTAGTTTCTGAAGAAAGTAAACTGTATATAATAGGTTTTGTCAACATTTTTAAATGGGCTACTCTGCTCTGGAGAATTTAACTCTAAAACTATTATCTGTATTGAAAGGAGATGTTTTTATGAAAAAGTGGTGTATGTATGTGTTTTTATGGGCTTTTGTACCGTTTTTTTTTTTTTTTGATATATGCTTTAATAAGAAGTATATGCATGAAAAAGATGGCTTTGGTATCCTTTCCTTTATCTTCTTTTATTATTCATACCTTTGTTGATTTTAAGCCATGAGTTGTTTATCCTAGGTGTGTTATTTTATTCAGTGACTTGAACATTGTGAAAAAGGAATAAAAAAAGAAAAAAAAAAGCATAAGCAAAGTTAACTGTTCGATGTTTGAGATTTGGAAATGCAAGCTTTTTCATAAATTAATATAAAATGATGTGTTTTCTAATTTGTTAGTCATGGAAAGACAAGTAATGGATTTAAAATTGTTTACTCAAAACATCAGATAGAAACCATTCCTCTGTCTTTGTCCTATTCTATATGTTCAATGCTAAATAAATAAAATAAATTCTTTATAATTATTTCTAAATAAAACACATTTTTTTTTTATTTAGAAAGTTTCCCCATTCCTCTTAACCAAAGAGAAAAGACAGGATAGCTTTACAAAAATAGACAATGAGAAATGATAATTTAGAAATAATCTTCTGATATCCAGATAATCACTCATTAAAAATAAAATAATATATGGCAGCTGTTGCAAGCTCTTATTAAATATCAGGCATTCTGCTAAACAGTTTATAACTGAACATGACTTTCTGAAAAGATTTGAAGCTGAATCTAGAAATATGAAAGAGTATTTGTGCCTGGGAAATATGATAATAAAACCATTTTAGAATAGAGGTTTTGCATCCCAGGGCCATAAGTATAGCATATATGAATGCTCCAGAGAAAGCTATAAATGGATATAAGGCTGAAAAAACCCCCACAGGGGTCAGGAGGTTAAATTTGATCTTAGATGAGACAGAGGAACTCTACAGGTTTTGGTGGACACACATAAATCCATACACACAAATTTGTATTTGGAGATGGCAATTTGTTCTACTGCAACAATCCAAGTATATAGCCTGAACTAAAGCATAGTCATGAGAATTAAAAGGAGAGGATATATTATTTAATAATTTCAAAGCAGAAGTGAAAATTGGTTATAGAATGGATATGAATGTTAAGAGTGGGGAGAGATGACTCTGGACATTCTAATTTGCCTGACTGGTATTTGTTGTTATTAAAAAGTATTAAAATAAAGTATATTAATGATACAACACACAATTTATTTTGAGGAATCTTAGGTTTTTATGTAGACTAGATCAAAGCCAACAGTAATAAACAACATCACAAGAGCATAAATGCTTTCTCTGATTTGCCTTCTTGAATTGTAATATAATATTCTCAGAATATAGCTTTATTCCTAAACTACAAAATGTGATTATGGGAGAATTTTGTAGGGTATTTGTCAAGAATTATATGAGAAGCTTTTTTAAAAATATACAGTCTATTTCTAAGTCATGTCCAGATTCTGTTGTACGCTAAGAGGTAAGTGTGAGGTGGGAGAGGCAATGAGTGGTGATATTTATGTATATTTCCCCTTCTCATTCTGGTTGGGAAACACCATGCTAGAACCATAGAAAATGAAACATAGGATGTGTATCAATCATGCCAAGTACAAGTATGAACATGTATTTTAATGATCTAGTCAACTTGTGAATTAAAAACACGTGGTGAAGATAGAAAAGATCTGACTATTAATTTGCTGATTAATTGGTACTCAATATATTGCTCTACACAACTTAGGCACTTGAGAAATGTTTATTTAAAAATGAAATTGAAAACCTCTTTTTGTGATATGTTCCCTTATCACAGTCATACTTATTTTTGACATAGAGCATATAGCATATGTATTAAAATTAAAAATTGTAAATAAGAAATTTAATTCTGAGATGAAACTGTACTGAAAGACCATTGACTTTAAGTCAGATAGCTTTGGATTCCAGTGTTGACTCATTTACTGGAATTGCATGACCCTGAAAAAAATATGTACTGAAAGCCATTTTCTTCATTTAAAATATTGAGACAATACCACAGAAATCATTGTATTAGAAAGATTAAATTAGATAATACAAATGAAAACACTAGCAAAAATCTGGATCTAATAAGCAATCACTAAATACCTACCTCATTTATCTTTTAAATTAAAGCAAAACATTACGAAAGGTGGATCAGAATTAGAACTTCTCAATAATGTAGTCATTAATACTAGATATTTACAGTTAAAATAATCAGAATTAATCACACACATGATCATGTTTAAGACAAACATGAAGACACAAAGAAAAATAGACAAACAAAACAACAGCACACACACAAAAAAATGACCACCTCAGTAGTTTTAATAGTCTCAAAAACATATTTCAAGCTTCTCTAATAAGAATACCACTGGGAATTTATTCTGAAATATGTCCAAAAGTCAATCATAATTATTTTTTTAACTTTTATTTTGAAATAATATTGAACTTACTGAAACGTTTTTAAAATATTAAAGGGAAATTTCACGTGCCATGTATTCCAATTAATCAGTTTTTATTTTGCCACATTTGCATCTGAATGTGTTACCCTAAACAGGTCACAACAAAGCTTTTGTAGTATATCCACTGGAGAAGCATAACTTGAATCTAACCACAAAAAAACATTGAACTGTTCAATTTTTCAAAGAAATTTGTAGTGTCAATTCAACTCTTATCATTATATTTTCCAGTCTTATCACCAGAGACACTTCCCAGAGGAGAATCTGGCTTTTCTCTTGTCCCTGACAGACAAGCATTTGACATCACACTGGATGCAGATTATGACTGGATTCTGGAAGAATTACTCAAGGATTCAGGGTGGCAGTTGCTTATAATACTCGAGCTATATGACTTATTATAGGCCTTTTCCCCAACTTGGAAAATCCAAACTAGGGAGTAAGAATATAGTTGTCCCTAAAAAAATGGCATATATTCATAACCATTTTCTCATTAACAGTTGCTTCAGAGACGAAAATTTCAGTCAACATTTATTCAATGTTGGGTGTGTGGAGAAGGGTATATGGTTGGGTATATGATTCAGTCTGCCTGTCAAGTTCATGAGTAAAACAACAGTCCATCATGTGAATTTAAAAAACAAACAAACAAACAAACAAAAAACACAAGGAGTGGTCAACTATATTCTCTCCTTCAAGCACATCATAGTCTTATCCACTTGAAAAGAGAATATCACTAAAATTAATTTAAAAATATAACTACATCTTTCAAAATCAACATTCTTGGGGATCTATTGGACACTTACCTACCTATCAGAGGACAACAAACTTCTCTGACCTCAAAATTTAGCCATTTATAGGAATTATTAATGAGAGCAGAGAATCAGCTCCCACCAAAATGCTCTGAGATATTCAAGCCAGCTCATATCCTCTGAGATTGCCAGACTAACATCTTCCTGCAAACAGCTTATTCTTATCCCTGGGAGCAAGTTTAGCTCTGGGTCTTCCTACCTCGCT
The DNA here is from genome assembly GCF_965194825.1 of Balaenoptera physalus. NCBI lineage: Eukaryota > Metazoa > Chordata > Mammalia > Artiodactyla > Balaenopteridae > Balaenoptera > Balaenoptera physalus. The sequence goes on along the minus strand of NC_138882.1, from coordinate 132,542,379 downwards.
GTACCTACCACTCATCTCTTGGTAGAAGTAATGTAAGGTTCTGGGTGTTTCTTCCTTTCTGTATCTGTCCCACTTACTTGTCTAGGCCTAGTAGAGCTTAGGAGTAGAACAGAGGGCAGCTAGCCTCTGACTAACATTTACAGTGGTAACCACCACATTATGGTTCTGATAAAGAGCTGCTCAGTTGTATATCTCCCTCTGACTTAATTTTGGGGATCTAAATATTGACAATGATCTGCTTAATAGGACTTTGGACCCTGTAATTTATTTTGTTTTTTCTGCTTTCACTTCCTTAAGGCCTACCGTAACATGCTTATTTTCTGTCTATCTTTCTATCGCCTTAAGACTGAAATGGCACTGCTTAAGCTAAACTGACAGCATCAATGTGTGCACCTTTCCTGAAATTTACATATAAACCTCCTGGCTGTAATCTCATTTCTGATAGATAAAAATGATTCACCTGCTCTAACCGATAAGTGACCTTCTTTTCTTCTTATCCTCACAGCAGTTACCTACTGTATATGACTAAAACAAGAGCATCTTTGTAAAATCAAAATGGTGATTCATACATATTAGATGCATAACTTCATTGCTCTCAGGTTAGTAACTATGGGAAGACTGTATCCTTGTCTGTTTAATTAATGATGTAGGCTTTTATATTTGGTTTTCGTAAGAAATCAGTTGTTGCCTGGTAACCGACTTGCCTGTGGGTTCCCAGAAGAAGCTGGGTTTTCTAAGCGAAGCACCCCTGTTGTCTTATAAATAGGGCAGTAAAGCTTGCTCAGACTTGCCTTAGGCATTCAGCAGCTCTTTTACTGTACAAGTATCTGATTCTGACTGAGAAGTTCTCTGCGCTGGAGATACACTCAAGTGGACAAAGAGGAAGCAGAAGAAAAGCCCCAGTTTCCATTTCCGTTTAATAGTATGAAGGAAGGCAAGAGACCAGCGAGATATTTGCTCTCATTTCCCAACCTGGGAAAGTAAACTACATTAGAGGAGTATTAATTAGCTGAAGATAAAAATCGATTATGATTCCTGGACAATTTAGCTTTGGGACAAACTAAAGCACAGCAGGACAATGGCAAACAGTACCACCAAAACAGAGACATTGAAAAAAATACAGCTTACAAAAATGGATTCTGTAAGGTATGTAGCTCTGATCATGAGGAAAGGTTTTGCTCAGTTAGGGTAACTATGTCCCCTATGCTGCCTTTTATACACTCTATTAGTGCTAGTATAAAATTTTATTCTATTTATTCAATACACTTGTTGTTTTTTTTTTTTTCTATGACAATATAAGCTCCAAGAAAGGAGGGTACTTTTCTTCTTCCTCACCTATGTTCACAACACTTAGAGAACTGACCTGTAGACACAGTGGGAGATTAAGTATGACATAAATACACTACCATGTGTAAAATAGATAGCTAGTGGGAACCTGCTGTATAGTACAGGGAGCTCAGCTCAGTGCTGCATGATGACATAGATGGGTGGGATGGGGGGGTGGGAGGTAGGTCCAAGAGGGAGAGGATATATGCATACATATAGCTGATTCACTTCATTGTTTAGCAGAAACTGACACAACATTGTAAAGCAGCTATACTTCAATAAAAAATAAAATAAAATAAAATTAAATTAAATTAAAAAGAGCCTGACACAAGATTTGCACCCAATAAATGTTTGCTGAATAAAAGCCAAAAGTAATTTGAGTTCTCTATGAGCTCTTCAAGGGCAGGGCAACGTTAACGTTTTTTATTGTACATAACTGTTTCTCAGTAAAGTTTTATTAAGTGAAGGAAGTATGAGTGAATGGATGCAAAAGATGAGATGAATGAATGAAAGAATGAATGAACAAATGAATGAATAATAGAAAAGAAGAAAGGAAGAACAAAACTTCTTAACTGCCAAAAGACAGTTAAAAGCCACTAAAACATAAGAGCATCATTTGGTGGTGACTAAATACTCAGATAAAACAGCTCAAAGAGTACTGAGGATGTACTTGGGAAAGCAATTTTGGCACAATTGACTAAATAACTATGGATATCCAGTAGGATAAAAATTATTGCCACATATGTCTTAAGAATCCATTATGCTATATATAATTTTTCACTAAAGTCTGACTCAAAGAACTTTTGGCATTTTAAATTTAGCTACTATTTATTGAGCACCTACTATATTCCAGGCACTTTCCTCAAACTATTTCTAATTATTAACATATAAAATTTAGGCATTACCTTCCCTTTTTCAAGCTAAGCAAACCAAGGCAGAAAGAGGCTACAAGACTTGTAAATGCTCCATGTAAGTTAAATAAAATATATTTATGTTATTGTAGGGGACAAAATTTGTCACCTCAGAGTGTCTCTTTGGCATGTAGATTATTTCAAACTGAAAACAATCAAGGTCCAAAATACTCAGGAAGAAACTTTGACCTTCCCCCTAACTGCCTAAGGAATGTTGGTAAAGGACCTGTTCCAGGAAGGGAGCTGTCACCATTTGTAACTATTGTACAAATTAGGTGTATAGACAGGGAGGAACCTAGTAAAGTCTGTTTGTTAAAATTTTTCTCTGTGTCCTACTGTCTCTTCATGGCCCAGAAAACATTTGTTTACAAAGCATTTGCTTTTCCATCTCCATGTCAATTGCCTTCCTCCCTTTTGAGGTCACAAACCACTAATCCCAACATCTTCTTTTGTCTTTAGCTGAAAATGATATTTAAGGTGAGGGTTTCAGCCATTTTGACAAGTTACTCAGTTTTCTTGGGTCTCTCCCATGTTTATATGTTTTTAAATTTTTGTTTAATATTCTCTTGCTAATCTGTCTCATGTCAATTTAATTCTTGGACCAGCCAGAAGAACCTAGAAGGGTAGAGGAAAATTTCTTACTCCCTGACACTATGCAAAATAAATTGAAGAAAGATATCCTATATTTATTAAAATAATACCAAAAGTCCAAATAAATGTTTGTCTGGAGTCAATTTAATATTTACAGTTTATCTACACAGAAAATAAAATATTGCCTGTAAAATGCCAATTCTTCCCTTACCAGTACCCTGGAATATTTAGTCAAGAAGGGAGAAATAATCCTATGACAATTATACACTAGGGGACATGTTTGGCTTTTGTTGTCTGTATTCTTATTTTTTGTAACAATGAGTAAAAATTCTGGAAATTTTATTACAATGATGTTCTACTTCATGGAAACAACAACAACAAAAAAAATGTTTGGTAAAATACATGGCAAAAATAGAGTATTTATTAGGGAGGGTTAAACTATCAATTTCAGAGTAGTGAAAATGTTTTTGTATATCTAATAACATTTCAATGCTATCTTCAATTCCCTTGATTACATCTTAGAGTTCCACAAGTAGTTATTGAAAACATAAAAGGGAGGGGAGGATGCTTTATGAAAGTAAATGTAAATCAGACTTTAATATTTTCCATGCTGGCAATAGAGTAATGATTTATGTTATTATTATTTGAGTCTCAAAATAAATAATACATTTCTTAAAGCAAGAATTGTTTCTTGAAGTATATTTGTTTTCTAAAATACACAATTTTTTTTGTTAAAACAATGGAACTAAAAGAAGTAAAATAATCAAACCCATTAAATAGAGAATATTTTCTCTGTCCTTGAAAATAACCAATCATATCCTATACACTAGTGTTATAACCTGTATGAAGTAGCAAATAAAATACAAAATGAACTGCTCATCTTTCTATGTATTTATAATAGTTTTCTCCTAAAATAGTTAGTCATTTCACTGCATCTGTCATATTGGAAACATATCAACTTCTAGGAACTTTCGAGGGGATAGTAAAAAATGATGGCACAGCAATGGTTTTGGAAATATAATGTCACAGTTGGAGCTAAGTGAAACAGAGCAACCCAACATATTTAACGTAGTATAACTAAAACTATTTTATATGAGTTTATTTCTTGAAATTCATACTCCTAACTTTGAAGAAAAGCCCATAAAACCTAAAACTCAGTACCCTATAAAAGTGCACTGTCATATTTCTATTAGATGGCTCTTTAAAAATAGGACTCTTTATTATTACTTGAATTTTTTAAAATCTATTCACCCAAATATTTATCATCATCAATAATTGGTTAATATGCATCTGCCAGATAAGATTAAAAATCTCCAGGTTGCTTTCATTGAACCCTGTATTGATGTCTCTTTGTACAGATGAAAGCCACTACAGTAGTTGCAATGTATCATGGTGCTTAAGCATGCAGACTCTAGAATCAAACTGCCTGGGTACCAGCACTTGGTAACTCTGTGACCTCATCATAACCCCTTTGTACTAAAGTAGACTCATAAAATAGAGATAATAATAGTGCCTATCTTATAGAACTGCTGTAAGAATTAAGATCAACGATGTTATATATCACTATTAGTTAAATTTGGTAGAATAAATTTAAGTTCCACAAGGGTGAGAACCATACATATTTTTGCTTATTACTGACTCCTAATGCCTAGTAAAATTTCCAGAAAACAATAGATACTCAACAAATATTTATTGAATAAGTGGAAGAATGTATGAATAAAAAGATGAAAGATAGAATAGATGGAAAAAAGACCATCACTTCACCAGCTATTATTTTTGTAAGATGCAAAACTGAATATTCAACCAATATTTTTCTCCCCAGTAAACTGTTCTACTGTTGGGCTAAGTAAACAAAATATTATGTATGATCTCTGAGCATGATATTTTCCACTGTTGCAAGGTACAGGCAATTTTCTCAGGAAATAACCTACAATGTTCCTTTACATTATTAAGCTTTTGGAATGATATGTGAAAGTGATGGAAATGTTTTTGACAACTTAGAACGGCTGCTTCCTTATAATTCATATTGTGAAGCATCAAAGGTACACGTTCATGTCTTCCAGGTGACCTACTGTTCTTACTGGGTGGACACAGGTATATGTTTTTGTACCTTGAGAGCTAGAGATACTGTCTGTAATCTAGTGACTGACATCAAGACCTAGAGTCTTTAAACCTTTCTTATTTTGATTTGAAAAAAAAGTAAAAGTTGAAATGAAAATAGTTAAATTAACATTTATTAAGGAACCGCTGTACTTTGTGTTCTGCACAATTGTTTCTTACATGTTCCTTAACTAATTGTAACAACAATTTTACTTTATGGTTTGGGAATATGATGTCCAGAGAGATTAGGAAATTCACTTTAAATTAGGCAGATATAATATGGCAAAGGAAGAATCCAAACTCAATTGTGTCACATTCTGAAACCCATTCTTATCTTATTATATAGGGTAAGATTCCTTCAATTGTATCTGTTGCATTATATATAAAGATGATATTTCCTAAAGAGTGTTCTGAGTAATACTAATGCTCCTTGGAGTGCTGGTAAGTTAAAACAGGTTTTTTAAAAAGGGACTGTGTCAATTAATTTTGGGAAACACTGCATCTTGGAAATTTACAAAAAGTTTTATTAATCTTTGTATTCTTCATACCTGGTACTGAGATTAGCACATGAAACAAATACACGACAAACATCTGTCAAGTGAAGAGATAAAATGGTTATCATATATTCAAATTGTAGTGGTAGGCAAACATAGTGGTAGTAAGAAAGATTAATATTAGCATATAAAAGGGTTTTTTGGTATATCCTACAGGAAATAACCTCATATAATTTCATCTAACAGAGATTTTGCAAACGTCTAGTGCCTTGTAATTTCTTGGCATGTAGACATCAATCAATAAATTATTTGGCAAAAATAATAACATGGGTTAGTTCTCTTAAACTCTAGACGCTGTGTCGGTGCATGTTTGGGTTCAAAAACAAAACACTCAGACTAGTATTTGACTATAACTGAGCCAGAATTGTGAGCCCATTTGTCACAGAAGAACAGAAATCACATGTGAGGAGCAATTGCAGATGAAATCAGCTTTTCACAGATACTTTGTCTTGGATTAAGGGCAAGACAAAATTCCAATGTCTTGTACTAATTTTCTAAACTTTAAATAAAACCTATATTTTTTATACAGGACCATGACTTAAAACATATTTCCTCTAAAACAACAATAAAATTCAGGGAACCAGACATAATTGTGGATTTTCTAGATCTATTAAGTGGTCTATTATAAATTTTAAAGTCCTACCCAAATTAAAGAGAACACTTTTGGAAAGAATAGTTTATTCAATCCATGGTTAATTATGCCTCTTCTTTAGTCATCTACAGATGCATTTTTGGTGGGTTCAAATTCTCTTCAATAATCAGATCCTAGCTTCAGGATAATAACTACTATTTACAGGTATTTAAGCCAGTTCACTTGTGTGACACAGAGGGCTAATGGACCACCAATATCCATAATCTCTATAGTATAAGACGTACCTGGAAGTATCTCCCAGCCCTTTGTATCTAGATAGTGCCAAGCAACTAATTCTAGCCAATGAAACATGAGCAGAATTGATATGTGTCAGTTCCTGGCTGAGAGATTAGCCAGAAAGAAAACGGAAGAGGAGCTGTTCTTCCCTTTTCAACACATTTAGAAACCTTATTTTACAGATGGCAAATTCGTAAGCTGCATGGAGACTGAATTTGTGAGAGACACCACATGGAACAGGGCCACCCTGTGAAACTACCTAATGGGAACATCGGAATTGGAATTTATATGAACAAAAAAATAAAATTTATTGTGTTAAGCACTCTAATTTGAGGCTTGCTTCTGAGAGAAGTTGGCTTACCAGACTAATAAAGATGTCTAGACGATTCAGAGACCTTAAAGGCAATTTTCATTACACTTAAAAATTAATCAGTTATTAACAGGAAAGTTGTATCTAAGGAACACCTTAAGAATAAAAAAAAACCTCTTCTTTGATGTGAATTTCTCTAGCATCTTCCCTCTTTTATGTGTCAATCTTTATTTCATAAAAAAAACTTTTGATCACTTATTATGTGCCAGGTACTAAATATATATAGTCAGTCTTTACCCTCTAGGAGCTCACAGACATGTTAAAGAGATGACACTTTAAATTACTATAAAATATGATGACAGGTACATACAAAGGGCATGGGAGAACAGAAGAGCTGGTATTTCAACGTTTTTCGCAGTATCAGGGAAGTTTTCATTCGGTAGTTAATTTTTAAGCTAAAATGTATGAACAGGAGTTTGACAGATGACCAAGAAGGGTAGTAGATATTTCAGACAGATGGAACCATATGAAAAACCTCACAGAATTCCAAAAGGCATGGCAAGTTTAAAGAATGGAAAGTAGTTCAATAAGGATAAAATCTGGAGTTCTGGTGGGTGGTAAGGGGAGAAACAGAGAAACAGAGAGTGAAGATATGGATATCAGATTAACAGGCTAGATTGGAGTCAAGGTTGTAAAATGGCATATGTCTTACTTTAGTAAGTAAGAATTATTTATAATTTCTTTCCACAGGCCTTTAAACAAAATTCTTTTACATTTCATGAAAGATTGTACCATAACTCTTTGGTTCACTTGTCTGTCTCACAATATGAGCTCCTTAATGCTGGAGGCTCTGAAATAATCAACTTTGTATTTCTAATGATATACACAGTGCTCCGTACATAAATATTACGTATTGGTTTAAAAAATGGATTTGACGACTCACATAGATAGATTTAAAAATAGTCCAAGATGATAACAGTAATTGGGGTAGAGGGAGCTTTTGAAATATGTGCCAAAGTCCTCATCAAAGGAAAATGAATACCTTAGACATCTGTGTACATGAGCTAAGAAGATGGAAAGTAGGAGGGGGGAGATAGTCTTATGAAATACATTTACAGAGTACTAGTTACTTAGGAAAAAATTAAATTTAATTAAAAATTAAATACTGACAGCATGTCAAAAAACAACTGACTTTTTGTTGCACCCAGAAATATTTTGGGGAGAAGAAAGTGTGGAATGAAAGGAAGAGGAGGATTGTCATCTTCTACTTGAGAAAGTTTAAAGTGATCTTATGGAGTTGTTTAAGGTCGTAGATTAGATGAGGTGTTTTAGAAAAAGAATGAACTATAAGATAAACTCATGTAAATAGAACAGAATTTTCAGAAGATAGGAAAATGTCAGAAACCAAGGAACGTACAGGGTGAGATAAAGTATGATCCAATGTCAATGAATCTATTCTAGCAACATCTTGACTTTTAAGGAATCTATCATTTTGAAACCAACTACATAGCATATTATATCAAATATTGCCTTTGATCAATGTAACAACTTTGAGAGCTTAAAGATTAATTGGGTCCATGATCCTCAACTATGTATTTTGTGTGACTGAGGTAGATGTTTCACATTAGCCCTGTGGTTTGCTTACACACGGTCACACTGTAACTACTTTGTCTTCACCATTAAACTGGAAGGTCTTTGAAGGCAAGGCATGTACTTTGCTCATTGCTGCCTTCTTTTCAGGTGATTTAGGAAAGTTGGTGCTTTAGAATTACTGACTTTAATAAATATTATGAGTGAAAAAAAAAAGTAACTCATTTACACTCATTTCAAGTCACCATGTCACTACATAATGGAAAAAAGTAGAAATATTTTGATAAATTCTATTGAAAGATTGAAAGGACTTACCATAGTTTCTTTTAAAGCTGTCTTGTTCATCCATTTATAAATGTATTGCTGTCATTTTTTTCACAGAGAATGAAAGTTTAGCCATGTTTATCAAATGATTGCCATGAAATGGAACACTTGTTGCATTTTTTCTAAAGTGCAGGGGCATGATAAGCTAACCAGATAATTCAATTTTCCACTTTTTTTTAAACACAAGAAATGATGAATCTATTTTTTTTCAGATGTTAGAAAAAGGCCAAGTAAGTATATTTCTTTAAAAAAAAAAAGATATGGTATTCTTATCATCAACTAATGTCACGAAGACTGCATTTTCTTAAATTGTATAAGCCCTTACATTCAAAAGCCTAAATAAAATGATTAATAAGAGAAGTAAGTATTGATCTAACCATGTCTTTTCACAAAGTTGAAGACTTTGTCTCATTCAGTCACAGTTCCTTTGGTTTTACTGCCCAGCCCATCAAAAACAAACAAAAGATAAATGAAAAAGACAGCCTCTAGTTTTCAAATTATTAATTTACAAGACATGGCTAAAAGTTTTATATAAGAATTTGAGACAAAACCAAACTCTAAGTAGATTACAAACAATTGATGATGGCAGATTTTAATGAAGTTGCATAACAACTGACAATTTGATGGAATTAGTCTTGTTTTGTTATAAATGGAAACAGCTACACATTCTCTTTGTCTCTCATATAAGGGCTATAATGATATCATTTTGAACTAAGGCATGATGTGGCAAGCTCGATCCATATGATTATAATTCAACTGCATATAATAGATATTAGTATATAATTATTAAACCAATAAACTAATTTCCCTCTCATATATAAGCTTATGTTAATACCTAATACCAAGTGCACGTGCTATGACTTAAATAATGATTAAAAGAGGAATGATTAAACAATTTTTTCATTACACTGTTTTTACACTAACTTCTATAGTTAAGTAATTCTGTAGAAATAATGCTTCTTGGTCCTTAGAAAAGGGCAATTACAATATAACTTCCTAATTAAATATTGACTCATCAAATTTCAGATTTGAGAAATTATTGTTACTATTGGTAGAATATAAATAATAATTGTTGAAAGTCAAGTTTATCAATTAACTCTTAATAAATAAATATTTATTATCTATGTGTTGTGAATACATATGAGAATATGAATTTTTACCTGGTCATCAAAATATTAAAATATGATTGTGTTCACTACATTTAATTGTCTTTTAGGAATAAAGTTTTTAAAGATAATTTTTTTAATGAATATGTAAAATGTTGACTTTTTTGAGGTATAGCATAAATTAAAGTAATCATTATCTTGATCAAGACTTAGAATATTTCTAGTGCCTCAAAATGTTTCCTGGTATCCTGGTATCCTACTCATTACTTACTCACCTGAAAAGGAAGCTACTGTACTGACTTCTTTTACAATAGATTAGTTTTTCTTATTCTAGAACCTCCTACAAATAGAATTATATGATATGTACTCTTTTATACGTGGTCTCTTTTGTTCAATATAATGTCTATGAGATTCACCTTGTTACATGTGTTGGTAATTTATTCATTTCATTGCTCCATAGTGTTCCATTTTATTAACATACTATACTTTGTCAATTTTGCTGACATTGGACATTTGTTATTTGCAATTTATTTATGGCTACTAAGAAAAAAGTAGTCTTGAATGTTCTTGTACATGTTTTTGGTGGACAAATGCACTTATTTCTCTTGGAAATAAGTCTGGAAGTGCAATTTCTGGGCCATAGGATAAACATATGATCCACTGTTTTAGGTTGCAAGGCAATTTTCCCAAGTAGTTTTGCCAATTTATGCTCCCACCACCAACATATAAAAATTTCACTTACACCATCCTCATGTCATTTCTTGACATTATCAGTCTTCTTAATTTTAGTCATTCTACTAAAAGTGTAGTGATATCCCATTTACAGGTATTTTTATAAATACAAAATAAGCAAATAAGATAAACCTCAGAAAAATGACAATTTATGTTTTGCTAATACAATGACTATTTCAAAAATAGCCTGATTAGAACAAGCAGCAAATTAATAAACTATAATATTATTTACATTTCAGAGGCAAACACAAAGTGTTTCCTGTTGGGATTTTAAGGGGCAATACATAGTATTCTTTTTCCCTTCTTAATCAAAACAGCTTGAGAGCTAAGACCCAAATATAGACAGATGGAGAAGAAATTACGATCTTTTCTATATTGCTAAAGCTATTTGGAGACTATGGCTCTAGATCTGCAACCATCACCACCGTCTTAATTACGCAGTTGCACACAGTGGCACAGACAACACAGATTCCCCTAAGACAGAAGCTGTCCTCTTATGTTGCCTGCATGAAAGGAAACAGATCAAATACACCCACATTGCAGAGTCAGAGGTCCTGAAAGAGAAAAAAGTGGAAGGAATGAAGTGAACATGTCTTTTTCTTCAAGTTTAACAATTAGACCACCTCGGAGAAGTGGGGAGAGGAATGAGCTGAGAGTGTTGAGGAGTTCTAGAAGGTTTAGTATATATAATTCTCACCACATGGCAATACGAAGTCAGAAATTTCTTCCACTGGCCCTTTCCTAAAAGGGCTGCTTCTCATTTCATAGCATGATTATTAAGACTACTATTTGTATTACTCAAATATGTCTTTATGTCCTTTACCTCTAAAAAAGATAAGCCTATTCAAGATAGTCATTTTTCAAATTGTCCGGCTGAACATTATACCCACACCTATTCTTCCAGAAGATCAGAGGTTTACTATTTGAAGAGATTCTTTCAGAGACAATGAGGAACCAAGGGCAACAACAGACTCAGGTGATGGAGAGATGCAATATTGAAAACAGCAGAATTAAGTAAAAGAATACCTACTGAATAATGAGACTGTTAGACCTCATTCAACAAACAGTAAGTTAGCATTCTACCTCTAATAAAGGAGAAAGATGGTTCTTACCTAGGAAAATAAGGACCTAAGAAAAAAGTAAAGACCCACAGCCATTTCACTTTGTAATGAATCCCACAAATCAAGGAGTCCAGCCCATATAAACTGAGCTTTCCATTAGATTTTTATTTATTCTGTCAATATCTGTCTTTTATTCTATTTACATTTAATGGAATTGGTGATATGACTGGATTTATGTTTATCATTTGTTTCCTGTTTTTCCCTTCTGTACTTTTTCCTCTTTTCCTGTCTTCTTTTAAGGTAAATGACTATTTTTTTTAAAGAATTTCATTATAAGTGTTACAGCTCTTGTAGAATTTGTCTAGCAGGTTTTCTGATTCCCACCAGAAAAATTCCTAAAAACAAACAAACAAACAAAGAATTTCATTATAATTTATCTATTGGCTTTTTTGTTAAAACATTTTACATTATTTTTTCTTTAGTGTTCGCTCTGGGGTTACAACATACAACTTTTCACAGTCTACTTAAGAGTGGATATTGCACTGCTTAACGCAAATTGCAAGAATTTCACAAGCAGTTCCATTTACCACTCCCACATCATTTATGCTATAGTTTTCATTTATGTCTACATATGTTTTAAACTGCTTAATATAAGTTATATGCTTTATTTAAACAGTCATATGTATTTTAAATTAAGAAAAATATTTTATATTTATAAGTATAAATATAATTTTAAATTCATAAATATAATTTTATATCCATAATTATAATTTCTGGAGCACTTCATTCCTTTCTGAAGGTACGTACTTCCATCTGGAATCATATTCCTTTAGATAAAAGAATTCTCTTTTAATGCAAGTCTGCTGGCAATTCATTTCCTTAGGTTTGTTTATTTAAATATGCCTTATTATGCTTTTAGAGTTAAAGGATATTATCTTCAAATATAGATTTTTTTTTCTTTTAGCCCTCAAGATGTTCCACTGTCAAGATCAGTTCCACTACCTTGACCTCCATTGATTCTGACAAGAAATACATGGCTTTGAAATTGTTGTCCCCTGTTCTAATGTATGCTTTTCCTCTGTCTTTTTCTTTGATTGTCTTTCTTTGACTAACATGTAATTTACTTTGTATTTATTATGCTTTAGAGCCAGTGACCTTTTGAATCTGTAAATCTATGACCTTTACTAAATTTGGGAAATCTTTGGCAATTGTTTTTTCAAATACTTTTTCTGTTCCTTTTTTCCTTCCTCTGATTCTGGGGCTTCAGATGCTTATGTATTCAAAATTTTGATATTACCGGATACTTTATGCTCCATTCATTTATGCGGTCAATACTTTTTTTCTGTGTTCTGCAAATTAGATAATTTAATTTATATTTCTTCTGTTAAGCCTATCCAGGTATTTTTTTATTTTATTTACTTTTCAATTGTTGAACTTCAAATTGAATCTTCTTTATAGTTTCTTTATAGTTTCTATAGAGATTTCATATTTGTTCCTTGATTTTAAGTATGCTTTGCTTTATAACACTGAATACAGTAATAATAGCTTCTTTAAAGTGCTTTTCTCTTAGATTTGCCATCTAGTTGTTGGTCTTTATTGATTACCTTTTGTTTGGAAGATTAGTTGTATTTATTATTTCTTAATAAATCTAGTAATTTGTGATTATGTCCTGGACATGGTGAGTGTTGTGTTGAAGAAGCTCTGGATTCTTTTCTATTCCTCTGAGTAATGTTGATTTTTGTTTTGTTTTCTTTTAGAATGCAATTAACTTAGATGGACTCATATTACAAACTTGGTCTCTATTTACCTATTTTAACCTTTTCTGGGCTGCTTGGAGTCTTTTTTATGCATGCACAGATCAGAGCTCAACCAGAAAAAAAAAAAAGAAAAAAAAAACAGTAAGAATGTGAGAACTTCTTCACTCAAAGCCTTTCTTTTCTGTCAAATGTAAACGTCCCTCCAGGTTCTCTATGATTTTGCTGTGGGGGGAATGGTCTAAATAGAGCTACTTGGTAACATTTGGACATTTCCAAGCCAGTAAGATTTTTAGTAATTTGCCTCTTAATTGTATCCAATTGAGAATCGAGGATCATGAAACTTTTGAAAAAAAACATTCCACACGAAAGGCATGAAACAAATGGATAAATAAATAAATTAATTAATTAATTAACAATTAGTAAAATAATAGGTAAACAGCTTTGGGCTTCCCTGGTGGTGCAGTGGTTAAGAATCCATCTGCCAATGCAAGGGACACAGGTTTGAACCCTAGTCTGGGAAGATCCCACATGCTGTGGAGCAACTAAACCCATGCACCACAACTACTGAGCCTACGCTCTAGAGCCCACGAGCCACAACTACTGAGCCCATGTACCACATCTACTGAGGCCCACACACCTAGAGCCCTTGCTCCACAACAAGAGAAGCCCCTGTTCTCCACAACTAGAGAAAGCCCATGTGCAGCAACGAGGACCCAATGCAGCCAAAAATTAATTAATTAATTAATTAATTAATTTTAAAAAATGTGAACAGCTTAGAAAAAAACGAAACAAGCCAGGGATAAGAATAAAATTTCCAAAATTTATAATTAATATCCACAGAGATATAAGAGAAGGTAGTGTATCCAATCATTTTAACAAATATTAACTGAAAGATGATGACAAGTATTCTTCTAAGTCAGTGAACGTAACAGACCAGTATTCTTCCCTCATGGAATTTACATTTTGGTGGGCAAGGCAGACCATAAATAAGATAATTAATATTGCACATTAAAAGATACTAATTACTGACCATTGAGATTATCAAAAAATAGACCATTGACAACTTGACAAGAGCAGTGGTAACAAGTGCACAAAGTGACCTATTAGCAATAAAGACCGAATTTGCATGGGTTTAAGGGAGAATGAGATAAGGGAAAATGGAGCAATGAGTGTAGACAATTTTTCCAAAATGTTTTTCTGTAAAGGCAGAGAAAATGAGCAGTCAGGTGGAGGAGAAAGTAGGGTCAAGCCAGAGTTTTTAAGATGGGGTAAATTATAGTGTGGTAATACATTGATAATAATAATCCTGTAGAGAATGAAAAATTGATATAGGCAAAAGACTGGAGACTTGCCAGAATGGTGTCTTTGAGTATGTGAGAGGATATTGGAGTCTTTGATAGAAGCATGGGTAATTCATCCATAGCACAGATGAGAGGCAAAACAGATGGGACCAGATTGTAGTATCTGAGTAAATGTGGTGCTAAGTATGAGTTTGTAAAAATCTTTAAACTAAAAAAAAAAAAAAAAAATTATCCTCAGTGAAAAAGGAAACAAAGTCTTCAGCTGAGCATGAGCATGAGAGCATCTTGGAAATATGTGTAAGGGATTGAAGAATTCACTCATCACCTATGAGAAAAAGTGAATGGATTAGGATGTATCTAGTGTGATTTCAGGGCAGCGTTAAGGACCTGGTAATAAATAGGATATAATGGAAGAGGAATATTCAGAGAAAGGAAATTTTTAGAAATTAACATGATATAATAGCAAAAAGGAAAAATTCAATTGAAGGACTAGAAAGAAAGTTGAGGAGATTTCTCAAAATATGAAACAAATAAATAGTTATGAAATAGGAAGAAAAACATTACAAAGGTAGAGGAGGTCTAATATCTAAATAATAGAAGTTCCAAACAGAAAGAAATGGAAAAACATAGAGACGGGAATTATTAAATAATAAATAATACTAGAAGATGTCCCAGAGATTAAACATTTGTTTCCAGTCTTGAAAAGTACTGTACAAAAGAAGAGGGGGGAAAAAAGAGTCAAACCAAGGTCCCATTGCTATGATATAAAAATTCAACATTGGAAGTCAGAAGGCAAAGGAACAATTTCTTCAAAATTCTAAAGGGAGTTAATTTTCAACTTAGAATTATTTACTCAGTCAAGGTAGCTATCGAATGTGAGACTGCAATAAAAACATTTTCAGACTTTCAAGGACTTAAAAAAATGACTTTCCTTGCCCCTTTTCTCAAAAGCCTACTAAAATATTTGCTTCACTGAAATGAAGCAGTCATCAAGGAAGAGGAAGACTTTGGATAATAAACAGGATGTCCATTGCAGGCAAAGGGCATCCTGCTGATGATGGTGAACAGAGATTCCAGTAAGAACGCATATATTAAGCAATCCATTCAGACTGCTGAATGAAGGCCAGGAATGCTGGCAATAATGATTAAAGAAAAACACAAAACCCCTAGAGTTCCTGATGTGTGTGAACCACAGAACCACCAAGAGTCTCACCTGACTCCTTGTAACTGCCTCTTAACTTTTCTTCCTGTTCTACCCTTTCCTCCTCTGCCCTCCACTCCAAATAGTACCCATTATTCTCAACACAGCAGCCAAGAAGATCCTTTTAAAACAAAGGTCAGATTATCACTTCTCTGTTCAAGCCCTAAAAACTTCTCTCCCTCGGAATAAAACACAAAGTCTTAAGTGGGCCCCATTTCCTAACTTCATCTCCTACCCCTCACCTCCTCACTCCCTCAGTTCTTGCTACACACGTCTCTCCAACATACCAGGCATGCTTCCTTACTGCACTACTTCCAAGCCCGTACTCCTTTAATGTCTTCTCAAATGTTGCCTTTCCAAGGAAGTCTGTCCCAACTCCCTGTTAATAATGAAAACTGCATTCTACCCACTATACTTACTTTTTTTTCCCCATAGCTTCCAGCCCTTCTAACATTATTGGTAGTACATTTATTTATTATAATATTGTTTATTATCTGTCTCACCAGCCAGAAAATAAGCTCCAAATGGTCAGGGAGCTTTTTATGGGATACTGTTATATCTGTTATATTGCAGATTCTCAGAGAAGTCCCTAGCAATCTAGCAGGCACTCAGCAAATTTTTCTTAGAGATTTATGTTTCTGTGAGAGTTTGAGAATGAATTAGAACAAATTCTTATGAAATTTAAAAAACAAAAATGGCCCAGTTATTAATTCCAAGGAAATCAAAAGTTTGCATGAGAAATAAAATACAGTGGTCCCTCCAAGTCCACAGGGGACTGGTTTAGTTTAGCACAAACTAAAATCCATGGATGCTCAAGTCCCTTATATCCGCAGGTGTAGAACCTGAGGATAGGGAGGGCCACATAAAATCCTAGTCTGTTACCTGACTCAGCTGTGAAAATATTTACATAGTGTTAATAATGTAAACTTTGCCTATTGCTGTAAACAAAATTGAGGATATAAACTTAATTGGAAAAAGGGTAAAGAGATAGTATGAGTGTGTGTGTGTCTGTAATAAAGGAAAAAACCAAATCCTCCTATTTCATTGTAGGAAGCAAAGATATCTAACTGAAAATTCAAAAAAATTTTTTGATAAATATTGACAGAAATTTCTTCTAGGAAGTGAAATTTGGGGAAGTTGAGTAAGGAAAGAGTTGTTTTTTCATCATACGCAAAAATAATTTTTTTAAACTGCCTACATGAACTGCATCACACTTGTTAGGATGACTACTAACAAAAAGTGAAAATAACAAGTTTTGGTGAGGATATGGAGATATTAGAACCCTTGTGCACTGCTGGCAGGAATGTAAAATGGCACAGCCACTGTGCAAAACAGTATGGTGATCCTCAAAAAATTAAAAAAGGATTACCATATGTCCCAGTAATTACATTTCTGGGTACATATCCAAAAGATTCAAAGCAGAAGCTTGAAGACATATTTATATACCCAAGTTCATAGCAGCATCTTTCACAATAGATAAAATGTGAAAGCAACACAAGTGTCCATCCACATAAGAATGGGTAAGTAAAATGTGGTATATACAAGCAAAGGAATATTATGCAGACTTTTAAAAAAGTGAAGGAAATTCTAACATATGCTACAACATGAATGAATCTTGAGGAACATTATGCTAAGTGAGATAAGCCAGCCCTAAAAAGACAAATACTGTATGATTCCACTTATGTGAAGTAGCTAGAATAGTCAAAATCATAGAGACAGAGAGTAGAATGGTGGTTGCCAGGGGCTGGGGGGAGAGGGGAATGGGGAGTTAATTTTTAATGGGTATCGAGTTTCAGTGGTGAAAAATGAAGAGTTCTGGAGATCAGGGGTGGTGAGGTTGTACAACAACATGAATGTACTTAATACTACTGAACTATACACTTAAAAAGAGTTAGATTGTATATTGTGTTATATATATATTTTACCACAGTAAAAAAATGAAAAAAGTACATAAATATCTTTGATTTTTTTAAAAATAAATGAATACATATTTTTAAATGCAATTCATTATTGTATTAACTATTCTTCCCTGTCATGACCATAAGCTGTGTTTAGTCAATACACGTGGATCAAAATCACTAAATAATTTAAACCCCTGCTTTATTTTGAGACCCAGAGCACTGACAAACTAGTTTAGTCAATCTGTAACATAAGATATGATCCATTTATTTAATCATACCTAATCTCTAAAGCTGTGTACAGAGGCCACAAAAAATAATAAAATAGATCATAGTCTATTAAATTGATTAATGATTAAAAATCATAGGTTGTTAAAGCAGATAAATATAACCATCCATGTCTAATTTACATGAAATTTGTCTTGATTATAATCCATCTAATTCATATGTCTCTTACATGGGACAGGTAGGTTTATAAGGGGATGACATACATGTGGGATATACATGGTCATCACTTAGATTTGATTTAGCCTGAGCTCCAAATTTACCCTCTCACTCAAATGACAATGTAATAAAACATGAAAATTCCTAAGACTAAGATTCCAGGACATTAAAAGTGTGGAGCAAAATTAACTTCTGAAAGACAATGGAAATGAG
Organism: Balaenoptera physalus; assembly: GCF_965194825.1. Classification (NCBI taxonomy): domain Eukaryota; kingdom Metazoa; phylum Chordata; class Mammalia; order Artiodactyla; family Balaenopteridae; genus Balaenoptera; species Balaenoptera physalus. The sequence goes on along the minus strand of NC_138882.1, from coordinate 132,524,092 downwards.
GAAAACTCAAAAACAAGGAATCAGTTTAATATTGGTAACTTTCTGCAAGTATTCTGTAGATGTACTGCTTAGCTTCAGTGTTGAATCTACTAAGTGAACTAAAATGGAGAATGAAGTGCATTGTGGCAGCCTGATGACAAGCTTACCATCTCAATGCTCAAAATACTTTATAGCTTTTCAACTGGCCTGTGGAGAGAGGTGAATGTATTAGTTAAGGTAAAGATGGTTTTTACAATCTCAATTTTATCCTCTATTTATTGGGCTTACAGAGAAAAAAAATTTTCAGTAAGCTTAATCATAGACCAAAATACCAATAAGAAGTACATTCTCTTTACCTTATATTTTAAAGGTCAGCTATCCATCATATATCCTTCTCTGCCTTGAAGACATCATGAGATCACACAATCTTATTTTGCTTGACTTACTCTGGATTTATTACTTTTCTATCAGTGGAACACATTTTATAGTATGCTGTTCATATAAGCTGATATGCACCTACCAGGAAAATATCCTACTTCTGTGAAGATTTCTCTCTCTCTTCTTAATAAGAGAAGCTCTTGCATTCTTCATTTTCTGATTTCGGTGGCCATCCCTTTTTATCTCACCTGGTGTTATGTATGTCTAGTTGCAGTCATATGTGAAATTCTACTTTGGTTCATGGTACAGCAAAAATACAATATGTGCTCTTATTCATTTAGCATAATTTTAATTAACAATCATTACATGCAAAGTTCTGTGGTAGATATTAATAAAAGAATGTGCATCGTATGTTATATGAAGTCTCAATATAAATAATAATACATTTTCCCAAAAATGAAATGGATCTACCTTAGAGGTAGTTTACTATCACCAGACATGTTGCATATTGGCTAGATAATTAATTTTCACAATCATAGATGAGTAATTTTTCTGGGTTATAACATATGGAAGAGAAGAATCAATCAGAGTAAAATGAGATATTGTATAGTAAAGAATTTAAACTTTGCTTCTAGGAGATAATCTCTAAGCCCTTGGAATGTCAAGCCTGATAGGAATATTTTTGTATGCCTAGAAGCCTTTTATTTTGGGGGGGCCACGCTGCACAGCATGTGGGATCTTAGTTCCCTGACCAGAAAATGAGAAGGAGAGAGAGATGGGTAAATCCAGGGAAAAGGCAGGAATGCTATAACCATCTATAAAAGCGGGGGGTGGAGGGGTGTGACTTCTGAAGATGAACTAGAGTTTGTGAGGAAGGGCTTCACCTTTCTCTTTATATCATGCAAAAAAGAAATATTGAAAACAAAGCTAGTTTATTTTCTGATTTCCATTTTTCAAATATGTTAAATGCTAAACTTATTAAGAGAAAATCTAACAAGATAGTAACAGTGTTGTTTTTGTGAAATTGGACCCAGGGTAATTTATCTTATGATTTATAGTCATCTGTAGTTTTCACTTTTTCTACAATAAGCTTATGCATTAAATAAAATTTTATAAGAAGCTCTCTTGGCAAAACCTGGAAAAACAATGAAGATTATTGCTAGATCTGAATATAGTACGATTATATCTCCTACCTCATTTATCTTTAAAGTAAATGGATTGTGATGCAGGTCATAATTTTGTGTTTAATTGCCACTTATGTATATTTCTGGCACTGGAATCAAAATGGATGTAATAAAGAAAAATTTTATATTTTCTGTATAAATAATTAGAAAGTGTCCCTCTGAGTTTCTCTGCCATCAAGTGTAGATGCAATGTTTATATTTTAAGTGTCTGTTATAATAATGTAAAAATTTATCTTGTTTATCCCCACAGTGCCTGGACTTGTGTTAGGAACACATAGGTTTAATAAAAGTTTATTGAACCACAGCATAATTGAATAACTGTAAAACTCAAATCAGTTTTTAAAAAGGGAAGTTTAATTCCCCTAGGGAGTTTTTTTCTGAAACAAAATTTTACAGCTCAAGGGAAATATCCATTTTGGAGTTAAACTCTTTATGGCTAGAACTGCATGGGGTGTAGTGATAAATATGTTTCCTTAAGGTTGCCTTTGTCTAACTGTTAGCAACTCACCGGGTGACTGCAACTGTGGAAAAATATTTAGTTCTTTAAACATTTCAGTCAGTGTGGTAGTTATTTACACGATGACAAATAGCAAACATTTCTCCATAGTTTACGGCCTTTTTCTTAATAGGTTTTCCAGTGGGAGTACGAGTTCCTATTTAGTCAATACTTAGTCAGTGTTATTTTTCTAATTATACAATATGACTAATTTTAAATGCCTTAACTTTTAATCAAATTATCTTTTTGCCACAGCATGACTACCTTTTCAAATGCATAGTTTCAAATTTTCCCCAGTCTATAAAGTCTAGTCAAATGCCATTTCTCCATGGAGCTTAATTATTTCTCCTTATTCAGAAGTGATTTTTCTTTCCTTTGAAAATTCATAATACTGTCTTTTATTTACATTTGAATACGGCTTTATTACAACCTGCTTTCATCTATTATTTCTTTTGAGTCCTCTATTATTTATTTATATTCATCAATTTATTCAATAAGCATTGAGTGCATTCTATATGGCAAGTATCATTTCTGAGCACTGAAGAAATCATAGTGAACAGGAAGAGGTCCCCATCTTTAAGGAGTTTGCCATCTGAGTTTTGCATTTAGTGTATTCCTACTTATGCTAAAGTTACTCTGGTCTTCCAATACTAGAATGAAAACATCTTGAGGAAAGAGATTTAGTCATATTTATCCTTGGATAACCCTTTGTTCATCAGAGGGTGCTCTACGTAACATGCATTATGATATCTTTTTGAGGAATGGATAATTTATACTTATACAATATTTTATCCTTTACCAAATATACTGTTAATACATTCTCTTTTAATTTTCATTACAACTACGTGAGATATATAAAATTAACTCTATTTTAAAGATCTTAGTCAAATTCCAGTGCTCATTCATTTATACCTTAAAGTATATAGAAAATTTCCTAAGATTTCTTACATTGTGAAAACTGTAAAAATCTGTAATTCAATGGTCAAGAAATCAGAAGTTATATAGGTTAAACATTGTGATCATTTTTTCTCCCTAAATAGAAAATGTAAGAATGCTGACTATTAAAATTATTTGCAAATAGGCATAAATGCCAAATAACTAGGCATGTTCAAAGCATTTCTCACAGAAATGGCCATGAAAAAGCCTGGAAGTAGAAACTGCTGAGATAGATGTCCAATGTGATAAGGCATTCAATGTGTAATGTTATTATTTTTATTGCAATTACTTGACCTTGTAATTACCACAGAACATATAGAGGAGTAATAGTCTAGCTTTTATTACTATATTTTAAAATGTCAATCATTATAGAATACAACCAGCACAAAAAATAAGAAATTCAGTCATTGAATTAGTTCACAGATAATAGTCGAATACTAGCTTCTTGAGATTAGAGAATATGTCCCATTTTTCTATATAACCCATAGCTTTCCTGACATTACACTCTTCTTGATTACTTTTCTTGGTCCCTAGCATCTACTCTCTGTCTCCCAAGCTAGTCCTTCCAACCTGCATGTGACCATGAAAAGTTGAAGCTTCTCAGAGTTCTGTGCCAAACCTCTTGTCTTCTGCCTTATTTTTCTACAAAGGTAATCATAATCCTCCCATAATTTTTAATACAAGTCCATAGGCCCATAATTGTCAGGTTTCTAGTTCTAGCACTGGTTCATTTTCTGAGTTTCAACTTGCAGAATGACTTAGGGACTAACTTACAAAAAAAATTTCCAGAGAATACTTTTCAAAGAATTCTTTATGGCTCATTCTGGCAGATATTCTAATTACACCGAGTCATAGAGTATTGTGTATGCTATTGTAAGACACTGGTTTTTCCTTCAAGTGAAATGGTGAAAGCAGAGGACTGATATGATATGGTTTATGTTTTGGCTGCTGTGGTGACAAGAAACTATATGTGGGGTTGGGGGTGGGGGAGCCAGGTCAGGGAGAGGTGGGTTCAGGACTATAAGTTAGGGACCATTTAGTAGTCTAGCCATAATCCAGAAAAAGGCTGATAGCTGATGTCACTTAGACCAAGGTGATAGCCTTGGAAGTGAAAGAAGTGCCCTGATTCTAAATATATCAGAGGTTGAGCGGACATAGTTTGCTGATGCAAGTATTACAAAAAGAGAGTAATTAAGGATGAATCTAATATTGTTGGCCTAGGTACCTAGAAATGTGGAGTCATCATTACTGAGATAGGGAAGCCTGCAGAAAAAAATAGCTGGGGGTAGGTAAGAAGTGGCTGTGATGGGTTTTACTTTGGACTTGTTAAGTATTAGGTGCCTATTAGATATCCAAGAAGGAGATATAGAATAAGTAGTTGGATATTTGACTCTAGAGTTAAAGAGAGATGTTCAAATTAAAATATAGATATGGGAGTCATCAGATGGGTTTCAAAGCCATGAGATTTGATGAAATACCCTTCCAAGTGAGGATAGGCAAGAAAAGTGGATCTCACTTCTTTGTGATCACCCCTTGACACCATTCAGAACAGACCCAGATCAGACTATGGAGAGACCACATAAGCCAGTGCAATTTTGACTCTTAATGTTAACTTGACGTATTTCACCTAACAAATAAGACCTGGAGAAAATCCAGATCATAGTTGGATACTTGAGTACATATGTTTCTCATTTACTAGACTAAGATCTCCTTGAAGCTAGAAATTATATATTTTTTATTAATCTCTGAATCACTATGCTTATTTCTTGAATGTGTCAAATGTCCAATAATTGTTGGGTTGAACTGAATTGGAAAATGTTCCTAAAGCAAATGCTGTTGATGCCCAGCCAGGTCACCTTTGCAGGTCTGGTTCACCCATGCCTCAGCTTTTTCAGTGTTGATTACTAATGGCTCAAACCTGCACTCTTCTCTGGAGGCTCATCCTTGGCTAATGGGAACTACCTTACAGGGAGGTTCCTGGAAGATTTGCCCCAGTCCCTCCCAAGGGCCACCAGTAGCCCATGGCTGACTTATGGAGAACATAACATAACAACCCAGAACCTTTGTCTGGTGTAATTCATGTGCCAGAACTCCCAGTAAGGTCAGGCCTGGGTTGCATTTCTCCTGAAATGCACATTTCTGCATAGCTTCTTCCCCTGCCTTATCACACAGGTTTCTCCTTCAATGAGTCACTTGCACAAGGGTTTCTGCCACAGACCCTATTTCTAAGTAACTGGACCTAAGATAATAGTCACAGATAAAGATTTTTGACCCCTAAAACATTTCTCTAATCTAAGTGCATTTGTACTTAATCTTTAAATTATTCAACCTTTCTAGTTTGGGGAGTGGAATGGAGAAGAGTTTTTTATTCTGTATATTCTTCTCAGCCTTACTTATATAAATGCGACCTCAAGTCATCACTTTTTCTCCCCATCTACCACCTCACCAAAGTTCCATGTTCTTTTTTCCAAGATAGGCAGCTACACTTAGTTGAATGCACAGACGTGTATGCTGTGTAAATTATAGCAAGAATACCACACAAAGAGTTTAGGAAATCTTTGTAATATTTTAAAACCTCTGGTGTTTAGTTAAAGATTCACTATGCTATTGTAAGAAATATTTATTTTGGTAGACAAAGCCAATATCTTGTGCCTCAACCTCATGATTTTATTTTTGTCTTTTCTTTTATCTCAGTAAATCATGGGTCACTATGTTCTGTCCACCTGACCGTCTGTTCACATGTATGTAGCATGCAACATGTGCCCCACACTGCTTACAGAGTCATGGAAAAATATCAGATTCCAGTCTTTCTTCTTGGGAAGGGAGGTGAGGAAGAAGAGAAAGTGAGAGAAACACAGAGACCAGGGAGGAAAAAGAAAAAGGTATGAGGGAGGAAGGATGGCTGAGAATGACAGGTTCCTGGAAAGCTGACATCTGAGAACTGAAGCATGACATTTAACTGGTGGACTGTACTGTACGAAACTACTTTCCTTGACCCAGAGAATTCCTCTCTGGTCAGGAAAATAATAAGAACTGGAAAATATCTCCCTTGGCAATGCTCATATACATATCTTAAGTTAAATGAAAGAAAACTAAAAGAGACAGCTCACATTGTGAGGAGACAGTGTGGAGACAGTAACTTAGTGAGGAAAGAATGTAAATGTTTTCAAACTGTTAAAGGTTAGATGTAAAGAAAAGATTCCACTGGCAAGCCTAATAGTGTCAGCGATTTTGTCGAGGCAGCTTGTCTGGCTCTGGACCTTGTATGGCATTGTGCAGTCACTGGTTGGAGCAGGCAGCTCTTTTTCATTAGTGTTTTTTAGTCTCTGCTCTGCTAATGTAAAGGTAAATCTATTTTTATCTTCTCAGCTGTATCTATTGATATTTAATGACACACAGCTCACCTTTCAGTACAACTAAAGATATTACTCCTCTAAGGATTATTGGTTTTCTTTTTTGTTCCATCTATACTGAACAATGAGATCATCGCAAAAATCTTATGCTACATTAATGATGGTGTAAATTTATTGGCATTTTCCCCTTTGGGTGGGAGAACTCAAAGTGAAGCTCTGGAACCTCTGGAGAGAAACATTTTCATCTCTTCATAGACCAGCCTGGTACACCCCACAGTCACCTTCTTGTTATTCATTCTCTCTGCCCAGAAGATAAAATAACAATCTTTTGTGTTCAGAAGGTGGCATGCTGAGAGAACCTGCCCTTTCCTAGATTAAATATTAGAAGTTTCAGGAAAAGGTCCCATGTCCTTAGAAATCTCAGCTTCTCTAATAAGGAATGTGAGGGACATGAGGAGAAGACCGCCAGCAACCCCCCAGGAACATTATGTTTCCTTACAAAGAATTAATGGTTTGTACTGAGATTCCTCACCTTTTTTATTTTTTAACATATTTATTGGAGTATAATTGCTTTACAATGGTGTTTTAGTTTCTGCTTTATAACAAAGTGAATCAGTTATACATATACATATATCCCCATATCTCTTCCCTCTTGCGTCTCCCTCCCACCCTCCATATCCCACCCCTCTAGGTGATCACAAGCACCGAGCTGATCTCCCTGTGCTATGCGGCTGCTTCCCGCTAGCTATCTATTTTACATTTGGTAGTGTATATATGTCCATGCCACTCTCTCTCTTTGTCCCAGCTTACCATTCCACCTCCCGGTATCCTCAAGTCCATTCTCTAGTAGGTCTGCATCTTTATTCCTGTTCTGCCCCTAGGTTCTTCATGCCCATTTTTTTTTTTTTTTTTAGATTCCATATATATGCGTTAGCATACGGTATTTGTTTTTCTCTTTCTGACTTACTTCACTCTGTATGACAGACTATAGGTCCATCCACCTCACTACAAATACCTCAATTTCGTTTCTTTTTATGACTGAGTAATATTCCATTGTATATATGTGCCACATCTTCTTTATCCATTCATCTGTCGATGGACACTTAGGTTGCTTCCATGTCCTGGTTATTGTAAATAGTGCTGCAATGAACATTGTGGTACATGACGCTTTTTGAGTTATGGTTTTCTCAGGGTATATGCCCAGTAGTGGGATTGCTGGGTCATATGGTAGTTCTATTTTTAGTTATTTAAGGAACCTCCATACTGTTCTCCATAGTGGTTGTATCAATTTACATTCCCACCAACAGTGCAAGAGGGTTCCCTTTTCTACACACCCTCTCCAGCATTTATTGTTTGTAGATTTTTTAATGATGGCCATTCTGACTGGTTCCTCACCTTCTTTTAACACTTATGCCACAGTCAGGTTTCCAAGAAATACAACATAAGGCATATTCCATAAAAATACACAGTATTATTTCTCTACACAGTTCTGTCCTGGAAACTCTTCTGGGAATCTGAGATGACAATCTAGGAAGAAACCTGAAGGTCCTTGTTCTCCATTAGTTCTAGCGCTGACCTAAGACATGAGGTCCTTTTAGCCCCCCAGCCCCCACCAGCTTTTATGTTTTTCAAAATTTAAATCCTGCAGAATCCTCTTAATCCTGCAATAGAAAGACGTTAACAATAATAACCTTGAGTATGTTTCTACCTGAGGGTATGGTTTCACATCTCTTCAAATTCTTCTGATTTTCATCTCCAGTAAATGAGTATCCATGAAGGCAGAAGAAGAAAAAAAACATGTGACAAGGTCAAGAGGAGGAAGTTCTACTCAATAGCTTTTACTAATATTTGTTAAGCTGTTTACAATGTTCTGGGTGCTGTGCCAAGTATTGTATATGTATTAATTCAGGTTATCCCCACCTATTATAATATAGGTATATTATTATCCTTTCTTATCTGAATTGAAGACTAAGACCCGAAGAGGATCAATAACTGGCCCACAAATACACAGACAGTAAGCGGCAGAGCCAAGTGTGAATCCAGAAAGCCTGGCTCCAGAGCCTTTCTGCTCAATCATGAATTTGAGATAAAAGTTGTTACTCTTCTAACATGGAAGACATTTCTTTCAAGTCTTAACTTTTATCATCAAAATTAATGCAAATTTTGCATGTGACATCTTTTATTGTTTTCATTAAAAAAACACTTTCTTACCTGACTTTTTCATTAGCAAGTAAGATGCTGTTGCATTTTTAAATCAACTTCCAAAATCTTGCTGAATGGAAATATGTGGACCCTGCATATCAAATTCTCTGCCCATACATAGATGCAAATTTGATGCAGAAAATGAAGACCAGTTGGTGAAAGAACAAATGAATAAATGTATATATTTGGTGGTGGTCCTTCATTGTGCATTCCCAGGAATTGGATCTGGCATAGCTTAAGAAGCAAGGCAAGGTCACTTTCCTCTGACTAAAATCTTTCAGTGGCTTCCCGTTGTCTGAAACATGAAGTCCCTACTATGGATAATACAGTCTTTCATGATCAACTTCTGGCTGCTTCTCCAGCTTACTATCTAACTCTAGTCATACCTCACATCACCCCCAAATGCATACCCTATTCTTTAGTTAGTTCTGATTGTTTGCTAAATTCCTGTTCATGTCCAGGGCACTTTTGCAGCTCTCTTGTTTATGGTCCTTGATGTAGACAAGTGCCGCCTCCAAGGAACCTGAGTGAGATTGTAATAGGAGCAATGACTTGGTTAGATTCAGGCAAGCCCATATTATTGCTTTCAGTGAATGTACTTCCACTTTATAATAGATCTTAAACTACGTAAATTGTTCCTAGCTTTAGCTAATTTCTTGTTTAATGAACTTAGAATACTCAAATTTTATAAACATAGAGTACTTATATACTTCTTTTGGACGGCGTTTCTGAATCATCTTCTGGACTGCCACATCCAACATTCTTGATGAGAGGAGCAATATCTGTCTGCTGCTCACTGTCATTAGTAACCCATTTTATATGTAGGGAGAAAAAATAAAGTTTGCTAAATAGTTTATTGGGAAAAGCAACTCTTCTCCTCTGGCGTAAGTTTTGCAAAAGTAACAGAGGGAGAGAAAATGCAGATTGTAGAGAAGAGGCCAGTATCTTCTCTCATAATTTTGTGTATCCGTCAGGGTCACAGGAGATAGATGGCACACTCAAATTAAGTAATTTGTGAAGGACTTAATAAAGATGCAGTGTTTACAAAAGTAGTGGTCATAACCACAAAGTAGGACTAGTGCAGTACCCTGGTGATATAACAGTGGGGCACCAAGAAGGTAAGCTTACCAGAACTTGGGGAGAGAGATGTGAGGAGAGGTCTGTGTGACCTTCACCAAAGGATTCAGCCTACTCACAGTGTGTCCACAGGGAGTGGGTTTACTCACTCCTCTCCCTTCCTTCAGTCTCCAGCCAGTGCTCCTGAGTGGCTAAGTAGAACTAGAATCCAGAAAGAGAGCAAAGAAGGTCATCCAGGTAGTTCTTACAGGTATGTCTCCTGTGGCACAGACCAGGTCAGAGAAAGCTAAAGAGTAGATCTGGAAGGCCAAACAGAAGTTCACTAACCCAATCTAGTTTCTGGTTGAGTCTCCAACCTACTATTGTTGAATACCCTTTAAATCTATAGGAAGAGATCATAATGAATTCAGATCAAGCCGCCAATCACCCACCTCCAGGCCCTTTTACTGAAGTCAATGACTCTGCCTCTTTGTTAGAGGCAGAGACTGTGTGTCTTCTAAGGTTGACAGCTGCCGCCTGTGCATTTTCAAATGCCCCTTACTGTCACGCTATCACTACTTACTACACAGTTTTGTAGAGTTGGGGGAAGATGTGTGATTTCACTGCCTCTTCCCATCATCTAGAATTTTTATGTTTTTGCAGTCATAAATCCTCACCCTACCAAATGGTCCCATCAATATGTGATTTCCCCAAGAAGATGGATTATCCTCTCAATAGATCTTTGAAGTATAGTTGATTTACAGTGTTGTGTTAGTTTCAGGTGTACAGCAAAGTGATTCAGTTATACATATATATATTTTTTTCAGATTCTTTTCCCATTTAGGTTATTACAGAATATTGAACAGAGTTCCCTGTGCATAGGTTCTTGCTACTTATCTATTTTATATATAGTAGTGTGTACATGTTAATCCCAAAGTCCTAATTTTTCACGCCCCCCCACTTTCCCCTTTGGTAACCATAGTTTGTTTTCTATGTCTGTGGGTCTATTTCTGTTTCCAATACAAGTTCACTTGTATCACTTTTTTTTAGATTCCACATATAAGTGATATCATATGATATTTATCTTTCTCTCTCTGGCTTACTTCACTTAGTATGATAACCTCTAGGTCCATCCAATAAATATTTTCTTAAATAAAAATAATATGAAATGTCCTTACTCCATTTTTTAAATCTTTGACAATGAGAAGAATTTACCCTAATAAAATAATGTTTACATTTGTTCAAGTGTGGCCAAACCAATTTTCACCTCTCTGTCAAGGCCTCTGTATTAATATAGATTTCTTACTAAATAGAATCTGATGTTATGTTACAGGCTAAGACTTTATTGGGAGGTGCAATCCCAGGGCAGCAAGGGTAAGGGAGGGAAGAAGATAAATCAAATAAAAGTATGCATTTCCAAGCTACCTGTGTTATGGTCATATGGAACATGTAGGATAGCTTGAAGGGAGCCTTGGGGCTTTGCAACAGTTGCCAAGGGAAAGAAAGGAGAAGGATTTATCTTCAGGCTTCTTGATTTTGTCTCCTGTTTCTCAGTGTCCCACGATTGACCACACGTATATTAACTCCAGGTAATATCAACTAGACACCCCAGAAAGCTACTAGAGAAGTCAGGCCCCATGTTCTACAGTATGATCCTTTATCTAAGGCCAGAATGGTGGGAGAAGCCGGAGTCTCTTCAGGGATGTTTATGTTTGGCCTGGACTCTTTCACTGCTAAAGGTCTCATTGTGTTGGGGCAAAAAGAAGCCAAGCCAGAAACTGACCTTCATCCAGGGGTGGCAAAGGCAGGCAGCAGCGTTAGGAAATGAGGTAGCATGACTCTCCATTGAGCAACTGCTTCAGGGCTTCTTTTTAGCTATTTATCAATTAACTGTGTAATAGAGTGAATCTGGAGAATATCACGCATTGGGCCACTCAGATCCACACACATGCTTGCATGGTATCTATCTAGCTCTGTAATAAAATAAAAGGACTGATAAAATGTCTTCACTTCTTCCTTGAAGTTCAATCCTTTAAAGTGTTGAAGGAAGATATCAACATCTTAAAGCCATTTGGGATCCTGCCCTCGGGTTCTGTCATTGAAATCCTCTTTCCCAAGGCAGGCTGCCCTCTTAGAATCGTTTGCTCTAACACCTATGTGTATTTTTGACCTATTTTGGACTGAAGTAAGGAGTAACCAACAAAATTAGTACTGTTTTCAGAGTAAGTTCTAAAGATGAGGTATATTTTAATTTACACTTTATTTTATCCTGGCAAGAGTAAAGTAACAAGATAGCACCTCTTTGTGATAGGCGCGCCAATGGCAAATAGTTTAAGTGAAATGGCACTGACTGAAGTTATCTTTGTTAGATTCCCTACAGAATTCTTCCAAAGCTATAGGAAAACTTGACACCTAGCCCAATAACAATTATACTAACAGCTGTGTTCATAAAACACTTATCTTTCTGAATGACAACATAATCAAGGAAATAAAAAGCAATTTTGATATTCACCTATTTCTTAAGATTCCTGACTTTATTTTTTAAAAGAATTCCTTTTATATAAACTCATAAAATGTTCTATTTTTTATATTTTGTATTTTATACATTGGTTTAGTTCTATTTATTTAGCATATGCAGCATAACATAAAAAAATTGCTGGAAAAAGGAATACCCATTCTTTTTCTCTCTTTCTACTGCACTGTTTTTTTTTCTTGAAACCAGTTCAGTTCAATCCAAATGGAGGTGATTCCATAACTCCATTAAAACTACTTTGTGTTGACAACCAATGTCTTCCATAATCCTTAATCTGATGGTCTCACCTCATCTCACCTGGAAATACCAGATGCAAGTGATGGAATTGTTTCTTCCTTTTTAAAATATTTTCATCACTTGACTTGTAGGACACAACAGACTCCTGGCTTTATTTTTCCTTCAAGAGCAAATATTCTTAATATCACTGGCAGCTCCTGCTCCTCTGACAACCTTCTAATTAAGTTTCGGTTTTGTCAGCTCTTCTTTTTTCTATCTACACTCATATACCTAGGTAAACTCATCCAATCCCATTTAAAAAAATACTATTCATAGTCTGATGACTCTTAAGTTTATATCTCTACTCTGGATCGTTATCTTGAACTGTATACTCATATATCCCATTGTCTTCTCACATTTCCACGTCATAAACTATAGGCATCTCACACTTTTTCTGCTCCAAAACAGAATTGTTTTCCTCCATCTTAAGGCTTTCTTTCTCAGGTTTCCTCAACAAATTCCACTATTCCCTCAGGTAGTCAGGCCAAAAAACATAGAGTCTTCCTTTATTCTTCTTTTTCTTCCTACCATATTATTCAATCCATAAGCAAATACTAATGTATTAAACTTCAAAATATATCCTGAATCACCATTTCTTGATACTACCATTGCTACCGTACTGATCCAGGGCACCATCCTATCTTCCTTGGATTACTGCATGGAGCTCTTAATCTTACCTCATTAAAGTGCATCCCCTACACAGCGATGAACTTTTAAATCCAAATCAGATTATGCTGCTCTCCTGCTCTCAAACCTTTAATGGCTCCCACAACACTTAGAATAAATCCTCAAACCCTGGATATTTCTCAGCCTCTTTCTTTCCACTTCCCTCTCCTGGCGCTCTGGCCACACAGGCCTCTTTCCTCTCTTAGTGCACACCAAGGAAACTGCTACTTCAGGGCTTCACTCTTGCCATCTGCCTGAAAGTTCATCCCTTCCATGGCTATTTCCTCTCATAATTGAAATATCAATTCCTAAGATAGACATTCCCTTAACACCCTATAATAAATACCATCCTTAGTGACTTCCTATTTCCTTTTACTGATTATTTGTCTTAATAGCTTAATATTCATAAGAAAAATTATCACTACCTGACATTTAGTGTTTTTTAATGGTTTATTTTCCCTCTCTTTCACTATAAGTTGTGAAAAGACAAACTGTTCCTGACACATAGAAGTGCTCAGTAAATATTTGTTAGATGGATAAATAACTTTCATTTACTGAGTTCACTGATAGCATGGTATCCTAAGATACTGTCCTAAGACTTGTTTGTGGTTAATTTTGCTGAATTATGTATTTTATTACAACAAAGTCTAACCAAAGCAATTCTAATAGTCAGTGTTGGCATGGTGATCTCCCTCTACCCATTAAAACTCTTAAAAAAGCAGTATTATGTCAAAGTTCCTTTTAAGAAAAAGGTAGGAACCACCCTTTTTCTCATTCATATCACTCTTTATCAGACCAAAATAGAGAAATGTGGATCATGCCCCCTGCTTCTCCCCTAAGACACTGGCAAATAAGTAAATGCTGATTTTTTTTTTTTTTTTTTTTTACTGCTCCTGTCTCAATAAATTTTCTAGGTTACTTCTGTTTCCTGAGCTTTTCATTAACCTAGAAGAAATTTAATTGACTAAATTTTTCATTTTAAAATATTATAGATTCGGGAGTTCCCTGGAGGTCCGGTGGTTAGGATTCAGTGTTTTCACTGCAGTGGCCCAGGTTCCATCCCTGGTCAGGGAACTAAGATCCTGTAAGTTGCAGCATGGACAAAACAAAAAATAAATAAATAAATAAAGTATTACAGACTCAACTATAAAGCAGCTTCTAACTAGAGAATTTTCTTAAAGGTGTTCAAGCATTTTCTTACTGAAATTTTTAAGCACATAACTGAGCACATTATAAACCTAATGTTTTTGTCACACTTTATTCACACTCCATGCAAGTTCCAGAAAATTTGCATCTTAGTCAAATATGTGTAAATCAATTCAAATTAATGCAGAAGAGAGCTTTATTTAAAGAAATTGTACAGTGAATCCTTCTTTAAAACATATTTTATTAAATGAATCATCACTCCTTAAAACATTTCATTTTAAATTTCAGATTTTCACTTATTAGGTTTACTTATCATAGGGTCCCCTACTTCTCCTATTTTAGTCAAAATTCTCTAGCCTAAAAAACATTTTGGGGGATTTAAATTTTTTCCTAGGAATAAAAACATTTTTTACAGTTTGATTAGTATATCATCTTAAATTGATTCCATAACTGGCACATTTCTGTGACTGAGTTCTTCTGTAGGATAAGCTATAGGTCATATGTGAACATCTTCTCAGTCATCATTATCGGACACAATTAAACCTCCCCAAATCCCCTCCTTTTATTCCCATTTGTTTTACATTTTATTATGTTAGAGTTTAAGCATATACAAAATTAAACAAAAGTTTTTATCTATAACCAGTGGTTTCTCAACCTTGGTAGTATTGAAATTTTAGACCAAATAATACTTTATGTGTGTGTGGGAGGGGGGCAGACTATCCTGTGCCTTTTAGCATGTTCAGTAGGATCCCTGGCCTCTGCCTCTAGATGCCAGTAGTCCCTGGCCCCTGGTCACGACAATCAGAAATACCTACAGACCTTGCCATACATCCAGTGGGGGACAAAATCGACCCCAGATAAGAACAACTCCAAAGTCCATCTACTCTCCCACTTCCCAGATATCATATTATTTAATCCATGAATTCTCCAGTCTATCTACTATTTATCTATCTATCTGTCATTTATCTATCAGCTATCTATCTGATAATGACTTTTAAACATTATCAAAACACCATTACCAAACCTAAAAATCTGGAATAATAATTCCTCAATATCATTATATAGCCAGTCCCCTTTTTCAAATCCAATTATCTCATAAATGCCACAGTTTTTGTGTTTTTTTCTTCTTGTCCTCTCTCTCTCCTTTCTCCCTTTCTCAATCTCTAGATGGAGAAATGATAGATAAATATAGTGATATATCACTATACTACATATACACACACATAGAGAGAATATATTTATAGATATAGTTATATAATACATACATATGCACACATATGCGTGTGGATAAGCAAGTGTGTGGACATGGATAGATGGGTATGGATAGTTTCAAGTACAAATGAGGTCAACATATTACAATTAATTTTAATGCTTTTTAAATCTTTAGCTTTAATATTTATCAATCTCTTATTTTCCCTTGTAAGTTCTATATTAAAGAAATTACCTCATTTTTCCTGTAGAATTTCCCAAAGACTGGGATTTGCTAATTGTATCCCCACAGCGTAGGTGATTCTATTGTTATTAGTATTTCCTGGTAGTTGAATCTAGAGGTGTGGTCACATTTAAGTTCAAAAATTTTTGCTAAGTTGGGTTTCACAGAGCTTTGTGTCCCTCCAACAAAAGGTTCATGATGCCTGGATATCTCTCTTTATGAAATGTTAGGCATTGTTGATGATCAATGCCTAGATCTTTCAGTTCATTAAGCATTGCAAAATGGTGATATTCCAACTCTATTATTCCACCATCAATTTATTAACTGGAAAACTTCTTAATAGAAACTTCTCTCATCAGCTAATGGACTGTTCAGGGAAGGAGATTGTATAGAAAAGGCAGAATAAATGATCAATTCTTTCATTTTATTGACTAGTTTTCAAAAAAATGACCAATTTCACTTTGGAATCCTCCCAAAGTGACACATTAGTTTTCTTTTTTCATATTGTTATTGTTATGTAATCATGGATTTAAACATATTTGATGCATTTGAATCCATTGTAATTATTAGGATTTTTTTTAATACTTAAATTTTCTTATATTTTTTTCTAGTAGGATCTCTTTAAACTGACTCCTAGATTCTTTTGACAAGACCCAAGAGTCTTTGAAAGCTTTCTTTTTTTTTTTGGTTCCATATATAAGTGAGATCATATAGTATTCATTTTGTCTCTAATGTCTCAGCCATTTTTCCAAGGAATAAAAAGCATAAGTTCTTCTTGCAACAAAAAAAGTGGTTTGATAGCTATATTACAGTCCTGTTAGACATATACCTATATCTATACATATTTCTTTATATTTATATCTATTCAATTTTCTCTATGTATAAAATGAATATCATGTGTAAGATTTATAAGTCATTGAAAAAATAAATCTCAAAATTTGTTGATGGAAATTACTATCTCTGTGACTTTGTTAAGCTACTTAATCTTTTTGAGACTGTTTTCTCATCTCCAAAATGGGCCTATAATGTTGATCATTTTTAGATGTCGTATAATTAAATTTATCAGTATATTTTACCACTCCATGTGCCAAGGTATTTTCTAATGTGTGGACACAATAAATAATCTTAGCTATTATTATTATTCTATTTTTCTAATTGACTCCCATCTGTCAAGAAAACCTATCTCGTTCCTCTCAAAACCTTATACGGTACAGTCATTTTGGAAGTAGACATTATATTACCTGTCTGCCCCATGGTAATAATTTTTTTTTTTCTGCAATGCAGAATCACAGATCTATGAGATTACTATAGAGGGGACAAAAAACGGCAATATAAAGGAATAATATCTGGTCATTCCTTTTTCTTTTGATACTAACATCACCTACTATCTTGTTTACTTTCCTTTTCTACCACTCTGCACTGAACTGATAGTTTCAATGATTCCTTCATAATAACTTCCCAAATCCTCTTCCTGGTCAGTGTGCTGAATAATTCTTCCATTTGACACCTACTCCCTTGACTTGGTTTCCATCTCCTGGAGAAATGAAGATTTTACTTGAACTCTAGCAGCCATCTTCCTGTCTGGATTACAAACCAGATGACTTGTCACAAGAAACTTTGGGGAGAAATGGAGTGGTTGTGATTTTTGAGGCTAAGACTATTATGCCAATTTAAATGGGTGAAACCACTTGCCTTATATTCTAACTTATTCCATCAATAAGAGGACTTTACATTTTCTTGCAGAACTGAGAAACATTCTTTGGTTGAGTGACACCTTTAGAAAAACCAATACCTCAGTTCAGAGATTCCATTGCTGTGAAAGAATTTTTTTAAAAATGCTTTAAAAACTAAGAGAAAACAAAACAACCCTAATGCCTGTCTTTATGGGGACTCAGCACGTGCCTTGTTCTCAGCCATGCACAAGCTAAACAGATTTAATTGCCTTTTCATATGTCAAAACCAGCCTGTCCAGAGGGACGCGATAAGAGAAGCTTGTAAAAGAATATTTTACGCTGTATCTGTTCCTAGAGCAATGGTGCTTGTGTTTCCAGGGCTGTCAATTAAGCATATTTTTTCCCCAGCACATATTCATTAAGATACAGTTGCCAACTTCATTGCCACTGCATTTTTTGTTATTTACATTACTTCTGGTTGAAGGACAATTTAAGAATGTTTTATGGGGAATAAAGGGAACCTCTGGCTGGATGATTTTTCTATCATTTATTATACTATACTAGCAGGGCAAATGACTTTGTACCCCTAATGATACACTCTTACCTGCACTTAACTTAGTCTGATCCTTTGAATATTTTTTTTTTTTTGAGTAATGTTCTATCACCACAGAACTTGTTCAGACATACATCCATTTATATTTATTGGCCATGCATTGAAGATGCATTACCAGATATTAGACACTGGGGATGGGAATGTGCAGCAAATGACCGAAGGGATTTTATAGCAAAAGGAGATATAGAGCCACTTAAAAAAGTCAACCAAACTGCTTTGTTTAGATGGTCATAAGAGTGGAAACAAGGGGGAGGAGGGAGAACAAAGAAAAAGAAAAAATGACAAAAAATGTAGGAGAAAAATGATACCTAGGAACAAAACAGGTATCATATAAGGATATCTTTGAATATAGCTGAAAATCTTCCAGTTCTGTCTCTAAAGACTCTGCCCTAGCCCTAAGAAAGTAGAAAAAAGTACTGCTCTCTGATAGATTGTGACCAAAATTGGGGTTCAGGACAGCATCCAACCTTATACTTGCAAATAATGATGCACAGAAAATGAGTGAGCATGTGTCAAAAATTACAGAGCATGTGCAAAGGTTTAAATTCAGAGCTACAATTCCCTGAGTGGTTAATCACATGATATATTCAGAATTTGTTACTTTATAGTAGTGACTGGGAAGCCCCATGGAGCTATCGTCAGAAAGGATAGAAGAAAAGGATACCACTAGAAGGTTTGGTTTTGGAGGATATGTGACGCATTTTGCAGCTTCTAGGCTGTTTTCTCTTTTCTTATCTGAGTCATGGCTGTTGCAAAGAAGCAGACTCCAAGACAGTTATAAGCATGAAGGAGGTTTATTCGTGACTGCTCTTGGCATCAATATGTGTGAAAGGAAAAGGAAGAAGCAGGAGTGGGCAGAAAAAGAAATTAAGCTGTAATATATCAACAGACACCTCAACTAACCCTACAGTGGATTCTAAAGATAAGGTGATGCTTCAGAGTTATATGGAGTTGGGTTGAGGGGCATAGGTCTTTATAATCCCAAACTGAGAAGTAGTTGGATATGAGCAGTGAAGAGCTTGTGACCTTGGGTGAAGTAACTGTTCAGCTGAGGCAGTGCCCCAAGGAGTCTGGCAGCCACAAGATTTATTTCTGGACAACATTCCAGGCAGATGGGGAGATTCTGGGTGCTACATTACCCAGTGAAAATGATGATACTTTCCTCAAGGTGCTGTTGTGATAATTAAATTTAATCAATCTATTTTAGGGCATATGGCATGGCCTCAGTAAATAATATTTAAATTCTTCCTTCTTAAAAACATCAAGTCAGAATATTGAAATCTCTTGGAAATTTATAAAGATTTGTAAAAGGTATTTCTGCTATCATATTTCTAACCTCTTGAAATTAGAACAAAATTTTTTGTATAATTATTTCATCTAACCTTCACAACAACTTTGTAACATAGGTGTTATATGCATTCCATTTTACAGAAATCTGAGACTTAGAATAATTTAGAAATATTTGCACAAAATCACAACAATCAACTATAAAGAACCAAAGATTTTATATGACAGCTGTTTTGTTATGTTTTGTTTTGTTTTTTCTATTCTAGAATGAGAATAAAGCTTGTAATCAGGAGGTCTGGGTTATTCATAGATCTTCCCCTAACGGACTTTATGATTTGGGCTAACTTAACACCTTTTGATCTCTATTCCTTTATTTATAGGTGAAACTTGCATTTTCAAGCTCTGTGATCTATGTTTGTCAGAAGTGCCTCCTACCACAAATGAAAAATGAAGAGATGCTTTAAGGGCAAAGTAAAGAAAAAAGTGAAGTGTGCTTCAGTGGTAAGAAAGCATGATACATTCAGTTATCTAAAAATAGTTAACTATGCCTACAGCATACAGTCTGAGAAGATGTGTTTCCAAAGAGAAGTATGAGTGGGTAGGGAAGAAAAAGAACATTTAATGACCTAGTATGGAACTTAGACTTGAGGTTATAGCCAATGATGACATATTAAAAGTTAAGCAGGAGAGCAGCTAAAATCATACTGAGTTTTAGCAATATCGTTCTCAAAGCATATGGGTACTAGAAAGAAAGAGAAAAAGTGGGAGGTGGAAGCCCTATTCAGAATTCGTGGCTAAAAGTATTGAGTGACTAAGCTGAAAAATAATGTCAGTGAATATAAAGAGAATATGGGTTCAAGAAATATTACTAGGCTTCCCTGGTGGCGCAGTGGTTGAGAATCTGCCTGCTAATGCAGGGGACATGGGTTCGAGCCCTGGTCTGGGAAGATCCCACATGCTGCGGAGCAACTGAACCCATGAGCCACAACTGCTGAGCCTGTGCGTCTGAAGCCTGTGCCCCGCAACGGGAGGGGCCGCGATAGTGAGAGGCCCGCACACCGCGATGAAGAGTGGCCCCTGCACCACGATGAAGAGTGGCCCCCGCTTGCCGCAACTAGAGAAAGCCCTCGCAAGAAACGAAGACCCAACACAGCTAAAAATAAATAAATAAATAAATAAATAAATAAATAAATAAATAAATAAAAGAAATATTACAGAGATAAATATGACTTAGTGGAACTCACCATTTATTGATTTATTTAACTAAGTGTTGCGTACTCTCTTTTGTGACAATAATTCTGTGACTCCGTGGAGATTTTGCCATGGTTGAATGGAGAAAAATACATAAAACAATTTCTAATTGCTATAAATATTTTGAAAGAAGCAAGAAACATATATACATTTAACTCATCCCACAATTTTGCTGTCCTTTGTTGTCTATCTTAAAAAGGACCCCTCCTTTATGATTCCCCTTTCTTCCTCTTTCTTGACTTTCTCACTTACTTTGACATATTTTATCTGGAAATAATATGTGTATTAATTCCAGTATCAGAGTAATGCTAGCTCTTAAAAAAATTAATCTCGTAATTTCTATGGCTTATCTCAATAACAGTTTAATTCTTATTCACATAATAATACAATATGGATTCTTCTGATTGGTGAAAAGCCTTTTATTTGGATCCTCCTCAGAATCCATCCACTCTGTAGATACATTCAACTCTAGGTTTTCAGAGTTCTATGCATTCAGCCATAAACTGAGAAAATAATCAGAAAAATTTTTTTAAAGGGAGGTTGTTATAGGGCCTGATGGAAATAGCACACATCATTTCTACTCATACACCATTAGATAGAATGAATCATATAGCCATACCAAAATGCAAGTGAGGATAATAAAAGTAGTTTAATAAAAAGTAAAACTTGAAGAGGCAGAAAGTACAATGGTGGTTGGCAGGAGTTAGGGGAATAGGAAAGGGAAATATGATGGTTAAAAAGTACAGACTTTTAGTTATAAGATGAATAATTTCTGGGGATCTAAGGTACAGCATGGTGACTATAGTTAATAACACTGTTATATATTTTTATATTAAATATTATATACTCCAAATTTTTAAGAGAGTAGGTTTTAGTGTTCTCACCACAAAAAAAAGGTAACTATGTGAGGTGATGGGTGTGTTAATTAGCTTGATTGTGGCAATCATTTCATGATGTGTAGATATAAAACCATCATGTTGTATACCTCAAATGTATACAATTCTATTTGTCAATTATACCTCAATAAAGCTGGTGGGAGGGGGGCGGGAACTGACACTGAAATGAACTAGATGTTGGACTTATCCAAAAAAAACTTTAAAAAAAGTTGTTATAGATATTTCAAAAGACATAAAATACTTGTATAATAAATGTGATAAAGAATCTCAGCAGAGAAGTAAATGCTATAAATAAGAAACAAATGGAAATCCTACAGCTGAAAATAATAATCATTGAAGTAAAAAATTCACTTGACTGGTCTCAGAGCAGGTTGGAAATGGCAGAAGAAAATCTGTGAATTTGAATGTAGAGCAATAGAAATTATCCAAGCAGAAGAAAAGAGAATAAAGTTGAAGGAAAATGAACAGAACCTTATAGTACTGTGAGGATTACCAAGTTTTCTAAATATACATCTTAGTACCAGGAGGAGACAAAAGAGAAAACAGGGAAGAAAAATATTTGAAATTCTAGTGACTAAAACCTTACAAAAATTGATGAAAAATGGCAAATAAATATCCAAGAAGCTTACTATATCCAAAAGAAAACTTACTAAGTTAAGGTCAGGATGACTTTGAAATTCTTTTTGATTTTAGTTTGTATTAATACATCAATAATTTCACACAAAGTATTCAACATTTTCTTGAAAAAAAATTTTACTTGTTTATGTTCATTAATTTCATGTAGAGTTAAGTTCATTTGTTCGCCTTTGTATTTAATTTTAGAGTTTACTTCCATAATCTTCTTTATTCAACCTTATTTGGAATGTAGAAAATACTGACATGCTTCAAAAATCAAAGCCTATGACTGTACCAACTTCCTCTTCCAATGACATCAGCTTAAAATGTAACCTACACTCTGGGTGCCTCACAACACAAGAATTTTTAAAAAGCCAAGTTCTTCATCTTCTCAGAGAAAGAAGAGGCTAGAAATTCTATTTTAGTAAGATTTGTATTATGTCTGTACTAAACAGACATTAACAGGATAACTGGTCATTAAAAGAATATTAAAGGAATATTATGAACAGCTCTTTGCCCTCAAATTTGATAACCTTAATTAATGGACCAATTCCTTGAAAGATACAATCTACTAAAACTCACACCTTCAAAAACTCTACAGCTAACATCATACTTGATGGTAAGAAAATAGATGCTTTACCACTAAGATTAGGAACAAAGTAAAGATGATCCCTCTTACCACTCTTATTCAAAATTGTACTGAAAGCCTTAATTAATGTAATAAGACAAGAAAACTAAATAACAGGTCAACAGATTGGGAGGGGAAAACTAAAACTATCTTTGTTCTCAGATGACATGGTTATTGATGTAGAAAATCACAGCGTTAAAAACAACAACAAACCAATAACTAATAAACAATTATAGTTGAGCTGCCAGATACAAGATTAATACACAAAAGTCAACTTCTTCCTTATACACAAGCAATGAACATTTGGAATTTGAAATTAAAACCAAAACACCATTTAAATTAAATCTAACAAAATATGCACAAGATCTAGATGAGACCTTGGATAATGGGGATAACTAATCCTCTTCAGCTCTAATATCCCACCAGGGGATCAGCATAGAGTGCTTGCAGCTGAGACTTGCAATTCCTGAAGCTTCTCCAGCTTCTTATCCAGTTTTCCCCGTCTCTGAGAGAAACTTTCCATGATATGCTTTTTATATGCTTATCAGAGGTCCATATGCCATTTGCTTTGCAGTAGGTTTATCTGTTCAATTGACAGTCTACTATAAGACAATGACAGAAGTAGCCTGTTTCTACTTTTGCCAAAACAATACTACACTGTCGCTTATTTTAGCTTTATTTTAAGTCTCTGTTCGTCTTCTTCAATATTATGTTCTCTATTCTGGGTCTTTTGTATCGACCAAGTAAGCAAGAACTGACATCTTAAAGCTTAACAATAATAAAGCAAACACCCAATTTAAAAAAGGGCAAGGCTTCCCTGGTGGCGCAGTGGTTGAGAATCTGCCTGCCAATGCAGGGGACATGGGTTCCAGCCCTGGTATGGGAAGATCCCACATGCCGCGGAGAAACGAAGCCCGTGAGCCACATCTACTGAGCCTGCGCGTCTGGAGCCTGTGCTCCACAACAAGAGAGGCTGCGACAGTGAGAGGCCCGCGCACCGCCATGAAGAGTGGCCCCCGCTCACCGCAACCAGAGAAAGCCCTCGCACAGAAACGAAGACCCAACACAGCCATAAATTAATTAATTAATTTTAAAAAAAAGGGCAAAAATCTGAAAAGACACCTCACCAAAGGAGATATGCAGATGGGAAATAAGCATGTGAAAAAATGATAAACATCATATGTTATTAGAAAAAGCAAATTAAAACAACAAAGAGATATTACTATACACTTATTAGAATGGTCAAAATCCGAAACAGACAATGCCAAATGCTACTGAGGATATAGGGCAACAGAACTCTCATTCACTGCTGAAGGGAATACAAAATAGCATAGCCACTTTGGAAGACAGTTTGGTAGTTTCTTGTAAAATTAAACATACTCTTACCATAAGATCCAGCAATCATGCTCCTTGGCATTTAACCAAATAAGATGAAAACTGATTTCCACACAAAATATTTGTACCTGAATATTATAGAAGCTTTATTTATAATTACTAAAATTCAGAGGCTGTTAACATGTCTTCCAACAAGTGAATGAAGAAACAAAATGTGGTACATTGATATGACAAAATATTATTCAAAAATAAAAAGAAATCAGCTCTTGAGGAATGAAAAGATAATAGAGAAATGTTAAAAATGCATAATGCTAAGTGAAAAAAGCCAATCTGAAAAGGTTACATACCTTATAATTCCATTAGATGATATTCTGGAAAATACAAAACTATGGAGACAATAAAAACTCTGTACTTTTTGCTCAGTTATTCTGTAAACATAAAACTGCTAAAAATAGTCTATTATTTTTTTAAAAACTTTGCATTTCTAAGAGTTTTGTGTTTCTGTGATGATTTTTTTTTTTAAATTACCAAATGCTGATCTCCTTTTGTTGAACTAAAACAAACATACTCTGTTAGTGCTATTTTGAGCATGTTGAAGATTATGTTTGTTTCTTGTTCTTTGTCTTAATTCTGAGTGTTTGAGTGTTTAATTCAGTATTTGGGGACTAGACATTTAGAGAGTTCTATTCTGTAAAAGCAGGGATTTAGCACTGGTGAATAGGATACTGAAACTTTCCTTTTTAATCAGTCCACTTCTTTATTCTGTGAAAGAGAGTATGACTTTAATTCCACAGTTTGATGTGTGGTTTGGGCATGGTCTATCCATGTTTATTCCCTGATGCTCTGAAAAGACACTCTGATGAGATGGCTACTGCAGGCATGTGAATGGAAACCACCCCGAGTTCAAATACAGTTGGCAATTCCTTACTCATTTGCCATTGTATAACTGGTTTTACACGTGTGCCAAAGATTTCTCAGAGCTGGCAGAAAGGGAGTATTTTTTCTATCACTCAGAATATATTACAGAATGCTTTGGGGCATTGATCTCTTTCTCATGCTGGGCTGCTGCAAACTTGCCTTTTACACTATTTTGCTAAATGCTTTGTTCCTGTCAACTCACTCATACTAGAAATATGAACATGATTTTTGCTTCCTAAAGATACCTGAAAAGTAAAGGAAAAGAAATCACAATGTATAGAAAAATAGACACATCCCAGAGCTATAACCTACTTGAAATTGGCATGTTCCTTTTGAAGAGATTAGATATGAATTTTCTTCAGCCACTGACCTGGACCAAAAAAATGGGGCATAGAGGAAAATTCCTCTCCTCCTCTAAAAAAAGATACCTAATATAAAAGGAGTACAATTACATCCATGTAGTGAGATGCAGTTTTTGAAATTGTAATGATGATAATAATGTTATAATTTATAAAAAATTTATTTTGTGACAAATAAGTGTTTTACATGCCTCATATTGCTTAAAAAGTTACCACTTACCCTTGAAATAATACCTCATGATTTTACACATCAGATAATTGAGGCGCTATATATTGATGTATCCTGCCTGTGGTCACAAGTTCATAAAGGATAAAGCCAGGATTTGAAATCAAGTCTACTTATTTTGAGGTCAAAGATGGCAAAATTAATGGTGCATCAGCTAAAACAGGTATATAAACAGCCCATATAACTTCCTGTAAAGAACGTTTTTTAATGGCCCAACCTGTACTTGCAGAAATCTCTCAGATGCTAGCATTTGACAGGGGTTAGAGATCTCTCCTATTCCTCAGAAGACTTTCCCATCAAAGTAATCTGACCCATTGCTTAATAAACTTCTATGCCAGTGATTGGCCCACTTGAAAAATCTCTATTGCAAGACATATTCTCCCCTCTAAGATTTCATGGACCAATTTACCATTCTTCTGTGTGTTCAAAACAAAAAAAAACTCAATTCTTGCCACTAAACAAAACAAAACTTCATTTGGTTTATCAGAACAGGGTATGATCAAAATGAAGATATTCAATGATAATTATAGTCAAAATTTCTCATCAAATTTCCTGTATCTCCAAGAATTCCTTAATCATCGACAGCTATAGATTTATCCCAAATTCAGACTGCTCATTATCTGCCATCTGACCAGGTGAAAAAAATCAGAGGTCGATACTCTGCTGGACTGAGAACACAAAGAGTTTAGTACTGTGATTAGATTATTCCAAAATAAATTCGTTTAAGTCTTGCAAAACATTGTCATGCAAAATAACAACTTCCTTTCATACATATTTTAGTTTGAGCATATGCTAAAATTACTCTTCTAACTGATAGGAGAGTAAAGGGAAGTGATGTCAGGTATTGCTTGGACTTCATTATTGTAAAGGACTAGCCTCAGACTGGTTTCTAACTGATTAAAAAAGAATTTTAGTGTAAAATGATGGATCGAGTGTACATGGGTATCATGTGTTTGATCTGAGACTCCAGTGAATTCATGATAAATGGGAAAAAAAGTAATAACAAGAAATGAAAGGAGGATGGTACTTTTCAAACAATTAGAAAATAAAACACAAAGAATTTCTGAATTAAGAAACTTGGGAAAAACACTGGATCCTAGGACACATAACAAGGAAGCTGCAGCCAAGTAATAAATCTATGTGTCCTACAACACCCTAAAGAGGCTCAAAACCAGATATTTGAAGTATTTCAGAGAAAGAGAAAAGAACTTGGAAGGATCAATGGATCCCTGGTATATCCAGTTATACCAGTTTGGGAGGATTGATGGATCAGATCCTAATATATACCAAGCACTATTCTAGACACTGGAGAAAAGAGAAAAGACAAAAATCCCTGCTCTGATGAAGCCTAGTTGGATATAAACAAATATAGAAAATTTATGAAATGTCAGATTTCGATAAGTGTTTTGGAGGAAAATAAAGAAGAAGAGAAGGAAAGAATGAAGGAGGAGAGAGGTAGCAATTTTAAATGGTATTGTTATGGGAGTCATCACTGAGAAGGTGGAATTTGTGCAAAGACCTGAAGGAGACATGAGAGCAGTCCAAGAGAATATCTTTAAAAAAAGAAAAAGAATAAGTAAAAAAGTAATAATAATAATAAACGCTCTAAGGCCTGATCACACTTGAACATTCAATAAAAACCATAGAGGTTTGTGTGTCTGGGATGTAATAAACGTGCAGGTAAGTATTAGGGGGTGAAGCATACAGGGATAAAATGAGGCTAGATTGTGTAGGGCCATGAAAGTCATTGGAAAGATTGACTTTTTTACACACAAAAATGTACACAAACCTTAATTACACAGCTCAATGAATATTGACAAATGAAGAGTCCTGTGTAACCATCAGCCAGATCAAGAAACTTGCCTCTCACTCCAGAAAGTTTTCTGTGCCTCTTTCCATTCAGTTCCCCCAAACCTGGCAACCAATACTATGATTTCTATCATTATGATTAGTTTTATTATATTCTTGAACATTATATAGATGCAGTCATCCAGCAGGTACTTTCTGTTGTCTGACCTCTTTAGCTCAGCATAAAATGAGAGGGATAAGTATGATTTATATCAGCAGCTCACTTTCTATTCCTGCTGAATTGTATAGATATGGTGTGGTTTGTTTATTGATAAGCATTCGGGTTGTTTCTAATTTGAAGTTACCAACATTCAAGTTCACAAGTCTTTCATTCATGTCTTTCTAAATTGATACGTAAATTTAATGAATTCTAATCAAGATCTCAGCAGACTTTGTTAATTGAAAGTGATTAATTTATTCTATAATTTAAATGAGAATACAAAAATATGGGATAACTGAAATAATTTTGAAAAAAGAAGAAAAAAAGTTGGAATAGTAACACTATTTAACAATTTACTTTAAATCTACAGTAATTAAGGCAGTGAAGTGTTGGCATAATGATGATCATACACCAGTGTTAAAGTCGAGAACTCCAAAATCAGTGTTAAAGTCTAGAACCCAGAAATAGACCTACACATTTCTAGTCAATTGATTTTTAACCAAGATTCTAAGGTAATGAAAATAATTCTGGAAAAACTAGACTCCTATTTGGAAAAACTAAGCCTTTATTATGATCTCACCCATCACAAAAATTAACTCAAAATAGATTATGGACATAAATATTAATATAAAACTACAATACTTCTGTAGAGGAACAAAGGAGAAAATCTTTTCAAACTTGGGCTAGGCTAATCTCTTTTTAATAAGTCATCAAAATCACAAATTGTAAAAGAAAAAATTGATAAGTTGGACCTCATCAATATTAAAAACATCTGATCTTCCAAAGACACCTTTAAAACTTAAAAATCAAGTCACTGACTGGGGGAAAATATTTGCAACATGACAAAAAATGTGTATATAATATAGGATATACAAATAACTCACAATAATAAGAAAAATAACTAAATTTAAAAGTGAAATAGTAGCATGAATAAAAAGTTAACAAAAGAAGATATGTAAATAATCAATGAAGATATGAATAAATGCGTAACATCACTAGCATTCAGAGAAATTCAGATTATATCCACAATGACATAGCAACACACATCCACTAGAACGATAAAAATTAAAACAAGTAACCATGTAAATTATTGATGCGCCTATGGAACAATTGAAGTGTTCAATATATGCTAGTAAAATAGTACAAGCACTTTGGAAATTATTTTGGCAATTTATTATAAATTTAAGCATATACTTAATATCATCTACAACTATAACTCTCTTTACCTGACAGAAATAAAAATGTATGTCTACACAAAAATTTATAAGTAAATATCATTAAAACCCCAAAATGGAAACAATGAAACTACCTCTCAGCAGATGGATGGATTAACTGATTGTGGTTTATACACACAACTGAATACCACTCAACAGTAAAAAAAAGAAGAACAAACTACTGGTTACATTCAACAACATAAATGCATCTCAAAAACAAACCAAGCAAAAGAAAT
Source organism: Balaenoptera physalus (assembly GCF_965194825.1). Lineage (NCBI taxonomy): Eukaryota > Metazoa > Chordata > Mammalia > Artiodactyla > Balaenopteridae > Balaenoptera > Balaenoptera physalus. The sequence continues at coordinate 132,495,196 of NC_138882.1, read as the reverse complement.
CAGACACAAAAGAGTCCTACTGTATGATTCCAATTGTATGAAATTATAGAAGAGGCAAAACTAATCTGTAGTGATAGAAAGTAGATCAGTGGTGGCCTCCAGCCAGAAGTGAGGGTGATTAAGACACACGAGGGAACTTTCAGGGGTGATGGAAAGATACTATACCTTGATTGTGGTGGTGCTCTCAAGGGTGTGTGCATTTAATTAAATTCATCAATGATATCCTTAAAATAAAAAAATTTATTGCAAGTAAAATAAACCTTAATAAAGTTGACTTTTTAAAAAATCAAACACTTAGTTTCCAACATTAGTTAATCACATTCACAGAGCACTTGGACATCAGAGTAATCTTCTGTTCTTCTATTTATTTAAATATAACATAAATCTGTTTCCCACAATACAGAATCACTTTGATATCCAAGTAGCTACTAAACAGTTACTCAAAGTACTATAGAATCTAAACCACAGGTATCAGATTTTATCACAAAAAATGAGCTTGAGATCAAAATCAACTATTAACTTAGTGTTTTTCACAGAAATTTCTGACCTTCCAAGAATATACGTGCACTATAATATTTCCCATTTCAGAGCTTATCAAATTTGAAGAATTTTTGATTCTTGTGCAAGTCTATTTATTTTTATAATGAACTATTAAGAGACTAACATCAAGGGCCTAGTTTGCTTCAGATATAAATATCATTATGAAAAAATGTCCAGTGGTAGACATAGCTGAAAATTCTTGAAATTAAATATCACTAATTCTGAGTGTTCTTAGAAACCTTAATTGCCCTCTTGAGATTGGATAACATCTATATATTCTATTCTGTTTCCATTACTATGCTTTCAGTTTTGAGTAAGTGTGGAATTGTTGACTCTCAAGGAAAATTCCAAAACAGCTGCTTTTTATTGTTGCAAAAGGAGTTAGGAACAGGAATTGTGGTTTTGAAAGCATTGTATGTATTTTACCATAAATTTGTGTGATAATATTGTTTACTGTTCATAATTAGCACTACTGGCACATATGAATGGTTTCAGAGACAGAACGGAACTCTCAGATTTGTGATTTATTAGTAATTAAGTTTGAAGAAAAACTTTGGGTCTGAGAAAGTGAGTCAAATTATATTAAGGCAAAGAATGCCATCTGCACTTCTATGGTCTACACCAAGGGAAACAAAGACACCTAGGAAGCTTGTTTGCACCTTAGAATGCACTGTGGGGCCCAGCAGTTAAAAACGCAAAGGGTAGTCTTCAATAATAATAACCACACTTAAAAAGAGAAAGATTTAAATGTAGTCTATGTATTGATTAATCAGTACTAAACCAGTGTTCTTTACACTTTCTATACTGCAACCATAGAACAGAATGCATTTAACAAGCAAGCCTGTGTGCATACAATACACACACATCTGAAACAACCATTTCTCAAAACTTTGATTATTCTTAAGATGTGCAGTATTTTCTATTCTATTCTATTCTAGCCTATGCCTTTTTTTATATTGGTTTCCTTCCATCTCAGTAAATAAAGTTCATAGTCAGTTAAACCACAGTTTGAAAAACTGCATTAACATCTAAATATAAGACTGATAATGTTTATTAATTGTACTAGTCAGGGTTCTTTAGGAAAACAGAACCCGAAGGAGATATATAAAGTAGATTTATTATAGCAATTGGCTAACATGGTTATAGAGGTCGAGAAGTCCCACAGTCTGTCTGCAAGCTGGAGAGCCAGGAAAGCTGGTGTTATAATTCAGTCTGAGTCCCAAGGCCTGAGAAGAGGGGTTGGGTAGCACTGGTATGAGGCCCAGGGGAGTAAGGCCCAAGAACCAGGAGGTCCAATCTCTGTGGGCAGAAAATAGATGTCCCAGCTCAAGACAAGAAAGAGACAATTCTCCCTTCACCTTTTTCTCCTATTTGGTCCTCAAAGGTTTGGATGATGCCTGCCCATATTGGTGAGGGCCAATCTTCTTTACTCACTCTACTGATTCAAATGCTTATCTCTTCCAGAAACACCCTCACAGACACACTGAGAAATACTGTTTTACCAGCTATCTGGGCATCTCTTAGCCCAGTCAAGTTGACACATAAAATTAACCATCACCTAAATTCAATCCAAGTATTTCTTATTCTGAATGGAAATTGGAAAATGGTACAACTAGTTAAATAAGGGCCTGGAAATGGTCAAAAAGAACTAAACTCTTTCTTATTCTACTGTTATCCAGATCCTGGGCTAGGCAGTTTAAACATGTGATTTCATGCAATTTTGTGTTAGTACAAAAGAAGAGGAAAAGCCCCTGATGATCTTGGCTGATGTAGAACTACATATTCCAAATATATGAACTAAGTCTTCAAAGTTTTAGTTTCCTTTGTAATTGTGTTTAAAATTGAGTATGTTCTGCCTATTAGAAAACAGTAGCTGGAAACAAGTTTCTCTAAAATGCTGACAAACATTAATAATTAAAGCTTAATGGAATGCTCATCTTATACCTACTTTCAGAAGATTAAAGAATAAATATATTTTAGAAAGATTTATTTAATTCATTTTATTCAACAAGTAATTTTTGATTCCCAGCCATGGCCCAGGCACTAGATTTACAGTAGTATTTTAAAAAATTGGTTCTCATGGAATTTACAACCTAGTGATAGAGTTAGGGATGAGACAGAAGAAAAAAATTAGTAAAATAGGTAGTAAGTTAAATGATTATATGAATACTTTGAAAAAAAATAAAACAGGAAAGGGAGCTATGGAGGAACTGGGGGTTTACAATTTTAAATAGAGTAGGATATAAAGGTTTCACTAAAAAGGTAACATTTCAATAATTGTAGTAAATAAATCAAGGTGCCATGTGGCAGAAGGGCAATCTAAACAAAGATATAATTTAAGAGTTGTGAGCATTATTATTAAAAAGTAGATCTCTACATGTCTAATTTACTTATTTTTAAAAGCTGTTTGAGAAATGGGAAGAAGGACTTAAAAGATCTGACTTGTAGGTAATTTCTTCCCCTTTGCCAAAGGAACACTGCCAAGATAAAGAAAAGAAGGCAGATGTATTAGTCATCTCCAGCTGCTATAACAAAATACCATGGACTGAATGGCTTAAACAACAGACATTTATTTCTCACACTTCTGGAGGCCAGGAAGTCCAAGGTCAATGTGCTGGCAGATTCAGTTCCTGATGAGACTCTCTTCATGGCTTATGGACAGCCATCTTCTCACTGTGTCCTCACATAGGAAAAACAAAGAATATTCTGGTTTTCTTCCTCTTCTTTTTTTTTTTTTTTTAAATTATTTATTTATTTATTTATTTATGGCTGTGTTGGGTCTTCGTTTCTGTGCGAGGGCTTTCTCTAGTTGTGGCAAGTGGGGGCCACTCTTCATCACGGTGCACGGGCCTCTCACTATCACGGCCTCTCTTGTGGAGCACAGGCTCCAGATGCGCAGGCTCAGTAATTGTGGCTCACGGGTCTAGTCGCTCCGTGGCATGTGGGATCTTCCCAGACCAGGGCTCAAACCCGTGTCCCCTGCATCGGCAGGCAGACTCTCAACCACTGCACCACCAGGGAAGCCCTTCCTCTTCTTATAAGTACACCATTCCTATCAAAGGGGTTCCCAACCTCATGACCTCATCGAAACCTATTCACCTCCTGAAGGTCACATCTCCTAATACCATCACACTGAAGATTAGGGCTTCAATATATATAATTTCAGAAGGACACAAATATTCAGTCTATAACAGTAGGTGACTTAATTTATCTTACTGTTAACATCATAACTGGACCTCTGTGTAAATGGACTAATTATATGTACTAGGAAAGTGTACTTATGTAAAAAATGTTCTTATGAAACCCCAGATGTCCACTGCTTATAGTAAATAAACTTAGCATCAATGTATTCATAAGGTGTGGCTCCCTGGGAAATGTCATCTAGGTTGTGTTATTGAGACGAAACACTTCCTGCTATTTGACTAGTAACATGAGCACCTAACTTGGAGAATTTACTAACTCTGAGCCAGAGAGCATGTATTGAAGTACCTGGGAGTAGCTCTCAATCTCTAGGATGACTCCATGCATGCTTCTTCTAGCCTCTTGATTGCTGGTATCCTTGACATTATTATTAGAGTTTGATACTCAATAATTTCTCTGATTTCTGTGAATCTGACTTGACAATCCAATCTTTTGGGTTAGTTCAGGATAGGATATATTCTGACATATATTCTTAGGTTCCAGGTTTATTCAATGCAAAGTCATACGTTCCTGAAGCATTGACTTTGCTTAATAGTAAATCATTGTATTGTACATCTATTATTTATGCCTGACCATTATTTCTTCTCCCTTTTCAGTACTCACTGGAGAACTATGCCTTTATTTTCATGTTTTTCTATTGTGATTATCAATCAAATTTTGTTCATTACACCCCACTGCCTTCTCTTTTTCAAGGAGGGGCACACAAATCAAGATAAACCATTTAGATCCTCTTTTTGGAGATCTGAATCTTGAGCAAGGTAACATAAGGAGGAAAAATGATTAGATTCAATGACAGTGTTCTGAAGGTATTGCTAATTTATTACTGTTCTTTAGACTCTAAATTGCTTTAGTTCAAGTAGTAACTGGAGTAAAATAATCTGTGTTCTTGACTTGAAGTAAATGTGTATATTTTAGATCTCAAATATATGATAGGCATTGTGAAGTATAAAATAGGAAAGTTTTATTATCTTAAATTTATTATTAACATATAATCACCTACACAGAGGAATCCATTTCGGCACAAACTATGACATAGTATTTTGATACAAAAGAGTCCAAACAGAAATGACTCTCAAACTTCAATGAAATTTCTAGAAGTTTATTAAAATTCATAATCATGGATCCCATCTGATTCAGCAGATCTGCCTTTTTAATAAACACCCTAAATGTTTCCCCAAAAATGGGAATTTCAGCTAAAAACGCTTGTTAGCAATGAATTTCAGATTTCACGTAGCAATGAAGAGAGTTTTTCTTTGTTCAGTTATCAGGCTATAAACTAGCCAGTTGTCCTGTCAGTCCCCTGTGTGGGAGTTGTTTCTAGTTCACTCTTACACCACAGATTATATCCTTACATGGATATGCCATATTAAATTTCCCTCCTTGGGAAGTTTCTGGGCTTTTTCTTAAAAAGCCCAGTCCTGTAATATTGTGTAAACTAGAGATCAAGTTCGTCTTGTAGCAAATATCTTCAAGGCAAAAGATAGTTTCAGTGTTATACTTTTCTTTCCAAGTTTATGCCCTCATTTCATTTTTTTGAAGAATATTCTTTACCTTAGTGATCAAAAGGACCTCAGTGTGAAATTTTAATTTAAATTAATCCATGATTGATAGTTTCCCCAGAAAAATGAGAGAAAAAGGAGATATATTTTCTCTGGGAGAAACTCTATTCATATCAAGTAATGAGGTTCAGGACAGGCCACCCCAAGGTACATGCTGATTATTTTGAGCTGAAAACAATGGAGACCCAAAAGACTCAGGAAGAAACTTTGAACTTCCCTCTAACTGCCTAAAAGGATTTAGATAGAGGTCCTGTTCCAGGAAGAGAGCTATCACCGTAGATAACTACAGTATAACATGAACTAGGTGTAATAGACAGGGAGGAATCCAGGTAAGTCTGTTTGTTAAAATTCCTCTCTGTGTCTCATTGTTCCTATATGGCCCAGCAAACATTTGTTTATCAAACATTTGCTTTTTTCATCTTCCTGTGAATTGCCTTTCTTCCCTTTGAAGTCCCAAACCCCTATTCCCTTCTCCTTAGTTAATTAAGTATGACATATATATCTCATTTTACCTGACTGTCTTTGGAATCTCTCATGTTACATGGATTCCCTGTACATATGTAATTAAATTTATTTTTCTCCTGTTAATCTGTCTTATGTCATTTTAATTATTCAACCACCCAAAAGGACCAAGAGGGTAAGAGGGAAAATTGTCCCCCCAACACATGTCAAAGAATTCCCACAAATGAAGTTTCAAGGAAAATTATTTTTTAAACACACACACACACAGACACACACACACATACACAGAAGCATAGCACAAGAAAAAAAAAAGACGAAAGTTGCATATCAGTTTCAATGGGGTATTGTAATTGTCAGATACAATATAAAATAAGTATGTTTGGTAGGTTACAAAATTATAAGATAAGCATGAAAAGTAGTAAAGAACTAGACAATTTTATTAAGAACTATATGGAATTCCTAGAAAGATATAACACTGTTAATTGTAAAACATAATTAAAGAGTTTAACAGTAAATTAACAAATTAAAAATAAAGTCATATGATCATTCTAATAGATGCAAGAGGGCAAAAAGCCTTAAAATTTAAAATTCATGCATAATAAAAACTCTTACTTGAGACTGACACTTCAGGATGTGGAGAAAAATGAAAATCAACAAATTTCTATTTACTCTGACTGCCTCAAAAACTGTTGCAGTAAAAAAAAAGTGGAGCATGAGAAGATGCTCATGCCCTAGGTTTCAGGCAAGTCCCTGGTACAGCCGCCAAGTGTGGGTTCTTGGCTTCACGCAGGAAAGAATTCAAGAGCGAGCCATAGTAAAGAGAGAAAGAAAGTTTATTCAGGGAGATACACACTCCATAGACAGAGTGTGGGCCATCTTGGAAGGCAAGAAACCCCAGGGGTTGTCAGTTTTTATAAGGGTGGGTAATTTCATAGGCTAATGAAATTACCAACTATTATTCCAGCTATTTTGGGGGAGGATTATTCCAGGTATTTTGGTGGAGGGGTAAGGATTTCCAGTAATTGGGCCACTGGCCACTTTTGACTTTTATGGTCCTCCTTGGAACTGTCATGGCACATGTGAGTGTGTCATTTAGCTAGCTGATGTGTTACAATGAGTGTGTACTGAGGCTTAATGTCAAGTGGAAGTCAATCATCCACCATCTTGGACCTAGTCGGTTCTAACCAGTTCATGTCATGTCCTCAATGGCTGTCATTCTCTTAAAGGTTGTGCCCTACCCCTTTCCTGTCTCAAAACAATACAAAACAAAAACTTAAAATCAACAATGAGAGCAAATTGAACCATACAGACTGTATATTTTTAGCATTACTAACAGAGTACATCTCAAATTTCAAATTGCCTATAAATAGAAATCTCACTGCCTCTGGGGATGGAGGATGGGTGAAGAGGGATGCTCAAGAGAGTCCATGAAAAAGAGCTCAGAGGAATGGAAAATTAAACAAAGCATAGATTAAATCACCTCCTGAAAGAGAAATTGGAATGATGACAAAGTACTGAACACAGGTCAAGACTTGGTTACAGAAAAAGAACTTAAAGGTGTGTAGAACCAGAAATGGTAGCCTTGAAGACACATCACTTCTGGAAAAGAGATAGATATATGGAGAATATGAGCCACAAAAAGGAAAGAAAGGAAATGAGATCATATAGAAATGAAAAAGAAACAAGATTCATTGACTTTTTTCCTGGACCATGTCACAAAACCATCACCATCCATAAATCAAAACTACACAGGGGTGGGGTGGGGAGGGGTGGTGGTAGTTCTCAAACTAAAAACCCATTACAGGAAATAAGAAAAAAAAAAAAAAAAGACCACATTCATACAAAACAAACACAAAAAAACAGAAAACACATGTAAAAACTTCCCTGCTAACAAAAAGTTTTTCTCCCAAAAAACCACAAATTTGAAGAAAACTGGAGGAGCCAAAACCCCAAGCTGAATCAAATGTCTTCAAGCAAGCATTTAGATATAAGAGGCACTTTAAGCCTGAAAATAAAATACCAGGAACAAAAATGAACAATAAAACTTGGAAAAAATAAAACAAGTCAAATTCAGTAAAGAAATAGAACAAAAAGACACAATTATCTTACAAATGCAGACTATATCATAAGACACCAAAAGGAGAATAGATTTAAACCAAAAGTTAATAAAGGCCAAAGAAGAAATCAAGAAAAGAATGAAGATAATTAGTCAATAAAATAAATGATTAATAAAATAAATAATTAAAATTTTAAGTAAATAAGGGGAGAAAAGGGAAGTAGTAGTTAAAGGGTACAAAGTTTCTGTTATACAAAATGAGTAAGTCCTAGAGATCTATTATACATATGCTATCTATTATAGCATAGTGCCTATAGTAAATAACACTGTATTAAATACTTTAAAATTTGCTAAGGGAATAGATCTTATGTTAAGTGTTCTTATCAAATACACAAACAAAAAAATAATAATAAATAAAGAGAGTGGGAGGAAACTTTTGGAGTGGATGGATATGTTTATTGCATAGATTACACTGATGGTTTCATAGGTGTATACTTATCTACAAACTCATTAAGCTGTATACATTAAATATGTACATCTTTTTGTATGTCAATTATATCACAATAAACTGGTTTAAAAATAAATAAATAAGAAATCAAATAAGATAAGCAAGCACTAAAAAGCTGGGGTGAAGTGAGAGTAGCATCGACATATATATACTACTGAATGTAAAATAGTTAGCTAGTGGTAAACAGCAGCATAGCACAGGGAGATCAGCTCAGTGCTTTGCAATGACCTAGAGGGATGGGATAGAGAGGATGGGAGGGAGGCTTAAACGGGAGGGGTTATGGGGACATATGTATGCATATGGCTGATTCACTTTGTTGTACAACAGAAACTAACATGGTATTGTGAAGCAATTATACTCCAATAAAGATATATTAAAAAACAAAGCAGTAGAAAATGGCTGAAATGGAAAACAGGCAAAGGAGATAAATTTTATATATATATATACCATATATATATAGTTTTTATATAATTATATCCCTAAATAATAAAATAAAAACAATGTAACAGAACTAATCATTAAAACTACATTTTAAGAAAACTTTCAAGAAACAGAATACCTGAACTTACACACTGGCAAAAATTGACCCAAAATAATCAGCTGTAATATGTATCCTAGTAAAACTATTAAACATAAAGAAAAAGTTCTACAAAAAAAAAAAATGAAACTTACAAAGGCAAAATAATTCCACTGGTATTAAATTTCTCAAAAGAAATGTACAAGGCAACAGCAGAGAAGCAATTTCAAAAAAATTTAACTAAAACTATGCAAACTGGCTAAGCTCTTTTTCAAGCATCAAGGCAATAGGAAAAACAGTATTGAAGGGTGCCAGAACTCAGGGAACACTGTAGACACGTGTCCTTCCTGAAGAATCTGCTAGAGCATAGATTAGGAAAAGTTTATCTGTGAAGTGCTAGATGGTAAATATTTTAGGTTTTGAGGTCCATTTACTCTCTATCACAAGTATTCAGCTCTGTGTATGTGGTACAAAAATAGCCATAGACAATACATAAGGAAATCATCATGACCGTGTTCTGATTAAACTTCATTTACAAAAAAGGAAGCAGGCCAGATGAGGCGTGTGGGCCTTAGTCTGTCCTCCAATACCAAAAGATGAGTTTTATCCAACAAAATGATGCCTGGAGAAACTTTTTCAATAGTACTGATGGTGAGTTCTTCACATGGCTAATTAGAAGACTAAACCAGCCTTTTAATTTTTGGGGAAACCACCATACTGTTTTCCACAGTGGCTGCTCAATGTTAGGGTTTGGATTAAAATATAATATGCAAACACTACATGACCTGACGAAGTAAAAAGAGTCCAAATTTTTAAAAAAGAGAAAGAGAAAAAAGGGAAAGTTGAATAAGATCATAGATTCTTTTTTTTTTTTTTTGAAATATAATTGATGTATATTATATAAGTTACAGGGTGTACACCATAGTGGTTCACAATTTTTCAAGTTATACTCCATTTATAGTTATTGTAAAATATTGGCTTTATTCCCTGTGTTGTATAATATATCCTTATAGCTTATTTACTTTATGCATAAGAGTTTGTACCTCTGAATCTCCTACGCCTACCTTGCCTCCCCCACTGATAACACTAGTTTGTTCTCTATATCTGTGAGTCTGTTTCCTTTTTGTTATACTCACTAGTTTGCTTTCTTTTTTAGATTCCACATATAAGTGATATCATGCAATACATGCAATATTTGTCTTGCTCTGCCAGACTTATTTCATTAAGCATAATATCCTTCAAGTTTATTCATGTTGTTGAAAATAGCAAAATGTCATTCTTTTTTATGGCTGAGTAGTATTCCATTGTGTATATATACCACATAATTTTATCTATTCATCTGTTGATAGACACTTAGGTTGCTTCCATATCTTGACAAGTGTAAATAATGCTGATATGAATATAGGGTTGCATGTATCTTTTCAAATTAGTGTTTTTGTTTTTTTCAGATATATATATATATCTACACATACATATGTGTATGTGTGTGTATATATATATATATATATGTATATATATACACACACATACACATACCCAGGAGTGGAATTGCTGGGTCATATGGAAGTTCTATTTTTAATTTTTTAAGAAATCACCAGTAGTTCCACAGTGGCTGCACTGATTTACATTCCCACCAAAAGTGTATGAGATTTCCCTTTTCTCTATATCCTCACCAACATTTGTTATTTGTGGTCTTTTTGATGATAGTCGTTCTGACAGGTGTGAGGTGATATCTCATTGTGGTTTGAATTTGCATTTCTCTGATGGTTAATGATGTTGAGCATCTTTTCATGTGCCTGTTGGCCATCTGTATGTCTTCCTTGGAAAAATGTCTATTCAGATATTCTGCCCATTTTTAATCAGATTATTTGGTTTTTTGATGTTGAGTTGTATGTGCTGTTTATATATTTTGGATATTAACCCCTTATTGGTCATATTATTATCAAATATTTTCTCCAATTCAGTAGGTTATCTTTTCATTTTGTCAATGATTTCTCTTGCTGTGCAAAAACTTTTAAGTCTAATTAGATCTCATTTGTTTATTTTTGCTTTTGTTTATTTTTGCTTTTATTTCCTTTGATTTAGGAGACAGATTGAAAAAAATATTGCTATGATTCGTAAAAGAGTGTTCTGCCTATGTTTTTTTCTAGGAGTTTTATGGTTTCCAGTCTTACATTGAGGTCTTTAATCCATTTTGAATGTATTTGCATATATGGCATAAGAAAATGTTCTAATTTCATTATTTTACATGTAGCTGTCCAGTTTTCCCAGCACCACTTATTGAAGGGATTGTCTTTCCTCCATTGTATATGCTTGCCTCCTTTGTTGCAGATTAATTGACCATAAGTGTGAAGAGCATAGATTCTTGAATGAGAAATTGATGGCGTCAAAGAATTCCATTTACAACTTTTTTTGTATTACAACTAATACAAAAATATTAATATAAAATTAACCACTGAGTATACAATTTTCCTAAACAGTAGAATAAATTGAAAAAGCAAAGTAGACACACAAAATAGAGAAATAAATACATAAATATAATAAATACAATATATACAAGATAATAATATGACAGAATTGATACCAAACATAATTTCAAATTGTCTAATAAGGCAAAACCCAATTCTATGCTCTGTATAAATGATCCATTTAAAATAGTGGCATTGACATATATACACTACCAAATGTAAAATAGATAATTAGTGAGAAGCAGCTGCATAGCACAGGGAGATCAGCTCCATGCTTTGTGACCAGCTAAAGGGGTGGGATAGGGAGGGTGGAAGGGAAAATCAAGAGGGAGGGGATTTGGGGATATATGTATACGTATAGCTGATTCATTTTGTTATACAGCAGAAACTAACACAACATTGTAAGGCAATTATACTCCAATAAAGACGTTAAAAATAAGTAAATAACTAAATAAAATAAAATACAATGATTCGGGGCTTCCCTGGTGATGCAGTTGTTAAGAATCCACCTGCCAACGCAGGGGACATGGGTTCAATCCCTGGTCCCGGAAGATCCCATATGCCACAGAGCAATTAAGCCCGCGTGCCACAACTACTGAGCCTGCGCTCTAGAGTCTGTGTGCCACAACTACTGAAGCCCACATGCCTAAAGCTCGTGCTCCCCAACAAGAGAAACCACCACAATGAGAAACCTGCCACCACAACGAAGAGCAGCCCCGACTCGCAGCAACTAGAGAAAGCCAATGTGCAGCAACAAAGACCCAACGCAGCCAAAAATAAATAAATAAATTAATTAAATAAATAAAATACAGGGCTTCCCTGGTGGCGCAGTGGTTGAGAGTCTGCCTGCCAATGCAGGGGACACAGGTTCGAGCCCTGGTCTGGGAAGATCCCACATGCCACGGAGCAACTAGGCCCGTGAGCCACAATTACTGAGCCTGCGCATCTGGGGCTTGTGCTCTGCAACAAGAGAGACCGTGATAGTGAGAGGCCGCGATAGTGAGAGGCCGGTGCACTGCGATGAAGAGTGGCCCCCACTTGCCGTAACTAGAGAAAGCCCTCGCACAGAAACGAAGACCCAACACAGCCATAAATAAAGAGATAAATAAATAAATAAATAAATGGATCATCACGTTTAAAATAAATAAATAAATAAATAAAATACAATGATTCAAGAAGGCTAAAAATAAAGGAAAGACAAAGATTCACTGGGCAAATGGAACTTAGAAAGTGAGGGTTGGAATCCTGATATCTAACAAAGTAGGATCTTGCCAAAAAGCATTGAATGAGCCAAAGAAGGATACTTTACAACATTAAAAGTTACATTCTACAATGAAAATATAACAGTTATGATTATCTATGACAAAATCATCTATATAAAACAAAACTGAGAAGAAATAGCAAGGAAAATAGATAGAAACACAATAATAACAGGAGGCTTTAACACACCAGTCTCAATATAAGGTAAGTTAAGTGGACAAAAAATAAGTAGACAGATGCAAACATATTCTACACCCAGATAATAAGGAATGTACCTTCTTCTCAAGTGCACCTGGGGCATCTACAAAAAAATGACCAACCGTAAAACAGAAATATTATAAATAATCTTTATGATTATAGTTCAATAAAACTGAAAATTAAAAATATCTACTCCCAATTCTCCCCCCTAAAAAGGATCTCTTCCCCTGGAAATGTAGAGATCTTCTATTAAACAATTTTTTGGTGAAAGGAGAAATGCAAACAGAAATTATAGAAAATCTAAAAATAGTAATGAGTGAAACAATACATATCAGAATTTATCAAATGCATTTAAACAGTGAATAGAGGAAAATTCATAGCCCTAACATCTATATCAATAGAAATTAAAGAATGACAAATAATTGTTGACATTTCCAAGTAAAGAAGCTTGAAGACAATATAGTTAATCAAAAGTACGTAGAAGGATAAAACAAGAATAAATGTAGAAAACAAGGTGAAAAAATCACGTTAATAAATCAAAATCCTGGTCCTTAAAAATATCAACAGGGGGCTTCCCTGGTGGCACAGTGGTTGGGAATCTGCCTGCCAATGCAGGGGACACGGGTTCGGGCCCTGGTCCGGGAGGATCCCACATGCCGCGGAGCAGCTGGGCCCGCGAGCCACAACTACTGAGCCTGCACGTCTGGAGTCTGTGCTCCGCAACAAGAGAGGCCGCGATAGTGAGAGGCCTGCGCACCGCGGTGAAGAGTGGCCCCCGCTTGCCGCAGCTGGAGAAAGCCCTCGCACAGAAACGAAGACCCAACACAGCAAAAATAAATAAATAAATAAATTTATTAAAAAAAAAAAAATCAACAAAATAGACAAACCACTTGCTATTTTAATTAAGGAAAAATGAAAAAACACAAACATAAGAAATTAGAATTAATTATTAAAATTAAAAATTACAGGAGAAAATAACTATTGATACAAAAAAATTGAAAAGATAGACTAGTTTGCAAACCTTTATTCAGGTAATTATTTTATTATTATTATTGTTTAGATTGTAAATATATGCTCATATACTTTGTATAAATTTAATACAATAACAAAGAAAATATATTAGGTAAGAGCATTAACTATGAATAAAAGCAATACAGCAATGATGAAACATTTTCTGAAAGAGTAGCCTAATTTTATTGGCATTTTCATGTAGTTGTTCCTGAAGTTTGAATGATACCAGGAGAAGTGACCCTATTTACTTCATCAAGAAACCCATTTGACATGGCACTAAATGTGGTCCTCCACCTATCATACAATAGAATTTGAACTGCCTAAACTTGCCCTGGGGTCACTGTTTCTCAAAATTATCATCCTTTCAGGTCCATTAAAACAACAGGAGACTTCTCTATCACTCTAAAAATAAAATTTCTTAACAAGTTCCCTACTTCTGTCTGAACTTTTGGTTACTCTTTACATGATTTTTTCCACTTTATCCCCATTATTCTGCATTTTTATCCTCTACTTGAAGTCTTTTTGTTTCTATTTCTTAGATTCAATGGCCTCCTGGTTTCTTCTGCTAACTCACAGTCATTAGGGTCCTTCGGGATTTTCAATCTCATGATCTTTTAGCTTATGCTCACTAAGAGTTCTGTTCCTTCTTTACTTCCTATTAAAATCCCTAATAATGAGAATCTGTCCAGACATTCCCTCTTCACCATTCACCACATTGTGCCCATTCATGCATATGCCACTGGCTAAGCTGGGGAGAGAAAATTTGTTAAAATGTGTACATAAGTGTGAACATCAGCTCTGATGAAACAGACAAGTACAACTTCCCACTCTACTCTGTAACTGCTGAGCACCTTTGGAAGATTATTGAAACTGTCTAATCCAAATTTCTTCATCTGTAAAATGGGCATAATAACATTTTGTTACAAGAATGTTGTGAGGATCAAATGAGATCCAGACAAATTTTGCATTTGTTGACTATTATTGTTGTCATTGTTGCTATTATTGTTATTGTTATAATATAGTGGTTCAGATGCACACCCTAGATGTTTAAAAAAAAGTGTCTGAATTAGGTTGGTTGTTTTAGTGTTGAGATTCAGAAGGAGTAGTGACTATCAAAAGTGGCTATTGGTCTAAAAAAAAAAGGCAATTAAAGGCAGAATGACTGCCTTTGTAAGGAATCTATGGAATTAAATGGAATGAAGCAATGCTGGTTAATGTAAGTAGAAGAATGATCCCAGACACACACTTAACATTTTATAAATGAAACTTTATTAAGACACTTCAATGCTATTTGTTAGAAATGTCAATATTTTACATGTTTTTCAATGTACATTGTACCAAAATTTCTATAAATAAATAATCTTGCGCATAAAAATAAAAGAAAAATGAGAAAGCCTGTTTTATTACCTTCTACAATCATTTCACTAATTTATCATTCTAGATATGTTGATGGTTAAACCACTGGTAAAGGTATAACTGTATATATATGTATGTATGTATGTGTGTATTTTAAGCTTCAACTGTACTTCTGTTCTGCATTCATTCTACTTTCTTTATCTTTTCTTTTGACTGAATGGCACAGAGCACAATAAAATATAATTTAAAAAGTAAAGTTTTCCAAAATTACATACAAGCTGTTTTTTTCCCAAAGTTATAAGAAAGATAACTTGGAATTTTAACATGTGGGAAGAATCTTATCCTAAGAATATGATTATTTATTGAATATAGTGAATACATCTTTTTAATTGGATCTATTTTAGAAAACATTTATTAAAACCTGAAATAGTACTTAATAATTTTAACTTCTTTGGACTTTAAAAATCATCTTTATAGAAGAAAGAAAAAAATCTAGCTACTGTATGAAGTCCCTAAATGGCAAAAAGACCACTTTTCAGTATAAAGCAGGATACATTATATCATTTACATACTTATCTCATTTTCAACACTTTCTATAGGAATAAACTGTGGTCCTATACCTAGTATCAATGTGCACTTTATTAAGTCAGTAATGTGATCTGGTATCAAATTACTTGCAAGGCCTTATTTAAATATTAGTGATGGGTTAATTACACAATGATTAATGTCCATAAAATGGTAGTATTTCCTAGTCATTTATCTAAAATTCATAATTATTTTTCTAAATTTCTTAGTATTTTAAGTTGATAAAATATTTATAGCAATCAGCTCCGTTGAATACACTAAGTGTTTGAAAAAAGCTTAAAAACAGAAAAAGACCTTTCTAGTGTGATGAAAACCAAATTATTTTTTTCAAGCAACATCTTTCCTTATAAATGTCAGATGATGAAAAAGAACATAGCCAAAGACAAGTAGTCATTGAATAAGTCTGTACTGTAAGACTCCATTTAATTGAAACAAATTCAGAATATATTGCAAACTGTATCTATTTATGACATAAGAATTATGCATGTAATATTTTAAATTTTGCTTTGTAAAGCCATTTCCAAAGTAAAAAATAAATCTATTAAAAATCTGTAGAATCATCTAAGGGAAATACTTATTATGTTTTCAAATTATGGGCTGAAAAAATTGATAGCTATATTTAACATTTTTCTCGTCTATATAATCATCGTTTTAAAGTGTAGACCTATCACAGTTGTCATTTTTTATTAGCATCTTACTTTTTTATTAGTAACAGGGAAACACCTTGACTAATATTTGTTCTGTGACAAAAGTTCATAGCTATAAAAATATTTCCTAATTTTTACTAGCTCAAAATTTTCATACACACCCACTGAAATTGATCAGATTTGAAGTCATATAACCTGAATTATTATTAAGGTCACATATAGTAATAATAATATCTTAAATTTCCATCAATAGTTATAGTTTAAAAAATGTTTCCTTATACAATGTTTCTCAAACTTTCCCACAACTACCTTTCATTCCATTAAAGTAAATATATATCTTTGTTGGTTTGGGGATACAGGCTAAGCAATTTCAGTAAGTACAGTCATCCCCCAGTATCTGCGGGGAACCGGTTCCAGGACCACCATGGATACCAAAATCTGTGCATGCTGAAGTCCCTTATATAAAATGGCATAGTATTTGCAAATAACCTGTGTTCATCCTCCTGTATAATTTAAATCATTTCTAGATTACTTATAATACCTAATACAATGTAAATACTATATAAGTAGTCGCGAGCACAAATCAAATTCTAGTTTTGATTTTTGGAACTTCCTGGAATTAAAAAAATATATTTTTGATCTGCAGTTGGTTAAATCCATAGATATGAAGGGCTGTATAATTTTTCCCAAACTTCATATTTTATTTAAATATTTATGCAGCATTCTACTGTCAATTATACCCATGGCCGTTTTAATATGTTTGTCATGTCCGTTCATTTTAATCACTTGTTTGCAAATACCTTCAAGTCCTTTGCCTCTCTCTCATTCTTTGTTCTCCCCTGGAAAATCTCAGCTCTGATTCGATCTCTCTTTTCACTCCTGCTCTTGGGCAGCTAAAATAAGCTAGAGGAAAAAAGAAAAAAAAAAAAAATCAGGACCATTCTGATCGGTCTCATTTTAAATTTACAACTCCTAATTTCAACCGGGCTATCTCTTCTGCGAACTATCCATTCACTTTTCCACTATCCTACAGAATGATTTCACACATTCTCTCTCCTCATACTTTCAGTATATCTCAGTACTTGGAGTGGTCGAGTCCTTCAGTAACCATGCCACCTGAGGCTGGTTGCACTAAATACTTAACTGCATTGTTCCCAACACTGACCCTAGTCCGTATGGCACTGTGATGCAAATTGGTGCCCCCTTTTTCAAACATATGCCATAAAATTGATGGAATAACTATACAGGATGAACGTGAGGTAAGTGTACTTCTTGGAATTGTGCAAGGCATAATTTGAACTATGCCAACCTGATATAATCATTTTTTTTTTAATGTGAGTCAAATGTGACAAGAAAATGGAAGCACTGCTATAAGAAAAATTTCAATGAATTCTTAACCATAGGATGGAGAATAGCTCATACATCCCATTGGACAGAGGAGAAAAGAAAGGGAAGAAAAGAAAGAAGTAAAATTATTCTCATTAATCTTCTCTTAATTGAGGGCAGAGTGGAGGATTATAACATCGTGGTGGGAAAAACTATGCATCTCAGAAGAGGAAACGATTGATGCTACATTTGCAAATTTTAGTAAAGAATTATATTTTCAATTACAAGAATAGAGAAGCAAAAGTGTAACTAACAAAAAGAAAAATTGTAGTATGACTTTTAAATAAGAGAAAAAAAACTAAAAATAATTTGATCAAACCACGAAAATTGAGGAACTGCCAAAAATTTAAATTAGTTTAAAAATTGATTATATCAAATTGGAATAAAAACTAAAAAAGATAAATACTCTTTATAATAAAGGCACTTAAAAAACAAAGTGATAACTTAAGAATTTAATGACAGATTACTGTAAAAATGGTCCCATTTCTCTAAGGATGTTAATGTCCATGCTCTTTTCCATATAACTTTGCAGCTCTTCCCACCAAGAGGTGGAGTCGATTATCTTACTCCTTGAATCCTGCTGTTCTTAAAGCTTTCTTTGGCATATTGAATTTGATAGAAATGACAATGTACCAATCTTGCATGTTTCTGACCTACCTCTGGGAGCCCTGGCATTGTCATATGATTAAGTCCAGTCTAGCCTGCTGGAGGGTAAGAGACCACATGAAAAAACCCAGTTTTCCATCTGAGGACATTCTAGATGAAACGACAGCCATCTAACTCCCAAACATTTAAGAAAGCCCATAAGAGTTCAGGAGAACCACCCACTCAACATGCAGCACAGAGCAGACACATGAATAGCTCAGCCAATGTAGGATAACTACTTAGCTGTATCATTAACAAGAATATATAGTTGTTATATTTTAAGATACTAACTTCAGGGCGATTTGCCAATAAGCTTTGAGGTGGTTTGTATGAATGGCTAATGGATACATATTGAAAATAAAGAAAGGTAAAGAGATAGTATACACATACTATATAAAAGAAGCAGGATTGGCAATATTAATATCAGACAAGGTGAAATTTAAGTTTGAAAATACTAAGTAGGATAAAGAAGAGTAGTGTGATACACAATCTAAGAAAATTCATTGTTAGTAAAAATGTAGAGATTTGTAAGACTACTTTTTCTAATGTTAAGCCAATAAAAGTAATTTTTATTGCAAAAAAATCCATCAACTATAAAAATTAATAAACAGCTCTTAGGTAATGCTTAAATCAAAGACAAAATTGAAATGGAAATTCCATGCTATCTATTAAGAAATGAAAAGGACAATACTTTGTAAACAAATCCAAGGACAAAACAAAGGCAATATTTACAGGATAAAAGTATAATCTTAGTATCTATGATTACTAAAGAAGAACAAAAATTAATGAATTCAGTATCCTTCTTTTTAGGGAATTAAGGGAAAAAACTGAATAAGTCAAGGAAATAATAATGAATTAATAAAATACTAAAATTAATTAAATAGAAATATATATATTGAGATATCTGTATATAAGAATTTAGTATTGACAAAGCTAATTCAATACATGGGGAAAGCATAGAACAGTTAATAAATGGAATTGTCACAATAGATGTTCCATCTAGAAGAAAACCTAAATAAATCATTTTCTTATCCAATACAGAAACAATTCCAATTGAATTAGAGCAAATGAAAAAGAATAAATGAATGGATATGGTATACTTGCTTAATCAACATTGAAAATAAAGAATCCATAAAATACAGACATATGATAATATGAAGATTTAAAAACTTTATATTTTATGAAAGATATCAGAAACTTCAACAGAAATAAAATGGGTATATAAAAATATTTGTTAATTCAGATGATAAACAAAGGACTATATTTATAATACTAAATGACCGGAAATAAAGAAAAATAATCCAAGGGAAAACAATGGGCAAAAGATATGAATAGACATTTCATACCAGAGTAAATCTAAATCATTAAAAGAACTATGAAAAGATGTTCAAATTCACTAGTAGTCATGAAAACAAAAATTAAATGAACAATGAGAAATGATTTTATTCTCATTAGGGTGGCAAAAAATTTGAAAAGAGCTTTAAGATTTATTGATGGCAGAGATGTAGGGAAAGGGATTCTCTCATACACTGAGGGTAGAAAAATGAATTATTTTGCCTTTTGGGGAAGAAGTCTTTTAACTTCCATAAAGTTATAGGTAGACATACCTTTCAACCTAGCAATTCTATTTCTGTGAATATATCCCAAAGAAAAAAAACCAAGTAAGGATATAGATAGAAATATATTTACTGAAGCACTGATTGTGGGGACAAAACTAGAAACCAAATAAATAACCATCAATTGCTCAATAAAATAGGGCACAGTCACAGCCTGTACTATCATGGAGTTATTAAAAAAGAATGGTTTAGAGTTATACAAGAATATTGATATATATATCCATTAGGCAGTTTTGAAAGAAGAAAACACAACAAAATTTGAAATGGGTAAATAATATGGTTTAATTGAGTAAATAAGGCCTAATTTCAAAAATAGTATTTATCTATTTGAGTATACAGACTCATATACTATTATACAAGTCCTGAAGAGTATGTGTTCAGGAGAGTATAGATTGCCTGTGAAGAGACATAGAAGGAGTAGGGGAGGGAATGAGAAAGCCTAAGGCTCACTTAACTCCAGAAACCTTCACTCATATTCCAAGTGAATGTAAATAGCACCACTGGAGTTGTAAATGGCACAGTTTACAGAGTTGTACATGGACTCCCTGATATGCATTGACAGAATTTCTCTGTAGAGAAAAAGTACCAACCTCATATCCATCCAGGTTCAACAAGAAAAGTTGTCTGGGTCTTTCAATGGTCTGTCTTGGGGTTATAGACTGAATATTTATAGCTCTCCAAAATTCATATGTTGAAGCCACAACCCCTAATGTGATAGTCTTTGGAGGTAGGGACTTTGAAAGGTACTTAGGGTTAGATGAGGTCATGAGGGTGGGATCCCTATGATGAGGTTATTGCCCTTATAAGGAGAGATATGCGAGAGCTTGCTAATTTTCACTCTACCATGTGAGACACAGTGAGAAGCGAACCATCTGCAAGTGTTGTACTGCGCCCTGCAGGTCTGCAAGCCTTGTAGTTGCCCAGCCTTGAGACTGAAGAAAGAGCCCAGAGACAGTGACAGAGACAGAGACACCAGTGGCTTATGTGACAGGGAAACATATACATCTGAAACAAGGTCCTGGAGCAACACACCACCATATGTGGCAGATAGTAGGCAGGACATGGCAGCAGTCTTCACTACTGGGGGGAAAAGGAGGCAACTATTCATAGGGGGAATTGACCTCAGGTTGGCTCATCAGTTACCAGGGAAACCAGCAGCTGGTATGGGGCAAGTACATAGGCGGTTACTAAGTAAGCCCTATAATTAAGAGAATTGGATAGTCATGTGAGTGAAGCAGGGCCTGATCAAGTAGGGAATGTACAATGAGCAAGAGAACAGCCTTCCTGAATGGCTTGACCATACAGCAAGCCATGAAGAGAGTCCTTACCAGAACTTGACCATGATGGTATCCTGATCTCAGACTTTCATCCTCCAGAACTGTGAGAAATTAAATTTCTATTGTTTAATTCACGCAGTCGATGGTACTTTGTTATGGCAGCTCAAGCAGACTAATACACATGGGCTAGAGAAGGTAGAAGGTGGTAATAAGCACATCATATTTTCTCTTAAATTCCTGCTTTAGAATATAATCATTTGCCATAATGCTTTATGGGAAAATAAGTTCATAATTTTAATTTAACATTTCCATCAAGGAGCTCAGAAAGAGTCCAGGAGGAGCAGGATGCAGACACAATTAACTGTGACGAGTAATGAAGTTCTAATAACTTACTAGAGAAGCAGAGAAGAAAAAAATGGTTTTGTGTGGGGATTTGGAAAAGACTTCAAAGAAAGGATGCATTATTACTAGGCCCGGAAAGATTGACATGTTTTCCAAAGCAAGAGAGAAGTAAGACCTTAGAGAAAGAAGGGAATGTATGAATGAATATGCACAGATTGGCAGTGTAAGTTTCACTTTGGGAAAAGAGTATAGTAGTTCTGATTAAACTAGAGTGTGGGTAAATGGATAAAAGTGGCCAAGAATGAACTTGTAATGCTCAGTATGAGAGACCTTTTTCGTAATATGTGTCCTCCAGAATCAGATCCTGGGACAAGAATTTGAATGCAAGTAGTTTACGTGGAAGGAGCACCAGTAGAGGAGTGGGGAAATGATTCAGGGAAAGGAATGCAGTCAATGAATTTTCACTATTAGGCTAGCCGCCACAATAGAGTAACTGGGTGGCTGGAGCTTAGTCTCATGGAGAAACTGGGAAACGGCATAAAACACTCACCTCAGAATTATTCCACCCAAAGTATGGGTGAGATTTGTAGTTTTAATTCACCAGCTCCCAAGTGTCATCATTTGAAGGCTATTCCCAAGATTGTTGGTTCTCCAGCTATAGCAACCTGCTGCATGTACCAGCAAAGCTGCCTTTTATCGTACCAGAGGAAAAATTCTTAGCCACGGAGAAACCAGTTTTAGCAGGCAGAGTACCCTGAAATGGTTAAGTCTATGGCTATGGTAAAGGACTTATAGCATCTGATATACTCAAATGAATATTGTGCTAAAGAGCTGGAACTTCACTCTATAGGTTATAGAGAATGAGCAAGAGTTTTTTTTTATAAAGGAAATTGGTCACAGATGTCTTTTGTAAGCTATTCTGACAACAGTATGGAGTTTAAATTGTGTTATGTGGAGAGTGGAGCATTATGGTAGAATTTCAGATGAAAGATGATGAGGGCTTGAATTATTTGCAATAGGAAAAGGGAGAAGGATGGAATGATGTTAGTGACATACCTTTAGTTATAACTACAGATGTGGAAAGTCATCAGACATGCGAACCCAGGGACATGACACACTCAAAAGGATTAGTAAGATGTGTTATTTGAGTGGCTGGTTAAATGGTGAGAGCGTTTAACCAGCTGGGAATTTGAGAGAAAAAATTGGTTAGAAGTAAAGATTTTAAGTATGGTTTGAGATGCATTTACTGACTTGGAAATTCCTGTGAAATATTCTGATGGAGATGTTCAGTAGACACTTAAGGAGTTGGAACTAGAGCTCAGATAATAAGTAGGAACTCCCGAAAGAAGAGAGATTTAAAGTCCTAATGTTGTATATGAGAAAGCATATGCCTACCTCTCCATCTTGATGTACTTTGAATCAAAGATCTTCATTCTGGTTTCCAGGAAATTAAAACTGATATAACAGAAAGAAAACAAGACCTGAAGTAAAGAGATCTGGATTTGAATCTAGACTTTGTCAACAATAAACTGTAACAAAGGAAAGGGGAGGGGGGAACTTAAAAATGAAAACATTAGACTTTTTGAAAATAAAGGCCTGTGATAGCAAATTTTTCAGGTGGGAGAATTTACATGACTGTATTTGTGCCACATTTTGGTAAAACAGGTAATATGGTTGCATAAACAAACAAATACATAAAGTATTCCCTTGGCAAATCTATATGAGCAGGGAAAATAAATTCTAAGTGTCAGGTTTGATGTCATGACTTTGCCTAAATTGTTTAAATCTCCAAATGTAAATTGCAAAACTTAATGAAATGCCAAAGAACTTTTAAATTGCAGCTCCAAAATTTAGCAAATTTAAGTGATATAAAGCAACATTTTGCCTTATGGTAGCGTGTGCATGTATTTTTGAGTGATATGGATTAGGCTTGTATGTTTTATTTCTGAAAAGGAGATTATCCCTAAGAAATGCAGAGACAGTTTGCAGGGATTTGACATAGATGGAGAGCCCTGTACACCACAAATGAAAGAGTTCAGAGCTTTTAAATTGCACTATGTAAACCAAAGACCCTGGTTAACTAACAGATCCATACTTCTTCTTTCCAAATAAATTGAATACAAATAAAATGCTGACTTAGTAAAAATGTTGAAAAAGTGTGCTTCCTGAAGAAACATGAAATTTAATTATTATTATGTGAAACTTACATAGAAAATGTGACTATTAATGTTTTACATGAGTGAGCAGGATGGTAATTTTGAGAGATAGTGTAAGTATTCAGAAATCAAAAAACAAATAGGCAGCAATACTATGTTGGGTGACTTTCCATTGGGACTATTTGTCTATGTCTATTTGATATGTAATAAGATAGGAACAGAAGAAGCACAAACTCATTTACAAGAGGTTGTCTTACAACCATAGACAAAGAATTTACTGAGGAAATATATGCATTAAAAATGTGAGTTCAAAGATCCCTTTTATATTAACTAGCATTCATTTCCTCTAAGATCCAATCTGCTCAACAGACTTCAACCACGTTTTTACACGGCAACAATAAAGGACTGCAATTAAAAACATTTTAAATTTGACTTTGCAAACTGTTTAAAGCTTTTCCAGAGGAAATAATGTCTGTCTTTTACAACAGTCCATTCTTCATTCTCTCCTAAATTAGCTGCATAATATGTGAGCAAATTTCCATGCCTAGTTAGAGCTCATTATTCAGTGAAGTCTCAGGGAATTAGGATTTTTTTAATCAATTTTTTTTCCTTTGCCCTTTAAGCATCTTTCTAATTTAAACAGTCCCAAAGAACACTGATATCATTGTACCCATTAATTCCTACTTGTTTTTGATGAAATGAAAAGGAGCATGGATTTTTCACATTGATCATTTGTGTGTGTATATATTTTTAAAGTTTTTCTGTAAAAAGTTTTATTGTGAAAAGATACATAGCTTGGCAATTGCAAACTTGCAAATATAATATGTGAAGATTATGACTCAGAGAGGATTAAATGTAGAATAAACAGCCAACAAGATAGAAAAGATAAAGGCTGGATAAAATGAAGTCTTAAATTGCCAATCTGTTACTTAAATATTTTAAGTTTCTTCCTCTGGGGTGATTATTTTCTAGATTTGATTTAAAGATGTTTTAAGCATTGTTTGCAGCTGTTGCTTCAATGCTCTTTGCAACCTCAATCTGTGTCCGTGTCAAATCATAACGTGATACTGTCAAATTCATAAATAGAAGCCTTTTCTGTTGCTCATTTTTGTGTCCAGCATATCCAGATGCAACCCTGCCAATTAAGGAATTTTTATGGAGCATATCTGTTTGATCTAAATCTTAGTGTCTGCATATGATTTTCTGTTTCCTACTTGTTTGCAAGATAATTTGTAGCAGGTAAACAGCCAAAATTAATATAATTGTGTTTAAGGAAAAGCAATGGCTCTTTTAACCATATCCAAATTGGATAATGAGATTTTTTTCTGTCAACAAAACAATATATATAGAGAGATATAAAAAGCTGAAAAATCTAGCATAGCAAAATAATATAGAACTGGTCCTAAAATGGTAAGACCAAATTGTTTTAAATCTGTATCTATGAATAACCGTTAATATTCAATACAATGATAAAAAATCTAGGTTTAAGATTATGATTGGCTTAAAATAAAATTTGGGTTTGGCATTTACCACTTTGTAGGATTTACCTTCTAGACACTTCAGTCATATCATTAGAAGAGTGGTAATATTACCTAACTCATCAGATTAATGAAGGATTTAAAGTAATTATATATGAAAAGTGTTACTGTATTTAATACCTATTCTTACTAAAGGTTTCAATTGAACTTTCAAATTAATTCATCATTCTGTTATATTGATAAAATGCAGAAGGAAGTAAACTGAATAAAGCCTTTGAGGGTGCCATATTACTTGAATATGTGACATTTGCTATTGTCAGTTTACCAATTTAGATTTTCAAATCCACCCTCTAAGACATTTATTGACTTAAAAGAAATAAACTGATCATTGAGGTACACTGCAACCACGTGACAATAGGTACTTTAATATCATTACCAAAATGCCAGGATCTAGATTTAAGATTATTATGGTGAGTCTCTAATTCCATCACTTTTAAAATCATGAGAAACTAACGATAAGAAATCAAGGCAATGAGATTTCAAAAATGGTCAAACCGTGTCCTGGCCTCTATGTCTCTCCATCTTGCTGAACACCATCTAATTTCTCCCTCTGTTAACTAATTCAAGAAAGAAACTGCCCCTGACCATTTTTTACAATGGGGGGGTTTGTTCAGCTGTATTTCTCCTCTGAATTTTGAGAAGCATTGTTCCTCAAATTACCTTTTCTTTTCTGTCACTACATCATTAGCAAGCAATGGTTGCCTTAGCAACTCTTTAATAGGCTGCAACTCTCAAAACCTGTCTTTTCTAGAGAGTCTTCAGACAGGATTCCTAATGGTACCAATAGCTCTTCCTAATAAATATGCAAAAACATCATTTCTGATTAGAAAACTAATCATGTAGCTTAAATATTTAAAATATTACACATTTAAGAGCTAGCTACATGTATTTATCAAAAAACTAAGATATTGTTTTACAAAATAATAATAATTGATCATGATAACATCTACCATTTACTAAGTATTGCATTATGCCAATTTCTTTTTCAATAACCCTAAGAGGTATGCAACATTACTTTTATAAATTTATCAGAGACTAAAATTTATAGGACTTAGTTCAGTTGCATGCTGGTAAATAGTTAACAATCAACATCCACCTCTCTAAAAAAAAATTTTGTGTGTTTATATAATATATATATATATATATACACACACATATACACATATATATACTATATACGTAATTTTTTATGAATATTACCGAAATAATCATGTGTAGTGCATAATTTTGAAATAATAATTACCTTTGTTTTTAATACAAGGTACTTTATTTTAATGTTGTCATTTAATTTTTAATAATGGCTGTGTTTAACAATTGCCTTGCAAAGTTCTTGAAAATTAAGCAATCAGCTCTTGCAATCTAGTACTAGTCTCCAGCTTACCACTATGTTAGTTACTTGTGCAAGGTCAGATTGCTACTAGGGACTATAATATATAGATGCAATAGAGCTTCTTAAGGAGGAGATTCAATGAAATATGGGTACAGGGCTTTCAGAAGTTCAAAGAAAGAATTTTCTGTTAAAGCACTGCCTACACAAATTTTACTCAAATTCGTTGGCATATTGCTTTCTGTCTCTTATGTCCCTAGTAATTTACTGCTCAGAACCCAGCACTTATTTCCGCTATAATCTTCTGGCATAAATATATCTTTAACTTGTTCAAAGACAATTCATGATCTAACACCCGCTTTCATAGCCAGCCGCCTCTTCAGGTTTGACCCTGTCAACCAACTCACTTGTGACCAGATCTCTGTGCTCAGTTTGATGTGTTCCCTGAATTTGTTTGTGCTCTTTCCATCACAGTCCCTTCGCTCACTTGCCAGCCTTCACAGAGGCCGTAATAGAAGAGGGATGCCCTTTGAGGGGCGTTGAAAAAAGGAAGTTAGAACATGGAACTCCTCAAACCCGAGGACTGGTGCTAATATACTGGCAGCCCACTCAAGAAAAGGCTCAGCAGTCAGGCTGACTCCTGGCACAGCTGTGGAGGAAGTGACACTTATCTTTGACACCCTTTTATTCCCTTTTCATCACTCTCCCTTCATGTATTCTCAGTTGAGCTGTCTTCTCTTTTCCCTTTAATTTCCTCAGCCGGGAATACCTTTCCCTAGGACTAGCTCACATGAAAATATTCCATGAAACTTTTTCCTCTGTCCACCATCTCAATTAGTATCAATAGATTATTTCTTTTCCCACCTCAGAATATTGTTTGGCCTGAGTTATAATCAATAGTAACCGCCTCCAACAGAAATTTATGCAGTGGCTCTTATGTGCCAGATGCTAAAATATGTGCTAGCAAAGCAGAGATAAACATAACCGGAAAATACTCCATGACCTAGAGGGTACTTTTTGGAAACACAAAGACTGAGGACATAATTGCAGTAACGTAAGTGCTACAATAAAGGAAACTGTTTTCAAAGGAGAGTGAGTAAACTTGGTTTCTGTTGATCCTCAAATGTCATAGCACATGTACCTACCTAGTCTGCTTCTATTAGGAACGAACTTTTTTTTTTAACATCTTTATTGGAGTATAATTGCTTTACAATGGTGTGTTAGTTTCTGCTGTATAACTAAGTGAATCAGTTACATGTATATATATATCACCATATACACTCCCTCTTGCATCTCCCTCTCACACTCCCTATCCCACCCCTCTAGGTCATCACAAAACACGGAGCTGATCTCCCTGTGCTTTGTGGCTGCTTCCCACTAGCTATCTATTTTACATTTGGTAGTATATATATGTCCATGCCACTCTCTCACTTCGACCCACTTCCCCCTCCCCACCCTCATGTCCTCAAGTCTATTCTCTATGTCTGCGTCTTTATTCCTGTCTTGCCCTTAGGTTCTTCAGAACATTTTTTTTTTTTTTTGAGATTCCATATATATGTGTTAGCATACGGTATCAGTGTTTCTTTTTCTGACTTACTTCACACTGTATGACACACTCTAGGTCCAGCCACCTCACTACAAAAAACTCAATTTCATTTCCTTTTATGGCTGAGTAATATTCCATTGTATATATGTGCCACATCTTCTTTAACCATTCATCTGTCAATGGACACTTAGGTTGCTTCCATTTCCTGGCTATTGTAAATAGCACTGCAATGAACATTGTGGTACATGACTCTTTTTGAATTATAGTTTTCTCAGGGCATATGCCCAGTAGTGGGATTCCTTTTAAGGAACCTCTGTACTGTTCTCCATAGTGGCTGTATCAATTTACATTCCTACCAACAGTGCAAGAAGGTTCCCTTTTCTCCACACCCACTCCAGCATTTATTGTTTGTAGATTATTTGATGATGGCCATTCTGACCGGTGTGAGGTGATACCGCATTGTAGTTTTGATTTGAATTTCTCTAATGATTAATGATGTTGAGCATCTTTTCATGTGTTTGTTGGCAATCTGTATATCTTCTTTGGTGAAATGTCTGTTTAGGCCTCCTGCCCATTTTTGGATTGGGTGGTCTGTTTTTTTGATATTGAGCTGCATGAGCTTCTTGTATATTTTGGAGATTAATCCTTTGTCAGTTGCTTCATTTGCAAATATTTTCTCCCATTCTGAGTGTTATCTTTCTGGGATTTCTATCCTGTTCCATTGATCTATATTTCTGTTTTTGTGCCAGTAGCATACTGTCCTGATTATTGTAGCTTTGTAGTATATTCTTTTTTTTTTTCACACACACACACTGTATTTTATTTTTACAAGAGATAAATAGACTGACACCAAGCATTGTACATGGATGACCACAACAAAAGCAACCATGATTGCAATTACCAAACATGAAACACACTCATACTATGTTATAATATTGACATTCAGTCCAGTAATCCTCCACTGTAACAGCTCCTTTACTTTGCAGTGAAAATTGATTTGTATATTCTTTGCCTCTGAGTCCTTGTGGGCTTTTTTTTTTTTTAATTCAGACAGAAAGTCACAAAAATTATACTCATCCTCATCAGTTCACTCAGTCCCATGTAATTAATTTTTTTTTCATCTTGATCTTTTGTTAGCACTTTTATGAGTTCATCAGTTTTTCATTAGAGTTCTGAAAATGCTTATTCATTCAGTTCAGCAGTACAGTCAGTTACCAGAAACCTGTACTTGTCAGAGTCTTTTCCATGAATTTCTTGAAGATGAAAGCCTTTTATAGGAACATATTTGCAAAAGCATCAGAGTACACCCAGAACTGTCTGTAAATGACAAAAGACTTAAAAATGACCACTGTTAAAGATTTGATGAAAGTTCATAATAATGCAGTTGACAAGAAAATTAGTTATTTCTGAGATATACATTTTAAAGTAATAACTAGGATTATTACTTATAACATTATACCAGAACATATAAGATTTTTAGAAATTTCATGTAATGTCTGAAACATTTATATTAACATATTTCCATACATATTTCCATACAAATACAAATATAAGATTTTTAGAAATTTCATATAATGTCTGAAACATTTATATTAACATATTTCCATACATATTTCCATACAAATATAAGATTTTTAGAAATTTCATGTAATGTCTGGAACATTTATATTAACATATTTCCATACAAATAACCCAATGAAAGTTTAGTATTAGTTGTTTTGTTTGTTTGTTTTTTTATACTACAGGTTCTTATTAGGCATCAATTTTATACACATCAGTGTATACATGTCAATCCCAATCGCCCAATTCAGCACACCACCATCCCCACCCCACCGCAGTTTTCCCCACTTGGTGTCCATATGTCCATTCTCTACATCTGTGTCTCAACTTCTGCCCTGCAAACCGGCTCATCTGTACCATTTTTCTAGGTTCCACATACATGCCTTAATATACGATATTTGTTTTTCTCTTTCTGACTTACTTCACCCTGTATGACAGTCTCTAGATCCATCCACTTCTCAACAAATGACTCAATTTCGTTCCTTTTTATGGCTGAGTAATATTCCATTGTATATATGTACCACATCTTCTTTATCCATTCGTCTGTTGAGGGGCATGTAGGTTGCTTCCATGACCTGGCTATTGTAAATAGTGCTGCAATGAACATTTGGGTGCATGTGTCTTTTTGAATTACGGTTTTCTCTGGGTATATGCCCAGTAGTGGGATTGCTGGGTCATATGGTAATTCTATTTTTAGTTTTTTAAGGAACCTCCATATTGTTCTCCATAGTGGCTGTATCAATTTACATTCCCACCAACACTGCAAGAGGGTTCCCTTTTCTCCACACCCTCTCCAGCATTTGTTGTTTGTAGATTTTCTGATGATGCCCATTCTAACAGGAGTGAGGTGATACCTCATTGTAGTTTTGATTTGCATTTCTCTAATAATTAGTGATGTTGAGCATCTTTTCAAGTGCTTCATGGCCGTCTGTATGTCTTCTTTGGAGAAATGTTTATTTAGGTCTTCTGCTCATTTTTGGATTGGGGTGTTTGTTTCTTTAATATTGAGCTGAATGAGCTGTTTATATATTTTGGAGATTAATCCTTTGTCCGTTGATTCGTTTGCAAATATTTTCTCCCATTCTGAGGGTTGTCTTTTCGTCTTGTTTATGGTTTCCTTTGCTGTGCAAAAGCTTTGAAGTTTCATTAGGTCCCATTTGTTTATTTTTGTTTTTATTTCCATTACTCTAGGAGGTGGATCAAAAAAGATCTTGCTGTGATTTATGTCAAAGAGTGTTCTTCCTATGTTTTCCTCTAAGAGTTTTATAGTGTCCAGTCTTATAGTTAGGTCTCTAATCCATTTTGAGTTTATTTTTGTGTATGGTGTTAGGGAGTATTCTAATTTCATTCTTTTACATGTAGCTGTCCAGTTTTCCCAGCACCACTTATTGAAGAGACTGTCTTTTCTTCATTGTATATCTTTGCCTCCTTTGTCATAGATTAGTTGACCATAGGTGCGTGGGTTAATCTCTGGGCTTTCTATCTTGTTCCATTGATCTATGTTTCTGTTTTTGTGCCAGTACCATATTGTCTTGATTACTGTAGCTTTGTAGTATAGTCTGAAGTCAGGGAGTCTGATTCCTCCAGCTCCATTTTTTTGCCTCAAGACTGCTTTGGCTATTCGGGGTCTTTTGTGTCTCCATACAAATTTTAAGATGATTTGTTCTAGCTCTGTAAAAAATGCCATTGGTAATTTGATAGGGATTGCATTGAATCTGTAGATTGCTTTGGGTAGTGTAGTCATTTTCACAATGTTGATTCTTCCAATCCAAGAACATAGTATATCTCTCCATCTGTTGGTATCATCTTTAATTTCTTTCATCAGTGTCTTATAGTTTTCTGCATACAGGTCTTTTGTCTCCCTAGGTAGGTTTATTCCTAGGTATTTTATTCTTTTTGTTGCAATGGTAAATGGGAGTGTTTCCATAATTTATCTTTCAGATTTTTCATCATTAGTGTATAGGAATGCAAGAGATTTCTGTGCATTAATTTTGTATCCTGCAACTTTACCATATTCATTAATTAGCTCTAGCAGTTTTCTGGTGGCAGTTTTAGGATTCTCTATGTATAGTATCATGTCATCCGCAAACAGTGACAGTTTTACTTCTTCTTTTCCAATTTGTATTCCTTTTATTTCTTTTTCTTCCCTGATTGCCGTGGCTAGGACTTCCAGAACTATGTTGAATAATAGTGGTGAGAGTGGACGTCCTTGTCTTGTTCCTGATCTTAGAGGAAATGCTTCCAGTTTTTCACCATTGAGAATGATGTTTGCTGTGGGTTTGTCATATATGGCCTTTATTATGTCGAGGTAGGTTCCCTCTATGCCCACTTTCTGGAGAGTTTTTATCATAAATGGGTGTTGAATTTTGTCAAAAGCTTTTTCTGCATCTATTGAGATGATCATATGGTTTTTATTCTTCAATTTGTTAATATGGTGTATCACATTGATTGATTTGCGTATATTGAAGAATCCTTGCATCCCTGGGATAAATCCCACTTGATCGTGGTGTATGATCCTTTTAATGTGTTCTTGGATTCTGTTTGCTAGTATTTTGTTGAGGATTTTTGCATCTATGCTCATCAGTGATATTGGCCTGTAGTTTTCTTTTTTTGTGACATCTTTGTGTGGTTTTGGTATAAGGGTGATGGTGCCTTGTAGAATGAGTTTCAGAGTGTTCCTCCCTCTGCAATATTTTGGAAGAGTTTGAGAAGGATAGGTGTTAGCTCTTCTCTAAATGTTTGATAGAATTCGCTTGTAAAGCCATCTGGTCCTGAGTTTTTGTTTGTTGGAAAATTTTTAATCACAGTTTCAATTTCGATGTTTGTGATTGGTATGTTTATACTTTCTATTTCTTCCTGGTTCAATCTCAGAGGTTATGCTTTTCTAAGAATTTGTCCATTTCTTCTAGGTTGTCCATTTTATTGGCATAGAGTTGCTTGTAGTAATCTCTCATGATCCTTTGTATTTCTGCAGTGTCAGTTGTTACTTCTCCTTTTTCATTTCCAATTCTGTTGATTTGAGTCTTCTCCCTTTTTTTCTTGATGAGTCTGGCTAATGGTTTATCAATTTTGTTTATCTTCTCAAGGAACCAGCTTTTAGTTGTATTGATTTTTGCTATCATTTCCTTCATTTCTTTTTCATTTATTTCTGATCTGATCTTTATGATTTCTTCCCTTCTGTTAACTTTCAGGATTTTTTGTTCTTCTTTCTCTAACTGCTTTAGGTTAAAGAGTAAGTTCAGCTTGTTTATTTGAAATTTTTCTTGTTTCTTGAGGTAGGATTGTATTGTTATAAACTTCCCTCATAAAACTTCTTTTGCTGCATCCTGTAGGTTTTGGGTCATCATGTTTTCATTGTCATTTGTTTCTAGGTATTTATTGATTTCCTCTATGATTTCTTCAGTAATCTCTTGGTTATTTAGTAGTGTATTGTTTAGCCTCCGTGTATTTGTATTTTTTACAGTTTTTTCCCTGTAATTTATATCTAGTCTAATAGTGTTGTGGTTAGAAAAGATACTTGATATGATTTCAATTTTCTTAAATTTACCAAGGCTTGATTTGTGACCCAAGATGTGATCTATTCTGAAGAATGTTCCATGAGCACTTGAGAAGAAAGTGTGTTCTGTTGTTTTTGGATGGAATGTCCTATAAATAACAGTTAAGTCCATCTTGTTTAATGTGTCACTTAAAGCTTGTATTTCCTTACTTATTTTCATTTTGGATGATCTGTCCATTGGTAAAAGTGGGGTTAAAGTCCCTTACTATGATTGTGTTACTGTCGATTTCCCCTTTTATGTCTGTTAGCATTTGCCTTATATATTGAGATGCTCCTATTTGTGTGCATAAATATTTACAATTGTTATATCTTCTTCCTGGATTGATCCCTTGATCATTATGTAGTGTCTTTCCTTGTCTCTTGTAATAGTCTTTATTTTAAAGTCTATTTTGTCTGATATGAGAATTGTTACTCCAGCTTTCTTTTGATTTCCATTTGCATGGAATATCTTTTTCCATCCCCTCACTTTCAGTCTCTATGTGTCCCTAGGTCTGAAGTGGACCTCTTATAGACAGCATCAATACGGGTCTTGTTTTTGTATCCATTCAGCCAGTCTATATCTTTTAGTTGGAGCATTAGTCCATTTACACTTAAGGTAATCATCGATATGTATGTTCCTATTACCATTTTCTTAGTTGTTTTGGGTTTGTTTTGTAGGTCTTTTACTTCTCTTGTGTTTCCTGCCTTTTTTTTTTTTAATTTTCAAATTTTTCTTTATTTACAATGACATTAAGTAAAAAATAAAAGACACCAGAACAAGTTGAAAGTGACCATGGAAGAAAAGGGAATCATATTTTCATACCATTAATAGCACTTTTCCCCTACTCTTTTGAACAAGGCATCCTGCATTTTCATTTTGCTCTGGGCCCCAAAAATTATGTAGCAGGCCCTGCATAATACTTTCATTACTAGCTTGTAATTGGCTACTTAGTTGCTTAACTCCTACTAG
Source organism: Balaenoptera physalus (assembly GCF_965194825.1). Lineage (NCBI taxonomy): Eukaryota > Metazoa > Chordata > Mammalia > Artiodactyla > Balaenopteridae > Balaenoptera > Balaenoptera physalus. The sequence goes on along the minus strand of NC_138882.1, from coordinate 132,460,930 downwards.
ATTGGCCCACTGCTGAACACATAGTAGGCCAGAAGGAAATGTCAAAAAAAACCAAAACTGGACATAGGTAAGAGGAGACCTTATTTAAAAGGATTATTGTGACTGGAGGAAAGGGACTATTGCAGTAGAGAATGCTCTGACCATAGGATCTGCAAGTGTCTCAATGGTCTTTGAAAGAAGAGATCTGGACACAGCCTTTTAGCATTTGTTGTAAAGCTGATTTGGTGGTGCTCAATTCTCTTAGCTTTTGCTTGTCTGTAAAGGTTTTAATTTCTCCATCGTATCTGAATGAGATCCTTGATGGGTAGAGTAATCTTGGTTGTAGGTTTTTCCCTTTCATAACTCTAAATATATCCTGCCACTCCTTTCTGGCTTGGAGAGTTTCTGCTGAAAGATCAGCTGTTAACCTTATGGGGATTCCCTTGTATGTTATTTGTTGCTTTTCCCTTGTTGCTTTTAATATTGTTCCTTTGTATTTAATTTTTGATAGTTTGATTAATATGTGCCTTGACATGTTTCTCCTTGGATTTTTCCTGTATGGGACTCTCTGCACTTCCTGGACGTGATTGACTATTTCCTTTCCTATATTAGGGAAGTTTTCAACTATAATCTCTTCAAATGTTTTCTCAGTCCCTTTCTTTTTCTCTTCTTCTTCTGGGACCCCTATAATTCAAATGTTGCTGCATTTAATGTTTTCCCAAAGGTCTCTGAAACTCTCCTCAATTCTTTTCATTCTTTTTTCTTTGTTGTGCTCTGCGGTAGTTATTTCCACTATTTTATCTTCCAGGTCACTTATCCGTTCTTCTGCCACAGTTATTCTGCTATTGGTTCCTTCTAGAGAATTTTTAATTTCATTTATTGTGTTGTTCATCATTGTTTGTTTGCTCTTTAGTTCTTTTAGGTCCTTGTTAAACTTTTATTGTATTTTCTCCATTCTATTTACAAGATTTTGGATCATCTTTATTATCATTACTCTGAATTCTTTTTCAGGTATACTGCTTATTTCCTCTTCATTTATTTGGTCTGGTGGGTTTTTACTTTGCTCCTTCATCTGCCTTGTATTTCTCTGTCTTCTCATTTTGCTTAACTTACTGTGTTTGGGGTCTCCTTTTTGCAGGCTGCAGGTTCATAGTTCCCGTTGTTTTTAGTGTCTTCCACCAGTGGATAAGGTTGGTTCAGTGAGTTGTTTAGGCTTCATGGGGGAGGGGACTGATGCCTGTGTTCTGGTGCATGAGGCTGGATTTTGTCTTTCTGGTGGGCAGGACAATGTCCAGTGGTGTGTTTGGGGTGTATTATGATTTTAGGCAGCCTCTCTGCTAATGGGTATGGTTGTGTCCTGTCTTGCTAGCTGTTTGGCACTGGGTGTCCAGCACTGGAGACTGCTGGTTGTTGAGTGGAGCTGGTTGTTAGCGTTGAGACAGAGATCTATGGGGAGCTCTCACCGATTGATATTACATTGGGCCAGGAGGTCTCAGGTGGTCCAACATCCAGAACTCAGCTCTCCACCTCAGAGGCTCAGGCCTGACATCTGGCCAGCGCACCACGACCCTTTCAGCCATATGGCTCAGAAGAAAAGGGAGAAAAAAAAGAAAGAAAGAAAAAAATAAAATAAAATAAATAACGTTATTAAAATAAAAAATTTTTTTAAATATTAGCAAAATAAAAAAAATTAAAGAGTAAAAAAAAAATGAAGAGAGCAACCAAACCAATAAACAAACCCACCAATGATAACAAGTGCTAAAAACTATACTAAGATAAACATAAAAATCAGAAACTTGTCAGTCACATACAGCAAACCCCAAGTTTACAGTTGCTCCCAAAGTCCCCTGCCTCAATTTTGGGGTGATTTGTTGTCTATTCAGGTATCTCACAGATGCAGGGTACATCCAGTTGGTTGTGGAGATTTAATCTGCTGCTCCTGAGGCTGCAGGGAGAAATTTCCCTTTCTTTTTGTTCACACAGGTCCTGGTGTTCAGCTACGTATTTGGCCCCGCCTCTGCATGTAAGCTGCCCTCTGGCGTCTGTTCTTCGCCCAGACAGGAGGGAGTTAAAGGAGCAGCTGATTAGGGGACTCTGGCTCACTCAGGCCGGGGGGAGGGAGGGGTACAGAATGTGGGGCGAGCCTGGGCTGGCAGAGGCCAACGTGAAGTTTCAACAGTCTGAGGCATGCCACGTGTTCTCTCGAAGTTGTCCCTGGATCATGGGACCATGGCAGTGGCAGGCTACACAGGATTCTGGGAGGGGAGGTGTGGATAGTGTCCTGTGCTTGCATACAGGATTCTTTGTGGCTGCAGAAGCAGCATTAGCATTTCATGCCCGTCTCTGGTGTCCACACTGATAGCTGCTGCTCGCGCCCATCTCTGAAGCTCGTTTAGGCAGTGTTCTGAATCTCCTCTCCTCGCGCACCCCGAAACAATGGTCTCTTGCCTCTTAGGCAGTTCCAGACTTTTTCCTGGACTCCCTCCGGGTTAGCTGTGGCACACTAGCCCCCTTCAGGCTGTGTTCACGCAGCCAACCCCAGTCCTCTCCCTGGGATCTGAACTCCGAAGCCCAAGCCTCAGCTCCCAGCCCCCGCCTGCCCCAGTGGGTGAGCAGGCAAGCCTCTTAGGCTGGTGAGTGTTATTCGGCACTGATCCTCTGTGCAGGAATCTCTCCACTTTGCCTTCTGCATCCCTGTTACTGAGATTTCCTCCATGGCTCCAAAGCTCCACCCCTGCTCATCCCCCCATCTCCGCCAGTGAAGTGGCTTCCTAGTGCGTGGAAACTCTTCCTCCTTCACAGCTCCCTCCCAGAGGTGCAGGTCCCATCCCTGTTCTTTTGTCTCTGCTTTTTCTTTTTTCTTTTGCCATACCCAGGTACGTGGGGAATTTCTTGCCTTTTGGGAAATCTGAGGTCTTCTGCCAGCGTTCAGTAGGTGTTCTGTGGGAGTTGTTCCACATGTAGATGTATTTTTGATGTTTTTGTGGGGAGGAAGGTGATCTCCACTTCTTACTCCTCCGCCATCTTGAAGGTCCTCCTAGGAACAATCTTAACATCCACTAAATTACAGCAGAACCTTAATTCTACCAGCAAAATAAATGTTTTTAAGTGTTATTTTGTTAGCCATTATATTTATTTCATTAATGCATAAATGCTATCACTTCCAAGTGCTAAAAGCAGAGATGGGATAAGAGACTATCTGTATTGAAAATATACCGAAAGTAACCATATTTGTGATTCAACAAACATTTATGGAGTATTTACTATGTGACAGGTACTAGGACAGGGATTTTCAAAATGACATTTAATCCTTCCTACCACCTCCTATTTTATGGGTTAGAGAACAAAGTTATCTTATAAATTAAACCTATAGCTTCTAAGAGCTTAACCATGACAAATGGGAAAAATAACACAAATACCAGTGTCCTATTTATGTAAGAAGAACAGAATATAATGTCATTAATTCATTGATATCTTAGACAAATATAGAAAGTGAAATGTAGTCACTAATAATAACACACTGGCTATATGCAGTGATTCCACTGTTGGCGCTTACAGAGGCAGCATGTGTTTGTTGTGTTGTTATGTTGCCTTCTACAAGAGATCAATATTTTCCTTTTATTGTTTTATTCATTTGTTTGTTTTGTTTTTTTATAGAAAGAGAAATACTGTGGACATGAGTTGATGCAGGTGAAGTCCAAATAATTGCCCTGAAACTTGCATGGCATTCCAAGTCAACTTAAAACGCCCATGAAATTCAAAGCAGAAGAATCTAGCATGAGGCAATACTTAGGCTTTAGCCCTTTCTAGTTTTGTAATCATTTGCTTTTCTTTGCTCTATGAATTCTTTATGACTCAGAATATCAAAATGCACCAACAGTTGCAGTACATAAAAGATCCTCCACCATGCGCAATCCATGGGGAGAACACCATTGGAGACCAAGGGAGCAGTCTGACCTTTCCCAGCACATTCACTCCATGTAGGAAGTAAGGATTTTATAGGACTGGTTTCAGTATCATCATAAAGGTCTACATCTCTGAAATATCTGGCCCTCTAGAAGTAAAACTTTTGATGTAATTATCAAGTAGCCATCGGTCTAAAATATTTCTCTTTTTACTGTGTATATTAGGCTATGATTTTTGTTACTTATACAATATGAAAATTAAAATCCAAGTAATTATATATTATTTGACTTTGGCCCAGTTTATCACAGGGAAATAGCAGATCTATAATCTTGACAAGGTTGTATCATCTGCTATGTTCCTAAAAACCATAGACATATAGTTTATACTTATGAGTTTATACTTATATATAATAAAATAAGTTCAGTATTTATGAAATATCTTCACACACTCTTATGATATGCCATGAATACTGTAAAGGATTTAAAGCAACCTTAAAACCAATGAACCTATAAAACATATCTCTATGATGTAGTTAGAGCGTCAAGGAAATATATCTAGAATTGTACCTACCCAGAATAGTCTTAAAGAGTTTAAATTTTTAAAATTATATGTGAAGTCCTGCTGAGGAATCATGAATTATAACTTATTTTGGATTTGTAACAAGAAATGAATATATAAATGTACAAACGTAGAAAAATAAGTTATTTTCCTGGTATCTTAAGTCATCAGAAAAAGACAGTGCAGATTTTTAAAGAATCCTTCATATCTTGTTTTCTTTGATTTGATAGTGTTCTTTTAAAGAGATTGAAAAAGACTAGAATTCATTACAAGTCCTTAATTGCCAGTTTCTCCACAAAATAGATGTTTATGCGCAGGCTTCAGAATAGCTACCATTCATTTGAGGGAGATCTTGTACAGCCGAAGTTGAAATAAACAGCAATGTTTTACTAAGTTTGCAGAAGCATAATTAGTCCTAGAGGCACAATATTTTTAAGCGTCAAACACTTGTTCTCCAGCTGTACTATTTGGATCTGTAGTTTCAGAAGCAGCTTATAGCTCTTTCATTGAAGTCCAAGCTTTTCCATGACTGACAAGCACTTTCACTATGTGTGTGCTCACAGAAACAGAACAATGCATTGCCACTACTTCTTTGATAGGGGCATTTGCTACCTTATTTTTTGTTTTTAGTTCAATAGTGCATATAAACACTTCAAAATGGATTCCACTGGGGCCCAGTAGCATTAATTTGTGTTTGTTCTGTCATGCAATTATAATAGAGAAATGAAATAACTGATCGGGAAATTCACAGGTGGGCAGAAATGGTAGTTTAAATATATCTTTTCTACAATACTGTATTAGAATCTACAGGGGGTCACAGTATTCATTTCCCTTTTTAAGAAAAATACCCTAGTGGAAATCATTTTGAAGTACTCAAAGGGTTTTGTTTTTAAGTAGCAGATTTTTAAAAATTTCTTTCGTGTATATAATAAATAACAAAGGCAGCATTTATAAAATATGTTCACTTTAAGAATCTTGTAAGTAATGCAACCTTATTGTAGCTGGTTCAGTCGGTACCTTCATGAGGTTGAGACCCAAGTCACTGGCATGGCACTAAGTGTTGGCCATGACACCTCTAAGCCAGCAGACCATGTTCTGTACTTTGGAAAGTGTATATATTTATAATAACTACATTCATCTGAAGCCATACAAATTGTGATTGTTCCTATAAAGTATTAAAATGTATACCATATCATTTGGTCCAAATTCATCCTGCTACTTAAGGCAAAAATTTAAAAAAAGACAGAGTTAATAGCTACATGATAAAAAGATAGATGATAGATAGATAATTGAATCCCTTTGTACAAGGCAACAGAATCCTTGATTCCCATTCTTTTTGCTGTTGCTGATGCTGCTTCAACTTGAAATACCCTTCCCTCTAATTTCACCATTGAAATCTTATATGTATTTAAAGATAAACCAAATTCTACCACCTCCCTTTGTTACTTAAATAACGGTAACTTCCTTCCTCTCTTGACATTGAAATTTTGAGAACAAGGATCATGTCTTTTTACCTTTAAATCCCTTGTCACATAGTAGATGCTCAAACATTATAAGTATGATAAATGATTTTAACCTACACTAAGAAAAAAAAAAGAGAAATGTTATAAGATCTCACATGTTCTTGAGTCATATGTTCCTTATATCTATGTGAAAACACTTTTCAAAATATATTATAGGCTTCTGACTCTAAAGAAGAGAATGATTTCCTCTCTGTAGCATAACAATTTTATGATGATGTAAAAGAAAACAAAAATATATATCCACAACAGCAGAGAGAATGACAAAAAGACAAAAACAGACAGAAATCCAATGGAAGAGCAGTGCCTGATTAGTCAAAGTCAGAGAAGCTACAGTTGAAATACTGAAGCCTGAAATATGTGCAGTGGGAACTAGGGCCAAGGAGATGGTCATGCTTTAGTATAAATCTGTATGCCTAGAGCAATGATGAGCTATTGAAAATTTTATGTTGAGAAAGTTGGCATAATCCAATCTATTACATTTTGCAAAGACAAATGAGACCAGGGGAAATATTTGGAATATATGTTAAAGACACAAGTTTAATGAACCCATTATATAAAAAGTTCTTATAAATTTATTTTTGGAAATAGAAATACCAGCTGAAAAATGGGCAAAAGATATATAAACAGCCAATTCACATAAAGTAATTACAAATGTCTAGTAAATATAAAAATAAAAATTTGAGTATCAATGAAATATTATTTTTATCTATAAAATTTCATAATCAGAAATTGCTAACGTTCATACTATTATACTCTACAGCCATTAGAAATTATATGGCTTGTAAATCAAGTATACTTCAATAAAATTAATTTAAAAAAATAAATCGTATGGCTTAATTACATATATTGACATGGAAATGCGTTAATGATACATATCTAATAGAAAACAGGGGTTTCAAAAGACTATGTGTCACATAATTTTATATTTTGTGATAGTTATGCATGCATTCACACATACACATATGTGTGTTCCTGTGTGTGTGTGTGTGTGTGTGTGTGTGTGTGTGTGTGAACAGAAAAAAAGCCGGGGAAAAATGATAACATCACATTATCTCTAGATGAGAAAACTATTTGAAATCAGAAAATTATAAAGCTATTATCATTAAAAAAAAAAAAGAATGTGTATTTTCATTCAAATGTTGAATATGCTGAGCTCTATTTTCTGTACTTAGTACTGTAGCAAATGGTGTGGTGTTTGAAATGTTTTTTTGTCTTTAAGAGCAGCTGCTCTCATTAAGAGACAAGAATAAGTGTATTTTAAACTGCTAAACCAATGCAAATCATTGCTAATGACAAGATAAGAAGTATAAATTATATATGCTACCTGAATTCACAGGAGAGAGGACTGTTGATTTTCAGTTAGAATTCTCAACATTCACTTACTCATTTCACTGAAAAATGCTGAGTTCCCAATTCCTATCAGTTGTTGGTAAGTCCCAGAAATATAAAATGTAAAATAGATTTCCTGACCTAAAGGATCTCAAAAGGAAGACAAATGGGTATACAAAGGAGGACAGTACATCAAAATACAATAATATAAGCAAGCTCTGATTTGGTGGACTATGTAATAAGAATGCTTAGCTCAGCACTTCCCTTAAACTTCTTGGAGCAAGACTATTCAGTCTCACCACCACATCCTACACACACACACACACACACACACAAACACACACACACCCCACCACCACCACCATCACACTAAAAGTCTGTGACTGGTGCAATTCACTACTTTCTCACAGTATCCTATGTTCCCCAACTTATGTTATATCAGTAATACGAGTGATAATTCGTCCTACCTCAGTCTGATGCTTTGTCTTAATTCTTAGTTGTTTCAAATCTCTGGAAGGAAAATGGAGACTATGGTGCCCATTCAAATAGCAGCCAGACATTACTGAGAACGAGATAAAACAATCTCAAAATGAGGGTAACATAAAGAATTGAGCAAAGCATATTTGGGCAAAAGAAGCTGACTATTATTTTGAAATCAATGGCATATTTTCACAGTAAGAAATAATATAAGAAATAATACTGACTTTGCTACACGAGGAAATGAGCTAGGATCTTTCCTTGTATTGTTTAATGTAATCTTCAAAAACATCCTAAGCAAGTACTCCCTCACTTTACCGATAAGTAAATTGGAGCTCAGAGAGTTGAAATAACACAACTAAGACACAATAAGCAGTCAGATTAAGGTTCAAACCCAGTTCTGTCTAGCATCAAAAAATGCATATTCTTTCTACTAAACCATGTAAAGTTTTATAGTAATATTTTTTCCAAAATATCTTCTTTAACAAAATAAATAGTTTTAAGCACTTAATAATGCTAGAAACTTAACTAGGTATTGTGAATAAATAAGTTAAAATCTCTTTATTTAATAATCTCACTTTCTAACCAATTACTCTCAACATACCCTGTTATTCCCCTTCCCTAATGCTAAGATAATATAACCAAATAAATGAACAGAAACTATGTGTACAGAAATGAATGAATAGATGTAGGGCACTTTGCGTTTACCAGACAAAAGCATTCTATGAATTTACGGTGGTATAATTATTACGAAATGATGCAAAAGTTCTATGACTCATTTTGTCATGTACTTTGACTTTACTTTTCAAATGTAAACTTCCATACTCCTATTTTGCTCAATTTTAAAATTTGTTTATGTTTTAACAGGAATTTAATACACAGATTGCCACTTCACTTGCATTTAAATTAACATGAGATCACATTTAAAGGGTGGTGAAGCATAGACCTTATTTCAAAAGGGCTTGTACACAAAGAGACAGAGAAGTTCAGTGCAGAGCTGCACAGCTGCAATTCTAGACATATTTTCATCTTGGCAGAACACTCCCTCTTAAGCACACAGTACTGAGGAGCAAGGAATCCATATGAATCGATTGTGATTTATTATGCTGCCATTTAATCTATAATTTTTTGCACTCTGGGGAAGTTTGTGAAAACCCCAGATGGTAACAATGTACTTAAAGATAAAAACAAAGGCAAACCATGTTTTCTAAAATAATGTTCAAGTTCACTCTTTATTAGCTCTTATCTGGAGAGATACAAGTATAGTAATTATTCTTTTTATACACAAGAAATGTTCAAGCCTCTGCAAATTTCCCTGTTTTTCTCCATTTCATTGATGTCTGTGCACGCACTCTAAGATTTCTTTAGATATTTTACATGTATATATTATGTTAACATGATAAATTTTCAGTTCACTTATAGTATAAACTTCTGATAAGGAGGAAACTTTACACTTTGCCCAAGGACACTGAAATTAGAATTTTAAAATTGGGATCAATTTAAAACACTAACACTTTTAGAACAGGTTTATAAACAGAGGGGAGTGGTAAAGGACAAAGCTGTTAGGTCAGTTGGTTCCCCCAAAGGGAAGGGACTTTAATCAAATGCATATAAGACCACTTGAGGCAGAAGAATAGGCATATGAAGAAAACCCTAAAATAGTATGCAGTGGAAATATCAACCAAGAAACTCAATGGTTTTGCATTGGGAGAAAAAGCACTAGTAAGAGAATAGCAAGATAAAAATGAAAGGAACCCAAATGCATTGAGGATAACATCACAAAAAGGGAACAGAGAAGGGTTGGATTTTGATTGAAAAATAGAAAGAAATATGGGACATAGAGTGAGATGTTTCGATGAATCAGATTTTGTTTAATTTTTGTTTAATCAAGGGTGTGTTGATATGTTGAGATTGTCATTACTCGAGAGAGTCCCAATATAGTCAATCTACAAGAATATAGAAGATTTCAGAAGTTTTGGACCTGGGAAACTTCTTGAGTTCTGCTTGGCCCAGACTTTTCCCCATACTTATATATACACAATTCTTTGTCGTTTATGATTCAAATAGGTAAAACAACACCAATCTATCATACATAACTTGATGAAATACTGGCACACACAGGTGAGACATGCCAGGACTTTAGTTAGACTAAAATTCCCCAAAGGAAGTTATCAGGTCCTTTTGGTCACTGATACATGTTAGCATCACACACACACTTAGCATATAAAAACTGCTCAGTAAATTCTTATTAAATAAATGAATGAAGGGAAGATATAAGAAATAAAGGAATGAACATAGATTATTTTGAAAAAAACACCAATAAGGACTGTCAATAGGTTTTTTGGTAGGATTACATGAGTCAATATACGCAAAGTATTTTGGACAGTATCTAAAAATTAGTAAGTGCTCTAAGCGTTAGCTATAATTATTGTTTATTCATAAAGAAGGTAGAAGTTAGGGATAATAAGTTTGTAAACAAACTGACTCAGAGTTGTTGAATAAGATTTAGAAAATAAACATTTTCTAAAGAGGGCTGGAAAACTCATATGGAGTCTAGAAGGCATTAGTGTCTTGGTACCAGGAACTGCATGCCTGAGGTAAGACAGATTTCTCACAAATCTCAATATGAGTGTTGGTATCTAATTGTTAATGATAAGTCCAGTTTCAATACGGATTTTACTCAGTGGCTGGGAACATACAGAATAGATCATAAAGAACGGCACTCTCAGGAACGTGGGGCTGTCCTTAAAGGACCTAGAATGAGAGCAGGCTTCCCTGCAAAATCATCAGAGAAAACATTAAAACACATCTCCATACAATATACCCAGACCACCCTCCTGCTCACCACTTTTGACTTACTGCTGCCCACTCTTACCCAAGAGAGTATCTGTATCTATGAATTCAAGCATATTTTTATATTTAAAAATATTTGAAAAAATTCCAGAAAGTTCCAAAAAGCTAAACTTGAATTTGCTGTATGCTGAACACTATGAGTCCATGTGAATGATGTGACAGGTAGGCACGCCCTGCCTGTAGCCTCCTGCCATTCCACAGATTCTCAGTCTCTCTCCAGCATTCGCTATTTGAGCTACTTGTGTTGGGTGCGCCCTTTGTTTCTGTGAAAAAAATGAATCCTAAAAAGCAATGAAGTGAACAAAGCAATCCCTCAAAGGCTAAGAGGGACAGTAAAGTGCTATGTCTTGACAAGAGAATAAAAATCTTAGGTTTTTTGGGAAGTGGCACACATCTTGCCAAAGTAGGCTGCGAGGTAAGAATGCATTGAGCATTTGAGCAATAAAGCAGAAGGAAGCTGAAACTCACGCAAGTGTTAGTGCTTCCCCTACAATGGCAAAAATGGTCTCTGGTTCATGACAAAGTGCTTGCAAAGACTGAGAAAGCATTAAATGTGTGGCTAGAGGACATGTCACAGAAGCATATCCCTGTCGATGGCAAAATTATGCATGAAAAAGCACTCTGAGCACTGCTGTGAGAAGGTTGAGGAGAGCCAGAGGAAGGAATTTATGGCTAGTACTGTAAAGGATGGCTGGCTAGCTATGCAAAGCCCTACACCCTCAAGAATTTAAAGATCACAGGGGAGTGGTCATTGACTGATGCTGAGGCAGCACCTGTGTTCCCAGAAGACCTCAAGAAACTCACAGAAGAGAAAGGCTACCTTCCAGGGCAAGTCTTCAACTGTAATGAAATGGGCTTGCTCCAGAAGAAGATGCACAATTGCACATTCATAAGAGTGCCAAGCCGACCTCAGAGTTCAAGGTCTGGAAATGTTGCTTTACTCTGTTGCTGTGTGTGAACACAGCAGGTCACATGATCAATCCAGGCCTCCTCTGCTGAGCAAACAATTCCCAGACCCTTAAGAACAAAACCAAAAATTGCCTGCCTGTGTTCTGGCAGCACAACTAGAAGGCTTGGGTGATGATCACCTTGTTCTTAGAATGGTTCTTTCAGTACGTCATTCCTGAAGTGAAGAAATATATTAAAGAAAAGGGACTGACATTCAAGGTTCTCCTCATAATTGGCAATGCTCCTGTCCATTCCCAATCTCTCGGTTTCACTGAAAAGAACATGGGAATGATGTTCCTGCCCCCTAACACTATGTCACGCTGCAGCCACTTGATCAAGGCATCTTCAAATACATTAAGGCAACTTATACTCACCTCATCTTCAGGAGAATTTGTGCTGCCCTTGATGATAACTTTGGTTGCAACATCATGGGTTTATGAAAGAGCTTCACAATTGTAGTTACAATTTGATTATTTCATAGCCTATAGAGGCCCTCAGGCCCAAGACAGTCAATGCATGTTGGAAGCCTTATGGAGTGAGGTGGTCATTGAGTTCAGGGACTTCCCCACTATTGATACAGAAGTCAAGAATATCTTGAAGGTTGCAAGGGAAGTTGCTGAGGAAGGTTTCTCTGACATGATCAAGGACAATGTCGAGGAACGCATAGAAGAGTATAGAGGAACCCTATCTAATGAGGAACTTAAATATCCGCTGAAGTCCTCTGCAGATGATGATGATTATGATAGTGAGGATTTAGGGGAGGCAGGGTCATCAATGTGGACACTTGAAAATTTTTCAGCAGTTTTTAAATAAGTGCAAGAGTTAAAGGACATGATCCTTGAGTACGATCCTTCTATGGAAGGAAGCCTCTGTGCCACCCAAGGAATAACAACATGCCTACAATCACTGCAAGATGTGTTTAAGGATGCAAAGAAAAAGAATAAAGAGCTTCCTATAACAATGTTTCTCACTAATGCACCTGCAGTTATGAAGCCTCGACCTTCAACCTTGAAGATCTTCAACCCTCAACTTCCGCAGATCCTGACATTAGTATTACTGATCCTCCTCCAAAGCATCAATGGCTGCAATCAAAACCCAGTTCTTCCAACATAGATGATCCCTCTGACATCCTGTCAGAAGGTTCAGGTTAGCCTGGTGTCTCACACTTACCTTTATTGCCACACACCTCACCACCTCACCATCATCACTGTAGGCAGCATACAACAATAATCATTGGCCATCATCTGAGGGTTATCAAGAGAGAAGAACCAGGGTTTTGGTGTTAATGGTGTGTGTGTGTGTGTGTGTGTGTGTGAGAGAGAGAGAGAGAGAGATAGACAGAGATAATGAATTTATATTTTCTCCATTTATATTTTCTGTATCTACTTGTATTTTAAATATTCCATGTTTTATTCCATGTATTTCTCTTTCAGATCATTAAAGGAAAGTAAACTGTACATGTTGAAAGAAAAAAAAAAAACACTACATTGTTGCTGACATGTACTATATAATTAGGCCTACAAGATCCTTGAACCTGTACTAAACACATACAGACCTTTTTTTTTTGGCATTATTCCCTAAACAATACAGTATAACAACAATTTACATAGCATTTACATTGTATTAGGTATTATAGGTATTCTAGACATGATTTAAAGTATATGGGAGGATGTGCATAGGTTATATATAAATCCGACACCATTTTATATAAGGGACTTGAGCATCTGCAGATTTCAGTATCTGCAGGGATCCTGGAATCAATCCCCTGGGGATTCTGAGGGACAATTGTATGGTCTTTTAGTGTTGAGTTATTGTATTTATTTGGAAGCAAGCATGCAATTTTAGTGACATGTTCTCATGGTTGTTAAATTGTATTGTTATGCTAAGGTCCTGTGTTTTTGTTTTCCTATCTAGCTGCCTTTGTTTGCCACTCATTTTTGGCCAACATAATTGCTCAGAGATTATTCCTACCTCTAGCACCCTTCTCCAGGCTTAAGAAACAAAGGCATTGCTGGGCATCTCTGCCAGCACTAGCCTGAAGAAGCTATTGCTGTGCTATTTTTCAGCAGTGAAGGGAATGAACATAGCTTCAAAGAATGTATTCACCATTTTTCAACTGTCCTAGCCTTGTGGGTTCTCAGACATTCAACTTGGGGGAAACATCATGAATTGATTTTTAAAGTACTTTTCTAGTCTTTCCCACCAAACCTTACTGTCCTCTCCATAGAGATATGTATTTACCCTTAACATCATATCATCTTTTAATGCATCCTCTAAAAAACCATACTCATTGCCCTATTTTATGCAATGAGGAGAAACTGTCTTTACACTTTCTTGTAAACATATATTTTGATCAGTTTATGGGATATTTTCAGGATGACTTTTTATTTTAATCACATATGGTGATGAACTGATATACTATTTCTGTTTGGCATAATTCTGTTGCTTTTTTGCTCACTAACTAGTAATGACAGATATGTTGATTCCCACAGATAACAGAAACCATTTTTATTTTTACAAATAATATGTGGAAATGGTTTGATAGATGTGATAAAGTGCATATAAACAAGATAATGATAAGCTTTTATTCTCTAATGCTATATTAAATGATTCATAAACAAAAACATATTCCTTCCAAACCACTATAGTCTAAAATATTTATCCATGACCCTAAAGTAAAAACAAACAAAAACTAGATCAACTTTAGTGAAAATCTTTAATTTTTGCTGCTTATATTAAAAATCAGATTTTGAATTACATGTTACCCTCATGATGTCATAAGCAAATGAGTCCAAAAATAGCACAATAATCAGAATCTAAAATGCAAAATGTAATAGCACAAATCAAATGGAGAGATATATTGCAACTTCAGAGAGGTTGGTGTTTCATTGGAACAACTTATTTTTTAACAGCACTGTATTAACGTTTATTCATAAAAAGATAAGTCAAAGATTGGGAAGAGGTACTTGTACCATGCAAAACTTGGTAAAGTATTATTATCTTTTATACATGAAGGACTCATAAAAATGACAAATAATACAATTAAAGTAGAGAAAATACCTAAGTAGGTATTTACTATAAAAGGAAACATTAATGGACAATAAAAATCTTAAAAACGACCTCGTGAGAAACATGAAAATGACTGTTAAGACTGCAGTGAGATACTTTTTACACTTAGCAGATTGGTAAACGATTTTGACAAAATCAAGGATCTATAAGAATGGAGGAAGGGGAACACTGCGAGTAAGAGTGAAATTTATTTAAACAACTTTTGAAAACATTTGACATAATTTCTTATTATGACATATGCTGTAAGCAATGATTCCTTTTCTATACATATACTCTGAAGAAATTTTTTAATTTTGAATTAGTAGACAATCACTAGAATGTTTTTAATAGTATTATTCAAAATAGCAAAATTCTAGAATCAATCCAAATACCTTTCAAAAGGAAATTGAGTGGATAATTTGGGATAGGTTCATACATAATACATAATAAAGTAGTCCATGTAGATGAAGAATCAATGAACTATAGGTTCAAGCATCAACATGGATGAAGTTTTGAGGGTGGTAAGTTGAGTTCATAAAAAGCAGCTTACAAGAGGCTTCACATATTGTGATATCATTTTGATGAAGTTCAAAAACTGCCAATATTGAAAAATATATTATTTAATGATATCCTATTTATCAGATTAAAATCTATAAGCAAGAGTATGATAAACTAAAAATTCAGAATAAGAATTATCTCTGTGAATGAAGGACATGCATTGTAGGAAGAATGTATAAGGAGCTAAAACAATATTGGTTTGATCTATGCCTTAAGTAGAAAGTTAGAAGCATGTCTGTTTTCATTATTATACTTCATAACTTACATATAAAGTTCATATATATATAAATCATTACATAATCATTTATTTTATATCTATATACATAGATATAAAATTCTCATACCTATATGTATATATCAAATATTACATAATAACCACTTATTTAAAAAAAAAAAAAAGAGTATGGTAGCTTCAGCAAGTAGATTGCTTGTGTATGTTCTGAACATAGGAAAACATTAATCCAGCATTCAAAATTCATAGAACAAATAATCAGTGCTAGATATTAAGAACTGACAGGTTTTCACTAATTGAAGGCCTTCAAAGACAGGAAAATTTTTATTTTTTCCTGATTATACTTCATGGACAGTCAAGACATGGAACTTGGGAAGCCCACAAACCCTTTCTACAAAATTCTTTAATATGTGCCTCCAGACTGGTCTGGTGTCATGTGATCTGTCCACCTGGCACTACTTTGTACCACAGGTGGGAGGAGAGGAAGAAGGGAAGATGTCAAATTACATGTTATACAAAGGCCTATGTGGTGGTTACTAATAGCAGGATTACCCAAATCAATCATATCTTCTCTGTAATGGAGTAAAGAGATAAATCTCAATAATGGCCAATAGAAATTATTACATTTCAGCTACTGAGTAGACAATGCACATCACTCAATTGCTAGAGTTGTCTTGGATCTGGATCAACATTTTCATAGCTAAACCCTCTTCTAGTCTCTGGAAGTCCCAGCTATTTTGTCATTACATTGTTTCTGTGGGGTTTGGCTGCCCAGCCAAGATCACTGTCTTCCCAATATTCACATCTATATTTAGAAGAAATAGCTATTATTTTTGATAAAAATATTCTAAGACGTAATCTTGCTGTAACTGCATCAATATTCACAATAACGTTTCACGATATGTATGGACAATTTCTCCAATACAACTTACATGTCACCACGTATGTGGTTCTTTGTGTATTCATACATAATTTTAAATGCAACATATTATTATATTTTCTAAAAAATTAAGTTTATATTCCACTTCAAAAGTAAACCTGTACATGGCAAAAAATATTAACTGTAAAAGTAAAACATAAGATGAAAAGTAAAAGCCTTTCTCAGCTTGATCTCTCACTCATTATCCAAGTGTAACCACAGAGATTCTTATGTATCTTTCCAAAAGTAAATCTTCTCTGAGTATATCCACTTATTTATCTCTTTCTTGGACAAATGATACAATGTTCTATGTAATGCTTTACACTATTTTGCATTTTTTTATTGGGAAACCTTTCCACGTCAATTAGTTCAGTTCCAGAGTTTCATTTGTGTTTACAAGCAAGGCTTCCATACACATACCACACATATATATATACATTTTTCTCACTTGTTCAAATATACATCATGCATTACTGTACTCCCGGGGAGGGGGAACATTTTCCCTCTGTTCCAGAAACTATATATATGTATAAAATCGTGTGTCACAGAACTGTTCATTAACATTTGGTCTAAGATTAAACAATGAAATTAGACATATACCCAGTCTGACTAAATCAGAATCATCTCTGAAGGAATCCCAAGGAATTCAGCTAATATGTTTCATTTGTTCTTTTTTCTGTATATATCTTCCTCCAGCATTTCTCTTCATTCTGGCATCACCACCAGCTTTGTCCTATACACTTTCCCTACTGTGATTCTGATAACTTTCTCCCAACCACATGTGCTGAATTACTCATTTGAATCATATGAAATTTCTATTTTAGTAGGTAAAAAATGATTGAATATTGGCAATTTCATATGGCATGATTCATATTTTCTTACTCCTTTAATGCTGGGAGTGGAAATACACCTCATTGGCCATTACTACATGTTGATACACATTTATATTTGCATAATCAAAAATATTATTAATATAACTTCCTTCCTTTGGCCCCCCTGTCCTTACCGTAACTGACACTGATCTTTATACTTGACTACTAAAGAGCTGCAATTTACTGTTTTGAACTAATCAGTTTTCTTGCACCATTGTTTTTCTTTTAGGTTTACCTCACTTGAAGCATTACAGCAAAATTGAAAGAACTGTTCATACTTAAATGTAAATCCTAAGTGTAAAACTTAGAACACTCCAACTTTACCCCAGCTGTTCCATTGCAGTAGGCTCCACATTTCCTTGTACCCTATACAGGTCTATCTTCATTATTTATTAATGGTAAACTTTACTACATGAGGCATGCTTTTGATTCTTTGTATAATTACTGTAGTGAGCATTATCTATTCCATGTCTCATTTAATATGTCAACGAGAAAATCTCTGTTTTTTCTAAATTAAGAAAATATTTTTACTTCCAAACTAAATGTTTTGCACAATGAAACAGAAAAGATATGCTTTTTTTCTTCAGATAAGAACTTTTAGTTTACTGCTTTGGATGGCAGGAAGGTCAGAGCTAAAATCAGAGCATACTGAAACTAAAACAACTGAAAAATCCCTAACTTTAGTCCTGACATTAACCCTAAACTTAACTCTAGTTTGCTTCATTCCTTTCCACAACTAGACTTAAAATTGAAATGCCTACATTGACATTCTTACCAAAACTTACATTATTTTAGTAACTTCATATCTTTTTTAAGGAATCAAGTAAAATAAATAATAAACAAAAATAATATTGAAAACCTATCATAGCATAATTTAGAGTAAATCCACACAATAAAATTAGTATCCATAAAAATTAATAAATTTATTTTTGAAATAGCATATGGATCATAACTATGTCTTGATTTGATTTTATAAATAATTTAATATAATGAATTTCAGAGTCAGATGATAGCTGAAATCAGGATTAAGCCAAAAAAAATTTTTTAAAGAAATGGAAAATACTGTGTATGATACTATGATGGTGGATACATGTCACTATACCTTTATCCAAACCTATAGAATATATAACAGTAAGAGTGAAAGAGTGAACCGTAATATAAACTATGGACTTTGGGTGATAATGATTTGTCAAAGTAGGTTTATCAATTGTAACATATGTACCACTCTGATGTAGGATGTTGATAATGAAGAAGGCCAAGCACGTGTGGGGACAAGGAGTATATAGGTCATTTTTCAATTCTCAGTTTTGCTGTGAATGTAAAACTGCTCTAAGAAATCATCTTTATAAAAATAGATTGAAATGATTATATAAGAATAACTTTTATTTTGTGTCTACAGAACTTGAATGCTTACCTTTAATTTCATCAAAATTCCTGAAGTTTAAAAACAATGTTACCTTTCATAACAAAATATTTCTCCTCCATCATCTTTTTTTTTTTTTAATACATTGGTTTTTGGCTTACAAAGGTAAATGTCTGCCCAAATCTGAGTAAATGTGCACGAATTCAAAAATAAAGTGTTTAGCCAATACAGTTTAATGCTTTTGAGAAAAGCCAAACTAATTCCAGTTCCTTCATAAGTACTCATAATTGAAATGGAGGCAGATGGCTTTGGATCTAAAATATTACCAGAGGTAAGTATTATGGTATTTACAGTTATCAATAACTAAACTTAAAAATTGATTTACCTTTCTGTGACATGAGTCTAAGTTCAGTCCTTAACTGTACCTGTATTGTCTGCTTCTCATTTATCAATAAAACTATATATATGCACATATATATATATATATATATATACACACACACATATATACCCTTTTCACTTTTGTTTTATGAAGGGAATGACCACTGACCCACTCACTTATATCCTCACTCTCAGCTTAGTGGATATGTGGTTCATGATGTGCAAGGTAATAACACAAGATGATACAGTCTGATCACTACAAGTGTCAGAGTGGGAGACTATGAAATCTCATTAGGTATACTGGCAAGTAGCCTTGTATTTATGAATCAAAGTTCTCAATTCCCACTATAAGTAAGTAAAGGCATCTGTTACCACATTCTGTTCAAGTGAAGGCATGTGTTCTGCACAGAATTCCAAAATCAAATGTAGTCTGCAGCCCTGTGCTTTGGAAACTCATTTTTCTCTAAACTTTAAGTGTTAAAGTATGTATGTTGCATGTGATATCATCCATTATTTCAAGCATAGCCTAATTTAATTTATCTAATAATTCTGTATGTTGACACTCTGTGACTCAATGTTCTGGGACTACCCATTTTCACTATGTCATTTATTTAATGGGTAAGAATATTAGGTTTTTCATCAGTTTTGTCATTTGTAAAATGAGAAAAATTACCTACTTCATTGTATTGTTTTGAGTATATGTATCAACTGCTCCCCGCTCAAGTGGGCAACAGGAGTGCTGCTTTGTTTTCTAGGGGACATATGTGATGTGCAGGACAGGGGGTGGGGGGGCAGCAGTAAGTAGTTCTTAAGGATTTTTAAGAACTAGAACTTGGAGAACAGAGAGGAGGGGGAAAAAAGGGACCTTGGAAAACTGTAAGCCAGAGGAAAACTTCCTCCCAACTAAACAATAAAACTGTTTCCCTGGGCTGCAATTGGAGAGAGATCTGTGAGTCCTGGATTAACTCAGGGGGTTGCAATATCCTGAGAAAAAGGCTATGTGGCTTTTCTTAGGAAACAAACCCATACACCTCATGGGTATCCAGCATTACAAAAGATTTCTCTGTCCTAATCATTGCAGAAAAGTAGTAGAGAGACCCTGGATCTGAAAGAGCCAGGTAATCAGAGACAATGGATGCTCAGCGATAACCAGTGAGACACATGACTGATGATCAAAGGCCTAACAGTCTGCAAGCTCCCAGAACTTTGACACAATTCTAGAAGCAGGAGGAGGAAGCATCTGAATGACAGTTTCAGAATTCCATGCCAATTCAACTGAATGCAGACTCAGAAGCAACATGCTGTTAATTTGTAGGAGCTGAAGACATACTATGTTTCTTGCACACCATGTGGTGTGCACAGAGATTTAAACTTGATCTGAGTGGCTAACACAGTGCTCAGTATTTAGTAGGTGCTCAATAAAAAAAATATTGTATCTGTTTTTTCTTTTTTGGTCTAAATTTTAAAAAATATAAATTAAAGGAGCTATGGTACTCTGACAGGAAAACACAAAGTTCTCAAGCTTCATATGCAGGAGAATAGGGAAGAGTCACAGTCCAAAAAATTAAATGAAAATTGCTTTGCTATTAGGGTTTCAACACCCTATTGGACAAGTAAGCTATCTATAGAAACCAAGAAGACTAAATATGCTATATTGCTAACCCAAATTTTCTTCCTCATGTTTCCCAGGCTTGAAGCCATAATATTCCTAATGAGCTTGCTATGTTACCTCCTGTTTCAATGGAAACTCAAAATTCCAAAGTATCCTTCATCCAACATTGGAACAGCAAAAGGATGTAAATGAAAGAATTGGTGAAATCTAAATACAGTCTGAAGCTTAATTCATGGTAACACACTAATGCTGGGTTCTTAGGTTTGACAAATACAGAACAGTAATGTAAACTGAAACTGGGTTGAGCTTATACAGAAATTTTCTGTGTAATCTTTGAAACTTTTCTGTGAATGAAAAATTATTATAAAATTTAAAGTTTATTTGTAAAAAATGATAAATCTTTTGATGCCAACATATTTTTTAATTGAAGTGGTGCAGGACAATCCACAAGGTGAAGCCTGATATAGATTCCATCAGGCTTATATTGAAAGCATTGTGGTGAGTACCTACTCTGTTCAGTGAGTTGGAGGATATTTTGATGAATTACATATAGATTATTTACTAGCAGGGGCTCAAATGTGTACATGAATAATTATAATTCAGAGAGTTATATTTGCCATTCTTATTAGAATTTACAGGTGAGAAAGTACCTTGTCAAATTACAGGATCAAGAAAATTTTTGATTTAAAAAATTTAAGGAGGAAGTATCATTTGAATTAGACCTTGAGTGATCACTTGTGTTTGAACATGTACTGATTAGGAAAAGGATATAAAGAAAGAATATACCACATAAAGTCACTTGGGTATACAGAGTTTTTTGGATTTTTTTTTAACATCTTTTTTGGAGTATAATTGCTTTACAATGTTGTGTTAGTTTCTGCTGTATAACAAAGTGAACCAGCTCTATGTATACATATATCCCCATATCCCCTCCCTCTTGCATCTCCCTCCCACCCTCCCTATCTCACCCCTCTAAAGCACCGAGCTGATCTCCCTGTGCAATGCAGCTGCTTCCCACTAGCTATCTATTTTATATTTGATAGTGTACAGAGTTTAGGGGACAGAAAATACAATGGTGATGATTTTTCCAGTACTGCATATAAGGAGCTTGGAGTTCCCACTCCATCCTAACAAGTAAAGAGCTAAACAGACTGAAAGTCAACAACTCTTCTTGAATGTGTAAGAGAGGGTAGGACTCAGTGGGAAATGCTGACCCCAAGATTATAGAGAGACAGACAGTTGAATAAAGAGAGTCACAGTTTCTCAGAGACTCATGAACAGAAATAACCATGGGAACCAGTGATGGGGTAGGAAAACCTGAACTGTAATTAACAAATTGTTCAAGACTCAGTGCAGACAACTCTGAGAGCTAAAAATTCCAGAGAAAGCCAGTCATAAAGGGGTCCCACAATATTGGGAAATTTACCTCCAGTTTCCCACAGTAAATACTGTATCTAAGAAAAATCCCATCCTGCTTCAGGCAGAGGGAGGAGAAAAGGAACCATTTTAATTTTATTTATTTATTTATTTATTTATGGCTGTGCTGGGTCTTCGTTTCTGTGCGAGGGCTTTCTCTAGTTGTGGTGAGCGGGGTCCACTCTTCATCGCGGTGCGCGGGCTTCTCACTATCGCGGCCTCTCTAGCTGCGGAGCACAGGGTCCACACGCGCAGGCTCAGTAACTGTGGCTCACGGGCCCAGCTGCTCTGCGGCATGTGGAATCTTCCCAGACCAGGGCTCGAACCCGTGTCCCCTGCATTGGCAGGCAGACTCTCAACCACTGCACCAGCAGGGAAGCCCAAGGAACCATTTTGAAATGCACCAGAGCACTCCATTCTACTTAACAGAGCCTGCCTTCTCTGGAAATTAGTTAACCAGACCCTAACCTTCTGGGGTATTATCAGATCCTACCATATGTAGAGGAAAGGAAATAACTAACCATAGCCAGCTCTATCCTTCCACACAGGGGAAAGAAAAAATCCAAATGCAGCCCACTCTACCCACCTTGTCCCACCTAAGAGTGGAGAAAAACAACTCTTGTGAAGTTCACATTCCAAGCAAGGCTCACTAAAAGACTGAGACCTAATCATAGGACTATATGACACATAGCTTTATTCACAATTGCAACACTTGGAAGCAACTAATATCCTTAAGTAGCTGAATGGATAAACTGTGGTATATCCAGACAATGGAATATTATTCAGTGCAAGAAAGAAATGAACTATCAATCTATGAAAAGACATGGAGGAAACTTAAATGCATATTGCTAAGTGAGAGAAGCCAAGCTGAAAAGGCTACATGCTGTATGAGTCTAACTATGTGACATTCTGGAAAGGCATAACTGTAGACAGTAAAAAGATCAGTGGTTGCCAGACATTGGGGGAGCAGGCATGAATAGTCAGAGCACAGAGGATTTTTAGAGCTGTGAAAATACTCTGTATGATAACTTAATGATGGTTACATGCCATTTTACATTTGTCCAAACTCATAAAATGTACAATGCCAAGAGTGAACCCTAATATAAATTATAGACTTTGGGTTATAATGAAGTATCTATGAAGGTTCATTGATTTTTAACAAATATACCACTCTGGTGTTGGATATTGATGATGGGGGAGGCCATGTGTGTGTGAGCAGGGGTATATCAGAAATCTCTGTATTTTCCTTACATTTTGCTGTGATCCTTAAACTGCTCTAAAAACTAAAGTCTTAATTTTAAAAAAGAACCTTTAAAAATAGTGGAAACTGAAAATAGATTATGTTCCAGGATTTTGCAGAGCACATTAAAGATCACATTATTGTGTTTTATTTAACTTTGCAGTGTTTTGACTTAGGAAGTAATTTATCAAGGCACTAATTACAAAATGCTGCATTCTTCTAGAAACAATGTCTTATTTCAATACAGACTCAGGGAAGGTTCCAATAACTTTCTCTCTCTTTAGGATGAATTAGAATCCCCCAGGAGAGAGATCCTGGGGAATAGAGAAAGCCAGCAGCTGGGAAAGTTCAATGTGAAAGAAAGCAGAACAGTTCATCAAAAGCAAAAGTTGACATATACCACATAGTGATGTGGGAAAGTAGTTATTCCAAAGGACAGAAAGTAACAGATTTCCCCACAGATCAACAGCGTATAAGAATATGGAAAACAGGACAAGAAAATTGTGTAAAAAACCATATGGTCACACACTGCCAAACGTAAAATAGATAGCTAGTGGGAAGCAGCTGCATAGCACAGGGAGATCAGCTTGGTGATTTGTGACCACCTAGAAGGGTGGGATAAGGAGGGTGGGAGGGAGATGCAAGAGGGAGGGGATATGGGGATATGCGTATGCATATAGCTGATTCACTTTGTTATACAGTACAAACTAACACAACATTATAAAGCAATTATACTCCAATAAAGACGTTAAAAAAAAAAAAAAAGCATATGTTCAGCATAAGGAAAACCGAGA
This sequence comes from Balaenoptera physalus, assembly GCF_965194825.1. NCBI lineage: Eukaryota > Metazoa > Chordata > Mammalia > Artiodactyla > Balaenopteridae > Balaenoptera > Balaenoptera physalus. The sequence goes on along the minus strand of NC_138882.1, from coordinate 132,436,922 downwards.
TCTGAGTCCAAGTTTTTGTGCTCATATTTAGGACTGGACTCCAGATTTGCAAAGAAAAGGAATTGATAGGATCAGTACTTGGTCTTTGTCAAGAGAGGATAAAATAGGAAGTTGATTATTATAACTAGATTCCTAACTCCTTCCAAATTCATAGACCACGTTATTCCTTCCCTGACAAAATTAAAGGTACCTCTAATCCATGCTCCCTGCCTGTGTAAGAAATCCCTGAGATGGCAGGAGACACTTAACGCTATTGAAAAGGGCTGTTGAAGAATGAGAAATTCTTGGCCAAAAACAGAGGTTCAATAGAAATTATATACCAAGTACCAAGGAGAATCGCCAGCACCTTGGACCGAGAAATGTTGGTTGGTACCAAAAAGTAAAAACAAGACCCGAAGGATGGCCAAAAATAGACGTGCTAAGTCTACTTAAACTAGACCACAGAATGATGCCTGTGCACATTAGAAAGTATACTTGATGCAGGGGAATTAACTGTTCAGATTTCATTTTTTCTTCTTCTGTTCTCCCCAACTTAGAAAAGTTAAACATTTCCCAAGGTATGTGCAACTTAGGTTAAATACACCTTCTTTCCTCAACTTTCACATAGAAAGGTCATCATAAATCCCTGAACTCTAGTCTTGTTCTGAGTCTTATTAAATCCTATGATCCATGAGGGTGGCCACAGACGGAGGAGTTGCTGCCTCTGTAACAGTTAACAATATAGAATAAGGAATATCTCAGGTTTCAGTTACCAAAACCAAGTTATCAGTTAGACACTGAGCCCTTAGAATGATACAGAGCCCAAGTTTTCTAAATTGGAGAACATGTTTCTATTTTTCACAATTCTTCAGGTCTAATATGACAAACCAATAATGCCTAAAGAATCTAACATAGAAAATAAAATATGCATTAGTTTATTTAGCATGACTGACCATATCAATGATATTTCAATACCTTATAATCTGAGGCAGAATCATTCATATGTGAAAAACTTTATAGGTAATGGCTATGCTCATATAATTGCACTTTCTGTGTAAAGTTAATTAAGCTCAGATCAAAGGAAAGGAAACTAAGAAGTGTTAACTGGCAGTGATGTCCCAAATAATGCACTTGCTGTTTTACATAAATAAATTTATGCTCTGAAAACAGTAGCAAAATTATATATACCTTACATCATGTATGTGAGTCCTAGTATATTTTATTTTACATTATCTTTTAGAGAGATCAAGATGAATAAATAAGCTTATTGGCAGGTTGTATTTATTTTCTGACAATGTTTTCTAGAACTGAAGCTGTATAAATAAGTAAAAGAGAGACTTTGATGATGAGAGAAACTATATTTTAAATGGATATATTATAAAGATATAAAATATACATTAGTGTTTTTAAGCAGGAAGTGATTTAATTGCCTCTTTAAAAATCACCTTTTGTCTTCCTATAAACTGAATATTCTCTTCTGATATTTTAATACACTCATATCTCCAGCCTCTTTGAACATTCTGCATCTATTCCTAGGTCAGGTATTTCCATCCTCAAAGCATTTACTCTGTCATCATTAAGTATGAAATTAAAAGAAGTTTTGGTTACTTATCTTCAATAATATTCAAACGGATCAACCACAGTGAAATACAGCTTAAAGTTTATGATTTAATAAATTAAAAGGAATGACAAGACAAAGTTGAGTTGATCAACATTTCTGCTTTAATTTTCCAGAAATCAATAAAATTAAATTATTTTGACAAGGACATAAATAACTTGACCCATTTAGATGCAATCTAAAATTATAGAAATAATATGAATATCGTTTTTCTTAAAAAATAAAAAAACTAATATATTTCTGAATGGGCTATGATAAGGAAAAATTGGTATTTTTCATTTGCTATAGCAAACAACACTTTACCTGGAGTGTACAGTTTTTTCAGCTAAATTTTTTTGGCAACCTCTTAAATGGCCTATAAATTTGTGAGTCTTTCAATGTTATCTTGTTAGGAAAGTTCTCTCTGAGATGTAGCCAGAGAAAAATCTGTTTTCATTTTGAAAAAATAAATAGATTCTGTCATTGTAATGCCATTCTAAATTAACTCAGTGTATAATTTAAAAATAAAATATTTAAGTGGTTAAAAAAGCAATAATATTTTCGTACTTCTTTGTTTTACATGTTTAGTGATATATGCACTTTAAATTATTTCTAGTGAAAGTTGCATGAGATAAAAAATAAATCCCCAGTGAAGCACAATAAATGTGGGGCAAAGACTATAAGGGCTGTAACTAGGAGATTCACATAAAGTAGGAATAGGTTCTAATAGCTTTAATTCAGAAAGTATCCATTCTGCTTTCTATTTCTTCATCATTTTACAGTCCAACTTTTTCCCTATCAAAGAAAAACTATAATCATAGAATTTCAAGTTTTAACTTTTTATAGTTGGTTCTGATCAGTTATGGGGCTTGATGCTGTGATTTCAAATGTGAAGATAAGGATACCTGTTCTGAAGAGATTACAGACTAACAAAAGGAGTTGAGACTCACAATTAATTACAAGTCACTGTCATTTATGTTAAACCATATAAAATTCCAAATATATCATTTTACCTATGAATATTGTAAATTTCTATGATGCAATCTAAGATTATGCCAAAACATAATGATTAAAATGCTGCTGAATCATAGAAGTAAAAAAAAATTGTTGGCCCCCAAAAAGGTTGTGAATATTTAGTTTAATAAAATTACATACTAAGCTATGACTCTCAGAAGTCTGAAGGATAAAAAGAAATTTAAATATGTTTTAGAAGTTTATTAGAACTTTTTAAATACAAAATTCTGGTAGTTTAAACTATAAATCTTAGGAATTCTGAGGTATTCCTTAAATACAGACACACATAAATACACGCACATGCACAGACATTTGAACTTTTTTTCACTCCTAAAATTTGATTATGCTTTACCCATTTAGAGATGCCAGGTCAGTGTTTCCTAATCAATGTAAAAGCCATAACAAACCAGTATGCCTCAGAACTTGCTAATGACTATTAAATATAAATTTAATAATAATTCTATAAAGATGGACTCTGGATGATTAAGCAAAATCCTCTTTAAAATATACTACCACACTGGAATAAGAAGTGATTATATAATTAATTAACTGAATTATAATGAATAATATTTATTAACTTATTTTTAATACTATAAACATTATTTTCTTCATCTGTAACTCAAAAAAAATAACTAAAAGTAAATATTATCTAGGTCAAAATGTATTTTTTTAATATCTGAAATATAGCTTTTAGTTCTCAAACATTTAGGAATTTTCTAGATATCTCTTTGTTATTTATTTCTAGCATAGAACATATTCTGTATGAATTTAATCTTTGGAAATGTGTTGATATTTGTTTAATGATCTTCTATATGGTCATTTAAAAAAACGTTCCACGTGTGCTTTAATAGGTTGTATATTCCACAGATGTTGGGTGAGTATTCTCTAACTATCCACTAGAGCAAATGTGTTAATTCTGTTGTTCAAATTTCTATATCCTTATTTTTTTTTTAACATCTTTATTGAAGTATAATTGCCTTACAATGGTGTGTTAGCTTCTGCTTTATAACAAAGTGAATCAGTTATACATATACAATATGTTCCCATTTCTCTTCCCTCTTGCATCTCCCTCCCTCCCACCCTCCCCATCCCACCCCTCTAGATGGTCACAAAGCACCGAGCTGATCTCCCTGTGCTATGTGGCTGCTTCCCACTAGTTATCTATTTTACATTTGGTAGTGTATATATGTCCATGACACTCTCTTACCCTGTCACATCTCACCCCACCCCCCTCCCCATATCCTCAAGTCCATTCTCTAGTAGGTCTGTGTCTTTATTCCCGTCTTGCCACTAGGTTCTTCATGGCCTTTTTTTTTTTTCCCCTTAGACTCCGTATATATGTGTTAGCATACTGTATTTGTTTTTCTCTTTCTGACTTACTTCACTCTGTATGACAGACTCTAACTCCATCCACCTCATTACAAATATCTCCATTTCATTTCTTTTTATGGCTGAGTAATATTCCATTGTATATATGTGCCATATCTTCTTTATCCATTCATCTGTCGATGGACATTTAGGTTGCTTCCATGTCCTGGCTATTGTAAATAGAGCTGCAATGAACATTTTGGTACATGACTCTTTTTGACCTATGGTTTTCTCAGGGTATATGCCCAGTATTGGGATTGCTGGGTCGTATGGTAGTTCTATTTGTAGTTTTTTAAGGAACCTCCATACTGTTCTCCATAGTGGCTGTATCAATTTACATTCCCACCAACAGTGCAAGAGTGTTCCCTTTTCTCCACACCCTCTCCAGCATTTATTGTTTCTAGATTTTTTGATGATGGCCATTCTGACCGGCGTGAAATGATATCTCATTGTAGTTTTGATTTGCATTTCTCTAATGATTAATGATGTTGAGCATTCTTTCATGTGTCTGTAGGCCATCTGTATATCTTCTTTGGAGAAATGTCTATTTAGGTCTTCGGCCCATTTTTGGATTGGGTTGTTCGTTTTTTTGTTATTGAGCTGCATGAGCTGCTTGTAAATCTTGGAGATTAATCCTTTGTCAGTTGCTTCATTTGCAAATATTTTCTCCCATTCTAATGGTTGTCTTTTGGTCTTGTTTATGGTTTCCTGTGCTGTGCAAAAGCTTTTAAGTTTCATTAGGTCCCATTTGTTTATTTGTGTTCTTATTTCCATTTCTCTGGGAGCTGGGTCAAAAAGAATCTTGCTGTGATGTATGTCATAGAGTGTTCTGCCTATGTTTTCCTCTAAGAGTTTGATAGTGTCTGGCCTTACACTTAGGTCTTTAATCCATTTTGAGTTTATTTTTGTGCATGGTGTCAGGGAGTGTTCTAATTTCATACTTTTACATGTACCTGTCCAGTTTTCCCAGCACCACTTATTGAAGAGGATGTCTTTTCTCCACTGTATATGTTTGCCTCCTTTATCAAAGATAAGGTGACCATATGTGTGTGGGTTTATCTCTGGGCTTTCTATCCTGTTCCATTGATCTATATTTCTGTTTTTGTGCCAGTACCAAACTGTCTTGATTACTGAAGCTTTGTAATATAGTCTGAAGTCAGGGATCCTGATTCCCCCAGCTCCATTTTTCGTTCTCAAGATTGCTTTGGCTATTCGGGGTCTTTTGTGTTTCCATACAAATTGTGAAATTTTTTGTTCTAGTTCTGTGAAAAATGCCAGTGGTAGTTTGATAGGGATTGCATTGAATCTGTAGATTGCTTTGGGTAGTAGAGTCATTTTCACAATGTTGATTCTTCCAATCCAGGAACATGGTATATCTCTCCATCTATTTGTATCATCTTTAATTTCTTTCATCAGTGTCTTATGATTTTCTGCATACAGGTCTTTTGTCTCCTTAGGTAGGTTTATTCCTAGATATTTTATTCTTTTTGTTGCAATGGTAGACGGGAGTGTTTTCTCAATTTCACTTTCAGAATTTTCGTCATTAGTGTATAGAAATGCAAGAGATTTCTGTGCATTAATTTTGTATCCTGCTACTTTACCAAATTCATTGATTAGCTCTAGGAGTTTTCTGGTAGCATCTTTAGGATTCTCTATGTATAGTATCATGTCATCTGCAAATAGTGACAGCTTTACTTCTTCTTTTCCGATTTGGATTCCTTTTATTTCTTTGTCTTCTCTGATTGCTGTGGCTAACACTTCCAAAACTATGTTGAATAATAGTGGTGAGAGTGGGCAACCTTGTCTTGTTCCTGATCTTAGAGGAAATGCTTCCAGTTTTTCACCATTGAGGACAATGTTGGCTGTGGGTTTGTCATATATGGCCTTTATTATGTTGAGGAAACTTCCCTCTATGCCTACTTTCTGCAGGGCTTTTATCATAAATGGGTGTTGAATTTTGTCGAAAGCTTTCTCTGCATCTATTGAGATGATCATATGGTTTTTCTCCTTCAATTTATTAATATGGTGTATCACATTGATTGATTTGCGTATATTGAAGAATCCTTGCATTCCTGGGATAAACCCCACTTGATCATGGTGTATGATCCTTTTAATGTGCTGTTGGATTCTGTTTGCTAGTATTTTGTTGAGGATTTTTGCATCTATGTTCATCAGTGATATTGGCCTGTAGTTTTCTTTCTTTGTGACATCCTTGTCTGGTTTTGGTATCAGGGTGATGGTGGCCTCGTAGAATGAGTTTGGGAGTGTTCCTCCCTCTGCAATATTTTGGAAGAGTTTGAGAAGGATAGGTGTTAGCTCTTCTCTAAATGTTTGATAGAATTCACCTGTGAAGCCGTCTGGTCCTGGGCTCTTGTTTGTTGGAAGGTTTTTAATCACAGTTTCAATTTCAGTGCTTGTGATTGGTCTGTTCATATTTTCTATTTCTTCCTGGTTCAGTCTTGGCAGTTTGTGCATTTCTAAGAATCTGTCCATTTCTTCCAGGTTGTCCATTTTATTGGCATATAGTTGCTTGTAGTAATCTCTCATGATCTTTTGTATTTCTGCAGTGTCAGTGATTACTTCTTTTTCATTTTTAATTCTATTGATTTGAGTCTTCTCCCTTTTTGTCTTGATGAGTCTGGCTAATGGTTTTTCAATTTTGTTTATCTTCTCAAAGAACCAGCTTTTAGTTTCATTGATTTTTGCTATTGTTTCCTTCATTTCTTTTTCATTTATTTCTGACCTGATCTTTATAATTTCTTTCCTTCTGCTGGCTTTGGGGTTTTTTTGTTGTTCTTTCTCTAATTGCTTTAGGTGCAAGGTTAGGTTGTTTATTCGAGATGTTTCTTGTTTCTTGAGGTAGGCTTGTATTGCTATAAACTTCCCTCTTAGCACGGCTTTTGCTGTGTCCCATAGGTTTTGGGTCGTCGTGTCTCCATTGTCATTTGTTTCTAGGTATTTTTTGATTTCCCCTTTGATTTCTTCAGTGATCACTTCGTTATTAAGCAGTGTATTGTGTAGCCTCCATGTGTTTGTATTTTTTACAGATCTTTTTCTGTAATTGATATCTAGTCTCATAGCGTTGTGGTCAGAAAAGATACTTGATACGATTTCAATTTTCTTAAATTTACCAAGGCTTGATTTGTGACCCAAGATATGATCTATCCTGGAGAATGTTCCATGAGCACTTGAGAAAACTGTGTATTCTGTTGTTTTTGGGTGGAATGTCCTATAAATATCAATTAAGTCCATCTTGTTTAATGTATCATTTAAAGCTTGTGTTTCCTTATTTATTTTCATTTTGGATGATCTGTCCATTTGTGAGAGTGGGGTGTTAAAGTCCCCTACTATGATTGTGTTGCTGTTGATTTCCCCTTTTATGGCTGTTAGTATTTGCCTTATGTATTGAGGTGCTCCTATGTTGGGTGCATAAATATTTACAATTGTTATAGCTTCCTCTTGGATCGATCCCTTGATCATTATATAGTGTCCTTCTTTGTCTCTTGTAATAGTCTTTATTTTAAAGTCTATTTTGTCTGATATGAGAATTGCTACTCCAGCTTTCTTTTGATTTCCATTTGCATGGAATATCTTTTTCCATCCCCTCACTTTCAGTCTATATGTGTCTCTAGGTCTGAAGTGGGTCTCTTGTAGACAGCATATATATGGGTCTTGTTTTTGTATCCATTCAGCCAGCCTGTGTCTTTTGGTGGGAGCATTTAATCCATTTACATTCAAGGTAATTATCGATATGTATGTTCCTATTCCCATTTTCTTAAATGTTTTGGGTTTGCTATTGTAGGTGTTTTCCTTCTCTTGTGTTTCTTGCCTAGAGAAGTTCCCTTAGCATTTGTTGTAAAGCTGGTTTGGTGGTGCTGAACTCTCTCAGCTTTTGCTTGTCTGTAAAGGTTTTAATTTCTCCATCACATCTGAATGAGATCCTTGCTGGGTAGAGTAATCTTGGTTGTAGGTTTTTCTCCTTCATCACTTTAAGTATATCCTGCCACTCCCTTCTGGCTTGCAGAGTTTCTGCTGAAAGATCAGATGTTAACCTTATGAGGATTCCCTTGTGTGTTATTTGCTGTTTTTCCCTTGCTGCCTTTAATATGTTTTCCTTATATTTAATTTTTGACAGTTTGATTAACATGTGTCTTGGTGTGTTTCTCCTTGAGTTTATCCTGTATGGGACTCTCTGTGCTTCCAGGACTTGATTAACTATTTCCTTTCCCATATTAGGGAAGTTTTCAACTATAATCTCTTCAAATATTTTCTCAGTCCCTTTCTTTTTCTGTTCTTCTTCTGGGACCCCTATAATTCGAATGTTGGTGTGTTTAATGTTGTCCCAGAGGTCTCTGAGACTGTCCTCAGTTCTTTTCATTCTTTTTTCTTTATCCTGCTCTGCAGTAGTTATTTCCACCATTTTATCTTCCAGGTCACTTATCCTTTCTTCTGCCTCAGTTATTCTGCTATTGATCCATTCTAGAGTATTTTTAATTTCATTTATTGTGTTTTTCATCATTGCTTGGTTCCTCTTTAGTTCTTCTACGTCCTTGTTAAATGTTTCTTGCATTTTGTCTATGCTATTTCCAAGATTTTGGATCATCCTTACTATCATTATTTTGAATTCTTTTTCAGGTAGACTACCTATTTCCTCTTCATTTGTTAAATCTGGAGTGTTTTGACCCTGCTCCTTCATCTGCTGTGTGTTTTTCTGTCGTCTCATTTTGCTTATCTTACTGTGTTTGGGGTCTCCTTTTCACAGGCTGTAGGTTCGTATTTCCTGTTGTTTTTGGTATCTGTCCCCAGTGGCTAAGGTTGGTTCAGTGGGTTGTGTAGGCTTCCTGGTGGAGGGAACTAGTGCCTGAGTTCTGGTGGATGAGGCTGGATCTTGTCTTTCTGGTGGGCACGTCCACGTCTGGTGGTGTATTTTGGGGTGTCTGTGGCCTTATTATGATTTTAGGCAGCCTCTCTGCTAATGGATGGGGCTGTGTTCCTGTCTTGCTAGTTGTTTGGCATAGGGTGTCCAGCACTGTAGCTTGCTGGTCGTTGAGTGAAGCTGGGTATTGATGTTGAGATGGAGATCTCTGAGCGATTTTCGCCGTTTGGTATTACGTGGAGCTGGGAGGTCTCTTGTGGACCAGTGTCCTGAAGTTGGCTCTCCCACCTCAGAGGCACGGCCCTGATGCCTGGCTGGAGCACGAAGAGCCTTTCATCCACACAGCTCAGAGTAAAAGGGAGAAAAAATAGAAAGAAAGAAAGAAGGAGGCTATAATATAGTGAAGTAAAATAAAGCTATTGTAAAGCAAAGCTATACAGACAAAATCTCACCCAGAAGCATATACATATACACTCACAAAAAAAAGGAAAAGGGGAAAAATTAATATATCCTGCTCCAAAAGTCCACCCCCTGAATTTGGGATGATTCGTTGTCTATTCAGGTATTCAATAGATGCAGGCACATCAAGTTGTTTGTGGAGTTTTAATCCGCTGCTTCTGAGGCTGCTGGGAGAGATTTCCCCTTCTCTTCTCTGTTCGCACACCTCCTGGGGATCAGCTTTGGATTTGGACCCGCCTCTGCGTGTAGGTCACCTGAGGGCGTCTGTTCCCCGCCCAGACAGGACGGGGTTAAAGGAGCAGCTGCTTCGGGGGCTCTGGCTTACCCAGGCCGCGGGGAGGGAGGGGTACAGAGGAGGCGGGGCGAGCCTGCGGCGTCAGAGGCGTCGTGACGTTGCAGCAGCCTGAGGCGCACCGTGTGTTCTCCTGGGGAAGTTCTCCCCGGGTCACGGGAGCCTGGCGGTGGCGGGCTGCACAGGCTCCTGGGAGGGGCGGTGTGGAGAGTGACCTGTGCTCACACACAGGCTTTTTTGGAGGCGGCAGCAGCAGCCCCAGCGTCTCACGCCCGTCTCTGGTGCCCGCGCTGATCGCTGCGGCTCGCGCCCGTCTGTGGAGCTTGTTTAGGCGGCGCTCTGAATCCCCTCTCCCTGCGCGCGTGAAACAAAGAGGGACGAAAAAGTCTCTTGCCTCTTCGGCAGCTGCAGACTTTTTCCCGGACTCCCTACCAGCCAGCTGTGGTACGCTAACCCCTTCAGGCTGTGTTCACGCCGCCAGCCCCAGTCCTCTCCCTGCGATCCGATGGAAGCTGAGCCTCAGCTCCCAGCCCCGCCCGCCCCGGCGGGCGAGCAGACAAGCCTCTCTTGGGCTGCTGAGTGCTGCTTGGCGCCGAGCCTCTGTGCGGGAATCTCTCCGTTTTTTCCTCTGCGCCCCTGTTGCTGTGGGATCCGCGCTGTTAGCCGCGGCTCGCGCCCGTCTCTGAAGTTCGTTTAGGCGGCACTCTGAATCCCCTCTCCTCGCGCACCAGGAAACAAAGAGGGAAGAAAAAGTCTCTTGCCTCTTCCGCAGCTGCAGACTTTTTCCCGGACTCCCTCCCGGCTAGCTGTGGTGCACTAACCCCTTCAGGCTGTGTTCACTCCGACAACCCCAGTCCTCTCCCTGCGATCCGACCGAAGCCCCAGCCTCAGCTCCCAGCCCCGCCCGCCCCAGCGGGTGAGCAGACAAGCCTCTCGGGCTGGAGAGTGCTGCTCGGCGCCGAGCCTCCGTGCGGGAACCTCTCCGCTTTGCCCTCCGCACCCCTGTGGCTCTCCTCCGTGGCTCCGAAGCTTCCCCCCTCTGCCACCCGCAGTCTCCGCCCGCGAAGGGGCTTCCTAGTGCGTGGAAATCTTTCCTCCTTCACGGCTCCCTCCCACTAGTGCAGGTGCCGTCCCTATTCTTTTGTCTCTGTTATTTCTTTTTTCTTTTGCCCTACCCAAGTACGGGGGGAGTTTCTTGCCTGTTTAGAGGTCGGACGTTTTCTGTCAGCGCTCAGTGGGTGTTCTGTAGGAGCAGTTCCACGTGTAGATGTATTTCTACTGTATCAGACTGTCAGCTCCTTGATGGAATGGATGACATCTTTCTTATTTCCACAACACATTGTCCTGTGGGGTGCTGGGCTTGTCGTAGGGGGCTCCATAAATGTTGGACAAACTGAACTGACCCTTCAGGTAGCCTTCACCCACCTGATGGAGTGAAGACCGACCTTTGGAACAAAATTGCAAATCAGATACTTAACTCCTCTCCTTTAAGCCTTGAGCATTGGCAACACGATCAAGTCCACCCTTGCACATCATGTGCAAGGCCATATCTATATCCTTATTTTTTATCTACTGGTCAATCAACTACTGAAAGAGATGTTTTAAAAAAAAAATCTCATGCTGTGATTGTGGATTTGTCTACTTCTCCCTGTGGATCTGTCAATTTTTGCTCTATGTACTTTGAAATTTAGAATAGTTACCTCTTCCTGATTAATCGAGTCTACTATCATTATGATTTGATCCATCTTTTATTAAATAATGCTTTTTGCCTTAAAGCTTTTTTATCTAACATAAGAACCAGCTTTATCTTGATTAGTTTTTGCATGGTATATATCTTTTCTCTCAACATTAGGGAATCCTATATTTTTAATGTGTCTCTTGTTAAAATATATATAGAGAGAGAGGGATATATGAATATATACATATACACATACATATATATATACAACTGATTGTGTTTTTTAAATGTCTGACAATCTTTAACTGAAAGTTTGTCCATCTACATGGAATGTAATAATATTTTAGTATAAATAAGCATCTGGCCATGAATTTACTCTTTATCTCACCTGTTCTGTATTCATTTTCCTTTATTTTCTTCTTTCAAACTTACTGAAATTTGTTTTCTTTTTTTTTTTCTTCTATAAGATCTTCTCATGATTGCCTCAGAAACTACAATATGTATCCTTGACTTTTAAAAATTTGGAATTGATTGGTAGTTTCTTTCTTTCATTTTTTTTTTTTGCTCCTCCCTGACTATGCAAGAAATATATATCTCTTTAACCCCACTTATTTCCTTTTCACCTTATGCTCTTTTACTGTTATGTGTTTTATTTTTCTATATGTATTAAACCCTAAAAGACACTGTAGCTATTGCTGTGCAGTCAACATTCATTCAATTTAATCCACATATTTACTTTTTTATTGTTGCTGTTTTGTTTTTTGGGGTTTTCTTTGGCCGAACCACACGGCATGTGGAATCTTAGTTCCCCAACCAGGGATCAAACCCACGCCCCCTGCAGTGGAAGCACGGAGTCTTAACCTCTGGACTGCCAGGGAAGTCCCCATTTTTGCCATTTTATTCCTTCCTTCCTTCCTCCCTCCTTCCCTTAGTTTTCCTTCTTTCTTTCCTCTCCTCTCCCCTCCCCTCCCCTCCCCTCCCCTCCCCTCCCCTCCTCTCCTCTCCTCTCCTTTCCTCTCCTCTCCACTCCCCTCCTCTCCTCTCCTCCCCTCCCCTTCCCTTTTCTTTCTTTCTTTCAGCTTTCCATCTGGGGTAATTTTCCTTCTGACTGAAAAACACATTTTAGAGTTCCCCATTGGAGTATGCTGGTGATAAACTCTTGTTTTTGTTATTCTAAAAATGTCTTTATTTTGCCTTCATTCTTGTTGAATACTTTTGCTGGTTGTTGACTTTTAAGTGTATATGTATTTTCTTTCACTGTGTGAAGTATATTTTTCCACTAGCTTCTGGTTTCCTTGTTGATGTGGAATAATCTGTTGATTGCTCTTTCTTTCTAACTGCATTTTAGATGTGTTTCTTTGTCTTTGGCATTCTGAACTTTCACTATTACACGGATGGATGTGGATTTCAGTCTACTCTCTCTGCGAGGAATTCTTTGGGCTTCCTAATTCTATAATCAGTTCTGGGAATTTCTTAGCCATTGTATCTTTGATTATAGATTCATTTTTTTCTCTCTTCTCAGCTGGAACTCCAATCAAACCTATGCTAGATCTTGTTTGTTGTAAGATTTTCTCTTCTGTATTTTCCATCTTTATCTGTGTCTGTGATTCATTGTGGATAGCTTTTTTTTCTTTTTCTTTTTATCTTTTCCTGTCCTCTTTTTTGGGCAGCTTTGTGCAATAGAACTGTCTGCACCTATTGAAATGTTCTATATTTTCACTTTCCAATACAGTAGCTGCTAAACACGTATGGCTGTGGAGCACTTGAAAGGTTGCTAGTACAACAGAAGAGTTGAATTCCTTCTTATATATAATTTTATAAAATTTTTATTTTGAAATAAGTTTAGTTTTACAGAAGAGTTGCAAAGACGGTACAAAGAATTTCTAAGTACCTTCAGCTGGCTTCCCCTAATGTTAACTACGACACACTGATCAAAACTAAGATGTTAAGTAGTGGTAAAATACTACTAATTAAAGTACAGTCTTTACTTGGATTTCACTAGTTTCTTCACTAATGTCCTTTATCTATTCCAGGATTCATCCAGGATACCATATTCCATTTAATCACATGCCTCCAGTCGGTGATTTCTTACATGTCCTTGTCCTTCATGGCCGTGGTACTTTTAAAGAGAACTGGTAAGATATTTTGTGGAAGGTTACTCAATATTTATTTTTATGATGTTTTTCATAATTGGATTGTGCATATGAATTTGGGGAAAAATTATCACAGAGGTGGTACACCCTCCTCATCTCATCATATAAAGGAACGTATGTCATTACTGATCACATAGCTAAGGAGGTGCCTGTCAGGTTTCTCCATTGCAAAGTTACTATATTTACCTTTCCATACTCTCTGTGTTAGAATACAGCCCAAATACAAAGGGAGGAGAATTAAGTCCTACCTCCTGGAGAGAGTACTATCAAAGAATTTGTGAACATATGTTAAAACCACCATAGTAATTAATAAATTTGGGGAGGTGAGTGAAACATTCAGAGTATGCAATTACCCTGTTTCTCCTTATAGTTTCACCTACTAAATTTAGTATTCATCAGTGGTTCTTTCCTGCAACAGTTATTACTATGGTATTACTATGGTATACTATGGTATACTAATGGTGATTTTTAAATTTCCTTATTCCTTTCACATTTATTAACTGTAATTCTTCTGTAAGAAAGATTTTTCCTTCACATTTAATCATTCATTCATTCATTTATTCAATCATTATCTATAACAATATGGACTCATGGATATTTATTTTATTTCTTTTTATACTATATTACTATTTAATTTGTTGTTTACATTGTTCTAGCTTTGGTCAGAAGGAGCTTTTTTCAAGTTAGCTTATATGTCCTTTTGACATATTCCATCTGTGTGTGTGTGTGTGTGTGTGTGTGTGTGTGTGAAAGAGAGAGAAAGAGAGGAAAAAAGAGAGAGAGAGAGAGGGCATTTTCTTACTTTCTGGAACCACAATATGTTCTAGACTAATGACAGATTGAAATTATTATGTAGTAATAGAGTTCAGGCATACAAAAATGCAGTTAGGTGGCCATTGAGGATCTGGTCTCAAACAGGTCTCTGCACTACTGAGAACTTGAACTTTCTTTGAATTATACCAGAACCAAAGACACCACCAGCCCAGCCATATTCAGAACAACATCTGCCAACTGCAACCTTATGGTCTCAAGTTTTCTCCTTGTACCTATATACCCATTTCTGAGCCCAACCAATCCCTACTTAATAAGCACCCTTACTTCTTGCCAGCTCCAACTATAGTTCATGTAATTAACTGTATCCTTACAGTTTGCCTTTATAAGCCTCCACCGCTTTGTAGTCCAGCAGAACACAATTCAAGTGCTTCTTGAATATATGTCTCCTAGACTGCAGTCCTAACAAACCCCAAATAAACACGCTTTTATTTCAATCAGGTCTCTATTTCTGAAATTTTGGTTGATAAGGCTCATTTTGTTTTACCTTGTTTTGTTTTTCCTGCCCCAACCCTAGAACCAGACATTTTTTTTAAGGAACTCTAGTTCCTTTTAATAGAGAATGGTATTTAGGAACAAAATCTGGGCAGTAGGTATAATTTTATCTAATTGTAATGAATGCAATTTTAATTTGAAATAGCCATCTGTCATTAATGGCTACCATATTAGACAATATAGCACTAGATCATTAATTCTGCTCACAGTTTTTCGTAGCTAAAAACTATTATCATTCCTGAATCTTATTATTACCAGTAATTGCAACCCTCCATATATCAATGTTATACATCATATTCTGACCATCATCTCTTTTTGCCCAGGTCACACTCTCTAATATCATGACTCCAACTATCCTTTATCCCCTTGAATTTACTAATCCTAACACTTTTCACTGTATCCTTAAATTTCATGATCAGTTATCAAAATTACTCCCTTGAGTCACTTGTTCCTCTCTTCATCATACTCTGAACACTGTATCCAACTCTCTGCCTTCTCAGCTCTCCTTCTGTGAATTTGAATGTAGAAAGGTAAAAGATAACACTGCAATGACCAATCTCATTTTGAACACATGGTCACAAACCACAGTGCTGCCAGGGAAACATTCCATATATTGCTAATTCAATTACTCTGCATTCTTTAAAATGACTATGTAGAACCTTCTTTTCTATCCTCCAATAATACCTCTCCCATTTTCACTCTCAGATAAGGACTTTGTTTCCAATTTCACTAAGAAATTTAAGCGATAAGAAAAGTTCTTCCAGATGCGTACATCACAACATCCACCTACAAGCATCCTCCCTTATTTACTCTGCCTTCTCACCTGAGACCATATGTAGCACCAGACTCCTATAAAAACCAATGCCTCCATTTTTGCACCATATCCCATCATCTTTCACCTTTCTTAACTTCTCTCCTATTTGAATGAGAAAGAAGTGAGATAAAGGTGACTACTTAGTAAGATAGAGACAGAAGCTGCTGATCCTTAAGAAAAGATTACCCAAGTCTAGAAAGAAAATATGTTTCTCAAGGGTCATAACTCCTACATAAAGTTTACCAGCATCATTCCTCAGAGAACTTTGAAAAGGATATGTAACTTCAGAGAGAAATTTCTTAGTAGCGGCTGTACTAAGTCTCCAAATTCCACAAGAATGTCCATATCCAAGATTGGCATGGACATTTTTACATTTTCTCCTTAGAGAAATAGAAAGCATGCATCTCAGAAACAACATGAGGAACTGAAAACTAATGATTTTTCCCCCATTTTCTGGTCAACTTACGTCGTCTTGCTTCTTACATAATTCTAGGGAGAAGGAAGGACAACCACAAATCAAAGTTTTAAATTCTCACCGTTCTAACAGGTGGAATTTCGCAGTAAGATTTAACTTGATTTAGAAGAATTAAACCAATGCAACATTTCTTGAACTCAGATATGGTGACTGAAAATTTATACCTGGCACATATATGGGACAATTTTTAGGATCATTAAAAATTTGCATGCACCACATGACAACATCACAGACAATAAAAACCCTAGAATTGGAGCTAACTGATTTAAAATAATAGCCATTACCTGAGAGAGAGCTACTGTGTAAAGGTGAATTGAGCTCCCAAAAGTCACTGGTGATTTGGTGAATAAAAGTTGACTTTCATGAGTCTGAGTTTGCAAAATTACATCAAAGTGCTTAAAAATCCTTGAGAAAATACAAGATGACAGGGGAAACTTTTTTTTCTTTTTTCAGAAAGGCAAAGAGTGTGAATGCTTCCTTTTTAGAGTTTTTTTCACAATGTTAATTTCTGTGTAATTCCCTATAACAAAGACTTAAAGTGATTTTTTGCCCTCCTGTTTCAGACTATGGATCTAAACAATTTGAATTTTTGCCTAGCCAAAATAAAGATGCACACCATACTTAGTCTCGACTAAGTCTAGCAGGAAAAAATGTCCCTGTTTCCCTAATTCTGGACTTAACACTAAGTTTTGGATAGGTGGTAGGGTAAGTTGTTTTGCCTGTTTTAAAAAGTGACAAATTTCCCCAAATCAGGATGTGTTTTAGGAATGAAATGGCTGCCACTGGAGAAGAGTAAGTTAAATATTAAGTGGGGCACACAATGGCATTGCTGCAGCAATGGTGACTCTCCAGGGCTAGGAAATGGTGACAACTGATAGAGTGTCTACTTTTCCCAGACACTGTGGCCACTCATACTCACAGAGCTAACAATACTTCATTGACTAGCTGAACAGCTGAATATATTGGAATAGGCTCCTGGAATTAGTAAAATCTACATCAGTTATACTTCAGGTCAAATATTCAATTCAATGGCGTTGTCCTGGAGAACTTCATACTCAGGAAGTATGTACCTCTGGTACATTAAGACCAATAGTTGGGCAGGATAAGATAAGTGGCATGCTCTGCTCCCAGCTCAGTCAGACTGTACTCCATTATGCTCCCAAATTTTCCCAACTACTAAAACTGCTGGGGGAAAAAAAAGAAAGAAGGAGAGAGAAGAATATGAGAAAAAGAAGTTGATTGATTGCCTCCACAATGAGGCTAATCAGACGCAGATCAATTTCAGTGTAACCAGCCCAAGCCTTGCCACCTGAAGACTTATAACAGCAGAAAGTCTTAACTATTTGTCAAGCTTTTGAGAGGTCAGGTGAGAGCACCTTTCCATATACCTCTCAGAACTTTGGTACTCAAGGTGTTGCCCATTGATCAGCAGCATTAGCATCACTGGGATATTGCTAGAAATGCAGAATCTCTAGAGTACTCAGATGTATTAAATCAGAATCTGGATGTTAACAAGGTCCTTAGTGATTTCATATACACATTAAAGTTTGAGAAACAATGCTTTAAAATTTGCCTTTCAGAGCAAAAGAACCTGCATATTATCCTAAATCTTAAAGTCCCTTGATCGTCTACATATTTGGTTACCTGGCGCTCAAGTGACTTGGAGAAAGAGAATAGACTGCATAGTAACACCGCCCAAATGCAAAGAAATGTCAGCATTTGCCAGGGTAGCACTAGTTTACGCATGGTATTAGACAAACACAGAAATCTCAATGGCTTAATACAGTAGAAGGTTTGTTTGGGGATTTTTGTTTTTTATCACATGTGTTGCAACTCAATATAGGTATGGTAATCTTCTACTTTATAGGGTTGCCATCTGGAACAAATGGTTGCCAAGGTCACTGTGGCAGGAAAAGATGAAAGTGTCTCACTAGCTCTTTATTACCTTAGCCTAGGAATGACAAATATCAGTCCTGTTTATGATCCACTGGGCAGAACTGGTTAAATAGTGAAGTTCATGAATATTTAGTGACTGCTGCTTCAATCTCCCTATGTGCTCTCATAATTATCATTTAAAAAATTTGGTTCACATTTTCATGTTCCTTCTATAGCAGTTCAGATTCATTAAAGGCCATCTGTTTTGGCTATTCTGCTTATTTTCCCTCTGACTACTGGGTCTTGTTAGAATATGTTACTTTTATTTATCTGCATATTAGGGCTCCAGTCCAGCTTCTGGGATACCGTAAGTAAGTGGTCTCCAGTGAATTATGAAAGGGCAAATGTCTCTACCCTTGGAGCTGACAGGTCTAAGCCATCAGGATATCAGTCTCCAGTTGTCACCAAGCAGAAAGCTCTCAGTTCCGCCCAGACCCCCAAACTCAGAGGAAAACTGAACCCAGCCCACCTTTGTGGTTTATTCCTAGTTCTTCATGTACCATAAGGACACAAACACACTAAATTCAACCTCCCAACACCACCCCAGATATTTGAGATCTCTGTAGACCAAGCTATCTGTAGAATCTCCTATGTACCAATGCTCAATCCCAGGATTCTTGGATGCTATCTTCTTTCACGAGGACATAAACTCCCAAGCCAGCCCTTACTTTCAGCATCAAGAGAGAATGGTCTCACTAGCATCACCTGCCCCTTAAGCCTTGCTGCCAGCCGCTCAGCACCATAAAGATATATAAGAATACAGGGGAACTCAGGGGCACCTAAACTATAATTTACCCAGAATTTCTACTCTCCCCATTTTACAGGAAACAAACAAACTCAGCTTAAGATATTTTATATTCTTTGCACTAGGTCAATTAGGCAGTAAAACTCAGAGATTAGAACCGAGGTTAACTGGCTCCAGCTTCCAAGCTACTTGTGTCTAATAGGTTCTATTTATTCACATCAGCTTCATTATCAAGGGCAGGAGGGTAGAAGAGGGTTTATGCTGGGATCACAAAAGCAAGAGGAGCACATCTGTAGATATGGTTGCCACAGAGTCAGAGATGGGGAAGGGGGTTTGTAAAAGGTGAAGGGAGGCCCTACTGTTATCGACCCTTTTGAGTGAGGCCTCAGCAAAGATCCTTCTGCCTGGTGTCCTTTGAGCCAACAGAACCAGACCAAGTTTGGTTCAGAAGTAAAGGAAACTTTATTCTTTGATCAAAGAATGGAAAGGTACAAGTTTGCACTCAAGAGTACAAACTCTCTCTGAAAGGCCATGAGCAGAGCTGCCTTACAGGGTCTTGTCAGCAGTGAGGGGGTGGAGTCCATGCCCCTTAGGCACAGCTGTGGTGGGGCTGCTTTATAAGGTGCTAGTCAGGAGGGACGGGGAGGAGTTTTCCCAGGTCTGGCGTAGCCGTGCTGCTCACAGCTTTTGCTCTAGATTACAGTGCCCGGCACAGCATCTACACACAGCCTGCCGCCACCATCTTGAATTGAAGAGTCGGGTGCATCTGTTTTGCACTAGGAGCTCTGGTCTGAAGTGTGGGGTGCTAGGCCTCTGTACCCTATAAGCAAGTGAAGCTAGACCAAGCACAAAGGGAAAGAAAACAAAAAAGGTCAGACTTTATTTTATTACCCAGATTCTAATTTTATTTCCTGGGAATTGTTAATGGGCTTTGCTGGTAACAAATCCCTCCTCTGTCATTTGTCCTGCTCCTAATTCTCGAGGGGCACTGAGGGGCACAGGTCTGTCTTTTGTAACTATTTCTTGCTGATCTGAGGCGTCGTCATAACCCAGGTTAAGAAGCGGTACTTCCCAGCTGCCTGTAGATGTGTTTGATTGTCCACAGACCTTAGCCCTGTTTGCCCTGAGCAACCACCATTTGTCTAACCTTTTGGAGACAAAGGGTACCAGACAATTTAAGATGCATGGCGTAAATATTAGAAGAGAATAATGGTCACATGTCAATTTTTTCCTGAAAATGAAAGTATCTAGGTCTTTTGTACGCAAAAGTGTGCCCTGATGTTGAGGCTCACTGCCGTGGCCTGAATCTCCCTGGTGATACTTTTGTTGTTTTCCAGAAGAGAAGCTTCAGGTCAGAGAGGGGTTCACAGGAGTAGTCAAGGGGGTCCGTTGCCCCAGGTTGTCTCTCTGGAGGTTGGGGCTAAGGGGCCCTCTTCACTTGAGTGTGATATGCCTACAGAGTGATCCCTGCAACTTCAGTGCACAGTGGGTGGTTAGGATTACCAAGTGGGGCCCATTCCACTTAGGAGTGAGCTGATCTTGTGGGCTTGCTGGGTTTCCAAGTTTTTAGGTTCACCCAGTCTCCTGGCTGGAAGGGGTGGAGGGCCAGGTCAGTGGATGCAGGCAGCACCTGGTTACAATATTCAGTGAGAGCTTTCAAGGTTGCTCCTATCTCGAGGGTATACTCGAGTTGTTCCATTTCAAGGGGGCTAAGGTGTCCCTTCTCTTGGGCATGAGGGATGGGTCTACTATACCTGAGTTCAAGTGCACTTAACTTTAACTTACCCCTTGTGGCTAAATTTATGTGGAGGAAGGCAATGGAAGCAACTTAATCCAATTTTCTTGAGTTTCCTGACATAGCTTGGCTAAGGCCTGTTTCAAGGTCTGATAGGATCTCTCTACTTGCCCTGACAATTGGGGTCTCCAGGCTGAGTGCAAGTTTCATTTTATGCCCAGGGCACTTGTTATCCCATTTGTCACCTGAGACACAAATGCTGGACCATTATCACTTCGTAAGGAGCCTGGGAGCCCAAACCTTGGGATTATTTATTTTAGTAACACCTTAGCCACTTCAGCTGCTGTTTCAGTTCTAGCAGGGAATGCTTCTATCCAGAAAATGTGTCTACTAACATCAAGAGATACCTGAAATTACCCAGTAATCTCGGCAGGACAGGAAAATCAATTTTGGCCAGGATATGTCCTTCTGGTCTGAATGGGCCTTATCTGGTGACCTCTGAGGGGTCTGGTGTTGGAGTTGTTCATTGTGTGTATGGGGCATATCTCAACTACCTGACTGATTATATTTTTCATACCAGGAATTACCATGACCTCAACCCAATGATATAGGGCTTCCCTCCTGTAGTGAGTTTCTTGATGAGCCTCACTGATGGCTTGACAAGCTGCGGTTGGAGAAAGCAGTTATTGCCCATATTCATTAACTAGCCACACATGGCCTCCTAGGTCTCTACCGAAGCCCCATTTTCAGGCTTTGTCTATTTCTTCCTTTGTGTAGGTTGGGGAATAATTGGATGGATCTGGCCTTCAAGGTATGAGGGGTAGTTGCCAAGCTACTGGTTCTAGGGCTGTTCTTTTGGCAGTTGCATCCACCTTGTTGTTTCCCTTTATTACCTCTGCATCCCCCTTTTGGTGACCCCTACAATGAATCACTGCCACCTTTTTTGGAAGCTGTACTGTTTCTAAGGGCTTCAATATACTTAAGCCATGTTTCATCTATTTATTCTCTGCAGTAAACACACCTCTTTCCATCCAAATAGCCCTAAGTGCCTGTAGAATGGCATATGCATACCAGGAATCTGTGTAAACATTTAATATCTTCCGTGTCCCAAGATCTAAGGCTCAGGTGAAGGTTATCAGCTCTGCCTTTTGGGCAGAAGTCCCAGGGGTAGGCTTTGTGCCTCTGTGACTTAGGTCTGGGAGGTCACTATGTATCCCACCAGCTTTCTTCTCTTTCTGATAAAACTGCTCCCATATGTGAACCGTTCCTCTTCTGCCTTTGGGAGAGGCTTTCTTCCTAGGTCGGGTCAACTGGACTTGATGGAGTCTATGATTTCTATACAATCATGCTCCAGGGGGCCCCATTTCTGTGGGCAGCAGGATTTAGTGTGTGACAGGTTTTTATGGTAACCACTGGGTTGTCTAAAAGCACAATCTGAATTTTAATTCACCTCCTGGGGGATAGTCATTCTGTTCCCTTAGAACTTAATAAAGCCTGAACCACACAGTGATTGGCTGACCAAATGTTAACTTTTCAGCCTCGTTTAGCAAGTTGTAGTAACTGCAAGGATACCATCCTTTAGTGGTTTGATCTAAGTGTTAGAGAAGTAAGTAACTACCCGAGTAAGGGGTCCCAGTTTTTGAGTTAATACCCCAAGGGTGGTTCCCCTTCTCTCATGAATGTAAAGGTCAAAGAGTTCAGCTAAATCTGGGAGGGCAGGGCAAAGGCCTGAAGTAACTGCTTTTACAATTCTTGAAAGGTCCCTTTGCATTCTGAATTCCATTCAAAAGGCTAATCATCCTTTCCTTTCAACTTTTCATATAGTGGCCTAGCTATTACATCAGGGTTAGGGATCTAGATGCAGCAAAACCCAGCCATCCCCAGGAACCCCCTAAGCTGTCTTCTGTTTTTAGGAGGGGCAAGGCTGAAAAAGGCTTTTTTACTTTCCTGGGGTAGGCTTCTCTGGCCTGTGAGAATGAAGACTAGGTAAGTCTAGTCAGAGGCCTTCTAAGTTAGGGCTGGTGATCAGAATGTTGTCTGTGTACTGGAGGAGGGTTCCCTCCTCCAGATGTGAATCTTTTAGATCTTTAGCTAAAGTTTCCCCAAAGATGGTGGTGGAATTTTTGTACCCTTGGGGCAGGACTGTCCACCAGTATTGTTGCTTTTATTGCATGTTTGGGTCCTACCACCTAAGAGCAAAACTTTCCTGTGACTCTGGGCCTAATGGAATACAGAGGAAGGTATCTTTTAAATCTAATACAGAATACCAGGTCCTGTGGACAGTAGTGTGGCCAGCAGGGTGTAAGGATTAGGGAATACTGGATGTATATCTCAGGTGGCTTCCTCAACTGCCCTGAGGTCCTGTACCATCCAGTATTCCCCACTGGGTTTCTTTACAGGGAGAATGGGGGTATTACAGGCTGATTGGCATGGTCTAACAAGGCCCTAGTCAATTAGGCACTGTATAACAGGAGCAATGCCAAACAAGGCTGCCCAATAAGGCCTCCTGATGGAGACGGTACTGTTTTCTATTGGACCATGAATGTCGGGGTTTTAGATGGATTATCAAGGGACTGGCTCCTACAGCTCTTGCTACCTGTCCCTGGGCTCAGACCTCGGGATTTACTCCAGGGAGATTGACTTGCTCTATCTGAGGAGGTTTGTCCCCAGCCATTAACATTATTGTATTGTGCCCTTTGTCTAAGGGGACACCATTCTCCAGTTTTTCTCCCTTTAGGTGGATAGTAGCCTCCAATTTATATCTCTTTCTAGCAGGTTATAGAGTTTGGGGACATACAGGAAGGAACGGGTGAGTGTACATTCATCCAATTTACATTCTAATGGTTCTGTGAATGCCCATTCTTGGATTTTCCCTGATACCCCCATAATTTTACAATCCTTGTGATCTGGTGTTCAGAATTTAGTAAGGGGCACCAGTGTCAGCTAAGAATTTGACAGGCTTTCCCCCTATGTCCAGTGTCAGCTGGAGCTCCTTGTGGGTCAATTGGAGTGCCAGTTTAGGACACTTTTGGCCCTATTGTTCTTCATCTACTTGGACCATATTCCTTTGAGGGTAATGGTCAGGATCTGCCATTTCCATCCCCCTTCAGGGGTGACAATGGCATTCTCTCTTCCTGTGTCCCACTTTTTTACATATGGCACACAGATTGGGTTCTAATTTCCCTGGCTTGCTATCTCTCAGTGGGGGATGGACGTCCCTCACCAGAGTTGAGAATCTCTATGAGCAGTTAGTCCAGGTTCTCGTACCCAGTTGATGTTGGAGGGCAACAGCCAGTAGGTGGGCTTGCCTCCAGGCCCTTTCATCCTCTGACTTTCCCTCCTCTATATCTGAGTTATTAAAAACCCAGTAGGCAACCTCTACCAGGCGAGAGCTCGGGGTATCTGGATCTATTTCCAGTTTCTGAAGTTTACACCTAATGTGGGGGGCACTTTGGGAAATAAAATACTCATCAGGATTGTACTCCTTTCCAGTGACTCAGCGTCATTGGAAGTATAGATTCAGAGACATCCCCTGAGGCACTCGAAGAATGCCGAAGGGTTTTCCATTGGCTCCTGATTGATTTCTTATTCCAATTGACAGGTTTCTTTCCTGCTGCCTGGATTCCCTTTAGGATCATATTTTTATAACGGGTCAGCCTCTGCTTTCCATCCCCTTCTCCATTGTCTCTGTGGTCCCAGTTGGGCTTGCTATCTGGAACTGCTTGATTCCCCAGTCTACAAATAGCATGACCTGCATTGTCTTTGTTCTCTTTATCTGTCTGGTTTGGGAAATTTGGAACCAGCACCAAACTGTTAATGGATTCCTTGAAAGACCAAAATAGGAGGCATCCAAATGGTGTGGACTCTGATATAACTGGGGTCCCCCTTGAATTTGTACAGTCCGTGCCTAAGATAATTAGTCTCTCCTCGGTCAAAGTTTCCCACAGGAGTTTTGACGGGGCTACCTCCAGGCCAGAGCAGCTTGGCCACATTCGTTCCTGACCAACTTGGGCCATTAGGGGTGGCACAGCTGTTTGAGGCCAGGGTCTTCTATTTCCTCCTTTTGGCTGAAGGGGAGGAGTTTTTAGACTTTCCACTGGGTGACAACTTAAACTATGAGAGATTCCCATAGGGTACTCACCAGAGCACTGGGGCAGCTGGTATTCTGTGCTGATATGAGGAGGAGAGCCCATGGAACCTCCACTGATAAAGAATCACTCAAGGTCACCCTCACAAGCAGAGGAGGGAGGAGAGGTCGGGTGGTGGGTGTTTCCTGTTCTTACCAGCAGCTCACAGGGCTTCATGATCATCTGATCATTGTATTCCTGGTCTTGCAAGCAGTTCACAGGGCTCCTCAGCCCACTTCAGAGAAACTAGCGCCAACCTGAAGAGGTCAGGTCAGTGATCATGTACTTACCTTGGGACCATTCTGCACTCGGGCATCCCCTGTGCATTTCCTGAGCTCAGATGGAGTACTGTCATTCCATTTTGTCAGACGGTCCTCATTACCTGGGGCTTTTCCTGGTCTTGCCTCGGCTCACAAGGCTGGCCACTTTCCTTTATCAAACCAAAAGTGACTATGGAGAATACTACTGTTGATCCCTGGAGGTCAGCAAGGAGGGTAAAAAGTCCTGGTTCAGCCACTACTGCCTGGTACAGGGGTCAAGAGGACAGCACTGCTGGTGACACAGTAGGCAAGACTGCTATGGCTCCCCCTTGTCCATAGGTCCCCACTGTCCGCCAACACCTGGTACCACGGGAAGGCTAGCCAGAGGCAGCAGGCAGACATGCTGTATGAGTTTTAGTTTCAGGTCCCCAACAATGTCATAGTATGATCCCCTCAAGACAATGCAGTCCAGATTACTCTGGGGGCTATACTCTGTGTGCACCACACAACAGTATTCAGTTGCTGGGCAGAGTTGCTCTGAACTCAGTTGAAGGCTGCTGTCATTCTACCCCATCAGAGTGAACTCAAAGATCAGAGTCAGTCATCCTCACTGAAACCTCCCAAAGCCTCCACCTTCCTCCCACTGGAATGGGGTGGTCCTGGAGCCTAGTGGATAGGTGCATGGTCCATCTCATCTGGGTCACTGAAATTTGTTACCTACCCTTTCAAGTTGGGCCTCAGCAAGGGTCCCCCTGCTCAATGTCATTCAAGCCTATAGAACAAGACCACATTTGGTTCAGAAGCAATGGAGAGGTGCAAGCTCAGACTCTAGAGTACACGCTTTCCCCAACAGGCCATTGGTAGGGCTGATTTATAGGGTTCTTGTTAGCAGGGAAGGGGGTGGAGTTCTTGCAGTTCAGGCACAACTGTGCTACTCAGGGCTCCAGATCGAAGTGCAGGACACAGTGTCTCTGCACACAGCCCACTGCCACCATCTTGAACTGAGGTGTTGTGTGCAGCATCTCTGCACATGGAAGTGTCGGGTGCAGCCATTTTGTACCAGGAACTCTGATCTGAAGTGACAGGTATAAGGCCTCTACACACAGCACCCTATGAGCAAATGAAACTAGACTAAGCACAAAGGATTTTTTTTTTAAGTTAGACTTTATTTTATTACCCAGATTTCATTTTAATTT
Organism: Balaenoptera physalus; assembly: GCF_965194825.1. Taxonomy (NCBI): domain Eukaryota; kingdom Metazoa; phylum Chordata; class Mammalia; order Artiodactyla; family Balaenopteridae; genus Balaenoptera; species Balaenoptera physalus. Next base: position 132,410,893 of record NC_138882.1, on the reverse strand, counting down.
TCTGGGAATCATCAATGGGCTTTGCCAGTGACACTACCACACAGTTACCCTGAGACATGCTGTGGTTTCACTTTTGACTTGACCTGTTTCCTGCCCCCAACCTTAGGTTGAGGAGTTAGATGGATGAGGGTCTGATTTTCCCCTACTGCATTTCTGGAAGGGCTAAATGAAAAGGTCAAGTGTCTCTGCAGGAGGGTAGACCAGGAGCCCAGAAGCTTTGATCCAACATGAAAACTGCCTGGGTTTCTCATGCATAAAGACCTCTGTCTCTACCTAAGCCATGGTTATCCTAACGGGAAGAGAAGGATTTCAGCCAGGTATTCAGAAGAATGTAAGGGAAATTTTGGTATGGTCAATACTCCAATCAATCCAGAAAGACTGTCCAGGCTAATAACCTTTACAGATAGACAAGCAAATCCAATCATACTCTGTGTATAGCACACAATTAGCAAAGACACACTGAAAGTCTCAGACTATTGAAGCTCCAAAGAGTTAACCATTATGGTTACAATGTTGGCCTAGATACTCAGAATGTTCCAGAACACGGACTGGTTCAACAAATCTTAATATACACATATAGTACAGTGTAGAGTCACTGATCACCTCAGATCTGACCAGCTAAGATCAGTGACTCAAAACAGACAGATAAAATAACTATACCACCATCTTGAACCTGCTGACCCCTATTCCCTTCCCCAGCAGCACCAAGGAAGCCATCTGCCTATACTGCGTTGGCTGCCTTTGAGAGTAAGTAGAGCCCAGAGAAGGCTGGGATTGCTCAGACTCTGCTTCCGGGCCAAACCTTCCCTAAATTTCAGTTTGATGTGGTTTTTCCAGGAATGCATTTTCTAAACAAACACAAATGTATTTTGTGAAAACTACTCTAAATCTTGACAAGGACATGTGATAAGGAAGTTTTAGCTATTTTTGAGATTCTATACACTATTTACAGTTGTATAGACCTCTGAGCCTGCCACAGAGACAGACATTGAACTAAATCTTCTTAGTCTCTAATCTGTTTTACTTATATCAAATATATGATGCTCTCTCAAGAATGTCATCATTATACTAATTGTTATATCTGAAAAATTTTAAATCTAGAAAATAAAGAAAATGAGCTAATATTTCAGTAGTAACTAATAAACATGCTCAATTTGCATATATTATACTCTGAAAAGACCATTCAAGCTACAACCTGAAGAATGAGAGAGCAAGTAAGAATAGGAAAGAAGTCTTGGAAGTAGCTTAAACAAACAAAAATGACTTTTTAAAGGATAAATGCCTTTGTAGAAAGCAGTGAGGCCAACAGTTGAGCATTTCACTCATTAATTTGTTCATTCATAATCAACCTATATTGAATGACTACTTCTAAATTTCTTTTTGCTCTTCCCATGGTAAGTAAGCCCTGAGAAGGTAATAATGAATACCATAGTAAGATGACTTATTTTCAGAAGAAATAGGAAAAGGGGTGAGTCAGGAAAGATACAGCAGTACTATAGAGCTAAGTGAATACTAGATTGAAGGGTATAACTGCTGTTTTGAGCTCTTAATTGGTGTTTAATAGATAATTTTCATTTGATCATCTAGGTGACAGTGGAGAATTATGAAGGACATTGATAATAAAGGATACAGGGAGAATAAAACAAAAAAGTAAAAAGTGAGTTCATTTCATCAGTGTTTAATTACAGAGGATATTATAAAAATGAAAGAACAAAATCCTAAACATTGAGGAATATAATGAACTCTTAATAGCGATTTCAGATAAAAATATATTACTAAAGTTACATCTCTGTAGAACTGTTATAAACAGGCAACTAAATAAATCATCTCATGTTTAATAAATAAGTATCTTTCAAAATACAGATTTTATTTTTAACTTGGCAAAGCAGTTTTGCAGCTGTCAATGAATAACTCGGGAAAGTCTTACTAACAAAAGAGCCATTACAAAGATAAGAGATATTCCAGAAGAATAATGGAAGGCTTACTTAGGGAAAAAATAATAATTTTCACTACATTTAAATACACATTTAGATTTCTCAGCTGTACTTTTTGTCTGCATAAATGAGATGACTAGTTTGATGATTCCCATAGAGTTTATATAGATTCTGAATATTAAATAAATAAATATAAACACCTTTGCTGCTATTCTCAATGAGCAAAGGAAGCCAAGAAAGCCAATTGACAATCTTTCCTAATCTTCTAAATTTATGGGAAGTGACATTTTCCAAGACTGTGCTCCCATCTGATAAAATACTTTGTTAAATTGCATGATCTTTGGGAAAAGTAATTTTTTCCCTTATTCTATGAAAGACTCCACAGCATACTTATTAATATTATATACTCTGCAGCCAAGTTGCCTGGGTTCAGATTCTAGTGCTGCCACTTACCAGCTTTATGATCTAGTTCTCTGTGCCTCAGTTTCTCATATATTGATACAAAATCAGGATGATAATTATAGTACCTATGTCCTATGGTTTTTAGAAGGAGTAATGTCAAAATACTTAGCACAGTGCCTGGTAGTGTTAGACCTTACTACATGTGACCAATTCATACCTGGCTCAGCTCTGGAGAGAGTATTGATGATCATGAACATAACAATAATAACTGATGAAATAGGCATTCAAATGTAAAGGAGACAAAGAGAGGGGAGCAGATGATGGAAAGGGAGAATGCAGAAAGGAGAAGGGAAAATGAAGAAGGTAGAATTTATGGTGAATTTGGGTGGAATGAGGAAAAGAGAAAAAGATATTGTCCTTTCTAGGAAAGAAAAAAAAGTCATGGCAACATCATGGACATTTAACACTCATCCCATTCTCCAGTCTTTTTCATTAGAATTTATATAGGCAGATCGTGACTACCTAGAATTTCAGATACAAAGCTCCAATTAAGCAAAAATTCAGTATAGTTATTGAACTAAATGCATAATAGAATTAATTGTGTAGCTGACCACTAATACTGAAAGTATAAGATAGATCATTCTTTCCTCCAGCACTCAAGTGGACTGTTTAGTGGTGATTACTAGACATAAGATTTGCCAAAAATCAATATAAAGGAAAACTATTGTTTCTGAACTGTGTCACACATTTTGAAAGATTACTCATTTATTTTCTTCTTTCATCCTACTCAAGTAGTAGTTAGAAATCAATCCATGGCATAAAAGTCCACAGAGAGAAAAGCCAGATCATGAGGTTCTACAGCCAGAGGTCATCAAAGACAGCTGGGGTACCCAAAGAAAAATCATAAAGTAGAGATACTACTGGAAGTTGGAAGCAGAAATTAGAAAGAATTTTGCTATTTCATTTTTAAGTTCCACAGTGTGGTAATCTATTCTAGATATTTGTGCTTTTACTAATACTGAGATTTATCGACGATGGCAAGGAATGATTAGAAGTTTCAGTTCATGATCTGTTAATTCTTTTGACCAATTTCAAGCGTCAATCAATAATTCAAGGTAGTTCCAAATTAAGTCCTTAGTGACTTTTCAATGTGTTAAGTAGAGTATTGTCTATTTATTACCTGGGTTTTTACAGTTTCTAGTTCCACAGGAAGGAAAAGCATTCAGCCATTTATTCTTCTGAACATTAGCACAAGGCTTATTTCAGGTTAACTTTATCTCCTGGTTCATTGTAAAAATGCAAAACACCTAAGTATAAGTCACAAATATATGCAAAATTCCAAATACTACAAAAAAGAAAATTTTATAACAGTGGTGTAAAGGATCTTGGAGCAACTGCTGGAATCACAGGCAAAGTCCCTGACATATGGAAATCAGGCTGATTTAAACCACTAAACAATTGGAGAAGAGAAAATCAACAAGGTCCTTCAAACGATAATGCTTTGACTTTTAAGGCATAAAAAGTGGCTCTTGGAAAAAATTATGACATTCTAGTATAGTTTGTAAAATTGATCCTTTTTAAGATGTTGCTGCAAACATCAAAGTTGAATTTAATGTATTATGGTAATATCACACAACTGTTTTGTCTAAATGTAAAAAACAAAACAATGGTTAAGCAAGTCTACATTTTAAGAATTACTCATTTTAATTGTAGCCTAGATTTTACTAAATTAGAATAAAATTACTTATATTATTAGCTTTATTTTTCAGAAAACTTCACTCACACCCCACCTCCTTCAGAATTATTTTGGCCTTATTTTAGGAGATTTACTTTTGTCTGTTATTTTATGCTGTTTCCTTGTATAACAAGTACTGTGTGTGTGTGTGTGTGTGTGTGTGTGTGTGTGTGTAAGAATTATGGTTATAGTGCTGACTTTACCTTCCTGATAACTTGTTACATTTAATTCTGAATGTAAGAGAATTTTTCTACAAGGTGCTAGAGGGATTCAGAAATTCAGCCAACTAGAGATTACTTAGTATTCACCTTTCCAGAGAATACAATAATGATGTAAAATAGGAAAACACAAAGAAAGCCCATGCATCTCACATCAGAACAAAGAGCTCTTCTGTAATAAAGCTGTATTAAAGAAATGTGTTTCTAAAACATAATTTTCTGCCCTAATTCTCCAAATGCGTAAAGAACACCCAGAAACAAAAGTAGTGTCATTACCTTTATTACCTGATATACCAATGATAAAGTGAATTTTGGAGTTCGTGGAGAAGATATGGCAATTCCTGAGGTTTAGAGTATTAACATTAGACTGTTTAAATAATAACTATTCAAGCACACTCATGGAAATCATTGCATGTATGTATCTATATCTATATATCTATATCTATATCTATATCTATCTATCTATCTATATATATATATATGCTTAAATACATGTTATTCATGCTCAAGTGTTAGCCTAAGACTGCTGAGGTTTTCTGGGTAAGTGACTATGGCTAATAGGATATGTTTTAATAATAGTCATTTCTATACCCTTTCCACTTATGTTCTAGCACTCGGTGTGGAATTGGAAGCTTTCTCTTTTGATCTCTGATGTAATGATAAACTGACATATTTTCATAAAAAGAACTATTATTTTTTACATTATTCAATAATACATCAACATCTCATTTTTTCTGAGTAGAATCTCCTCATTTCAGTGTACTATATTTGGACAGTCTGTGCAGGACCCTGCTATAGTTGTAAGCTCAAATGTCCATCTAATGCTATTTGTCTAACAAGAATAAAATGGCCTCAGGTGCTAAAAGCATCTAAGAGTTTAAGGTCACACAGTCAACTCTGCCACCTCTTTAGAGAACTCTTTGTCGTCTTTAGGCTTGGCTTAAATACCTTAATAATTTATCAGAACTCTCAAAGTGATTGAGAGTTAATGAACAATTAAGGTGGCTCCACTAGTACTGTGCTAAGCATTTTTCAACCTACACAGCTACAGGAGAGAAACAAATAGACAATCAGCCTGGATGAGTTGTAAGGCAAGATGATTAACAGAAAATAAATTGTATCTATTCTTTCTGTTCAGTGTAAGAATTAGTTTAAACATAAGCCCAACGACAGTTTGATATACCCTTCTTTCCAAAAATAGAAGAAGGGACAGAACAGAAACAGAACACTGAGACAGGGACAGAAAGACAGAAAAATGAAAAGACAATTCTGTTAGGTACACTTGTCCCCTAACCAATTGTAGGTAAAATGTGGATGAACAATTAAATTGTATTCTTATATCAGCTAGAATCTTTGGCAGGGAACTGAAATCAGTGCTTGCTAAAGGTATTTAGAGGATGGATATGGGGTAGAACATAGAATTAAAGGAAATAATTTTTTTTTTTTTAAAGTTCAGATAGTTCAGGAACAGCAGCTACAGGAATCTGGAGTCAAGAACTAGTGAGAAGTCTCTTTGGGCCACTACCAACAGGACCAATCAGCTCCAACCATATCTTTTCTTTGTGATTCTCAGCTTAGGAATCAAATTTTAGAAAGACAGAATCTATCTTGTTTAACTTGAATCACTGGCCATTGGCCTGGAGAAGGGAAGTCCCTTTTATAAACCGTCTCATTGTATCATATTCAATGAGATAAGTCTCCCAAAGCAAAATCACTGTACTCATCTATAGGAGGAGGGATACATGTTGAACATGCAAACCAACAAATGTCCACCATATAATTCTGCAAGTTAGACAGGTAGAAAAAATTAAAACTTGGATAATTTAAGAAACCTAGTCTGAACTGGAGTCAAAAAATTGTCTTGGACAAAAATGGGGGTAGGGGGATAAACAATTTCACTAATTCCTTAGTAAGAATGTTGACCTGAAACTAATAGAAAGCCAGATATTTTCCAGCAAAGATGAGTTTATTCAGGATCAGCAGAGAATTGCAATTAGGGATCTGCAACTGTGTGCAGCCCCCAAAAGGCAAGGGGAAGGAGAATACTTTCAGAGAGAGGAAGTTGAGAGGGATATGGCTTAAAAAAAAAAAAAAAAAAAAAAAGTCCATGGCTTTTCATTTGCTGAGTCCTTGCCAGGAAAGAAGAGCAGTTTTTCTTGCTGGACTCTGCTATTATCCCTTCTAGTCTCCCAAATTTGTTTAATTGAGGTTTCTGTTTACTTATTTTTAACTTTTTCCTTTTTGATCAAAATCTTTCTCTGAAAGCATCACTGATCAAGAGTCAGGTTTTCTAGTTTCAGTGGTTAATTATCCCTCACTGTTAGAAAGGATCTTTCCTGGGTATAATGTCTCACGTCAGAGAGAAAGTACACAGATTGGAAACTATGAGGGTCACGTTCAAGTAACAAGGAGGGTTAGGAGGGAGAACTTGTAGGCACTTTTTATCTAACGTACATATATTATCAAATCATAGACGCTGAAGATCATCTGAAGGGTTCTACCATCATCAAAGGTTTGACAACAAAATTCCAACTGGCCTGGTCCAGATATCTTAGAAAATGTGTTTCATAAGGTGTCATCTGCTTCAATTCTGGGACATCTTAACTTTCAGGTCACCAAATGGTGTGCAGTTCCAGTCAAAGTCCAGTGTCTTCTTTAGCTGTGTCACATGAATCCAAGAGTCTATTCCTTGGAGTCTGGCAGCACAAGCATTGGTTAGTGGTTCGTTGTACTTGATAGTGGCCTTTCCATCGAGCCTGAAGAGAGTTTTTCTAAAGGTGTCTTTTCCAATAGACAAAATATCCAAGTTGCAAAGTGTGATGCTTAAGGCCTTTGTCTCCCAAGAGTGCACTGTGAAAAGATTGCTCTGCCAAAACATGGTTATTTTTAGTAGAAAAAATTGGACCTTTGCAGTATTGGATTATCTCTCCTTTTCTAGTTGTGGGTCAAAAGAAGCAGGAACCAACTCATTGGGAATCCTGTGACTATCTCAAAGGGTGGGAGTTTATGAGTTCCAAAAGAGGGTGGATCTGAGATTTAGAAAGACCATCGGCAATGCTTTTATCCAAGGGATTTGAAGGGCCTCTACAAATTTGCCACTTGAGTCTTAATAATGCCGCTAAGTTCATTTGACTATACCAGAGGGTTGAGGGTGGTCAGCACAGTGAAAGTGTTGTAAAATTGGTCAAACAGAACAAACTTGTTGAAGCAGCTGGCCTAGTAAAATGGGTTCCTCAAAGTTTGAGAAGAGTTCTCCAGATAGAGGATAATCTGTTCCAAAAGGACCTTAGTCACAGAAGGGCAATAGTCTGTCTGTAAGGAAAGGCTTCAGTCCAGTGTGAAAACATAGACCGTGGCTAAAACATATTTATATCCATTACACAGCGGAAGTTGTATGAAATTCATCTGCCAGAACTCGAATGGTCCATTCGGCAGTTTAAAATGTCTGAAAGCAGTACAAACAGGCTTCCCTGCATTGTAATTTAAACAAGTGGGACAAGTGAGGTGGACATTTATTGAAGCCTTGTTAATGTTCCTCCACCGATATTGGTTCATGAAGGCTATCATTTTGTCAGCAGACTGATGATTTAGTGCATATACAGTAGTGAGTAATGGGAATTTTAGTAGGACTGTGTTGTTATTTGGTCCAAACCAGAGCTTTTTCGTTTTATCAGACCAACAACTGTTGAATTGCCAATCCTGATTTTCTTTTTCTGAGGCCAATCATTTGGCCTCTCTAGCCGGTTTTTCTAAATTATCATTTGTGGAAATATCCCATTGCACCATAACAGTGGTTTGGCTGCTATTGGTCCCTTTAAGGACAGCATTTTTTGCAGAAATATCAGCAGAGTAATTTCCCTTAGCTTCCAGAGAGTCAAGTTTAGAATGCCCCAGAATCTTAATAGCTAAAGGAGCAGGCAAAAGTATTGTATTCAATAATTCCCAAACATAAGGCCATTTTTTAATTTTATTTCTGCTGGAAGTAAGGAAGACACATTGCTTCCACAACACTCCAAAATCATGTGTTGCTCTGAAAGCATATCTACTATCAGTATAAATATTGGCAGTCCTTGGCTAAAGTACAAGTTTGTTTAATACCATATATTTCAGCCTGTTGGGCTGAAGTAGCCATAGGTAAAGATGCTGCCTCAACAACACCAAAAAGAGTTGCAATAGCATACCCAGTACAATATTTGCCATTGTCATCTTTTAAATAAGAACTATCGATGAACCATGAGAAGTCAACATTATCCAATGGAAATTTTTGTAGATTAGGAGGAGTCAGGACATGGTCTTTCAGTGTTAAGTAGTAGTAAGGGACTTCATCACTGACGGAAGGGAGAAGAGTAGCTGGGTTAAGGTGATTACAACATAAAAGAGTTATGTGAGCGGAAATTTTTTTTAAAAAAGGACTTCATAGGAGGTGAGGCAGGGCTGGCTGAGAAATGTTGAGTACAATGAGAATTTAAGAGAGATTCTACTGCATGGGGAACAAAAATAGTTAAAGGGGATCCCACAATGATTTTCTCAGCGGTCCTAACTGAAATGGCAATGGCTGTAATGACTCTATGGTAAGGCAGGGGGAAGGAGTAATACCTATGCCACAGAATGCCATTGCTGGCTATAATACCATATGCGTCCATGGTGGTTCCCATGTTTTTGGGTGAATACTAAGGGCATTCCCTTCCTTTTCATATACCAAAAAGAAAAAGGAAATCTGATAATTGGGATGTCCAAGGGCAGGTGGGTTCATCAAATTCTTTCTTTAAGGCCTAGAAGACTATGTTTTCAGGTTCTTTCCATAAAATTATGTTGGGGTTGTTATTGTTGAGTAAAACACATAGAGGTAGAGGTTTGGCCATAAGAGAAAAATTTGGAATCCAATTTCAGCAATAACCAACTAGCCTGAGAAGACCTCACAGTTGGTGCTCAGTTTGGGGTTTTGGGAAACTTAGGACACCATGAAGCCTATCTGGATCTAGGTGTAGCCCTTGTTCCAATAACAGATGCCCTAAATATTAAACCTGGGTTTGAGCAAACTGCAATTTTTCTTTGGCAAACTTATGTCCCTTTAAGGTTGAAAGCTTTAGCAAGTGAATACCATCTTCTTGAGAGGCTTGAGAAGGAGAGCAAAGAAGCAAATTTTCCCTGTATTGCAACAAAGTAGAAACTCTGGGGGACTTTGTCATCCAGATCAGCCTTCAGGATTTGTAAGAAATAAGAAGGACTCACAGTATAACCCTGAGGCATTACTATTTAGGTGAATTTGGGTTTTTCTCCCCAAGTGAAGGAAGAAATGTATTGGCTAGATCAACTCGATTACTAAAGAATGCCTCGCATAAGTCAATTATAGTAAAGAATTTACTTCCAGTGGGAATGGAATTTAGTAATGTATGAGGGTTAGGAACTACAGGGTGTTGAGGGATAACAATGTTGTTTATTGCTCAGGGCTCCTGGACAAATCTTCACCCTCTGCCTTTAGGTTTTCTCACTGGTGAAATGAGAGTGTTATACAGGGGCTAGTACAGGGCCTTGAGCCTTAAGGCCTTGAGCCTTGTAATCTTCTAGTATGAGCTTTATGCCTTGAAAAGCTTCTTTACTTATAGGGCATTAATTCAGGGAAGAGGTTTTGAGGGATCTATTTGAATCTTGACAGAAGATGCTCTATAAATTTTGCGAAAATCAGTTGAAGATTTTGCCCATAAGGAAGGTGATAGCTGATTCAATAGGGAAATGATCAGTGTTTCCAGAATCTGCTCTAGTACTTTCAGAGATGAAACAACTAAAAGATGTCAAAGAATTATGTAATTCACCTGGTTTGTTAGTTTGACTACTACTGTCAAATTCTAGAATGCTTTCCCCCTTTTGGGAGAAATGCTGGCATGATACTTCTCTAAGAAGTCTTGGACTAATAAATGGATATAGGTAGAGGAGAAAAGGGTGTGTATCTCTCAAAGGGCCTAAACAAAGGGAAATAGGTTCAGAGAAAAGAACCTCTTGAGGATCACTAGAGATCACCGCTCTATGAACTGTTTTAGTACTCCAAGGCAGGGGCTGGCTGCATTATAGTAGTGGGGTTGAGCACCAAGAATGTGGCTCTGATGTCAGAACTGGAAGAGACTCATCCCCAATCCGGAGAAATGTTTCTCCAAGCTGATTAAGAGGGAGGATTGGGAAGACCTCCCCCCCCCCCACCCACCATAGATCCTCAGAACTCTTTGAGAATTGGAAGGATGTTGGAAAGGCTGGTTAGAGGTATGAAGGTAACCAAAGTGCTTAAATTTGTAAAACAGTCTCTAGTCCACTGTCTTGTTTTTTTTGCAATAACAGCAGAAACTAGGAGGGTTTTGTTTTGGTTTTGGAGTCTTCATTTGCTGGATTTGAAGATTAAGAATTATGGCTGTCTTCCTTTTAGGTAACTCATCTAGAGTGTGAGAGAGCTGGTTTGCCAGATTAACTAAATCTGAAGGAGACATAGTTTCCCATTCCATTCTAGTCCTTTTTACTAAAAGGGAAAGATCCCGGTTCAACCCATTAATAAACATAGAGTTAAGAGCTACCTGGGTGGAATCAACATCTGAAAAAAGACCAGAATTTCCTTTAAAACCATTCTGAATTGGATTATAATAATCATGAAGAGGTTCATCAGATTTTTTGTGTGCAAGCTTGAATTTTGTTCCAATCAGCAGGTTTTGGAAAAGCCCTAGGAATTGCTCCATAAAGTCTCCTAGTGATTGCCCAAGCCTGATCATATAATTTAGTGAACTGGTCTCCAAGTTGTAATTCTAGAGACCTTTTCAGGACTTTCCCAGTTGCGAAGCTTTTATCCAGTGCTTGTCCTGGACTTCACCAACAAGCATATGAACTAGCTGATAAGAGGCAGAGAAATCAGGTTGATAAGCTTGAATGACTATATTAAATTCCTCAGCAAATCTGTGAGGAATTACCTTGGGAAAAATCTTTGACTGTGGCTTGCAATTCAGCTTTAGTCCAGGGAAAATAAGAAATTAAGGGTTTAGTTTCTGGATCCTCAGATGCTTAATTTTAAAGGGACAGATTCTGATAAGTTCAGAGGAAAAAAGAGTGGGAAGAGTAGCAGAGAAAAGGGAGGTTTGGAGGGAGAATTAGTTTGGGGGATTTGAGGGTATAGTGGAGGCATAGGATTTATAGAAGGAAAGGAAGAAGGTGGAGCTGAAGACAGAGCCTGAGACAAAGAAGCCAAGGAAGTAGAGCCTGAGGCTTCCAGAACCATTTTATCTTTCTTTAATTGTTGGTTGACCTCAGTCTTAATTTCTTATTTTGCAGAGAGGCAATTTTAGACCCTTGATAATATTGGGAAGTCTCAAAATACCAATCAAAATAAGCTTTCCAATCAGTTCTGGAAATTTTTGTGCTATTATAGTCCAATTCAATTTGAAGAAAATGAAGTTTGAGGATTTCAAAAGTTCCCCATAATGGCTATTGATATTCTAAATTGCCTTTGGTCAGGTTGGTCCATTTAAGTTAGAAATGCCCATGAGGAAGGACAAGGTTTTTAAACATAAAACTGGCCAGAGTCTCTGTGTCGGGGGGAACCCTCAAAATCTTAGATAACTGGGATCTCATTTACTAGGGGGTTTTCCTCTAGAGCAAACAACAATTTTCAAACAGCTTGCAAACCAATCTCAGCAAGTTCTAAGAAGACTACTTGGTTCTGGAGAAGCCAGGCTGAAACCTTTTTTTTTTTTTTTTTTTTCAGCTAGTTTCCAGACAATAGACTTTTCAAAGGAATAGGCCAAAGGCTGAAAAACTGGCACAGTTTTATTTGAAACAGCACCTTCCTGAAGGAAGTGAGCTGAAGGCATTTTCAGCCAGCTTTCATTGAAACAGTCTGATCTCAAGGTAAGACCGAAGTGCCAAACGAGTACTCACATACAGAACAAGGCCTTAACTACAAAAACAAAACCTTTAAATAGATCCCGAATAAAGCCTGGAGAGCTTCAAACACAAAGAGGGCATGAACTCAGATCCGGGAGAAAGATGTGCCTTCAAACTCTAGGATCAGTGAGAAAAGCAGTGAACCACAATGGACTCAGTTCCGAGTATTGTACCTGGTTGCTCATCAGCTCCAGAGCCATCAGGGGTCTCCTCTGGTCCCTATATAGGCCACCAAAATGTTGACCTGAAACAAATAGACTGCCAGATATTTCTCCGGCAAAGATGGGTTTCTTCAGGATCAGCAGAGAATCACAATTTGGAGTCTGCAACCATGGTGAGATACATGCAAGGCCTCCCAGGCAAGGGAAGGAGAAGGCTTTAATGGAGGGGAAAAGGATGTAGGAAGGGCTGTAGTTAACAAAGAGGCCATGGCTTTTCATTGGCAGGGTTCTTGCCAGGAAAGAAGAGGAGACTTTCTGCTTGTCGTTGGACTGCTGTTGTCACAGGGTATGGGAGCTCCCCCTTCTTGTCTTCCAACTCTATTTAATTGAGGTTTCTGTTTATTAATTTTTATAAGAACAAATTAGAAATTCATTTTCAAACAATTCTCATTAATTCTGTAAAGTCAGATGGTAAATGTTCTTCTCCAGGTATGTTTGTATTTCTGGACTTGGTATATACCACCAGTTACTGCAATCAAAAATCTGATGCCAATGTTGGCAAACCAGATAAGCAAGATCACGTATAGCATTTCTGTGTCTCAACTTCTTTCTGCCTGGCTGGGCTATCTGTGGTTTGTTCAACTGTGATCACGGCAGCACTGTGACCTAAAGAAAGATGAAAGAGCTCTCCCATTACTCAAGTACTATTGGTAGAACTAGGGGGTGAACGCTTATGGTTTCTGCCTCTGTCCAATTTTTCCACTGAAAGAAAAAGGCCTCTTCTATTACTCAGGCAGAAGAAAGTTACATGACCATAGAATAAACTCCAAGGGAGGAATTCCATTGGCAATTTCCACTGGCACAAAGGAGAAGAATTAGAGGACATGCTTGACAATCAGAATAGGAAACCCAAAGTAGAGTCCCAGCATAGCTGCTCTGTTTTTTGCTATTTGAATCCAGCAACAATATTCAGTTAACTGCGTTTTAATTGTACAATTTGTGATACCATAAAAGAAGACATTATATCTTAGAAAGTATTGTTGGAAGGATAGTTTGACCATATTAAATTGTTTTTCAAGTGTAAGGCTAATTTTAGTTTTCTTACAAAACATGCTGTTTTCCCTCTTGTATTTAAAATTTCAAAATTTTTTGAATACACTAAGCAATGCTCCAGTTATTACCATTCCCAGAGGCCAACAGTTTACTCCTAGCAGAGTACTCTTACTGCTGAATCACATGTCCATCTTCTCACTAACAAGAGAACACTGGCCAGGAGTAAAATGGGGCATAAGGAAATAGCACATTGTTCCCAACTGAAGACATAGCTTTAAATGACAGAGTTCAAAAGGGGCTTATATGACTGTTAAAAGAAATGTCAAGTTTCTTTTCACAAAAAGTTTGTTGAGATTTTTTGTTAGTGAAGACCATACTTTAAAATTAATATAGGGCACAGATTCACTAAAAGTATTGGTTTGAGTCACAGGAGCCCTGCTTACTGACCATCAGGAAACAGTGTCCAGGAGAGCATGGTCCCTGGAGTCAGATGAATGGGCTTCCATCCCAGCTCTGCCAGTCATATCCATGTGACCCTGGTTATGCCATTTAATTTCCCTAAGCCTCAGTTTCCTCACCCATGAAATGAGAACTGATTTCATAGATGAGGGAGATATGTGTGATAAAGTATTTTATGCTTATAAAATGCTTAGCATAATGTCTGAAACATAGTAAGCATTCACAAAATATTAGTTTTTATAAGTTGCTAAACTTGTCCCGGGGTAATGGTTTTATCCATAAACCACAGATAATAATCCATGCTTTCATTACCAGAGTGCTATTGGAATCAAATGAGATAATACATGCAAAACTTTTTATAAATATGAAGCAGCATTTAAAAAACAGTATTTTGTGATTATAATAATAAAGACTTAAAAATAAAGACACTGAACCCTGGTCTTACCTATATTATGTCCTCTGTAACAGACAGAAAATGTAATACACACCAAAATGTATAAAATGGGATTCACTGTACATGTTACCTACTGAGTCCAAACTCTCACCAAATCAGACTAGTGTGATTCATAAAGTGAATCATACCCTTTTCAGAATAAGAAGTTGAGGACACATATAAGGGAGACAGTATTTTAAGAGTTTGGAAGCAAACTCAGGTAAAAGCTCCCTCTTTTCAACAATTGAAATGATCAAAAATTAAATCAGCCTTTTTTAGAAAAGCCTGAAGCTATGAAACTATATATGTACTGAGTACATTACATTACAGTGATACATATCATGATATACAGAGTGTGTCTTCTGAATCCAAGGAAGAATGGGGTGTTTCTCAAAACAAAACAAAACAAAATGTTTATACAATATAACAATTTAATACGTAATTAATATGACATCCTAACCGAAAGGCTGTTGTCTACCTGGAGGATAAAAAGTGGATGCCGAAAGATAAGGATCAGTTGGTGTCAATCCAACCCTAATACACAGTGACTATACCCCTGGCCTATGGACAGTTGCTACATCAAGCTTCCCTAAGCTGGTGAAAAGAGACCTTCACACTAGCTCATTCTTTTTTAACTCTGACTCTTTCAAACTAACTGAATATATTTACACACCAGAAGTTATCAGTGGAGTTTTGATCAGTCAGATATTGCTTAAGTGTCAGGTGAATCTGTTCTTAAGTGAGTATAGGTAGCCTTAGTCAGTTTATTAGTGATAAACTCTGTGAGATTTAAAACACACATTTTATTGTGATTAACAAATGACACATCTGTAAGATGCTACCTGAAGCAGCTGGGTCACCCCTTTCAGTATGTTTCTTTTTCTCCCAGTTATATATTTATAATTTTTTCAGATTATTTTTCATTATAGTTTATTATAAGATATTGAATATTGTTCTCTGTGCTATACAGTATATCCTTGTTGCTTATCTATTTTATGTATAGTAGTTTGTATCTGTTAACCTCATTCTCCTAATTTCTCCCTCCTCCCCTTTCCCCTTTGGTAACCATAAGTTTGTTTTCTATGTCTGTGAGTCTGTTTCTGTTTTGTAAATATGTTCATTTGTATCACATTTTAGATTCCACACATAAATGGTATTATATAATATTTGTCTTTCTCTGACTTCAATTAGTACAATATTCTCTAGGTACATCCACGTTGCTGCAAATGCCAATATTTCATTCTTTTTTATGGCTGAGTAATGATCCATTGTATATATACATATATATCACTTCTTCTTAAACCAATCATCTGTTGATGGACACTTAGGTCACTTCCATGTCTTGGTTATTGTAAAAAGTGGTGCTATGAAAATGGGGGTGCATTTATCTCTTCAAATTAGAGTTTTCATATTTTCCAGATATATGCCCAGGAGTGAGATTGCTGGATCATATGGTAGTTCTATTTTTACTTCTTTAAGGAAACTCCGTACTGTTTTTTACAGTGGCTGCACCAATTTACACTCCCACCAACAGTTTAGGAAGGTTCCCTTTTCTCCACACCCTCTCCAGCATTTATTATTTGTGGACTTTTTGATGATAGCCATTCTGACAAGTGTGAGAGGATACCTCATTGTAGTTTTGGTTTGTATTTCTCTAAAAAATTAGTGATGTTGAGCAACTTGTTATGTTCCTGTTGGCCATCTACATGTCTTTATTAAACATTGATTTAGGTCTTCTGCCCATTTTTTGATTGGGTTTATTTTTTAGTATTGAGTTGTATAAGCTGTTTTTATATTTTGGATGTTAACCCATTTTCAGTCCCATCAATTGCAAATATTTTCTCCCATTCCATAAGTTGTCTTTTTCATTTTATTTATGGTTTCCTTCACTGTGCTAAAGCTTTTAAGTTTGATTCAGTCCCATTTGCTTATTTTTGCTTTTATTTATTTGCCTTGGGAGACTGATCTAAGGAAATATTACTACGATTTATGTTTGAGAATGTTTTGCCTATATTCTAAGAGTATTATGGGGTCATGTCTCATATTTAGGTCTTTAAACAATTTTTATTTTTGTATATGGTGTGAGGGAGTGTTCTAATTTAATTGATTTGCATGTAGCTGTCCAGGTTTCCCAACACCACTTGTTGAAGAGACTGTATCTTCTCCATTGTATATTCTTGCCTCCTTTGTTTGTAAATTAAGTGACCATAGGTGTGTGGGTTTAATTTCTGAGCTCTCTATTCTGTGCTATTGACCTATATGTCTATTTCTTTGCCAACATCATGCTGTTTTGATTACTGTAGCTTTTTAGTATTATCAGAGATCTGGAATGGTAATGCCTCTAGCTTTGTAGTTTTTCCTCAGGATTTCTTTGGCAATTCTGGGTCTTTTATGGTTCCATATAAATTTTAGTATTATTTGTTCTAGTTCTGTGAAAAATGTTATGGGTATTTTGATAGGGATTGTATTAAATCTGTAGATTGCTTTAGGTAGTATGGCCATTCTAACAATATTAATTCTTTCAAGCCAAGAGCATGGGATATCTTTCTATTTCTTTGAATCATCTTCAGTTTCCTTTATCAATGTTTTATAGTTTTCAGTGTATAGGTCTTTCACCTCCTCAGCTAAGTTTATTCCTGGATATTTTATTTTTTTGATGTGATTTTAAGTGAGATTTTTTTTTTAACTTTCTCTTTCTGATATTTCATTGTTAGTGTAAAGAAATGCAACAGATTTCTGTATATTAATCTTGCATCCTACTACCTTGCTGAATTAATTTATTCGTTCTAATAGTTTTTGTGTGGAGTTCTCTGTATAGAGAGCATCATGTCATTGGCAAACAGTGATAGTTTTATCTCTTCCCTTCCAATTTGGATACTTTTAATTCTTTTCCTTGTCTGATTGCTGTGGCTAGGATTCCCAATAAAACGTTGAATAGAAGAGGTGAGACTGGCCATCCTTGTCTTGCTCCTGAATTATAGGAGAGGCTATCAGCTATTTACCATTGAATATTATGTTGGCTGTGGATTTGTATTAAATGGCTTTTATTCTGTGGAGATATATTCCCTCTATACCCATTTTGGTGAGAGTTTTTATCATGAATGGATGTTAAATTTTATCAAATGCTTTCCCTGTATCTATTGAGATGATCATGTGGTTTTTGTCTTTACTTTTGTTAATCACTCACATTGATTGTTTGCATATATTGAACCATTTGTGAAACACTGGAATGAATCCACCTTGATCATGGTATATGATTCTTTTCATGTATTATTGGATTCAGTTATCTAATATTTTGTTGAGGATTTTTGCATCTATATTCACCAAAGATATTGGCTTGTAATTTTCTTTTTCTGTAGTGTCTTTGTCTGGTTTTGGTATCAGGGTAATGGTGGCTTCATAGAATGAACTTGAGTATTCCCTCCTCTTCAATCTTTTGGAATAGTGTGAGAAGGATAGATATAAGTTATTCTTTGTATGTTTGGTAGAATTCCCCAGTGAAGCTATTTGGTCCTGGACTTTTGTTTCCAAGGAGATTTTTTGTTTAATTACACATTATATTTAACTTCTAGTGATTGTTCTGTTCAAATTATCTGTTTCTTCTTGACTCAATTTTGGCAGGCTCTATGTTTCTAGAAATGTATTCATTTCTTCTTGATTGTCCAATTTGTTGGCATATAACTGTTCATAGTATTCTCTTATGATTTTTTGAATTTCAGTGGTGTCAGTTGTTATTTCTCCGCTTTCATTTCTTTTTTTTAAAAATTGGGTTATAGTGGTTTTACAATGTTGTGTTAGTTTCTACTATACCACGAAGTGAATCAACTATATGTAGACGTATATCTGCTATTTTTTGATTTCCTTCCCATTTAGGTCACCACAGAGCACTGAGTAGAGATCCCTGTGCTATACAGCAGGTTCTCATTAGTTATCTATTTTATACATATTGGTGTATATATGTCAATCCCAATCTCCCAATTCATCCAACCCCCTTTTCCCCCCTTGGTGTCCATACGTCTGTTCTCTACATCTGTGTCTCTCTTTCTGCCTTGCAAACAGGTTCATCTGTACCATTTTTCTAGATTCCTCACATATGCGTTAATATACAATATTTGTTTTTCTCTTTCTGACTTACTTCACTCTCTATGACAGTCTCTAGGCCCATCCATGTCTCTACAAATGACCCAATTTCATTCCTCTTTATGGCTGAGCAATATTCCATTGTATATATGTACCACATCTTCTTTATCCATTCATCTGCTAATGGGCATTTAGATTGCTTTCATGACCTGGCTATTGTAAATAGTACTGCAATGAACATTGGGGTGCCTGTGTCTTTTTGAATTATGGTTTTCTCAGGGTACATGCCTGGTAGTGGGATGGCTGGGTCATACAGTAATTCTATTTCTAGTTTTTAAAGGATTGTCCATGTCATTCTCCATAGTGGCTATATGAATTTACATTCCCGCCAACGGTGCAAGAGGGTTCTCTTTTCTCCACACCTTCTCCAGCATTTATTGTTTGTGGATTTTTTGATGATGGTCATTCTGACCAGTGTGAGATGATACCTCATTGTAGTTTTGATTTGCATTTCTCTAATAATTAGTGATGTTGAGCACTTTTTCATGTGCCTCTTGGCCATCTGTATGTCTTCTTTGGAGAAATGTCTATTTAGGCCTTCTGCCCATTTTTGGATTGGGTTGTTTGTTTTTTTTGATATTGAGCTGCATGACCTGCTTGTATGTTTTGGAGATTAATCTCTTTTCTGTTGCTTTATTTGCAAATATTTTCTCCCATTGTGAGGGTTGTCTTTTCATCTTATTTATGGTTTTCTTTGCTGTGCAAAAGCCCTTACATTTCATTAGGTCCCATTTGTTTATTTTTGGTTTTTTTTCATTACTCTAGGAGATGGGTCAAAAAAGGTCTTGTTGTGATTTGTCAAAGAGTGTTCTTTCTATGTTTTCCTCTAAGAGTTTTATAGTGTCTGGTCTTATATTATGTCTTTAATCCATTTAAATCATAAAGATCAGAGAGAAATAAATGAAATAGAAACAAAGAAAACAATAACAATGATCAATAAAAAAAAAAGCTGGTTCTTTGAGAAGATAAACAAAATTGATAAACCTTTAGCCAGACTGATCAAGAAAAAGAGGGAGAGGACTCAAATCAATAAAATTAGAAATGAAAAAGGAGAAGGTACAATGGACACCACAGAAATACAAAGCATCATGAGAGATTACTCCAAGAAACTATATGCCAATAAAATGGACAACCTGGAAGAAATGGACAAATTCTTAGAAAAGTATTATCTTACAAGACTGAACCAGGAAGAAATAGAAAATATAAACAGACCAATCACGTGTAATGAAATTGAAACTGTGATTAAAAATCTTCCAACAAACAAAACTCCAGGGCCAGATGGTTTCACAGGTGAATTCTATCAAACATTTAGAGAAGAGCTATCACCCATCCTTCTCAAATTCTTCCAAAAAATTGCAGAGGAAGGAACACTCCCAAGGTCATTCTATGTGGCCACCATCGCCCTGATACCAAAACCAGACAAAGATATCACAAAAAAAGAAAATGACAGATTAATATCACTGATGAATATAGATGCAAAATTCCTCAACAAAATATTAGCAAACAGAATCCAACAACACATTAAAAAGATCATACACCATAATCAAGTGGGATTTATCCCAGGGATACAAGGATTCTTCAGTATATGCAAATCAATCAATGTGATACACCATATTAACACATTGAAGAATAAAAACCGTATGATAATCTCAATAGATTCAGAAAAAGCTTTTGACAGATTTCAACACCCATTTATGATAAAAACTCTCCAGAAAGTGAGCATAGAGGGAACATACCTCAATATAATAAAGGCCATATAAGACAAACCCACAGCAAACATCATTCTCAATGGTGAGAAACTGAAAGCATTTCCTCTAAGATCAGGAACAAGGGTAGGATGCCCACTCTCACCACTGTTATTCAACATAGTTTTGGAAGTCCTAGCCACAAAAATCAGAGAAGAAAAAGAAATGAAAGAAATACAAATTGGAAAAGAAGAAGTAAAACTGTCTCTGTTTGCAGATGACATGATACTATATATAGAAAATACTAAGGATACTACCAGAAAATTACTAGAGCTAATCAACAAATTTAGTAAAGTCGCAGTATACAAAATTAATGCACAGAAATCTCCTGCATTCCTATACACTAACAACAAAAGATCAGACAGAGAAATTAAGGAAACACTCCCATTTATCATTGCAACAAATAGAATAAAATACCTAGGAATAAACCTGCCTGAGGAGGCAAAGACCTGTATGCAGAAAGCTATAAGAAACTGATGAAAGAAATCAAAGATGACACAAATAGATAGGTATACCATGTTCTTTGATTGGAAGAGTCAATATTGTGAAAATGACTATACTACCCAAAGCAATCTACAGATTCAGTGCCATCCCTATCAAATTACCAATGGCATT
Source organism: Balaenoptera physalus (assembly GCF_965194825.1). NCBI lineage: Eukaryota > Metazoa > Chordata > Mammalia > Artiodactyla > Balaenopteridae > Balaenoptera > Balaenoptera physalus. Next base: position 132,390,081 of record NC_138882.1, on the reverse strand, counting down.
TTTTCACAGAACTGGAACAAAAAAATCTTAAAATTTGTATGGAGACAGAAAAGACCCCAAATAGCCAAAGCAATCTTGAGAAAGAAAAATGGAGCTGGAGGAATCAGGCTCCCTGACTTCAGACTATACTACAAAGCTACAGTAATCAAGACAGTATGGTACTGGCACAAAAACAGAAATACAGATCAATGGAACAGGATAGAAAGCCCAGAGATAAACCCATGCACCTATGGTCAACTAATGTATGGCAAAGGAGGCAAGAATATACAATGGAGAAAAGATGGTCTCTTCAGTAAGTGGTGCTGGGAAACCTTGACAGCTACATGTAAAAGAATGAAATTAGAACACTCCCTAACACCATACACAAAAATAAACTCCTCTTTCATTTCTTATTTTGTCTATTTGGATCCTCTCTCTTTTCTTCTTGATGAGCGTGACTAGAGGTTTGTCGATTATGTTTATCTTTCAAAGAACCAGCTCTTGGTTTTATTGATCTTTTCTATTGTTTTATTGATCTCTATTTTACTTATATCCTCTTTAATCTTTATTATTTCCTTCCTTCTTTTGACTTTGGGTTTTGATTGTTCTTCTTTTTCTAGCTCTTTTAGGTGGTAGGTTAGGTTGTTTGAGATTTTGTTTGTTTGTTTGTTTCTTGAGGAAGACCTGTATCACTGTGAACTCTCCCCTTAGAACTGATTTTGCTGTATTCCATAGATTGTTGTAAAGTTGTGTTTTTATTGTCATTTGTCTTGAGGTATTTTCTGATTTCTTCTTTGATTTCATCATTGACCCATTCGTCTTTTAGTAGCATGTTGTTTAGTCTCCATGTGTTATTTTCCCTTTTTTCTTTCTCTAGTTGATTTCTAGTTTCAGACCACTGCAGTCAGAACAAATGCTTAAAATGATTTCCATCCTCTTGAATTTGTTGAGGCTTATTTTGTGTTCTAGTCTGTGGTCAACCTTAGAAACTGTTCCATGTGCACTTGACAAGAATATGTATTCTGGTTTTTTTGGATGTAATGTCCTGAAAATATCAATTAAGTTTAACTGGTCTATTGTGTGATTTAGGGCCTCTGTTGCCTTATTAATTTTCTGTCTGGAAGATCTGTCCATTGATGTCAGCGGGGTGTAAAAGTCTCCTACTAGTATTGTATTCCTGTCAATTTCTCCCTTTATGTATGTTAGTATTTGTTTTATATATTTATGTGCTCCTATAATGGGTGCATATATTTTAATGACTGTAATGTCCTCTTCTTGTATTGATCCCTTTATTATTATATAAAGTCTGTCTTTGTCTTTCCTTACTGACTTTGTTTTAAAGTCTATTTTGTTTGATATGAGTATTGCTATCCTCCCTTTCTTGTCATTTCCATTTGCATGAAATATCTTTCTCCATTCCCTCACTTTCTATCTGTGTCTTTCACCGTGAAGTCTCTTGTAGGCAGCATATTGTAGGTTCTTAGTTTTTTTAATCCAATCTGTCACTCTGTGTTTTGATCAGAGCATTTAGTCCATTGACTTTTAAAGTAATTATTGATATGAATGTATTTATTGCCATTTTAAACCTTGTTTTCCAGTTGATTTTATAGTTCTTCTTTGTTCATTTCCTCTCCTTTCTGTTTTTACTTTTGTGGTTTGATGGTTTTCTTTTGTATTATGCTTGGATTCATTTCTTTTGTTTTTTGTGAATCTGTTATTTTTGATTTGTGTTTACCCTGGTTTTCCAGCGTGTTCACCATTAACTATATCTACTTGCTTTAAACTGATAGTCATACAAGTTTGAAAACATTGAAAGATCTACATTTTTTACTCCCCTCCCCTACATTTGGTGATTTTGGTGTCCTATTTTACATCTCCATGTTTATCCTTTTGCTATTAATTGAGGTTATAATCACTTTTACAAAAGTTTTTATTGTTTTTTAATCTATATTCTGGCTTATTTAAGTGATCTTCAATTCTTTTATATATTTGCCTTTCCTATTGTGATTTTCCCTTTCCTATAGATTCTTCCTTTCTATTTAAACAGTACCTTTTAAGATTTTTTTTAGGGTAGGTTTAGTATTGCTGTATTCTTTTAGTTTTTGCTGTGTGAGAAATTCTTCATCTCTCCTTCTATTCTAAATGACAGTCTTGCTAGGTTGTCTATCCTAGGTTTCAGGTCTTTCCCTTCAGGACTTCATGCCATTCCCTTCTGGCCTGCAAAGTTTCTGCAGAGAGATCAGTTGATAGCCTTTAAGGGGTTCCCTTGTAATTGACTCTGTTTTTCTCTTGTTGCCATTAGAATTCTCTCTTTAACTTTTGCCATTTTAATTATGATACGTCTTGTTGTGGGTCTGTTTAGGTTCATCTTGTTTGAGACCCTCTGTGCTTCCTGTACTTGGATATCTGTCTCCTTCTTTCAGTTGGGGAGTTTTTAGCCATAATTTCTTCAAATACATTTTTGATCCCCTCCTCTTTCCTTCTCCTTCTGGAACCTCTATTATACATAGATCGGTATGCTTTATATTATCCCATAGGTCTCATATGGTGCTTTCATTTCTTTCTGTCTGCTGTTCTAATTGGGTGGTTTCCATCATTCTATCTTCCATATCACTTATTTGTTCTGCATTATTTAATCTGCTGTTCATTGCTTCTAGATTGGTTTTTATCTTGGCAATTGTCTAATTTTGATTGGTTCATATTTGTAGCTTCTAGTTTCTTGTTAGAGTGATCTGCATTTCTATTGATAATCTTTCTTAATTCCTATAGCATTTTTATTATCTCCTTTTCACACTTGGGATCCAAAGGACTGGTGAGCTCTCTTTCATTATTTTCTTCTTTCAGGGGAGTTGCCTTGTTCTTTTAACTGGGAATAGTTCCTCTGCTTTTTCATTTTACTTAACTTTCTCTGTCTCTATGAATTTAGGAGAAACTGTTACCTACTGTGGTCTTGATGGGGTGTTTTTATGTGAAGCATCCCTGTGTAGATGTGTGAGTCTAATATTTTTGGTGTGAGGGCTGTTTTTGGTATGGATGTGTACCACATCTTTCCTCAGAGTGTGCTGGCTGTTATCCTCTTGATAGGGGGTGTGATTGGTGTTGTGGTGTCCAGAACCTGTTCTAGATGTTGGGCGGGAACACCTCTCTGTTCTGTGGCTATCACAACCCCAGTTGTTGGAGTAGAAGCCCTGAGGGTCGGGTTTGATAAGGCTCCATTGCTTGAGTGCATGCTCTGCCCCAAAAGAGGTGACAGCCAAAGCAAGTGAGGCCCGTGTGATCACAGTGAAACTATGCACCACTCAAGCAGTTTACAGTTGGTTTTCCATGAGAATTTTTCCATGTATAGGTTTATTTTTGATGTTTTGGGGGGAGAAGTGAGCTCCACATCCTCCTGCTTTGTCATCCTGATCCTCCCTGTCAGTATACGTTTCTTTACAGCAGTATCTTAGTTCAACTAACTTTCTCATCTTATAGATGAAGAATATAAAACAAATGCATATAAAGACAGTTAACAGTAGTAGTAGTAGAGTTAGAAATAAAGCAGCAATCTCTCAGACTTGTTCTTTTCAATTATATCATAATATAAATAGGAGAAATAGAAAGAATGAAGAAGAAGAGAGAAGTGAAAATTCTGAGCATAAACTTTTGGAATAAAACTTTTTTTCTTGTGTTACTAAGGCAAAACATAAACAGCTAAAATTTCCACAGTCAGAGCACTCATTATCCTTAATCCCTCTTTAACGTTTATTTCAATGCTCTTGAATGATTTTGTGCTGAAATACCATTTGTTTTTTTTTTCAATATTTTACACAATCAACCATATACAAATGAACTTGAATAACTTACTCTTTGAAAATAAATTATTCAGAACATTGAGATAAAGGTAGGAACAACAACATCACTCTTAATTTTCTTAATGTCTTGTACAAAAGGCAAAGCCTTCAGGAATATTCAGATGAAATAGAAATAATAAATTGTCTTTAAAAAAAACCCTGAGGAATAGAAAAGGATGAAAGTGTTGAAAAATATCTTAACAGCTGTGCTTTACTCTTACAAGCACATGTGGTAGACCAGACAGCCCTAGGGTGGTCCCAATGGCCCATGCCTTTAAATAATTCGCCTCCTTTGAATATGGATGGAACTGTGACTCATGACTCACGACTCACTTCCAACCACTAAAATATGGCAAAGGTGAAGAGATGTCACTCCCATCATTACATTATATATATGTTTGTGTGTGTGGATAATTATAACATGTATACATATAAAATTATACAAATAAAAATAGTATAAATTATATATAAATTATGTTATAAATATTTATACCTGGTCATATATATAAAAAGAGAATTGTGTAGCTGGTAAATTTTTTTTCCACAAGTATGAAAATTATAATCACTTAAGGGCTTAAAGTTCTTAGGTAAGATCACTTAGCAGATCTCAGCATTAATTCCAGTAATTTAGTCTCTCTCATATAAATAGGTTTCTGGGGAACTTTAACCAAAGGAGAGTAAAACTGTATAAATACTTTGATTTTACTGTTGTATCTTTTTTCAGTTCTTTGTATCTGTTTCCATTTGGCTTAGTTCAAGAGAGTGTCTGGGTTTTAACCACTAGAATGGGCACTCATTATTGGTAAAGTCAAAAGAGGATTACTCTACAATAATACACGTCATAAAGAATAGGGTATTCCCTGGAGAAAATGTCTCCATGTGGGACTAATAAAAACACAATTCTTCCTCAGCTGGAATTGTTCAGCACAGAGGACAGGGTGGGACAAATATAAAAGCTCTGACTCAGGGAAAAAATAATTTTTTAATTGCCACATCAGAGAATGAAAGCAGGAGTTTAGTATACTGTAATTTCAGCCAATATTATATATCTATATATATGTGTGTGTGTGTATTCAGTTGATTCGTCTAGACTGAAAACATGCAGTAACACATCACAGAATATTACTAGAGGACATAATCTTTGACTTCCATATCACTACTTTTCTCCTCTAAATATATGCCAAATACTTTTATCAAGGGAAACAGCCTCTGGAGGCAAAAGAAGTTATGAGCCCTATGTATTAATTCCCTTTGTGCACTCTTAGTAATTCTGAAAACTATAGGACAACTAGAAAAACCAGAAAGAACAGATATCCATATATTTAGTTTTACATCAGAAGGTGAAAATATTATTGGGCTACAGAGAACTGTTCAAGAACAAACACCAATGCAAATATTAACATTCTGAATCTTTAAGGCCTCAGTCCCACTATGAAAACAATGAAAATACTCTTAGTTATTCTTCTTACTGAGATTTACTGAGGGTCAAATGCTTTGTATACTTTCAATGAAAAATTATTCTGCAACTGTTCTAAGTTAATGAGATTAGTGAGGAATTCAAAATATATATTAATGGAATCAATGGTACATTTATTTTATTGGATAAACCTGAAGATCTTATTTCTAGCTATATTCCCATAATTATAAATCACAGAGTCACACAATTTGATGTACTTCCTAATTAAAACTGTAGTAAGTTACCAAACAAAAAATTGTAAGAATAGATTTTACAAACATGATAAATATTACTACATACATAAAGATCTTTGGAATAAAATCAAGAATATCATGTATTTTTCATAGCTTAAGAGAATTAGATATTAAAATATTAGCTACTTTCGACAGATGCTAAAGATTTCTGAAATTAATATATAGACATTTATAATTACATTTATATTGTTCATGTTTACAAGAAAAAGATTCAAAGACTACTTTGTTCATTCATAGCAAATTCACAAGGACTTCAATGATTGATAATTGTTGAAACAGTTGATCATAGTTTCTTAAAGCCACCTATGGTTTTAGTAGGCATCTTGGATTTCTCATAACATTCTCCCAAGTTATCAACCAAGAGTAAGATGTAGTGAGAGCTTTACAGCAAAATAGATAGTCTGCCACTGAGTTATACCCATGTTTATGTGAAAACAAGGATTTCCAATTTCAGGGACTCAAAATGCCCAGTGTACGTTTTCCTTAAGAAAAGAACATTATCACATTGCTTCAGTGATGCAAAAATCTTACCTTTTATGCTAGCCATATCTCTCCTCTTTCAGGAGTGTATATATTAAGTAATAATCTATGTCCCAGGCACTGCTTTACTATCTTACTCCTCTTCCAAATGTAACTGTGGTCCAACCACAAGATCCTATTTGCTAGTTCCTGAATGTAACCTATAATGTTTGTCTTTGGCTTTCATCTCTACTCAGCCTAGAATATTTTCCAAATACCCTCTTTTCTTTCATCCCTATCTGACCTTTATAAATGTTGCTCATTCTTCAAAATATAGCTAAAATTGTATTTGCCCCTGAAGTCCTCAGTCACTACAAGCAGGAATTAATCACACCTTCCTTGGAGCTCCCTAGCATTGTGTTTATACTTAAATTTTGACACCTGTCACTTCTTGCATTCTGTTATGATAATTTTGGAACATATTTTCCTTCCCCACTAGATTGTAAAATCATTTAGGTCAAGTATAACACCTTAGTAAACATTGGCTGAATTAATTTAATTCTTAATGTTCTGCATGAAATGCACAGAAAAAGATTAAAATACTTGTTTTACTCTTATTATTAAAATATATTCCTCCCTAGTTTCACAATTATTCCCAGCACTAAATGAATTCTGAGGTACTATTTATGAATATGGGTGCTTAATAAATATTTGATGATGAACTTTCCTTTTATTTGAGATTGCCTAAAAGGGACATAAAAGCTCTGAAACAAATTCTTTTTTTTTTTTCCTGGAATGCAGATACAAAAATCACAGTAAATGGTATTCTTCTACTAACTCTTCTGTCCCCTACTCCAACATTTCTTAGACCCCAGTGAAATCTTCAATTACTGACACTACCACTTAATCACCTTGCCCCCCCAACACACACACACACACACTCTGCATGTTTGCATTTCCCTCCCCATTCTGCTTAGGTTCTATGATTCATCATTGTATTTCTCCCTTGCTTACATCCTCAACTCACTCCATCTTACAAGGTGGGCTAAATCTCAACCTTGATTAAACCCAACTATCCTCATTTTCTACCCCTGCTTCTGAGCAGGTGAAAGTGGCTGCAGAAAAACAATCCTCTGTGCTGAGCTCCTTCATTTTAAATCACTGTTATGATGAATCACTAGTGGAGCCATAGATCCACACTGAGCCACCTGGGTCCATTAGTCTCAACAGATGAGCTGGCTTCATATTTCACTGAGATTTTATACTTGCTACTCCCCCAGATTTACCAAATAACCTTCATTTTACCCTCTGCATGCCCCTCTGTTACACTGGATGAACTATCTGTACTCCTACCTATGGTCTATAATAGGAGAAAAATTAGGCTCAGAAAGGCTTAGAAACATGCCCATATGAAGGGGCTAGCATTTGAATTTAAGCATCCTGATGCTCATAAATTCCCAAAATAGATGTTTATTTGCTTGGATGGCAGAACGATATATAGCATTAGAAGAAAAATTAGATGAGCTTGGGTCCAAATTATGAAAATATCTTTTACTAGTTGCAAGACTTTTCTCATATTATCTAATGTCTCAAGGCCTGTGTTTTCTCATCTGCAAAATGGGGGTAATAATACTTATGTTACAACTAATTGTATGTTATTGAGATTTTAGTAGGTACCCATAAATGTTAGTGTTTTCCTCTTCCATCGATACAGAGGCTGAGACTTAGCATCATAACTGCTTTATATTTTCCACAGTAAAATGTATGGCAGAAACTCTATATCAGAAAACCAAAAATAAGCAGAGAAATATTGACTAAAACATGCATATTTGTGTTCATTTCATTGCATTTTGAAATTTTCCATGTTACTGGGTATTACTATCTTAACCCCAATCTAAGATATGAGTATAAACTGTAAAATAGTTCATTTTATAGGACATGGTAGGTAAGGAATTGTGGACCAAGTACACCATTATGGGGAACTTGTAATTTCTTCCTTATCATTGCCTGTCATTGCTCCAAATGCCAACACCAGCTTACAATAATTTGTGCCTAGAGTTTATTTCACTGCTCTGACTTAACTGTATAGTCATATGCTTTGCAAAGCAGCCTACCTTCTCAGTTAGTAATTACTATGAATGTCTCCATCAAATCATGGCAAAGATAAAAGATAGGCACAAAGGCCCCCCACAGTGACACATGAAAAGTTGGCCACTTAGCAATGTTGTCAATAAGGAGATTTTGAAACCATCTTTCAAATCCTGATGCCTAGTGTTACCATATTGTGACAGGCAACTTTAAAAAAGAGAATAAATCTTCCAAGCTACTATTCTTTCTGCAAGTTGCAGATTTATTTCCTTCTCAAATTACAGCCTTCACTCTTGCTTAATTTTCATTGTCCTAATAATTCATCACAGTAGGCTTCATCTCAATGTGACAGCAAAAAAAAAAAAAAAAAAACAGAACCTTTGCTGTTGCTCAACATTCACATTTGAGAGAAGAATTTATTCAGAATAAATGTTAATAAAAAGCAAGCCCAGATTGCTAGATAATGTTAAGATACAGCTATATATAGATAATCAAAGAAACCTGCTTCAGATAAAATCCTCTATTATCTATGATTAGTATTTAATATTTCAATTCCAGATAATTTACCATTACTAAAATGGCTATGATTGAAGCTGACCTCAGTGTCCCTCTTACTTCACTAAGAGCACAAATAAATATATAATTGGAAATACCAAATAGTTATCATCCTATTGATAGAAGTTGAAAGTTAATGGTAAATGACAGCGAATGATACTATCTTTTTAAAAATTTAGCACATCCAGTCTGCACCTTAGTACATACTGACAAGTAAGGGAGAGAAGCCTAAGAACTACAAAAGCAAATCCAGGATACTAATTTGCATTCAGCTTTCATTGATACATCTTCTTCCTCTAGCCCAAATATATAAACTTTGTCTACACAAACAAATGGAAATAAAGTTGAAGTCAAGGAGGAAAAGTGTGAGAGAGAATCCACATTTCACTTCCTTTGGTATCTGTCAGACTTTCTAAAGATGTACCTTTGTACACAACTGTTAAATACAGACATATCCCCATACTAATCTTTGCTAAATCAGAGTAGAGAAAACTTGAAAGCTGTGCATGTATTATTTTAATTGGTGATTATTATAAACATCACATATAAGCTTTGGTTTCCATCTGTCTAATGAAGGAAGAGCAAAATCAAATAACTTCAGGTGCCAGACAGAAAATGTAAATCTAGGATTCAGAACAGTGGACACTATTAGGAATTGAAGAGGGCATGAACTTTGAAAAAGTATTCAAATTAAAAACTGTATTAAACACTATTCCAATAGATAAATCTCATTTAGTCCCCAGGTTTTGACCCCTAGGCAACATTATTCTAAATTTTATTCTCTACCATGAAAGCATAGAATGAGCATCGATTTCGGGAGTAATTATAACTGGCAAAGAGCATGAAAGGTCAACTATAGCCATTGGGATTGGCTACTGGTCATTTCTTAAGGTTGGATAAGACTTAAATTGCATATGCAAAGCCAGTGTTGACAAATGGTAATGAAAATACAGATCAGTAAAGACATAAGGTATTCCTCACCTAAAATAGAATGACAGTATTTACCTCTGAATAGGTGTGACAGTCATGTTTTTTTATTATAACTAAGTTCCCACAGATTACTTCTGTGGCTTCAAGAGTTCCTGGAGTTCATAGCTTCCTTAAGATGGGTGTTCCAGGAATACTTATAAGTCCTCCAGAACTGCTAAATAAATCCTAGCTTAACTCATTTTGGATAAATACAGATACCGCACATGGATATTCAAATATTAAAACTTGCTTACATAGGACACAGTAGTTCAAGCAGGCCTGCTTTAACATTTCTAGAAGCAAGTAAAATTCATGACTTTCATCATTTTAAAGTGATCTCTGTGCCTAATGTCAACTCATATACTTATACTTGCAAGTTCCTTTCCAAGGTGTTGAAATCTCCCTAAATTGTTCACTGATTTGTGTAAGTTTCCTTATAGTGCTTGTTCGTAAATTATCAAACAGCTGGAAAGAGGCTGTAGACCTTGGTACAGCAAGTTATGTTCTTACAACTGGTTAGGTAAGGTTAAAGAAGTAATTTCTTCTCAAGGATTGCAATATGATTAATTGAATTTTAAAAGAATAATTCTTGGTTTCAACTCTGTTTTCATACCATGTAAACAGGTTGCCTGCTTTACCCATGTGAGCTTGTCGTGCTCTATTGTGACACACAGCAAATTGACTAATTTAGGTTTGCTTCCAAGCTCTATAGATGGCGCATCCCACCCAATGCACACCTTTCTTAAAGCATAAACTTTGAAAATAAAAAACAAAATTTGATCTCTGTATTTACTATGAACATGACCAGAAATAGACATCCATTTGTTTACTAGATTGCTGCTTCATGTCTGGCCAGCTCAACTCAACATAAAATTAAGTGGAATAGAATCAATTTTTTGAAAATGTGTATGCTCTAAGAAGTTAGATAAGAGGTAATTATGCAAACATTTCTCCCTAAAAGGAGAAAAACATCAAGAAAATAAATGATTCTAAATATGAAAACAAGTCATAGAAAGACTTTTGATATTTTCCCATGTAATTCAATTAAAAATGCTTACTATCTGTGGTATCATAGGAATACATTTGGTCTTTGACCCTGGTTCCTGGCACAGAATTTTTAAAACCCTGGGAATTCCATGAGTGATAAAGGTGATGAGTGTCTTTGTTCTCTTTTGTTTAAATGATGTAACTCTTGGCAGTGCCCCTAAATAGCTTCAGGATGGAGCCTGGTCACCGAAAAGACCAAGCCTTGATTAGAAGTTTGGAACTTTCAACTCCACCTCCCTGCCTCCAGGCTTGTGAGATGGGGCTGACAGGTACACACATTGAGGTGCTGGGAGGGTGGCTCTCCTGGAAGGGGCATGGAAGCTTTGTGTGCCAATACACCCCCCATACCTTTCTATGCATCTCTGCTATTTTGCTGTTCCTGAGTTGTATACTTATAATGAATCAGAAAATGTAAGAGTGTTTTTCTGAGTTCTTTGAGTCACTCTAGTGAATTATCTAACCTGAGGGGAGTGATATGGGAATCCCCAATCTATAATCCATCAATCAGAAGTACAGGTGGCCTAGTACTTGTAATTGAAATCTGAAGTGGGACCAGTCTTATAGCACTGAGTCTGTAAGTTATGGGATCTGATGCTAACTCCAGAATTGAATTCAATTGTTTGACACCCAGAGGGCACCAGAGAATTGAAGATGTTAGAAAAGATAGATGTATTTAGTGTTAGGAAGGAAAAGAAAACCCTCTTATTTGGTATGAGGAGTGGTGCAAGTTAAAACAACAATCTCAAATCAGATATTTTTTTAAAAACTAACATAAGGTCAGTAAGTTTTTCAATTTTTGGTGCTCTATGCCTTTACATCAAAGATGTTAAGTTCCAGAGACCTTGGAATTTCACTTTTACTTGATTCCATAAAATAAACCACTTTCTTCCTATTGAAAGCAGTGCCATCACTACAATCCAGTATCTCTCTGCTATGCTTGTTCTACCATCAAGATAGTTTGGCATAGGTTATTAAGCAAATACTTCAGTGAAAACATATTTGTAGAATCATATATTCTAACAGTTTTATAAAAAAACTTGAGAAAAATTAACCAGCATGATCTCCTCTATTAAAGTTTTCTCTCCTTGACACATTAACATTTATTTTTATAAAACAAATCACAAATTTTCTGAAATATATCATTCAAGGTCTTATGCCAACATTAGCATGTGGATACTTTTATAGTCATTTAAAATACATTATATTTCTTTTGGTTGACAATACTCAAAATCACAGTTGGTATCTTTTTTTTTTTTTTACATCTTTATTGGAGTATAATTGCTTTACAATGTTGGGTTAGTTTCTGCTGTACAACAAAGTGAATCAGCTATATGTACACATATATCCCCATATCCCCTCCCTCTTGAGCCTCCCTTCCACCCTCCCTATCCCACCCCTCTAGGGGTACACAAAGCATCGAGCTGATCTCCCTGTGCTATGCAGAAACTTTCCACTAGACATCCATTTTACATTTGGTAGTGTATATACGTCATTGCTACTCTTACTTCATCCCAATTTCCCCTTCCCCACCCCCATGTCCTCAAGTCCGTTCTATACATCTGCATCTTTATTCTTGCCCTGCCCCTAGATTTACAGAAACTTTTTTTTAGATTCCCTATATATGTGTTAGCATACGGTATTTGTTTTTCTCTTTCTGACTTACTTCACTCTAAATGACAGACTCTAGGTCCATCCACCTCACTACAAATAACTCAATTTCATTCCTTTTTATGGTTGAGTAATATCCCATTGTATAAATGTACCACATCTTTATCCATTCATCTGTCGATGGACATTTCCGTTGCTTCCATGTCCTGTATATTGTAAATAGTGCTGCACTGAACACTGTGGTACAGGTATCTTTTTGAATGATAGTTTTCTCAGGGTATATGCTCAGTAGTTGGATTGCTGGGTCATATGGTAGTTCTATTTTTGGTCATTTAAGGAACCTCCATACTGTTCTCCATAGTGAAGCTGTATCAATTTACATTCCTACCAACAGTGCAGGAGGGTTCCCTTTTCTCCACACCCTCTCCATCACTTATTGTTTTTAGATTTTTTTTTTAAACATCTTTATTGAATTAAAATTGCCTTACAATGGTGTGTTAGCTTCTGCTTTACAACAAAGTGAATCAGTTATACATATACAATATGTTCCCATATCTCTTCCCTCTTGCATCTCCCTCCCTCCCACCCTCCCCATCCCACCCCTCTAGGTGGTCACAAAGCACCAAGCTGATCTCCCTGTGCTATGCGGCTGCATCCCACTAGCTATCTATTTTACATTTGGTAGTGTATATATGTCCATGACACTCTCTTACCCTGTCACATCTCACCCCACCCCCTCCCCATATCCTCAAGTCCATTCTCTAGTAGGTCTGTGTCTTTATTCCCGTCTTGCCACTAGGTTCTTCATGGCCTTTTTTTTTTTTTTCCCTTAGATTCCGTATATATGTGTTAGCATACTGTATTTGTTTTTCTCTTTCTGACTTACTTCACTCTGTATGACAGACTCTAACTCCATCCACCTCATTACAAATACCTCCATTTCATTTCTTTTTATGGCTGAGTAATATTCCATTGTATATATGTGCCACATCTTCTTTATCCATTCATCTGTCGATGGACATTTAGGTTGCTTCCATGTCCTGGTTATTGTAAATAGAGCTGCAATGAACATTTTGGTACATGACTCTTTTTGAACTATGGTTTTCTCAGGGTATATGCCCAGTAGTGGGATTGCTGGGTCGTATGGTAGTTCTATTTGTAGTTTTTTAAGGAACCTCCATACTGTTCTCCATAGTGGCTGTATCAATTTACATTCCCACCAACAGTGCAAGAGGGTTCCCTTTTCTCCACACCCTCTCCAGCATTTATTGTTTGTAGATTTTTTGATGATGGTCATTCTGACAGGTGTGAGGTGATATCCCATTGTAGTTTTGATTTGCATTTCTCTAATGATTAATGATGTTGAGCATTCTTTCATGTGTCTGTTGGCAATCTGTATATCTTCTTTGGAGAAATGTCTATTTACGTCTTCTGCCCATTTTTGGTTGCGTTGTTCGTTTTTTTGTTATTGAGCTGCATGAGCTGCTTGTAAACCTTGGAGATTAATCCTTTGTCAGTAGCTTCATTTGCAAATATTTTCTCCCATTCTGAGGGCTGTCTTTTGGTCTTGTTTATGGTTTCCTGTGCTGTGCAAAAGCTTTTAAGTTTCATTAGGTCCCATTTGTTTATTTGTGTTCTTATTTCCATTTCTCTGGGAGCTGGGTCAAAAAGAATCTTGCTGTGATGTATGTCATAGAGGGTTCTGCCTATGTTTTCCTCTAAGAGTTTGATAGTGTCTGCCCTTACACTTAGGTCTTTAAGCCATTTTGAGTTTATTTTTGTGCATGGTGTCAGGGAGTGTTCTAATTTCATACTTTTACATGTATCTGTCCAATTTTCCCAGCACCACTTATTGAAGAGGCTGTCTTTTCTCCACTGTATATGCTTGCCTCCTTTATCAAAGATAAGGTGACCATATGTGTGTGGGTTTATCTCTGGGCTTTCTATCCTGTCCCATTGATCTATATTTCTGTTTTTGTGCCAGTACCAAACTGTCTTGATTACTGTAGCTTTGTAATATAGTCTGAAGTCAGGGAGCCTGATTCCCCCAGCTCCATTTTTCGTTCTCAAGATTGCTTTGGCTATTCGGGGTCTTTTGTGTTTCCATACAAATTGTGAAATTTTTTGTTCTACTTCTGTGAAAAATGCCAGTGGTAGTTTGATAGGGATTGCATTGAATCTGTAGATTGCTTTGGGTAGTAGTCATGTTCACAATGTTGATTCTTCCAATCCAAGAACATGGTATATCTCTCCATCTATTTGTATCATCTTTAATTTCTTTCATCAGTGTCTTATAATTTTCTGCATACAGGTCTTTTGTCTCCTTAGGTAGGTTTATTCCTAGATATTTTATTCTTTTTGTTGCAATGGTAAATGGGAGTGTTTTCTTAATTTCACTTTCAGATTTCTCGTCATTAGTGTATAGCAATGCAAGAGATTTCTGTGCATTAATTTTGTATCCTGCTACTTTACCAAATTCATTGATTAGCTCTAGGAGTTTTCTGGTAGCATCTTTAGGATTCTCCATGTATAGTATCATGTCATCTGCAAACAGTGACAGCTTTACTTCTTCTTTTCCGATTTGGATTCCTTTTATTTCTTTGTCTTCTCTGATTGCTGTGGCTAACACTTCCAAAACTATGTTGAATAATAGTGGTGAGAGTGGGCAACCTTGTCTTGTTCCTGATCTTAGTGGAAATGGTTTCAGTTTTTCACCATTGAGGACAATGTTGGCTGTGGGTTTGTCATATATGGCCTTTATTATGTTGAGGAAAGTTACCTCTATGCCTACTTTCTGCAGGGCTTTTATCATAAATTGGTGTTGAATTTTGTCAAAAGCTTTCTCTGCATCTATTGAGATGATTATATGGTTTTTCTCCTTCAGTTTGTTAATATGATGTATCACGTTGATTGATTTGCATATATTGAAGAATCCTTGCATTCCTGGAATAAACCCCACTTGATCATGGTGTATAATCCTTTTAATATGTTGTTGGATTCTGTTTGCTAGTATTTTGTTGAGGATTTTTGCATCTATGTTCATCAGTGATATTGGCCTGTAGTTTTCTTTCTTTGTGACATCTTTGTCTGGTTTTGGTATCAGGGTGATGGTGGCCTCGTAGAATGAGTTGGGAAGTGTTCCTCCCTCTGCAATATTTTGGAAGAGTTTGAGAAGGATAGGTGTTAGCTCTTCTCTAAATGTTTGATAGAATTCGCCAGTGAAGCCATCTGGTCCTAGGCTTTTGTTTGTTGGAAGATTTTTAATCACAGTTTCAATTTCAGTGCTTGTGATTTGTCTGTTCATATTTTCTATTTCTTCCTGGTTCAGTCTCGGTAGGTTGTGCATTTCTAAGAATCTGTCCATTTCTTCCAAGTTGTCCGTTTTATTGGCATAGAGTTGCTTGTAGTAATCTCTCATGATCGTTTGTATTTCTACAGTGTCAGTCGTTACTTCTCCTTTTTCATTTCTAATTCTATTGATTCGAGTGTTCTCCCTTTTTCTCTTGATGAGTTAGCTAATTGTTTGTCAATTTTGTTTATCTTCCCCCAAGAACCAGCTTTTAGTTTCATTGATTTTTGCTAGTGTTTACTTCATTTCTTTTTCATTTATTTATGATCTGATCTTTATGATTTCTTTCCTTCTGCTAGCTTTGGGGTTTTTTTGCTCTTCTTTCTGTAATTGCGTTAGGTGCAAGGTTAGGTTGTTTATTCGAGATGTTTCCTGTTTCTTGAGGTAGGCTTGTATTGCTATAAACTTCCCTCTTAGAACTGCTTTTGCTGCATCCCATAGGTTTTGAGTCGTCGTGTCTCCATTGTCATTTATTTCTAGGTATTTTTTGATTTCCCCTTTGATTTCTTCAGTGATCACTTCGTTATTAAGTAATGTATTGTGTAGCCTCCATGTGTTTGTATTTTTTACAGATCTTTTCCTGTAATTGATATCTAGTCTCATAGCGTTGTGGTTGGAAAAGATACTTTCTACGATTTCAATTTTCTTAAATTTACCAAGGCTTGATTTGTGACCCAAGATATGATCTATCCTGGAGAATGTTCCATGAGCACTTGAGAAAAATGTGTATTCTGTTGTTTTTGGGTGGAATGTCCTATAAATATCAATTAAGTCCATCTTGTTTAATGTATCATTTAAAGCTTGCGTTTCCTTATTTATTTTCATTTTGGATGATCTATCTATTGGTGAAAGTGGGGTGTTAAAGTCCCCTACTATGATTGTGTTGCTGTTGATTTCCCCTTTTATGGCTGTTAGTATTTGCCTTATGTATTGAGGTGCTCCTATGTTGGGTGCATAAATATTTACAATTGTTATACCTTCCTCTTGGATCGATCCCTTGAGCATTATATAGTGTCCTTCTTTGTCTCTTGTAATATTCTTTATTTTAAAGACTATTTTGTCTGATATGAGAATTGCTACTCCAGCTTTCTTTTGATTTCCATTTGCATAGAATATCTTTTTCCATCCCCTCACTTTCAGTCTGTATGTGTCTCTAGGTCTGAAGTGGGTCTCTTGTAGACAGCATATATATGGGTCTTGTTTTTGTATCCATTCAGCCAGCCTGTGTCTTTTGGTGGGAGCATTTAATCCATTTATATTCAAGGTAATTATCGATATGTATGTTCCTATTCCCATTTTCTTAAATGTTTTGGGTTTGCTATTGTAGGTGTTTTCCTTCTCTTGTGCTTCTTGCCTAGAGAAGTTCTTTTAGCATTTATTGTAAAGCTGGTTTGGTGGTGCTGAACTCTCTCAGCTTTTGCTTGTCTGTAAAGGTTTTAATTTCTCCATCACATCTGAATGAGATCCTTGCTGGGTAGAGTAATCTTGGTTGTAAGTTTTTCTCCTTCATCACTTTAAGTATATCCTGCCACTCCCTTCTGGCTTGCAGAGTTTCTGCTGAAAGATCAGATGTTAACCTTATGGGGATTCCTTTGTGTGTTATTTGTTGTTTTTCCCTTGGTGCTTTTAATATGTTTTCCTTATATTTAATTTTTGACAGTTTGATTAATATGTGTCTTGGCGTGTTTCTCCTTGGGTTTATCCTGTATGGGACTCTCTGTGCTTCCAGGACTTGATTAACTATTTCCTTTCCCATATTAGGGAAGTTGTCAACTATAATCTCTTCAAATATTTTCTCAGTCCCTTTCTTTTTCTCTTCTTCTTCTGGGACCCCTATAATTCGAATGTTGGTGCGTTTAATGTTGTCCCAGAAGTCTCTGAGACTGTCCTCAGTTCTTTTCATTCTTTTTTCTTTATCCTGCTCTGCAGTAGTTATTTCCACCATTTTATCTTCCAGGTCACTTATCCTTTCTTCTGCCTCAGTTATTCTGCTATTGATCCCATCTAGAGTATTTTTAATTTCATTTATTGTGTTTTTCGTCATTGCTTGGTTCCTCTTTAGTTCTTCTACGTCCTTGTTAAATGTTTCTTGTATTTTGTCTATTCTATTTCCAAGATTTTGGATCATCCTTACTATCATTATTCTGAATTCTTTTTCAGGTAGACTACCTATTTCCTCTTCATTTGTTAAGTCTGGTGTGTTTTGACCCTGCTCCGTCATCTGCTGTGTGTTTTCTGTCGTCTCATTTTGCTTATCTTACTGTGTTTGGGGTCTCCTTTTCACAGGCTGCAGGTTTGTAGTTCCCGTTGTTTTTGGTATCTGTCCCCAGTGGCTAAGGTTGGTTCAGTGGGTTGTGTAGGCTTCCTGGTGGAGGGAACTAGTGCCTGAGCTCTGGTGGATGAGGTTGGATCTTGTCTTTCTGGTGGGCACGTCCACGTCTGGTGGTGTATTTTGGGGTGTCTGTGGCCTTATTATGATTTTAGGCAGCCTCTCTGCTAATGGATGGGGCTGTGTTCCTGTCTTGCTAGTTGTTTGGCATAGGGTGTCCAGAACTGTAGCTTGCTGGTCGTTGAGTGAAGCTGGGTCTTGATGTTGAGATGGAGATCTCTGAGAGACTTTTGCCGTTTGGTATTACTTGGAGCTGGGAGGTCTCTTGTGGACCAGTGTCCTGAAGTTGGCTCTCCCACCTCAGAGGCACGGCCCTGATGCCTGGCTGGAGCACCAAGAGCCTTTCGTCCACACGGCTCAGAGTAAAAGGGAGAAAAAATAGAAAGAAAGAAAGAGGCTATAATATAGTGAAGTAAAATAAAGCTATTATAAAGCAACGCTATACAGACAAAATCTCACCCAGAATCATATACATATACACTCACAAAAAAAGGAAAAGGGAAAAAATTAATATATCCTGCTCCCAAAGTCCACCTCCTGAATTTGGGATGATTCGTTGTCTATTCAGGTATTCAATAGATGCAGGCACATCAAGTTGTTTGTGGAGTTTTAATCCGCTGATTCGGAGGCTGCTGGGAGAGACTTCCCTTTCTCTTCTCTGTTCGCACAGCTCCTGGGGTTCAGCTTTGGATTTGGACCAGCCTCTGCGTGTAGGTCGCCTGAGGGCGTCTATTCCCCGCCCAGACAGGACGGGGTTAAAGGAGCAGCTGCTTCGGGGGCTCTGGCTCACTCAGGCCACGGGGAGGGATGGGTAAAGAGGAGGCGGGGCGAGCCTGCGGCGGCAGAGGCCGGCATGACATTGCACCAGCCTGAGGTGCGCAGTGCGTTCTCCCGGGGAAATTGTCCCCGGATCATGGGACCCTGGCAGTGGCGGGCTGCACAGGCTACTGGGAGGGGCGGTGTGGAGAGTGACCTGTGCTCGTACACAGGCTTTTTGGAGGCGGCAGCAGCAGCCCCAGCGTCTCACGCCCGTCTCTGGGGCCCGCGCTGATCGCCGCGGCTCGCGCCCATCTGTGGAGCTTGTTTAGGCAGTGCTCTGAATCCCCTCTCCTTGTGCGCCGCAAAACAAAGAGGCAAGAAAAAGTCTCTTGCCTCCTCGGCAGCTGCAGACTTTTTTCCGGACTCCCTACCAGCCAGCTGTGGTGCGCTAACCCCTTCAGGCTGTGTTCACGCCACCAACCCCAGTCCTCTCCCTGCGATCCAACCAAAGCTGAGCCTCAGCTCCCAGCCCCGCCCGCCCTGGCAGGTGAGCCTACAAGCCTCTCGGGCTGCTGAGTGCTGCTCAGCGCCAAGCCTCTGTGCAGGAATCTCTCCGTTTTTTCCTCTGCGCCCCTGTTGCTGTGGGGTCCGCGCTGATAGCCGCGGCTTGCGCCCGTCTCTGGAGTTCGTTTAGGCGGCGCACTGAATCCCCTCTCCTTGCGCACCAGGAAACAAAGAGGGAAGAAAAAGTCTCTTGCCTCTTCCGCAGCTGCAGACTTTTTCCCGGACTCCCTCCCAGCCAGCTGTGGTACGCTAACCCCTTCAGGCTGTGCTCACGCCGCCAACCCCAGTCCTCTCCCTGGGATCCGACCGAAGCCCAAGCCTCAGCTCCCAGCCCTGCCCGCCCCGGTGGCTGAGCAGACAAGCCTCTCGGGCAGGTGAGTGCTGCTCAGCGCCGATCCTCCATGCGGGAATCTCTCCGCTTTGCCCTCCGCACCCCTGTGGCTGCGCTCTCCTCCATGGCTCCGAAGCTTCCCCCCTCTGCCACCCACAGTCTCTGCCCGTGAAGGGGCTTCCTAGCGTGTGGAAATCTTTCCTCCTTCACGGCTCCCTCCCACTGGTGCAGGTCCCGTCCCTATTCTTTTGTCTCTGTTATTTCTTTTTTCTTTTGCTCTACCCAAGTACGGGGGGAGTTTCTTGCCTTTTTGGAGGTCTGATGTTTTCTGCCAGCATTCAGTGGGTGTTCTGTAGAAGCAGTTCCACGTGTAGATGTATTTCTACTGTGTCTGTGGGAAGGAAGGTGATCTCCGCGTCTTACTCTTCCGCCATCTTCTCTCCTCCCCTCCTAGATATTTTGATGATGGCCATCCTGACTGGTGTGAGGTGATACCTCATTGTGGTCTTGATTTGCATTTCTCTAATGATTAGTGATGTTGAGCACCTTTTCATGTGTTTGTTGGCAATCTGTATGCCTTCTTTGGAGAAATGTCTATTTAGGTCGTTTGCCCATTTTTGGATTGGGTTTTTGTTTTTTGGTTATTGGGCTGCATGAGCTGCTGGTATATTTTAGAGATTAATCTTTGTCAGTTGCTTCATTTGCAAATATTTTCTCCCATTCTGAGGATTATCTTTTCATCTTGTTTATAGTTTCCTTTTCTGTGCAAAAGCTTTTAAGTTTCATTAGGTCCCATTTGTCTATTTTTGATTTTATTTCCATTACTCTAGGAGGTGGGTCTAAAAGGATCTTGCTGTGATTTATGTCATAGAGTGTTCTGCCTATGTTTTCCTCTAAGAGTTTTATAGTGTCTGGCCTTACCTTTAGGGCTTTAATCCATTTTGAGTTTATTTTTCTGTATGGTGTTAGGCAGTGTTCTAATTTCATTCTTTTGCATGTAGCTGTCCAGTTTTTCCCAGCACCACTTAGTGAAGAGACTGTCTTTTCTTCATTGTATATTCTTGCCTCCTTTGTCAAAGAAATGGTGACCATATGTTCGTGGGTTTATCTCTGGGATTTCTGTCCTGTTCCATTGATCTATATTTCTGTTTTTGTGCCATTACCATACTCTCTTGATTACTGTAGCTTTGTAGTATAGTCTGAAGTCAGGGAGCTTGATTCCTCTAGCTCCATTTTTCTTTCTCAATATTGCTTTGGCTATTCAGGGTCTTTTGTGTTTCCATACTAATTGTAAAATTTCTTGTTCTCGTTCTGTGAAAAATGCCACTGGTAATTTGATAGGGTTTGCACTGAAAATGTAGATTGCTTTGGGTAGTATACTCATTTTCACAATGTTGATTATTCCAACCCAAGAACATGGTATATCTCTCCATCTGTTTGTATTGTCTTTGATTTCTTTCATCAGTTTCTTATCGCTTTCTGCATACAGGTCTTTTGCCTCCTTAGGTAGGTTTATTCCTAGGTATTTTATTCTTTTTGTTGCGGTGGTAAATGGGAGTGTTTCCTTAATTTCTCTTTCTGATTTTTCATTGTTAGTGTATAGGAATGCAAGCGATTTCTGTGCATTAATTTTGTATCCTGCTACTTTACCAAATTCATTGGTTAGCTCTAGTAGTTTTCTGGTTGCATCTTTAGAATTTTCTATGTATAGTATCATGTCATCTGCAAACAGTGACCGTTTTACTTCTTTTTTTCCAATTTGTATTACTTTTATTTATTTTTCTTCTCTGATTGCTGTGGTAAAACTTCCAAAACTATGTTGTATAATAGTCGTCAGAGTGGGCACCCTACTCTCATTCTTTATCTTAGAGGAAATGGTTTCAGTTTTTCACCATTGAGAATGATGTTGGCTGTGGGTTTGTCATATATGACTTTTATTATGTTGAGGTAGGTTCCCTCTATGCACATTTTCTGGAGAGATTTTATCATAAATCGTTGTTATATTTTGTCAAAAATTTTTCTACATCTATTGGAATTATCATATGTTTTTTATCTTTCAGTTCATTACTATGGTGTATCGTATTGATTGATTTGCATATATTGAAGAATCTTTGCATTACTGGGATAAACCCCATTTGATCATGGTGTATGATCCTTTGAATGTGTTGTTGGATTCTGTTTGCTAGCATTTTGTTGAGAATTTTTGCATCTGTTTTCATCAGTGATATTGCCTGTAATTTTCTTTTTTTGTGTGACACCTTTGTCTGGTTTTTGTATCAGGGTGATGGTGGCCTCGTAGAATGAGTTGGGGAGTGTTCCTCCCTCTTCAATTCTTTGGAAGAGTTTGAGAAGGAAGAGTGTTAGCTCGTCTAATTGTTTGATAGAATTTGCCTGTGAAACCATCTGGTCCTAGCCTTTTGTTTGCTGGAAGATTTTTAATTACAGTTTCAATTTCATTACTTATGATAGGTTTATTCATATTTTCTAATTCTTCCTGGTTCAGTCTTGGAAAATTGTACTTTTCCAAGAATTTGTTCATTTCTTAGTGGTTGTCCATTTTATTGGCATATAGTTGTTTGTAGTAGTCTCTTATAATTCTTTGTATTTCTGCAGTGTCAGTTGTGATTTCTCCTTTTTCATTTATAATTCTGTTGATTTGAGTCTTCTCCCTTTTTTTCCTGATTAATCTGGCTAATGGTTTATCGATTTTGTTTATGTTCTCAAAGAACCAGCTCTCTTAGAGATCAGTTTTACTGATCTTTGCTATTTTTTGCTTCATTTCTTTTTCATTTATTTCTGATCTGATCTTTATGATTTCTTTCCTTCTGCTAACTTTGGGTTTTTTTAATTCTTCTTTCTTTAATTCTTTATGTATAAGGTTAGGTGGTTTATTTGAGATTTTTCTTTTTTCTTGAGGTAGGACTGTATTACTATAAACTTCCGTCTTAGAACTGCTTTTGCTTCATCCCACAGGTTTTGGGTTGTTGTGTTTTCATTGTCATTTGTTTCTAGGTATTTTTCCACTCTCTCTTTGATTTCTTCACTGATGTCTTGTTTGCTTAGTAGTGTACTGTGTAGCCTCCATGTGTTTGTATTTTTTACACTTTTTTCCCCTGTAATTCATTTCAAGTCTCATAGTGTTGTTGTCAGAAAAGATGCTTGATATGATTTCAATTTTTTTTAAATTTACCATAGCTTGATTTTTGACCCAAGATGTGATCTGTCCTGGAGAATGTTCCATGTGCACTTGAGAAGAAAGTGTATTCTGTTGTTTTGGGATGGAATGTCCTATAAATATCAATTAAGTCTCTCTGGTATAATGTGTCATTTAAAGCTTGTGTTTCCTTATTTATTTTCTGTTTGGATGATCTGTCCATTTGTGTAAGTGGGGTGTTAAAGTCCCCTACTATTATTGTGTTACTGTTGATTTCCCCTTTTATGGCTGTTAACATTTGCCTTATGTATTGTGGTGCTCCTATGTTGGGTGCATAAATATTTACCATTGTTATATCTTCTTCTTGGATTGATCCCTTGATCATTATGTAGTGTCTTTCCTTGTCTCTTGTAATAGTCTTTATTTTAAAGTCATTTTGTCTGATATTCCAGCCTTCTTTTGATTTCCATTTGCATGGAATATCTTTTTCCATCTCCTCACATTCAATCTGTATGTGTCCCTAGGTCTGAAGTGGGTCTCTTGTAGTCAGCATCAATATGGGTCTTTTTTTGTATCCATTCAGCCAGTCTGTGTCTTTTGTTTGGAGCATTTAATTCATTTTCTTAATTGTTTTGGGTTTGTTTTTGTAGGTCTTTTCTTGTGTTTCCTACCTAGAGAAGTTCCTTTATCATTTGTTGTAAAGCTGGTTTGGTGGTGCTGAATTCTCTTAACTTTTGCTTGTCTGTAAAGCTTTTGATTTCTCCATTGAATCTGAATGAGATCCTTGCTGGGTAGAGTAATCTTGGTTGTAGGTTTTTCCCTTTCATCACCTTAAATATATCATGCAACTCCCTTCAGGGCTGTAGAGTTTCTGTTGAAAGATCAGCTGTTAACCTTATGGGGATTCCCTTGTATTTTATTTGTTGCTTTTCCCTTGCTTTTAATATTTTTTTGTGTGTTTAATTTTCATTAGTTTGATTAATATGTGTCTCAGCATGTTTCTCCTTGGGTTTATCCTGTATAGGACTCTCTGGGCTTCCTGGACTTGATTGACTATTTCCTTTCCCATGTTGGGGAAGTTTTCAACTATAATCTCTTCAAATATTTTCTCAGACCCTTTCTTTTTTTTTCTTTTTCTATAATTCAAATGGTGGTACACTTAATGTTGTCCCAGAGGTCTCTGAGCCTGTCCTCCTTTCTTTTCATTCTTTTTTCTTTATTCTGCTCTGTTGCAGTTATTTCCACCATTCTGTCTTCCAGCACTCTTATCCATTCTCTTGCCTCAGTTATTCTGCTATGGATTCCTTCTAGAGTATTTTTAATTTCAGTTTTTGTGTTGTTCATTACTATTTGTTTGCTCTTTAGTTCTTCTGTGTCCTTGTTAAACGTTTCTTGTATTTTCTCTGTTTCTGAGATTTTGGGTCACCTTTACTATCATTACTCTGAATTCTTTTTCAGGTAGTGTAGTTTTCCTATTTCCTCTTCATTTATTTGGTCTTGTGGGTTTTTATCTTGCTCCTTTGCCTGCAAGATATTTCTCTGTCTTCTCATTTTGTAGAATTACAGTATTTGAGGTCTCCTTTCCCGAGGCTGCAGGGTTGTATTTCCTCTTGCTTCTGTTGTCTGCCCCAGTGGTGAGGTTAGTCCAGTGGCTTGCATAGGCTTCCTAATGGGAGGGACTGGTGCCTGCATTCTGGTGGGTGGAGCTGAGTCCTTTCCTTCTGATGAGTAGGACCATGTCAGGTGGTATGTTTTGGGGTGTCTGTGAGCTTAGTATGATTTTAGGTAGTCTGTGTGTTGTGGGTGGGTTTGTGTTCCTGTTTTGTTTGTTGTCTGTTGTGAGGCATCCAGCCCTGGGTGCTGCCGGCAGTTGGGTGGAGCTGGCTCTTGGATTCAGATAGAGGCCTCCATGAGAGCTCTTGGTGATTAATTATCCCTGGGGCTGGGAATTCTTAGTGGTCCAGTGTCCTGGACTCGATGCTCCCATCCCAGAGCCTCCAACCTGACTTCTTGTCGAGGGACCAAGACACTATAAGTTGCTCGTCCCACAGTAAAGGGGATTAAAAAAAAAAAAAGAAAAAACCCTGACAAATGGTAAAAAGTAAAATCAAACAGAAACAAAGAGACATGCACACACACAAAAGAAACAAAAACAGAACCAAACATCAAAAAGCAAGAGAACAACAAGACAAACAAAAGAACCCAGAATGAAATCAAACAATTAAAAATAAAACTGACAAAAACTGAAAATCACAAAACAAAACCAAAGCAGAGTGCCAGCTGAAGGAAGCAAAGAAACAAACTGACAAAAATGATTAAAAAAAAAAAAAACACAAAGGATAAAGAAGACAGAACAACAACAAAGCACCATAGAAATAGAAATATAAAAAATAAAATAGAAAATATATTAAAGAAAAAAAAAGACAAACAAAACTCCAGAGAAATGGTAAAAAAAAATCAAACAAACAGAAACAGGGAAACACACACACGGAAAAGAAACAAAAACAGAACCAAATAAAACAAAAAGCAAGAGAACAACCAGACAAATAGAAGAACTCAAAAATGAAATCAATTAAGATCAAAGCTAACAAAAACACAAACCTAAAAACTAAACCAAAGCAGTGTGCCAACTGAAGAACAAAGCAAGGAAACAGAAGAAAATGATAAAAATAATAATATAATAAAATAAAATAAAGAGGGAAAAAACACAGAACAACAGAAAAGTAAAAATGGAAATATAAAAAACAAATAAAAAATATATTAAAGACAGAAGAAAAAAAAAATAAGGGAAAAGAACAATATAAAAGCAAAGTAGGGCTTTCCTGGTGGCACAGTGGTTGGGAGTCTGCCTGCCAATGCAGAGGACATGGGTTTGAGCCCCTGGTCCGGGAGGATCCCACATGCCGTGGAGCAACTAAGCCCGTGCACCACAACTACTGAGCCTGCGCTTTAGAGCCGTGAGCCGCAGCTGCTGAGCCTGCATGCCACAACTACTGAAGCCTGCGTGCCTAAAGCCCACGCTCCACAATGGGAGAAGCCACCACAATGAGAGGCCCGTGTGCCATGGCAAAGAGTGGCCCCCTGCTCTCCACAACTAGAGGGGGGCCACGCACAGCAATGAAGATCCAATGTAGCCAAAAATAAGTAAATAAAATAAATTTAAAAATAGAAGTATATAAAAAAATTAAAAATATGTTATAAAACATGAAGATCTCAAGACTAAAAAAAAAATACTAAGACAACAAGAAACAAACAAACAAAAGGAGAGAAAAATACAAACAAAAAAGAAAACCAGAATCAACAACAGAATGAATCAAAACATAATAAAATTAATAGTAATAATTATGTTTCCCTGGGATCTCAGCTATAAGTGTCCTTGCACACACCGTGAGCCACAGCCCACCTCCGCCTCCACAAGAGGCTCTCTTCTGCCTCTGGGTTGGTCTCTGTACCTGCTGTGGGCCCTGTGGGGACCACTCAGACTCTTATTTGGCCCAATTCCTGTGTGTGCTTGACCCCAAAGTCCACAGCTGCCAGAGCTAGATCGTTTTCATTTGTGGGAACACTGATTGTCTACTTAGATATTCCATAAACACAGGGTCTACCTAGTTGATTACAGGGATGTAATCTGCAGCTTGTACAGCTGATGGAAAGATTTTCTATCTTCTTCTTAATTGCCCCATCCCTGCGGTTCAGCTTCGGTTTTATCCCCACATCTGCATGTGGTCCATCTACAGGAGTCTGGTCCTGAGGCTGCTTTGGAGCTTTTGGGTCTTCCCCAGTAAGGACAGGGTGCAGAGGTGTTATGACTGCTTGGATCACAGGAGCCCCAGTGGCACCAAATGCACAGGGAAGCTGGCGGCCACAGGCACAAGAGATATGGCCCTAGTGAGGGCCTTTTCTGGCATCTGGCATAAGGAACATGAGGGCAAGCCCTATCCGAGCTTTTCCTGACACCCGGCAGCAGGCATGAGAGAGACAACGCTGAGGGGGCTTCTTTTTTATTACTTGGCAACCTGCTCACAAAAGCCAGCCCTGAGAGGGCTTCTTTTATTGTCCATCAGCAGGCACCAGCATGTGCGGAGAGAGAGGCTACAATAGTGGCTCCTCCCTCTGCTTGTAACTCAAAAGTAGTACCCTGCTTCTATGGCAGTCTGGTCTTCCTCCGTAGGCATTCCCTGCTGCTGATTTCCCCCCTCCTGTCCCCTTAATCCGTCTCCCCACAGCCAACAGCAGTTCTCACTCTGGGCCTGTCCTCCAATCCCCATGCTCCAGCTCCCAGACCCCTTGCACACCTGTGAACACACATCCCAGTGTGGAGCACATAGGGCCATGGTACAGACTGTCTGTATTTCTCACCCTGTCCCATCTGCCACAGATCAGCCGCTTCACCCTCTTCCAACAGCCTCAAATGCTTCCTTTCTGTCCCAGTAGATTTCCCTGTCAGAGACGGGTTTCCCCGAATTTGAGAATCTCTCCTCTGCTCAGCTCCCCCACCCCGGAGTGCAGGTCCTGTTCCACTTCCTCTCCTTCTCCTTCTCCCTTCTTTTTTTTGTCCTAGCCAGTTATGCAGGGATCTTTACAGTCTTTTCCGGTGTCTAAGGTCTTCTGCTAGTGTTCAGCCGGTGTTCTGTGAGAATTGTTGCATCTATAGGTGTATTCCTGATGCATCCGTGGAGAGAGATGAACTCCACATCCTTCTACTCCTCCATCATCTTAATTCCCTCTCTGGTATTGAACGGTGTGGCGCCCAATTACCTCCATGTGAACATGCACCCACCACAAGCAACAGTTCCTCAGTCCAGGAAAAGGGGTGCACATCGCCATCTGGCTTCAGGGCAAGGTCCTGACCTTGACCAACTGCAGCATCCTAAAGTGTTTTTTTTTCTTAACCCTTGTTCTTTTTTTTTTTTTTTTTTTTTTTTTGCCACACTGAGCGGTTTGTGGGATCTTAGTTCCCCAACGAGGGATCAAACCCCAGACCTCGGCAGTGAAATGGTGGAGTCCTAACCTCTGGACCACCAGGGAATTCCCAACCCTGATCTCTTTTTAAGGCACTCTTTTGTTGTTATTTTTCATTTTCTTATTGTCCTTTTTTGTTTTATTGTTCATGCTTTTATTGAAGTATAATTGACTTAACAATATTATACTAGTTTCAGCTGTATAACATATTGATTCAATATTTTTATACATTGTGAAAGTATCACCATGATAAGTCTAGCTACCATTTGTCACCATACAAAGTTATTTTAATTTTATGTTATTGACTATAATCCCTATGCTGTACATTATATCCTATGGCTTATATTATGACTGGAAGTTTGTTCCTCAAATCCTCTTTACCTATTTTGCCCATCCCCTCCATGTCTCAACCCTCTGGCACCAGTCATGTTCTCTGTATCTATGAGTCTTTCTGCTTTGTTTTGTTTCTTCCTTCATTTTGTTTTTTTAGGTTCCACATACAAGAGAAATTATATGGTATTATCTTTCTCTTTCTGACTTATTTCACTTAGCATAATGCCTTCTAGGTTCATTCATGTTGTTGCAAATGTCAAGATTTCATTATTTTTTATTGTTGAGTAATATTTGATTGTACATATATACCATAACTTTTTTTATGCATTCATCTACTGATGGATATTTGGGTTGCTTTCATATCTTTGTTATTGCAAATAGTTATGCAATGAACATTGGGGAGCATATACATTTTCAAATTAGTGTTTTGGTTTTCTTCAGATAAATACCCAGAATTGAGCTGCTGAATCATACAGATGTTTTATTCTTAATTTGGGGGGAACCTCCCTACTGTTTTCCATAGTGGCTGCAGAAACTTACAATTCCACTAACAGTGCACAGGTTTCCCTTTTTTCCACATCCTCAGCAACACTTGTTATTTGTTGCCTTTTTGATGATAGCCATTCTGACAGGTGTGAGATGATATCTCATTATGGTTTTTATTTGCATTTCCCTGATGATTAGTGATGTTGAGAATCTTGTCATGTGTCTGTGACCCTCTGAAAGTCTTTAGAAAAATGTTTATTCAGATCCTCCGCCTATTATTTAATTAGTTTTTTTAAAATATTGAGTTGTATGTGTCCTATATGTATATTGGGTGTTACCCCTTATCAAATATATCTTTTGAAAATATCTTCCCCCATTCAGTAGACTGCCTTTTCATTTTGCTGTACAAAAGCGTTTTAGCTTGATGTCTCTTGTTTATATTTGCTTTTGTTTCCCTTGTCTGAGGAGACAGATCAAAAAATATATATATATTGCTAAGATCAATGTCAAAAGCATAATGCCTACATTTTCTTCTAGGATTTTTATGGTTTCAGGTCTTACATTTAAGTTTTTAATACATTTTGAGTTTATTTTTATATATGTTGTGAGAAAGTGGTCTAGTTTCTTTCTTTTATATGTAGCTGTCCAGTTTTCCCAACATCATTTATTGAAAAGGCTGCCTTTCCATTTCATATTTCTGTTTACTTTGTCTTAGATTAATTGACCACATAAACATGAATTTATTTCTGGGATCTCTATTCTGTTCCATTAATTTGTGTGTCTATTTTTGTGCCAGTACCATACTGTTTTGATTACTGTGGCTTTGTAATACATCTTGAAATCAGAAATCTTGATACCTCCAGCTTTCTTCTTCCTTCTTTGGCTATTTGGGGGGTTTTGTGTTTCCTTACAAACTATAGAATTGTTTGCTCTACTTCTGTAAAAAATGCCTAGGGTACTTTGACAGGGATTGTAGGGAATCTGTAGATTGTTTTGTGTAATAAGTACATCTTAACAGGATTAATTCTTCCATTCCCTTAGCATGGATTTTCTTTCTATTTATTTGTATTGTTTTCAATTTCTTTTATCATTGTCTTATAGTTTTCAGAGTATAGGTCTTTCACTTCCTTGATTAAACTTATTCCTAAGTATTTTATTCTTTTTGATGCAAGTATAAATGAGATTGTTTTCTTAATTTATCTTTCTGATAGTTTGTTATTTGTATATAGAAACACTTCTTATTTCTGTATACTAATTTGGTATCCTTCAACTTTACTGAATTCATTTATTAGTTCTAACAGTTTTTTTGTGTGTGTGGAGTCTTTAGGGTTTTCTATATATAGATCATGTCTTGTGCAAGTAGTGACAGTTTTACTTGTTTCCATCCAATTTGGATGCCTTTTATTTTGTTTTCTCATCTGATTGCTGTGGCTAGTACTTCCAATACTATGTTGAATGAAAGTGGCAAGAGTTGGCATCCTTGTCTTGTTCCAGATCTTAGAGGAAAAGCTATTTTAAGTTTTTCACTGTTGAGTATGATGTTAGGTTTGCCACTTATGGCCTTTATTATGTTGGGTTTGTTTACCTCTCTATCCACTTTGTTGACAGTTTCTATCATAAACTGATGTTAAATTTTGTTAAACGCTTTTTCTGCATTTGTTGAGATAATCATATAATTTTTATTCTTCCTTTTGTTAATGTGGTGTATCACACTGATTCATTTGTACATGTTAAGCCATCTTGAATCCCTGGGATAAATTCAATTTGATCATGGTGTAAGATCCTATTGTTGAATTTGATTTGTTAATATTTTTTGAGGATTTTTGCATCTATATTCATGAAGGATATTAACCTGTTATTTTCTTTTCTTGTAGTGGCCTTGTCTGGTTTTGATATCAGGTTAATGTTGGACTTATAAAATGAATTTGGAAACATTCTTCCTTGTTGGTATTTTGGAATAGTTTGAGAAGGACTGGTATTAAATCTTCTTTAAATGTTTGGTAGAATTCACCCATGAAGCTGTCTTGTCCTAGACTTTTACTGGTTGGGAGTTTATTAATTAATGATTGAATTTATTACTGATAATCAGTCTGTTCAGATTTTCCATTTCTTCCTGATTCAGTTTTAGCAAGTTGTATGATTCTAAGAATTTATCCATTTCTTCCAGGTTGGCCAATGTTTTGGTTTATAATAGTTTGTAGTACTTTCATGATAGTTTGCATTCTGTGGTATTGGTTGGAATTTTTCCTCTCTCATTTCTGATTTTATTAATTTGGATGCTCTCTTTTTTTTCTCAATATATCTGGCTAAAGTTGATCAATTTTGTTTATCTTTTCAAAGAACCAGCTCTTAGTTTCATTGATGTTTTCAATTGCTTTTTTAAATTTCTACTTCATTTATTTCCACTCTAATCTTTATTATTTTCTTTCTTTTATAAATTTTGGTTTTATTACTTTTTCTTTGTCTAATTCCTTTAGGTGTAAAGTTCGATTGTTTATTTGAGATTTTTCTTATTTCTTGAGGTAGGTTTATTTCGCTAGGAACTTCCCTCCTAGAACAGTTTTTGCCTCACTCCATAAAATTAAATGTTGTGCTTCCATTTTCATTTGCTCCAGGAATTTTATTTCCTCTTTGATTTCTTTGTTGACCCATTGGTTGTTTAATAGTGTGTTGTTTAGTCTCCACGTGTTTGTGTTTTTTCTAGGGTTTTTTTCTTGTAATTGGTTTCTAGTTTCATATTGTTGTGATAGAAAAAGATGCTTGATATGATTTTAATCTTATTAAATTTATTTAGACTTGTTTTGTGGATTAACAAGTGATCTATCCTGGAGAATGTTACATGTGCACTTGAAAAAATATGTATTCTGCAACTTTTGGATGGAATGTTCCATATATATGTATTAAGATTACCTGATCAAATGTGTCATTTAAGGCCCATGTTTCCATATTGATTTTCTGTCTAGATGATCTCTCCATTGACAAATGGAGTATTAATGTCCCCTAATGTTACTGTCAATTTCTCCCTTCATATCTGTTAATATTTGCTTTATATATTTAGATGTTCCTATGTTGGATGCATAAATATTTACAAATGTTATATCCTCTTCTTGGGCTGACTCCTTTATCATTACTCAATGGCCTTCTTTGTCTTTTGTTACACTCTGTTGTAAAGTCTATTTTGTCTGATATAATTATTGCTACCCAGTTTTCTTTTAGTTTCCATATTCATGAAATAATTTTTTCCACCTTTTAACTTTCAGTCTGTGTTTATTTAGAACTGAATTGTCCTTTGTAGTAGCATATAGACAGGGCTTGTATTTTAATCCATTCAGCCATCCTATGTCTTTGATTGGAGCATTTAGTCTATTTACATTTAAAATGATTATTGATATATATGCACTTATTGCCATTTTTAAAATTGTTTTCTGGTTGTTTTTTGTAATACTTCTCTGTTCTTTTCTTCTTAGTCTCTTGCCTTGTGGTTTGATGATTTTCTTTAGTGTTGTTTGGCTTCCTTTCTCTTTATTTTTTGTGCATCTATTGTAGATTTTTGATTTGTGGTTACTTCAAGGTTCATGCATATCAAGGTGATAGTCACTTAAGTTCAAACGTGTTCTAAAAGTACTACATTTTTCTCCCTGTTCCATGTTTTATGTTTTTTATGTCATAGTTTATGTCCTTTTTTTTTAAAGGAATGATTTATTTGGACCATTTTTTACATGCATAGTCATTTGATGTATGAAATATTATTTATAAGACTAAATATTTATATTTGTCTCATTTATGTGCTAAAATTGTGTTTTTTATGATTTTTGAACAGCTTTAATGAGATATAATTCACATGATACAATTCACTCATTTAAAGTGTACAATTCAGTGGTATTTAGCCTATTCAAAATTATGTAGTCATCACACAATCATCACCACAATCAACTTTAGAATATTTCATCACCTAAAAAGAAACCCCATACCAATTAGCAGTCATTCCCCATTTCTCCCTAACCCCAGCCATAGGCCACCACCAGTCTATTTCTTTCTCTATAGATTTGCTTATTCTGGACATTTAATATAAATGTAATTATACAACACGTGGTCTTTTGTGTCTGGCTTCTTTCACTTAACATTGTGTTTTCAAGGTTCATCCATGTTGTAGCATATATCAGTACTTCATTCTTTTTTGCTGCTGAATAGTATTCCATTGTGTGGATATATAACATGTTATTTTTTCATTCATAATTGTTTCCACATGCAGCTAATGAATAATGATACTATGAATATCAGTGTACAATTTTTTGTGTGGATGTATTTTCATTTCTCTTGAGAGTAACTTCTGGGTCATATGGTAACATTATGTTTAACTAATTGAGGAACTGCCAGCCTATTTTCCAAGGCAACTACACCATTTTTCAAACTCACAAGCAGTGTATGAGGGCTCCAATTTCTCCACATCTTCACCAACATTTGTTATTATCTGTCTTTTTTTATTATAGCCATCCCATGGGTATGAGATGGTATCTCATTGTGGGTTTGATTTGCATTTCCTTAATGGCTAATGATGTTGAGCATCTTTTCATGTTCTTACTGGCCATTTGTATATCTTCTTTAGAGAAATGTCTGTTCACATACTTTGCTCATTTTAAAATTGGGTTGTCTTTTTATTCTTGAGTTGTAAGTTTTCTTTATATTTTCTAGATACAAGCACCTTATCATATATGCTTTGAAAATATTTTCTCTCATTCTGTGGGCTGTCATTTCTTTTTTTTTGATAGTATTCTTTGAAGTACAAAAGTTTTGATTTTAAGTCCAATTTATTTTTTTTCTTTTCTTTGTTGTTTGTGCTTTTAGTGTCATACCTAAGAGAGCATGGCCTAATTCAACATAATTAAGGTTTAAACCTGTGTTTTCTTCTAAGAGTTTTATAGTTTTAGCTCTTACATTTAGGTTTTTGATCCATTTGGAATTAATTTTTGTAAACAGTATGAGGTTGTGGTTCAGCAGCATTCTTTGGCATGTGGGTACCTAGTTGTCTCAGTAACATTTGTTAAAAAGACTATCCTTTCTCTGTTGAATTATTCTGATACCCTTGTTGAAAATCAACTGACTGTAAATGTGAGGGTTTATTTCTGGACTCCAATTCCATTCCATTGATCTATATATGTTTGTCTTTACACCAGTACCACAGTCTTGATTACTGTAACTTTGTAGTAAATTTTGAAGTCAGGAAATGTGAATCCTCCAACTTTGTTCTTTTCAAGATTGTTTTGGCTATTCTGAGTCCCTTGAATTTCTATATGAACTTTCTTATACATTCTTATTTCTAGCTGTGGCTTTTTTTTTTTTTTCTGCTTAAAGAAGACTGTTTAAAATTTCTTGTAAGGCCAGATTAGTAGTGATGAGCTTCTTTGGTGTTTGCTTGTCTGGGAAATTCTATCTTTCCTTCAATTCTGAATGATAACCTTGCCAAATAGAGTATTCTTGGTAGTAAATTTTTTTCTTTCAATACTTTAAATATATTATGCTACTCCTTCTTGCAGGCAAAGATTTTGCTGAAAAATCAGCTCATATCTTTATAGTGATGCCCTCATACATGACTAGTCTTTTGCCTTTAAAATTATCTTTAACTTTTGCCATCTTAATTATGATATAGTTTGATACATATCTCTTTGTGTTCATCTTATTTGGGACTCTGTGATTCCTGGACCTGGATGTCTGTTTCATTCACCAGGTTAGGAAAAATTTTCAGCTATTATTCCTTCAAATAACTTTTCTGTCCCTTTCTCACTCTCTTCTCCTTCTGGGATAACTATAATGTGAGTGTTAGTACACTTGATGCTGTCTCAGAGGTCCCTTAAAACTATTCTCATTTTTTAAAATTCTTTATTCTTTATATTGTTCTGATTGGGTGATTTCCACTATTCTGCCTTCCAGATAGCTTATTCATTTTTCCATATCATCTAATCTGCTGTTTTTATTTCAGTTATTGTATTCTTCAGCTCTGATTGGTTCTTTCTTATATTTTCTAACTCTTTGTTGAAGTTCTCACTTTGCTCTTCTATTCTTTTCCAAGTATTTATGACCATTACTTTGAACTCTTCATCAGGTAAATTACTTATCTCCACTTCATTAAGGTTTTTGCTGTGGTTTTGTCTTGCTCTTTTGTTGGAACACATTTCTATTTTCTCATTTTGACTTCCTGTGTTTATTTCCATGAATTACGTGAAACAGTTACCTCTCCTAGTCTTAAGGGTGTGGCCTTGTATAAGAGGGTCCCCTGTGTAAACTATCTGTGCCAGGCAGCTTTGGCAGGCTAGATGGAGCTCAAGTAGGCATGATCCAGGGATGTCCCAGGGTGCTCCTTGCCCAGGTCTCCCTGGTAGGATGGCTGGAGTTGGGGCAGTCTTGGGTGTGGGGCTGGGGCCACCCTAGTTGAATGGCTGGAGCCAGAGTGGGTGCTACCCAAGGCCACTCTGGTGGTATAACTAGAGCTGGAACAGGCTTAGCCTGAGATGTCCTGGAGTGCTCTGCACCAGCACCATCCTGGTGGGAGAGCTGGAGCTGAGGTGGGCATGGGTAGGGGGCCAGGGACACCTTGGGAAGGGGTGGCTGAAGCCAGTGTGGGTTAGGTCTCTGAGGTGCAACTGGGCAGTCTTGAAGGCTGGCTAGAGCATCTGGACTGTGCTCCTGCCAGCACTAGCAAGGTAGAGGAGGAGCTCAAAAAATGGCACTCTTTGGCACTTCCAATTCTGAGGGTTCTAGAAGTTTCCCACCAGTTTGCCAGACCTTCTAGTGTTAGTAAACAGATTTACTTCATGTATAATGTTGTTGCCCTTTAGCCTACTCTTTTTTCACTGTGTCCCAGGGAAGGCAAGTCTGTACAGGAGCCCCTCAGTGTTCTCTCTCTGTAATGTGGGTCGCTACTTTGGAGGTGGAGTTCCTGTCAGTACAGTGTCTTGGTCTCTCCTATTCATCTCTATGTGTCCCTCTGTCATTTTTTGTACAGAAGAGGTTCAATCACTCCTCAGTTCTTCCTCAGGAGGAATTGCTCTATATGTAGGTGGAGATTTGGTGTGTCCATAGGAGGAGGTGAGTTCAGGGTCTTTCTACACTGCTATCTTGGACCTGCCTTCCTGTTCTTATTGTTTTTATTAATTAAGATATCCAGTTGTTTAAGGGATGGTTGTCAGGAATAAATGAAAAGGGTTTTAAAGAAAGTAATCAAATCAAAAGGGAAAGGAATTTAAAATTTGTCTAGATTTGAACTGAGTGGGGGTGAAGTACTTTACATGCATTATAGAATGATACCATAACACAAAGATGAGCTACTTAAATTCAACTCCCCACTCTCCATTCTAAACCCCTCTTACAGGACCCTTTATTGTTCCCTGTCGACTTCATCTTTAAAACCCCTTAAGGGCATTATGAGTTCATTCAGACTCCTAGGATGCTCTACTTCCATCTTGGCTCTCAATAATCTAGGTGTCCTCAGTCCAAGAGTGTAAATAGGACAATACTTCGTGTTTATTTATAGCACTTCCCAAAAAGTTATGGTAATCATTTGGAAATAATTTTTAACTGGCCACTAGATTAAAAGCACTATCCTTAGCTACAGAATAAGGCAAGGACTTATACTGTGTCATATTTCTTAAGAACTTTGGAAAGAAAGGTCTTATAAACCACAACTGCAAGTCATTTTAATATATAAGGAAAAGTGAAATAAATAAATATACATATGTATGCATGTGTGTGTATGTGTATATATACATATAAACTCTATCCTGAAGATTATGCCCTGGCGTCTCCTTTAATGAGTCAAGTAGAGATGGCTAAATAAATAAGATGGAAAGGAGGAACACAGTATTTCAACTGCATATAATTTTATTGAGGTCCTAGATTCTGTGCCAGAATATAAAGAGCATAAATACTGAACATTTCATGAAATAAATATTCATAAGTTCAGCAGATTATTAAATAAATAAATGGGATATAGGAGACAAATCTATGTAGAAGAATCCCATATTATTTATGTAGATCCCCTGCCCTCAAGGAAGTCAAACCTAACTCCCCACTCCTTAATCATGAACTATAAATAGTGACTTCCCTTGAAAGAATGCAGTATGGGGGGGTTGGGAGAGTAAGTGTACAATGAAGAAACCTGATAAACACTACCTCAACCTGGTGATCAAGGTCATCATCAGTGGTGAAAAGTTATGGTAATAGTATGTTCTCTTTGTGATGAAAATGGTATTTTACCTCTGTTGTCTTTTTGCCAAGAATACACAACACCTGTATGATCATGAGAAAAACATCAGGCAAATCTCAGTTGAGGAACATCCTACAATATAACTGGCTTATACTCTTCAAATCTGTCATAAAAAATGAGAAGAGTCTGAGAAATCGTCATACCTGTGACTGTTTTAACAATCTTGTTTCAACATTTGTGCATCAATTATTAAAAAGGTACCATAGTAATGTTAGATGTTAATAATAAGGTAAACTAGTGTGGGGTATATGGAGACTCTGTACTATCCTCACAATTTTTCTGTAAATCTAGAATTATTCTAAAGTTAAACAGTTTATTTTAAAAAGTATGGTCATTTCTTCCAAGTATTACAGCTAATGGTAAGGAATGGAGACACTGGAAATAAATGTTTCTTGGTTGCCCAGAGAAAACTAATTTCACCATAGTTATGATGATAGAAGAAATAATATTATAGTGTAACCAATAATATATTTAAAAGCTTGAAAAAGCTGTTTGTCTGGTTTGGTACCAAGTTAGACCTCTGCTTATTCCTAGTAGTAGACATTGATTGATTTAAATTCTGAATTGTTATTATGTCACATACTCAGAGAATTCATGTTTAAAAAATTAATTGTAATTCCTCTCACCAAGCTATGATCTCAATTAAGAGAATGGAAACTTGATATATCATAATTTATGTTGGGTGGATACATCATATCTTTAAGTTTGCTCTTGGGATTTTCTGGTCATGAACATAGAAAAAAATGACTTTCCATCTAAATTCATTCACTTGAGCTGTCATAAACAAAGAATGTCCTCAAATACAAAATGAAAAGAAAATAATAATGCATATGCACACCTATCATTCTCCCCTCCATTAATTTTCCTAAACTGGAATTTTTATTAACAAAATTTGGTGACATGACATTTCTTATAAAATGAATTGGAGATTTGTACAATTTTAAAAGTTTTTTAGTGCAGTTTGGGTAATTTGTAAATAATGCTAAAATTTAAATTGAGAGAATAAAGTTAGTGCAGCTTCTTTCTCTGTAATATTTTGCATGTTTTCTTATTTCATTTTTAGTTTAGAGCCATACTAGAATTTATTCTTGGTCTCTATAAGGGTAAATTGGATATTAGCTGTATGAAATGCATTGATCTGTTATCTATTGGTTTATAACAAATTAGCCTAAAATTTAGCAGCTTAAATCCAGGAACATTTATTATCTTACAGTTTCTGTAGGTCAGCAATTCAGTAACAGTGCAGCTGGATAATTCTGGCTTAGAGCCTCTCAGGAAGCTGTAATTTAGTATTCAACCAGGGCTGCATTCCATCTTAAGGCTTGAATGGGGAAAGATCTGCTTCCAAGCTCACTCTCACACCTATGGGCAAGACTCAGAAGATCAATTTCCAAGCCCACTCATGTGGGACTCTCATAGTGCTACTTCACAATAAAGCACTTCTTGGCTTCCGAAAAGTGAATGATCAAGTTGAGAGTGAGAGTGAGAGAGAAAGAGAAAGCTCAAGAATGAGCCATGATATTTTATAACATAATCTTGGAAGTGACAACCCATCAATTTTGCAGTGTTCTTTTATTAGAAGCAAGTCAGTAAAGTCTAGCCCATGCTCAAGAGGAGGGCATTCCACAAGAGCATGAATATGAGGAGGCAGGGATCAGTGGGTACTATCTGAGAAGCCTACCACAATTGAGAAGTAGCACCTTTCCCTCTCTTCTGAAAATGTTGTGAAAGCAATAAGATCACAAATAAAATAGAACCAAACAAAACATTGCAACTTCCATTTTCCATGAAACTGGAAGATGTATAAATCCGTATATTACAAAGTAACCATAAGGACTACCAAAATCAGCAGTGACCTTCCAAAAGCTACAAGGAAATAGAGAGGAAAAGTGAAGAACATTGTAGAGAATGTAGAGATTGCACCAAAAATTAGAATGACCATATAATTGATCACTCAAACCAGAATAAATTTGGTGTTATTTCACTCATTGTGAGAAGTTCATATTAAAATGCATGAGGGAACATTATTCATTTTTGATATGGGCAAAATTATCTAAATTTTATAACTAGCATTTTTATACATCATTGGTGAAAGTCCAAATAATTGGCACAGCCTCTGTGGAGGGTAATATTTGAATATCTATCAAAATTGTAAACATATGTTCTCTCTGACTAATTTCACCTCTGGAAATTTACCTTATGGATATCCTACACACATATGCTTATTTTGCAGCATTACCTGTAAAGCAAAAGCTTGGAAACTGCATAAATATCCATCAATAGATAGCTAGTTAAATAAAGTAAGATTGATACCAAAAACGACATTCTGTGAAGCTGTAAGATAAGAAAAAAATAGAGAGAATGAGGATGCTGTCTATGTGCCGATATGGGAAGATCTCCAAAATATATTTTTAAGTGAAAAAAGCAAGGTCGAGATCAGTATTTATAGTATGGTATGTTTGTGCAAGAAAGGGGGATGCAGTAGTTTTCTATTGGTGCTATAACAAATTAACACAAATTTAGCAGTTTAACACAACACACATTTCTTTTCTTATAGTGTTGTAGGTCGAATCTGACACAGGTTAAAATCACGGTGTCAGCAGGCTGTTCCTCTCTGGAGGCTCTAGATGAAAACGTTTTCTTGCTTATTCAAGTTGTTGGCCGAATTCAGTACCTTGCATTTATAGGACTGTGTCTTTGCTGGTTGTCATCTGAGAGCCATTCCCAGATTCTGGAGGCCGTTGGATTACTAGGTTCATAGTCCTCTTCCTCCATAATCAACACTAGCAATGACAGGTCAAGTCCCTGTCATGCTTCGACTCTCTGTTGCCTCTTCTTCCCGGCTTGCATCTCTCTGACAGCTCTTCTGCCTCCTTCTGTTTCTAAGGGCTCATGTAATTATACGGAGCCCATCAGAATAATCCAGGATACTCTCCCTATTTTAAAGTTTACAGTTTTAACTCTATCTTCAAAGTCCCTTTGGCCTGGCTGTGTAAAATAATACACTCATGGGGTTGTTGACTTAAAAAGAATATATGCACAACGTGAGAGCTGTGAGTAAAGTTTTGCTTGGGGCAAAATGAGGACTGCAGCCCAGGAGACAGCATTTCAGATAGCTCTGAGAAACTGCTCTGAGGAGGCGAGGGGAGAAGCCAGGATATATAGGAGTTTTGCAACAAAGGACAGGTAGTCAGGAACATGAAAAGATTATTGTTAATTAAAGAAAACCAGATACTTCAAGTTAAGGAATTTAGAGCTTTTCTATGTATGAGAAGATGCAAGAGTCTTGGCTCACTGAAATCATTCCTGTGACATGCATCTCAGCCATCTGGGGCCAGTATCCTGACACATCCTGAGTTTCCTCAGGGCTCACCAGCTGCAGTCTGATGGCTGCTAGATGGCAGGTATTCTTTTCAGCCCTGAGTTTCCTTGGCTAGGCTCACGTTGGAGGGCTGCAATTGTTGATGACTGTGACATCCTTTGTTTATTGATATGGCAGAAAATATTTCATTTCTCAGATATCCTCCTCTTGGTCAGGAATGCAACCAATATTTGGAAAACATTTCGTGGCCAAATTTTGTCCCACGGCGCTGGGAGGCTCATCCCAGATCAGATGAAAATTCCTGTTGATATGTCACTCCAGGTGCTAATTTTCAGATTAGGCCCTGTTGATAATTAAAGATTCTCTGGATCCTCTGTTTTACTAATCTGATCCAGGAAAAGTTTTCCCTAGTTGCATCTTCCCATATCTAGAGTTGCACTATTACAATCATTGATCGCATACAGAACTGTATATTTGATCAACTGCTTCAAGTTGCCTAGTCATCATTATTTTTGTTGGAGGCTCAGTCATACATTTAGTAATACAGGAAACAATAATCTTGTAAAACAGGCAAAATACAAATAATATAGCTAATAACATTAATAGAGTTATAAGTAAATGTTTAAGCCAAGAGCTTCCCACGCCAAACCATTTTTCTAAGAGGTCATCAAGACTTGGGAGTGGGTCACTTAAGGCAAAAATCTGATTTTTCATATGGTTAATTAAACGTGTTATGTTAGAGGATTCGTCAGATATGAAAACACAGCATTCAGTTTGAATTGTGACACAGGTACCTTCCTGAGATGCTATAAGGATGTCAAGGACCACGTGGTTTTGTAGCACTGCTTTTCTCATCATAGAGACCTAAGAATTCAGTAGGCTAATAGCCTGGTTACTATCACTGAGTGCTGTAAGAGAAAACGATCTTATGAAATAGACAGGATAAGTAATGCAGCTAGTAATATTGACAAAGTCATAATGCAGCAGGGAGACACAATCATAAACAATTTGGAAACAAAGAACAAATTAAAACAATTAGTATAACTAGTTGTAATCTAGTTACAATAAACCATCAAGTCCATAGGAGAGCCACCTGGAGAAGCCAAATTCTGGTAGGATCAGGTAG
Organism: Balaenoptera physalus; assembly: GCF_965194825.1. Taxonomy (NCBI): domain Eukaryota; kingdom Metazoa; phylum Chordata; class Mammalia; order Artiodactyla; family Balaenopteridae; genus Balaenoptera; species Balaenoptera physalus. The sequence goes on along the minus strand of NC_138882.1, from coordinate 132,348,798 downwards.
AGAGAAAAAGATAAATGTTTTATCTTTATTTACAAGTGTATACTTTATCAACTTGTAGTTCATAGCATAAGAGAAAAGGTTTTTCTGAAAAACAAAGATTAAAGCTAGTATATTTCCCAAAGTCATAAAGTTATATATCATATTCATCAGTTCATTCAGTCCCATGTAATTTATTCCTGTTGATTTGGATAAAGTAATCAGGTTTTCCGTCATTTGTTACATAGTTCAGTGGTATTATCTAAAGGCCATCAGAAACTTATCTTTGTTTAAAAATTTCTTTTTATGAGTCTCCTTGAAAATCTTCATTTTGTAAAAGCATCAGGACAAAACTTAAAATAGCATGGTTAAAGATTTGAGTATAATGCAATTAGTAGGAAACTTGGATGTTTCTGTGACATATAGCATTTTAGAATAACTAGAATTATGACATTATATCAAGACATATGAGATGTTAGGGATTTCATATAAATTTCCAAAACAAATTTAGTTAGATTTTGAGAAGTTTGTTAAAAATATCAAAAAGTTTTTAAAACACAACAGGATCATAGGTCACTGTGAAACAATACTTATTCATTTAACCAAAGTCCCAAAACGATTTAAAGAAAACAACAAATATGGATCACTTAACGGCACAGAAACTCACACAATCTGCTTCATATATCTTCATGGTGCCTATTTCTCATGTGGAATGTCTGGAAATAAAAAGTACAGGGTAAATGCAATCACTCAAAAATGCATCAGGAAATAAAGTCTGATGTGTTTCTGACATCACAATTATAACTTTAAGGATAGAGTCAGAAACACAGGGTCACTAGATATATTATAAGAAGATGTTCACTACACATATCAGACCAACACAAATATGGTAAGAACTGGAGAAAAGAGAGAATGTCAGAGAAGGTCATCGGTCCAAGAAAGTATAAAATCAGTAGTGTGGGTGGACATGTTGGAGCTTGCAGGAATATCCAAATTATAGACTGGAACATGATAATTAGAAACAAATAAAATTATCTAACATTCCAATAGTTACATATTTTAAAATACATTTCAGGGGGACTTCCCTAGACAGAAACCATTTTAAACAACACTGTCATCAGACAAGGCCGCTGGGTGTGACGCAGTAAGGCACAAGTGAGAGTACCCTGTGATCATGGCACCACGCAGGAGTAAAAGAGAATTACGCAATCACAAAAATGAGGCAATATTCTCCTAGCCTAGCTAACAAAACTGACTCGTTTCCTTACAAGTTAATTTTAGCTCCAGTCCCTTCTTTTTGCCATCCAAATAAACCAACCAGTTCTAGGACATACTTTCTTTCTTTTCCCTCAATAAAACGTAATTCCATTCTTCATACCTTCTTTACTGAAACACACATTCTACTTTCCTTCTGTACACTGATATGTTTCCATATTATTTCTGTTGGCTTTAATTACATGTTTAAATTTGGATCCTCAACTCTTAAAAACCTTAATTTCTAGTGAAAATTAAGAAGTAAGCAATTATGAACTGTTTTTTACATTAGCATTTTGTAGCTTGGTGAACATAAATATCAGTGATAATTTCTAAAAACATTTGTTTTCTTTTAGAGAACATCTCAGGGTGGCACCAGACATTTTCATTAATAGTCCTAAATACCTTTAGTTTCTCTATTTAGTAAATGATGTCTCAGTATCTTAATTTTTTGGAAATTATCTACTCAGTAAACTTCCATTACTTAAACTAGCACAATTCTAGAACTTTGAGTTACCAAATATCTGTAAAGATCACTTTAAGTAGATATTTCTAAAATATACTTATTTTTAAAGAGTTTACCCAAAAGTTCTTATCTCTTTTACATTTAAAGTCTCATCATATCAAGTTATTTTCCTTGCAACAGATATAAGGTCTTATTTGACTTCTATTAAACCTAGGTACAATAAAGTATTATACTTAATATTGATGACTCTGAAGACAAGTCTATATTAATTAGATCAACAAACAAACTTTAATACCAGGTATCAACTTAACATTGAATATTTTATTTCCCAGTTCAGGTGAACCTGAAAGTCATTTTGATCTATTTCTTTTATATTTAATTTGTAAGCACTTGCTTTTAAATTGAATAGAGCTCTTTATAAATTCAGTTTTGATAATACTTTTCAGAGGTAGAGATATCGCATGTATAATGCGTACACAGACATATAAACAGGCAAAACTAGAGATCTCATGGCTTTACTTAGAAACTTAGTTATGAATCAGGTATTACAATACAAAATTACTAGTTTACAAACAGAATACATTAAAGTTGCTTGCTCAGATGACTAAGACTTTACTATTTGTAAAGTTTGGCTTAGGGAGCATTTTCAGCAGTTTGAATTTTAAAACTACCACTTTTTTTCCCTTGGTTTCAGGTCTTGTTTGATTGAGCTAATTAGGCTCAGTCTCAGGCCCTTGTGGCCTGTATTTACATTCTGGTTCGTAGAGATTTGCAGGAGAAAGACAATGCTTTTTTAGTTCCCCAAAGAACAGGTCTGCCACCTAAATGATACTAAAAGATTTTATCAGTGACAAGATTTCTAACTAAACTGAAACTTATTTTACGAGTTCTATATTCTAGAACTTTAGAGTTTATTATGCCTTCAAAGATTTGTATTAGGCATTCAGCAAAGACCTTCATTTTGAGTTCACAAGTTAAGCTCAGAGCAAAATCACTATATTTATTTTTATTAGCCCTTGAATGTTAGATCCCAGTTTTTACTTATTTGTATGGCTCAGGTAACCCTATTGGTTCTTTAGTATGTTTAATATTTTCTGAGGGGCAATCTATATGCCTTGTCTTATAATACCACGCAGGGGAGGTATTTACCAGTGAAACATGCCTACCCCACAATATAATTAAACACAAGAGATGTCACCACCTCATATAAAACCCATTTAAATATACCCATTTTATACACTTTCATCTCAATTCTGTCAACTTTTATACCTTTAACTTTAGCTTTTATTAGGATCTAATCAACAAGCTTTTATCTTACAGGAGGAGTTCTAGAAGTTTTTCTTCTTTTTGTTCCTTGTCCATTTTATCAATTTTTATATAAAAAGCTCTGGGATCCCCAGAGTGGGGTTGAGCTGAGGAACTCAGGCCCTTTGTTCTAATTGTTGCCCCAAGTAATTGTTGGTCCGGTATCTCAGTGTAAATTTTTTTTTCTAGCCCCTTAAATGTATATTTTAAAAGTGGGGTAAATAGAACAGACTTATTTGGCTTTTAATGTCAGGGACCAGTAGGGGATCCTTAACCTTAGGTAGTGTAGTAATATCAAAACCTCGTGTTTTAATCACATAAATGTCCATTTTAAATAACCACCTAAAGGTTTATTCATTTGAGAGAATTCCTTTAAAATTTCTACCTTTTTGGAAATAGCATCTAGACTTCCCTTACAGGATTTTTCCTGTTAACATTAATTATTCTAATGCTTTATTAGCATCTGTAAGACCCACTGAGGAGAAACAAAGACCACAAATGAAGCTTCCCAATCCAGCTTTTCTTGTTTTACACTAAAGAAGTTCTTAGGTTAACCATTAGGTACATCTATCCTTTTTTTTTTTTTTCTTTAGTTTGATTTTTGTTTTATAGGTACCAATAAAACAGCTATTTATGAGAGCGCTCTAGATTCACCAATTTGTTTCTCCAGTTTAAAAGGATCCATCATTTGGCCATTAATAAAATACATATTAATAGTGGTTCAAACCAATACGACGCAAGAGGCTTCCCCATAAGCGTGCCGGGGAGGATGTCATCTTAGTAAAATCCGGAGTTTACTCTCAAGAAATAGCACGGCAGAGGCCAAGTTTCCAAAACACATACATGTTCACACAGAATGTCCTGGGAAGATCAGGTAGAACATTTACATCTCAAAGACACAGGAAGAGGAATGCAAGTTTCCCCCAGAAGGGCTTTGTTTAAAGTCAGAATTCTGAAAAGATATTTTTATCAAGCCAGCTTTTCAACCTTAACTGCATACACAATAAAAAGATCCTCCTCGTTTTTAGGGTGAGATTTCCTTTAATTTCCAATTAAGTAAATACTAATTGATATAGAGGCTTGTAGGTCTGGATGGTTAACTCAAATTTCTTAGCAGATCCCAATGGATCCTGACTCGGATCGGGAAATTTCTTAGCCACGGCTCTAAGTTCTGCTCGGGTCCAGGGTGTGTAAGTAAGCACCGAGGACGGTTCACCTCTCCCTGTAATAGGTTTCTTCTCTAAAGGGAGCTATAATCACTTCTGATTTTTTTTTTTTATCCTCCTATACTGGGAAAGAGGGAACAGCAGGGGGCAGAAGAGTTGGAGAGAAGAAGAGCGCCTGGGCCAGGCACTTCTGATAGAAAAGGATTCGTGGGAGGAGCAGAGGGAGAGACAGATTCAGAGACAGTGCTAGCACCCTTTTTTAGTTCTGACGTAGTTTCAAAAAGTTACTCTATCATTTCTTCTTTTAGAAGCTTCTAGATACCAATCAAAGTAAGCATTCCATTCAGTCTGATCTTATGGACAGCCTTTTTCCTTTTCTTTTCTTTCTAACTGTGCACACAAAAATAGCAATTTGGGGAATATCGAAGAACCCCAATTTGGCCATTTAGGTTGAGTTCTCCTTTATAATTTCCCCAGTTAACTAGGTACTTGTAAGTATGAGCTCCGTACCTGTTGTACATGAATCTGGCTTGGGTGTTAGTCGGAGGTCGGTTTTCTGATGCCCCTCGTTTTTGTGTTTGAGAGATTCTATCTCTCATCTTAAGTTGAATTTGTCAGGGATGAAATTTACTAGTGAAATTGTGTGGTATTGCTTGTGAGCTTAACCCCTCTAGGAGTCACCCCAGAGTCGTTTCAGCCCTCTTACGTGGCTCAGTTTCTCCCTTCGGTGGTCTAAGACCACCGCGGGTGCTTGGATCGCTGAATGGCCAATTCTTATCCACGACCCCTGGATGAGCAAGTGTTTTAATTAACGAGTGGCTTTCCCTATGAGACCACTGCACGGTGTGAGGACTGCCTCCACTACTCCCATAAATTTCTCAGTCGCCAGAGAAAGCTGTAACTGGCTGGGAGGAGTCTTGTTCCTTTTCTTCGGGGCAACTCTCTCATGTAATATCTTCACTTTTATCCTGACAAATTCTATTAAGGCAGCTGAATTGAGGGAAAGCGTTACATCAGCCTCTTACCTAACCACTCAGCCAAGACCACTCAGTCTCCTGCAACTGAGCAAACCCTGGTATCTTTCAATCAGACCCCCCACCCCAGTATCCTTCGACTGGGTGGGTATTTCCCTGGTATCTTTCAACCAAGCCCTCCCTCCCCCCCAGTATCTGTCCACTGGGTGGGTATTTCCCTGGTATCTTTCAACCAGGCCCCCCTCCCAGTATCTTTCAACTGGGAGGAGGCGGGTACCTGCTACACCGCCAAATAAAACTCATGATCATAACTGAGAACTAGGAGAGACTTACCCAAATTCGTCTGGACTCTCTGAGGAGGCGGATGGGCGCAAGCAGCCTCTGCTGGTACCAAGGCTCCAGTTCCTTGTAGAGTTCAGGCGAAGGACAGAAGTCCGATCTGGGTCCCTTATTCGTGGCCGCCATAACTGTTGACTTAAAAATATATATATGCGCGACCGTGAGAGCTGTGAATAAAGTTTTATTTGGGGCAAAATGAGAACTGCAGCCCGGGAGACAGTGTTTCAGATAACTCTGAGAAACTGCTCTGAGGAGGCGAGGGGAGAAGCCAGGATATATAGGAGTTTTGCAACAAAGGACAGGTAGTCAGGAACATCAAAGGTTCTTGTTAATTAAAGAAAACCAGATATCTCAAGTTAAGGAACTGAGCGCTTCTCTATGTATGGGAGGATGCAAGAGTCTGGGCTCACTGAAATCATTCCTTTGATATGCACCTCAGCTATCTGGTGCCAGTATCCTGACACATCCTGAGTTTCCTCAGGGCTCGCCACAGGGAGTGGCTGCAGTCTGATGGCTGCTAGATGGCAGGTATTCTTTTCAGCCCTGAATTTCCTCGGCTCCCATTGGAGGGCTGCAATCCTTGATGACTGTGACATCCTTTGTTTATTGATATGCCAGGAAATATTTCTCTTCTCAGGATCCAGGGTATTTTGGGGGGCCATAGGAAATAAATACTCAAATTTGTTTATTACACACACCACAAAACTATGGAAAGATACTTAAGGAACCCAAGAACAGTGGTAACATGGAAAGAGATGTTGGGAGCTGGGCAGATGAGATGAAAAGAGAAATGTGGTGGGCAAATTGATACTACATATCTTTTCACATATGCTTAGAACCATGTAACTATATTACTCATCCAAAAATTAAATGAAAAGTAAATGAAGATCCAATAAAATGGTGGAAACTATGTAAATACATATTTGTTAAGGAGTTTTCACCCTCTCTTCCTAAGTCTCTGTTATCAAATTCTCATTCTGAGCATTCTGATTTATAGTTTGCTTTAGAGCTACTGGTTAGAATCTCAGTGAGATCTGCTTTGTTCCCTCCTGTGAAGTCACAAAGGGACAGCCCCCTTTTTTTACACAGTATATCTTATTTTCCTTTAAAATTGATTTTTTTACTTTATTCAAACTGGTTTTCTTTTTTTAAAAAACTCCACAGATTTTTTGGGTTTTTTTTTTTTTTTCTTTTCTTTCTTTTTGGCTATCCAGATAATATTCTGCCACTAAACTTTGTTAGTGAATTTAATTTACTGACCTCTTAAATTCAGGTAAAATGTGAACAGTCTTGGGGATTAATACTTATTTTACAATTTGCCTTTGATCTGAACTTCTTTAAATTCATTTTCTTTTCAATGTTACATTGTGATTTAGATTCCTCTTGATTGCTATATCCATAACCACCTGGGTTCAAACATTTTGATTGCTATTAAACTGTTACTGAAACGATCTTTTAAGCCTCTTGTACAGAGCAGTATTTTAAAATGCACTTTCTTCTTCAAAAAGCCCAAATTTGCCCTTATTTGATTCTTACAATCTTTCTACTGACCATTCTCATCATCCTTCAGTTTGATCAATTCGAGCAATCCCTTATGTAAAAATGTGAAAATACCTTGTGTCTGGCCTCCAATTCATCAAGTGAGTTTTCCAGATAGAATGGAGGCTGGGATGGCCTTGAGAGTCCCAAAAGTGAAGCATCTACATACATGAATCACTTCACAATTTTGCCATGTAAGATAAATGGATCATATTTACTGTGAATTTGGCAGTTATTTTATTACACTATTGAACTAAGTGAGAATGGAATAAATAGTTCTATCTCACTTTTATGCTGACATATCCAGAACACTCTGCAAATGCTTTGTTACACCTTAAAAGGGTCTGAACACCTAGCACAATATATAATAACTAAAAAGCCACCAATGCAAACAAACATACACACACATAGACACACACAGAGAGACACACAGCTTCAAATAGAAACTGTGCCTAATGGGGCTTTTAACAAAGTTATCAGTTTTGTATTTAAGCCACTGAAGACAAAACACAGACAACAGTATGCATAAACTGAAAGGCTGTTTGTTACACAACACACTTGAAAATGTTATATTTACATGGCAACCAGCTTATTATATTTACATGAACATCTGGCACAGGTTCACTAAAATCTTAAAAACAGATGGACATGAAGAAAGAACTAGTAATTAACAAAGTTATATGTTGATTAAATCAGCATGTGGTTAATTTTTAATGATTGCTAATCTTTGTTAAGGATGGTGAGACTTTCAAAAATCTAATCTTTTTGACTAACATATCAACTGACCAAGGAGGCAATGATAACTACTCTGGTCATTAACGTGCTATTTCAGTATTGTTACCACAAACCCTGACTGCATGAGGCATATTCGTAGAAGTAAAATTCAAAAATTAAGATTCTATTAGGTCTCTGAAGCCCTCTGGTTCTTATATCTACAGAGGTGAGCTGAGCAGCAACATTCTTGTTTAGGAATAATTACATGCAGTGATGTATGTTATTTGAATATTGTCTCCATGTTCCGAATCGTTTCAGTCAACTCAGTGTCTCCCGCTGCCCTTCATCCATCCTAAAGTCTCATTGAGTGCTTCTCTGAGCTCTCCGCATAGGCACCCTCTGGTTGCCAAGCAACCACAGATTTTCTACAAGTGCTTGTGCCATGTGTACTTAAACTGCAGTTGGCCTTTTTTTCCTTCAACTTTTCAAAGCTTAGAATAATAAATATATGAGAGTCAGGTAGAGCTAGGTATGTTTTGAAAGAGAGTACTGGGAAGTCAGAAACCATTAAAAAACAGAACACCTTTTGGGATGTTGTGTGTTGTTGATATACATATATATATATCTACATATGTATATATCCCCTTTTAAAAAGGCTTTACAAATATATTAACAATTATATATGCAATATGTATATATATAATATACGGATAGATATATATATACCTTTTTAAAAAGCTTTTACAAATATATTAACAACTAATTCATCAAATAGGTGACAATAAAACTAGTTTTCCTAAGATAGTAGATATTTTGCATTTTATATCCAATAGCAAGTGAGTAGATAGTTATTCCTGTGATTTTCTATCAAGCATTATAGAGCTTCCGTGTGGATATATAGAATGTCAGTTCTGACAGCCAACTTACTATCGACGAGTGCTAGTTATGGTCCTTTATTCCAGATGGAGCTTTTCTAGGTTGAATGGTTTTGATTTCCAGGGACAGTTATTGAAAACTTGCTCACTAGTTGCTATTAACACCAATTTGCAAAGAGAGGATGAAGTTTAGAGAACATATCAGTCGTGGCTGTGTCAAAGAACAAGTCTTGTGGAAGGATTTAAAGAAAATACTGAGGGACCTAATCAACATTTAAAAAACAATACATCTCACTACAAATTAAGTTTCTCTCATTGAAAGTCAAATTTATATACATATTTTCCCCTTTGTAAATTTTTATATTTTCAAGACAAAATAGGCAATTTTATTTTCATTTTATTGTGTGTCCCTGATGGGGTTCAGAGCATGCTATCACAAGAGATGGCACTTGGTATACTGAATATTGTAAGCTGAAGGAGTTTGAGAAAACAGCAGAAGCAGGAAAGTCACTCAGAGTAACCTTCCCCTTGCCCTTCTTCCCTGAAACAGGTCATAAAACCCTCATGTGAAAGGTGCCTTCCTACACCCAGAAGAAAAGAGCATCTTTATCTCTGAAGACAAAGGGACATGGAGAAGGATCCAAACAAACAGGTCTTCCTAAGTTTTTTCCAGTTTACTACACTTACCTCATACTCCTTGACTATCGTATTTCTCCACAGCTATCTGCTCTTCATCAAACCCAGCATGAAAACATTCAGTTTTAACAACTTCTTCCAGTCTTCATTTTTTTGTTTTGTTTTGTTTTACCTCCCGTGTCATGTAAAACTTAAATAAATGTGTATGCTTCTATTCTGCTAATCTGTCTTTGTCAGTTTAATTTTCAGACCACCCAGGGACCATAAGAGAGTAGAAGAAACTTTTCCCTCCCCTGCCTCCCTAACTGTCTTCCATAAGTGACAGTTAACACTGGTGACTGATAATTACCACTGAGAGATTTGGAGTTTGAAGTAGAATTTGTTTTTTCAGGAAGCTGAACCTAACTGGATAACCTGTGAATTTCAGAGGAAAAATCTATATCAAGCATGGTAGGAATGGTTCTTACTTTCTAACCCAAGACCAGGAAGACTTTGGAACCATATTGCCTTGGTCAGAGTCTTGTCTTCATCATATACAAGCTGAGTGACCTTGAAAACCCCTTTCTTTGTTATGCCTCAGTTTTCTCATCATAAAATGGAGAAGATAATAGTGCCTACCTAATGGCTGTTGTAAAGATTAAATGAAACAATGAGTGTAAAGTACTTACTACCTGATAACATTTAAGTAACATATAAACAATAACTATTCAATGAGGCTCCTGAAGTCAGTCAGCAGGCTCATATTTCCATTGTTAAGAATTTATGAGTGGAATTCTCTTTTTGGTCTGTCTTCTACTGGGAGCTTTACAAGACACTGCCTCTCCTGGAAGCCCAAAATAAATATTTCTCCAATCAGGAGAGCTGAAACATTCTGGTACTGATACCCAGCTTATAACCCATGTTTTTGTACGTAAGTTCATTTTTTGCTTTTTTTGCTTTTTTTGGGGGGGGGGGATTATTTGAGACTTGATGGATTGGTTCATATTTCATTTAGTTATCTAAAAATGCTGAAAATGTGGAATAATTAGGAATCAGTCAGAGTACAAGGTTGTTGGGAAAAGTCCCAAGCTACTTAGCATTGAACTGTTAGATGAGCCTCTGCTGTTTCCAATCCACTACTTGCCTCAGGGTCATGAATGAACCTTGTGTAAACCACTCATGAAAAAATATTCAATTAGAAGCAAAAGAATTATTTGTTTAATCTTATAGAACTACACTGTATGAGTTACCTGATGAAGATGAGCAAAAGCAAGGGAGGAAGAAGGAAGAGATACAAAATGGTGAGTAAATCTACCTCTTAGACTATGCTCAGAGTGCTTTTCACTTTTTTCTACATTTGATTAAAACTCACTGATACATTAAAAATGTATAATTTATAGGGACAGAGTAAAGGGACAAAGTCAGTGATTAAATAGTTAATCCCACTAGAGGATTGTAAGTAAAGAAAAAAGTATGGGAGACCCCTGTAAGTTAATGATCACTCAAGAAAGCAGGTTTGCTTAGCAACAAAACCATGCAACAGAAACATGAGACATGCCCCCAAACAATAAAAAAATGGTGGCATCAGACCCACATTCTGCCCAGTGAGCTCAATAAGCTAATGACCCCTAGGATATGCTCTCTGCACACATAAAAACAATAATTTATGGAAAGGTGGCATTTCAAAGTGAAAGACCCACATTGTATGAGACCTGGAATAAGTTTTCCATAGTGCCATGACAGTCCTGGCTTGACCATGTAGGGACAAGAAAACTGCCCTGCTCAACCTGGAGGAGGAGCTGATGATGAAAATGTGACCTCAAGAATGAGGAAGAAGGTGGTCTTTTCCCCCTTCAATTTTTCCTTTTCCCCTAAATCAATTTTTCCTTTGATTATAAAAATGTAACCCACTAAGTACTTGGGGCCGCACAATGCTCACCTGCCCACTTGTAAGCCTCACAGCATCCTATTCTAATAAATCACTTATCTATCACTTTGTCTCTCACTGAATTCTTACTGTACTAAGACATAAAGGACCAGAGGTCCTCGGGGCCCCACAAAATGCCACCTAGCGGTTTCATAATTAGAACTCCACATTGTTGATTATTGTACATGTTTTTTAGAAGTTTGGAATTTTTAACTTTTCTTTCAAGTTATGTTTTTTTGCCTTGGCAACTAAGAAACATATTCTTTACCCTCCGTAAACATCTCTTGTTGTCTAATATTAGTGAAAGTTCTGTTCTCTGTCACTTACCTACAGATTTTACCCTTCTCTTGCAAATTTTTTTCTTTCTTATATTTTTCAGTGTTAAAGGATGAGACTGAGTTATTAATATTAAAAAAATCAATAATTCTCACTTTAAATTTACTGAGTCAATGTCCAGATGTAATTTTTAATTTTCTTTCTTTTTTTCTATCACTAAAATAATTTGTATCCCTAAATAATTTTAAACAAAAAATAAGTCATATTTCCATTAAATTTTGATGTCCTGTATTAACAGTTAAATTTGGAGGGTAGTTTACAGAAATAGTAATGATCTAAAAATATAAGAAATTCCTCCTGATAAAGAATGCCTGAAAATGACTGAAATACTGCTATACACACACACATGCACACATACACCACGTATTAAACCTTAAAGAAAGTTGAAATAAATTTTTAAAAATTGTTTTCATACAGAACATTTTCTATGACCACATGCAATTACCTTAAAAATTAATAACAAGCAGATAAAATAGAACCTTGGGAAATTTAGTAATTAAATTTTAATGACCTCTAAATCACAGAAGAGAAATCAAAACTACTTAGAACCTAATAATGATAAAATATTAAAACTTGGCCACACGATCAATGTAATCCTTAGAGGGAAATTTAACATCTAAAACATTTATATTAGGAAAAACAAAGAAAGGCTGAAAATAATTTGGTAAGATTTTAAGAAGTTAAAAAATGAAGACAAAATAATTCCAAAGGAGTAGAACAAAAATAATTTAAAAAAAGCAGAAAATAATGAAGTTGGAAGTGAAGCCACACAAAAGTGAATCAACAAAGCCAGAATATAGTTTCTTAAAGTTTTGTTAAAACAGTCAAATCTCTATGAATATTGGTAGACAGGGGAAAAGGGAAAAGAGAAATAAATACCAACAGATTGAGAAGAGATATATGGTAATAAGAGAATAATATTGACTTTAGGCAAACTACAATTTTTATTTCCAGGTATGAACACTGATGAGCATGAAAACTCATAGCTATATCAAGTTGCCTTTATTTTATTACCACATTAACAGAGTGCGAAAGAGAGATAAAGATACGAGTAGATACAGCTCACCTATGCTAATTCCTCCAGACTATAACCAATTCACCTGAAGTGAATAAGAAGCCCACCAAGTGTGAGAAGCCCAATCCAGAAATCAGCTGCCTTTTATACCATTAGGTTGGAGGAATAGCCAAGTCAGGGCTTAAGGACTGACTTACTACCATGTAATTGGATTGATTACTGTGCCATACCTAGGTACATGTGTTATACTTTTACTTCGTTTCAAGTTTACAATGAGTGTGGCCATGTCCTTAATAAATATAAACAGAGAGTAAATTTGAAACTTTAAGAAAATAGAAATAACGTAGAAGACTATAACTTCCCAAACCTGGCTCAAGAAGAAATTGAAGAGATCTATAATGAAAGAACTTGACATAGTCATTGAAAATTTACCACACACAGTTTTACATGCAACTTTTACCAAACATTCAAGAAACTGACAAGTCTGATATAAACAAATTTTTCCAAAGAATAGAAAAAAAGAAACTTTTCTTCATTTTATAAAGTTAACATAATCTTTTATGTTATGTTAATCTTTATGTTATAAAGTTAACATAATCAGAATAATTATAGAAGGGAAAAATTACAAGCCAATTTCATTTATAGATTCCAAATCCTAAATAAAATATTACAATATACAATAATAGAATATAAAATACAACCATATAAAGATATCATATTTCATAGTTATAATAAGTTACTGAGGAATAATATAATATAAAATATATAAGATCATTATAGAGAAAATATTTTAATTAGATAAAATTTTAAAAGAATAGCTAACTAGAGGGAGGAGAAAAGATGGCGGAAGAGTAAGACGCGGAGATCACCTTCCTTCCCACAGATACAGTAGAAATACATCTACACGTGGAACTGCTCCTACAGAACACCCACTGAACGCTGGCAGAAAACGTCCGACCTCCAGAAAGCTGTGTGGACGAAAGGCTCTTGGTGCTCCAGCCAGGCATCAGGGCCGTGCCTCTGAGGTGGGAGAGCCAACTTCAGGACACTGGTCCACAAGAGACCTCCCAGCTCCACGTAATACCAAACGGCAAAAGTCTCTCAGAGATCTCCATCTCAACATCAAGACCCAGCTTCACTCAACGACCAGCAAGCTACAGTGCTGGACACCCTATGCCAAACAACTAGCAAGACAGGAACACAGCCCCATCCATTAGCAGAGAGGCTGCCTAAAATCATAATAAGGCCACAGACACCCCAAAATACACCACCAGACGTGGACGTGCCCACCAGAAAGACAAGATCCAACCTCATCCACCAGAGCTCAGGCACTAGTTCCCTCCACCAGGAAGCCTACACAACCCACTGAACCAACCTTAGCCACTGGGGACAGATACCAAAAACAACGGGAACTACAAACCTGCAGCCTGTGAAAAGGAGACCCCAAACACAGTAAGATAAGCAAAATGAGACGACAGAAAAACACACAGCAGATGAAGGAGCAGGGTCAAAACACACCAGACTTAACAAATGAAGAGGAAATAGGTAGTCTACCTGAAAAAGAATTCAGAATAATGATAGTAAGGATGATCCAAAATCTTGGAAATAGAATAGACAAAATGCAAGAAACATTTAACAAGGACGTAGAAGAACTAAAGAGGAACCAAGCAATGATGAAAAACACAATAAATGAAATTAAAAATACTCTAGATGGGATCAATAGCAGAATAACTGAGGCAGAAGAAAGGATAAGTGACCTGGAAGATAAAATGGTGGAAATAACTACTGCAGAGCAGGATAAAGAAAAAAGAATGAAAAGAACTGAGGACAGTCTCAGAGACCTCTGGGACAACATTAAATGCACCAACATTCGAATTAGAGGGGTCCCAGAAGAAGAGGAGAAAAAGAAAGGGACTGAGAAAATATTTGAAGAGATTATAGTTGAAAACTTCCCTAATATGGGAAAGGAAATAGTTAATCAAGTCCTGGAAGCACAGAGAGTCCCATACAGGATAAACCCAAGGAGAAACATGCCAAGACACATATTAATCAAACTGTCAAAAATTAAATATAAGGAAAACATATTAAAGGCAGCAAGGGAAAAACAACAAATAACACACAAGGGAATCCCCATAAGGTTAACATCTGATCTTTCAGCAGAAACTCTGCAAGCCAGAAGGGAGTGGCAGGATATACTTAAAGTGATGAAGGAGAAAAACCTACAACCAAGATTACACTACCCAGCAAGGATCTCATTCAGATTCGATGGAGAAATTAAAACCTTTACAGACAAGCAAAAGCTGAGAGAGTTCAGCACCACCAAACCAGCTTTACAACAAATGCTAAAGGAACTTCTCTAGGCAAGAAACACAAGAGAAGGAAAACACCTACAATAACAAACCCAAAACATTTAAGAAAATGGGAATAGGAACATACGTATCGATAATTACCTTGAATGTAAATGGATTAAATGCTCCCACCAAAAGACACAGGCTGGCTGAATGGATACAAAAACAAGACCCATATATATGCTGTCTACAAGAGACCCACTTCAGACCTAGAGACACATACAGACTGAAAGTGAGGGGATGGAAAAAGATATTCCATGCAAATGGAAATCAAAAGAAAGCTGGAGTAGCAATTCTCATATCAGACAAAATAGACTTTAAAATAAAGACTATTACAAGAGACAAAGAAGGACACTATATAATGATCAAGGGATCGATCCAAGAGGAAGGTATAACAATTGTAAATATTTATGCACCCAACATAGGAGCACCTCAATACATAAGGCAAATACTAACAGCCATAAAAGGGGAAATCGACAGTAACACAATCATAGTAGGGGACTTTAACACCCCACTTTCACCAATGGACAGATCATCCAAAATGAAAATAAATAAGGAAACACAAGCTTTAAATGATACATTAAACAAGATGGACTTAATTGATATTTATAGGACATTCCACCCAAAAACAACAGAATACACAGTTTTCTCAAGTGCTCATGGAACATTCTCCAGGATAGATCATATCTTGGGTCACAAATCAAGCCTTGGTAAATTTAAGAAAATTGAAATCGTATCAAGTATCTTTTCCGACCACAACGCTATGAGACTAGATATCAATTACAGGAAAAGATCTGTAAAAAATACAAACACATGGAGGCTACACAATACATTACTTAATAACGAAGTGATTACTGAAGAAATCAAAGGGGAAATCAAAAAATACCTAGAAACAAATGACAATGGAGACACGACGACCCAAAACCTATGGGATGCAGCAAAAGCAGTGCTAAGAGGGAAGTTTATAGCAATACAAGCCTACCTCAAGAAACAGGAAACATCTCGAATAAACAACCTAACCTTGCACCTAAAGCAATTAGAGAAAGAAGAACAAAAAAACCCCAAAGCCAGCAGAAGGAAAGAAATTATAAAGATCAGGTCAGAAATAAATGAAAAAGAAATGAAGGAAACAATAGCAAAAATCAATGAAACTAAAAGCTGGTTCTTTGAGAAGATAAACAAAATTGATAAACCATTAGCCAGACTCATCAAGAGAAAAAGGGAGAAGACCCAGATCAATAGAATTAGAAATGAAAAAGGAGAAGTAACCACTGACACTGCAGAAATACAAAAGATCATGAGAGATTACTACAAGCAACTCTATGCCAATAAAATGGACAACCTGCAAGAAATGGACAGATTCTTAGAAATGCACAAACTGCCAAGACTGAACCAGGAAGAAATAGAAAATATGAACAGACCAATCACAAGCACTGAAATTGAAACTGTGATTAAAAACCTTCCAACAAACAAAAGCCCAGAACCAGATGGCTTCACAGGTGAATTCTATCAAACATTTAGAGAAGAGTTAACACCTATCCTTCTCAAACTCTTCCAAAATATTGCAGAGGGAGGAACACTCCCAAACTCATTCTACGAGGCCACCATCACCCTGATACCAAAACCAGACAAAGATGTCACAAAGAAAGAAAACTACAGGCCAATATCACTGATGAACATAGATGCAAAAATCCTCAACAAAATACTAGCAAACAGAATCCAACAGCACATTAAAAGGATCATACACCATGATCAAGTGGGGTTTATCCCAGGAATGCAAGGATTCTTCAATATACGCAAATCAATCAATGTGATACATCATATTAACAAACTGAAGTAGAAAAACCATATGATCATCTCAATAGATGCAGAGAAAGCTTTTGACAAAATTCAACACCCATTTATGATAAAAGCCCTGCAGAAAGTAGGCATAGAGGGAACTTTCCTCAACATAATAAAGGCCATATATGACAAACCCACAGCCAACATTGTCCTTAATGGTGAGAAACTGAAACCATTTCCACTAAGATCAGGAACAAGACAAGGTTGCCCACTCTCACCACTATTATTCAACATAGTTTTGGAAGTGTTAGCCACAGCAATCAGAGAAGACAAAGAAATAAAAGGAATCCAAATCGGAAAAGAAGAAGTAAAGCTGTCACTATTTGCAGATGACATGATACTATACATAGAGAATCCTAAAGATGCTACCAGAAAACTCCTAGAGCTAATCAATGAATTTGGTAAAGTAGCAGGATACAAAATTAATGCACAGAAATCTCTTGCATTTCTATACACTAATGATGAAAAATCTGAAAGTGAAATTAAGAAAACACTCCCATTTACCATTGCAACAAAAAGAATAAAATATCTAGGAATAAACCTACCTAAGGAGACAAAAGACCTGTATGCAGAAAATTATAAGACACTGATGAAAGAAATTAAAGATGATACAAATAGATGGAGAGATATACCGTGTTCCTGGATTGGAAGAATCAACATTGTGAAAATGACTCTACTACCCAAAGCAATCTACAGATTCAATGCAATCCCTATCAAACTACCACTGGCATTTTTCACAGAACTAGAACAAAAAATTTCACAATTTGTATGGAAACACAAAAGACCCCGAATAGCCAAAGCAATCTTGAGAACGAAAAATGGAGCTGGGGGAATCAGGATCCCTGACTTCAGACTATATTACAAAGCTTCAGTAATCAAGACAGTTTGGTACTGGCACAAAAACAGAAATATAGATCAATGGAACAGGATAGAAAGCCCATAGATAAACCCACACACATATGGTCACCTTATCTTTGATAAAGGAGGCAAGCATATACAGTGGAGAAAAGACAGCCTCTTCAATAAGTGGTGCTGGGAAAATTGGACAGGTACATGTAAAAGTATGAAATTAGAACACTCCCTGACACCATGCACAAAAATAAACTCAAAATGGATTAAAGACCTAAGTGTAAGGGCAGACACTATCAAACTCTTAGAGGAAAACATAGGCAGAACCCTCTATGACATACATCACAGCAAGATTCTTTTTGACCCAGCTCCCAGAGAAATGGAAATAAGAACACAAATAAACAAATGGGACCTAATGAAACTTAAAAGCTTTTGCACAGCAAAGAAAACCATAAACAAGACCAAAAGACAACCCTCAGAATGGGAGAAAATATTTGCAAATGAAGCAACTGACAAAGGATTAATCTCCAAGATTTACAAGCAGCTCATGCAGCTCAATAACAAAAAAACGAACAACCCAATCCAAAAATGGGCCGAAGACCTAAATAGACATTTCTCCAAAGAAGATATACAGATGGCCTACAGACACATGAAAGAATGCTCAACATCATTAATCATTAGAGAAATGCAAATCAAAACTACAATGAGATATCATCTCACACCAGTCAGAATGGCCATCATCAAAAAATCTAGAAACAATAAATGCTGGAGAGGGTGTGGAGGAAAGGGAACACTCTTGCACTGTTGGTGGGAATGTAAATTGATACAGCCACTATGGAGAACAGTATGGAGGTTCCTTAAAAAACTACAAATAGAACTACCATACGACCCAGCAATCCCACTACTGGGCATATACCCTGAGAAAACCATAGGTCAAAAAGAGTCATGTACCAAAATGTTCATTGCAGCTCTATTTACAATAGCCAGGACATGGAAGCAACCTAAATGTCCATCGACAGATGAATGGATAAAGAAGATGTGGCACATATATACAATGGAATATTACTCAGCCATAAAAAGAAATGAAATGGAGGTATTTGTAATGAGGTGGATGGAGGTAGAGTCTGTCATACAGAGTGAAGTAAGTCAGAAAGAGAAAAACAAATACAGTATGCTAACACATATATACGGAATCTAAGGGGAAAAAAAAAAAAAAGCCATGAAGAACCTAGTGGCAAGACGGGAATAAAGACACAGACCTACTAGAGAATGGACTTGAGGATATGGGGAGGGGGTGGGGTGAGATGTGACAGGGTAAGAGAGTGTCATGGACATATATACACTACCAAATGTAAAATAGATAGCTAGTGGGATGCAGCCGCATAGCACAGGGAGATCAGCTGGGTGCTTTGTGACCACCTAGAGGGGTGGGATGGGGAGGGTGGGAGGGAGGGAGATGCAAGAGGGAAGAGAAATGGGAACATATTGTATATGTATAACTGATTCACTTTGTTATAAAGCAGAAGCTAACACACCATTGTAAGGCAATTATACTTCAATAAAGATGTTAAAAAAAAAAAAAAAGAATACCTAAATAGACGAATAACCATGACATCATCATTGATGAAAAAACTCAATATTATAGATATCTCAATTATTCCAAAATATAATACCAATCAAACTAAATATAATACCAATTGATATCCTAACAGAAGTTTTGGGGAACTTGGTATGTTACTTTTAATATTTATATTGAAGAGCAAAAGATCAAGAATAGACAAGGTACTGCTAAAGAAGGACAGTGTGGAGGATCTTTCTGTATAAACTATGAAGGTTTATTATAAACCTATTATAAATTGCGGTGCCAGCACAGTGATAACAATTATACTGCTAAATAAAAAAGCTAACTGAGAAACATACTCACACATGTACGGAAACTTGATACATACAGTGGAAAAACACAAGAAAGACTAAAAGATAGTTTGTGATCAGTTCCCAAAATTCATGTTAATAGTAAAAGAATACGTGAATAAACAAACAAATAAATATATGCTAGTTAACAAACAAGTGAAGTTGATAAAAATAACAAGTTTAGGTTATGAATTATCTTTTTCGGCTGTCTGAATATCAATTCAATAAACCAGGTAAACTGAATCTCCACTTGACTTTTCACTGTATAAACAAACGTAGTCTGAAAGACATTTTAAAGAAAGGAGGATGTTGTGAGTAATTGACCTTTTCTTTAGAAAGGAAGTAGTGATATTTTCAAGCACTACAGTAACATCAAGCCGGTCACACAAAAGGAAGGTCACTTTTTTATTGAAAAAGGGGGAAAAAAAACATGGAGAAATTTATTTTCTTGCCTAAATAATTGGAAGTCTTGCATAGAAAACAAAAGGCATGAAGCTTTTAAGAGGACCGTTACGATGGTTTCCTGAGCTTCAGTACTGTATCACATCATATTAGCATAGTATTATGTGGAAAAATGCATCTGTCACCAAGGACATTTTGGTCTGTGAGCCTGTACACCTTAATTACAAGGTCACCTGAACTTCAAAGGGTGACTCCCTTGGATCAGGTTCAGCCACACCTTGTCAGTTTCAAGCATTATGAGCCTCGTAATATGTTTTAAAGGGTAAAACTGTACCCTGTAGCAGTCCATAACGACAAAGAATGATTTTTCTGAACCTCTTAAACATAGCTTTGTCAAAGAGGGAAAATGCAAAACTGACCTTATCAGAGGGGTAAAATACAGCTCCAATTAAAACTGAACTGGGGAGGAGATGTTGGAGGGGCCATCTCAAACTCAAAATGTAAGCCTCATAGATAAGGAATGCTGCCATATGTTACAGCATCTTTATTCTCATCCTGCAATTACAGGGATCAACAAAACATTGTTAGAAATCATTTCAGTTAGCATGGATGCTACTGTTGAGATTAGATTAATTAAACTGATAAATCCCAAGCATGGATCAAAAACATCTAGTAACATGAAAGAAGTCAAAATATGAGACAGGCAAGTGCTGCCAAGAAGTTTTTCAAAGTTCCCACTGGCCTAGTATGATTGGAAAATCTACAATTTTGAAGAAAAGAAAATAGATCAAAGGCCAGGTAAATACAAGCCTGTAGGTCTGGCATTTGCCAGAAACAGGCATCAGAATCAAGAAGAGCTTATCATAGCCAAAGCAGGATGCACAGTATATCAAAGTGAATTAGGCAGTTTCACTTTGACATCCAACCTAGTAACGAATAACATTGGGTCTTATTGGCAAGTGCTCTGTGCCTTCTTAATTGAATGCTATATATCAGTAACTGACTATGTACTTGGAGCAATGACCTAAGGATCTGGAGACAGGACAGTTTTAAATTATATCTGCATTTAAGAAAGAATTCAGGCTCTTTTTCAGTGAAGGATTAACTTTAAAATATACTGTGAAATCCCAAGATATATTCTAATAATATATTAAGTAAAAAAAAGCAGAATGATAGCTGCTGATTGAAATTAAAGAAAGAGAAGAAGGATGGAAAGGAGAAGGAAGTGAAGGAGGGCGAGTGATGGAGGAAGGAGGAAAGGAATGGTTGATTATTCTGTAACTATTCTAGCTAGTAGAATATGCTTCATGTCCCAAGAAACCAATATGCAATCACAAACGGAGACTTCTATTTTATAAAAATCAATATGGGCCCAAGAGGTTGTTCATTCTGTTTCAAAATCTTAGTCTCTTTTGGAGGATCTTACTGGACAGCCCTACTCTCAAAGCTTTCCTCTGAAAGATGTCCTGGGGTTACTTGTACAATTTAAGAGTAAGCCATAGAATCACAGTTTTCCAGAATCAGAAGAAAGCTTCTGGTAAAGGACCGTTTATCTCTGAACCAAAATGTTGCATATTTTTATTTACGGAGTTCTTTTTAAAGACTAGAGAACTATCACAAGAGTAGCAAAATGGTCTTCATACATGATATACCATCTCTCCTGAAACTTATTATATCTGTCATTGATTCTAACCTTGGAAAAGCCTTCCTATTATCCTTCTAGCCCTGCTAAAAATGAGATACGTGGGGTCAAAAGAAAAAAAAGACCCACAAGTAATGCTCAGACTTTGGGAATAAATGATCTCCAGGATGCAATTAGCACAATCCTTCACCTGGGAGATGGCAAGAACTAAGAGAAAAGAAAAAAGTACGTAGGTTCATATGATGACTTTTAGAATAATTTTCTGTTCCGGCCACATTTTACCCTAATGACTATGCTAATCTAGTCTTGATTAGCGTGACCATGAAAATAATTATCATTTATATGCAATTTTAAATCTTAAAAACTTTTATTAAAATGTTCTTTCCTGCTATAGGACATGCAATATTGTCTAGAGTAATGAGTTCATTATGGTGTTTCTGACTTTTTTTCTGAAGTCTATAAATGTACATCTTATAACATCCAAGTGCTAATATTAGCACATAGATTCTATTGAATCTCTAATGCATCTTTCTGATAATTAATATCTTACATTTTTAATTTATATGTAATTTTGCTGTGATATGAGGGGAGACATTTCTGTAGTGCATATACATTATAAATTTTTTCATAGAAAATTATATTTTTCCTGGTCTTCATTATTTCTTCACTTATATCATTCTTTTGTGTCAAGAAGGCAAAAATCACTTATACTTAAGTACTCACTTATTGTCTTGAAGATAGAAAAAATTGCGTCTTCAACAAATAATTACACTGAAGAGACTTGCTTCTATTTTTAAACAAATGGATATATTTATATCTTTTAATGCCTTAGAATTATACTACCAATAGATGCATTTGAAATATAGAAACTATGAGCAGATGTTAATGTCACAAAACCTATGCAATGAAAAAAAAGGGCTGTGATTTAAAAAAAACAACTTGACATTATTTTTATAGTGTCCTATTTCATAAGTTCTTTGTAAAAATTTAAAAATAAAACTACACAGATTCTGTGGGCAAGGAGTGGGTCAGCTAGAAAGCGTCTTCCAGTCTTAGTGAAGAAGATTTAAGGTAACTTCCACATCTGCAAAGATAACACTTCTTCTTGACTATAACTATCAGAAATTTTTAAGAGATAATCTATTACTGTAATAAGAATGTGTCTAAGGAAAGTAATTGTCTAAATAATACAGCTTTATGAAATTGTATGATAATTGAGGTATGAAATAACTAAGCTTCTAGATGTTCTAAAATTGTTTAGTCAACTTATTTTTTTTAAAGAGGAACAAAATATTACTCTTTTATAGCATACTAGCCTAAGGTACAGGATGCTTTGAGATGCTAAGAATACCAGTTGTCTGTCCTATTATGCTTTTATGACTCTTAGGGCATATAGGTTAAGCTCTGAGTCTCAAACTGGGAAAGACTCACTTGGGGGCTGTTAGAATAAATATAGTTTCTAGTATTCCATCCAGGAGATTTTGGTTTAATAGCTCTGGGGTGGAGTCTGGGAAACGCCAGGTACTTTGGTATACACAATCTACTAACCTGTATGTAGGGTAGGAGTCATAGGGTAGTTAAAAAATATGCAATTCAAAATAAGTGGGCATGGGAAATGAGCCTTCCATCTGTTATCGTCTACCTATGTTTGTATAGGAATGTCACTTTGATACTATAAGCTTCAAATTCTTCATCTGTAATGTGATTATATTTTGAGGATCAAATGATTCTCAAAGGCACAGTAAGTAGAAAAGTATGATATAAACACTAATTCTGATCAAGTACCTTCCAAGCATACTGTAGGATAAAATTAGTGACTGTGTTGATAAGGAGATGATGAGTTATATATGTCAGCAAAACTATTGATAACGTCACTTATTTTTTTAATATTTATTTTATATTGGAGTATAGTTGATTAACAATGTAGTTTCAGGTGTACAATAAGGTGATTATACATACACATTATATCTATTCTTTTTCAAATTCTTTTCCCATTTAGCTTGTTACAGAATATTGAGCTGAGTTTCCTGTGCTATATAGTATGCCCACATTGGTTATCTATTTTAAATATAACAGTGCGTATGTCAATCCCAAACTCCCAATCTATCCCTTCCTGCAACCCTTCCCTGTTGGTAACCATAATTTCCTTCTCTAAGTCTGTGAGTCTGTTTCTGTTTTATAAATAAGTTCATTTGTATAAATTTTTTTAGGTTCCATATATAAGCGATATCATATATTTGTCTTTCTCTGTCTGACTTACTTCACTTAGTATGATAATCTCCAGGTCCATCCCTGTTGCTGCAAATGGCATTATTTCATAATTCTTAACGGCTGAGTAATAGTCCATTGTATATATGTACCACATTTTCTTTATCCACTCATCTGTCGATGGACATTTAGATTGAGTCCATGTCTTGGCTATTGTAAATAGCACTGCAATGAACATTGGGGTGCATGTATCCTTTCTAACCATGTTTTATTACTGGATCATATGGTAGCTCTATTTTTAGTTTTGTAAGGAACCTCCACACTGTTCTCCATAGTGGCTGTACCAATTTACATTCCTACCAACAGTGTAGGAGGTTTCCCTTTTCTCCACACCCTCTCCAGCATTTATTGTTTGTAGATTTTTTGATGATGGCCATTCTGACAGGTGTGAGGTGATATCCCATTGTAGTTTTGATTTGCATTTCTCTAATAATTAGCAATGTTGAGCATATTTTCAAGTGCCTCTTGGCCATCTGTATGTATTCTTTGGAGAAATGTCTATTTAGGTCATCTGCCCATTTTTTGATTGGGTTGTTTGTTTCTTTAACATTGAGCCACATGAGCTGTTTGTAAATTTTGGAGACTAATCCCTTGTCATTCACATTATTTGCAAATATTTTCTGCCATTCTGTGGGTTGTCTTTTCGTTTTCTTTATGGTTTCCTTTGCTATTTGAAAGCTTTTGAGTTTAATTTGGTCCCATTTGTTTATTCTTGTTTTTACTTCCATTACTCTAGGACATGGCTCATAAAACAGTGGTCCCCAATGTTTTTGGCACCAGGGACT
Source organism: Balaenoptera physalus (assembly GCF_965194825.1). Lineage (NCBI taxonomy): Eukaryota > Metazoa > Chordata > Mammalia > Artiodactyla > Balaenopteridae > Balaenoptera > Balaenoptera physalus. The sequence continues at coordinate 132,324,250 of NC_138882.1, read as the reverse complement.
GGTAACATGGAAGACAATTTTTCCACAGACCGGGGTTGGGGGGTGGATTGTTCAGGCGGTAATGTGAGCAATGGGGAGCAGCAGATGAAGCTTCGCTGCTCACTTCCTGCTGTGTGACCTAGTTCCTAACAGGCCACGGACTGGTACTGGTCTGTGGCCCGGGGGTTGGGGACCCCTGTCATAAAAGCTATCATTGTGATTTATGTCAAAGGGTGTTCTGCCTATATTTTCCTCTAAATGTTTTATAGTATCTGGTCTTACATTTAGGTCTTTAATCCATATTGAGTTTATTTTTGTGTGTATCGTGTTAAAGAATATTCTAAGGTCATTTTTTTTTTTACATGTAGCTGTCCAGTTTTCCCAGCACCATTTATTGAAGAGACTGGCTTTCTTCCATTGTATAGTCTTGCCTCCTTTGTCATAGATTGACTATAGGTGTGTGGGTTTATTTCTGGGCTTTCTATCCTGTCCCACTGATCTATATTTCTGTTTTTGTGCCAGTATCATACTATTTTGATGACTGTAGCTTTGTATTATAGCGTGAAGTCAGGGAGCATAATTCCTCCAGCTCCATTCTTCTTTCTCAAGATTGTTTTGGCTATTCGGGGTCTTTTGTGTTTTCATAATTAAAAAATTTTCAAATTTCTTGTTTTTTAAATTTGTTTTCAAATTTAAAAACTTTTTGTTCTAGTTCTGTGAAAAGGGCCATTGGTAATTTGATACGGATTACATTGAATCTGTAGATTGCCTTGAGTAGTATGGTCATTTTAATAATACTGATTCTTCCAATCCAAGAACATGGTATATCTTTCCATCTGTTTGTCTTATCTTCAATTTCTTTCATCAGCATCCTATAGTTTTCGAAGTATAGGTCTTTTGTCTCCTTAGGTAGGTTTTTTCCTAGGTATTTTATTCTTTTTGTTGCAATGGTAAATGGGATTGTTTCTTTAATTTCTCTTTCTGATCTTTTGTTGTTAGTGTATAGAAGTGCAACAGATTTCTGTGTATTAATTTTGTGTCTTGCAAATTTACCAATTCATTGATGAGCTCTAGTAGTTTTCTGGTAGCATCTTTAGGGTTTTCTATGTATAGTATCATGTCGTCTGCAAACAGTGACAGTTTTACTTTTTTTTTCCAATTTGGATTCCTTTTATTTCTCTTTCTCCTCTGACTGTTGTGGCTAGGACTTCTAAACTATGTTGAATAAAAGTGGCAAGAGCAGACATCCTTGTCTTCTTCCTGGTCTTAGAGGAAATGCTTTCAGCTTTTTACCATTGGGTATGATGTTAGTTGTAGGTTTGTCATATATGTTTATTATGTTGAGGTAGGTTCCCTCTATGCCGCTTTCTGGAGAGTTTTTATCATAAACTGGTGTTGAATTTTGTCGAAAGATTTTTCTGCATCTATTGAGATGATCGTATGTTTTTTATTCTTCAATTTCTTTATGTGGTGTATCATACTAATTGATTTGCAAATATTTAAAAATATTTGCATACCTGAGATAAGTCTCACTTGATCATTGTGTATGATCCTTTTAATGTATTGTCAGATTTGGATTCCTAGTATTTTGTTAAGGATTTTTGCATCTATGTTCAACAGTGATATTGGCCTGTAATTTTCTTTTTTTGTGATATCTTTGTCTGGTTTTGGTATCAGGGTGATGGTGGCCTCATAGAATGAGTTTGGGAGTATTTCTTCTTCCGCAATTTTTTGGAATAGTTTCAGAAGGATAGGTGTTAACTGTTCTCTAAAATGTTTGATAGAACTCACCTGTGAAGCCATCTGGTCCTGGACTCTTGTTTGTTGGGAGTTTTTAAATCACAGTGTCAATTTCAGTACTCATGATTGGTCTGTTCATATTTTCTATTTCTTCCTGGTTCAGTCTTGGGAGATTGTTCCATTTCTTCCAGGTTGTCCATTTTATTGGCATATAGTTGCTTGTACTAGTTTCTTATGATCCTTTGTATTTCTGTGGTGTCCATTGTAACTTCTCCTTTTTCATTTCTAATTTTATTGATCTGAGTCCTCTCCCTTTTTTTCTTGATGAGTCTGGCTAAAGGTTTATCAATTTTGTTTATCTTTTCAAAGGACCAGTTTTTAGTTTCATTGATCTTTGCTATTGTCTTCTTTGTCTCTATTTCATTTATTTCTGCTCTGATCTTTATGATTTCTTTCCTTCTGCTAGCTTTAGATTTTGTTGTTCTTCTTTCTCTAGTTTCTTTAGGTATAAGATTAGGTTGTTTTTTTGAGATTTTTCCTGTTTCCTGAGGTAAGATTGTGTTGCTATAAACTTCCTTCTTAGAACTGCTTTTTGCTGTGTCCCATAGATTTTGGATTGTCATGCTTTCATTTTCATTTGTCTCTAAGTATGCTTTGATTTCCTCTTTGATTTCTTCATTGATCCATTGGTTGTTTAGTAACATAATGTTTAGCCTCCAAGTGTCTGTGGTTTTTTTTTTACTGTTTGTTTTTTTTCTTCTTGTAGTTGATTTCTAATCTCATAGCATTGTGGTCAGAAAAGATGCTTAATGGGATTTCAATTTTCTTAAATTTACTGAGGCTTACTTTGTGGCCCAACATATGATCAATCCTGGAGAATCTGCCGTGTACACTTGAGAAGAATGTGTATTCTACTGTTTTGGGATGGAATGCTTTATAGATATCAATTAAGTCCATCTGGCCTAATGTGTCATTTAAGGCCTGTGCTTCCTTATTGATCTTTTGTCTGGATGATCTGTCCATTTATGAAAGTGGGGTGTTATAATCCTGCACTATTATTGTGTTACTGTTGATTTCTCCTTTCATGGCTGTTAGTATTTGCCTTATATATTGGGGTGCTTCTATGTTGGGTGCATATATGTTTAAAATTGTTATATCTTCTTCTTGGATTAATCCATTGATCATTATTTAGTGTCCTTCTTCAACTCTTATAACAGCCTTTATTTTAAAGTCTATTTTGTCTGATATGAGTATTGCTACTCCAGCTTTCTTTTTTTTTTTTTTTAACTCCAGCTTTCTTTTGATTTCCATTTGCATGGAATATCTTTATCCATCCCCACACTTTCAGTCTGTATGTGTCCCTAGATCTGAAGTGGGTCTCTTGTAGACAGCATATATATAGGTCTTGTTTTTGTATCCACTCAGCCAGTCTGTGTCTTTTGGTTGGAGCATTTAATCCATTTACATTTAAGGTAATTATTGATATGCATGTTCCTATTGCCATTTTCTTAATTGTGTTGGATTTGTTTTTGTAGGTCTTTTTTCTTCCCTTTCTCTTTTTTCCTCTTCTCTTGTGATTTTATGACTAAGTTTAGTGTTGCTTTAGATTCCTTTTTCCTTTTCATGTGTGTATCTATTGTAGATTTTCATTTCGGGTTTCCATGAAGTTTCTGATATAGCAGTCTATATATAAAGAAGATTGTTTTAAGTTGCTGGTCTTTTCATTTCAAATGCATTGCCAATATCCTGTGTTTGTGCTCTCCTCTTCTCACAGTTTCTGGTTTTGATACCATATTTCTGGGCAGATGATTTCCTAACATTACTGTATGTTTGCCTTTACTGGTGAGTTTTTCCATCCATAATTTTCTTGTTTCTAGTAGTGGCCTTTTCTTTTCTGCTTAGAGAAGTTCCCTTAGCATTTTTTGCAAAGCTGGTCTGGTGGTGCTGAATCCTCTTAGCTTTTGCTTGTCTGTAAAACTTTTGATTTCTGTCAAATCTGTATGAGACCCTTGCTGGATAGAATATTCTTGGTTGTAGGTTCTTCCCTTTCATCACTTGAAATATATCATGCCACTCCCTTTTGACCTGCAGAGTTTCTGCTGAGAAATCAGCTGATAACCTTATGGAAGTTCCCTTGTAGGTTATTTGTTGCTTTTCCCTTGCTGCTTTTAATATTTTTGTTTTGTCTTAATTTTTGTCAATTTGATTACTATGTGTCTTGGTGTATTCCTCCTTGGGTTTATCCTGCCTGGGACTCTGTGCTTCCTGCACTTAGGTGACTGTTTCCTTTCTCATGTTAGGGAAGTTTTTAACTATTATCTCTTCAAATATTTTTTCAGGTCCTTTCTCTCTCTCTTCTCCTTCTGGGACCCCTATAATGCAAATGTTGGTGCAGTTAATGTTGTCCCAGAGGTCTCTTAGACTGTCTTCATTTCTTTTCATTCTTTTTTCTTTATTCTGTTCCACAGCAGTGATTTCCACCATTCTATCTTCCAGCTCACTTATCTGTTCTTCTGCCTCAATTTCTCTGCTGTTGATTCCTTCCAGTGTATTTTTCATTTCAGTTATTGTATTGTTCATCTCTGTTTGTTTGTTCTTTAGTTCTTCTAGGTCTTTGTTAAACATTTCTTGTATCTTCTCGATCTGTGCCTCCATTCTTTTTCTGAGATCTTGGACAAACCTCACTATCATTATTCTGATTTTTTGTCTGGAAGATTGCCTATCTCTACTTCACTTAGTTATTCTTCTGGAGTTTTATCTTGTTCCCTCATCTGGGACATATTCCTCTGCCATCTCATTTTGTCTAACTTTCTATGATTGTGGTTTCTGTTCCACAGGCTGCAGGATTGTAGTACTTCTTGCTTCTGCTGTCTGTCCTCTGGTGGATGAGGTTGTCTAAAAGGCTTGTGATGGTTTCCTGGTGGGAGCGACTGGTTCCTGCCCACTGGTGGTTTGAACTGTGTCTTGTCCCTCTGGTGGGCAGGGCCTATGCTCAAGAAGACTTTAAGCAGCCTATCTGCTGATGGGTGAGGCTGTGTTCCCACCCTGTTGGTTGTTTGTTTGGCCTGAGACATCCCAACACTGGAGCTTACAGGCTGTTGGGTGGGTCTAGGTCTTGACGAGGAAGTGGTGACCTCCAGGAAGGCTCACACCAAAGAGTATGCACCAGAACTACTGCTGCCAGTGTCTTTTTCCCTACCGTGCACCACAGCCAACCCCCGCCTCCACAGGAGACCCTCCAATATTAGCAGGTAGGTCTGGCCCAGTCTCTTTTGAGGTCACTGTTTTTTCCCCTGGGTCCTGGTGTGCATGAGACCTTGTGTGCACTCTCTGAGAGTGGAGCTTCTGTTTCCCCCAGTCCTGTGGAATTCCTGGGATCAAACCCCTCTGACCTTCAAAGCCAGATTGTCTGGGGGTCCCTCCTTCTGTTGACAGACCCCCAGGCTGGGAAGCCTGATGTAGGGCTCAGGACTTTAACTCCTGTGGGAGAACTTATGTGGTATAATTATTTGCCAGTTTGTGGTTCTCTCACTGGGCACGTATGGGATTTGTTTTTATTGCAATTATGCCACTCCTACCATCTTGTTGTGGCTTCTTCTTTGTCTTTGGATGTAGGGTATCTTTCTTGGTAGGTCCAGTGTTGTTTGTTGTTGTTGTTGTTGATGGTTGTTCAGCAGTTAGTTGTGATTTTGGCATTTCTGTAAGAAGGGGTCAGCTCAGCTCACGTCCTTCTACTCTGCCATCTTGCAACTTCCCCCTCTACCAACTTCACCTATTTAATGATCACTTATGCAAGGGGCACTTTGTGGTATTTAAAAGCTCACAAACTCTGGTGTCAATCACACTGAATCATACCCTAGCTCTCTGCCACTTCCTATTCTGTAGTATTAGAAGTATTACTTAATCTCTCTATGCCTTAGTTTTCTCATCTATAAAATATGATAAACTTGTTATTATTAATATCATTCTTTTATTATATATGTAGTACTATGATAAATGCCAATAAGCAAAAAATATACTTATAAAGTTCCAAATTTGATAGTGCTAGCATGGAAAGCTACAGAGAGCTAAGAGATCCAAAAAAAAGAGGGAATACCTGACCTAGTTTGCAGTCTGCATGAGGCAGGAGAGTGGGGCATTTTTTAGGGTCTGATATTGTAAAAAGGATGAGAGGAAGTTACCCACATGAAGGATGTAGGTGGATCAAAAGAGTGTTTCAAGTAAGAGAAGACATAGATACAATGGCCATAAGCAGCAGTACAAACTGGTAATTATGCAGTGGAAAAGGAAAGTCATATAACCCATCACAGAAACAAAGAGGAGATTGATATAATATAAAATTGTAGAAGACAGCAGAAGAAAAAGTATGCAAGCTCTTGAGGGCCTAAGAGTATTGGACAATAATATTTTAATAATGAAGATATAGAAGGAGGTGACTTGATCAGATTAGAATTATAATAAATATGGAGAATAGATGTGGGAACTAGCAGTAAAAGAGGAAGATAAAACAAGTCTAAATCAGCATGCATACAAAACCATACCTATAAAACAAATAAAAATAATCAGAACTAAAAGGAGAAATAGACAATCTGTAAATATAATCAGAGACTTTTAATGTACCTCTCTCACAAGCAAATGAAAAATTCAGAACATAGAGAAGATCTGAAAAAAAGGCAGCTAGCAAACTTGATCTAATTGATACATACAGAAAAATACACTGAAAATGAATGAATGCATAGTATTTCAAGTATATGTAAAATATTAACAAAATTTACCATATGTGAGGTAATTAAGAAAGCCTTAATAAAGTTCAAAAGATTTTCTGTGTGGTAGTAAGCCACAAGTCCCCAAAAGGTAATGAAAAAGTCCCTATTTTCAGATTAAACAATATAATTCTAAATAGCATGAGTCAAAGAAATCATAAGAAAATTTTAAAATATTTTGATTAAGAATAATAAAATATGATAGACAAAATTCAAGGGATATGGTAAAGCTTTTGTAGGGGAGCAAAATTTGCCAACCATTAATATATTTCTTTGGCATTTTAATCATTTTAAGCTGGTTATTTTCTAACAAACAGTAGCCATGAGAAAATCTCTGAAAACCAAGTAGGAGTTACCCTCTTGTAAGAAACATTTATAAGGGGAATCTCCATGTGTAAGGCTGTCTCCCTCCCTGTACCAGGAATAGGAGGATAACAAAGTCTCTAGAAACTCCTACTGATGGAGAAGGCAATGACTTAAATCTGCATCAAAACCTTACCCTTGTTTACTGTGCTTTTCCTGGTAACCTCCCATAACTGACTCTCTTCACTCTGAACAACATCCTCTTTTGTCTTTAGCTGAGATTGTATTTAAGGTGAGGGCTTTGGCTATTTTGGTGAGTCACTCTGTTCTTCTGAGTCTCTTCCATGTATACATGTTATTAAAGTTTTGTTTGATTTTCTCCTGTAAATCTGTCTCATGTCAATTCTTCCACCAGCCAAAAGAACGTAGAAGGGTAGAGGAAAAATTTTTCCTCCTCAACACTTTATTTATAAGAATATTTATGGCCTTAAAATGCACATATTTGAAGAGAAGAAGGGCTTAATATGGCTACTTGGATAACTGATTTTAAGAAATTAGACAAATAAGTTAATTAAGCCCAATAAAGTAGAATAAAGGAAATAAAAACATCAGAAATTCATAAATTATAAAATACAGATCAGTAAAAAGTTGATTGACTGAAGGCTGATAAACCACAGATACTCAGCCTAATCAACAGAAAAGAGAGAAGAAACAAGTTACTAATTTCATAAGTAAAAATTATATTATTACAGATTCTAAAGATATTAAAAAGATAATAGGATATAATGCACAATTTTATAGACTTGAAAATGTGAATAAAATGAACGTGTTGCTTGAAAAACACAACTTACCACAACTGAAATAAGAAGGAATCAAAAATATAAATAATCATATTTATTCATTATATATCACTCTATATAAATATATAGTGTAAAAGGAAATCAAAATAGAGTCAGTACTGCTAAGAGAACTCTCTAAAATGGATCTGGGAGGCCATTAAGGAAGTGTGACTCATCCACATCTCAGCCTAGATGGAATCTGACCTTTTAACCTGATGAAGTGATCCAGAACGTCTGCCAGAAACTTGTGACAGCCTATCTTCTTATTGGACCCTTACCCAAAATAACTTGTGACAGTCTATCTACTTAGCAGACTCTTACCCTAAAACAATTCATGATTCCTTAAGGACAAATATTTTCCAACTTGCATCAAAGTCAATCATAATTCTCACCTGGCAACTTTTAACAACTTCATGGCTTTTTGTCTTTATAAGCCCCTGACTTGTTGCCTCCGAACACTATTTCAGGGTTACCCGAATCTATGTGTCTCCCAAATTACAATTTTTAAGACTCCAAATAAACTCTTTTCCTATTTGCAGCCTCCTGCATTATTATTTATTCATTTATTTTTTTTGGTTGACAATAGATAGTTGCTTTTTTGTATATAAATTGAAAGAGAAAAAGGAAGGAAGAAAGAAAAGTTCTAAGATTCCCATGACTGAGCAAGATAGCTACAGATGAAGGAAGATAAAGTTGTCTTTTTATCTTTGAATATATATTCGGACCAAGTAGATCCAGTGATAAGAGGATGTCTAAAGTTGTCTTTTAAAGGAAGTCCTTAAGTCAATTTAGTAAGTCAGTTGATAGAGTTTGCCTCATTGTTGTAACTGTCAGTGTCCACCTAGGAAAATAAATAACTCTAGGTCTTTCAAACAGAGAATCGAATACAAGAAATTTGTTACACAAGTGATAGAAAAGCTGAGAAGCAGATCAAGGACAGCAAGATAAAACAGAGATTAACAATGTCAGGAAATAGCTATCAGCCTTAGGGCTGAAAGGGCAATGAAAGGAGAGGATATCATGAGAGTCTAGAAGCCCGGCTCTCCAGCCAGGGTTGGAGACATGGAGGAGACAAGCCTGCTGCCTAAATAAGCAGAGGGAGAAGGGAATAAATGTGTGGTTTTGCTCCTCATCACATGCACTCAGTCTTCTGCCACATCTTCCCTGGAAATCAAAGGGAAGTTAGACTGATAAATGTTGGGTCTTGTAATCTAAAGGAAAGCATTGGAAGGGTGGAGCTTGGACTTGAGGACAAACAGGGAGTCCACCAGCATAGTAATTTAATTAGACTATAATGATTAAAGATCTAGAGTAACACACGCAATAAAGTCTGAAAGCTAGCTGGCTTTAAATATGCCTACTATTGGTAGGCTTTCAGGTAGAAAGGCACAAGCAACACTTTCTTAAAACCAATAAGAAGTTGACTGAGAGATAACATAACAGCACAGGTTTTAGGTTTTCCCTCTGGCTCTGCCCCATCCAATCTATAGGCCTTCTTCAAGCCTTAAATTTTTAATCTGTGTAATGTGGATAGTAATGTTTGCCTTACTGAACAGGTACCAGTAATAAAAGGCATAATAAATAAAAGATTAGCACTATGCCTCAACTGATAGCACACAATAATGATGGCTTATAACATTATTGCAAATTAGAAAAAAACAAAAGTGGTAGCTTAAACAGCTTTTTAAAAATCTTGCTTTAGTTTCTTTCTATATTTAGCATTATAATTATATTACTGTGATTCTTTAAATCTAGATGTCATCTAAGATATATCATTATTATATGTATGCCTATGAAAGAAAAACACTCAGCTATCACACACAATATCTCCTTATCTTTCTTATTAAATTACGTGTCACTGGAGGTTAAGCAGCTTCTGTTTAAAGTCAGCTGGAAGTTTCTGACAAAGTGATATATGATGCTGTATCAACACGGTCTTATACAATGTATGAATGGATCATACCAGTCTCCTGCTGCTTTGAAATTTTTCATCTGCTCCATGGGATTGTCAATTTTTTCTGCCTTTATTTACTTTCCTTAATATATAGTAGACAATCTTTTTCTTCATGTATCTCACTAACAAAATGTAGCACAGTGTCATCTATTTACAAATCAACTAAAACTAAACAGTTAACCAAAAACTCCTATACAGAAAAAAAAAAAAAATCAACATAATGTAAAGGCAACCTACAAAATGGGAGAAAATATTTGCAAATCCTATCCATTAAAGGATGAATATACAAAATATATGAAGAATTCATATAGCTCAATAGATAAAAAATAACAATCTATTAAAAAATGGGCAGAGGATCTGAATAGATGTTTCCCCAAAGAAGACGTACAGATGGCCAACAGATACAGGAAAAAGTGCTTAATATCACTAACCATCAGGAAAATGCAAATCAAAACCACAATGAGATATTACAACAGAGAAGAACAAACTGACTCCATATTGGATACATTTCTCTAGCTCTAATCTTTGTGCTCTGTTGCCTGTGCTTAGTCATGCTGGTTCTGTACCTTTGTCTCTTCAATCAGTAAAAGAATGTTGCCTATAGCCTGAAATATGCATAACAGCATTTTCTCAATGCTCTGCCTCCCAGGCTTGACCTTTCATTCATATAGAGATCAAAAGTTGCAGAAGAGAAAATAATATTTGTCTTGTTGAAGGTTTGCAGGAACATCATGACCAGACCTACCTGGACAGCTGCAAGAACAAAGGATTATCACATTTGTTGGTGCCAAGAAGTCTGCAACAACCAGCTACACCCCTCTCTCCCCTTTTAGTATAAAAGAAGCCTGAATTCTAACTCAGGTAAGATGGTTCTTTGGGACACTAGTCCACCGTCTTTCTGAATAAAGTCGCTATTCCTTTCCCCAATACCTTGTCTTTCAATTTACTGGCCTATCTCTTGGTGAGCAGTATGAGCTTGGATTTGATAGTAATATCACCTCACACCTGTCAGAACAGCTATTATCAAAAAGACAAGAAATAACAAATGTTGGCAATGAAGTGGAGAAAAGAAAACCTTTGTGAACTGTTGGTGGGAATGTAAATCAGTGCAGCCGCTACAGAAACTATAGAAAACAGTATGGAGTTCCCCAAAAAATTAAAAAAAAAAAAAAGAAATATCATAAGATATTCCATAGTTTCCATCAACAGATTAATGGATAAAGAAAATGTGATAAATTTATATAAATGTGACAAATATATATATAAATATAGTAAATATATATAATGGAATATTATTAGGCCATAAAAAAGGATATCCAACCATTGTCAATAACATGGATGGATGTTGAAGGCATTTTGTTAAGTGAAATAAGTCCGACAGAAAACACTTATATGTGGAATCTAAAAAACGAAGAACCAACACTCATAGATACAGAGAACAGATTGGTGGTTGCCAGAGGTGGAGGTTGAGGGGGTAGGTCAATTAGGTGAAGGTAATCAAAAGGTACCAGTTATAAAATAAGTCCTGGGGATGTAATGTATAGTACAGATGACTATAGTTAACAATACTGTATTATATATTTGAAAGTTTTTTTTTTAATAGATCTTTATTGGAGTGTAATTGCTTCACAATACCATGTTAGTTTCTGTTGCACAACAAAGCAAATCAGCCGTATGCATACACATGTTCCCATATCCCCTCCCTTTTGAGCCTCCCTTCCATCCTCCCTATCCCACCCCTCTAGGTCATCGTAAAGCACTGAGCCGATCTCCCTGTGCTATGCTGCTGCTTCCCACCAGCCAACTATTTTACATTCGGTAGTGTATATATGTCAATGCTACTCTCACTTCACCCCAGCTTTGCCCTCCCACCCCATGTCATCAAGTCCATTCTCTATGTCTACCTCTTTATTCCTGCCCTGCAAGTAGGTTCATCAGTACCTTTTTTTTTTTTTTTAGATTCCATATATAAACATTAGCATACAGTATTTGTTTTTCTCTTTCTGACTTACTTCACTCTGTATGACAGACTCTAGGTCCATGAACCTCACTACAAATAACTCAATTTCATTTCTTTTTATGGCTGAGTAATATTCCATTGTATATATGTTCCACATCTTCTTTATCCATTCATCTGTTGATGGACATTTAGGTTGGTTCCATGTCCTGGATATTGTAACTAGTGCTGCAATGAACATTGTGGTGCATGTCACTTTTTGAATTATGGTTTTCTCAGGGTATATGCCCAGTAGTGGGATTGCTATGTCATATGGTAGTTCTATTTTTAGTTTTTTAAGGAACCTTCATACTGTTTTCCATAGTGGTTATATCAATTTACATTCCCAGCAACAGTGTAGGAGGGCTCCCTTTTTACCACAACCTTTCCAGCATTTATTGTTTCCAGCTTTTTTGATAAGGGCCATTCTGACTGGTGTGAGGTGATACCTCATTGTAGTTTTGATTTGCATTTCTCTAATAATTAGTGATGTTGAACATCTTTTCACGTGCCTCTTGGCCATCTGTATGTCTTCCTTGCTGAAATGTCTATTTAGGTCTTCTGCCCATTTTTAACTGGATTGTTTGTTTTTTTGATAGTAAGCTCCATGAGCTGTTTGTATATTTTGGAGATTAATCCTTTGTCAGTTGCTTCATTTGCAAATATTTTCTCCCATTCTGAGGGTTGTCTTTTTGTCTTGTTTACAGTTTCCTCTGTTGTGCAAAAGCTTTTAAGTTTAATTAAGTCCCATTTTTTAATTTTTGTTTTTATTTCTGTTACTCTATGAGGTGGGTCAAAAAAGATCTTGCTGTGGTTTATGTCAAAGAGTGTTTTTCCTATGTTTTCCTCTAAAAGCTTTATAGTGGCTGGTCTTAAATTTAGGTCTTTAATCCATTGGGAGTTTTTGTGTATGGTGTTAGGTAGTTCTCCAATTTCATTCTTTTATATGTAGCTGTCCAGTTTTCCCAGCACCACTTATTGAAGAGGCTGTCTTTTCTAGAGACTAAGTCTTAAAAATTCTCATCATAAGAAAAAAACCCTGTAACTGTGTGTAACGGATGTTAACTAAACTTGTGGTGATCACATCATAATACATACATGTATCAATTATGTTGTACACCTAAAAACTAATACAATATTATATGTTAATTAAATCTCATTAAAAAAAAAAAGGAACTGCCTTGGGACAAAAAATATTTCTACTTTTCTCAGATATTGGAAAACATTTGTCTGTTGCTTTGTAAGAAAATGTAGAACTATGGTCATTCCAGTAAAGACAAATATTTCCTTCAAAAATATCAAATTAATGTCACACTATACTCTAACTGGAACTTTCAGTATACAAAATAACTTTTTAGTAAAAGACTGAGTCATAGTGTAAACTTCTTAATGTTACTTGAAAAGTCAACTAAACTCCAAACAACTTATTGTTTAAAATGTTCAAACTTAGAGAAAAGAAGAGTCAGGTACAGAATTTGCCATGAGAAAAGTCAACATTTAATACATAGAAAATAATAATGCTATTTAAATGTTTATCAAAACCCAGAATATATTTTCAACATATAACTAATTATTGGATGTTTATAAATTCTACCTTACCAGAAAAATACAGTGTCTCTCTTTGTTTAAAAAAATTATAAATACAAGTTTTACAGGTTTTTTTCTAAAATCAGCAATTTATTTTTCAAAAGTTTGGTTGAAAACCTGCGTTTTACAGCATAGCTAGGATGAATAAGTGTTAAAATGTTTTATTTTAGAGGAATCATCTATGTCATTATAAACTAAAAAAAAAAGGAAACGATATATGCTCACTGCTCAAGTGTAGTGAACACACATGAAGATTCTAAATTTGAACTTAATGTGGGTGTGAAGAAAACTATCATCAAGGCAAAGAGGCAAAGACTATCTAAGATGTGTGGAGGAATGTGATGACTCATGCAATTAGTAATATGTTGCTAACAGCACCTAAAGTAGCATTGAATTACAATTTTTATATCCTATATAGTCCTAGTTAAACCATTCAGCACCTCCGAGAGATGAATCAATGCATTTATCTCTAGGTTACACAGGAAGAAAAGATTCAATAATTAGCTATTTTCAGGGAACCACAGAGAGTGGTAGAGATAAAATTAACAAAGAAGCTTGTTGCTTCTATCTGAGCTTGGTTTACCCTGACTCCAGGGTGAGATGAACCACAAGTTGTTACAGCTCCACTGTAGCCGGTTGTAGCCACAGTCTGACAGATAGTAATGGGGGAAGATATATTAAATCAACCTGAGGCAAAGAATGAACATTTGGGTTATGATTCACAAAGCAAAGTAAAACATCATTGGGGGCTCCAGGGGGTAGAGATGATAGCAGAGACCTTGGTCTTTATGTGAATTGTTGTATCTAAAGCCAGAAGCAAAACTATCAGGAAACACCATAGAATCTGGGAGCATAAGGATCCAATGGGGATGAAGATTTAATTCCTTCTGAATTTCCAAATATAGTAAGAAGCCAGGATTGAATCTAATCACTAATAAGCAAGGATTGAATAGGACTAATAAGGAAGCTTTTAGAGAAAATTGTTCTCACTTATATTGGGATTGATTGGATCAGAGGGAAAATCTACATTTCCCCTTCCTGGAATATATTAAAATATCTAGACCTAAATCGCCTACATTTTCCAAAATTTCCCTCACTTTGCTTCATTCTATCCACCTCTAACCTTCTCCAATCATACAGGAGATACACATAAATTAGAGCTAGACCTACTAATGGATTAATGCATAAAATATATGTTTATTTAACAGAACCATTTGTATCTCAATTAATTATATGGTGATTAATACAGCAGTCTGTCATAATCAAAGTCTTCTGAGGAAACAAAAGTGAACACACATAAGGTATGTATCTCTGGAGGACCATACAGACTAATGAAGAAATTGTATCTATAAATATCTACTCATAATAAAAATAGAATAGAGTAAGTGCTAAATAGAAGTTGAAATACTGTACTGTAGCAATCAGAGAGGGTATGACTAATTGTAGTTGGAGGTATCACTGTCAGTGACAGCTTTTCTAAGGAGATAGTATTTAAGTCTCTTTTGATGGATTTCAATAAATAATGTAGGGAAGATAATTTCAAACAGAGACTGCATGAATAAAGGCAAAAGCTTGGAAACAACATGTTATTTTCCTGAAATAGAGGAATAAATTTTCCAAACAGAATGCAGGTTACAAGGAAGAATGATATGTTTCAACTTGTTTGAGGTTCTGATGTGTTGGATAGTTACTTGTAATTGGCCCTGTGTTATATATTCTGCTTTCCTCTCTTTAAATGTAGATTGTGGTTGAGTTTACTTGTCATTTGCCAAAATCTATTCTCTCTTGTGGTATTTTTTTTCTAGTGATGGTCACAATATATCCCATTCCACATTCTCTTCAGTGTCTCATAGAGTGACATTGCCACACCTCAAACAAGTGGTGGAGTTTTATTTTCCTCCCATTGACTGTGGGCTATCCTTATGACTTGCTTGTAACCAGTGGAATGTGGTGGAAGTGATGTCGCATGATTTCTAACACTAGGTCAGAAAAGGCCATGCAGCTTCTGCCTGGTTCTCCTAGCAGTCACTCTCAGAATACTCCCTCCTGGAACCTAGTTGTTACGCTGTGAGAAGCCCAAGTCATATGGACAGGCCACATGTAGGTACTCCAGTTGACAGTATCATGTGACCCACCCAGCTGAGTCATCCTTGCCCAGGTGCCAGACATGTGACTGAAAAAGCCATTTTAGAAGTAGAATCTCTAGCCTCAGCTATTTCAGCCTTCCTCTCAAGTCACCCCCAGACATTTGAGTCTGTCCTGCTGAAGTCCCAGACATTGTGGAACAGAGGATAGCTTTTCCTGCTGTATCCTTTCTACTTTAATGACCTACAGAATTTATGAGCATAATAAAATGATGTTTTATGCCACAAAATTTAGAGTTATTATTTATTATGAAGCAATAATAACTAAAACACATTTCCTTTCTGAATAAGGAAGTTACAGCTAGGACATGGTTTTATGGTTAGTCTCTATATTTCACAGCTTCCCTTACAACTTAATGGGGATGTGTGGTTATATTCTAGACAATGGAATATGAACAGAAATGCTGTCATCACTTTTAGGTCTGTCCCATAACATCCTGCAGTGAACTTCTACATACACTTGGATAGTCCTGTGACCCAACTTAAACAAACAGATAAGAATATGCCCTTTGAGACAATAAAGAAGTAAAATAATAGGAACCCATGACTTTGAATGGTGCTCTACTTATTCTAAAAGTGAAATAAATATTATTTGGGGAGCTCTTTCTTACAGCAGCCTAATCTTACACTAAATGTTCCATATGCAATAAAAGATTCCTTCATTTTCTCTTCTAAAATAGTCAGACTATAAAGCAATGCAAGCTATAACATAGAATTGTGAGATAATTAGTTTCAGTCAACTTGTTTTCGATACTGTTTTTCAGTAATATATCAAAAGATAGCAATGGGGCAAAGGGACTGGGAGTTTAAATTTAAAACTATTCTCTTAAGGAAAGCCTTGCTCTGACCACAAACAATTTTGAAAATAGGTGCAGTAAAAAGTTGGAGTGAAGACTTACTATTTCAAGTAGTATTAAGAACTTGCTGCCCACTTTCAATTTCAAGATAATAAAAATGATCCTCTTAACTTTCTCCATCTAAGGGAAGGAAAAACAGAAGCAAAAACTCTATTTTAATAAAACAAAGAGGCATTTATAAATCTGAGAAACTATGTGTAAAGGTTGGAAGGAGAGAACTATTAAATAGCTAGCAAAGAAAAGGAAAGTCAAGCCTATGTACAATTGGGCTTGTAATGCAAGTGGAGTGGAAAGGAGGATTGGTTGGCTTCAACAAGAAGCAAGGCAACTCGAAATCATGAAAGTTTTTGGGAATTGGAAGAAAGAGTATCACAGAAAGGGGAACGAGATGAGGACTGAAAACAGGAGGATAATTTGGAAATTTGTTTAAGGAAAATGAAATCCCTTCATCTCCACCCTGACCTCTAGAAACTAGGGATATATTTAATCCTCATGCTCACCATAGACATTAAATTATATACTCTCTGGACCCCAGCCTCTACGACATCAGCCCCCTTTCCCACCATCTCCTTTATGCTATCAGCCATGTTTATAATCCCCAGGTAGAATATTGCAAAAGGTCAGAATTGCCAGCAGCCAGGTACATAATTCTCAGGTAAGATATTAGAAGGTTCTTTTTCTAAAAAACTGTATACCTAGAGCAAAGATGGGCACATGTGTGTCTTCCTTTTCAAAATCCAAGTAGCTATCTTATATAATAGTGACTTCTATCAAGCCACCAATCTCACCATGTACAGAGATTCCAGTAAGCATTTTACTGTCTCATTCTTAAGTGTGACAGAATGGAACCAAAGGTTACAATATATCTTATGTTTGAAGAGGGCTACACAGCATAAAAGAAAGCCAAAATATGACAGAAGGACTCAAATGAAAAAAATAAAATATTATTAAATTAGTATTTAGTCTCATATAATAAAGACAATGTATACATAAAAAGAAGATGTTATAAAGAAGGCACAGTTAGAGAAGAAGAAAGCTGTTGGAAATTAAAAATATAATAGCTAATTTTTGACTGAAAAATAATTAGAAGATAAAACTGAGTACAACATAAGACAAAAAAAAGAACAAAAGAGAGAAAAAAACCCATAAAGTATCAATCCAGGAGATTCAACATCTGATTAATATGAGCTTCAATATGAGATATCACAAAAAACAATGAAGAGGAAATTGCCGAGAAACAATACAAGAATATTTCATATAACGTTAAGATATGAGACTCCATAATAAAAGGGCCCATCAGTGCATAAAGCAATAAATTTTAAAGGACCCAAAAGAAGGCAAACTATCATAAATTTCATAACACTAAAGAAAAAGCAGAATCTATAACTTACTAAGAGGAAAAATAATACATACAAAGGATAATCGCAATGACTTCAGAATTCCCAACAGAAATGTTGACAACTAGAAAATTTACTTTCAAAATAGCATTATATAACTATGCAGAAGAACAATGAAATGAGAAGATAGAACAGAGAAAATTTCAGACTGTTAATGTTTAAATATGTATTTTCCATGTAGCCTTTATCAGGAAGCTACTAGATGATGAGAAAGAAATCCAGGAAAGAAGAAATGGGACTGAGATAATAGAGGAACCAACAGAGGAGAGATGAAAATTCCAAGCACAATAGCAGAGGGAAGTCTCAGAAAATAGTACGGCTGAAGAACAACATTTTACATGGGAGCAATAGGCCAAAGCCTCCAGGAAGAATGTCTCCAAAGGTAAAAAATAATGAACCGATAAATTATGGACTTATTATGACCATATATTTGGAGGTAATTTATGGAACTGTGAATGTCTATGGGAAGTGTTTACCATATGCTTTAAGAAAATTGAGCAAATTAGAAAAAAAATTATTAAAGCTTGAAAAATAAAATTTTATGCTAAAACAAATTATAATCAGAACATATACCTAGACTTGGTACTGAACAACATGTGCATAATTGTAATGAAAACACTATGTATTTAACAAAAATTGAGATATAAACATATTAGGACAATGTAGAAAGAATTAGTGAAGGTTGAGGGGCATAAAAAAGTAGATTTTTTATTTTTGTTTTAAGCTTTAAAAAGGACCATTAGATTTGGTAAAAATTATTTTACACTTAAATTTTTTGTATTTAATCCATTAATTGAAAAATAAAATTTAATTAAAAAAATAGCTAAATAGAACATCCTATAAATGAATGTTACATTTTTATCTTCTCCATTCCAAATCAATGAATTTGGGTTTATCACATGTACACACACACACACATATACATACATTGCATCATAAAATAACTGGGAGGCAGACTGGATCACTGAGATGTCTCCAGAAGTTATAATACTGATGAACTCAAGAGTAGACTGCAAACTTGTTTCCATTTTTCTAAGCTCCTCTTATCAAGAGTTGGCATCTATTTCTGCACTCTTTGATTTCAGGCTAGGTGTATAACTTGCTCTGGCCAATTAAATGTAGAGAAAACAATGTTATAGGAAGCCTGGGTCTCAACAGGTTTTTTGCACTTCTGCTCTTGCTCTTGGGGCCCTACCTTCTAAACTAGTCTGCTGCAGAATGAATGGGAGAGTACATGAACAGAGATACAGTCTCATTTTTGAGCTATCTTAGACCAGCCAGACCCCAACTGATGAAGCAGCTGACTCCAGACACATGAGTAAGTCCAGCCAACACCAGCCAAGCCTGCTGTAGATCATGAGAACTGTACCCTGCTGACTCTAGTTTTGAAACAAATTGTTTTCTAGTTTTGAAATAAATGGTTGTTTTAAATCTGCCAATTGTGGGGTGATTCGTTATGCATAAAATAGTGAGAAATCCCAACAGAGATTATAAACTCTTGACATTATATAGGTAAGATTGCACCAAAAATTGAGTTCCCCCAGAAAGACACTGAAATAACCCCAAATTATAGGCAAATCGAATTGAGAGAGGGAATGGGATGTAGCTGGTTCAGTGGAAAACAATAACTAAAGGACAATGGAATGTGCCTTCGTCAGTTCAGGCTGCTATAGCAAAATACCATAGACTGGATGGCTTAAACCACAAACATTTATTTCTCATAGTTTGGAGGTTGCAAAGTCCAAGATCAAGATGCTAGCAAGTTTTATGTCTGATGAGACCCATCTTCTTGGTTTGCAGATGGCTGCCTTCTGGCTATACTCCTACATGCCTACATGGCAGAGAGAGATCTTTGGTTTCTCCTCTTCTTCTAAGGGCACGAATTACATCATGGGGGCTCTAACTAGTTGATCTCATTTAATCCTAATTTCCTCCCAAAGACCCCATCTCCAAATACCATCACACTGCGGCTGAGGGCTTCAAAATATGAATTTGAGAAGGACAAAAACACTCAGTCCATAGCTGAATGGTTGTGTTAGTCCCAAGATTTCAGTGTTGCTAAAACCTATATCCATCTTCAAAATAGAGCTCAATGAAGAGCCCACAATATGACTACCAGAGTAGTAATTGGGATCGCACAAAGCAGTGGAGTACAGAATTGCACAATGGTTTTGGAGGCCAATTTTATCTAACAATTCTATCTTTAAAATGTATCCAACAGATACATACACACATAGTCACAAGAAGATCTCTACAAGAATACTCCCAGAAACATTAGTAGTAATAGAGAGAGAGAGAGAGAAAGGAAATGTAAATGTCAATTAAAATGTGTTAAAATATGTACTATGTAAAATAATGTCCATTATATATTTCTGAGTTTAAAAAAGCAAGCCACCAAATTGATAATATACAGAATATATCCTGTAATAATGTAATTCAATTAAAAATAACTTTAAATTTTATGTGCACATAATTCCTCAATATCCTGAAGCCAAGAATTTCAAAAAAGACTTTTGATTTAATAATATTTGGGAAGAGGACCAAAACCAGAAAATACCACATTAAAGGTACAAAAATATTTTACTAATTGAAATAGTATCAACTTAACCATATAGGTAGACATCATTTTCTTTTTCAGTGTCATGACAAGGTTGAATCTATGAATGTAATGCAGGGTCCACTGATTCCTCTGAATCACCTTGGGCCATCAGAAATTACACATAGAGGCATGTAAAGTTTTTATAAACTCAGCTAAAAAAAATTAACGTTTTTCCAAATTTAGATTAATATTTTAATTTCAAGGTCTATTAAGAAAAATTAGGGCTTATTTAAGATAACATTTGGCTAATATTGTAGGTTTTTAAAATTGTATTTTATGTGGTGGGAATTTAAACCTCTTCTCTTAAAATTTGGTACTTATGTGTATGTGAATACAAAACAGTTGGAGGAATACATGCCCAGCTATTATCAGTAGCTACCATGGAAGAATAAGAGTGGAAAAGAGCTAGGGGTTGGCTAGATTTTCACTGTTTAAATATACTTTTAAAATTTCTACTATAATACACATTTAATACATACTATGCTTTGTATTGTTTAAATATACTTTAACAATACACTTGGGATATTTTACACATAATTTTCCCATGAGCTTAAATAATCAGATAGAAGAAAATTATTCTTCATATATGGAAGGGAGAAAGGAGAATGCAATTTGGAACACCTGATAAGGACAGAGACAATGGCAAGCATAAACATTTCTAAATAATGTAAAATGGGAACAAAGAAATGACTAAATAATTTGTGATGTAGAGACTCCTTTACCAAGTCAACTAATCTCTCTTTTATGCCATTAAAAAACTAAACAAACAAACAAACAAAAACAAAAAAAATATGGAAACAATCAGATAATCAGTATCTAGAGATGTGTTATAAGAAACTTGAGGAAGAACATAAATGAAAAAACAGACAATATCTATTTGCCCTCATAGGGTCACGGAATAGTGGAGTCAATATGCTGAAAACTTTGTAAATTGCCCATATCCAAGAAGGATATTTTCACAGTTCTTTTACTCCCCCCTACTCCAACTCTTTTGGCTAGGAAAATTGAAGCAAATGAATATTTCTCCTGAAGGTTCCTTTCACTCTGTGGTTTGGTCCCCCCAGGTCTTCAGAGTCCTCTCTATTTCATTAGCACAGGAAAAGAATAGGAGGGATGCATTATGAGCACGTCTGGAAATGGTTCACATTTAATTGGCCATGCCTCAGTTATGACCTGCTAACAAGAGGCTAGGAAAACACAGTACAGTTACAAGTCCAGGAAGAAGAGAACACAGCTATCAGTGAGCACTGAGAGGTTCCACCACAATGACCAATAGAATATGATCCAGAGGTTCTCACACAGGGGCTGTCAGGAGAGCCAGAATTTCCTCCCCTGGATTTTTAAGTCCTTCTGTGTTGTAAATAGGGTGGAAATTAGAGAAAACGTCCAACGGTATGATGCTCTCTACCATAAAGCTTTTTAATGTTTGGGTTTAAGTGGGCAAATGATAAGTAACATGGAAATGCAGTAGCAAGACTTTTCTGTAAAGAATTTCTTTAACAGATAAGGTTATGCTACAGATCACAAGACTATCTTCTACATATACAGTGATTTGTAAAGTACTACTCTCATGTTAAAGATAGAGCTTAGATGTTCTCATCCTTAGGTACTAACATAATAAAAGACTTTCACAGTGAATAGGTATAAGCACTATACTAACAACAACATTACTAGTATAATATTCAGTCACTATACTAGGAATAAAGGACTAGGAATAAAGTTTCTAGAAAGTATCATTTAATACATTATTTTGATCATGTTTGGCTTAAAGCAAGGTTGTAAAATAAAGATAAAAAGAGAGCAATAATACTAGGAAGGGATAATTCTCTTTTTTTTTGGCCACACCATGCAGCTTGTGGGTGGAATCTCAGTTCCCCGACCAGAGATTGAACCCAGGCCACAGCAGTGAAAGCCTGGAATCCTAACCACTAGGACACCAGGGAACTCCCCAGGAAGGGGTATTCTTAACTGAGGCTAGGCTACATGGATATTTTTCTCCTAGAAGCTTTTGAATGTCGTTTTTTCCAAACATTGTGGCAAAAGGAAAAAAAAAAAAAGCTGAAAATTAGTGTGTCTTCTCTTACCTGTTATGTGGGAGTACCCAAATGCAAGTGAGAGCTCTACTGTCCAGCTCAGCAACAATATTTTAAAACACATCGAACTATGGCCAGCTGGCAAAGCAGAAATATGAGAGAGCTGAGCTTATCATCTGAGTCCAAAATAAGATCTAATAATAGGCTTGAAAATCAATCTGTTGAAAAGGAAGGGATTTTCTAAATTACTTTGTGTCTTAGTCTGTTCAGGCTGCTATAACAAAATACCATAGATTGGGTGGATTATAAACAACAGAAATTTATTTCTCACAGTTTTGGAAGCTGGGAAGTCCAAGATCATGGCGCTAGCAGATTTGCTGTCTGATGAGAACCTGTTTCTTGGTTCATAGACCACCATCTTTTCACTGTGTCCTCACATGGTGGAAGAGGTGAGGGAGCTCTCCTGGGGTCTCTTTTGTAAGAGCACTAATCGCATTCATGATGACTCTGACCTCATGACCTAATCACCTTCCAAAGGTTCCATCTCCAAATACCATCACATTAGGGGAATAAAAGTTTCAACATATGAATTTAGGGGTTGGGGGAACCCAAATGTTTAGTCTATCGCCCTTTGCCATCCCCTTTAGTATGTCAAGCTGCACACCCAATTGATGATAAAATTTTACATATGGGTGATCACATCATCCAGATGAAACTAAAGGATTGGAGATAGATAAAGAAGACAGAAAAAGGGAAACAGATGTCAAGCCATTGTCTCAACCTATGTGATTGAGAGGTTTTGGGGGAAAATGCTGAGGAGGACTTTGGCTGTGTTTTGCATTGGGAACTCTAGGAGGACAGTGCCTCCAGCCAAGCCTGGAATAGGGTATATCTAAGCGAACAGAGCAGTGCATCATAGTTGAGCAGACTGAGGGTTTGAACTCAGTTCTGCTAGTCCGTGTGTGGAATAAGCAGAACACACACTTTCACACATTCCCCAAAGTTCAACATGAAGATTTACAGAATATTTGCTTGGGGAGCTCACAGAAAGAGTGACCATGCCAGAGGCAGAGGCAAAGGCCACAGCAGAGAGTCTGCATCAGGAACATACATGGGTTACTAACCAGAATTTTAGAAGGATCCAACACCAAATGCCAGTCAAAGACATAGGAGGATTTGGGTTTTTTTTAATCTCCCCAGGAGATTCTAATGTGCTGCCAACGTTGAGAACCACTGCCTTTGGGAAAACTTTCTAGCAGTCATGAAAATCTCCAACTACAAGAAAGCATTGTGTAATGTAGTTTTATATATAATATGTTTAATTTTCATTCTAATCCCTAGAGTAGAAAGTATTAACCTTATTTTACTGATGGTAACCTTGAACCTTAAAGTAAATGATTTGCCCAGATTAGCTTGGGGGTAGAGGTGGAATTCAAACTGTCTCCTCATTCAAAATTGAATTTTTTCTCGTTTAATGGGGCCTCTAATGCATATTGTTTTCTGTGCTCTCTTTCTATCCTTATATAGGCTACATAATTTATGAAACGCTTCTTTTGGGTATTATTTCTGGAAAGGGCATTATACAATGCCTTCTATTTGATCTGGTAACATGTCTGCCCTCAGAATCACAAGTGGATATGTAATTAAGGACATGATGTGGGTTCTTAAGACCTCCATTGCCCTGAAAAAGGATCATAACACGTCCTACTTTAATATCACTCCTTAAGGATCTTCCAAGTTAAGGAATTTCCATAAGTTAAAAGGAGATTCTTCCTCTGACAGATTAGTTTAAGCAATAAAACATTTTACCACTATTTTTACCTAAAAGATATTGAGATCTAGAAGGACAGAGACATAATTAAGTTAAGCCAAGATTTATAGAGATACTACCTTATGCAAGGTGCTATTCCTGACACCAGGAAGTGCGTAGTCTTATAGAACAGCCAAACACAACAATGATCATTAATCACTATGTGTCAGATACTGTGCCAGATACTTCATATGTAAAATTCAGTTAACCCTCAGAGCAGAGTTACAAGTTAGGGATCATTCTTTCTCTTTTACAAATAAGGAAACTGAGGAGAGAGAAGTTAAATTACTTGTCCGTAATCACATAGTTAATAAGTTATAAAGCCTGAATATAATGTGATCTATGTCAAGATAGTAGAGATAGAATTGGATATGTTTATCTATTATTTAAAGCAAGGGCAGGGATAGCTTCAAAAAAAAGGTGACACCTGAGCAGCTGTCGTTTGGAGTTTAAATAAGAGTTTGACAGACAAATCAAAGAGCCCACACAAAATGACATAACACATAATGTGTCTTGCATATTAGACGCAAATTCCTCCTCAAAATCAATTGTTTAACCACCACAATGCCAATGTAAAATCAAATATATACTTGGCATATAACTCTAGCTTCCTTAAAATGGCACACTGTTTTGGGTGAGGAAGGGAAAGGTAGGATAATTTCTGGTGTAGGTACTACCATAGTCTTCAGTAAACTTTGTCTGGGAAGAGACTTTGGATGCCCATGATGAGTTTGAAAGGCACTGCAACCCCACAGAGGTGCTAGTGTTCAGGTTAGCAGTACGTATCCCCAAACCTCATTCCTGGCATGAAGCAGAACAGAGACCAACTGAAGTGGTACTTTGATTCTCAAAGCACACTTTTTCAGCTCACATTCTCTATCTATATCATAGATAGCACTTACCACATGATATTGCACTTATTCATTTATATAACTGTTTTGCCCACTACACTACAAACTTCTACAGAGCAGGGAATTGCATTCCACAGCACCTACATACAGTTTCTGATACCTAATAGGCACCCACTATTTGATGGTTGAACTAAACAGAAACAATTCCACTTTCTGATAGCAAACATCATGCGAAACTAAAATGACAGCCTATTAACATTGCTTGAAACACCAAATCACCCCCTCACTCGAGGAGCGATTCACATTTCCACGGTGTTAGAACCAGAATGTGGTGGTAGATGCCAAAAGGGCCGGATGTACTTCTCTATCCATTTTCCTTGGGCTTTTTAGGCCATATGGCTCTCACCATTCCTATAATGAGACTTCAAGTTTAAGATTCAGAAGTCCATCATTTCCAAAATGCGTAGCTCAGACAAGAGCCCAGGTTATTTTTTCCCTAAGTTGACTTGGCACTGGATCATGGTGTGATGAATTTATTATGCACAGCAGCAGGCATGGTACTTTTTTAAAAGCAAGTGCCAGAAACAGAAACCCATTGATAAAAAAAAAGTTAAAATTTTGCCAATTTTCTCCAAATACCATCAGAGTAAACTATCATCAAATACAAGTCGTTTCTCCATAAATAACAGCATGGAGCAAATTTATTGCATTCCCAACTCCTTTGAAAAGACTAAAAATAACCTCAGAAAGTGGATCTAATTATCCTACATACATGCAGCATCATGTGAGCATTAGAATGTGACATCGACTAATTGAACTGCTAAGACTACTGGAGAACTTTAAACAGAAGATTCCAAGAGTACATGAGCTAATAAAAGGATGTACTGATCTTTGCAGTATAGTTTGAAGCCCATAAAGCACTGTAAATGACAACAACTGAATTTTGATGTGCAGGTAAAGGTCTAACATACGGGAACTTTGCCTTCAAGCTTTTTATAATAATGTACCATAAACTCAAGGGATCCTCTTCCATTTTTCTGTGGAAATAAAGATTTGCTTAATTTCCTGACACTGAACCTTTGATTACTACAGAAAAGTCTCTACCCCTATCATACTCTAGTGAACCTAGTTATACTAGCATTTTCCAATTTACACTGGAAGCACTACCATTAAAATTCTGCTTTTAGTTAGCACTGATTTGCGCAAAAATATAGGTAGTAAATATGTGCAGTACCCTCAAATGTGAGTGCTAGATATGAAGCAAAGTAAAATAACATTGTAACTAACCAGTGATTTCCTTTAAAAGATGCTATTTAGATGATAAAGCACTACATACCCATATTGAACTTGGGACAGTGGCCAATACTGTCCAAGAAGTTAAAGATTGAAAACGAAGTACTGATTTTAATGCAGACCATTTAAGAGTAAACACACAGTCTCTATCCTGGTATGAAATCCAAACCTCTGACATGTCATTAGATTTCTTGCTTTTAGATTTTCCTTTCTTCAGCTAGCCAAAGACATTTAAATTTTTCTGAATGGAAAGTATTATTTACTTTGTGGTAGGGAAAGAAAGCTAAGCCATAAAGCCAAAGATACTTCACTACTCTTGACCTGTACTTAACCCTTTGTCCAACTTTCCTAAATACATTTTAACTGAAAAAAAAAAAACCTACTTTCTCTATAAATGTTTCAAATACTGGAATTAAGAGCTGGTATTTAATTCCCCTAGTAAAGAGTTATGTTAAAAGGTCATGAACAAGATAGGACTGATGTGAAAAAGAAGGCAAGTCTGAAATCAGAGCAAGGCATCCGTGGAGTAGATAAAATCTGGAGTAGATAAGATTGAGTGAAAACCTACTATAAAAATCATACTAATAAATTAGACCGTTTAGTAATTGCAGCATGCAAGGATTTGAAAAGTAAAATTGAATTGGCTAAAATCAGACATAACTTGTCAAATGACAAAACATTTCAAACTGTAGGACTGTCTTGAACACAAGTATAAAATATACTAGAAAAATAAAGTATTTTGAGGTCTTGACCAGGTTCAGTAGGAGAAAAAGGGTCATGATCAATTAATAATATAGGATAATATAGGTGGCTTAGTATTTAGCATCCTTCGTTTATTTCAGATCTTGTGATTGATTTTTTTTTCTAATAATGTCATAAGAAATAATAATAAAAGGGCAAATAAACATAGATAATAAAGATTATCATGCCATTATTCAGTGCAGAGAAAAATAGAAACAATCTAAATGCCTAACAAACTGAGACCAGATAAAAATATTTTTAAGATTATTTAGTAATGTGGAAACGTGCAAACAATAATGTGAAGAGGGAAAAAAGGTATGATCTAATTTTTAAAAAATCATATAGAAGATGTTAAGATATACTTCAAATTAACAGAAGTTATAATTTTAATATGAGAATATACATAATTTTACTTTTGTTCTTTGAATATTCCATATTTTCCAAATACTCTAAAACTCTTTTTGTATACTTTTAAAAGTTTTAAAATCCTTATAAGTCTAAAAGAACTCCCATAGAAATTGCTTTTCTCCATACAGAGGTACCATTTTATCTAATCTTCTCTAATATAGGTATACCCATACTATTTCTTAGATATTATTCCCTGTGGAAAGGAATTCCAGATTTCCTATGTTTCCCAATTCTTTCTAAAAATCAATTCACCTTTCCATTTATTAACAAACATATTGAAAAAAAGAAGAAAGATAAATTTATCTCATGGGCAGTGTGGGATTAGGGATGTCACCCTGATCTCCAGCGGTTCACTATCAACTCTAAGGAGATAAGGGATAGAAGAAAGGACTGGGAAATTCTTTAAGCATCTGAACTCTACTTTCTCAAGAAACACATCAATACACAATGGGGACAAAATGTCAACTAGTTTCAATATGATTAAAAAATAGGAATTGGTTGAGTCTTTAAGTGACAGAACCTGTGCCAGACTCTATTTAAAAGAGGTACCATGAGAATGGCTGTGATCCTTCACTTCCAAATAAGTCAAGATATATCTACTGAGCTCCAATTACATGCTTGATATGGGCAAAGGGGGAAAACATCTTTCACTTGCTTAAAATTATCAGAAATAACTATGTTGTAATTATAATTATGTAAATGCAACTGTGAGAGTTAAGGGCCAAGGGAACAATTCACAAAATTAAGTATAAATAAACAATTTTCCAAATCCCCTTTAGTCTGACAATGAGCAGCCCAGTGGAACAGAAATTGTGGATATCATCTTTTCCCCAGGGTGGTTTCCTGTCATACCCAAAAGACACAAGACCTTATGAATCTGTTTTGGTTCTATCCAATTTTAACTCAGCTAGCCTAGAGCTGTTACTAATCCAATTGTGTGTGTGACCCGGCAAAAGTGGACAGCATAATAGAGCTGTAACTGTTTTGACAATATCATTTCTCTGATAGGTTCCAGTTATGCAGTTCCATCTATGATTTAGATGCCGAGTTCTCCATGGTTTAGTAATAATTCACCTGTTTTTATGATGCCAGGGGAATAAAAGATGCTTTGCATCCATTCATGCCCTACAGCTCTGCTTTAGATACTTTTTATCTCTCTTAGAAATACTATATTCCGCTTCATACAAGTCCTGACTAAGGATATTTCATGAAAAATAGAGAAAATTCAATTCAAATAAAACCAAAGGGTGACCCACAGGAGAAAGGTTTTTAAAATGTACTGCAATCCAACTCTTCTCATAACTGAGGGACAATGCCACTTTTCAGTTTAATGGAGACTGCTAAGCCTAACATAAATAGACTTCATGATCTAGCCTTCCTTTAATCTACCATCAGATATCTTGCTACATTTTACCTCCAAACTTATGCTCCAGTCACACTAAGCTTCTTGCAGTTCCTCAAGTCTATATGTTCTCTTGGGTGTACTATTACTCCTGCTGTCTCTATCCAGAAATAGTCATGATCTCTGGTAACTCCGTATCTCCCCACACAATCCCAGATTTTCTCTGAATAATTTCTACTCAGCCACCAACATTTAACCTAGGTTGCAGGATGAATAAATGCCCTCATTCTAAAGGAAAATTTAGATGTGCCTTGAGTTCCATAAATCTTATGCTCTCTTAAACAATTTAGTTGATTAAATAATTTTTTCTTGTAACTGCGATAATGCAGTAAACTCATCATCCGGTGTTGATCAGAGAGAAACCACGCTGGCAGGGTAACTGATAGAGCCAGAAAAGACAGACAACTTGGCACATTCTAAAATTATAGAAGCACATGTACTAAAGAACGAACTTTTTAAAAAAATATATAACACTCTATTGAAGTAACTGGATTATAATTTTATATAAATTTCATGTGCACAACATTATATTTTGACTTCTGTACACTACAGTGTGCTCACCACCAAAAGTTTAGTATCCATCCACCATCGTACAGTTGACCCCATTTACCCATTTTGCAACCCCCAACACTATTTCCCTTCTGGTAACCACTATTCTGTCCTCTGTGTGTGTTTGTTTTGGTTTTATTTGTTTCTTTATTCCATGAGTTAAATCATACAAAATTTGTCTTTCTCCACCTGACTTATTTCACTTAGTATAAAACCCTCAAGGTCCACCCAAGGTTTTCACAAATGGCAAGATTTCATATATATATATATATATATATATATATATATATATATATATTTTTTTTTATGGCTGAGTAGTATTTCATTGTATGTATATATACCACACCTTCTTTATCCATTCATCCATCAGTGGGCACTTAGGTTGTTTTCATATCTTGGCTATTGTAAATAAAGCTGCAATGAACTTCAGGGTGCATATCATATGGTAATTCTGTTCTTATTTTTTTAAAGAATCTCCATATTGTTCTCCATAGTGGCTCACCAATTTACATTCTCACCAACAGTGTAAGAGAATTCCCTTTCTCCTCCTCTTTAATACTTTTTATTTTTTGTTTTATAATTGCCATTCTAACTGACATGAGGTGATATCTCATTGTGGTTTTGATTTGCATTTCCCTAATAATTAGTGGTGCTGAACATCTTTTCATGTGTCTGTTGGCCATCTGTATCTCTTCTTTGGAAAAATGCCTATTCAGATCCTTTGCCCATTTTTAAAATTAGGTTGTTTGATTTTGTTGTTATTGAGTTGTATGAGTTATTTATGTATTTTGGATATTAACCCCTTATCAGATATGTGGTTTGCAAATATCTTATCCCATTTGCTAAGTTGCTTTTCATTTTTCTGATGGTTTCCTTTACTGTGTAGAAGTTTTTATTTTGATGTAGTCCTGTTTGTTCATTTTGGCTTTTGTTTCCCTTGCCTGAGGAAACATATCCAAAAAGATAATGCTAAGACCAGTCTAAAAGAGAATACTACCTATGTTTTCTTCCAGGAGTTTTACAGTTTCAGGTCTTCCATTCATTTCTTTAATCTATTTTGAGTTGATTTTTGTGTGTTTTTTTTAAGATAGTGGTCTATGTGCCATGTATTTTGCATGTATTATTTCCTTTAACCATCCATTTTTTTCTATAAACTAGCTATTATCATTCTCTATTTCACAGAGAAGGGAACTGAGACTTAGAGAAGTTAAATAACTTGTCCAAGGTAAAAAGCCAGTAAATGTGACTATTGAGCTTTAAACAGTGTGTATGGATCCAAAACTTACACTCTTCAACCATTACAGCAGAGTATAGAGATGACATCTTGTAAGACAAAACAAAGCCACATCAGTTTCAAGAGAAACTGCCCCTTAGTAGACAACTCTTAACCGAAGATTACTTTTTCTTGATGTCTTCTCTGTTTTAAAGCAGCAATATGTTTACAGTATTTATAAAATGTTACTAAAATTGATAAGTATAGTAAGAAATTTACATTGCACTCTCTAGCAAGTGCAAATTAGATCTTATCCAGTTTTCCAGTTGTCTTCCACTTGAGGATATGTGGAAGAATCTATTTTCCAAATGCAGCCATACAAGGGTAGATAAATAGATAGATGATAGATAGATAGATAGATAGATAGATAGATAGATAGATAGATAGATAGGTGATAGATTGATAGGTAGATAGAGATAGAGTTATCCCATCCAACCTGCTTTTCCAACCATGTGATGTTGACACATCTACATCAAGAGATGAGGTCCGTTTTTCTTCTCTTAAACCTTAAACATGGGTGGAACTTTGTAACTGCCTCTACTAATAGAATGTGACAGAAATAAAGCTGTGCAACCCCCAAGGGGAGATAAAAAAGGCAATATGTCCTCCATCTCATTCTCTCAGGATGCTTCCCCTAGAAACTAGCCACCTATTATTAAAACAAACAAACAAACAAAAACAGACCACATGGAGAAGTCCCATGTGGGTGTGCCAAGCAACATTTTCATCCCAGCCTCCAGCCAACAGCCAACATTGAAGGTATCTCTATTGTGCCCTGCTTGAATTTCTGACTTACAAAAACCATAAGCAATAAGAAGTGATTACTGTTATTTTAAATTACTAAGACTTGGGAGGTAATTTGTTATATAACAATACAGAAGAGAAACCAAGTTTTTCATTAAGTATAATTTTCTACAAATAAAAACTAATCATGAAAATGTTAGGTGTTCAGATGTTCATAGAATATCTCTAGATATATTAACCAAACCTACCTTTGAACCTGGATAAATAAAGCTTATTGTATAACAAAACTATACTATGGGAATAGGGCTAACATATTACAGTGGAAAATAGAGGGCTCTTTGGTCAGACTATCTAGATTCAAATCCTAGCTCTATCACTAACTGGCTGTGTGACCTTGAGAAATTTGCTTTCATCATCAATTTGCATTTCATCATCAATAAAGTGGGAATAACAGTAATAACTACAGTTATTACAATAGTTCACTCCCTCTATCACAGCCATAAATCACTTCCACCTAATAAATCCTTATTTTTAAAGTGCCACACAGCTTTGGAAGGTAAAATAATCTGAGAAAACTTCATAACTTGAGAGTGCTTATATACAGACACATGTCATATATGATATATATATGTTTTTCTGTGTATTAGCATATACATGTGTGTATATATAAACATACACACATATCTGTGTATATATGTGTTTGTGGTATGTGTGTGTGTGTATATATATATATATATATATAGACACACAAAATTCTGTGCTACTACATATATGTGGGGGGGGAGTTACATACATAAACCACAAGGATAGAGTGCATGGAAGATTAGGAATATTGTAGCCATGAAAATGCACCTCTCAGGTCTTCTAATGTGGGGAGTATCAATGACCAACAGCTCAGCTGCTGCACTCTGAATCTACCATTGCATTTACTCTGAGACCACATTTCCCATAAGTTGCTCCTGGCCAAGGAGCGAGCTTTGAAGGAATTCTAATGTAGATCAGGTCCTGGGAGACATGGACTTCTCTGACAGGTGACTTTGGCTTGATCAATCCCATCAACTCTACTGAATTCTCTAAAATTGCATTGCTACCTAAGGCTCTTCCACTCAACTTTCCTTCCTTTCCTCTCTCCTTCCAAAGTATCTGACCTGCAAAACAGTCTGACAGATCTCCCAGCCTCCCTCAAGTCCCTTTCCAGTTTTCCTCACAGGCATTTCCTATGAGGAGTAATATGTTTCTGATACATCTAAACCATCTTGGTGTCTGCCTTTTAGATGACCTCAAACTAACACAAGCAGTAAGAAAGGGCAGAAAACTTCAGGAAAAGAAAAGAATACAGTCTTAACTACTCAACAAAATTAAACTAAGTTCTAAAAGCTAAAATCAAAAGCCTGCATAAGAATGACAAAGAGATACAAGCCAGTTCAGGGCACACAACCATTGAAATGTGCACAAGTTATAGCCATGAGGTATCAGAGAAGATAATAGTTGGGATGTGACTGAAGCAAGACCATTGGTTGAAAATCTAAATAAGGCAACTTTGTATAAGTCCCATCTCCACTACTTACAACCAGAAGAATTCCCCTCCCTCTCCCCGAAAGAGAGCATGTGTGTGAGGCACTGACTTGAGAACGAAGAGGAGAAGATATTTTAGAAATGATCTTTATTTAATCTCCCCAAACTGATTAACAGGGTTTCCCACACAGTTGAAATAAAGAGAAAGAGGGACAAAGACCAACAGACAGATGGGAGAGGGGTTAGATAAGGTGGGAGATAGGGAAGGAGGGAAGAAGGGAAGGAGGGAGGGAGAGGAGGAGGAAGGGAGGGAGGGAAGGAGGGAGGGAGGGAGGGAAGAAAGGAAGGAAGGAAGGAAGGAAGGGAGGAAGGGAGGGAGGGAGGGAGGGAGGGAGGAAGGGAGGAAGGGGGTGGAGAATGTACTAGGTTTGGCAGATCCAGCAAATCAAAATGTAGGATGTCCAATAAAATTTTAATTTTAAATAAGCAATGATGTTTTAGTATAATATGTTAACATGCAATGTTTGGGACAAACTTCTATGAAAAAAGTATTTGTTATTTGAAATTCAAATTTAACTGGTGTTCTGTATTTTATCTGCAAATTTATGAGGTACATCACTGAAAAATTTCAAAGCACCAAAAATAAAGAGAAGACCTTAAAATTTTCCAGAAAGAAATATATAAGAATTAGGAATAGAAATCGTGTCTGACTTTCCAAAAGCAACCACAAGAGATAAACAAAAATTGAGCCATGTGTTTGAAATTCTGTGGGAAAAATTATTTTCATCCTAGAATTTTATGCCCTGACAAATTGAGTTAGGATATATTCTCAGACATGTGAAGTCTCAAATTATACCTACCATAGCCATATGATATAAATTGAGCATTGATCTAAATAAAATTGTAATATAACCACATTGGATTTTCTGGGTAAGTAAGAGAAATTGGGGGCAGCACGAGGCATAGAGGGATAGAGTGCTGCAAACTGTGATATCCAGCCTTTTTGAGGAACTCCAGTGGCTCTGCCTCCTGGTGTTCATTCCTTCAGGTAACTCCCTATTGCATTGCACTGATGTTTTTCGGTATGACCAATAGAATGGGGCAGAAATTACGGTATGTCGTGCCCAAGATTAGGTTATAAAAAGTAACAGTATCTTTGTAACCCAAGAACACCTGTGCCTATGTTTATGCTCTGGGGATAACCAGCTGCTATGACTTTGAGGATACTCAAAGCTTTGAGGATCCTGTGAAGTAGCCCATGTGGCAAAACCCTATGAATGGGGCTTCTTGGAATTGGCTTGTCCAGCCCCAGTCAACATCTCAGCTGCACCTTCATGAGAGACCCTGAGCCAAAACCAACCAGTTACATGGGCTCCCGGATTCCTGACCCTCAGAAACTGAGATAATACATGTCTGTTGTCTTAAGCTACTAAATTTTGGGAGAGTTTTTTACAAAGTAATAGATGCCTAATATAAAAGTTAACAAGGCAAAATCCTAATCTTTCAAAATAGAAAGTCAAAAAGAACAGTACAGGTTCATTTTTAAATTTTTTGTTAGTATGAACACCCAAAGAAATATCTAAAAGATTATAAAGTAGTTTTATCTGTAGAGAAGGACTCTAGATCTGTGGAAGGAGAAAGGCAGATGGTTATGATTTTTATTATAATTCTTTTTTTATCACCCCTTATTATAACCTTTTAATATTATTTGATTTTTAAAACATAAATATTATGTGGTATCATAGTAAATGGATGTTCATTTGCTACAGAAAGTGAAGTTGCTCAATAAAATGATTTTGTTTAACCATTTAGTACAGGTAAATTAGCTCTTACTCAAGTAAGAAATCCACACTCACACACTGAAAAAACAAAGTAGAAATAAGCATATCTTCTTTATAGCTGTATATATGACAAAATTAGGTGTTCAATAGATGCTAAGTATTACTACTTTTTTTTGCCATTAATACTATTATTTTTCACTATGCAAAGTGATGTTTAACTCCCCATCCTACTGGCTCAAGGGGAGAGGAAAACAGAGTTGAATTCTGAAAGAACTAAGTAGGGTAATTTTAAAATTTCGTTTTAAAAAGATTTTCTCTGTATTATCAAGGCAATCCTTTCTCTCTCTTTTTTTTTTTTTTTTTTTTCTAGTTTTCGATCACTTAGGTCACTTTTCCCCTCCATCAGCATAGATAATTGAGTTGATTCCATGTTTGGTTGAACCAGCAGTAGGGACCTAACAGAATGAGTTATTATCTTTCTCTCTGGATCATTGCTGAAACAGTGTGTTGATTCCCTGTCTTCCTATTGGACAGTGCAGCTCTGAGGCCAGTTTGGATAATGAAATAAAAATTCCACATGTCATTTCAGAAGCAATACCCCTAATACTATTTTAGTACAAATAGCAATAACATGACTTTTAAGCATCCCAGCTAGAACATTACATCCCACCTCAGTTTATAGGCTGACTTCAGACGAACAGCATATAGATACCAATATCTCTGACATTTCGTTAGCAAAAGGTATGTTGAAAGATTGTTCAAAGATTTCTTCATAAAATGCACATATCCCTGGAAAGCATAATACTCTAAGACAGGAATCCCCAAGTCTAAAAATTATATGATCAATGCTGAAGAAAGAAGGTACTAGTGGTAAAAGTACTGACCAGTACAGTGGAAGAAAGATATTGAACTAGCTGTAATCAGAAATACATGGTGAACAGAGATTTCCAAAACTACAAATAACCAAGCACCACCCCATCTTGTATTCTAATTAGGTAGATTTTTAATGTGGGCAAGATACTTTTTTTTCCCCCACAAAATATCCTCTGTTGAAACTGTAAAGAAAAGGATTCATTACGAGCTGGGAGATCAGGATCATCCTAATCTTTAAAGTGCCACACAGCTTTGAAATGTAAAGCATATAATCTGAGAAAACATCATAATTTGGAATGTCTATGCTTTATTTATTCCCACACAGGCTTTTCTCATATGGAAGTTTACAGGTAGTCTGAGGCCCTGTAGATCTCCCAAAATGCTATATGTTGCTCTTGCAGTTCAGTATGGCAGACAGACCATGCTTCCTTATCTCTTCTCCCTCCAAAGGCACAATTAAAATGACCAGTCAGGGTCAGGAATGTCCCTCTGTTATCTCTGGAATCTTTTGCCCTCGCTCCTGCAGAGTGCAACTTCAAAGTCACACTGCAAGAGGCAGGAATAGACAGCAAGAAAAAACTGAGAACATTTTTTAAATCAATCTATTATAGTTATTTGATTATTTTTGAAAAGGAAATAAATACCCGAGAATCCACCATCTAAAAGAACAACTAGTACTTTGGCAACAACTTTTGTCTAGCAATATGGTTTCCCCGTTATACTACTGCCCTTTTCTCTAACCCAAAGTAACCATCACCCCAAATCCCATTTTCATCTTTACCTGGCATCTATTTTTATGTATTTTTACTGCATTTAGAAAATTAATATTTTGTTTTTAATTTTTTAGCTTTAGCATACAGTATTTAATCTTTCAGAACTTTTTTCATTTACTATTATGTTGCTAATGTTCATTCATATAGTTGCATGCCACTGTAACTCATTCATTTCAAACTGCTGTGTAATATTCCAATATGTGACTTCATTTTACTTCCATATTTGCTTTTTGACATGTTACCCCTAAAATCATCATTAAGATCTGTAAATCACCCTTAGTAACTTCAATATTTCAATGTGAAGCACATTCTGGGATAAGGTTTTTCCACCAAACATTACCTGATTCTCTCGACGAGTAAGTATGTGGGAATGACTGACTTATTTACTCTCCATAAAAACACTCCCACACAGTATGCTAACACATATATATGGAATCTAAGGGAAAAAAAAAAAAAAAGGTCATGAAGAACCTAGTGGTAGGACGGGAATATAGACACAGACCTACTAGAGAATGGAGTTGAGGATATGGGGAGGGGGAGGGGTAGGCTGTGACGAAGTGAGGGAGTGGCATGGACATATATACACTACCAGGCGTAGGGTGGATGGCTGATGGGAGGCAGCCGCGTGGCACAGGGAGATCAGCTCAGTGCTTTGTGGCCGCCTGGATGGGTGGGATGGAGAGGGTGGGAAGGAGGGAGATGCAAGAGGGAGGAGATATGGGAACATGTGTGTATGTATAACTGATTCACTTTGTTATAAAGCAGAAACTAACACACCATTGTAAAGCAGCTATACTCCAATAAAGATGTTAAAAAAAAGAACAAAAACGCTCCCACAAAAGCTCAGGTGGAAAGAAGGCTGTTCATTGTGTCTCCCTTTCATTAAAAACAACAACAACAACAATAAAAATAGGCAAAACAAATCAATTTTTAAGCAACTCAGTGATTTCAATATTAGGTTGTCTTTTGTTAGGAAAAAAAAAAGTTACTTAACACTCTCTAGTTCCTGAAATGCAGCTTCAGGCTTAAATAGCTGGATCATGTTTTAATGGAGCCCACTCTATGAAAGCCTTATCGTTTGTAGGCAATGCATTTATGAACATGCGACTATGAGCTGCTGTTTCTCGAATGACAGGTATTAAAAAGCTGCACCAACCTCCTGCCAGTGCAGGACCAGTTCCAGATGATCCCATGTGCCAGTGGGCAGTGTAACTTAGTGTCCTGAATACACAGGATCCCAGCTGTCTCCTACTGGAGAGCTAGTCTTGCTAATCTTGGATGCAAAACAAGGTCCCACCAGACCTTTTGATAAAATTGATTAGCATTTCTCTCTGCCTTATCTTGTTAATTGAGATTTTACAGGCTATCATATTGGCCATTATTATAGAAAGCAGGACAGAGCCTTGGCTCTTAGGCCCTTTTCCTTCCCTCCAAATTACTGTATTTACAGAAATAACAGGCTGCAGTAAGTAGGACACTGCGTTCTTCACGTACTTCTTACTAGGCCAAGTGTGTTTCACATTCCTTGAGGCAGGTATTATTTCTCTAATTATAATTTTACACTAATGATGTTCTGTGTATCGTGAGGGGGAGGAAATCAAAGAGGTTTGGGGAAATTCAAGGAGCAGTTCTGAGCAGATTGTATAGAATAGGGCAAGTACACACAGCCTGGGAGTTGAAAATCTGGGGCTAGGGCTTTGTCAGCAGTGTCTAGCTGCATGAGATCCAGGAAAGCACTTATCACTAGATTTTGCTTTCTTTAATGGAAAATCTGCAATGAATGGGGCTGGGTTCAGTGGGATGATTTCTTTCTTTTCTTTTTCTTGAGACACTGTACCTACAGCCCATTTGGCCTCCCTTCAGACCCTTGAACATGAAATGCTCCTTCTCAGAGCCTTCAGAGATGTTGCTTCATCTAACTGATGCAGCCCCAAACTCTTCTCTCCCCCTATTCCCTCACACAGCCCTTCCCATAGTTAATCCCTACTCATCCATCGGATAGCAGTTCAGCAAGCACTTCCTAAGGAAAGATTTCCCTACTTGCCCTTAGCTACGTGCTCCCATAGCACTGTCCTTCCCCTTCATTACACTTACTATACTTGTGGTTAAATGATCACTTGTCTCATGGTGACCTACTCAGCTAGAAATCAAGCTGAGGGCAGTGGCCACATGTCTAGATTTACTTTCATGCTTTGCATATAATAGTCATGTAATAAATGTTTACAGAATGAAGTAGTACATGTACATACACTAGAGAATTTTATATAAAATTTTAGAACATTTACAGAGTTTCTAGTATCTATATGCTTTTCAATAAGAATCCCCGGTGACAATTAAATTCCTATTAGCTGACAAAAAATACCATATGTTGCACTAGAAACAAAACTAAACAAAATGAAGCACATTTAAGAAAAGATGAAAAAAGAGGAAAATGTAAAAGAGAAAAGGAAATATAGAAACAATTGAAAGGAGGCCCTCGGAGAATTGCTAAAAGTTGCATGCTTATACCAACATAGATTTCAATTGCTTTCAGCAAAGAGAAAATACTAATTAGTAGAATAATCTTTGTTTCCCAGTTTGAAAGATTACTGTGATTGCTTTCTGCCAGTACCACGCCAGGCCTTAATGGTTTCAAAGATTAATTGACAGCATGTGAAAGCCAACTAGCCAATTAATGGCTGCATGTCACCCAAGTGCCCTAAAGAGTATGTGTTCACATTGCTCAGGTAGTTAGGTCTGATGCATCGGTTTATAATTGTTTTTCTCATTTCCATGTGTATTTTCAGTATATCTTTTCCTCTTATATAGACTGTTAACCACATATCAGTAGCTCCTCATAGCTAATTTGTAAATTAACATGAATTTTCTATGTTTAGTAGTGAAAGTCCTGCCTACACCAATCAAAATTCCTAGCCCTTCAAAAATTATTATATTATTCATTCTATACATCAATTGCAGGTCTAAATTTTATCTAATGGCAAATTTTAAAATGAAGATTAAGTATATGAAACCTGCCTATTCTGAGAGTTGTATGATGTGAGACAAAACACTTGATCTTAAAGTGCTTCCTTTATAGAAGAAAAATCACAGAACTTTCTAGCCACAGGATCAGGAAATGCTGTTTTGAGTTTAGAGCATCTTGTTTGCTACAGACACCATAAATCCTCTTACTGATCATATATTATTTTTTCATGATTATAAGGAGCTGAAAAACATATTTACATCTCAATTTTATTTAGTATATAAAGGTAAGCATTTTGGGGATTGCCCCATGCCTGTTTTATTTTGTCAGCTTCATTTTTCTTTAGACCTTAATTCCTTAATAATTTTATTTGTTATCTTCTAATGAATTTGTCCCTGGAAGCTGCCTAAAATCCTCTGGAGAAAAACTGTGAAATGAAAATAAATGAATGAATTAATTAATTAATTAATAGTAAATCTCAAAACAATTTCTGTAAGTAAATTCTCTCATTCTATAGTAAAAAGCACTAAAATACAGGTGCAAACTCCATCTATTTCCCGAATTCCATTTCCTTGAGTTTCCAATTTTCCTCAGGAAATACTTTAAGCTTTTAAAAAGGTCCCAGGACATGAAGTAGTCATATGCAAATAACCAGTGAATACCCATTGTAGCTGTTAATTTCAATATGTCAAAATATTAGATTTACATCTCTCTATGGATATCAGCGTTTTAAAAAGAAGAATGACATCCCTGATTTCATTCTATTAAGGCATTTACAGTAAGCAGTCCCACACTGCTCTCTAATCACTCAGCAGAGAAGAGGGTTTAGCTATGCAGGCACAGGCTGAAATCCCTTGTTTCTCTCAATGAATGGCACTGCAAAGAGGAATATTGGGCAGGTCAGGCATTGCCAACCACTGCAAGTCCCTTTGAAAGATTTGCTATTTCGTCATGCAACGAAGGGAGCTCTGTACTGAACTCCATGTCCGTGGTGATTTTACCTGACTACAACCCTCGCTTGTCTTAAATTTTTCTGTTGCATACTGTTTGCACTTGCTACTCATTCCCCTGGAGCAATGTGCCTTGGCTGATTGGAATAGCAAAATCCTCTCTCCTGTTTCAAAGAATTAAGTTGGCTTTATGTTGTTACCCCAGTCACTGCTTTGTAGAATGACTTCTGACCCAGGCCCATGAAACACAACAGGTGTAAAGGGTACATCCATTGGGTTGTTAATGGGTGTAAGGGAAAGAATATCTGGGTGCTAGCTAGTTCTACTTCTGGCACAAACTGGCCATGACCTTGAGGCTGTGGTTTAACTTCTCTAGGTCTCAGTTTCCCCTACCTGTAAAGTAAGAGAGGTTGGTCTACAGCACAGGTCAGGAAACTTTAATGTACATTTAATTCTCCTAGTGATCTCATTAAAATGCAGTTTCTGATTCAACTGATCTGGGATGGGGTCCAAGATTCCGAATTTCTAACAATCTTCTGGGGTGATGCTGATGTTGCTGATCTAGGACCTACATTTGAAGAGTTAGGGAGAGAATCACAAAAATTCTTTGACTTCATTAGACCACCTAATTGAAAGGTAACTTATATAAATAAATAAGAGAACTCCTTCTTTTATATTGAAATTCACTTTTTCATTTATTGTGTTTTTAGGTGATACTTAATTGAACTTAATTTAAAACTATTCCTTTCTCTCTAATACTCCTTTGCCCTCAAAAAATAAAAAAAAAAATGTGCATTGAACATCATGTGCCATGTGTTGACTTCTAGTATATCCTATGAACAATAAAACTGATAGAGCAGTCACACGACAAGCTTGAGTTAAACCCAAGTCTACTAAGAGTGATATCTCTTAGGACCTCTGACAAAAACAATAAACCTGGGAATTCCAACAAAGCTGTTTTCATTGAAACTCCAGCTGTGTCATTGCTATGTTCTGAAGAACTAAAATAACCATCTTATTCAGAAACAAAGGGTTTAAAAACATATCTAGAAGAAAACATTGGGAAGCTGAAATGCTCTAGTGGGCTATGGACATTTAAGACTTAGAAGAATTGCCCTCTCCAGGAGTAATGCTGATGATTAAAGATGCAGGCCCATCCACAGCACCTCCCAGACTCCTGTGAGCACTAGCTATTCATTCTAGGAGCAGATTCAAGGCCAAATTTCTATTGTACTTACATGTTTAGCTCTGACCCATTTTAAATGACCACACAACCACTTTTTCTGTGTGCCATCAAAAACTTATTTCCATAAGTATTTGGAGAGAAAAAAATGGAACTCTTTATTCATAGTTCTCTTGATAAATTAACAGACACCAAATTAAAAGTCTATATATGTATAATGATTCCTAAGTTCCTTTTAGCAAAATATAAGGTACAGCTATAAAAGCATGTACTGGATTATTTTTAAAAGTTTGTTTCAGTAGTAAAACTGCCATCCTACTCATAACTCCAGAACTATTCTCGTACTACTACTCATGGAGTGACTCCTACCTACTTTTCTAGTTCTCATTCTATCCCTACTGCTATCAGACTTACTCCTTAAACTGATGTCTCACAAAACTTCTGGGACCACAGTGATCTGTACATATTTATGTAAAGCACAGGATGAGACAATTCCTATTTTTGTCCTTTCTTTTATTCCTTTGCTTATCCAACATTTAACAAGCCCTGGTTTTACACCAGGCAATGCAATAGGTGCTAGAAAAAAGTTTATGTCTTGATTTTCATTTTTCACCAAGTTCTTGGCATAAGTCTCATTTAATCCTCAGATGTCCTCATGGAATGGATAATAATAACCTCATTTGGCAGTTGCGGTATAGGTTTCTCCAGGAAAGTGACTTTCTCCATAGTAGCGCAATGTGAACTCTTACCTATATCTTCTAAAGCAGACTTTTGTTCTTAAACCTCAGATTCTTTCTACTTCACACACCCAATTTCCTGATTTAGGAGAATTATGGCATCCATGTCAACTTTTGCAAAAACATCTTTTGCTGTTACTTCTAGTAGTACACAGGAAAGTGTCTGAGAACCCCAAGCAACGTGTGTTACTAGCAGTCTAAAGCAACCCACTTTTTCTTGGAGCTGTGTAGACAAAGGCAAGTCCAGGGACTTTGTATTCTCTCCATTCCGCATGAAACATATAGGAATACTTTTCACATAAGACAGCATCTACTCTTTGGAGTACATCAATATTTTTTCTAGTGAATCCTCTCAAGCCTGTGATTCTCTCCTCTCTCCCATGAGTGTTATGTCTTAAACAATGCAGAGTAGAGCAA
This sequence comes from Balaenoptera physalus, assembly GCF_965194825.1. Taxonomy (NCBI): domain Eukaryota; kingdom Metazoa; phylum Chordata; class Mammalia; order Artiodactyla; family Balaenopteridae; genus Balaenoptera; species Balaenoptera physalus. The sequence continues at coordinate 132,281,797 of NC_138882.1, read as the reverse complement.
ACCAATACAAGCTGCCTAGACTATTTTGAGAATTCTCTAAAAATATTATGTAAATTTCTGGAGCGATCATTTGTCTGGTTTTCAAAATATGATGGTAGCTTTATCTATCAAGTTCTCTTCCTTTTACTCTCCATAGAAAAGCTGAACACAGAAAGATCTGTCTACACCGGAACCCAGAGACCTTAATTGTGTGCATTATGTTGGCACAGTCAGCTTTAAAATGGGTGGAATGTACTTTCTTCAACTAAAGATGACCTTCCCCACTGAGTATAAATCACCAATTAAGTTGACAATATCATAGCCTACAAACTCAATATTTAACTGAATTGGCTACTCTTCAAGACATTACCTTGGCAACTCTCAGTAATTCTAAACTCCAATAAATATTTATTGAATGCCTACTGTGTGTCAGGAAATTTGCCAAGTTCAATAAGAACAAAGGAGGCAATAAAAGCATATGAGAAGACGTAGAAATGACTAAATGAGATAGAGTAATGAAAATAGTTTGTAAATGAGAAAGAGCTGGAAACATAAGAAGTTATTTTTGCAAAAGTTTTATTTTCTTAAGCCTGAAAGAAAATATAATTTTAGGCATATTAATATATACCTTATTCAAGGAAAAAAATGTTTCAAGTCTTGAATCAAAGGCATGTTTATTTCACTTGCGACCTACCTGGTATCTGTTTCAATTATTGCCTTGAAGAAATACGCATCTGGTTTAGGCTACAATATTTTATAGAATCTAATCTCTCACTTCCAGAGAGAAATAGTGTTTGAATACAACAAGGTAGTCTTCAGAGGCATTCAATAAGACAAAGCAAATGCAAACTGGGTCTAATAGCTAAAGACTTTTTGACTTTTTAAGATGTTCAATTGAACATTTAAAAGGCTTAGTCTTGTATCAGTTCTAGAAAGCCCCCCTGGGGCAGGCTTAAGTAACTATGCCATTAGGCACTCAGCTGCAAATTGCCTATTAAGTCTGACTAAAACTGTAAAATTGCTTTTCACAATGCAAATGAATGTAAATAAGAACAATTGGTTACACATATCACAGGCTATCAAATTGTCCACAGATGATGCATAGTCCCCACCCCACATCCCCAGCCCCGGAATTAGCATTACTGTAAAGTCATATTTAGTAGGTCTTAACAGGCTTGGGTGTCCCTGTGATAAATTCCACAAATTTATTATAAGCAGTACATGTGTCCTATGTATGTTATTTACTATATGAAATTTAAACCTCTTTTTATCTACATCTGAGGGCATTTATATTCCGGTTCAGTGGATATATCACAAAATAATCCATTTAGCCTTACCTCTTAGGATACATAGCATCATTCAGTTACTAAACATTATTAAAATCATGTATCTTTTTTTAACAAATGGATTACAAGAAAGAAAAATGTACAAGACTATAAAAATGGCATGTCTTTGAATAGTAATACAGAGGAACCTTACTGCTATCATGTTTATGATTATTGTTTTAGAAATTTACAAGTTATTTAACCTTTTAAACCTTAGTTTCCATATCTGTCAAATGAAAGTAATAACATGAAACTAATAGAAATGAGATTTCATACTGTAATTGCAAGGTAGACTGAGTGAGACTTGTGAGATGTCACCAGAAAAGGCATATTCTTAACCGTACTTCCATTCAAATACAATCTGTGGCACTTTAGGGGTTTTGGCCGTCTTCTAATGCAAATCTGAAAACCATAGCCTTACAACTCAAAAGAATGTAAAAATACTTGACACTATTGTCTTGTCCTCAAACTTTTAAGGTCTCAGCCAAAAAATGAAACAAACATATTTTAATTTTAATATGTATGAACCTATCAGTCAATAGCTATTTTAAGAACCTCCTATTATATCATTATCACTGTGCTCAAGATAAATATGAGACCAGTCTGAACTCCATTTTGAAGGAGAAGGTATGAAAACAAGTAACATGGAAGTATAAGAAAGTATATGACCTCTTAAACTATCATAAGCAACATTTCTCCAATTACAGTAGAGAATGTAATTCTTCTCCACCATATAGTATAAATATCCATGGGAAAACAATCTATTGAACCTTATTTATAAGATCATTCTACTACTATTTTGCAGAAATGATCAAGATGCTATTTTTAGAAAAAATGATAGATAGAATTAAAAGTTTACATAATTCAGAGAAAATAGTATAATTCAAGTGGGAAGAAAGTTACACAACTGAGGTTTTGTTTTCATTACTTCATTGTCATCCACGCTGAAGCGGCAACCTTTCACCTGATATAATCACATAAAGTGGTAAACTCATTAAGAGATGTCATACTGCATTTCAAAGGATGTCACATATGCATTTTTCTATAATTTCTATACATTTGTAAAGAACATAATACACGAAACACAGTTTATATTTTTATATTTCTCTTTTAGGTATCTTCACGTATTAATCTTTAAGCGTAATACCAACTAGTAAATAACTTATTTTGGAGCAAAAATAATCACCCAAACCCAAGTAATCATGCAGACTTCAATTCCATAGAGGCAGTAATCAACACACTGGAAAAGTGATATTCATACATTAAAAAATAAATTAAAAAAAGAAGAAGAACGTGGGAAGATCAAGCCATACTGTTTCTTTTGCATATGAAGGAAACATTTCAGATACATTTGGAAATATTGTCTTGGTATTTAAATTATTATTCATGATCATTGTTATGTGTTTTGATTTTGAAAATCCACCATCAAATGTGCTTCTACATCTAAATTCAACTTACTTTTATTAACCATGAGTAGTAGTAAATGCTACAGATACACATCAACAGTACCTATTACAAGCAACTGTTACTCTCACCTATTAAGAGGGCAGGCTAGGAGTTAAAGTCCCTGGGAGCAGGACTAAGACAATTAAATATGGGCATCAAATTCCTCTACCCACTGAAAGTGACATCACTGAAGAGTATTCTATATTGTCTCCCAGAGTTCTCCAGCAGTACTGAGCATCTTTTGTCCACAATATTGATGTGCTCGATAACACAATTAAATTTCTTCACTTTCTTAGTTCCATACTCCCCTACCAGTATTTCCTGGATGACCTCACAAATAAACTACATGTACTCAAATCTTTTAAAGGAACCTATACTTTAAAAGATTATATATTTATAATCTTTATATACTGCATGCTTTTACATATGCTATTTGTAAAGTAGAACACAATTAAATGTTTAAAATTTACTTTCTTCTTTAATTCACCATTCTACATCAGTTTGTACAAGATGTAAGCTCTTATCATGAGTATGAGAGTAATAATTTTGTCATTGGAGAAAGCCCAGAAAGTATCTTATTATTTTAACTGAGGTTATCAAAGACACCATATTTTCTATAGTAAAACAGAGCAAAAATTGATAGATAGACACCTATATAATAGTGTAGTCCCTTATCTGTCCTTACATATAATTTTCGGATGATTCTGGTAAACTGACTTTCACTAAAAAGAAAAACACAGATAAAATTTGGGGTTGGTATTTTTTACTAACCTGAAGAAAAGATACGAGAGCATGGAACTGGGTTGAAGGTAAAAATGTATCTATTGTCAGAACAGAGGAAAAACTATATTTAGTTGAGCATCATCATTCTATCTTCCCACTTTTTGGTGAAGATGGTTTTCTCTCATGACCAGAGACCAGAGATCCTTGCTAAGAATCTATAGTAGGGCCAGTCCTTAATCTTAATAATTTCTTGAAACATGAATCGTTAACTTTTTTGCCTTTTATTGACTGTGACCCTTCTTCTAGTCAGGAGTCCATTTACATTAATTAGAGGAGAATTAGGATTGTTCTACAAGGAATGCCAAAAAAAAAAAAAAAAGTCAATGAGTCAACATTCACTCTTTCTTTTTTTTTAGCTTCCAAATAATGCTAAGGGGAATCAAAAGAGGTGGGCTAGTGGGAAGTCAAGAATGGGTTTTATGTCACAGTAAAACAATAGATTAGATTGGGAATCAACCTAAACTTTACACCCAAATTTTACAAATTTTCACCTTCACGCTACTCTTGTATGTAGTCAAAGGGCTATCCTGGCTCTTGCCTGGGATCACAACCATCAACATCTGTCTGGTGTTGTCTATGAATCATCCAGGAGAGACGACAGTGACAGGACAGTGCCTGAGATTTCTATGCCCAAAATGATGAACTGAGCCACATGCAAATACTGTCCAGCATGGTCCAAAACATCCCTAAATGGAGGGTGGGAAAAATGAGAACTGGCAAAGTAAGATGAGACAGAGAAAGCCCCCAGACCTTGGGTGAGACGTGCAGTGGTATTCTACTTGCCACCATTCTCACCCCTGTAACCATATTATATGTTTACTATTGTGATTTTCAAGGTACCATAATACTTCATACATTGACTTGGAATTACCTTTTGGACCCTATTCCAAAGACAGCACTGTATTTTGAATCTTCACTGAAAAGCCATTCCCAGTGCCAAATAAACCATTTGAACATATTTTCCATTTTTAAGCCAAGTGTTTTGTGTCATATGCCATACTGTCAGTGACGTCAAATGTTTTTGATAATTTTTAAGGTAATTCTCATTACACATAATCTAATTTTTCTTCACCCTGACATTTCAATATTAAAGATATAGTCTACCAGTTACTATGTTGTTTTCTGGGAAGAGTTTACTTTCAACTCTACAGAATTTCCATTAGCCTCCTTTTATTAAAAGAAGTTTTATTCTTCCCTGATAAATTTGGCTTTATAAGAACATGATATTTACTGACGTAATAAAAGCTATTTCAAATAATTTCTTTTTCACATGTACTCTTTAAAATAATATAGATACCTGAATTTAACCTAAAGAGCAAAAAATTATGATTGATTCAGTAAATCAGAAGTCAATATCAAAATTTGTAGCAATTTGCCATTAGATTAGCATAAGGATTATGTCAAAAATAAAAGTAAGCTCTAAAAATGATTTGTATCCATTTTTAATATAAGAATTTTAAATGATATTATATTTTAAATATTTCTTTTTTAGGAAATTTGCCACAGCTGTTTCTTACTCTGGATAGTAACTAAATGCCATTCTCACCCATTATTAATTAAATATCAGTTTGAAGGACTTAACATGCAGCTGTACCTTATTTTTCAAGATTTGATCTATTTCTCTTTGTTATTACAGTATTCATGTGACTCCTCATGTTTAGCTAATTGCCATTACTCATGAGACCTATTTTGCTCTAAATTTTTAATTATTTCTCATATGTAAACATTTCTTACATAACTAATACATGTTTTTCGTAGAAAATATGATAGTACAAAGATAGAAAAAATATAAATCATAGATAATACTAACACCCAGCAAAAAACCCACTGTCAATTAATATCATATAAATGTATTCCATATATGTGTGTGTATAAATGTGTAATCTGTATGTGTTTGTATATGCATCTTAATAAACATACATTAATGCATATATATGTACACATGGCAAAGTGAGATTGAGCTCTACAGGCTATTTTCTCTCCTTTTAAAAGCTTCATTTCTATAATTGTCAATGAGAAAATAAGGCAAATATATGGCTCTTCTCTAACAATATTTGGTGCTTATGATGAAATCCTTACATGTTTCCAAAAATACAATGATATTAATTAGATATTTCCAGATATTTAATTTTATTTTCAAGGAAAGGCTATTAAGAAATTCTGCATTTCAGGGCATTGGCTTGTCTTGTGTGGTAGAGATTTTATTGACTTCCTTATCCCTCCCCCATACTGAGAAAATGACTTCTGGAAAAGACCTCCACATTAATATTTAGCAAAATTTCATATTTTTCAGTCTCCTTCAATATCTAATAAGTACTCTTCAAACTAACTTTTCCAATTTTTCTCCTTCCCACCTGATTCAATGTCACTGAGAACTAAATCCAGACTACCTAAATCCCATTGAGACCCTATGTTGCCTTCCAGCTGGCCATTTTCTTAGTATTTCTAGAAACCTTGTGAGCTGAAGCTTGATCATTTTGAAGGCCTCACCATGGTAGTAGACCTTATATGGACTGGAGTTTTCTCTGGACAAGTTGCTATCCGGGACACTTATATTTGCTGCCTACAAGAGACTCACTTCAGATCTAGAGACACATACAGACTGAAAGTGAGGGATGGAAAAAGATGAACGAAATTGATGAAACTTTAGTCACACTCATCAAGAAAAGAAGGGAGAGGGCCCAAATCAATAAAATCAGAAATGAAAAGGGAGAAAGTACAATGGGCACCACAGAAATACCAGGATCATAAGCGACTACTATGAGCAACTATATGGCAATAAAATGGACAACTTGGAAGAAATGGACAAATTCTTAGAAAGGTGCAATATCTCAAGACTGAACCAGGAAGAAATAGAAAGTATGAACAGACCAATCACAAGTACTGAAATTGAATCAGTAGTTAAAAACTAACAAGAAGCAAAAGTCCAAGACCAGATGGCTTCACAGGCAAATTCTACCATATATTTAGAGAAGAGTTAATGCCTATCCTTCTGAAATTATTCCAAAAAATTGCAGAGAAAGGAACACTTCTGAACTCATTCTACAAGGCTACCATCACTCTGATAAAGTTATCACAAAAACCAGACAAAGTTATCACAAAAAAAATTATAGGCCAATATCACTGATGAACATAGATGCAAAAATCCTCAAAATATTAGTGAACTGAATCCAACAATACATTAAAAGGATGATACACCATGACCAAGTGGGATTTATCCCAGGAATGCAAGGATTTTTCAATATCAGTAAATCAATCAGTGTGATATACCACATTAACAAATTGAAGAATAAAAATATGATCATCTCAATAGATGCAGAAAAAGCTTTTGATAAAATTCAACATTCATTTTTGATAAAAGCTCTTCAGAAAGTAGGCATAGAGGGAACATACCTCAACACAATAAAAACCATATATGACAAACCCAAAGCTAACATCATACTCAATGGTGAAAAGCTGAAAGCATCTCCTTTAAGATGAGGAAAAAGACAAGAATGCCCACTCTTGCCACTTTTATTCAAAATAGCTTTGGAAGTCCTAGCCACAGCAATCAGAGAAGAAAATAAATAAATAAATAAATAAATAAATGGAATCCAATTGAAAAAGAAGTAAAACTGTCACTGTTTGCAGATAACATAATACTATATATAGAAAATCCTAAAGACACTACCAGAAAACTACTAGAGCTCATCAATGAATTTGGTAAAGTTGCTGGATACAAAATTAATATTCAGAAATGTGTTGCATTTCTATACACAAACAATGAAAGATCAGAAAGAGAAATTAAGGAAATAATCCCATTTAACATTGCATCAAAAAGCATAAAACACCTAGGAATAAACCTACCTAAGGAGGCAAAAGACCTGAACTAGGAAAACTGTAAGACACTGATGAAAGAAATTGAAGACAGCACAAACAGATGGAAACATATATCATGTCCTTGGATTGGAAGAATCAGTATTATTAAAATTACCATACTACCCAAGGAAATCTACAGATTCAGTGTAATCCCTATCAAATTACCAATGGCCTTTTCATAGAATTAGAACAAAAATTTTTTTAATTTGTATGCAAACACAAAAGACTCTGAATAGCCAAACAATCTTGAGAAAGAAGAACGAAACCAGAGGAATCAGGCTCCCTGACTTCAGACTATACTACAAAGCTACAGTCATCAGAACAGTATGGTACTGGCACAAAAACAGACACATAGGTCAATGGAACAGGATAGAAAGCCCAGAGATAAACGCATGCACTTATGGCCAGTTAATCTATGACAAAGGAGGCAAGAATATACAATGGAGAAAAGACAGTCTCTTCAATAAGTGGTGCTGGGGAAACTGGACAGCTACATGTAAAAGAATGACATTAGAACATTCTCTGACACCATGTACAAAAATAAACTCAAAATGGATTAAAGACCTAAATGTAAGACCATATACTATAAAACTCCTAGAGGAAAACATAGGTGGAACACACTTTGACATAAATTAGAGCAATAGTTTTTTGGATCCATCTTCTAGAGTAATGGAAATAAAAACAAAAATAAACAAATGGGACCTAGTTAAACTTAAAAGCTTTTGTAGAGCAAAGGAAACCATAAACAAAATGAAAAGACAACCTACAAACTGGGAGAAAATATTTGCAAAAAATGCTACTGACCAGGGATTAATTTCCAAAATATACAAACAGCTCATACAGCTTAATATCAAGAAACCAAACAACCCAATGAAAAAAATGGGCAGAAGACCTAAATAGACATTTCTCCAATGAAGACATATAGATGGTCAACAAGCACATGAAAAGATGTTCAGTATAGCTAATTATTTGAGATATGTAAATCAAAACTACCTGAGGTATTACCTCACACCAGTCAGAATGGCCATCATCAAAAAGTCTACAGATAATAAATGCTGGAGAGGGTGTGGAGAAAAAGTGTAGATCAACACTGACCTACTACAGTGTTGGTCAGAATGTAAATTAGTGCAGCCGCTATTGAGAACAGTATGGAGGTCCCTTAAAAAACTAAACAGAGTTATCATATGATACTGCAATCCCACTCCTGGTCATATATCTAGAGAAAATTCTAATTCAAAATTATACATGCACCCCAATATTCATTGCAGCACTATTTACACTAGCCAAGACCAGGAAGCAACCTAAACATCCACTGACAGATGAATGGATAAAGAAGATGTGATATATACATACAATGGCATATTACTCAACCATAAACAATAATGAAATAATGCCATTTGTAACAACATGGATGGACCTAGAGATCATCATAATAAGTGAAGTCAGACAGAAAAAGACAAATATATGATATCACTTACATGGGGAATCTAAAAAAATGATACAAATGAACTTATTTACAAAACAAAAATAGACTCATAGACGTGGAAAACAAACTTATGGTTACCAAAGGGGATAGTGGTGTGGGAGCAGGGAGATAAATTTGGAGTTTGTGATTAACACCTACATACTACTGTATATAAAATAGGTAAAGAAAGACCTACTGTATAGCACAGGGAACTATACTCAATATCTTGGAATAACCTATAATATAAAAGAATCTGAAATATATATATATATAAATATGTATGTATAACTGAATCACTTTGCTGTACATTTGAAACTAACACAACATTGTAAATTAACTATACTTCAATTTAAAAAAAAGTTTGCTGAAATGCTCAGATCATGGATGTCCTTAAGTAAGAATTAACAAAGCTGTGGACAAGTTTAACAAAAGCATTGACATCCTAGCTTGAGAGCTTGAAGAAGCTCAATAACCCATGCTGCATAACCGAACGATTTTCCTCTACTGCCATCCTGGAATTCACTGGACTAGTTATCTGCATGATTCAATTCCTGGCTCTTCACTTTAATGTAATCTTTAATAATTCTCTTTTGCATTTTAGGCATCCCTCTTCTAAGATGTCTGAACTCCTTAGAGTAGCTGATCTTTGCTACCACCTCTCAAGAAATGATTCATCTGGTTGTACAAGAATAAGAGACTTCCAGACACTATTTTTCAGACCTTGTTTTGACCCACTCAGGAGTTTTCTAATCATCTCGAAAATGATCAGTAACAAATGATATTTGCCTTGAGTAGAAGAGGAGATGGACAACTTGAACTTTATGGGGACTCAGTATTCCTGGAAACTAGGACTGCTGAGAATTCTCCTACCCTCCCCGACACACACATTTTTGTGCTCCAGATGTTAATAGGCTTATCAGTTAACCAGTAATCTGCAAGGATTACCTCTCCCTGGAATATTTCCAGATAAGATCCACTTCTATCCTTCCTCAATAACTCAGATAAGACCTGTCTCCTCCTTTCTTCAGAATTCCTTTGTTTATTTGCCTCTATAAAACCTCAGTCCCCTATCTTTTTCTCTGAGATGTTCCTCATTAATGAACACTGTACCTATTGTGGCAGCCTGAATAAAACCATTTCCTTAATTGTTCCTTTCATTGTGCATGATTCTTGGTCAGAAGGCCAAAGTCAATACAATATCCAGTTCTGTGTGCTGTTAACATGATCCTGAGGTTACATCAGGTACCAGATGTAAAAAGGTCACATCGAATGTGTTGTTTTGTTCTAGAACTCATTTGCCATATAATCCTACCATGAATGTGTCTTCTTCTTCTTCAAGTATACACCTGATAATAATGACAAAAGAGTGTCCATTTGTCCAATGTACCAGACTAATTATCAGATCCTCTTTAGCAGTTTAGTCTTTAATATTAGTAGCCACCATTTATTAAACGTGCACTAAATTCCAAACATTTTAGAGTATTTTCTACTTTATCTTCATTTTAAAAACAGGCATGAATATATATTTTTTATAAAATTGAAAGAGCCAAGGATTTTCTTCCTGTTCCCACCCTTTTCAAAACCCTCTTACTAAGACCTTGTTTATAACAGAGCCAAGATTAATAAGGAAGCAGTAGGCACTAAGATTCAAGGTAGGAGAAGAGACCAAGTCACTTTCTGTATAATAACCAAAGACTCTTTAGCATAATAGTGGACAGACAACAGGCTAAAACAGGATGCATCTTGGCAGGATTAAAAGTCAAATTATCCTGCAAATGAGCTATCCACAAAAGCTTAAAAAAAAAAAAGTGTTCTAAATAGTCTCATCTATGTCCTCAATTTAGGGACCAAAGAGACTGGAAGTAGCTGGAAATGAACTGGAGCTAGAGGTTGAGGCAAATACAAGAGATACTCTATGGTAGCAAGGCAGAAGAATTAAAGGAAAGAATGAGAGGAGGTCAAGTGCATTGAGCTGCTGTGGGGGTAACAGGGGTTATGCTGCGTTTGGAGACTGAAGGACTCATTAGGAACTGAGACGAAAAATTGAAGAGAAGAGAAAAGTCACTTAGGAAGTTCCCTGAGGACTCCTTATGAATAGAAAGATGCATCCCAAACCAGAGAAAGGACTATTCTGTACATTATTCTGGATTCCTTATGTATGCATTGCCAGTTCACAATAAGAGTGTTTAATAGTAAACAGTATAATTACTCCCTTCCACCAGTAAGAGTATTAATAGGAGATTTTCAGTCCATGCATGCCTGCCTCTAAAACATAATCCATTCATTAATTCTTTATTTCTTTCTTTCTTCCTTCTTTTCTTTCTTTACCACTGTCTCTCTCCTCCCCTACTCTTTCTTCCTTTTTTCCTAACTTTTTTCTTTCTTCCCTTCTTTCTTTTTTCTATTTTTACTATACTTTTCTCTTTTACCATTGACTACTTTGTCTTTTGTCTCAAGAAGTCAAGAGTTACTAAATAACCTGGATTTAGTTAAGAATAAGGGAATTCAGCGGTCACATAAGTAAAACTAGCAGGATAAATTTTATTAGTTCTCTTATGAAAAGTGCCTTGCAGTCCTTGTGATGTACATTTCACAGAGCAGTTTTCTGCACAAAGCTTGTGATGTGTCAACATCAGGTTATTTATTTACAATCGTATTTCTTGCTAAGGTGAAAGGTAAGCAAGGAATGAAAGCAATTATCACAGTTTTTGTCCACTGGGCCTGTCAATGCAAAGTGCCCCTGTGACACAGCCTGACACTTTTAATGAATTCCCAGGGTTATGCGACATTGCTAATAACACCCACATCTGTCACTCGGAGATAGGGATTTTCCTTCTGTTCTTGAGCTTGGATGCTAACATTCTTTGTCCCAGCTAATGAGGATCTGACTTTTTATTCTGGAACAGGCCACTTTAATAATGTGTCTCCACAGATCACATTGAACAAACCCTTACAGTGTGATTCAGTCAGAGCTAATTCCAAATACAATGTTTAATAATATTCAGTGGAACATGAATAGAAGCTTTTTTTTTGTTTGTGGATACAGCTGCACATATTGAGGAGTGAAAAGGCCCTTAGTTAAATGTACCATTTTCCTCTTTACAACTGCACCGCTTTGCCTAAAGTCCATTTCTATTTGTGCACTTGCTCGCTTCTTTACTGACAGGGATTTCTAAAAAATTGTTTTGCTGAACTCTGGCAGAAATGCATGGCTGCCCAGCACTATTTAACAATCTGTGCTGGGTGAGGAAAGTTGGCTTCTAGGAGTCATAGGCTCTTGGCTCTCTACTCAAAGCTGACTTTAAACAGTCTCTACTCAACCTGTTCTGTTATGAGAGACCAGAAATAGTGATGAGCAGGAAACAAGGTGTGAGCAAACATAGGAAAACAAGGTTTTCTGAGAATAAACCCAGAGTATGAGCGCTGGATGTGGGTTCAAACAAGAGTTATAAGAAAACTTTAGCATCTTGGGAAGAAGGGGCACATTCTCAAGAAGGGATCTGCCTGTAAGCCTGTATCTGGGGGGTAACTAGAAGCCCAAGGTATTGGGTACAGTCATAAAGTAGGTTGTGAATGCAGTCTTAGTTTGCAAAAGTCTAATTCAGAAGATTCATTGCAGTAGGTGAGCTGGGTCAGGGAAAGTCCAAGTCATGGATAGTATTCATGGGTAATATTAACACAGATGTGCAGCCCTGGCCAGATTTCAAGTTCTCAGTCCATCCAAGAGCAGAGCACTAGCCAAGAGCTGGAGGGGGCACAGTGGATAGGATCCAGCTAGCAAAAGCTATGGAGGGGGTCTAACCCCGGAAAGTGGACTGAGGGTGAGAATGGGGCTTCAGGACCAGTGGAAAACTTAGGTACCACATTCCAGAACCAAGTTAGATTCCCAATCATGATGCTTCAATAAAGAAGAGGTGCAAGCCAGGAAAGGGCAAGAGAGAATTGGTAAAGTGTGTTAAATTTTAAATAAAGTGTTCGTTAAGCAAATTGATCAGTAAGCAAACAGGTGTGAGGTTAAATGACTTTGGCAAAGTGGACTTTTCCCAGGCACAGAGCGAGTAAAAGGGCAAGCTGCAATCTGCCGAGCCCACAGGTGTTTGGGATAAAATCGGATCAAAGGCAGTAAAGTTAGTTTCATGCCCCAGAGGTTGAGGTGCCAATGATCTCAGTAGGTAGCTTACCAAGATCAATGTTGGTCAGAAACTAAGTGAAGCTCGATGAAACTAAGTGAAGAAAGACTTATTAGCACCAGCAGAAAATGCCTGGAAGAAGGCTGAGACTTACTCGCAAGTGAAATCATCATGAGGTTCAGAAATAAATTCCAGTAAATCAGTTCAGCTTAAGAAAGACATCTTTAAGATACAGGTTCTGCTGCTACTGCTTTTAGGACAACAAAGACGAGGAACCTAACATCCCCTGATAAATATATTTAATCTTCCTATACTTATGCCATATTTATAACCTTTACTTTTCACGTGAGAAAATCAAAGAACATCTTTCTGAAGATTCCACAGCAGAACCATGATTTAACATCAAGTATCCTAATTTCTGGAAGGCAGCCTACAGACTTCTGCTTCTTAAACAATCAATGAACAAGAAGATAGAAAACATAGTGTTAAGGTCACACATCCAACACTGTGAAAGAAACTACAGTTTTGATTTCTACCACAATTCCAGACAAGTTTCCTACAACCTCCAAATTGCTGGCTTAAGTAACTGGAATGTAACTCACCACTTTGTGAGCCCTCACTAAGGACACTTTCTTCCAAGAGGTGCCTAGGGATGATAGTGGTGGTGAGTAAAGGCAGGAAAATATTGGCCTATTAGTCAATGCAAGATTTAGGCAACTCTAAAAATGTGATAATTTGTACTACTTTCTAGGCGGTGGAGCATGGGCATACGATTCAGACTTGTATAGGACTATTCCCTCTCAGCCTTCCTGCACAAATACCATGATAAGAATTTGAGTGTGGTGGCAGAATTTTGTCACTGAAAGTCTCTAGCTTTGGAATGGATAGCCTTGTGTTTATATCTCCTGGATCTACTACTTATTAGCTGGGAACATAATTTGTACTCTCAAGCCTTAGTTTTCTCATCTTGTAGCACATACAATTTAGTCTAACTCAGAATGTTAGTGGGAGGATTAAATGAGGCATTATGAATTGTCTAGCACTATCTCTAGTAGGTAGTAAGTAGGCATTCAATAAGAGTGAATTCCTTTTTGTTGCCTCATTTGCCTCTCATGAAAATCACTTGAGGTTTCAGCAGTCTGTGCAAAGCTGGAAAGTTCTAAGAGGTCAGAAGCTTGGTGCAGACTTCCAGGTTAGGATCCCTTTCTACAGGGTGAATTTTCTGAGAAAAATTTTCTTCCCCTGAGGGCTGCCCCATATGGTTGTACAGTTTGTGCCCTGCAGACCCATTCACAGGACAGACCTCATCCATTTGTTTATTTATGACAACAATTTACTGGCAGATGGCAGTGTTTTGTTCCAGCAAAATCAGTATATCACAACAATTTTCCGACAGACGGAAGTAAAATGTCTTGAAAAATGGGTGTTTTTAATGTCCAGAGGTGCTTCCTGTGCTAGCAGAGGCATTGAACCCTGAGTTGCCTGAATGTTTTTCATTTCCATACAGCCTAAAATTCCACCAACTAGATTCATTTGGTTTAATATATATTCTTTAAAATGGATATATATTAAAAATGATTAACTCTAAGTCATTCATTCCTGCTGCAGTCAGGCCTTATTTTTACTACACTGGGATCTCTTTGGGGAAATGTCTCTAAATCTCTCTAGAGGGAGATACTATTTGTAGTTTCCAGGGTTGCTTGCTATTCAAACAGATCAGAAAGCCCAGGCTGTGAAGAAACATGAGCAATCCATGGAAAATTGTCTCTCAACACCGTTCACCATAACGACTTGCAGTGTAATAATACCATTACAGGACAGTAAAGAACTAGGAACTAATAATTCAATATTCTACCCACTGCTTAATATTTCTATTTTATATCAGTATGATTAAGCCATAATATAAAAATATATAAGGGATTCTATGCCATGCTAAATTTAGAGCCCAAGTACAAAATGTGTTCTAACTTACCACTTATCAAAGTCATAATTAAATAAATATAAGATACCTGTACTACCCATGAAAGAGTATATAGTGTTATTTTAAAGTTGACTTAGATTATTTGTAAATGTATATACCAAACTTTAAGGAAAACACGGAAATATTTTTTAAAGAAGTATAATAGATATATTAAGAGAGGAGAGAAAAGGGAATCATAAAATGCTGCTCCATTCAAACTAGAGAAGGCAGAAAAAGAATGAGAGACAAAAAAAAAAAGAACTACAAATTTAAAAATTGTTACAAAAAATTTTTAAAAATTGTTAAATCAACTATATCAATAATACATTTAAATGTGAATTGTTGAAATATACCAATTATAGGCAGAGACTATCAAAGTGGATTAAAAAAGCATGACCCAACTATATGTTGTCTATAAGAAACTGACTTCACAAACATATATCTGGTAAAAGACTAGCATCCAAACTATAAAAAGTATTCTTAAAACCCAACAATGAGAAACACATAATCCAATAAAAAATGGTATGAACAGGTATCTCACCAAAGGAGATAACAGATGACAAATAAGGATATGAAAAGAGGTTCAACCTCAGATGTCATTAGGGAATTGCAGATTGTTACGAGTTAGTACTACACACCTATTAGACTGGCCAAAATTCAGAACACTGACAACATCAAATGTTGGCAAGACTGTGGAACAATAGGAATTCTAATTCATTGCTGGTGAGAATGCAAAATAATACAGCCTCTTTGGAAGAGAGTTTGTAAGTTTCTTACAAAGCTAAACATATGCTTAGTATATGATCTAACAATAGTGCTTCTAGGTATATATCCAAATAAGTTGAAAATTTATGACCACACAAAAATCTGCACATAAACATTTATATTGGCTTTACTCTAATTTCCAAATATTGGAAGCAGCCAAGATGTCCTTCAATAGATGAATAGATACATATTAATACAATGGAATATTAAGTGGTAAAAAATGAGCTGTCAAGTCATAAAATGACATGGAGGGAACTTAAATACATATTGCTAAGTGAAAGAAGCCAGTTTGAACAAGCTACATACTGTATAATTCCAACTATAAGACATTCTGGAAAAGGAAAAATTACTAAGAAAATAAAATTAGTGGTTGTCAGGGGCTTGGGGATGGGGAGGAAGCAGTAAATAGGTGAAGCACAAGGTAATTTTAGGGCAGTGAAATTATTCTATATGATACTATAATGTTGGAAACATGATATACATTTGTAAAAAAACCATGGAACTGTACAAAGAGTGGACACTAAACTATGACTTTTGTTAATAATAATGTATCAGTATTGCTTCATTATTGTAACAAATGTACTACACTAATACAAGATGTTAATAATAGGGAAAACTGGTGAGGAGGAAGAGGGTATATAAAAACTCTGTACTTTATGCACAATTTTTCTGTAAATTCCTAAAACTACTCTAAAATTTAAAAGTCACTGAAAAATAATTATAAATATAAAAGCTATTAAAAAATATATACTTTAATGTCTCCCTCCACCTTTAGACTATAAACTCCATAAGGATCATAGCACAATAGTTGTTGAATCAATATCTAATGAATAAATTAATAAAAATCCAAATGTAACATTAATATCATTTATCCCATCTAGGAAATACCAAGTCAGAGTTTGCAAAATATTACCTTCACTGGGATGCACACACTTACCATTTTTGAGTCCTCTTGGAAATATGTGACATACAGGTATAATCTTGCTAAACTACTTGCTAAATTTTACATCAAGTTAATCAGTAAAGACATTTAACAGAAAATTATATGTGTTGATCATTAAGTCATTGTATGGCACATGGAAGGTGAAAATTTTATGGATTACTGAGCCCCAGTTTTGTTCATCTTATTTGTGATAGCTAAAGTGGTGGGGAGCCTTTTTAACTCAGCTTCCCTGATGGGCTTTGCAAAGAACTTTCTAACATGGTTCTCTCACTGACCAGAACTATAACATAAACATTTCCTCTAAATCTTTGTTTCATACAAAGATTTTTATGTTGAGGTGTTGATCCAATCACCTGTTCTGTGCTCAGCTGTGAATAATATCCCAACTCTTGCATTCACAAGCACATAGCCTTAAACAAAGAAATATTGAAAAACTACAGATTCTTTTTCTCTGTTACTTTCGTTTCACCTCCCATGATATCTTTCTCTTTCTCTTAATGGTGTTTGAACTACTTGGATTTGTTTTACTTCTGTTTCTGTCCCTTTGGAGGACTTTCTACCTCATCAACCAAGAGCTTGTCTCTCCCCCGCCTCCAAGGCAACCTGTATCTCATAAATACATCCTACCCTCAATGTGTGTGACATCAGTCAAGCCAGAATAACCTCCAGTTGTTTTAATTTGCTTCCATATAAGTTACATCTATGTGTTTCATGTGCATGCACTTGTGTATCTACTTGAAAATGAGAAAAATCCTGACTTTGTACTGGAATGAACTTCAGACATTAACAGGCAATTTTTTCTGAAAGTAAAGCTCTGACTAAAGTCATATGAAAAGGTAATGAGAGATCCAGGATTATAATCATGGATTTCTGTTTACCAATCCTATGCTATTTCTACGAACCACTCAAATTAGATTCCACTTCTCTGTGCAGTATAAGAATGGAAATAAAGATTATTTTCCTTTCCATTTTGCCTGAGGGATTTCAAGTGGAAGTAAGAGTCCCTTGAATCTTCCAATTTCTTGTACTCAAGCTTAGTAACAATTGGAAATTGTGCTCTGGCGTGATGCCATTTGCTGAGCAGGGGAATGCTAAGTCCCACTCTGGTGCAGTTTGCATTTTAGTGTATTTTGTAAATAAATTCTTAACAGATGGACAGAGCAGCAGGAAGCCAACACCAGGGAGTCAGCAGGTGTAGAGGAAAGCCAGAAATGGACTGGCACTGATGAGATTAACAAAACTAAAATATCTTGGGATTCACACATGCTGCCCACAGAATAAGTTGGCACTGACCAGATAGGGAAACTCAAATCAACGCTGAGCATGGAAAATTTCCATTACTCTGTTCCTATGGGGTACCAGGGTCCCTCCCAGATGGTGACGTCAAAGTTATAAATCCTTCAGAGTGTCAGTCTGTCGTCTCTTTCTTCCCTTGAAGTTGTCATGCAGCAGGAAGGTGAGATACAAATTATAATTATCAGGAGCATTAAACTGTTCTTTACTTAACTGCACGAGCCACAAAAGTAAGCAGGGAGGGAGAGAGATACGATCATTGTACCCTATAAATCATTGGTATAGTCTCCCAAAGGACTTGAAAGATTTCATTGCCACTCTAAGCACATCCCATTCTACTCTCCAACCCATGGTATTGTTTCCCATAATGTGCAACTCTAATAGCTTCATTTTGAGGTCTGCCGCCCTGCTCACACAAAGATGTGACTCTTGCATTAAAAGCCTCCTTCCCACACTAAAACCTGTCTCCCCAAGGATCTCTGCCCTTTGCCTTTCACCATAGGTGTTATCCGATGAGATAATGGTTGTCAACATGGGCCTAATGCTGGCAGGACATCCAGGACCAGTGTGCTGGGCACTTGTCCTGGTCAGGCCCAGGGGTTTCTAAATAACTGTCAAGGTTTCCCAAATATCCAGGAACTCATAGTCTTCATTTGGAAATTCTGAAATGCTTAATTACATTACTTAAATTTTTACGAGTTTGGTAAGGGGTGTAGCAAATCCTTGGAGTTCAAGATAGGTTCATACTTAAATTCTGACTTTGCCATTAACTAGCTGCCTGATGATGGAACAGTTGCCTAAGATCATTAAGCCTAACTTTCCTCACTTTTGAAATCAGGATTGTGAGAATTAATTGAGATCATGTGTACAAAGAACTCAGCAAAGCAACTGGCACATAATAATGAATAAATAATAGTGTCTTTTATCATCATCACTTTCATTTTTATTAGAAATTGAATAGGGTTGGTGTAAAGAACCTGATTTGAAAATTCTTAGGGATCATTGATATACCTGGCATAGGAGATTTCAAGAGTCATAATGTGTGGTGAGGAGGACAGGAAAGTGCAAGGATAGGAAAGTGCAGGGATAAGGTTGGAGAAAATTAGATTTGGAGGCTCAAGCTGCCTGGAAAGGAATTATGAAATCCACAGTGTTATATGGTAAATCCAAGTTTAGTCCAAACTGGTAATAATAGTAATAATAATAATAATAATCACCATCATCATCATCAACTAGAATAAACTAATATTCCAAGTTTAGTACAAACTGGGTGGACTTGACATAGACAGCTCTCCAGGTAGCAAGGATAATCCTCCTCAGAACCCTAGACAGGGACAAGGATAATAGGGACAACACCTAACTGGTTCCCAAACCCCAAATAAAAAGTTAACTTAATGGATTGTAAGGCCAAAAATGTCACGTGCTGCCTTGACATCTTTGAACCTTACAGGGCCCTGAAGACCTAACTATGAGTTCCCCTACTCTCACCAGATATGCCCCCACAGAGGGGGAAAGAAAGGCTCCCACCAGGTTACTTCCCCTCTCAGCTGGAACAGCTATACTCCTCCTGGTCCTCAACCTAATGGGTTTCACTTCTCTGCCAGCCCATGAAATGATTCCAACAAACCAATATTATTCTCCCACAGGAACCAGGGTCTACCACACCCTTTTGTTACTACAAAGCCTGTCTCCCACAGCCCCCGATTGTTTGCCCTACTCTCAAGTGCAACCCCTATGTGGACCCTGCATTGCATTCAGCGTCTTCCTCCCCCAGGCTGTATGTGTAACCAATGAACTTCTGTTAGTGTCATTTCCAGGATTAGATACTGTGTATTTGGTCATCTCCATAATCTCAAAATGAGAATTCCCCTTTGCCAATGGGGTGGAGAAGAGGTGGATAAAATACCTATTATAATCAGACTATTAAAATCAGATGGATTGAATAAAGAACAGGTGTCTTTTCCTGGAGAACATACTCAGAAAACTAAGTCCAACTGACTGGTATTCACAGTGAGGGTTTGAAAGGAAGCCTGTATTATACAGAAGTTTAAGATAACAAGGTCAAGAAGGGGAATGGCAGATACAGGATATCATAAGCCTCTGGGTATAATAAGCCTCCTGATGTCTTACCTAGAAATGGACTAGGGAGTGTAGCCTTCAATGGCTTGCCTTGTCTTTACCCCAGTGAAAATTGGACTGTCAGGGTTAGGGGCTACCTCTCAAGCTAGTGATATACCTAGGTACATCATACCACTCAAAAAGGAGTAAAAAAATGAGGAAAATTCAATTTTATTACCCATTTACTATTTCCATAAAATGATGAAAAGGAAAGAGTTTGAAGGGAAAAATTTAGAGATTCATTGTTTTTATATGCATGCCTCAAAGATTCACCCTCCTATTCTCAGTAAGTTGGTGACAGAATATTATTTATGGTCACACACTGGATGGCCTCCATTTAGCCTTTAACATTTTCTCTATAACCCTTAGAGTACAGGGTGAAGAGAGGGTAGAAGCCGATTATGTGTGACCCCCAGCTACGCTATGTATTCAAACTGTTCTATTTCTATGTGAAATTTTGAGCTATCAACAGCACTTGATCTATATTAATTCTAATCAACTAATCTAAAACCTGACTTTTTAGACCTCTATACACATTACTTAAAATATAGCTCTAACAGATTTAGCTGAGATGATTTTTTTCCAACCAATATTTATCTACATATGTGAAATATAAGAGTAGGATGAGACTCCCAACCCTTTTTTGACAGATATACTGAAATATTCCCTTAAAAGCTTTTCGACATCCCTCAAATATTATAGGGATTTGGTTCTAGCTATTCCTGGATGAAATGGCTGCATTGTGGATTAAAATATATAATTATTGATTTGGATACCTCTATTATCATTATGAAAGTTAAAACTAAGCAGATCATGATTTAGAAACAGGATAATGACTAATTTAAAAAAAGCTATTTTATGTGAAGGATGTTTTGCAACCTGGTTTTTAGTAACAATATACACATCAGGAGATCCTGTTTAGGTTAACATTTATGTAATCAATCTAATGCTTTCTTTATTTAATTGATGACCTCTTTATTAAGGGCTATAATCAGAGTGTCTTAATTGAGTTCCCCTAAAGTGGATTCTGAGATGAGGATTTGAGTGCAAGTAGTTCATTTGGGAGTCGATCCCAGGAAACGTCAGCAGGGGAATGGGGAATGAGATAGTGAAGAAAAGAAAGCCAATAAAAAGTGCACAATCAAGCAAGTTACTACCCTGGTTAACTGGAGCTCAGAGACTATGGATCCTTCGTTTTTAAGTGTGAAAGAAAAGGGTAGAAGATTACTTTCCAAGATGATTTCAGTGCAGCCCAAACTGGGGTGGGAGGGTGAACCATATGCCCTCTCAAGGTCTCTTCCAATCTTATGATTATATGATTGCTCATTATTGAAAATTGGCTGGTAATTGGTTTGACACAGAGAGGTCAGGATGTGAAGGAGACTGTACAACCTTTGGATTTCATAGTAAAGAACGATGTGTTTATCCCAGCCACATTTCAGAGAGAACTTTTTAAAAAAAAATTATAAATATGTCATGATAATCTTCAAGACTTCTAATTAAGAAAGACTATCCAGGAGTTGGCTACAATTTTGACAGGTAGAGAGGGAGGTTTGGTCGTGATGGAAATGAGAAGGACTCATGATGAACCCTAAATACTATACAGGCATGTACAGCACTGCTTTTTTGTCTGTTTGCTTTTAAACTACCTACATTGCTGATATATCATTAGATACTGGTTTTAGTAAAGGCTTAAGAAGAAAAAAACTTATGCTTCACTTTGCTTGCTTTCTAATTGGAAAAAAAATCATTTTTTTTACAAACAAATGGAGATCTGATTATAATTATGTGATTTTTTGTACATAATTTCATGTAAGATTAGCCATCCAGAATGCATATTTTAAATGCACTGGCTATCGCTAATTGGCCAACGGTGAATTTTCAAAGTGATCAGTCCAATTACTATCTGCCAAGTTGCAGAGACCAAACATAGTTTTTCTCTTTTTTAGAGTCCTAATGTTTGTAAAAACAGAACATTTATAAATTTATACTCAGAATACTTTTTTTTTAATGCAGCAAACTTAATGAAGATCTCATTTTAACTGGGATGAGGGAAAGAACATAGAAGAAATTAAATAAAATAATCTTTATTTTAATTAATTAATTTTGTTCACAGGACCTCTTAAATCAAACCTGCAACAATATAAAATTTTGGAGCTGAAAAAGATCTTAGTGACTATACTAGTCCAATCTTTTCATTTTGTAGGTAAGATAATCGGGGTTGAGAGAGGTTCCAGCCATCAACAATTTGGTGACGCTAAGTACCCTGAATTAGAATGTGAACTCAAGTGTCCCATCTGTTAAGTTAATGTTCTTTCCACAACACGAATCAGGGATACAAAACTATTTGTTAATCTATTTCAGAAATACATCTTAAACCTATCTAAATTTGAAAAGCAAGATCTTGTAGTAAGAGATGGTGAAAAATGCCATCTTCCTATTATGTACCTGTAAACATCACCCTGTGAATCTACTGTAGATAAGCTTCAAGGAAGAAAAAGTCAATATCGGGATGCTCATTGTTAAACCTAATGGCTGTCTTTTGAGGTTGACACTAAAGCAATATTTTCTGGCAATTTGATTCAAGATTACCTTGTGAATAGATTTAAATAACTTATTCATTTCTACCAAAGGAAGTAACATGTTTGCAATACCAAAGAGGATAATAGGTTTTCACTGATCTGGGATTTTCCTTTGGCATCCTCTCTGAATGAAGAGAGGCCTATAACTACTAATATTTGCTTCAAAAAAAGATGACTAAAGAAGGGGGCAAAGGAGCCTTCTAGTACCACACAGAACTCTTAAGAACAAGCAAGAAAAAGCCCAAGTTTGTCCTGAGGCAAAAACGATGTCTTCCTACCACCTTTGGGAAAGAGTAAAGAACTGAAAGCTATGCTTTTGTTTTTATTTACTTTGTTGTAATTGTTTCAGTACTTCAACTACACTCTTATTAGGCTG
This sequence comes from Balaenoptera physalus, assembly GCF_965194825.1. Lineage (NCBI taxonomy): Eukaryota > Metazoa > Chordata > Mammalia > Artiodactyla > Balaenopteridae > Balaenoptera > Balaenoptera physalus. The sequence continues at coordinate 132,258,774 of NC_138882.1, read as the reverse complement.
TGAGCTTCGTGAGAGTGTCGGCTGTGTCTTATTTATCTTCATATCTTTAGTGTCTAGCCTAATGTTTACTATGTAAAAGACAATAAATGTCTCATAAGTGAATGAGTGAGAAGCTGGTGTAGCTAGCAGCTGTAATAAAATCCATAACCACAGAAATAAGAGTAAAAAGATAGGGCTAGGTGCTAAAGGACAAAGAAGAGAAAAATTATATCAGCAAAGGTTAAGAGAAGGTACTGTAAATGAACAGAATTCAGCTCAGAACTGCCTGAGAGTCAAAGTAAAAAGATCATATGATCTTCACACTTAAAGAGCAAAAAATAACATCTACTAAAAGAATATTTTATAATAATTTTATAAGAATATTTAAAAAATAAAATTCAGTAAATATCCATTAAACACCTACTACTTTTAAGACATTCCATTAGGCAATCTGGGCTCATACACAGATAAAGTAAAAAGAGTCATCAGTCATAAAAGGGTTATGTAATGGATGACAGAGAACAAACACATACATGAACATAATATTAGACAAGACGTAATACATCATAGAGGAATATGACGTGATTCAGAGGGAGGAGGAATCACACATGACTGCAGGGATCATGGAAACATTCTTAAAGGAAGTTTTGTTTGAAATGGGCCTTGACATCTAGGTAGGTTTTTCAAAGTTGGATGCGAGAAAACTAAGGAAAAGTTTTTCAGACATAAAGGTAGCATGTGCAAAAGCACTGAATTAAGAGAGTATGTTTCATGCTCCTAGGGAAGTGAACAGTCCTTATAAGTTTAGCTCTCACAAAGGCTTTATGTCAGGAAGTAATAAGAGATAAAGTTGAATTAGTACTTGTAATACTAGTAGAAATTCAGTACCTCCTGAAGAGAAGTAATTTCACACGAATCAAATTCAGCATCCTTATCTTGATTCAAAGATTTTCTTTAATTTCCACTCAGGTTTGAATCCTTTGGCATATCTAATTTTAATAATTAAAGGATTCTTTGGACTACACAGCATCTAGCGTTCTTTTATAATTCATGAACTTGGAAAAGTTTTAATATTGTATGGATATGAATGAGATTACTAAAACAGGCTAACAAGCCATCTGCTTCATGACACACACTTCCATAAATGTCATGAAACTTTATGTTACCATAAAATGTGGCAACAAGGAAGCAACTTTCTTTGGAAGTGAAGTTCTCTAACAGGCATTTGCAGGATACTCTTGTCTTTGCTTGATCTGGCACATCACAGCTATAACAATAAATGCCCCTAATAGAAATAGAAGGAAAATTGGCTGTAAACTTTCATAGGAGAAAGGCTGATGCTTTGACCATGGTTTCTATATTCCTGTTCCAACAAAAAAGGCCATTACTATCCAAGTACCTATGCAATTTAGAAGATCCCACAGGTCTTAAATCCTCTTGTTTGGAAGACTCAGATACTAAGCCAGAGAAGAGGGTTCATCTATTTTCTTGGTAATGTATAAACAGTGGATGTTTACTGCTCCCTGTTCAGGGCAAAAGTAACTTTCTGATATCTTTCCATAAATTCTGCTGCTATGCTTAAACTGCCTTCTGAAAGAGGTAATCCAGTCCTTGAGGATGAGGTATTTTATTTCTTCCTTATATGAAGGGGTACCCAGATAAACTCTCTGTACAAAATACCACATATTCATTAAAATCAGGAAGTGAGGCTGTGGTCTGCTTTGGTTCTTGGTATCAGCCATGTCTTCAGAATGAATTAACAATTCTGTAGTTGACAGCCCGTTCCCCATTTATCTGTGGCTTGCATGGACTCATCAACAAATCTGAAAACTTCACAAGTCTACGGACTCATTTCCATGTGGTTTCAATGTCTTCTCTGTTTACACATACACACAAGAGAGAAGTAACCAGTAAACAACAAATATGCCATAGAAAAGCAATTCTGCAATGGTTCAGGTTTTATGTTCTAATAATGCTCAAATCCCAGCTTCCAGGATTCAGTGTACTGTATCAGCAATAATGAGTAAAACTATTGAAACTCATTAAAGAACTTACTAATCAGTACACTAATTGAGGCTATCTGCTTCCCATTATACAGAGACAAATCAAACAGGTTACAGTGATTCCCAGAAAACATCTGGGGAAACATGTCAAAATTAATGATAAATAAAATCGAACTCCCTTTGTGGTTGATTTTTCATCCAGCTGCATCTAAAAAGTGCTATCAAAGAAAAGTATTCATTATTTATCAAATCAGAATAAAATCTCCTAACCACTAACAGTATAACCTCTCAATTAGAGGTGAACAGGTCTTAAAATAGCCACCTACTTGCACCATATCATGTGAGTTGGCAAAAAAAAATTGGTCCTTTGGAAAGAAACCTACCAAATCTATGTGAAAAATATAGAGGTAGATAATAACTTTCAGAATGTGTCTTATAGCAGAAATCAAAATTATCTTTTCCAGAAAGAACTGCCTGGGTTATTAGGAACATTCCTTTCATCAAGGGTCTTCTCTTTGGTGAGGCAGGCAAGCTATTTAAGACAACCTAACGGAACATATAGGAAAACCATATATATAATACATACATATATGTATATATACATAAAGGTGTGTGTGCATGAAAATCATACTATGAAATCAGCCACTCCCTATTGTTACCAAATTAAATATTACCAGGTCACCTTACCCTCCTGCTTAGAACTCAACTTTCCTTTGTTCTTAAAGTTCAAATTCTTGATAGAAGACACAAAGTTTGCTATAAATTAGCCTTGACTTTCCATATTGTCTTCATCTCCTCCCATTCTCTCCTTTACCCTAATACTTACTTGTTTTTCTGTTTTTTGTTTTTTGTTTTTTTTTCATTGTGCCTTGATCCCACTAGACTCCAAGTTCTTTTTATTTGCTGTTCCTTCCTCCTAGGGGGCCTTGCATCCCATGGCCATTCTCACTCTCCACACCTGGATAACTCTCAGTCACTCTTTAGTTATCAACTTAATGTAAGTTCTCTTTGAACTGCAGAATATAAATTAGATCTTCCCATAGTACACTTTTATTGCACCCTGTCTCTTTGGTAAACTTTTTTACAAAGCTGTGGATGAGTTTAATCAATGAATGTTTAGTAGTAAAATTGGTAGGATTAATAGTTAACTCTGTGTGAAGAATGATGGAGGGAAAACATGAAGTCCAAGTTTATAGATTGAGAAACTGGATGAAGTATGGTGCTATTCACAGGGAAAGGGAAGAGTAGGAAAAGAACAGAATTAAGGAGAAGGGAGGTAATGAGTTCAGTTTGGGGCATATTCAGATTTAAGTACCTCAAGGACCTCCAAATGGATATGTCTAGCTCACAGTGACATGGAAAGTATAGAGCAAATGTGTAAAATATAGATTCAATACAGTTGTAGAGAAATAAGACAGTATAGATTATAACACTAAAGCTGGTATAAGGGCTAGGTATAGAAAATGAAACTAAACTGAGAAGCAGCACCCAGGATAGTAAGAGAAAACCCAAGAGAGTTGGTGTCAACAAAGCAAAAGTAATATTCTTCAAGAACAGTGAGGTCAACAGTGTCAAACATGACTAAAATGTTCAGGAAGATACGGACTGACACTGTTTGATATTTATCAACAATGATAACCTTGGCAACAGCAGTAAGAACAAAGTGCTGGGAAAAGAATGAATGATAAGGAAGTAGAAAAAGTAACCTATATAAAAAATTTTGTGAATGAAAGAAGGAACCATAGTATCTAAAGAGGTTATTATACGGAGACATTTTGTTTTGTTTCTGTGTTAGTTTTTTCCTCTCTGTGTTTTATTTATTTGCATAGTGACAAAATGTTCAATTGCTTACAGAAAGGAACCAGCAGGAAGCAGAGGTGAGGCTATGTGGGAGAGAAAAATTAGTAAATTAGGTCTTCTGAGAGATATTTAAAAATAAGAGAGAGATGGTTAAAAAAAAATAACATGGAAAGACTGAGAAGCAGTTTTAAATGCACAGTGGATGCTGAAGACATAAATTTATGTTGAACCAAACTGTACCATTCTATAAATTCTTCAGCTGTGTTAGCACTTCAAATGTAAAGGCAAGATTATTATATTAATCAAGATGTCTTTCCTGTGCAAGTTTATCAGCAGAACAGGTAATAGAGTTGAAAATATTGCTAAAAGAGTCATGAAAAGTAGTGGTAACTTAAGTCCAATCTTAAGAAGAAATGAAATAAAGTAGGGACGAGGAGAGGAACCCAATAGGGAAAAAGTAGATGGACCAAAGGATTGGATAACTAAATGAGGATGACCAGCAGTAGCTTACTTAGACTGTTTGAAGGTTAGGAAATTATGTCAGACAATGGAATGTTTGAATTTAGGATTTTAAAAGGGTAATGTTTCCAGATGATGGGAAGGCTCAGAGTATTACCATGGGAATAAGTGGATAAAATGCATGGAAGTAATGATACCTAAAGATGAAGAAGTCAGGCACCTACGAGACCAGAATATTCAAAAGCTAGCTTCCCAACATATTTGTGAAGTCACATAAAGTCCACAGGTCTCTGGGGCAGGGAGTAAACATATGAATTGGGTGTCAAAGTCTTCCATGAGTGAAGAGGAATAATCTGGCAGTCAGTATATGACAGTGAAGCAGTAAGTAGACTGTAGAAGAGCCAAATGCCATGGCTTCAAGGATATGTGGAAGCAGTAGTCTTAAATTTACCGTTAACAAAGGAAAAGACACACAACCGAATCTCTAACTCTGAAGGAAAATGACTAAGAAGCTAGAGTGTCCATCCATGCATCTTTCTCTATGTCAAAGTCAAACGTAATTTACTGAATCTATGAAAGGGCTAAGGAAGTCACCAAGGAGTCTTGGGATCAGTGAATGAAAAGGTAGCCTATAGTCCAAACATGGCTCAAAAATGCATTTTGTTTTGTTTGTATAGTTTTCACAAAAATAGAATTTGATAATCTCTAGTCAGAGCATATACGTTTTGCTTTACCATAGCACTGACCACTCCCTATTTGCTTACAGCTGACATAATAATTCCCATATGCACACTACATACTTCCCAGCATAGGCACTGAGTATTCAACATCTGCTCCAGATTTTTTTTTTCCAGGAAGAAAAAGGGGAGATTTTTCTGTTTGCATTCCTTCTTAGTGCTCCAGGAAAATCCAAAAATGCTTTTGGGTGGCCCACAGAGCTTGTGTGTAGTGGTAGGATGAGCAGGTTAACCGTGTTAGTGAGAAAGGAAACTGAGGTCAAACAGTACTCTGAGGTGATGGCAAATTAGACATCAACTGATATGAAATCTCTAAGCTGGGAGTCAGTCAGAAACTAAGCAATAGGCTTAATCATTGTGTAGTTAAACATAGGACTTCTAGCTTAAAAAGGCAGAAGTAAGGCTATCCTGTGTAAAATAACTTGCAACCATTAGTCTCAGGGCACATTATATTGGGTTGGCCAAAAAGTGCCTTCAATTTTTAAGTAAAAATAAAAGACACATTGTTCATTCTCACCAAGAACATTATTGAACAATGTAGTCACCCTTTTGATCCACTATCTTCTTCCATTTTTCAGGCACCTTCATAATTCCATCTTCCCAAACATTTCATCTTTTTGAGCAAAGAACTGTTCCAGGTGCCTTTTACAGCCTTCCAGGGAATTGAATTTTTTTCCATTAAGAGAATTTTGTAAAGACTGAAATAAATGGAAATCTGAAGGTGAAATGTCTGGTGAATATGGCAGATGAATCAAAACTTCCCAGCCAAGCTGTGGAAGTTTTTGCCTGGTGATCAAACAACCATGCGGTCTTGCGTTATCCTGTTGGAAGATTATGCATTTTCTGTTGACTAATTCCGTACGCTTTTCATCTAGTGCTGCTTTCAGTTGGTCTAATTGGGAGCAGTATTGTTGGAATTAATCGTTTGGTTTTCCGGAAGGAGCTCATAATAGAGGACTCCCTTCCAATCCCACTATATACATAACATCACCTTCTTTGGATGCAGACCGGGCTTTGGTGTGGTTGGTGGTGGTTCGTTTTGCTTGCCCCACGATCTCTTCCATTCCACATTATTGTACAGTATCCACTTTTCATCGCCCGTCACAATTTGTTTTAAAAACGGAATGTTTTCCTTACGTTTAAGTAGAGAATCACATGCGGAAATACGGTCCAGAATGTTTTTTCGAGTAACTTATGTGGAACCCAAACATAAAGCGATTAACATAACCAAGCTGGAGCAAATGATTTTCAATGCTTGATTTCGATATTTTGAGTATGTCGGCTACCTACCACGTGGTATAACATTGATTGTTCTCAATTAATGTCTCGATTTGATCGCTATCAACTTCAACTGGTCTACCCGACCGTGGAGCATTGTCCAGCAAGAAATCTCCAGCACAAAATTTCACAAACCACTTTTGACACATTCGATCAGTCACAGCACCTTCTCCATACACTGTACAAATCTTTTTTTGCATTTCAGTTGCGTTTTTATCTTTCTTGAAATTATAAAGCATAATATGCCAAAAATGTTGCTTTTTTTCTTCCATCTTCAATATTAAAATGGCTACATAAAAATTCACCAATTTTGATAAGTCTTTTTTTAAATGCATGCTGATATGACAGATGTCATGTGTAATCTAACAAAATTGTTTCAAATGAAGTTAAAGACAACTAAGCGCTACTAGAGCCATCTTACGGAAAAAACCGAACGAACATTTTGGCCCACCCAATATATTAAGATGGATGAGAAAAAAGTACCATGGTGCATAGACATTCCTAGGAAAAACAGAGGGTAACACTAAGTTGACATTGCCAAATAACTTTCTAAACCAGATGTGAATATTGATCAATGTTTTGTGACTTAAGCATGGCACACAGAGGGCAGGGATGGCGATAAGGTTAGAAGCTGCAGAAGTATAAGGGCAGATCTTGTCTTCCTCAAACACATCAACATTGCCTGTTACTTGTAAGTACAAAAAATGAAACCAAAAAATAGAGGTAAAATAAAGAGTTAAAAAGCAAAAGAATAACAGCCAACACAGACAATTCTGGTAAATGCTTGCAAGGAAAAGCAGTTCTATAGCATTTGTTTATTTATTCATTCAACTAATATTTACTGAACACTAGGTTAAACTGAGTAGTACACTAAGCACTGAGGCCTGGTGAGCAAAACAGAATGAGCTCTTGCTCTCATGGAGCTTATAGTCTACCCATGTACTTGATGTAATGTTTCTAGCAATCTGATTCATTCATCATCCAAGAGTTAGATAATAGCAATAGTTGAATGAGGGAAAATAACACACACACACACACACACACACACACACACACACACACACACACACACACCTGGAAACGTGCAGAGAGCAGTAATATTAACATGCTATACAGTTTATGCTCCTTCAAAGACCTAAGCTGGAAAGCAAAAGCAAGAATGTGCTTTCTGTCCAAAAAAAAAAAAAAACCATCTAACTTTAAAAGAGATGCAGAAGCTAGAAAACAGAATTGAAATTTTATAGTATAAAATATTTTATAACTATTACCCCACTAGAAAAATAATAAAAATTGTGATCAGGAATCATTCTACATAGACAAACCTACTATCAAAAAGGGAGATTAGAATGGACTTTCAGAATTAAAATGGGCTGAGATTACACATCTAAAATGAGATGATACATTTAACTGAGGAGGCTTTGATACAACTTGTGGTGAAAGTTGTAATAGGACCCAGAAAAATAATCCCTCTGGACTCCCTATGAAGCTCCTAACAGGTCCTCAGAGAAAAATGACCTTGTGTCAGGTGTGGTGATGATCAGCCTTTTAAGCAAACAAAAAGGTCACACTGACACCAGGGAGTGTGCCATTGTCCCCCCACTTCTGTCCTCTGATCCTGTTGCAGTATTTTCCCACCTAGATGGATGGTATATGGCAAAAGGCCCAGACTATTCATGTGCTTGATGGCCTACTAAATTGTTCACTAACGTTTTTGACGCTGGCTCTATAAGGCTGTCATGGCAGCCATTTCTGTTACAGATTCACTCTTTACACAGCGTCCCCTTTGACAGTGAGTAGTATAAAAGGGCATTGAAATCAAGACTCACAAACCCCTTCTGACCAGGATAAAGGGACTTCCTGGGGTCACTTCAAGCACTCTATTACACAGCTGAATGAGATAAAAAAGAAAGCAAATCCTGTTGATGGTCATTCAGAAGCAGCCAGACTGCTCTGCTGTTTGCTTCCCCATAGATCTCCAATTTATCACCATTGTCTAATTTTCACAGAGCACTGACAGAACATAGTTTAATATACAGAGACCCCTGAGCAGTCAAAGCCTTTGTGAAGAGCCAATACATAAGAGAGATCTGTGATGGAGAGCCCTTCCTGGGAGGTAGGTTCGCGTCTGCTCAACCATTTGTTTTGTGTGTTGGTTAGCTTAATATTATTCACAAAGAAAGTTAGGGAAAGCAATTTTCTCCATTTGAGAATCACCAGCACCCTAGAAGCCTAAATCACTCATCTTTACAAGAGTGGGCTTAATGTAAAGACAGGATTTACAAACAAAGCTTGATGACTACAGCAAGTGTTTCTTTAAATTAGCTGCTTAAATATTTATTAGGTATAATGGAGTCTGACTTCATTTTTTAAAATATTTGATTACTGACAGCTTTCAAGCCCCAATCTCTTCCCCTTCTGCCCCAAATCTGGGCAAGCTAATAGGAAGCCAAGTGTCCCTTTTTCTTTTGACACTGGTGGGAATTTGAGACCATGCGAGCCCTAATCCACATATGGGAACCCTCATCCAGGTCCAACCCCATCCACCATAAAACTCCAACCTAGCTGTTACCCCTGCTCTCCAAAGTCATTTTTGGACTACTTAGGAGCCTTTCCTGCTCTCCCCAGAAAGCCTCATTATTTGCATACCAAACCTTTTTAAACACTGTTGAATGTATGGCATCATCATTCTCAACACCCAAACCAAATTTTGGGTGGAGGGTCCATCCCAACCCTGCATAGTGACTACAACATTAAAAATTATCAAGAGAATAATAATTTTAATAAAATGACTGACAGCCATAACTTATAGCTTGTCTGTCAGTTCCCTATTTTCTAAAGCTAAGTCCTGTCTTGTCCTAGACACATGCAGACTAAAGAGGAAAAGGGGTTGGTATAGGGCCCAGATTACTCCACAAGGCTAGGGGAAGATTGAAGCCTTGTTGTCAGTTATAAGTAGAGTTTCCTTTGGGAAACTATTACCTCAGTTTATCCTTTGACTGAATTTTCAAGAGTGGGCTAAAAAGATGTCAATAAAAAGATGTCAATAAGCAAACACACTCTTGCCCTCAGAGTTTCCATAAATGTATTAAGAAACAGAATACGAATAGAGACAAAAGTTAAGTGAAACTTGTCCCACATTGGCTGGCTGATTGCCATTTGGCCTTTCTATATTAGAATAAAAAGACAGTTGATCTAGCTAGAATTCACACAGTGTGGTACTTCAGATCTCAAGAATACTGACCAGAGCAGCTAGTAATGGAAGTAACACCAGATGTGGAATGAGACAGAGGTTTTAGTTTCAGCTCTGCCAATGACCACCTATCTGACTTACTTTGGTCAATTCATTTAACTAAGGCTCAATTTTCCCTCCTGTAAAGCGGTGATAGTATTTATGTCCTGGCTAATTCACAGATATTTTGAGTATTAAAATAGCATAACACACACAGAAGTCCTTGGTAAAGTGTTACACAGCACAAACATACCCATTTTTAAAATCTATACACCATACACCCGAGAGCATCCCTTATGCAGAACTCCATGGGTCTTACACAGAGACATTTAATTTTAATTTACAAGCAATTATAACAAACTTGCTATTCTGACTTTTAAGTCTTTAGCAGTTTAAAAGTGGAAAATTGGAAAAAGGAAGAGCTTCTTGATTTTCCGTAACATTCATAATCACTATTATGAACTTCGAATACAACATTATTTTACATAAGCACAGGGACAGTGAGAGCAAAGGGGCAGCTGATAGACAACCTAAGAGAAAAGGAAGAAACAAGTCGTAGTCATCAGCCACCAGAATTCAGAAAGTCCAGAGAGCTGAGAAATGAGCTTTATGTACTTTGATTGGTTTTGTTTAATCACAGCAAATTGTAGATGGTCCTGGAGAAAAGACAAAAGTTTTATAAATGTTCGGTGTATTTATTTAAGAATATAGAAAGTATTATAACGCTGATTTAGGGAAGTTTCCATTAAGAAAAAAATGCCAAATAAACCTTTTGGTGCTTAAAGTGATTAAAAATAAAACAATTCTACTACCAATATCAGGAAAAGAAAAACTTTTATTTATTCAGTTGAACTTAATAACCATTTCTTTGGTGCTTCTGTCAGTGCTGATTTTATTCAGTTTATAGAGAGATTCCATCTCCAGTAGTTCCATAGTCAGCAATCAGATAATCTTATATTACCTATACACATACTTGTAACAACTCTCTTACATGTATTAAGCCTATCTTATGACAACACAGTATAAAATTAAAAATGGCATATAGAGAATATTAATGCTGTTATGAAATGATAGCACAATGTTTCAAAACGTCATCCATAATTTTGTTCGTATCTTCCCCTGTTCACTGTGCTCTCTACCTCTATCTAGTACCATCATCCTCATAATTCCTTTTCAGCTCCTCTAGAACAAAAGAGCAAGTGATCACAATCTCCCTCTCATCTCTCTCCCCACACAAACCCCCAAAGGAAAGAATAGTAGTCTATTCTTTCCGCATAAGGAAGGGTCAGGAACTGAACCTTGTCGCAGAGACCTTATGAGACATGTTTATAGAGATGAGTACGAGTTAGCCAGGTTGATGGGAAGGGAAATGCTATGACTATGACCCTTAATAATCCCTGGGTACACATGTGCTGTGATCCTTTTATGAATTGCCTGCAGGAAACTGGCTGGTCTTTAGACAACAAGACAACTCTGAGCTTGGCTGCTAGAAATTGCAACATCAGTTTGCTTGGTAAGTGGGTGTTAGAGCTGAGTGCATGGCAGAAAAAAATATATGGCTGCTGTTGTGTACGTGCAGCTAAGACACAACACTAATATTTTTTGACTGAGAATTAGGACCATTTCCCTAGGTACAAAGATAGCAACAACAATGTAGATGGCATGTCACTCTAAGTACTTGAACCTATGATTTTTTGTCTGCCCTGCCTGGCACTCAGGATCCTCTCTTGTGGGAACAGAGCCCTGATTTTCCTCTGAAGAATCCCCTTCTGCCTCATATGTTTTGGGGGATATAACCCCGCATGCTCTAGGCCTTAGAATGTGGCCCAAGGCTTCCTACTGACAGCATTTCATACTCTGGGACAGTGAAGTGTTTTCTAGGTTAGTACTGTCTTAGAGCTACTTGGAAAGAGGAAGTTTCTTTTTCCTGATGAGTTTGTCACTTCTAGTGTTTACCTTGCCTCTGTAAATTTGGAATCTGCCTAAATCAGGTAAGCCAGACAGATCAGAGGTGTTGAAGCCAAAATTTGGAGAAATATAGATTCCTGACTACATAACTGATACATCTGTCCTTCCCGAAAATGACCTGGACTATCAGTTATTTGAGCCAACTCAGTTCCTCTGATTATTAGGCCTATTTAGTTGGGCTATGGTCACTTGACATCAGACTTCTCTTTAATGTCTTTATTGCCATATCTGTTTCTCCTTCTGGCTGCAAACACTTAAAAGTCAGAGACTGTGTCTTAATGAGCTTTCTATATTTAGTTAGAAATGTATTCATCTATATCAACCTCTCGTCCAGTATTCAATAAATGTTCTTCAATGAAAGACTAGGGAAAAATATGTAGATACACACACAGAAACTTGGTGTGTTGACAGACCCATGTAGCTGCAATAATATATTTGGCACTATGTTGAATTTTCAAAATTTGAGATCGAAAATTTTCAGAGATGTAAGTATATTCTCATGAAATTTAACAAACAACAATTAATGGTTCCTGGAATATGAAGTCTTCAATATTTCTCTTTTCCTTTTCTTCTTCTCCTCTTTATTCATTAATTACTTATTCATTTATATATTTATATAGAGATATTAGACAGTATACAAAAGTGTTTTAATTATTATTACATTTCTTACATAGGAAACTTAATGCTAAATCAATTAATGGGGGAAAGGTGCAAGTTAACTAAAACTTTTGGTAATTATTAACCTATTCATTTAGAGAATATGAGTCATGCAGAATAAAGTATATACAAAATTCAAAAGTAAAGAAACAAATTATTCGATTCCATTTGATGAAATTTTACTACCAGCATCTACTTGTTTGCAAGTTTGATTTTCTCTTCAAAACCAAACACATTTTAGTGAAGGAGTAGGTTATCATGCCATTCGGAACCTCTTCCACTAGCAAACAAATCAGAATGATCTCAATTTTAGCAGGTGTCAACCACTAGTTCAATAAAACAACCATAAATATATTGATAAGATGTACAAGTAAATTAAACAATAAAATAGTTATTTAAATCTATGTTTATATCTTCCTATAACATATAGAAATTATATTTTAACTCTGCTACTTTTTTATATCAATTACAACTTTCTTGTAGTTCTCATGGGTATGTCATGAGGCTAGATCATTTGAGAGATGATAGTACTGAAAATTTCTGGGAAAAACAAAGAAGTGGAAGGTACTTATTTAAGATCTTTTTAGTGCAACGAACTATATAACTAAACCATAACTCTACCATATTGTTCTTTTCTACATTTTTTTTGAGTCTAGGGAGTGAGAGCAAATGACTATTGTTAAATCATTTGTTTGCCACATCTTCCTACAAAACATATGGCATGGCCACTGCTATGGCATCCCTTCACTGTCTTTCAGTAGAGAAAGAAACAAATATATGCACTGAGACAAGAGCATGGTCAAGGAACCTCTTATGGGAAATAATTTTCTAATTTATTTTATGAGAAAGTACAGTTAAAATTCCATTTATTGTGGAGTATAAACTCTTGTGACTAAACATTAAAAATATTTATTCTTTGAAATGTCAGTAATTTATATAATTCTTAAAATAATTAAACACTGAAGCTTTAATGAATTAAATTTATATGAGTAAGTCCAAAATTAAAATATGGCATAAGGGAGTAATCCATGTTACTTTTCTTTCTCTCTTTTTCATTTTTTTCTAAAAGGGTACTATTCAAAATTGCTATCTTCTGTTTACTTAAAAATTGTCTTGGAAATTCTTTTATGCAAAATTTCATACTTAGTCTCATCTTTCTACAGCTTATACGGGTTGAGGAAATTAAGAAATAAAACTTCATAATGCAAGTAAAAATTTGACAATGTCAGCACTGGGAAATCTCCCCATAGTATATACAATGATGACCTATATTAGACAATATCCTCTTTCTCTGTGTCCCTGAGATTTCTCCAGTAAGTGAGAAAGCTATCTGAGCCCCTGTCAGACTCCAGGCACTGTGTGAGATGTGTTCACATATCTACGTGCTGAACCAGCTCAGCAATCCCAAGAAGGAATGTTCTCTTCTCTTTAGATGAAGAGACAGTGAGGCTCACCCAAAGAATAAATAAACAGCTTTTACAAGGTCACAAAGATTGTAAGCAACTGAATAGGGATTTAAACCCAGTTCTGCCTAACTTCAAACCCTATTCCTTAAGGATTTGCCTTTGGTTGACTGATTTTTCAAGTGAAAACTGTACCTCTACATGGCAGAAACCAGGACTCTGCTATCAGAAGCCTCTTCCAAATGAAAATGGTATCATTCTTTCCCTTTCTCTTTTAATGCCCATGTAATTTATCTACTGACATAAAGTTATCACATATTTATATGTATTATTCTATAAAAACATATAGAAAATAAAAATGTTCTATGCATCTTTATTATTATAGGAACACTTAGAGGTACAGCTAAAAGAATAAGTATCATTATTATTTTCCGGGTTTATGTCTCAACTACAAAAATAATGAACAGAGTTTGGGTTGTAAATCACCAAATGTACCCTTGAGGAAGAAGTCCAGTCATTGGAAAGCATCCTCCAGGCCTGTCCCTGTTTTAAGTATCACCGCATGAATGACTACAACATACAGTGTATAATCAAGTGGTGGAATGTCTGGTTTGAATTATAAAACCTTTAGGAATTTAGAGGGGAGATTAATGAACGAAATTTATAAAGGTAAAGAATCAGAGTATCTTTTAAATTTGGTTGTGTGAATGCATGTACTGTGAAAAGTTATTCTTTTTTAGGGTGCATTAGACTTTCTCATTTTTAGGAAAGCAAATTTTTCAGCAGGAAGAAAATTCACAAGAGGAGAACATCATTGGGATGACTCAGTTAAAATATGTAGAAAGTCATAAACTGAAGTACAGAGATCATCAGTTTCCTTTATTAGAATCAAGGGGGAAAAAAAAAAAAGCAATGTTTTTGCTGGTCTCCTGTGCTCACACTGGATCAAGCAAGAGGCACCATATGATAAATGGCCACAGCATACTTAATTACATTCCTTAATTACTTGGAGATCTGTAGTAGCAATACTATTTCACATGGGTCCATTTTATTTCTACTCCATGATTGGCTGTGCAGCCAGGTTTTCCTTAGCTCATTTCCAAATGAGCAAAGCTGTAAACAAAAGTCACTAATAAGCAACAAAGGTAATCACTTCTATGACCCAAAGCCTTGCATCCAGAAAAACTGTTCTTTCAGAAAATGAATTCTAGACTTTTGTGTTCACAAGAAGTTATCCTGGACTCATCATGTGTGTGGTCTAGGAGAAACTGTGGTGATTCTGCTACTCTAACTACAATCAACTAGATCAAGGATATAACCACTTCCCCTGTGACCTCAAATGCTGTAGCTGGTTGGCACCATGAAAAAGTTAATTACAATACCTGAAACAATGTGGCATTTCATTTTGCAACCATGAATCATTCTCTGTCTGGTCTAGTCTCCTGAGATTCATTTTCATAGTAAACTAATCTTTAGAGTGTCAGACTGTGATTAGCGACAGTGACACATTTTACAGATTGGGTCCTCAGAGCTATGCTGTACCCTGTTG
Organism: Balaenoptera physalus; assembly: GCF_965194825.1. Taxonomy (NCBI): domain Eukaryota; kingdom Metazoa; phylum Chordata; class Mammalia; order Artiodactyla; family Balaenopteridae; genus Balaenoptera; species Balaenoptera physalus. Next base: position 132,243,712 of record NC_138882.1, on the reverse strand, counting down.
CTATAGAAAGTTTGGTAGAGATCTTGGTGATAATAATCTTGACATTAGGAAAACTGGCATAAAATTACATATGTATCTCCTTATGAAACAAAATTTGACCAAGATTTCACATCTTGAATAGCTGAATGCTTCTGAACAACCTATATAATTAAAAATATTATAATAGATGGTTTGTGAGGGGTGGGAGACTAATTTTGTCTAACAGGTTTGAGAGTTATATTTGCATGTTTGTGGGTTAATCACATTTTCAGTTTAGGGTTGTATTTGAAAGGTCACAATCTAAGAAAACATTCTTGGCCTATTAGTTTTAAATACCAAATGCTCTGAATATTCTTAAAATGTTCTTAACCTTAAGAACTGAAACATATTTTCTAAGGATATTCTTTACCAAAAAGTATTACAGAAAAAAAAAAAAGATTGTGAGAAAGAATTTGAAAAACGATTTAAGATGTCATAAAAGATACATGAGTGAACCAAGGCAAGTGACATTATAAATCCCTTTGCAACTCTTAAAAATGTTCATGGTTTGTGTCTATGACTGTGTATTCATAGTCTTCCTATAACTTATAAGAAGGATATTTATTTTTTCTTTTCCATTATAGTTTATTATAAGATATTGAATATGGTTCCCTGTGCTATACAGTAGGACCTTGTTGTTTATCTATTTTATACATTAGTATCTGCTAATCACAAACTCCTAATTTATGCCCCCCCTTTCCCTTCTGTAACCATAAGTGTGTTTTCTATGTTTGTGAATCTGTTTCTGTTTTGTAAATAAGTTCATTTATATCTTTTTAGATTCCACATATAAGTGATATCATATGATATTTGTCTTTGTCTGACTTAGTTCACTTAGTGTGATAATCTCTAGGTCCATCCATGTTGCTGCAAATAGCATTATTTCATTATTTTTTATGGCTGAGTAATATTCCATTGTGGGATATGTGTTTGTGTGTGTGTGTGTGTGTATGTATATATATATATATATATATATATACACAAATACACCATATCTTCTTTATCCATTCATCCGTCAATGGACATTTAAGTTGCTTCCATGTCTTGGCTATTGTAAATAGTGGTGCTATGAACAATGGGGTGCATGTATCTTTTCAAATTAGAGTTTAGAAGGATATTTAGATTTGACTCAGCTGGCATGACAAACAAGCTATTGGAGATGAACTCTTGTGTTGGGTCTTCTTTTATCCATCAACTTTGTTCGTCACACCAGAAAGAGAAATTTTACATTCAGGGGGAAAAAATGTGTCCTTCAAGTAGTCTTTCCTCAAACAGATACACACAACTATGGTATCAGGGAGTTTACTCTCAAGTGTATGGTTAGGAAATGGGGTTTAATGTGTGTGGGAAAGGTGAGGGAAGGATGTGGTAGTTTTACTAACTTCTATTTGCAAATGTGTGCTATTAGGAAAAAGCTTATGATGAGAATTGTCTGTAATATTTTTCTATCAAGAATGAAAAACTCCTAAAGAGCCTTCTTAAGTATCTTTGTGCATGGGGCTTAGGGCAAGAGTAGCTGTCCATGATGAAGATTCAGACTTGGAATCTATAGATTTACCACTTAAGTCTCAAGGCAGGTATTAACATTTAAAATATAAAATATAGAAATTTTAACACATGATCACTAAAAGAAAACTATCTGTCCATTTGAAGAGAGCCACAGCTTTATGTAGCATCACCTAAGTTATGTGCAAAAAAAAAAAGTCAGTCTTGTGCTGCTGATACCAATCCTGTGTAAAACCTGCAGATATAAAAGTTGAGGAGTAAATCATAGCACTAATGAAGTTAACCTGGTAGAGTCCAAAATGGCATATGCAGCAGAGAAAAAAAGCAACAGAAACAGTTCATGCTATTCTAATTGCTATAATTTCACTGGCAATTTAAATAAAATAATTCAAATTGCTGCAATTAACACACACATAGAATTCAAAGGATGGTGGGTAACCTCGCACAAAACACACTGTGGAATCAGCCCTCCTCCAAAGAATTAACCTTCATAAATCATTTGCGTCCAAAGGATGCCTGGCTTCATGCTCTGCAAAAATTATCAGCACAGTAAAAGCAAGGCCCCTAAAGGAGAATGCCCATCAACAGCAAGCACTGTCTCTTGGTTTATTTCATCCATATGAATGCACAGAGATTGGTTGTGTTACATTCACAAGCTCCCTGGCTGATGGTGGGAGTTTGCTTTTTTCTGCATGGGTGCCCTCACACAGCTTCAAAGGAACTGTTAGCAAGGACTACGGGCTGCTGTATTGCTGAGAAGTGAGTCTGATTCATGCTGACAGAGATGACACTTACTTGACTACAGGGGCACAAGACCATCTTGTCTGTGGTTTAGGTCTGGATAAAGGGCTCTCTTCTCCAACACATTAGAGCACTGTAGCCACAAATTGTTATTTGAGATGTGGGGGAAATGTGTTCAATGTTTTTCCAGTCACCTGAAATCAAATTTAAGATATATTATCTGGGAGATGTGGGAAACCTTTTCTCTTATTAGGTCAGACTTATGCAAGCACAGAATAGACACTACCAAGAATGATGATTTGTGATCAAAAATCAAAAAAGTAACAGTTGGATGAGTCTAATATGAGTGAGAGATGACCTCTACTATCCCTGGTTCTGAGGTCTAGATCTGAGGAGTAAGACAAATCATTTGAAAAACCGCCTAAGATACAGGGCTCACAAGTACTTTTACCATCTAGAATGTGTGACTTTTTTAACCCCTTAAAAAAACTCAGCTCGGAAAATGCTATTTCAAGATCATAAAATTCTACTCTCTGACATTTTTGAGTACACACATAGATCCTTTATAATACAAAGGCAAAGGAAGTATTGAATTACTATCTACTATTCACGTTTTCCCATAAAATTGTTATCTTACTAGTTCTGTGCTTGTGCCTAGTGTAATTCATATTGATGCATGTTTAGTCAAAATAATATTTAAAACAAGGAGTCTCGAGATAAATTTAATTTGTGTGATGGTTATTACACCATTGCAAAAGGAAGGTAAAGAATTGTTAATAAAGGGAATCATTTAAGTCAACTTGAAGGAGAAAGTACAATTGCACTAGCTGTGGAAATGGTAACTGTGAATTGAGAAGAAACTGTACCTCTCTGTAAGTTATTCATTAAGTGATAGTCTCTCAAATGGGGGCAGCAATAAACAAAAGCATTTACTCAAATTAACATCTCCTCTTGAAGGATAATGGGAACCTGCCTAGCAGGGAAATTCTATGAATGACCATGACTGGATCTGGAAGTCTCTGGTAGAACAAAATAGGGGTGGGGGGTGGGGGGTGGGGGTGGGTAAAATAAAACCATAGGAGCTGGCAGAGACATGTAACTTGCTGTAAAAGGTTCAAGTCCAATTAGAAAAAAAAAAAATTGTCAGCAAATTGAAAGAAAACAGAATTCAAAACTAGAATCAAAATCAGAATTCTTGGATATCAGAAGTTTGTATGCAAATAAGCAGAAATGAAAGCATGTTCTCTTTGAAATAAGTACTCTTTAAAAGGCTTCCAAAATCAGATTCTTAAATGGTTATCTGAACAATAGTAGAAACTGCTTAAATGGTGCATGCTCAGGAATAAAAAAAAATTAGTAATTTATTCCCAGTGTGACCTTTTCCAGGATATAATAAATCATCCATATATGCTGTCTTTTTCCATGAACCTTCCATTTAAAGAAGGCAAAAATGGAAGTACTGCTGAGAGCATGAGGTAGTCACTGACTCCAATAAGAAGAGAGAAATTGGAGCACATAAGCACAAATCTAACTCCCTGGCTGAAATTCACCTTTGAAGGAAGTGCATGTCTTGTCACTACCTGCCTGAAATCATTCCTTGCTCCAGCCCCATATTTCTTTCACCTCTGTATCTAGTCAGGAAAAGAAGTCATTGTTCTTGCTATTTGCATTCAAATGTTGAATAAGAAAAGAGATTTTAAATAAATGAACAAAATGATCACTGAAGAATATGTTTGTCTATATTGAAACAGAAGCCCAAAAGACTAACTTTTGAATTGGAGTTTTGAGATTCAAAATATTCAGTATTACTCTTATTGAAAAATGAACTGTCTAAATCACAGTTATTGTAAGGGTAGTAATAATGGTGACTTTTCATCTTTTATATCCTTGTGCTTTCTAACTAAAGTGTGAACATAATAACCCAAAGTTCTGTCTAAATTCAAGGCTGAAATTTTAAAGAAAAAAGTCTTTGGGAAAATCTAGAGTTTCATTATAGCATTTCATGAAATCCAATCCAACACACCGTGCATTGTTGTTTACAAATTATGTGATCTTTAGCTACAATTATAAGACCGAACAGTCAGCCTTTAAATAAGAAACACAAACATGGGAGTGGGAGAGTTACACGCCTGATATAAATTTTTATATTTTAAAAGTTAGGTCTATTAGAGCCAAAGAAAAAGAAGATAAAGAAAATGTAACAATGTTACCATTTTTATACCCAATAAAGAGTTTAAACAAAACATAAAACCACATTCCACATTTGTTATGAGTGACTGAATTTTAAATTTTAAGTGAATGGTAATGAAAATTCCCAGGATGGAAATGGGTTACCCACCAGCCATCCTCTACCATCATTCTATAACTACAAAACAAAAACACCACAAAGTAAATGAGATTGATAATTTGCTGTAGTATTATAGCATCATAAGCATACTGATAATTTGATGTTATACTCTGTATTAAAAATATGTAGATATATTGCAGATGAAACATAGTTTAAACAAACTCATATGTAATAACTTTGAAGAGTGCTGTTACTGAAGAGATACAGTAGATCAATAAATATGCAACAAAAGTAGCAAAAAGTCTTAAATTGAAATGTATTATAGATTTGAATCATTTTCATAATGCATTGTGGATTTCACACTATCCTGTGGGAAGACGTACCTAGATCACAACAGATCACATAGCCCTGTGCAGCCACTAATGGACAATTTACTGACATGAATTTCTGTGATAGCACGCAGTGTTGGAGAGGAAGAAATGGGCTAAGCTCCATGTCTCTTCCTGGAAGTGAGTCTTTGATCAGGCATATTGTATGCAGTCAGCCAAAGCAGCTTTACTCAAATTGCTCAGACATTTCTCAAAATCCATTTATGACAGCTTGAATATAGAGGAAAAGGGGAAAAATTCCAAGAGAACTAGCGGTACTAGGAGAAATGAAACGTAAGGAGGACATTTTTCAGTTTGACCAGAAAAACTATTGCCCAGAGAGAACGGTTAAGAAAACTAGAAGAACAAAGGTATCAAAGTGGTAAAAGTAACCTTTAAATAGTTCTGAAGAGAAATATCAGATGACTTAGAATAAAAGTATTCAGTAACCCCTTATATTTCTTGTTAATATTTTATTTTCTTTAAGGAATATACTTCAGAAATCCCTTACATGAAACGGGAAAAGTAATTCTGCTCTTTTTGAACAATGCATCTCTCAAAGCATTACTTATGAATTATTTAACTTTTCCTTATGTGGTCATATAGTGAATAATGATTAGGCAATGACTTAAAAGGAAGAGTTAAAGTTCAAAAATTGTTCAGTGCTTCGTATATTAATGTATATCTTACAAACAAATAGCTAACTTCTGTTCAAAAAATAGTGTAAGATGTGGGTAGCATACCAGCAGGATTTTGCTCCCACTTGAGAAGTATATTTGCGGTGATAGACTACTTTAACCTAGTCACTTTAATCTGATCCCTTTTACCACAGGCAACAAACATTTGTCTTTTTATGCAAATGACCAGGACAAAGCTATGATGAAAAATCTGCAGTTAGAGTTAAAACCTAGTAAAACCTTGACTGCCTTAATTTGATAGTCCTGATGAATCAGTTGAAATCACCATGCATCACTTTCTCCACTTGCACTGGGATGGTATGCTGCCCTAGATATCTGGGATTTACAGCAATCAAGTATTATGTTCAGGGAGCATTTCCATAACATAATATAAATCTCATTTTTAAAAATCCTTTCTGAGATGATCACTGAACAACGGAAGTGATGAAAGAAGTAAAAACTAAGTCAAAGGGGAGTAAAATTAATCACCCCAATTCTAATGACTAGGGGACCTGTGTTGCTGAAAGTAGAATATAAAGGTTGACTCCCAGACAACTGCTGAGCCAACTCTGACTCAAAGGTAATTTTTCAAATGAAATTTCACTAAGGAGTAGGTGGGATCATTCGCTGTGCAATACAACGGGCAGTTGATAAAGTAGTGGGGATAGAGATGTTAGGGACTTAGGAAGGAAATGCAAAAGAAAGTGAGAGGCAATACAGTGCATAAGGTTACATGCATTTTAACTGTTGTAAGTCATGTAGCAAAAAAAGGTCTATCTTTGTACAATCATACTGGGGAAATAAGGACCATACTGCATCTACAGACAAGAAACTGGCTTGATTGATATAGCCTAAGAAGTAGAACTTCTATGTTCCAATTTGAACCAGGCAGGAGAAATATGTGCATACAGTACTACTTTTTCTTAAAGATAATGTAACTGCTTATTAGCAGGATTGTTATTGTTTCCTTTACTGAAGCTTGTGATCATCTGAAAGAAAATGGATTCAGCAGCTAGTATTATACTAGGCATTATTTTGCCAAGAAAACAATCAAGTTTCAATAGTTTGTCTCCAAACTTAGAACTCCCACATATCTATCCATTTCTCACATCTCTACTGCCAATACCCTGTCAATGTTCACCTAGACTATTTCCATAGCCTATTGACTAGGACCCTGTAATATGTTCTATGGCCTTTTGATCCATTCTTCACACTGCAACCAGAGTTAACTTTTTCAAATGCAAATCTGATTATGTCACCTCCAATAAACCCCACTCTAAACCTTACAATAGCTCCCCACTGCTCACAAGAATAACCTGGCCTACAAACCTCTCTATAGCCTGGTCAACCATTCAAACCTCAAACTGAACAACGCTTGCACTTCTCCCTGTTCCAGGCACACTAGGCTTTATTCAATTCCTGAGTGCCCGTGTTCTCTCCCACTTCTGGGCATTCACACAGACTATTCCTCTGTCTGGAATGCTCTTTCCATCGTCTCCACTCTCCACTGGCTTACTTAAACTTGTACTCTCCTTTCAAAGCTCAGTTCAAGCTTTATTTCCTCTGGTTGTTAAATTCTCTCATAGTCTGGGATTACTTTCTTCCAAAGCACCAATCTCAGAATTCAGTTGACCCAAGAACAAGGCAGGGGTTAGAGACACCAACTCTTTGCGTGCAACCGAAAATTAAGTACAACTTAACATTTAGCACTCCACATCCGAGGTTCTGAATCTGTGGATTTGACCAACCATGAATTGTGGAGTACTGTAGTACGTATTTATTTTTAAAAGCCCGTGTATAAGTGGACGTCCGCAGTTCAAACCCATGTTGTTCAAGGGTCAACTGTATATTTATATGTGCTTTAGTCTGAGTATATCTTTTTAAATGTTTGTCATGAAACATAAAACAACACAGGAAAGCATACAAAACAAAAATGGACAGCTCAATGACTTATCACAAAGACATCATTCAAATAGCCACCACATAAGTCAAGAGGTAGAATTCTGCATGCAGAAACTCATGCCCTTATCCAATTACTGCATACTTTTACCACTCCTCCAAAGGAAAGCACCAATATGACTTATCTAAGGAAAGCTGTGAAGAGTTTTACTATCTAAGCATGCATTCCTAAACACAAAGTATAAAGCTGCCTATTTTTTTTGAGCATTCTAGAAGCGAAATCATATAGTAATTATTCTTTGTGTCTTGATAGTTGATAATGTAGGTCTGTCAGCTTTATTGTTCTTACTGAAAATTGCCTTCACAATGTTTGGTTGTGTGCATTTCAAAGAAATTTTGAATCAGATTTTCAATTTCAAAAAAAAAAACCCAAAACACTTTACTGGAATTTTGTTAAATTTATTGATCAATTTGGGGCTAACTGACATCTTGACAAATATTGAGTTTTCTAATCCATGTAAAGCCATATTTCTCCATTTATTTAGCTCTTCTTTAATTTATCTCACTAATGTTTTATAGTTTTCAATATAGAGGACTTGAACATTATTTTTTGTTAGATTTATTTCTAGGTAGTTTTTTTCTGTTATTATAAATTGTTCCTATTTAAAATTTCATTTCTTATTCATTTATTGCTAGAATATAGAAATGCAATTAATTTTGTGCATTTACTTGTATCCAGGATCCTTAACATATTCAATTATTAATTTTTAAGTTTTTCTGTAGAATCTTTGGATTTTCTACATGCACAATATGTTGCCTGTGGATAATGACAGATTTATTTCTTCCTTTCAGTATTTATAACTTAATAAAAAATTTCCTGACTTACTGCTATTGCTAGGGCATCCAATATAATGTTGCCTAGATAAGAAAATAATGAATGTCTACATTTTGTTCCAAATTCAAAGGGAAAGTTTTCAACTATTCAAAATATGGTATATTGTAGGATATAACTTCTGCTCTTAATCATTTTTATATGCTGAAAGCCTAGCACAGTTTAAAGAAAAAGCATAAGGAATGAATGAATGATACTGTATATTTCAGTTATCTCATGTCTTTCAGAATAACTTCTTTAGAAACAAAGCAGTTAGTGGATAGCAACAACGAACACTCAGAATGTCTCAGGAAAAGCCATTTAAAAAATTAACATCAATAAAAGGCTATAAAGCCTTTACCCATAAAAGGTAAGCACATCTGATATCTGTTTTCAACAATATTAGAACAACTGACATCTATATAATCATTTGAGTTAATAGATTCACTCAGACACTTTTTGCATCTATTTGTTTATCTCTGCATAAACAGCAATAAAGATCTACTGTTTGCTAGATGCTTAACTTTTGTGAGTATAGCATAATTATGAGTGAATTGATAAGTAATGAAAACATTAAGTGTTGCATAAAGATTACAACTCCAGTGCCTAGTAGGGCAATTAAATTTGATGTTTGTTACTCTGTCTCACAGTGAATAATGATATGGTTTCCCCCGTGACTATGTAAATAGCTGATTGATAACAATAGAGAAGTAGTTATGAAGGCTAATTCCACTCATTATTAAATATGTGACTAAGCAATTCATTTTACAATTAAGGTGATTGGTTGCAAACACTGTGATATGGTACAGATGAGATCAATGTTGGACCCTAATGAGTGCAACATAACAAATACTTTTTATTTTTTTAAGGTTATTGAACTGTGATAAAAATAAGAAATAAAGGTCATGGAGCACTTCTCAGAAAGTAAAATTATATAAGGCCCAGTACATTGCAGATGGTATGGATTCAGTGAACATATGTTAATTTTATTAAGTTGTTTTTCTTTGTTCTTAACTTTCCTTATAGTAATAAATAGTTTGATAGATGAATAGTCCCTTTAAAATAAATTTTGTCAGATATTTTAAAGTCTAAGTTCTTTTATTTTCACATTTGATTCAAGAGTGGCAAAGTGACAATCAATAGTGGATGTAAGAATGAAACAAATGGATAATGACAAGTCAGAGAACCTTTGGACTACATCTGGATTGCCTAATAGGCAGACCAGAAATCTAAGGGAATGAGCAAAGTGGAGCACCAAAATTATTTTTGGAACAATTTTATATTTTATAAAAAGGTATAGAATTACTTATGACAAGAAATATCAAAACCATGTTGGACTGTCTTAAACTTATTTGATGATTCTGTGTTGTTTTTGTTTTGAATTACACCAGATTGAGTAGGGGCTGGAAGGTAGCATAAGTTACTTGGTGCTTTAAAAGTTTCAATAAGGCCCTGTATTTTGGGAAAGGTAAAGGGCTGCCTTGGACTCTGAAGAATAAAATAAAGCTCCATACATTAGAATGATTGATACATGTTATATGTTCACATTATGAATATGAATTCCAATTTCATATATTATGAATTTGAATTACATATATGGGGCATTATGAATATTAATTCCATATATTATGGAATATTATGAACATGCATTCTCATTTCACAACATTGATAGAAGTGTTTACTGGAATTTGGACATGCACAGCCTCCATCTTGGAGCCTGAGGCTTTGTTCAGAATAAAGAATAGGAATTCCTAACAATTCTTTGTTAGGAGTAAAGAATAGAACTATCAAGACAGTTGGAAGACGTGTAATGGGTCATATTATATCATCCTGCTTCTTGAAACAAAATTTGTCCCAACATTGTAAATAAAACCAAATTGTTTTAAATTTTCACTGGTTATTTTATTAGAGTCTAGGCCTTTTTGAATCATTACCTTCATATATTTAGAATAATTTTGTTAGTCAGAAATAAGTTTCTGAAGTTGCAAGGTGAAAATTATCATTTTAAAAGATAAATTAGTAATTCTGGGAAATGTTTTACTACCAAAAGACTATTTACAATAACTCCAAATCTTCTTTGCTTGACACAATTAACCATCTGGCAAATGGGATATAATTAGGTCATCATTTGGCAATGTGATTTCAATAAACAGACAGAATACTAATAACACAATGAGCCAAGTTCCATAATCTAATATAATTCATTATCATTTCTCCAGCACTTCATTTTTGTTTTAAATGACTCTTTGTTAATCATTCAACATCTCTTTGCTGAAAATAAATAATACAGCACATTCCCAACTGATAGACATGGAAACTGAAAGTAAACACGAAGCAATTTATCCTGGGTCATACTGCCAATTTCTGAAAAGGCCGTATTATTAATTCAACCTCTGATACCTTATGACACAATTCACTTGACAAATATTTACTGGATACCTACCATGTGTCAGCACTGTATTGGCCACTATAACATCAAACTTGCAGACAACATAGGCCCTGACATAAATGAGTTTAGAGAAAGAAATCAGGAAAAAAAATTATAAATGCAAGCTTTAAAGCAAGTGATAACAAACAGTTCAGAATAACCACATTTTCTAGAGATTAGGAATAGCCAGGAAACTTCTTAAGATGGGTCATGAGGATATATTTCAAGAAGTTTGACAGGTGACCAATTAGTTGGCTATGGGATTTCAAGAAAATAGAAGCCTAAAATGATCTTGCTTTCCCTTCCTACTTCTTTTCTTTCTTTCTTTCTTTTTCATTGAACTAACAATGTAGGTGGTATCCTTAACCAGTATGGGTAATTCATGACTGAATGTGAGGCTTGATGGTACTTTCATGTAAAAAATACAAGAAGTCTCTAATCAAGTTCTGGAGTTATTGATTAAGATACAATATAGTTGAAATAATGGGAATTAAAAAGGGTGACCAGGAAGAGTTTACTGAGTTAAGAATAGATAAGGGCTGGGAATGGAGTTCTGATGCAACATTATTTAAATGATGAGAAGAGAGGCTATCAAAGTATCTAAAGAAGAAGTATCAGAAGTATAAAGAGAAGCTAAATATAGTGTCATAGAAACAAACAATAAAAAATCAGAACAAGTGTTAACCCGTCAGTTTTATTTTCTGTGCTGATGCTACATAACAAAACCCACAACATATTAGCCCTTACAACCAAACATCTGTTTTTCTTGCATTATTGATCTATGCATTAGCAGGAGTTCTGCTTCATGCTTTCAGCAAGCTGGCCTTGGCTTCAGCTACAGGTTGAGTTCAGGTGCCCTCTGTGTGACCTAAGTGGTACATTTCCCGGACCACACCACCACTAAGTGGGCATGTTCTCCTCACAGCATATGGAAAAAAGCATGAGAAGCCAAACATCTTTAAAGTCCTTGCTCATCTCATGTCAACTAACATTCTATCGGCCAAAGTAAGACACATATCAAAGGATCAGAGAGATATACTCCACCGACTCTAACAACAGAGGTTTGCAAAGTCATCTAGAAAAGGGTATTATCAATTTATAATTCTATAATATGGACAAAGTCAAGAATTGAAAACTATAATCCAATCCAGTCTATCAGTACAAACTGAAGGGTGTGATCAACTGTCAGACATCAAGTAGGGAGAAGAGTTTATTGTAATATGAAGTAATAGACCCATTCCCATGGACAAAGATTTGGAGAAAATAAGAATTCCCTATAGCATTCATTCTCTATTTTGTAGAGAAATATAAATGTCTGGGGAGTTCTTTTTAGAAACACCTATGCATGAAACCAGATGAATTAAATCAAAATATCTGAGGCTGAGACACAGACATATTTAACTTTTTTACAGCTCCTCAAGGTGATTCTAATGTACAGGCAGGGTTTACAGTAAAGATTCCCCACTTTTAAGGGGATGTTAAAGAAAAATATGAATAACTCCAATGTCACTTTACAATATAGTTTCAATTTTATGTGTATGCATGTGTGCATGGTAGCGTGTGTGTGTGCGTGCGTGTACACAAAAAGGGAGAGGGAAGGACACAAACATCATGGTCATCTCTAGATTTGCATATTGTAAGGGCTTTTCATTTTACTCTTTGTACTTTTTTGTATTTTCTAAATTTTCTGAAGCAAAATGTACTATTTCTAAAACCCGAGACAATATATAAACATTACTAAATAGAAATTCAGACTAAAATAGATACCCAGAGTGGAAACTGCAAGATATTAGAGATTCATGAAAACAGAATAATCTTCTGGACAAAAAGTGAAAATGATGTGTTTTGGAAACCTGAAGGAAAAGAAGAAACTGAGAGCCAACTATTTTCTATAAGTGGTCAGCATGTTCTAAAAGATCATGAGGTGGGCTAAAATGTAGTGATATACTTTCCTTTGAATCTAAACGATTGCAAGATTTCAACCCAGAATTTTGTCATAAGGGTCTGACTATACTCTGAAATATCAGGTGAAAATAGGATTGAGAATAAGTCAGTGATGGCTCGGTGTCCAATACGTATGTATCTTCCCTGCCTTTCATGAAACCTGATATGTTAAAATGGATCTTTTCACATACTATGAAATGGGATAATTTTTCATCTCAGTTTGACTTTATCAGGCACCCTGTACCTCTTCATTTGTTGACAAAAATAAAACATACCACTCCAATAGAAAAAATAATGAAGAAAACTGGAGTAAAATGGAAAAGTGGCAATTGCCAAAAGTTTGGAGATATATATATATATATATATATATATATATATATATACACACACACACACATACATACACACACACACACACATATATATATATGCAAATGTAATATATCCCAGGCTTTAACTCAGTTGATTTGTTGAGCCTTTGCAAAAGACACGGGCAAATTTATGGCCCATTTTCCCCCATCTTTCTAAAAAATTATTTCATTTCTGAGCACTGAAAGGGGAAGACAGCCTGCATTTTTGTAAATAAATGTTCCTGTGGTTTGTGATATCTAGGCACATATGTTTCAAGCATAAATGTTGTCTATTGGGAACTCTATAGAAAACCTATTATCGAGAATTAGATGATTTCATGGCTCATAAGTTTAATACTAACTGGCAGAAGTCAAAAGGAAAATGTGTCACAACTCTAAACATTGTGCCAAACAACCCAGTGTTTCAAAATTGACTGGCTAGGATAGTCCGTTTGTAGTTAATACTTGTATTGAACTTCCAACTAATCATTGCTGTTGCTTGTATTATGGCTGTTGTTATTGTTCTTCTTATTAAATGTGAATCAAATATATGCCCCTTTGACTGCAAAAGATGATCTGCACCCAAAATTACTCTTGCATCTTTAGAAAAAACTAGTGTTGCAACAATAACTTCTTTAATACTATCCTACACTACTTCTACATGGATATTAACATTATGGAAGAAAATAAGAAGGTTATGACCATAAAGACATTATCAGGAAAAAATTGTTTTAAACAATACATACTTTCTTTCATGGGAAACTCTGAATATTTACAGACTAATTAAGCAAAGTTTAGTGGCTGGCCTAAGCATGACAGTTTCCTTTATACAGAGGCAAGATTCAGGGAGCAGAGTCACATGAACTCTCCCATGACACAACTAATGACTTGCTTAACAGTGGAAACAACTTTTCCCTCATACAAACCCATCAAACTGAAGACACCCAGAGAATTCCATGTCCACACTGAGCTTTAAGATCTTCCCTAAGATCCCTTCAACTATGAGTGACCTCAAGGGAGGTAAGTACTGCAAATGTGCTCAGCATGAAGTAACCCTGTATTGGTCATGAAGCAGGAGAAATAACACTACTACTCGTTGAAAACTCAAAGGGAGGCCAAGTTCTTGTTACATTAGCACAGCAAGAACACTAGTATAGGGTAACATCACTCACTGAAAAAGGGGGAGAGAGTTTCCTAGAAACATAGGTATTAGGTTCATTCTTACTCCTAAGAAACAATAAACTTGTTAACAGTTTTTGCCTTTAGCAGAGGGGGATTTATTTACTATTTCTTTAGATTAGTACCACCTATTGAGGTAATCTATATTTACCCAGAGTACAAGATTACGGTTAGATTTTACCTAGAAAAGAGTGAGCAACAAAGACAGTAAACAGATTCAGAAGAAAATAATATCTATGTGCTTTGTTAAGTATAAAGAAAAACGGAAAATTCCAAGCATCCAAATACGATTTCAAACAATAGAACTGCTTCTCCCCTCCTGGTGCCATGGGAACTGCTTTTGCTCATTAACCGCATGGGAAAAGATCAATTGCAACCTGTCGCTTTGATAGAATAAATAACTGTTTGTTGCACTCAAGCAAGTCTTCCTTTAAAAAAAAAAATCTGAATAGAAAATGCCGAAAACATGTATGGCATTTAAAATAATGTATTTATTTTTAGTACACTGATTTTGAGAATAGTTATTTAATGATATCTAATGAATCGTAATCATTATTATGGAAATAATCTTAAAAAATAGCATCTGTTTGGGGCTTTGGAGTAGAAGGGAGTGTTTGTGCAAACAATTTTTTTTTTCCTGTAATTGAAATGTTATTTACCTCTTCTTACAGAGTGGGCTTGTCTGTGGAATGGTATTTAAAGGTAATGCTGGATTTTCATCTGCTCTATTCTGGCTGTGAATATCTCCTGACAACCATTTCCCCCCACTTTTTTTTTCCTTAGATGTCCTGAAAGGGCAAACTCAAATATCCAGTGTTTTCATATAAAATGTCATTTATCACATGGCTATACCCATCCATTTATTGTAAATTATTATTGAGAGAGGTCTAAGAAGAAAAGCCTTGGGAATAACTCATATGTGACATTAAATCTAAAAGAAACGCAACATGCAATCTGCTTAAAGTCAGAGATACTACTTGTAATACGCACGATTTAAAATATGCTATTCACTTTTCTCTTTCTCTAAATTTGTGCTTAGATTCTTAAATGAGTTAGAACATCTACTTGAAAAAAAATCTATTCCTTTAAATTTCCATGGTGAAAAACTATTAACAGCTTTCCATGAGGCAATAGATCACATTTGGAAAGACCAATTTGATGCTAACCATTTGATCTCTGAGTGGCACATATTCTAGAAGGAAGTTTAATTATACATCTGACTCCCACTCACCCATTTGGCAGAGTTTCATTTGATTTTTATTAAACATAAGACTTGAAAACATGAGATATAGCTTTATCTTTCATTCTTTTTTATCCATCAAGAAAGTAGAGTTTGGAAGCTGAAGATATAATTTTTTGTTCCTTCTTGCTTTGGAACTGATAACTTCATTCCAAATGAGAAAACAGATTTTACTTCTGAATACTTCAGATTAAGTAACTTTACTAGGAGTCTCCTCTACCCCACTCCAGGCCCCAGGTTATAGAGTGAAAGAGAGACTCCATTACTAATAACCTCCCAACTTTTTCCAACTTTAACACACTCCTAGGAAGTATAATAGTAACCTTAGGTTTAGAGATACATGAGAATGAGATCTATAGTCTATAGGTCTAAATTCTCTCTGACCCTAAGTTGAATCATTCATTTAATAATCATTTAAATATAGCAAAATGGTTAAGAACATCATAAGACTTTCTGAAAGACTTGAAATCTATGCTTTTTTTGATATTCTGTGCACAATGTTGACAAATTACTCAAACTCTTTAAGCCTCAGTTTTCTTATCTTTAAAGAGAATATGATAATAGTAATTTCTTCCCAAGTTTATTGTGAGAGTCAAATGAAATAATGCATGTAAAATACTTAGCTCAGTACCAGACACACAGTAAGAGGAGGATAAATATTCACTCTACAATGATCTGGATACTATATTTCTCTTTAGCAATCTAAAGGTGAACAAGTTCATAGTCTGGTGAGATACAGACAAGAAGATATACCATTAATGAGAGTGAAAAGGGGAGCAAGGAGGTTACTGTGAGAGTACAGACAAGGAGGAAAACTCCAGTCCAGACAAGGGGAAGAAGAGGGTGGTAGATGATATCTAAGCAGAGACCTGAAATGTGGGGAGGGTTTGGATAGACCATTTAAAGGAAGGGGTTTGTTAAAAGTAAAAGAGAGAAAAGGACTCGTAAGATGCAGTGTGTCCCAATGATCCCTGTTTATTCACAAATCCCTTATAAGCCAAGGCCAGTGCATTAGCAGTTATCCTTGCATACCCGTCCCTTGAAGAAGAGGGAGAAGACCATGCCTTCTATCCTGAATCAAGCACAAGAATTCCCTGGAAACCAGTTACAGCTTTGTGCTTATATCCAAGCCTCAGCAAATTTCCTCTATCACCTTAAGGAGTGTCGGATAGGGGGAAGGAATAGCTGTTTTGTTTTCCTAACACAATATTGATAAAATACAAAATTTCTAACAATACTATGAGGTTGCAGCTACAAAAAAAAAAATCCTTAAACATTCATACTATCTTAAATATAACTCATGACCATGAAGTCTTTGTGATGCCCCTTGTCCTTTAAGATGTTTTACATTTAATCAGTTCCTTAACTCCTTGGTTGCAATAATTCCCATTCATCTTTCAGGTAAACTTTTGGGTGGTTTTGGAATACATTAACTTTGCTCTCATGTCTAACTGTGCTTTGTCTTTCTTCCTTCCATCAGTGACAAACCTTTTATTATGAGCTATTCAGTCTTCATCCAAGTTTTATAGTAGCTTAGATAATACTGAAGAAATTAATCTCATTTTATGAAATGTATCCATTTTCTTGCTAGTCATTTGGATCCAGTCTGGATAGTACATTTTCTATTAAAAATCACTATTCAGACACTAAAGTTGAGCCTTCAATTATCACTCTTACTTGTAAAAAAGGCA
Source organism: Balaenoptera physalus (assembly GCF_965194825.1). Classification (NCBI taxonomy): domain Eukaryota; kingdom Metazoa; phylum Chordata; class Mammalia; order Artiodactyla; family Balaenopteridae; genus Balaenoptera; species Balaenoptera physalus. The sequence goes on along the minus strand of NC_138882.1, from coordinate 132,226,513 downwards.
TATATTTACAGCAAATAACTCCCTATATTTCATCTTTGCCACACCCACACATACATATACATACACTAGAATAAAATATTAAAGTTAAAATTAATTATACTAATTTTTTTTTATACAGCAGGTTCTTATTAGCCATCAATTTTATACACATCAGTATATACATGTCAATCCCAATCTCCCAATTCATCACACCACCCCCACCCCCATCACTTTCCCCCCTTGGGGTCCACATGTTTGTTCTCTACATCTGTGTCTCAATTTCTGCCCTGAAAACTGGTTCATCTGTACCATTTATCTAGGTTCCACATATATGCGTTAATATACGATATTTGTTTTTCTCTTTCTGACTTACTTCACTCTGTATGACAGTCTCTACATTCATCTATGTCTCAAAAAATGACCCATTTCGTTCCTTCTTATGGCTGAGTAATATTCCATTGTATATATGTACCACATCTTTTTTATCTATTTGTCTGTCGATGGGCATTTAGGTTGCTTCCATGACCTGGCTATTGTAAATAGTGCTGCCATGAACATTGGGGTCCATGTGTCTTTTTGAACTGTGATTTTCTCTGGGTATATGCCCAGTAGTGTGATTGCTGGATCATATGGTAATTCTATTTTTAGTTTTTTAAGGAACCTCCATACTGTTCTCCATAGTGGCTGTATCAGTTTACATTCACACCAACAGTGCAAGAGGGTTCCCTTTTCTCCACACCCTCTCTAGCATTTGTTGTTTGTAGATTTTCTGATGATGCCCATTCTAACTGGTGTGAGGTGATACCTCACTGTAGTTTTGATTTGCATTTCTCTAATAATTAGTGATGTTGAGCAGCTTTTCATGTGCTTCTTGGCCATCTGTATGTCTTCTTTGGAGAAATGTCTATTTAGGTCTTCTGTGCATTTTTGGATTGGGTTGTTTGTTTCTTTAATATTGAGCTGCATGAGCTGTTTATATATTTTGGAGATTAATCCTTTGTTAGTTGATTCGTTTGCAAATATGTTCTCCCATTCTGAGGGTTGTCTTTTCATCTTGTTTATGGTTCCCTTTGCTGTGCAAAAGCTTTGAAGTGTCATTAGGTCCCATTTGTTTATTTTTCTTTTTATTTCCATTACTCTAGGAGGTAGATCAAAAAAGATCTTGCTGTGATTTATGTCAAAGAGTGTTCTTCCTATGTTTTCTTCTAAGAGTTTTATAGTGTCCAGTCTTACATTTAGGTCTCTAATCCATTTTGAGTTTATTTTCGTGTATGGTGTTAGGGAGTGTTCTAATTTCATTCTTTTACATGTAGTTGTCCAGTTTTCCCAGCACCACTTATTGAAGACACTGTCTTTCCTCCATTGTATATCCTTGCCTCCTGTGTCATAGATTAGTTGACCATAGGTACATAGGTTTACCTCTGGGCTTTTTATCTTGTTCCATTGATCTATGTTTCTGTTTTTGTGCCAGTACCATATTCTCTTGATTACTGGAGCTTTATAGTATAGTCTGAAGTCAGGGAGTCTGATTCCTCCAGCTCTGTTTTTTTCCCTCAAGACTGCTTTGGCTATTTGGGGTCTTTTGTGCCTCCATACAAATTTTAAGATTTTTTGTTCTAGTTCCGTAAAAAATGCTGTTGGTAATTTGATAGAGATTGCATTGAATCTGTAGATTGCTTTGGGTAGTAGAGTCATTTTCACAATATTGATTCTTCCAATCCAAGAACATGGTATATCTCTCCATCTGTTGGCATCACCTTTAATTTCTTTCATCAGTGTCTTATAGTTTTCTGCATACAAGTCTTTTGTCTCCCTAGGAAGGTTTATTCCTAGGTATTTTATTCTTTTTGTTGCAATGGTAAATGGGAGTGTTTCCTTAATTTCTCTTTCAGATATTTCATCATTAGTGTATAGGAATGCAAGAGACTTCTGTGCATTAATTTTGTATACTGGAACTTTACCAAATTCATTTATTAGCTCTAGTAGTTTTCTGGTGGCATCTTTAGGATTCTCTATGTAGAGTATCATGTCATCTGCAAACAGTGACAGTTTTACTTCTTCTTTTCCAATTTGTATTCCTTTTATTTCTTTTTCTTCTCTGATTGCTGTGGCTAGGACTTCCAAAACTATGTTGAATAATAGCAGTGAGAGCAGTCATCCTTGTCTTGTTCCTGATCTTACAGGAAATGCTTTCAGTTTTTCACCATTGAGAATGATGTTTGCTGTGGGTTTGTCATATATGGTCTTTATTATGTTGAGGTAGGTTCCCTCTATACCCACTTTATGGAGAGTTTGTATCATAAATGGGTGTTGAACTCTGTCAAAAGTTTTTTCTGAATCTATTGAGATTATCATACAGTTTTTATTCTTCAATGTGTTAATATGGTGTATCACATTGATTGATTTGCATATACTGCAGAATCCTTACATCCCTGGGATAAATCCCACTTGATCATGGTGTATGATCCTTTTAATGTGTTGTTGGATTCTGTTTGCTAGTATTTTGTTGAGGATTTTTGCATCTATATTCATCAGTGATATTGGTCTGTAATTTTCTTTTTTTGTAGTATCTTTGTCTGGTTTTGGTATCAGGGTGATGGTGGCCTCATAGAATGAGTTTGGGAGTGTTCCTTCCTCTGCAAATTTTTGGAAGAGTTTGAGAAGGATGGGTGTTAATTCTTCTCTAAATGTTTGATAAAATTCACCGGTGAAGCCATCTGGTCCTGGACTTCTGTTTGTTGGAAGATTTTTAATCACAGTTTCAATGTCATTATTTGTGATTGGTCTGTTCATATTTTCTATTTCTTCCTGGTTCAGTCTTGGAAGGTTATACCTTTCTAAGAATTTGTCCATTTCTTCCATGTTGTCCATTTTATTGGCATAGAGTTGCTTGTAGTAGTCTCTTAGGATACTTTGTATTTCTGTGGTGTCTGTTGTAACTTCTCCTTTTTTATTTCTAATTTTATTGATTTGAGTCCTCTCCCTCTTTTTCTTGATGAGTCCGGCTAATGTTTTATCAATTTGGTTTATCTTCTCAAAGAACCAGCTTTTAGTTTGATTGATCTTTGCTATTGTTTTCTTTGTTTCTATTTCATTTATTTCTGCTCTGATCTTCATGATTTCTTTCCTTCTGCTAATTTTGGGTTTTGTTTGTTCTTCTTTCTCTAGTTCCTTTAGGTGTAAGGTTAGATTATTTATTTGAGATTTTTCTTGTTTCTTGAGGTAGGCCTGTATAGCTATAAACTTCCCTCTTAGAACTGCTTTTGCTGCATCCCATAGGTTTTGGATTGTTGTGTTTTCATTGTCATTTGTGTCTAGGTATTTTTTGATTTCCTCTTTGATTTCTTCAGTGATCTCTTGGTTATTTAGTAACGCATTGTTTAGCCTCCATGTGTTTGGTTTTTTACGTTTTTTTCCCTGTAATTCATTTCTAATCTCATAGTGTTGTGGTCAAAAGAGATGATTGATATGATTTCAATTTTCTTAAATTTGTTGAAGCTTGATTTGTGACCCAAGATGTGATCTATCCTGGAGGATGTTCTGTGTGCACTTGAGAATAAAATTTGATCTGCAGTTTTTGGATGGAATGTCCTATAAACATCAATTAAATCTATCTGGCCTATTGTGTCATTTAAAACTTCTGTTTCCTTATTTTCATTTTAGATGATCTGTCCATTGGTGTAAGTGAGGTGTTAAAGTCCCCCACTATTACTGTGTTACTGTCAATTTCCTCTTTTAGAGCTGTTAGCAGTTGCCTTATGTATTGAGGTGCTCCTATGTTGGGTGCATATATATTTATAATTGTTATATCTCCTTCTTGGATTGATCCCTTCATCATTGTGTAGTGTCCTTCCTTGTCTCTTGTAACATTCTTTATTTTAAAGTCTATTTTATTTGATATGAGTATTGCTACTCCAGCTTTCTTTTGATTTCCATTTGCATGGAATATCTTTTTCCATCCCCTCACTTTCAGTCTGTATGTGTCCCTAGGTCTGAACTGGGTCTCTTGTAGACAGCATATATATGGGTCTTGTTTTTGTATCCATTCAGCAAGCCTGTGTCTTTTGGTTGGAGTATTTAATCCATTCACGTTTAAGGTAATTATGGATATGTATGTTCCTATGACCATTTTCTTAATTGTTTTGGGTTTGTTTTTGTAGGTCCTTTTCTTCTCTTGTATTTCCCACTTAGAGAAGTTCCTTTAGCATTTGTTGTAGAGCTGGTTTGGTGGTGCTGAATTCTCTTAGCTTTTGCTTGTCTGTAAAGCTTTTGATTTCTCCATCGCATCTGAATGAGATCCTTGCCGGGTAGAGTAATCTTGGTTGTAGGTTCTTCCCTTTCATCACTTTAAGTATATCATGCCACTCCCTTCTGGCTTGTAGAATTTCTGCTGAGAAATCAGCTGTTAACCTTATGGGAGTTCCCTTGTATGTTATTTGTCATTTTTCCCTTGCTGCTTTCAATAATTTTTCTGTGTCTCTAATTTTTGCCAATTTGATTACTATGTGTCTCAGCATGTTTCTCCTTGGGTTTATCCTGTATGGGACACCCTGCACTTCCTGGACTTTGGTGACTCTTTCCTTCCCATGTTAGGGAAGGTTTTGACTATAATCTCTTCAAATATTTTCTAGAGTCCTTTCTCTCTCTCTTCTCCTTCTGGGACCCCTATAACGCAAATGTTGTTGCATTTAATGTTGTCCCAGAGGTCTCTTAGGCTGTCTTCATTTCTTTTCATTCTTTTTTCATTATTCTCTTCTGCAGCAGTGAATTCCACCATTCTGTCTTCCAGGTCACTTATCCGTTCTTCTGCCTCAGTTATTCTGCTATTGATTCCTTCTAGTGTAGTTTTCATTTCAGTTACTGTATTGTTCATCTCTCTTTGTTTGTTCTTTAATTCTTCTAGGTCTTTGTTAATCATTTCTTGCATCTTCTCTGTCTTTGCCTCCATTGTTTTTCCGAGGTCCTGGATCATCCTCACTATCATTATTCTGAATTATTTTTCTGGAAGGTTGCCCATCTCTACTTCATTTAGTTGTTTTCCTGGGGTTTTATCTTGTTCCTTCATCTGGTACATAGCCCTCTGCCTTTTCATCTTGTCTATCTTTCTGTGAATGTGTTTTTTGTTCCACAGGCTGCAGGATTGTAGCTCTTCTTGCTTCTGCTATTTATACTAATTTTTAATTAAAAGGTAAATTTATGTGACTGAAGTGTGTTTTATACTTTTACATAGGCTTTATAACCATAGATCATATATGCACAAAATTAAATTACATGCCAAAGTTTCTCAGAACAGTCTTTGGAAATGTTGTGATGAGAACAGACCCAGGACCTTCCCCCAAATATGTCCTATAGCCATTCATACTTCCTGTTATAAAGAGTCTTTAAATGTTTTTTGTCCTATTGACTACCACAGAAACTTCCAAATTTTTCTTTCAAATTCCTCCATCCTGTACTCCCCAGGTAATACAACTACAATATTTAGTAATGTTAATGCCTTAACAATTGTACAATTTCCATCACCCTGAAGAATCACAAGCTATTTTCTAAACTTAAAACAAATTTTTCTTAATATAGAAGGGCTGTAAGTAATGATCCAGTCTACCTTGAATCAAAACAGTTAAGAATAAAAAAAACCTCAAGAGTATTGGTATTTAAGTACCAATCTCTGGTTTATATATAGCTCATTTATTCCTTTAATCATCAAACATGTATAGAGGTGATGGGGATACATCTGTGAGAAAACAAATAAGCCTGTCCACCTGATCTTTATGTTCTAGTGGAAGAAAAATATTACCTTTTTTTTTGTAATTGTATATTACAATGAGAATATACAGGGAATAAGAAGCATTCAGGAAGTTGCCTCAGTACAAAGGTAATATTTAAGTAAAAAGCTGAAGACAGTAAATGGAAAATTATATGGGTACCTGGCGGAAGAGCTTTCCAGGCAGAGTAACAGTAAATACAAAGAAGAATGGAGGAGAGGTAGAGGAGTTGGAAATGAGGTTTAGATAGGTAATGAGAATGCAAAGGGCTTTGTAAGGACATTTACTCTGAATGAGATAGGAAGTCAACTGGGGTGTTTTGAGTAGAGAGATAACACAATATCACAGTTCAAAAGGACTTCTACAGCTGGTCCATATATGATGAATTGGGACAAGAACTTATAATGCCCTATGATGCCAATAAGGCCTGTCATTAGCATATAATTGAGAACTAGAGCCATGATATCACTGAAGACTGAGTATAGACAGAAAAAAGATTCAAGGACAGAGCATCCTAATGTAAAGAGGACAAAAAGATGTAGACAGCAAAGAAGACTAACAAGAAACAACCAATGAAGTAGAAGGAAAACTAGTAGTGTAAATGATCCTAGAAACCAAGTGAATACAGTGTTTAATGCAGGAGGGAGTGATTGGCTCTGCCAAATACCACTAATGGGTTAAGCTGGATGAAGACTGAGAACTGACCACTGGATTTAGCAATGTGGATGCCACTGGTGACCTTCTCAATAGTAGCTTCAGTGGAGAGATGAAAGTAAGAGCCTTATTGAAGTGGGTTCAAGCAATATGGCTAGAAAGTAACTGGAGTGAGTACACAGAATTCTTATGAACAAATCTGCTATGAAGAAAAAAAGAGAAATGGAGAAGTAGCCAGAGATTTAAATGGGTTAAAAGAGAAAGTTTGGAGAAATAACAGCCTATTTCTGCATGTAAGAAAGATCTGATAAAGTTGGGAGGGGTAGGAGTGAGAAGGTTTGAATATTCAGGAGAGAGGGAAAATGCTGGGGCAATATCCTTAATTAGACCAAAAGGATAAGAGGAAATTTACCCTATAGGTGGAGGGGTCAGCCTTTCCTCAGAACACAGGCACTTCAACCACAGTGGTAGAAGGCTGATGCAGATAGATGTTTAGATGAGGTTGTAGGAGTTGTTGAAATTCTCTTCTGATTGATTAAATTCTCAATGAAATGGAAGCAAGGTCTTAAACTGAGATTGAGGATAAAGGAGTGCATGTTAACTGTTTAGAAGAGAAGAAATTATAAGAAATAATTATATAAGAGCTGAAGGATAAATGAATTAGAAAAATCTATTATAACTGTGAGACAGCATTAAGAGTTAGCTTTAGGTTAGTGATCCTGCATTTAAAGTGAAACCACGCAGCATGGTTGTGTGTTTTTCTCCAGCAACATTCAGTTACAGGATAGTAATTTGCAATTAAAGAAGATTATAATTTTGATAAGTGAATATGATGAAGCAAGAAAGGGTCAAAATTTAGGAGTATATATAAGAGAGTGATTACTGTAATTGTTTATGGCATTTAAACTCAAAACAGAGGGTAGTCAAGACACGAGGAAATAAGGAGTAGAGGAAAGATGATAAAAATCAATGAATTGTATGTCCCTGTGATATAAAATTATTGCTGGAGTTAGATTACTAGAAATAATTAGTTGAAAGAATAAGAGATGATGAACAGGGTTGAATGCTTGAAGTTGAGGTCATGGTATGACAATGTCTACGTTCTGCCCATAGGAGTGAGTAGTTAAGGTAGGTGGAAATTAAGATAATTAGAGGAGAATTGTTCAAAGAAATTAGAGTCCAAATTACTGAAAGAATATTCTACATGGATGATGATATCCTCCAAAATTATGATAATGGTATTGTTAAAGAAAGTACTATGGGTCTGTAGACAATGTCTTCAAGGACGAGGACAAGAAGATGACTACAACAAGAAGGTGTTTGGGTTGGCATAATTTTATGGCATGAGATTCAAAGAGGGAGGACTTAGATAAGAGGGAGGAGAATAAACTAAAAGCAGCTAGGAGAAAAAAGAGGAAAACCATACTTGTTTCCCTTCTCCTGCCCAAGCAGTATTCTACAAGGAGAGTGGGAAAGAAAACAGCTACCACTTGAAATGGCTTCAAGGAAGTAGTGTCATCAGGTGAGAGGTAGATTTCCTATGGAGCAAGAGGGTGAGGATAGAAGACATTTCTCTGAAGTTCACTGTGAGTTGCAGAGGACAAATCATGATGGTTTCAGAAGTTAGAAAAGAGTGACATCAGAAATGGGAATGTGCAGTCTTTTGGAGATTGGGTTCTAAAGTCTAAAGAGAGAGTGTGTGGGGGTGTGACAGATGTGACCTTTCTGTGTTAACTACAATAAAAAGGCTATCTAAATCGGATGTATGTCAAATGCATTCTTGAAGGACAGGGATCTAACAGTTCAGGCATAAGACTCTGGTAAAGGGAACCTGGCCTTTGGGCTGTGGGGCTTTTAAGTTCCTTAATTGGGGATAAACCAGATCCTCTTTTGTCATGATCAGGAGCTGGGATCCAAGCCTTATAGTTACAGCAGTATATAATAGGGTGAAATCTTAACTTTCCAATCTACCGTGCTAAGCTACATTAATTGTTGGATGAGTACCAGCCCTTTCCCTAACATTACCAAGGGATTTAAGAGGATTCACCTTCAGCAACAGAGAAGCTGTATGGCCTATCAGTGACTTCTAGCTCTACTCAGCCACCTCCAAACCAATAATTAACCTCTTGGTTTTGCAGAGGGGCATCTTCCTCTGAGGGGGGGGGGGAAGATTAAGGAGGATTATCTTTACCTCTCAGCCTACACTCATGTATTAAACCCCATTCTCTCAGCTATTGATAAATTTTTGTCCATTATGCCTGTGATGCTAGTCACTGACCATGCTTAGAAGACTCTTGAGGACAGTCAAGACATAAAATAGGAAAGGGAAGGATGTGAATACCACCCATGACTTTCTACTGATCCAGAAGCCAAGGGAACCAGGACCAAAATGATAGAAGAGAACCCAGCTGCTTATTGAGGCACCTAGACAATTATATATGGGGAGACTAATTAACCTTCCTTATTACTGGTATTAACCTATATATACGGTGAAATATAAAAACCATGTCTCATTCAAGAGTCAGAGAAGGGACTTATTCAGTCCCATTCAACAAGTGTAAACCAGACTGTTCCAGGCAAATGAATGTATTATCACTTTGTCTATATGCATGTCTGGTCAAGGAGCCAAGCACCCCTTGGCTGGCCAACAAATAATCAAAAAGCAGCTTAATTATCTAAAGTTATGCTGGCCAAGGAGTCAAGGCTAATTGGTTGCCTCTAAGGCTCAGGTCTCTTTAGCTATTTTGCTTGGCATAGTTGACAGATTGTCTATTGTCTTGGAATTCTGTTACTCCTATACACCCTCCTCCGTAGGCCAGAGACTGGCCATGGGTCCTAGAAGGGAGCCCTAGAAAACTTTGAAAGCCTAGGGTGATTGCTGCCAGGGCTCAGCTCTTATGGATCCAAGGCTGTAAAAGGAAAGATAACTGTATACATAGAAAAAACATCCTATGACAGTCTTGTTATCCAGTGCAGAAAGGAACATGAGTTGTTAAAAGGGTCAACCAATTAGAGGCTATCCTTCCCATAATGAACACAAGCATTGCATGTAGTTGAGCAAGACTGGTGTTCATGGTGCAGGGAATTATAGTAAGTGCTGGTTAAGAGAGGAATATATAAGAAAGTGTTGTGGGATAAAGGAGGAACTGATCAATTCCAATGAAGTGAAGGTGCTTTAGATAGTTCTTGAAGGGTAAGTTGAAAATATATGAATATATGAGATAGACAAGTAAAGGAGGGCACTGTAGGCAGAAGGGATAAAATTTGCAAAGGTATAAAGGGAACAACATCAAATTTCAGGAAACTACACAATTAAATGTGTCTACCAATAATAGTGATTACTACCATTCATCAAGTGCCTACTTTATGCCAGGAATTGTATTAAACTCTTTTCAACAATTCAGCATGGTCCAAACTCTATACCACATCCTCTTCTAAGAAATAATAGTCTGACTCTAGAAGTTTTGAAGAATGATACAGATCTTTCTCAAAGGTTTCTTTAAAAGAAAGGCATGAGAGTTTTATATAGCACTTTATACAGGAAACTTTGTTGAGCAAGGGAAATATTTAATAGGATTCATAAAAAGTTTCTCAATCTAGGAAGCTCTTTGAATTTTTTTTATGATATTTCAACTTTCCTACTGGAAACCAGAAATGCTCAATTTTGTTCTAGCCCTAGGAATATTTTTTAGGCAGGCCATTCTTATCAATTGGTCTGAAATGAGTAGGTAAGAGGAATCATAGATTTACTATATAGATTAAATTATTGTGCATAATAGAATATAAGCTTTAATGTGGAATAAATTATGTATGAATCAGTGTATTTATGTGTGGGTTAGCTTCAACATATGACTAATCTGTTAAACATCTAAAGAAGCAACAGAAGTTGAGGAAAGGATTGACACAGGACTGCACCACAAACTGCAGAAATGAACTCACAACCAGATGGGGGATAGACTATTCCACTATTAATAGAGAAATCACCAAAAATGCATCCAAGAATCATTTAAAAATATTAACTTGTGAAGTTCACAATGATTTACAATGTACTTACACATACATTGTTTCATTAGATTCTCAAAACCGAGTAGTATAATTAATATATTTTTCCCATTTACAAATGTAGAAATTCAAGTTGTTAAAGGTCTTGCTAGCTCTGATTAAAGATTCAGCAATACCACAATATCAAAAATGTTGATGGAATGGATGAGATCCTCTTATGATTCTTTCTAATTTGTATTTATTTAATACAGATAATGGAGTAGATATAATGTACTAGTTTATAGATTATGCCTGATATAACTAACTTTTTTGGATTAAAAATCTTCTCTTCTCGTTTCATAAGTATAAAACTATTGTAGATTTTACTAATGTGTACTAATTCTTAGGATACTCCAAGAGCCTGGTGTTTTATTAAAGCTCTGCTTTCAACCTATTTCTACTAACTTTCTCTTTTAAAAATATATCACTCATATTTGAATTAATTAAGTATACAGTTAGCTATGCTTATTTTCACCAGATTAACTAATATACATTCTACTCTAAGCTTGCCAAGTTCTTCAACAAACTTTTCATTCATTTGGGCCAGTTGACTTACTCAAACAAGTTGTCATTTACTTGAAAAGATTCAAATGACTTTAGGATAAAATGAGGTGAGCTGTTGATCAAGTTAAACCATCTACCTGGCAGCCCTGTGCACTGGCATGCAAAACAAAGCAACAGTCCATACTTTTTAAAAGAAGAAACATGTTCCCCACGCAGAGCGGTGAGAGCCTCACAGAGGCAGCCACAGGTCAGATACAGGTCGATTTACTCTGCCCAATAAATCTATGTGGACTAGAGAGAGCCTCCCTAAACGGGGAACATGCTGGAACTGCAAGGAATTCTTGTAGGGGGATGAAGTGTGATAAAGGAAAGAGCAAAAGACAGTTCTCCACCAGTCAGGAGACCAGAATTTGAGTCCTGACATGGCTGGTGACCAGTGGTGAGAACATGAGCAGGCCATTTTTCTCAGATTTCTAATCTCATACCTAGAAGTAATAACACTTGCCCTTCCCATTTCAAGGACTGCTTGGAGCCCCAAAAACAATCATATACATGAGCTCATGTTGAAAAATATAAAATACTATACAGATAGGAAAAACATAATTTTCTGCTTTGGTCTCTCTCATGAACTAGTGAATGACATTGAGGACAAAGGATGTACAAGAGAAGCTGAGCTCCTGGTTCTTTAGATAAAACATTTTTTGAGGGAGAAGAGATTGAAAATTTTGTTGTGATTCCATTTAAATTTAATAAACATTTATGGAGATCTATATGTATATATATACAACATTATGATGGCTCTTATAAGGAACAGACAATATAAAGGTGATTAGGTGGACCTCCCGAATTCAAAGAAGCTTGCTAAATGAAAGAAACACTGGAACTGGAAAGGTGCAAGTAAATCCTCCAACACATTAACACAAACATAATGAAGGGCAATTTTTCAGCAGAATCTGAAGGATGATTAAGAGTTTGAGAAGTGGAGAAAAAATAGAAGAAACAATCATACTAGGTAAAGTAACAACATAAGCACAGGGATAGAAATGTGAGTGTAAAATACACAGGAAGGATGAAGAGGAGAAATGCTGAAACCTTGGATGCAAGGGGGAAATGCAGTGAGGAATCAGTACATCAGGTGAGATTAGAGGCTCCTAAACACTTCGTTGTGTGCACTTGCTAATCCACCCAGCAAAATACCAACACTTTGGTTCAGATATTTGATTTCCAGAGTCCAGTCTTTCCACATTAGATCCTGTTGATCAGACTTTACATCTGAGCAGCTCTGGGGATGTCTGGCACTTCTCCACTTCCTAGAAAATGTTCAGAGCCAATGCATCCAAATTAGATATTACTTTGATCAAACTGCCATTGAGCTCAATAAAAGGTTCCCTTCATGCTCTGTCATCCAACAAAACAGATAAGTATCAACCAAAAAATTATTTGTGAAGAGAATATTAAAGAATTGAACTTGAAAACAATTTCCAAATGCCTATTGCCTAAAGGCATTGAAGAATTCCTGGAAATTTTTCTGAGCAGGCAGTGTGTCTATACACAAGTGACTGAATTCATGTGCATGCTGAAATTATACAATGGAGACATACAGCTGAAATGTAAAATTGAGATACTCATTATCAACATCAAATGGTTTCTGAGAGTCTTCCCACGTTATATTTACATGGGCAAGCGACTTCAGATCCTTCCTAGTGACCTTGGTTTAGTCCAAGTCTCTAAAACTAAAAAGGGATGAAGTCCATTACATTTACAAGTGGTGTCACTTTTACCTAAGAATTATGATTTTACCGGACCTCTGTACATAAATAACTTGACTTAGCTTATTCAAAACAAAACTCTCCATTTCCACCCCAAGTCCTGCCTCTGCCACATTTTTGCAGTATCAGTCAGGATAGGCTATGCTGCAGTAACAATCCCCAATACTATGTGTACATACTGTGCTCACTCTGAGAGGTTAACACTACAACCACTATTTGGAACATCACTGATCATTACAGAAGACAAAAAGAGAAATATGGAGAGTCTCTCTTGGCAATCAAATGCTTGGCCCTGAATCGAAACCACATTTCATTATCAAAGTCCAGTTTATGGTCATATCAGATATTTTATCAGTCTTATCATTTTACATTGATAAAAATTCTCAGATTTGTTTAATAGACTGGTACAAAATCATTTCTTCCCCAAACTGTATTTGTGAAAACTATATGACTGTATTTATTCTTGAAAGGCTTTTCTTGTTCTTTTTATACCAGTAGTTTTACCCTAACAAACATGTTATCTATCATATGAACTCATATTTCCAGTTTGGGGCCATTTTCTTAAGTGTGTTCATTTGTGTACAAGGATTATATTTCTTAAAACTCCTTGAAAGGAAATGATTCTTCTGAGTCAAATCTATTGAAATTTCTTCAAAGTTTCAAAGCCAATACATCAACCACTTTTAACCTGAGTTCTAAGTTGCAGCATCATCTTCCTCATGATAAGTCTTAAAATGCCAGAATTTTCTAAAAATATTAAATGTTTACATCTAAAACTTGCTTTTCATAGATTAAATTTATATAATTAAGAGATTTAATATAGATTCTAAACATTATCAGACCCAAAGGAGTATAGTTATAGAACAGATAGGAATGAAAGAATAATAGTAAAACCAGAAATTTCATAATGGTGCACTGGGTTAAGGTCAACTAGTGTGTGATTGATAAGTAGTAAAACTTCAGTTTAAAATATTGTTCTGACTGGTCTTCCAACATACGCAAAAGTTTATTTTTCAAAATACAAAAGAAATTTTGTATGAGACCCTCAGGATAGAGAAAATATCAGACATAGCCACTGCTTCAAGAAATATATTTCCTAAAGTGGGATGAGTAGCAGACATGTTAATCAACAGAGTATCAGAGGTGACTTCAAGTCTGACTACTTTGTTGTGTTCAAAAAGACACACTTATAAGTTTGATTCATAATTTAAACTATTTTTGAGTATATTGGACAAAACTGGAAAAGTGATATCAAGATATCAAACCACAAACCATAATATTTAGTAATTGATCCTTTACTACCAACTGAAATATTCCCCTAGATCCTCCTGTGGAGAATCAGGGTGAGTCCATTCATTGCACTGACCAAACCAACTAGAGCCAGAGTTTAGATTTTAAAGGGTTAAAGCTGGAGTAATTGATCCTATAGGAGATGGTCAAGGGTGGGGAGAATCATAGTAGGGAGTCTGAACTAATGTGCACACAGATCACGAAGACCAAGCCAGAAAACCCAGAATCAGTCAACAAGTCTAAAGAAAAGGCTCAGGGCCAAAAACAGTATATTCAGACAATAGTAAATTGTCAGTAGTAATGAGAAAGAAGAGAAGTTAGAAGCAACATAAGGAATATTCTGGACTGTCTCGAATGGAACTGAAATGTCATCAGCCTTGTGCTTATTGTTAGAGTGTATTGAACTGGTTTAAAGTGAGAGAATGTGATTGGACAAGTTTCTATAACATTTATTGATCTAGTAAGGATTCTTCTTGTTTCAAGGGGGAAATATCTAAATATCTCTGGTATATAAAGCCAAAAAATTGAATTCATTAAAATACTAAAGTTGCTAATATTAACAATATAACATTTAATAATATTACAATCAAAGGAAGAGCTAAGTAACTAAGATTCAGTTTAAAGAGGTAGCAGGCAGGTCCAGACACCAGGATAGCAAGGATTCATGGATCTTTATTCTAGAGTCTAGAGCACTACCATTACCTTGACACAGCTCCAAGGGTCAAATTTCTTATCCTAGATCAATAAACTATGGTCAGTAGGTTGGAGTCATGTAATGCAGAAGGGGAATCAGTGTGGGCTAAATCACCCCAAGAGGTGGTTACTATATTTTCTTACAGTTAGTGATCAAATACAGATGTGAAAGTAACATTTTGTTGTAAAGAAGCCACATCTAATTTCAAAACCAAACAAATGAAGTAGCTATTATATAGCACAGAACCTCTCAGATAACTGAAGTTAAACCAGTAGGTTTCCCTGTCCCTCAGCCCTTTTGATGTCAGTGTCTGCTTTAATGATTCTCTAAATAAAGCCAGTCTTTGTGCAGTAGCATTATGAAGTCATAAAATAGCATTGAGAGATACCTGGTTTTTCTGGATTCCAAGTACCAAGAACAGTGTCTGCACACAGAGGCACTTAATATTTGTTGGATAACATTAACAAATGAAGAAGTGCTTTCTCTAGTAACTTCTAACTTCCAGAAATTTCTGGAATACAGCAGCCTTTTGATTGGACATTATAGGCAGTGAATATAATTGTCTCTAGATGACCTTATAATTGTTGGCACAAAATCAAATAAAACTCGTGATTGTCTACAGAGGTCTGAGTGTTTCTGGATGAGAAAGTATATGAGAAAGCATATCAACTAAGAAGTCAGGGTATCTTCCAAGATCCAATAGAACCCCTTAGTCAGAGGCTAAGATACTGCTCTGTAGAGCAAGCAATCATAGTAAAGTCAATTGCATGACAGTTTTATCCTTTATTATTATATATTGCATTGCCTAGGGCTTTATTCTAGAAGCATTCTTTTTGAAAATCCAATAAGATTATTAGTTCTATTCACTTCCTTTACGTGACGGTAGTACACATTTGACTTTGTTTCTGTACTTTATCAGCAGCTGGCCCTTAGGCACAAGAACTTTTGCAGCAAAACACAATAAATAGTGACCAGAATAAGCCAGGGTCCATAGGGCACAACCATACATTGTTGTGGATACGAACATTGTGCGCACGAACGTTGCATTTTCGCTTCTGGACAACCTCGTGCAATGCCACAGTTTAATTCTCAACATATCCCAGAAAGAAAACAGTTCTCACTGTCCTCAGGGCAAATTTATTAGGGATACAAAGAAGCTAAAGAAATTAAGCCATTTTCTCTGCTATGAGAGAACAACAACGCCAAAATCAAAGGGAGCCATAGTCAGAGTTCAAAGCCTGAGCAATTACCACATACCCATAAACCTTGTTCTTACTCAAGGTCAAATTTTTCCATTTGGGGAACCCCTTCTTGTTAAACTACTTTCAGAAAATGAAAATGACTTAAGTACCTCGAGGGAGAGACTCTTTCATTTGGAACACATGGTGCCTACCCACAGGGAAGATAGTAAGCAACTGGCTAAATTGCTTCTATTGTCCTCACTACTGCTCTTTTGAGTGTCCTCAAAGTTAACTCTCCCAAAAGGCATAGGTGACTAGATAATTGAGGAACAGCAGGGAACAGAGTACTTTCCCCAAGAGCTATTTCTTAAAGGGATTTTATGGTCATCATCTTTATAATAGGGGAATTCTAAAAACTTGGAAGTTGAAGAAGTGCTATTAAAAGCATTGATAATTCATTCAACGCAGCATTTTCCAAAGGCATTGACCTTGGGATTGTTTCTTATAGAACATGTCCTGAAGCACATGCTGCATGCTTTGGAAAATGAAGGATCGGGAGTGCCTGTTGGAGAGCATACGGGTGGTACTCTCTCTTGAAGACACTGAGTGTCTGATAATCAGCGAGTTACCTTTTAGAGCTAACATCCTGAGTGTGACTCCCTTGGTCCCTACCCCACCAGGCCAGCTAGCACATCGTGATTCAGAGACCAGCGAAATCTCAACTGACCAGGTGTAGTTATAGTGAAGCTAAACAGTTTCAACCGCATGCCTCAGAGCCTGAGAGATGTAGAATGTACAAGGAGTCAGCAACCCCATTTGAGAAAAGAAATGTATGATTTGCTTCCTGGAAAAGTACAAGAGACCAACAGTGTGTGAGATCAATTTAAGTACTGTACCCCACAGGTGGAGCCCATCTAGCACATTAGCAGAGCATAATTTAGAAAAAGAAAAAAGAGGAGGATGGGGAGGAGGAAGAAAAGGAGAGCGGGAACGAGGAGGAGATAAAAAGGGAGTTGAGGAGAAGAGAAAAAGATCATTCAAAAGAAGCCCACTGAGAAAACTTTTATCAGCTTGAACTTAGAAGCGTAGATGTTTTGGCAATTAAGCATTTGGGACATGAAAAGAGACAGAGAGGTTTCATTCCCCAGGATTGAGAGAGCTATGAGTCCTTTCACCCCTGGAGATCTCCTTCCTGAAGTTCATTTACTCTATCAAGGCTTTGGAACACTATTGAGGCTGAAGGAAGCACTTCTACCCTATAGAGATAATGAGCCAATAAGGAGGTTAATTTACAGGAGGGATCAGACTCACAAGGCTAGCTGCAAGAAGGCTTTTAGTCAGTCACACATTTCTCAGTACAGATTTTGTGGGTTGCCCACCTACAGAGTTATGTCCAATATACAACTGAGTCACACCAAAACATTATACAACTATTCTAAGTAGAATACTGCCCACTCGCACAGCCCATGTTCTATGTGGTTATCAGGGGGAAAAAAGAGGTATTTTGGGAGCATACAATCTGAGAAGTGATTTCGGCTATGACTTACGTTGTGCTCCTTTCATTCAGGGCTCTGGGCCTTGACTTTAGGCACAGAGGGCTGATTCTGTGGGAGCTCCCCAGACATGAGGCCATTAAGGGTTACATCCTTGCATCTTCACTCTGACAACACCTACAAAGATGCCTTTTTCATAACCATACCCTTATATACCCAGGATTTCTCTCAATTCCTGATCGAATCCATCAACAATTTCTATTAACTTTATCTTTAAAACATACTGTGTATCCAACTGTTTCCTACCATCTCCATTGCTATAATTCTAGTCCAAGTCACCATGATTTGTCTCCTGGACATCTGCCATAAGTTCCAATGATTTCTCTCATTCTCAGTTTTCTCACCACTCTTATCCCCACAGTCCATTTGTTGGTTAACAAACTGGCCTCCATACACAGAGGGCAAGGAGAGACCAAAGAAAGAGGTAGTTACTCCCGATTGGTAGGTGGCAGGTTTAATAAGCAAAAGAGAACTTACTTATGAGGCTTGTCTTGGGCGGTTGCAAGATGAGTAGATCTCTGCATACACCTGCCAGAATCTTAAAAGCTTCTAAAGGCTTTATCTGGGTTTAATCACGTATACCATCCAGGTGGTCTTAATAACACATTGCTCTCTTAAGGCTGCATCCTCGAAAACAGCTCCAGCTGTGGGAGCGGTGGGCGGAGCGTACATCCAAGGAAAAGAGAGGGAGTAAGGAGCCCGATCGCTCAGGTCCGCTTAACTGGCAACTACATCTTCTCAGTGACTCCCTCCAACATCATTCTCCACCAAACAAACCAAATGGAGTTTTTATATCAAGTCCCATCTATTCCCTTTCCTTCCATGGCTTCCTATTGCAATTAGAGTAAAACAAAATGCATTTTCAAAGCCGACAGTATCCCAGCTTCTGCCCATTTCTTTTCATTAAACTCCTGCTCTGTGCCCCTTATTCAGTATACTCTAACCACACTGGCCTTCACTTTGTCCCTGGAGCACGTCAAGTTTATTCTCCTTCAAGGCATTTGCCCTTGTTGATCGCTCTGCCTGGATTGTTTTTGTACGCAGGTCTCCTTATGACTGCCTTCTTCTCATCTTTCAGGTCCAAGTTTAAAAACTCATTTCCTCAGATAGGGCTTCTCTGATCATCACCAAACCTATCCCTGCCATCACTCTTACCTTATTCATTTTGTTTATATGTTTATTGTCAGACTATTCAATCGAAATGTAAGCTCCATGATTACAAGAACCTGGTCAGCTTATTCACTGATGTATTTTCAATGCCTATAACAGTGATTGATACAAAGTAGGTACTTTTAAAATGTTTCTTAAATAGATGAATGAATGAAAACATGCCACTTGGACTGAAACTAACCGCGGGCAAATCTTGCAACCATAGGAATCCTACACTAGTCGTGACTTTCTAAGAGTATCGATGCTGGAGTCTCTCTTCTTATCCTTCCTTGTATATGATTGACAGGATGCTTACCTGATTGAAGCATGTGTATTTTCTCCATAAAGCATATCACAGCCTTTTTGCACTTAGGAAAACCAGACAGCACTTCAACACTATGCTTGGGGAACATTTTAGACAGAGAAAGTACCCAAAAAAGTCCCAAAATGTGGCACTAAATACACTGCAAAAAGAACACATTTATGACATGAGAGCTGAAATAAGGCAGCAGAGTAGCTCCTTATTCACTGACATCAACTGGGAATGAGCTTGTCCAAAGATTCAAGTTTTTTGCTACTCTGCCACGTCTGGGAATGACCACAAAAGCACTGTGAGTTGATAGTGAGATTACAAATAAATTTTAGCAAGTAGGCAAATTTGAAAATACAGAATCCACGGGTAATGAGTATCAACTGTATTAGACACTCCCGTATTCAAAGTGCCACCAGCACTCTTTCTGGCTTTCTCCCCGCTCCCCATTCCCTCAACCTTTTACCATCTTGCTGGTTTATTTCAACTCCCTTCAATTTCCCATCTTATTTTCTCATCCAATTCTCCTAGGTTACACCTCTCATACAAGTTCTTGTCATTCTACTATGAGAAGTGGTATATCCAAAGCCATTCTTCAAGAGATACATCTAACAAATGATTACACAGAGCCAGCAATGACTGAGATTATAGCCTTTCCTACTACATATTGTCTTAGTTTCCTAGGGTTGCCATAACACTGTACCACAAATTGGGTGGCTTAGAACAACATAAATTTATTGTCTCACAGTTCTGGAGGCTGGAAGTCCGTAATCAAGGTGACGGCAGGTCAATGTTCCCTCTGAAACCTGCTGGGGAGGATCTGTCCTTGCATCTTTCTAGCTTCTGGTGGCTGGCCAGCAAGCCTTGTGATGCCTTAGCTTGCAGCTTCAGCACTTCAACCTCTGCCTCCATCATCAAGTGGCATTCTCCCCACATGTGTCTCTGTATCTCTGACAACTTTTCTTCACCTGAGTTTAGGGAGGCTAGTGAGACAGGTAGATTTTGCAAGCTGGGGAGTGTTCTATCAAATTTCTGAGATGTGTGAGTATAGGCATCAGGAGGCTTTATACTTTCCCATACACTCAAGTATTATGCACTTGGGAACAGTTTACAGTGACAGCTAACTTTCAGCTCTATTGCCCCACTTAAGAATTATTTCCCTACTTCTTGGTGCCCTCATATGAAGGTAAATAGGAGTGGAAAATATGTGTTAAATTCTCTCTCAAACACAGTGACCACCCCCCCTTCACTAAGAACTCTACTTCTCTCCAAAGGGATGAGCCTCGGCAGCCAAATTTGCAGTATCTGACACTGCCTGATCATGTTTGATTGGACAAGTTGTGCACTAAGCTGGACCATTAACATTATCTCTCTCAGAAGTTTGTTTTAATGAGGGATAGATCGTTTCTGCTAGTTAGTTGAATTGAGAACAGCTAAATTTGGCAGCTGTAAGGAAATGATCTTCCATTATATGCACGGAGAAGCAGAAAGAGAAAAATCAAATAGACTTGAAAGGGGAAGCCATGATGAGAGACCATGAGTTCCATAAAAAGAAAGATCAAGAAAGTTTCTACCTGAGCCTGACAATTCATATTTTCATCCTACTGGAGTGTCAAGTATACTTTCTGCCATCGTGCTCCATGGGACACACTTGTGTCCAGTTAATAAGCATTTCCTCCTTTTTTACACTAGTTTGATTTACTTCTGTTTTTGAAACTAAGTAGTCTTCATTAAAATGAAATTCAGTTAGATCTTTCCATCATTTGTCAGTCTCCTGGATAAGACAGTTGAGCTACTAACATGAGGCTAGAAAGAGAGAATTTCTTTAATCTCCTGTAAAAGTTATCTGACCAGCAATGGTGATACATAAATGACTCAACTGCAATATTTTAATCATATGAGAAATGAGATGATTCTTGACCAAAAATGATCAAACTGACATGGGTACTTTCTCTCCTACCCATTTTTAATGAAATACACACTTCTTGTAAAGCAGCGTTAATAAATTTAGGGTCAACCCTTCAATTTAGTACACTGCAAGTATAACTGATTCCTATGTGCCTGCAACATATTTCTGTGTTTTTTTTCTTTTTCCTACAACCTACCAACTTGTTCCTACCTCTGCCAGAAGGTAGAATACCTTAAAAATCTTAACAAAGGACTGGTTTAACAGTTCCATCCCAAGTTCTGTCATTTCACATTGATATTAAGCTTAATGAGTTTCAGTTGTCATCATGTTTTGTTAAAACACAAACCTTATGTTCTTTTTAACATTGCTTTCTTTTTTTTTTAAGACATTTTTAAGGTTTCCTAAAATTTTATGTCAGATATGATACACTTGCTCTGGAGACTTTTATCTTCACAGTGCTCAGAAGCTGGCATCTAAAATGCTGTGATCATGTTCTACAGAGATATTCATTCATTCATTTATACTTCAAATTTTGTGGAACATTCTCCAAAGGAGATGTCTTTGTGAGGCACTGGTCCGGCCTTCAAGAATCTTACAACTTAGTAGGAAAGCTAAGATATATACACATATTAATCTAATTAAGTTAGAAACATAAGTATCTTAAGAGAGCATTCAGAGACCAAGATAGCATTACT
Source organism: Balaenoptera physalus (assembly GCF_965194825.1). Lineage (NCBI taxonomy): Eukaryota > Metazoa > Chordata > Mammalia > Artiodactyla > Balaenopteridae > Balaenoptera > Balaenoptera physalus. Next base: position 132,205,023 of record NC_138882.1, on the reverse strand, counting down.
TCTGGATAAGCAGATTAGGAAATATTTTCTGAAAGAATAAAATTAGAAATATGAGAAACTGAGGAAAGATAAGACTGGAAACAAGATAAAGGTAAAAACTGAAAAATGGTGTGTGGAGTATCTATTTTCTTGGCATTTTTAAAGTTAAAAAAAATATTTTATTTTAAATCCAGCTAAAATATATATCCCTTTTGTTTTTACTGATGGCTTTTGACAATCCTGTGTTTATCAGAAAATCCCATGTTATTTTCATCTTTGCTTATGGCCTTCCCTAAGGTGTTGAAAGTCTTCCCATAGTCATAAGGCAAACCAGCCCCTTTAGAGTCAACATATTTCATCCCTTTACCATGGTTTATAGCACCTGTTACTAAGCCTCCCATTTCCTTGAAAATTTCGCGAAGCAAACAACTATCTGTCCTTCATGTCTGTCATGTCCTTCAACATGTCTGTCCTAATCATGAATAAACCCCAGTGAATAGAACCCCATTATGAATCAGAGTACTCAGCAAAAGAAGGGCTCAATGAAGAAATGTATGTCTCCCATTGAAGGGCATTTGTTTATACCCAGAGTACTGGGGAGAAAATCATTTAAGCTCAAATAAGAATTCAACTAATCTGCCATTTCATGTGCATGCTGTTTCCAAGTGATAAAAATATCCCACTTGATATTTTATAAGTCTGAATGGAGTATTAGCAGGAAATCCAGGAAGGAGCATGGCTGAATCCCCAAGTTTAAGTTATGTAAAATTATATGTCTTTTGCCTCATGAAATCTGCAACACTTCAGGGACCAAAAGGTTGGGTAGTTCTCTCCAAGCTGAAGCAAATTCTGCCTTGGTTTATGCTATAGACTATGTAGGATTAAGCTATTCAGTTCTCCATCCAAGGAAGAAATATATGGGAAGCTGACATTTAATCCACATTTTTCTTTTCTTCTGTCATCCTGTTTAGAGGAGAAGCATCATGCATTATGGATGTACTTTTATGTTAGCTGGAGAGTCTTCCCTCATCAACACTCAATCTGCATCCTTTCCATCGAAGGCAGAGATATAAAAGAGCCTCCCTCACCAATGTGAACTTCCAATGAATATACGGATGGAAATACACAAACTAGTTGCACAGATATGAAAAGAGAAGAATAGATTTGATCACCTGAAGGGAGCAAGGATTTCTCTTTCTGGCACCAGGAGAGGCTGGATCATCTGACCTCAGCAGATCAGTTCACAAACCCTGAGCTGCCCTGGAACATGAATACTTTCATTTCAGCAGGCCTGGGGTTGTGATCCAGACCTGCAATGGAGGATTCTGCCATTGTTAACCACACAAAGGCAACCAGCTAAGAGGACAAGAGGAGACTGACATCCAGTTCACAGGCCAAGACATGCTTCTGGAAGAAGTAACATGTTTTTCTAATTCACACAGAAGTGTTCTCCTTTCAGAACCCATGGGCTTGATGGACCTCACCTGCTCCAATGGAGTGCTTCTCCTAATTCCCTCAGAGGCATGGTATGGGCTAGTATTGGCCTAGAAACAAATACCAAAATAAAGCTGTTTAGTCTCTCTTATTAAGAGATAAATAATACTAAATACAAAGTGGAAATAGTATGTCTTAAACACTTACTATGCCTCTGGCACTCTATTAGTTGTTTTCTTGCGATCTATTAAACCTTCCATAAACTTTATAAGGTAGATGCTATTACAAAAAACCTTCTTAAACATCTTTCACACAAAGGATTCTCTAATCATTTGACATTCTCCACCTCCTCCCTGAAACATACTGAACAATGTTCATCAAACACTGAATACTTGTAACCACCAGGCCACTCTTTAATACTAAAGAGTACTGAAGAATGCTTTTTCTTCATCCAGAGTTTGAGTTTTATGCTATCAAGAATCAGCTGAGTTGGATTCTCAACACTTTAAGGTCAGTTGTCATTATTTTGAAATTATGTTATTTTAATAACTTGTAAACCAAAAAAACATTCCTTAAGAAAGAAAGTTGTTTTCTATAAACATTAAGTAGAATATTTAGGGAGTTGAATAAAGATGCAACAATAAAAAGAAAATCTGTGGAATTATATGTTTGTGCAACCACTTTAAAAACAAAAATAAATAAAATAAATATAGAGAAATATTGTAAACACACTACTTCCCAAGTGTCTAAGTTCTTACTCCTTTTAAAGAAACTAAGGCTGAAAATCATAGAAAAAACGTAGTGGGTATGGTTTATGCAAGGCCTCACAGAAGCCCAATCAGCAGAGCTGTACTAAAAGAAATGTTTTTTATTCTTCATCAAACTATTGGCAAATGAATATGTGTTTAAGTTGTAATCAAATGCTTAAGTTTGTATACATCACTTTTTGTGATTGATCACTTTAACTTTTTAAGAGCATTTCTACTGTATTATTGACATTAGAGATGATGAAAATGAGTCAGCTTGGTATGTGAGTTGCAAAATAAATCACAACGAAGAGACAACAGAACCCCACATTTACCCTTCTATATCCAGCCCCGAGATACATCTTAAGATCCTGTTAATTTGACCTTGCCTCAGATCTGCAGCCTCATCTATTGCCAGCACCCCACTCATATTCTAAGCTAGATCCACGATAAACTGCCTTGAGTTTCCCTAATGCTCTATGTTCTATCATTCTCTCTGACGTCTAAGCCTTTAAACTTGGAACTACCTGTCAAAAACATTCTTCCCTTTCCATATTACCTGGAAAACATTTATTCAATAGCCTTAAAGTCTCAAAATTGGTGTCATTTCTTCTAGGATTATATCTATGACATTACTCTCACTAAGGATTAAAGCCCCTTTTTATATAGCATCTTTATTTAAGCCTTTTAATCTTTCATCGTACTAGTTATTGCCTCTTGCTTATAATTTTTTCCCAAATAGAGCTCAAGCACATGTATTTTAAGCTCAAGATCTCTGTATAGCCCATCATTGTATACATAGTATCAAATCTAGTATCTGGCACATAATTGGTGATCAATACATATTTGTGGAAGGAAATCAGGAAGGGAGATACTCTGAGAGAATTTTAATCAATCTTTTTATAAGGTAGGAAAATTATAGTGTCACCAAAAGATTATGAACTGTAGGAATGAATAACATGCTGGTCACAATCATAGTGCTAGATATCCAACCTGATCTTAAAGACTTTCGGTCTTTCAGGATCAATTGATATTTATCTTTTCAAAATTTATTTTTATCATTCTATGATTAATACATTTAAAATTTTTAAAGAAACATGCTGAAAAATGAGCTAAGATATTCAGAAAACAGCTTTTATACACCAAGTATTTTAAAATTTCATTGCCATTACAGGAATTACATTATTTCAGACTCTGCTAATTAAAAATGCATAATTATTCAGTCATAGACTAGTAAATTGTATCCATGTAAATTTGAAGGATAAAAAAAGTCAACTTTCAAAGCCAAAGAAGAGTATGAAAAAGGATTACAAGAGAAATATTTATCTGATTTAAAAGAATTACTCAAAACTCATTAGAAGCATTTATCTGCATAAAAGTAACCAATAGTATAAGTGCAATTCACTGTTTTCTGGTTTTTACGGCTGGTTCCTTAGCAGGTTTTCTGTGCAATTCTTTCTTAACCTAGATTAAGTTACCTAAAAGTAATGAAATCCATTTTAAAAGTATAATTTAAAATTTTAATCAATTTAAATATCCTTCTATTTCAAGCAGTTCTCAAACTTTTTTCTACAATACACATGAAGGATAATCATTTATATCATTATCCATATACTCATTCAATGAGCATTTATTAAGAGCCTACTATTTTCCAAGTCCTTTATTAACACTGTGAATATAGCAAAGAACAAACAGATATGACCCATCTTCTCATGGAGCTTATATTGGACTGGAGAAACAGAAAAAACAAACAAACAACAACATGAGTAAGTGACAAGTGCTCTATGATGAAAATAAAACTGTGATGTGACATGGAGTTATTTCAAATTGAATGATCAGAAAAACATTTTTCTGAGGAGGAGATATTTAAAATAAAACTGCATAGTAAAGAGGAACCAGCCATTCAAAATGCAGTCAAAGCATTCCAGGCAGGCGAGCATAAAATAAGGGCAGAGAGATTAGCAGGGACTGGATCATGGAGAACTTTGTAAACTAAGAGCTTGGGTTTTATTATAAGTGTAATTGTGTGTAACTGGGGATTTTAAGGAGATGAGAGATCGAATGTGATTCCAAATGTCCTACACATACTCTGTAAAGACTGGCTTAGCAGAGGCACAGGTTAAGGAGGAGGGGAACAGAATGGAAATACTGAAATCACTAAAGAGGCTATTTTATTTGTCAACATGACAGTAAATGGTAGCACTGGAGAAATAAAAGAGTGGACAATTTTAGAAGATTTTAAAGGAAGAGTATATAGAACTTTGAGATGTTTGTCAGAGGTGAGGGAAAGAGAGGAAAAAAGATTGACTCCTATGTTTTGGGATTGAGCTACTAAATAGTAATGACATTCGCTCAGATGGGAAAGACTAGGGAACAATTCAGTTGGGATGGAGGATCAAGACCTCTGCTTTGAATACTTAATAATTGAGATACTAATTAAGTATCCAAATAGATAATTCATAGAAGGTTGGTCCATGAGCCTGGGGTTTAAAGAAGAGATTGAGGTGAAAATAATAGACTTAGGATTCACCAGCAGAGAGATTGAATTTAAAGCCATAAAATTGGATGAAATTACCTAACAAAAGAGTAGAGACTGAAAATGAAAAAAAAATGGTACCCACAAACAAGATGTATGACACACCAATATTTAAAATTGTGCAAAGGCATTGAAGACAGTGGAAGAGAAGCAGAAGTCATGAGGGAAAATGAAAGCCAACAAAATGTATTACCATAGAATCCAAAAGAAGAAAAATTTCCAAGGAGGAGGGTGTCATCTACTATGACAAATGGTGTTGAAATCTAGTAAAATGAAGAGAGACAAATGGACCACTCACTTTGGCAAGATAATGGTTATTAGATACAAAACATGATGAACAATTTTAGTAGAGTGGTAGCCATGGAGGTCAGATTAACACGAGTTGAAGGAATGATGAAAGTGGAGGAATACAGAGAATACAAATGGATAACTCAAGAAATTTTACTATAAAAAAATGGAAAACAAAATGAGGATATACTTGAAGTGGGACATGACCTCAAAAGAAACTGAGTAAAAAAAGACCTGTTCCTCAACCTAGTTCTGACTACTGTCAACTAGTGGGACCTTGGGAAAATTGCATAATTTTCATAAACCTGCAAAATGAGATTTCTCATCTGTACCTCACAGAGTTTCTATGAATATCAAATTTGATCACATATATATATATATATATATATATATATATATATATATATATAAAGTTCTTTGTGTAATTCCTGGATTGTATTAAGCCCTCTTTTATGGTAATGTTGTTATTATTATTTTCCTCTTTTCCTTCTGAGAAACTGGCATTAAAGAATATTTTCCTCCTTGTCTTCAGCACATCTTACAAAAAGAATCAGGCTTAAAATTCCATTAAGGTATCTGTCAATTCTGGTGAAGGAGAGTAAGTCTCTTATAATATTATTAAGACAAAAAAAACTTAAGTAACAACAGTATGATACCTATTTTATATTTGCTTCCAAAATGATAAGAGGTCAATTTAACATTCAATTAGAATTACTATATAATCTCAAATTTTGGTTCTATTTCTAGCTTGTCAATAGATTTTATTTTTGTAATTATTTAAAAAATATATATGACACAGATATATATGTATGTCAAAATATACTTGTCTTTAATTGTGAGTTAATTATAATTTATGGTCAGTTTCAAGAATTCCAAAGATAATAATTAGAGAATCTAAGAGCTATCTTTCAAATATCAGCCAGAAATCTAGTTGGTCCTAGGATGGATTTTGACATTCTCTTAAGTAAAAGTCATTTACAAAGTCCTCACAAAGTTAAAGTCAAGCAAATATGTATAATAAGAAATTTAACTATTAATTTGTTCATTTCAGGATGGAGATCAGAACATTTTATGTTGTTTTGGAATTGCAGCTAAAACCTCAAAGTTCACTCAAAAGAAAGTCACCAAAAATGTGCCCCCAGGACTTACCGAACCATCATTCCTACATAACTCCCTGTCTACCTATTCTAGTAAAAGTCTAGGGAGTTTGAGGAATTTCTCCAAGTAGCAGTTACCCACTAAGAGAAGGAATGCAATCGGAAGAGGGTGTTTCCACAGACAATTGAGGATATGCTCCAAGAGAAACCACTCACAGAGACTGAAGTTGCCTGCATGTGTGGCATTTTCTAAAAATGAAACAGTTTCTTTTCTAACACCGACCAATTCTCTAATTCTCTGACACCAACTGGGGTTCAACTATTCAATTCAATTCGTATACTAACTACCCAGAGTTAGCATATACCCCACAGGTTATGGGCTCAGCCCCACAAGCCCGCTGAAAATACGGTGCCCAGGCTACCTACACTTTTGTCCAGATGACTACAAGTTCAAGGGTCATCACAACTTCATCCTCAGGTTTGATAACTCAGTAGAATGACTCACCACAATTCAGGAAAGCACTTTACTTACAAAAACCAGTTTATTATAAAAGATAACTCAGGAACAGCCAAATGGAAGAGATGCACAAGGCAAAGTATAGGAGGAGGCGGTGCAGAGCCCATGCCCTCTCTGGGCACACCAGCCTCCCAGCACAGTGATGTACTCACCAACCTGGAAAGCTCCCTGACTCCTGTTATTAATAATAAATTCAGGTTTCATTATGTGGGCAATTAAATCACTGGCAATTAGTTATTGAACTCAATCTCTAGCCCCTTTCTGATCCCCCAAAGTTGGGGGTGGGACTGAAAGTTCTAACACTCTAATCATGCAGTTGGTTTTTCTGGGGACAAAACCCCATCCTGAAACTATCTAGGGGCCCACCAAGAGTCACCTTGTGAGCATATGCAACAGTAAATTGCAAGGAGCTCTGTGCCAGGAACTGAGGACAAAAACCAAATAGTTATTTTTCATTATATCACACTGCATTAAAGGCAACCTGGCACCTTATTCCTCTTGGATATTTGCAGTGGCCTGATAACTGTCCTTATGCCACTTCCAGAAAGGGGCAGCTTCTGGCAAAGCAGAGAGGGTGCACTGAGCTTTAGTTCTTTTAATATTTGCCAGAAACTTCCTTTAAAAAAGGTAAAGCAAGAATTAACATAACTCATTTGAACATGTTAAGTAGAGTTTATTCTTCTTTAAATTGGTTATTTATTCATTCAATATGAATTTTTTTAATGCACCAAGCCAAACACTGTTCCAGTAGTGCTGAATACAACTACAAACAGAACAAAGCCCCTGTTTTGTTCATGGATGACACATTGTGATGGAGGAGACCAGAGAGTAAAGAAGTAAGCACATATATGTAATAGTTTCAAAGGAAAGTGCTATTAAAAAAGCAGGGTAAGAGTACAGGGACTTGGGGTAGGGAAGTGAGGTTATGCTAGAGAAGCCCTCATTGTGGAGTTGATATTTGAGCAGAGATTTGAGGGAAATGCAGAAGCAAGCCACGTGAAAATCCAGTGGACTTATTTTGCTATTTCTCAAAATATGAATGAATATGGGAACTTTAAAATAACTAAAGAAGAAATTCAGGTTAAAGTAATGATAGTCTAAAGTAGAAAAGGAGAGCTTGGATAGTCTAATTATCTGATAACCATGACTTGTTTACAATTTACCAACAACCTCTCTTTGTGTAGCAATCTTAACAAAAATAAAGGAAACATATCCAATTTTATGTCTTTCACACACACTAATGCTTTACAAGCACTCATTTTTTAAATCATGTAAACTGTATATTGCCTTCTAATCAATATGTGGAAATCAATGATGTAATGATACCTAATGAGATTTGAGGGATGTAATGCTTCTTGTTCTTTAAGTGTGGAAGTTTGAATTATATGGATCAATAGACAATGATCTAAACTGCCCTTTCTAGCAGGCAAAAGGGTATATCCAAGTAAAAAACTAGGTTATGCAGGCACTTGGTGCAATTACTTTCTCCTTTAAAACCCACTAAATAGTTTTCTTATTTTTCTGCTATGACATTTCCCTTATTTGAATTGTGATCAATTCTGGATTTCCCTTTTGACCACTACCACACTGTCTGCTACTTTAGAACAGGAACTGTGCTTTAATCATTGATTTACTCCTCACTCAGCAAGGGCCTGCACATACTAGGTAGAAATAAATGTTTGCTTCATTTAATTTTAAATTCTAGCTTTAATAGATAATATATTTGAATTGTTCAACAATCAAAATGGTATAAAGAGTATTCATTGAGAGCTTTTACTCCCACGCCTCTCCATCCCCATTGCTCAACCCCCCACCTTGCCCAACAGTTAACAACTTTCTTGGATCTTTTTTCAGTTTCTTTATCTAAACACAGATATAAATAAGTGTAAACCCTTATTTTCTCCAACTCTTACACAAAGATGAATATAACCCTATATTGTTTTGCTTCTGACATTTTTCTAATTTAATAATGTGTCTTTCTGTAACCAAATGCCTTTATGCTTTTTGTTGTACCTGCATAGTACTCTGTTCTGCAGCTGCATTTCCACTGTCCTAAATGGTACTATAATTAATAACCTTTGCTTTGTGGTAGGTAGAATTCTATGACCACTGATGATCGACACCTTTATATAATCCCCCAGCCCTTGAGTGTGGGAGGGACCTGTGTATATGATGGACTATCATTCCCATGATTAACGTGTTATATGGCACAGTTACCTTAAGAAAGAGGTTCCCCTAGGTGGGCCTGACCTAATCAGGTAAACCCTTAAAAGGGATGGGGCTCTTCTTGAAGAAAGGAATTCTTTTTTTTTTTTTTTTTTTAAATGCGGTCTGTTCCTTTACTGCTATCTTCCCCGCTACCACCACCAAAATCAGGTAGGGTTTCCATTTTCCATCCCCTCCCCTGAAAGGTACTACCTCCTTCCCAGGCAACAGTTGAGGGAGGACAGGACTTCAGGCTGGAGCTGTCATTAGGCCCTCCCCCAGCCCGGAGCCAGGGAGGGGAAGTGACAGATGGTGATGGTTGGATGGATGGATGGATGGATGGATGGATGGATGGATGGTTGGATGGATGGAAGGATAGATGGACAGAGGGCTGGAGAAGGTGGGACCAAGAAGGGGACAGGAAGGGCTACTACAAGCAGAGTCCACTCCTTCCAGCCTTGCCTCTGGGGGTAGGAGAGGCATGACTGACCATCAGGGCCGGGGTGGTGCCCAGCTGGGCCACAACTCTTCTGGGGTGCCCAATAAACACGCGGACTCAGCACGGCTGATGCCTTGTGTCTCAAGGCTGCTAGAGCCACACACACCTTGGCTTCCCCTCAACAAGCCTAAGGGCGGCAGGAGAGGGTGGAAGAGGAAAGCAGCCCCTGCCCTGGGAGCCTCACAGGCTGTACCGGGAGAGTAGCCAGCCTGGGGTAGGGGCAGCCCGGTCTCGGAAGTGGCTAACCCACACATCATAGATGCTTTTGTTGGGTGGCACCCCCTGGAAGAGGGCGTCTAGACCCCAAGAGCAGCCTTGGGGGACCGCGGGTTTCAGGGTCCACCTCCCAATAGCCTGTGCTGTTTGAGGGGGCCACCAGGGGCAGGAGGTGGGTGGCAGTGGGACCAGTGGCATTACCATGTTGGGAGTGTAAATGGGCAAGTAGGAGGTGGGCAGCTGCCCCCAAAGTGAGACCCTGTGACCTCCACTAGAGAGTCCCCCAGGGTCTGGGGTACCCTGCAATAGTGGAGGGGCCAGGCTCTGGGCTCAGGGGAGAGGGGTGAGGGCCTGCTCTTTCCCCCCTGGGAAGTTTCCCCCTCTGCTCTCATGGGCCCTGGGAGGGGGCAGACGGGCCACAGAGGCCTCTCAGAGGGCAGGAGTGGAGTGGGTACCTTGAAGAAAGGAATTCTAAGCAAGAAAAAATACTCCATGGCTAGTTTTGAAAAAGGGGGGAGACACATGACAAAGAATGTAAGCAACTTTTTAAAATGAGAAAAACCCCAGCTCCCAGCCAGCAAGAAAATGGAGACCTCAGTGCTACAACTGCAAGAAACTGAATTCTGCCAAGGACCCAAAGGAACTTAGAAGGGAACTCTAAGCTCCAGATGATAAGACAGCCCAGCCAGCATCTTGATTTCAATCTGTGACACCCTGAGCAGAGAAGCCAGTTATGTCACAGCTAGACTTCTGACCTACAGAAACTGTGAGATGATACATTTTGTCGTTTTAAGTCTTTCAAGTCTGTGTTAATTTGTTACATGACTCCTCTTTATCAGAGTTTCTCAGGCTGCTCTTACTTGCTTATTTATTTTTCATATAAACTTTTTAGTTATAGAAAAATAAAACTACAGTATTTTAAAATTAACTTAGGGAAAATAGATATTTTATTTAAGCATTATTTTTAATTTTAAGCATCTGTATTTTAAGAACATATTAATTATTTCCATTTTATGTCTACTTTTACTGAAAAAAAAGTATCCATTCAGGAACTATCCAGAGGAAAGTATCCATGGAGGTAACTTGCATTCTCTATTGTGTAGCATAGATTTCTTTCTAGGAAACTGTTAAGCTTGGGGCTTATGGTAGTTTCTCAGGGCTGCCATAACAAAGTACCACAAACTAGGTAGCTTAAACAATGGACATTTATTGTCTTATAATTCTGGATGCTAGAAGTCCAAAATCAGGGTGTCAGCAGGGTTGATTTCTGTGAGGGTACATCTGTTCCATGCCTCTCTCCTAGCTTCTGGTAGTCTCAGGCTTTGATTTATAGATGATATTTTACCTGTGTCTTTATATCATCTTCCCTGTATGGCTGTCTGTCTCTGAGTCCAAATTTCCCCTTTCTGTGATAACACAACCATATTGGATAGAGCCCACCCTAGACCTCATCTTAACTTGATCATCTATTTCCCAATATGGTCACATTCACAGGTACTGGGAGTGCAACATCTTTTGGGGAACACCATTCAACTCACAGCAGCCCTCCTCAGTGGTTTTTACACAGATATTTGGTTCCAACTCCAGTAAAAATATGGAGAGTGATTTTTAAAAAATCTTTTCTAAACTCTACTACCTTATAACTAAGTCACAAGAGATTTTTTATGGAAAGATATTAAAAATAATAAAGAGTTAAACTTTTTAAAGCCCAAGACTCTTCACAATTCTTAAATGATGAGCTCAGCTTAAACTATATAAAGCATGTTTTCTTACAGAAATTTCTGACTCATCATATTCTTGGGAAGAAAAATCAAACAAACTAAACTCCAAACTTGTCAACTACCAAGATACTTGGGGGAAAAAAAAAAGCTTAATTTTACTTTATAGCGTTACTTGAAGTTTAGTTAGCATTTCATAGGGAAGGTAGACCTGATTCTTTCAGAGTTTAATGAGTTTCAGTTCTTAAGTAAACCTTTATTGGAGGAAATTAAGATCTTACAAGATCTTAAATGGAACAAAAGCAAAATCAAAAGCTAGTGGTGAGGAAGGTCATAACCTCAGACACAATCGTTTAATCATTTGTTACCATATGCTGGGAATTCATTAGACTTCACCCGGCAGCTGTTGAGAGCAGACTCACCTGAGTCTGAATATGAGAAACGACTTATATGCCTTGCAGTCAAATACTAATCTGGATCAGATCTAATGGACAATTTACTATATTCTGCCACTCTTAATTTAATCTAACACGTGCATATGCAAGTGTGTGTGTGTGTGTGTGTGTTTGTGTCTTTCATTGTGATGAACATGGTAGTCCAGGCTTAAGGAAGAGGAGTGGAAAGAAGGAATGAGATTGATCCAAATTCCATTTTCCTTTTGGTAACTGTAATTCTACTCCTCTGTATGCATGTAATTTTTTTTTTTTTTTTTGCTTTTCCCTTCCATTTGTGAAAGAAAAATTGAAAGTCTAAAGCAGCTTCTTTTCTTTCTCTTTCTCTCCTGCTTCCCCCTCTGCCTTTGTCTCCCTCTTCCACTATTGCATCTAATGACTTTGTCATAGGCGCTAGCAATCAGCAGTGAAGGCTAATCATCTTATTGGGATCACCTCTGCATTTATAATATCACCCTGAATTCTACCTTTTCTTTGGAAACGGAGCACCCTTGAGTCCATAAAAATTACACCAACTCACTCAGCTTAGGAAAGGCTTCTTATTGTTTTAATTACTATTATTGACATTAATGTTGTTATTTTTATCTTTGCTTATTTTTTTTCCTTTTCATTTATGCAGATTTGTAGAGTATTGAAGCAAAGGGAGGAGGAGAATCAAGTTGTCCAGAGTAAGCAAGCTTCTAGATGGACAAACTGAAGATGAGATGCTCAAATAGTCTATGCAGGGCAGTCTGCATAGAAAGACAGACCTTACTTTATCCTTAGCGTAGCCATAATAACATATAACAACAACCAAGGAACCATAGAGATCCTCTGGTTGGGTCAAACCTCCACAGATGAAAAACCTGAGGCCACAGTCTTGCAAACAGTGGCTATTGTAGAGTCCACTGATTAATCCCAATACACATTCTCTCCTCTTCCCTTTTAGCAGTGAATTTTGGCTTCATAGCTAGAGACTATATTTCAAAACTTCCTGAATTAGATTTCTATTGCTGCCATAACAAACTATCAAAATTTATCAGCTTAAAATAACTCCCATTTATTACCTGTCACAGTTCTGTAGCCAAGAAGTCCAGGTGCTTCAGCTGAATTATTGACCCAGGGCCTCACAAAGCCAAAATCAGGATGGTGGTTGGACTAAGCTCTTACCAGAAGACTCTGAGCAAGAATCTGCTTCTAATCTCAGATTTTTGGCAGAATTCAGTTCCTTGCCATTTTTAAAACTGAGGTCTCTCTTTCCTTAATACACAACCCTTCATCTTCAAATCAACAATGGCACATTGAATTCTTCTCATGCTTTGAATCTCTGACTTTCCCTTCTGTTTCAACCACAGAAAGATCTCTGCTTTTAATGGTTCCTGTGCTTATATTAGACCCAACTATATAATCTAGGATAATCTATTTATCTTAAATTCAGCTGATTAGTAATTTTAATTACATCCATTTTGACATATAATTAAACATATTCATTAGCGAAACATTAGAGGGCAAAGGTTATGGATAGCACAATTCTGCCTACTACACCTGTCTTGCAGTAGAAGCCACCATGCCAGGGCCACCACTCTGCACAACACCAGGGGGCATCATGCTCACGAAATACAATGCAAATGTTGCCTCTTGGAGGTTTACAACATGGGAGAAGAATACTATATAACTAGGTTTAACCAATGGGATGTAAATGGAAATTATATGTATGACTTCACATTATTTTAAACACAAGGTCTCTTGCCCTGTTTTCTTTTTCTCCTTTTCTGCTAACTTGAAAATGGCAATAATGGGAGCAATCTGATTAAGTAAAAAAAGGAAAATAATTCTCTTGTGTTTTATGGTTTCTTTGTTATGGCAGTTTACCTTGCTAAAGATGTTGCAGAATCAAGATTAAGATCCAGGTCCCTTGATTCCCAGTTTAGGTCTTTTTATTGTCATATTGTCTCTCCTTACTCACATATGTGTTTAGTTCTAAACACTGCTTTAAGTTCCTTCCCACTTGGTAGTCTAACATATTCTGGTCTCTCCTCCATTATACTCCTCTCGTGTTCTCCAAAAGTTCTGTAAGAATCTGAGATTGGGGAGAGACGGCAGGCCTGGCTGGAGTTTGAAAAGGCATGGTTTGTGTTAGTTGTAATAAGGGTGAGGGAGTTAGTTGGGTGAGGCTGATTTATGTAACACCTCAAGTCTCTTTAGATAAGAAATATGGGAGTAAAAGATGTTTCATTATCTATACAAATTCCTGAAAAGTGGTGAATAATTTTAGCACAAAATAAAATGTATAATAATAAAGAAAAAGCAAAAGATACGTTCTAGTAAATATAAAGAAAATATCAAGCATGTCCATTTTACACACAACATCGATATGAAGAGTAACTAAATAGTTTATAGAAAAAATTGAGTATCAAAAAGTATGCATGCATAAAATAAATTTATTGGCAATCCCCAATCAAGCAATAGATAGCATTTGTGTATATCCAATAGCTATATTTTTCTGCTTCTTCATTAAATGGCATTCAAAGTCTTCGTCATGTTCCAGATTTAGCAATTTCATTAATCTTGGTATCAGTGTGAGTATTGTTCTGATGAAGCCCTCTCTAAGGAGAGAATGCAGCTAATGTCTGTGATCTCTTAGCTCTTTTCATTCTGGCTGATAACTTTCCTCTTGACTCCAATTGCTTCTACAGTGCTGAGCTTCCCTGAAATGTTACTGATGATTTTCAGGCATTATTTATATTAAAGAGGATAAACCTCAGAAAACATGTAAGTGTACAGAGTGTAATCTAAGACAATTTAAGGAGTACAAAATTCCAAGGTAACTGGGAATGCAGATGTTGGCTGGGAAATTGCCTTATATCATGCTGAATAGTTTCATATTAGGTTTCACCTTGACATTTGGAAATGCTTTTGAATCAACTAATAGTATGACTAACAATATAAACCCTACCTTGCAAAAAGTTATGTAAATTGTGTAATTATACAAGTTATTCCTATATATTAATAAAGGTGCTTTTTTTTCACTCTATTCTCAAAAAAACATGAAATAATTTTGGATAGATTGGGTTGCCAGTTTATCAGCCACAGATAGATATTGTTTCTTCTAGGGATGGCTGAGGAATTAAAGGAGAATGCCTAGGAAAGGTATAAATAATATTAACAAACAGAGAGGAGACAATAAAAGTTAGCAGGGTCCTGTGGGTCAGGCCCTTTGCTATCTACACTGCCTTTTGCAAGTTACTAAATAATTCTGAGTCCGTTTCCTCTTCTAAGACATGGGGATCCTAGTACCTACCTCTCCATGGATTTTTGAGAATAAAATGAGGAAAAGGCAGAAAGCATATATCCATAGTTCTTGAAACCTAGTTGGTACCCGATAATGGTCTTCTCTTAGTTCTTCCAGACTTTGTAGGGGAGACTGAAAAGGTAAAGATTTAGAGACTGGGATATTCCCTGGGTACGAGTTCATTACCAGCCTCTACTGGTAGATGGCAGAGGAGTACAACGGGCCAAGCTACTCTTTCTTAAAGGAGGCTATTATACCTAAGTTTATCCCATGTATTAGTTTTCTTTTGCTATATAACAAATAACCACAAATTTAGTGGTTAAAAGCAACACAAATTTATTATCTTAGTTTCCATATGTCAGAGGTCAAAGTAAGGCTTGACTGGTCCTCTGCTCCATGTCTTATCAGGGTATAATAAAGGTGTCAGTTGGGGCTGTGTTCTCATCTGCAGTTCATGGTCCTCTTCCAAATTGTTGGAAGAATTCAGTTTCTGCAGTTTTAGGACTGAGACTTCCCTTTCTTGATGGCTGTTGGCTGTGAGTCACTCTCAGCTACTAGAGGCCACTGCCAGGTCCTAGCCAAGCTGCCACAACACTGTTCCTTAATTCCTCAAAGCAAACAGACCCATGTATAACACAATCTAACCAAGAGAATAACTGCAAAATCATATTCTCAGGTCCTGCCATGCTCAAGGGGAGAGGACTATACAAGATTCTTATGCCAGTTGGTGGAAATCTTGGGGGCCATCACAGAATTCTGCATATCATACTCTACTAACTTGTTTCAAGGCAAAATAATAAGATTCTGAGTCAGGAAGAAATAATATTTTTCCTCCATCAAAATCTCTTTGCGGACCCAGGTGTTGCCATATCCTGCTGGTGTATCACCCTTCACAAACTGATTAGAAAAATCTTAGATATCAGATTCTAATCCTCTGCTATTCTGAAAAGACATTACTAGTCAGTTCCTTCATTCTCATAGAAAATACTTTTTTTCTTTTTTTATTGAAGCACAGTTGATTTACAATATTATAGTAGTTTCAGGTGTATAATACAGTGATTCAATATTTTTATAGATTGTACTCCATTTAAAGTTATTATAAAATAATGGCTACATTTCCCTGTGCTCTACAATATATCTTTGTTTCTTATTTATTTTATATAAAGTAGTTTGTGTCTCTTAATCCCCTACCCCTACCTTGCCCTTTCCTACCCCCTATTCCACTGGTTACCACTAGTTTGTTTTCTATATCTGTGAGTCTGATTCTGTCTTGTTGTATACATTCATTTGTTTTATTTTTTATTTTTTACATATAATTAATAACATAGAGTATTTGTCTGACTTATTTTGCTAAGCTTAATACTCTCTAGGTCCACCCACATTTTTCACAGAACTAGAACAAATAATCCTAAAATTTATATGGAAGCACAAAAGACCCTGAATTGCAAGCACAATCTTGAGAAAAAACAACAAAGCTGGAATTATCATGCTCCCTGACTTCAGACTATACTACAAATCTACAGTAATCAAAAGATCATGACACTGGCACAAAAACAGACACATGGATCAATGGAACAGAATAGAGATCCCAGAAACAAACCCAGGCACTTATGGCCAATTAATCTACGACAAATCTTCCTTCTGCAGATTCTGAGGAGAAAGTCTGTTTCCTTGCCTTTTTCAGCTTCTAGATTCTTTCCTTATTCCTTGGTTTGTGGCTACTTCCTCAATCATCAAAGTGCAACATCTTCAAATCTCTCTTTTCTGTCATCTCCTTCTCCTCTTGCATTTTACTATAAGCAGCAAGAAGAAACCAGACCACACCTTCAATATTTTTCTTGTAAAGATTCTCAGCTAAATATCTAAGTTGATTTCTTACATATTCCTAGAAAACAGGTTAGGGGCATCCAAAATATAATGGTAGAAGAGGCATAGCATAAAAGTTATAGACAACCTCACTCAAAAGGAGAGAAAATGAAAAAGAGAAAAAAAGTCACTGATCTCAAGTAATTTCAAAATCCAACAAGGCCAACTCCATTACATTTTAAAGCCTAGGAATAATCCTCTGCAACTTGAGGCTCACCCCTCTTGGCCAGCAGCTCCACTCTGACTCATCCTTCCTTTTTCATGAAGGGTAGCATGTTTGTAGCTCAGTAGTTTTCCTCAGCCTATTTACTTTTTATAGAATTTGGAGACTCCAACAGCCTTCCTTCATTTCATCTCCTCTCCTTCCCTTTAGGGCAATGCTGGCAGTATTTCTGCTGCTGCAATAGTCTGAAAACTTTGTGGGTTTTCAGTGTATACATGGGGATTCATTCCATTAAACAGGAAGCTTTTTCACAGGTCTTTCCTAGATTATTCCATCTATATTTTTGGCTCCTCCTAAGTTGGCAAAGGGAATCCATGAGTCACACATCTAATCTCCTCAAAGAGTCTTATGTATGACTGAATACTGTGACTTTTTGTTCTTTCTGGGATACTAACAAAAGATTGTCCAACCAGACCCTTGGTTTTTCTTCAAAGCACACTTTTCTGACAGTGAATCTCCTAACTAACTGTAGCTTTTTTTTTTTTTTTACAATCTAGATAGGCTGAAAAATTTCAAAACCATCAAAACCTGATTCTTTTTTGATTAATAGTTGTTTCCTCAATTTATTGCTTCCTCTCACATATTACTAGAAGCAGCAAGAAGAAATCAAGCCTCATCTTCAATACTTTGCTTGGAAATATCAGCTAAATATCCAAGTTCATCATTTACAAGTAGAGAACACAATTCAGGTAACCCTTCTGCCATACATAAAAAAGGATCCCCTTTCCTCCAGTTTCCAATAATATGTTGTTTTATTAGATTTTAAGGTTATTTTGATGGCAAGACACAATACACTGACACTTGAATAGAAGAAAGGCAGAACTCACTGGACAGGTACATGTAAAAGAATGAGATTAGAACATTTCCTCACACCATATACAAAAATAAACTCAAAATGGATTAAAGACCTAAATGTAAGACCTGAAATCATAAAACTCCTGGAGGAGAATATAGGCACAACACTCTTTGACATAAATCATAGCAATATTTTGGAGGAATCTGTCTCCTAAGGCAAAATAAATAATAGCAAAAATAAACAAATGGGACCTAGTTAAATTTAAAAGCTTTTGCACAGCAAAGGAAGCCATCGACAAAACAAAAAGACAGCCTAGTGAATGGGAGGAAATATCTGCAAATGATATGACTGAGAAGGGGTTAATATCCAAAATAAATAAACAGGTCATACAACTTAATATTAAAATACTTAATATTATAAAAACAAACAACCCAATTTAAAAATGGGCAAAAGACCTGAATAGACATTTTTTTCAAAGAAGACATACAGATGGCCAACAGGTACATCAAAAGATGCTCAATATCACTAATTATCAGAGAAATGCAAATCAAAACCACAATGAGATATTACCTCACACCTGTCAGAATGGCTAACATCAAAAAGTCTAAAATAACAAATGTTGGTGAGGATGTGGAGAAAAGAGAACCCTTGTGCACTGTTGGTGGGGATGTAAATTGGTTCAGCCAATATGGAAAACAGCATGGAGGTTTCTCAAAAACCTGAAAATAGAACTTCCATATGATCCAGGAATTCCACTGCTGGGTATATATCTGAAGAAAATGAAAACACTAATTCAAAAAGATACATGTACCCCCCACAACGTTCATAGCAGCACTATTTACAATTGCCAAGATATGGAAACAAACCAAGTGTCCATCAACAAGTGAATAGACAAAGAAGATGTGGTATACATATACAATGGAATATTATTCAGCCATAAAAAGAATGAAATTCTGTCATTTGCAACAATATAGATGGAGGATATTATATTTAGTGAAATAAGTCAGACAGTAAAAGATATATACTCTATGTCATCACTTATATGTGGAAACTAAAAAATAAAACAAATGAATCTATACAACAAAACAGAAACAGACTCACAGATATAGAGAACAAACTAGTGGTTACTAGTGAGAAGAGGGGATGGGGAGGGGCAAAATAAGGTTAAGGGATTAAGAGACATAAACTACTATGTATAAAATTAAAAAGCAACAAGGATATAGTGTACAGCACAGTGAAACAGCCATTATTTTGTAATAACTTTAAGTAGAGTATAATCTATAAAAGTATTGAATCACTAGGTTGTACTCCTGAAACTAATATAATATTATAAACCAACTATACTTCTATTAAAAAAAATAAAATACATATTCACACACACACACACACACACACACACACACACATATAAGGGAGAGCATCCTGGTCAAGTGCCAGACGTCAGGGAGAAGCATTCTTGTACCATTAATTGTGCTTATATGTTTATTAAAGATACACTTTATCAGATTATGAAGTTTCCTTCTGCTGTTGTCATGCTGAGAATATACACATGATTGGAAAAAAAAAGAAGAGAAAGGCAGAGCTCTTTACTACTTACAGCTCTAAATGAGAGAAGGCTGCCATGCAGCCATTCAGAAGGTTGCAACCAGGGAGAAGGTAATGGCAAGCTGAAGCTGTAGGGGATGCTTATGTATGGTAAGTGGAGTGAGGCTTGCTAGGTTTCATAGGCTTCTTGTGGATTAGCTAATTTGGATAATTTCTCAGGCTCTGGAACAAACGGGCTGCCCCTACTTGTCTGGTACCTGGCCCTGTGGTAATTAGAGCTGGTGCATAGTGGCTCAGATATGAGTGCCTGATAAAGGAAATGGCTGAGGTGTGGACTGAATCAGCTGCTACATAAAAGGAAACCTGGAAGGCTTCTAGCCAGGGCCTCAAATTTGGGTGAAAAGAGAGAGAAAGAGAGAAAGAAGGAAGGAAGGAGGGAAGGAAGGAAGGAAGGAAGGAAGGAAGGAAGGAAGGAAGGAAGGAAGGGAGGGAGGGAGAAAGAAAAAGAAAGAGTGAGAGAGAGAGAAAGAAAGGGGGGATGGAGGGAGGAAGGAAGGGAGAGAGAAAGGAAAAGAGAAAGAGAGAAGAGAGAGGAAGAAAGAAGGGAACGAGGAAGGAAAGAAAGAAAGAGAAAGAGAGGAAAGGAAGGATGGGAAAGAAAGAAGGGAAGGAAGGGAAAAAAAAGAACTCATATTACATATGTTTTTAATGTCCTTCTAAGCCCTCACCAACAGATCTTTTAACATCCTATTTCTACCAACAGTCTGTTCAAGGCAATCTAGGCATTTTCTGTCTTGTTCTTCAAAGTTCTTCCAGCCTCTCTCTATCCATTATTTAATTCCAAAACCACTTTCACAGACAAGTGTATTCTAAAATTGGCTTTTTCCACTAAATATATATTGGACATCTCACCACAGTAGTAATATAGATCTACTTAATTATTTTTCATAGCTGTATAGTCTATTCCATTATGTGGCTGTGTTCTCATTTATTTGTAAGTTCTCATTGCTGGGAACTTAGGTGTTTCCTAATTTTTTACATTTCTAAATAGTGCTACAGTTGACATTTAGAAACTCTTTGAGTACTTATACAAGTATATATAAATTTTAAAAATCAATTTTCACATGATTTTCACAAAGGCTCTATCAGGATTTTGATTGGAATCACATTAAATGCAAAGATTTATTTGCAGATAATTAGTCTTTACAATAGCACCCACAAGATCTTTTATCTAGGTCTTCTGTTATGTCCTTTAACAGAGTTTAAAGTTTCCCCCCAAATTGTGTGCATAAACTCTTAAATTTATTTTTAGATACATCAGAATTATTGTTGCTTGTTGAAAATAGAATCTTACTTTCCGTTAGTATTTCTGGTTGTTTCTGGCTTTATAGAGGAATGCTTATTTCTGTATGTTAATCTTATATCCAGCCTCCTTCAGGACTCTCTTCTTAGTTCTAGTAGTTTGTTGAATTTTATGGCTTTCTATGCAAAGTATTATGTTGTGTGAAAATAATGACTACTTAACCTCTTCCTTCTGTAGTAGGCACTGTTCAGTGTGCCCATCCCCCAGCTGCTATGGATGTTACTGTTAATAGCTCACACAGGCCAGTCTCTCACAGGATGGCTCTTCGGTGGTGACCTGCCTCACCAAAAGGTGTCTGGGAATTATGCTTCTTCCCTCCAAGGGTGACCCATATCCAGTGACTGATGGGATGAGGCTCCCTTGCCTTGAGACAGAATGAAACTTGGGTGCAATTTACACTTCGGAGATCTTCCCAGGAATTTATTTGAGACTAAACTTCATCTAAAACAGTGTTTATCAGGCCTTTGTTTTTCATTATTGTCCCCCTAAAGAGCCTTTATAGACAGTTTTGTTCCTAATCACTTACCCCCATGAAATTTTGATACCACAGGTAGACCATCTATCAACTATCTGTTTATGTACTATGGTCCTTTGGAGGGATACACCCCTCTGTAATATCTCTCACCCCTACCCCAATAACCAATTTTCACTCCCTTCAGGGTGATACTGTCCCAATGAAAGCACATAATCTAAACTACATCCTTGCTTAATTTCTTTCCCTAGCGATAGCTTCCCTCCTCCCTTGTAGGTTTCTCCTGAGCACATTCCCTGTATAAATTATTTGTACATGAATACTCATCACATGTTCTGCCTCTAGAGCCTCCAAACTAAGACACCTTACATTCTTGTCTATTTATATACTTTTTAATCATTGTAATATAAGTTCCACTTTTTTCTTTTGTGTTATTTATTTCTGAGCATTGTTCTATAAGAATTTTAAAATATTTTTGTCAAGGCAAAAAAAAAAAACTAATTGGAGCTTGATTTTAATTATATTAAACCTACAATATAAGTTTAGACAAGCTGACATTTTAACAGTACTCAGACTTATCAACCAGAAATATGGTATACTCATTTACTGAAGCATTCTTTCATGCCTCTCAGTAAAATAGTACATTTCTTATTCAAGTTATTCCTACATGTTTTACATTATTTGTTACTGCAAATGGAATTTTAAAATTATTAGTAGTATTTTATTTTCTGACTGCTTATTGTTACTATGGAAGTGGTAAACATTTCTCTTTATAAATGATTTCAAGGATATACTTAAGAGTAAAACCACTGCATTTTCAGATAATGCCAGGTAAAGTAGAATTGCTACTATCTTAAGAATAGGTAAGTAATTCAAAGTTAACAGAAAGTAGATAGAAATAAAATCAGGATCAAAACACAAGTGTGCACTTAATGATTTTTTTTTAAAAAGGAGAGTCTAAAGAAAGACATTATAAATAAATCAAAAGAAGACGAAATGGACTGAAGTCACAGCAGTTCATAAGTTTAAGCAGAAACGTAAAGTGTATGATGCTCTCTGAAAACAAACAAACAATGGGTAAGACAACTAGACTGTTAAAAAGAAAAGGTCAAGCAAGAGCTTGCAAGTAATCATCTTTACTCAGCAAAAACTGGGCCCCTGGTATAATAGCGAATTGCTGGGAGCCAACATTGCTACCAATAATCGCTTCTTTCATAGTAGTTTATTTTCCTTCACTAAATGTTTTAGAATCATCGAATCATTAATGTTGGAGTAATTTGACAACTTAGTTTGTCTTCCTTATATAAAAAATAAGGGAATTAAGCTCCAAGTAGGCAAAGTTAAGCTCCAATTAAGCAAAATTATTTTCCCTGATTTCCCTTTTTTGGTTAAAGTCAACAGAATTCATCTAAGCCAGAAATCTGGGTCATCTTAATGCCACATCCAATCAGTGATCCAAGGGCTCTTTAGTTTTGTATCTTAAACACACACCTCACTAACTCATAGCCACAGAGGTATTTTAGGTCCTCATCATTGTCTCCATTCTTTCATGCCACAAGTATTTCTGTGCAACTTCTGCCAGACACATACTGCACCAGGCACTGCAAATACAACAGCAAAATTCTGTTTGTCTCTGCATTAGACTCCCACTTACTCCTTATTTTGATCCATCTTCAATACATTTCCTGAAGAATTGTTACAAAACATAAATCTTATTACAATTTTCCTTGACTAAAATTATCAGTAACTTTCTACTACCTAATGGGACTAATATTGAACCCATTAGCTCTCCTCAATGTGATCTGTCCATATGATTTACCTCCCTTTCCTGCTTATGTATGTTTTTTGTCTACCATCGCACAGATCCTGTGCTGTAGCCACAAAGAAGTATTAACTTTTACCCAAATATGACAGGTACTTTCATATTGTAAACATAGAATGTTAGCCTCCCTTTCTCTAGTATATTTGGGGGAAAGTGAGTATGTCTTGTATCTGATCCTGAGTCATTCCTTGGCTGTTGCTGTCATATGAGATATGATTTTCCCTGCTGCTCTCAGCTCTAGTTCTGGTCATCATTCACTCTATGGCTGGTTACCAACTGATATTCCAGGATGCTCTGATCTTCTATATAGTGCTGCCACTGCAGTGCTAGCTGCAGTGGAAGGTGATATGGGGACAGACACTCCTTCCTTTATAGGCCCATACCTCAATTCTCCACAAGAATCAAGACAAAAAGTCTTATGTATGTAACAGACTTTAGTGCAGTGTTGATAACTGGAAGAATTAAAATGAAGGTAAACAAATCTAGATGCTATGCATGATTGTTCCTTGTGCTCAAGGGAAAAGAATCCTTAATTCCTTTGTTCCTAGAATTGCTTTTCCATCCTGACATTCCTCCTCTCTCCCTCTGAAGGAACTGCATTCTTCAGCGCATCCCAGGGTTAGTATTCATCCCACCCTACCCCTGCCCCCTTCCCACCAGGATACTCTAACCCATCCCTAACCACTGAAGTTGCTCTAGCTTTAGAACCTTGAGGCTTCAGCAGTACAGTCCAGGGAGTGCATTAGAAAACTCCAAGGAATGTTTTGTCACATCATGTACATTCCTCTAAGATCTCCATCACAATGTGAGGTACCAATATACCTCCTAATTCTTCCTGTAGTTTTGGGGTAGGTAACTATTGAGACATGTACACACACAAAGAAGCCCTTTATAAGAACATTAGAAATGAGTCTAAAACCATGTTAAAGCAAGTTTTTTTCTGTATGCAAAAGGCCTGCACTATTTCCCCTGGTCACAATTTATGTAGAACTGAATCTTAAAAGAGCAAATTTACCTTCTTTTTACACTCTTTTTCTAAGTCCCAGAGAATGCCCAAAGGATTATTGGATCTTTAAAAGTAGGCCATTAGGATACCTTGACAAACATTAGAACCATTCATTGCATGCTCCTGTCCAGAAAAACAAAAAGTGAAAAACAAAAAACAGGGGTTAAACATGTGAGTGTTAGAGAGAGAAGGAAGAAAAATAATTGCCTTTTTATTTAAAATATTTTCACATCTTTTCACTTATTATTTCTCCTGCTAAAAATGCCACTTCTTCTAATGAAGAGATTCAAGTTGAAATGTGTTCTCTGTGATGCCTGTCCCTACTCCCCTGCAGTTTATCCAATAGTCTCCCCTGGGCCTCACATTAAATAACCTGCACTTACCTCCACTATAGCTCTTAACACATTTCTGTGTTTGTTTACACCTGTCTGTCCCATTAGCCTGTGAGTGAGCGCCTGTGAGGACAAGAACTATATTTTATTCATCTTTGTTTTCTAGTACGTTATCACCATAGGTGCTTAATAAATATTTTGTGAATAAATGAAAGAAGGAGTAAATTCCTAAAGTTATACAAGTTAGTGGCAGAGTAGACAGCAAAACTCAGACTTTCTGACTCCTACTCTAGTATTTTCTACAAACATTATCTAATTTAGTCTCCAAGTAACAATTAATTTCCAAATTGCAGGCTTGAAATTCAAGAGATTTAGTGAATTTTTCAAGGTCATACTCATAATATCAGAAGTGCCATTATTTCAGTCAAGATAGGCTAGATTATGCTGCAGAAATGACCTAAAAATTCCAAAGGCCTAAAACAACAAAGTTCTATCTGTTGTTCCTGCTACAGTTTCACTATGGGTTAGGAGGGGGACTTGACACCTTCAATCAAAGACAAAGGCTGATAGAGCAGCCATAGTTGCGAGCATTGCTTATCTCTGTGCCAGAGGAAAAAAAGTGTTTTGGCACTAGCTGCGGCATGGAAGTTACACATGTTGCTTCCATTCACAACTCATTGAATAAAACTGGTCATGTTCCCCACCCACCAACAAGGAAATCATGAAGTACAATTCTACCATGTTCCTAGACGGAGATACTTGGTTAGTAACCATTTTTCATAGAAATTCAGGTTGGTCAAGACTGTTGCAGAGACATCTATAATAAGTATACCACAGATGTTTAAGTTGAGTATAATTTTCATGTCTAGACTAGAATTCTTTCTCCCAAGCAGTTCTGGGATCTCCTTATTTCAGGAAAGATACAATAGATGTGGGTTATATTTTAAGATGATTCAGATTAAATAAAACAAATGTGAAACTGTTCAATAAATTATACATCTTGGCTTAAAACTAAGATATTTGAATGAAAAATAGCTGACTTCAACCATAGAGAAGGTGATAATAGGAAAAACCATGACAAGTTGTTTTTAGATGACTCAATATAAAGAAATGGACTTAAAGTCAATTTATAAATTTAAATTGGGTGATTTTCATAAGAGTTATATAAAAATGTCATGGCATACAAAAAAAAGGACACAAGATTCTGGACCTAAGTTCATCATTAATTAGCTGTGTGTCCTTGGGTCTTCGGTAGGCATATACCTTGCTATATAAAATGAAAACTGCAAAAGATGTATAAGTTTCCTTGCAATTTAAAATTATTTGACCCATGTCATTCAGCTTGTCATAACTCAATTTAGGAGTAACTGCTATAGTAATTAGAGTGATAATAACTGCTGTAGCAAGTACATCCCAAAATTTCAATGGCTTAAAATAACATAATTGTGCTTCCCTGGTGGTGCAGTGGTTGAGAATCTGCCTGCCAATGCAGGGGACACGGGTTCGAGCCCTGGTCTGGGAGGATCCCACATGCCGCGGAGCAACTGGGCTCGTGAGCCACAACTACTGAGCCTGCGCGTCTGGAGCTTGTGCTCCGCAATATGAAAGGCCGCGCGCGACAGTGAGAGGCCCGCACACCGTGATGAAGAGTGGCACCCGCTTGCCACAACTAGAGAAAGTCCTCGCACAGAAACGAAGACCCAACACAGCCAAAAAATAAATGAATAAATAAATAAATAAATTTATTAAAAAAATAATAATAATGACATAATTTTATTTTTCACCCACATAACAGTATTCCTATCTGACAGGTGGCCTTTTTCCACACTCTGATTCAGGGACCCAGATTTCTTCCATCTAGTGGCTCCATCCTCCACTGGAGCCTCAGAGTTCTCTGGCTCCAGGCAGAAGAAGCAGGGAGAAGAGTGGAGAAGCCCAGTCCAGAAGTGGCACACATCACTTCTGCTCACCTTTTGTTGGACAAGGTCCTCACTGGTGAGAACACATGGCCTATCTGGATACAAGGGAGACTGGAAAATGCAGTCCCCGGCTGCAGACTCTCCTCCCAGCACCAACTTCATACTGTGCAAGTAGGGATTCAAATTTGTGGAGAACATCTAGCCTTCATCTAGTCTTTCTTGATGGCCACCTCCCTCCTTCAAAGAATTAACCACTCCTCTCTGGTGCTCCCCCTGTACTCAGACAGAATGCTATCCTGGTACCTCCATCGCTTGATAAATATTCGAGGGCAGGGACCACTTTTTATTTAGCCTTGCACTTCTCAACACATGGCCCTATTCCTGGAACAAAGTAATTATTCAATAACAAATTTTGACTAAATGAATTTTCTCAAAATCCTCTCTGCCACCTTTGTGTTTTTTCACAGTATGTGAACTTGGAAAAGTACCTTAAATCTAAAAGAATTTTGTTATAGAACTTTATCAGAACCCAATGATCCTGCAAAGCTGTTAGGGGTATTATATGAAAAAACTTATTAAGTGTCTAGATAGAAATGATGATTCCCAGCCCTTCATTCTCCACTGGAAACCACAACCCTTTCATAAGTAGATGGAGGGCAAGGTTCTTTTTGATATCCTGATTTTAGGGACAGGGCTTGAAATATTCCTTCATTCTTTCAGTTTATGTCCGTAAACCTTAGGTTTTTAAATGAAAAAGATAAGTCATATCGTACCTCTAGAAAGATAGAATAATTAAACTGTGTAAACTTACAAAAAAATATGTATGTGTACCCTGAAAAACAACATTTAGACTTTATAGAAAACACCTAGAAGATTTTGTCCATAAGCAACAATGAGACATTTTGGAAAAATCAAGTTTTAGGTCAATTCTTATTTAGTCCAGGCCAAATATATAAATATGTAATGATATGTTTATTGCAGAATCCATTCATTTATCTGACAAACATTTATTAAGCACCTACTTTGACTTATTAACCTAGACTGTTTAGGAAAAAATTCAAGCCATTTTTTCATATTACCTGGATAATTATAGAATGCTCATCATTGGATATGCAGTAAGATCTTTGGGGAGCATTTTAAATTATAACACATACATGGCTCTTTAAGGACAAGAGCCCACATCTACCCATTGCTTGAATTCCCAATAAATATTTATAGAATAAATTATTACCAAAATAAATTCTCTGGATTTTCTTCAATCCCTTATTAAAACTTTTTACCTATGACAATGTTGAACTTTATCAGAATCCAGTGATTCTAGAAAACAGCAATATTTAAAAACAAACAAACAAAACATCTTTTTGTGTTCCAGGCAGTGGTTTACTGCAAAGAAACAACTTTCCCCACGTGAGTTAGGTAAGAATAATGGATGCTCCCCTTGTTTACCTATGACAAAACCAAACAAAATCCCTCTCTTTGACTTACTAATGATTAGCTGAACTGGTTGTCTCCACTGATCAATCAGAACAGAATGCTTATTAAGCAAAGTTTGGTTAAGCCTCTCTCCTTCCTGCAGGCCTCTGAACTTTGACCTGAGCCAGAATAAAACTCCTTAAGAATCCAGCCTGAGAATAGGTAGCGTTAGAGTAACACACTCTCTGATCCACACTTTCTTCCCACTTCCCCACATTCTGTTTTTTCTAGCCTTATTTTTCCCTATAAAAGACAAAACCTTGTCTGACTAATTTTTGAATGCTTGCAAATCTCATGGCTCATTGCAATAGTCCCCACACCCCTATTATAATAGACCCTTTCCCCCGTTGCAATAATCCTTTCCAAAAAGTCTCTTCTTTCTTCCAGTTTTGTTTTTTATATTATACCTACTTTAAAAGAAAATTACTCTCCCCCAACACACCCCATACACAAATGTGAACTAAATATCTAATAGATTCCTGACTTTATTTTTCCATCTGACCTCATAGGTATGATTTTATGACTCCCTGACATAAAAATGTGTATTAACATTCAAGCTGAGTAAAGGTAAATATTGAGATGCTATACCAAATAAATATAATTTTGCAAATGAGAGTTCTGCATTCCATCTTGGGGTCTGGGGAGCACTTATAGAAGGACTACCTGAATGTTAGGGGCTACTCTGTTTTTATTATCAAACTCTCTTTCCTTAAGATTGAATATGTACTGCCATCTACTGGTAAGTGGTACATAATCAAGTTAATACAAATAGTGCTGCTTCCACAAAATTATGCGAGCATACTTGCTGAAAAGATGGTCTTCTCAAATACATAACAGACCTAACAACAAATATTTATGTTCGGTATGCATTATATATTGATCCACCATGTTTAAATACTCTTTTGTCTCAGTTTTTCTCAAAAACATTTTTTAGTTGGTAACATATTTTTAAATGATTCGGGGTTAAATATCTGAGCAAGTCAAATCATTACATACATTGAACAGGATAGTAAAGTTCAGTATAATATAGAGCTCTGATGCAAAAAGTATGGTGTGTAGACTAGCAGTACCAGTCTCATTTGGAAACTTGTTAGAAATGCAGAATCTTAGGCTTCTCTCCACACCCACTTGAACAGAATCTGCATTTTAACAAGATCATTAGGTAATGTATATGCACATTAAAGTTTAAGCACTGATACAAAGTACTGTATAGCACTGTATATCAAAAGACTTTTTGTTTTTAAAGGGAAGTGCTCAAGACTTTTGTCATGGTTTCAGAATCATTTTTCATTTTTCAATCTTCAAATGGATTTCATCTTGCAATTAATTTTTTTGAATCACTGTAAGATCAATCGAAGCAGTCTTGAAACAAATTATACCTCTGTTAAAGAAAGATAAAGAACAATACCCTCAGACTATATGCTAATATTACATTTGTGCATATTGAGGTTCATTAGACTGTTCAGCAGCATTGATGAGACTTTCCATAAGATTAATTACTGAAATAACCATGCCAGCAGCCTTCCAAGTAGGTCAAGCAATAGATAATCAAGGGAAAGATCCAAACAAACTAAGGAGTTGGAGTTAGAATAAGGTCAATTCAGGCAGTAAATCACATACACATGGGCACACATACATACATACATTGACAATGAACTCCCAAAATCAAGTTGACAGGCCACAGAAGCCAAACTTTAACAGTTCCCTGGTTGTTCACGGGTCCCACAATTACATGTATTAGAAGGGGGTGCCATTGCCTCAAGCAATTTCATTTATGGTACCAGATGCCTCTTACTTGAAAAAGGAACACAGATAAAAGTGTACATTCTACAGAGTAAAGGGCATAGCCTCCGTTTTTCATGAGCTATATATAAAATGCCATTTTGGGGGGGAATTTGTTAAGACTTTCTTCATGGTCGAGCACACAATTTTTAAACACTTCATGTATGCTTGAAAATGTGCATTTTCTAGTTATTGGGTGCTAAGTAGAGAAATCAAAATTG
This sequence comes from Balaenoptera physalus, assembly GCF_965194825.1. NCBI lineage: Eukaryota > Metazoa > Chordata > Mammalia > Artiodactyla > Balaenopteridae > Balaenoptera > Balaenoptera physalus. The sequence goes on along the minus strand of NC_138882.1, from coordinate 132,175,245 downwards.
TTAATTGTTAATTATGTTGTCCATGTTTATATCATTACTAACTTTTTCTCTGTCTGACCCATCAATTAATATACATACATTAGTATCTCCCACTATGATGATGAATTTTTTTTAAATGTATCTTGTTCTAGCAATGTTGCTTCCTGAATTTTAAGGCTATTCTACTAGACTGTTTATATTTTTCTGAGGAATATAGTATTAAAATTATATTGTGACCCTCTTCATTTTTAATAATGCTTTCATCTTAAATTTTTATGATTTATACTACCCAAAGCAGGCCAAACCTCACAGGTTAAGGGCACAGCCTTCCACAAGACTTCATTATAAGCAGTACCCACGAGTTCAGGTGTCCAGAAGGCCACCCTCACTGCTAACCAGCTGGCTATAATTTTGTATAGGTTCTTTATATATTTTGAATATTAACCACTTACTAGATATATGATTTACAAATATTCTCTTCCATTCAGTAGGTTGATTTTTCATTTTGTTGATGATCCTTTCCTGTGCAGAAGCTTTTAGTTTGATGTCATCACACGTGTTTGTTTTTGTTGTCTCTTCTTTTGGTATCAGTTGAACTTTAATTGTCAAAGACAAAGACTGCCTTTCTAGGATTTCCTTTGTGTTGCCTTTTGCAGCAGGATTGAGATGACACCATTCATATCCATAAATAAATCTTCTGTCCATTCTCCTCCAGCAGTTGTTTCAGCAACTGCTCATTAAATTCCTAGCCAGGTGTCATTTTCTAATACCAAGGGTTCTAAGGCATCTAGAAGTCTAGGCATTCTATCATTAGTAGAGGTATAGGCGAAACCTCTAGCTAATTCACAATACACGAAGAGAGGTGGAGAGATAGACATTGGAATTGTAATGTCTCTTCAACTGTCTCATACTTCATCCCCAGTTCTGTTGCCTAAATTAAAGCCTCACAATGTTCTGCCTAGATTATTTTTAAGAACTTCCTAATGGGCTTCCAATCTTGTCCCCCTCAAACCCATTCTCCACTTTACACCCAGAATGATCTTTCTAAATCACCCACTTAATTATGTCACTCCTGTCCTCAAAATCCTATATTATCTTGCAGCTGCTCTTAGGATAAGGCCCCAAATTCTGATAATACCTTTCAGGCCTTTTTAAAAATGAATTTCAATTAGTTGAATTCACTCTGCTATTTTTGTCCTTCAGGTCATTGCTCTTGCTTTTGTTTCTACCTGGAATACTCTTTCCACATCATCTCTTCATGTGGCTAACTCAGCTGAGCCCTTAATCCTTGCATAAAATGTTCCTGAATTTCCAAAGGCCAGATGAGATGCTGCCCTCCTCTACTATCAAGTACTACCATAGAACTGTACTTAACTCATTGCAGCACTTATCACTCTCTTATAGTTACCTGTGTACTCCTCTGTTTTCTCAACCGCTCTCTAAATTCCTTGAGGGCCAGCATCATATCTTAACTTGTTCACTATTCTATTTCTAACACCTAGCAGTGCATTCACATAGTAAGTGTTCAGTAAATTTTTTTCTGAATGGGTGAATTAGTAAACTAACAAAATTATTCAGATAAAGGTATATGTTTGTTTTCTGCCAATATTTTCTTCTGTGAGTAGAACTGTTCCCAAACTCATTTTTAGAGAAAAATTTTCACTAATCTGAATACACTGGAATGTTGCTCTAAAGTTAACAGATATAAAGAAGTAACATTTTATGTAAAATAAACTCATGTTGGACTCCATCCAGATAGAGTTAGTTGCTGATGTTCCCCAAAGTACTTCATTATAAGGTGGCCAGATTTGAAAGGCTTGGATGCCAAAATATATGGCTAAAACATATGTCTCTCTTACAAGGTAAGCCTTTCCAGCACAAGAAATGCTCCAGTGCTTTGCTTCAGAACACTGAAGTGCTTGACATGTAAGGAAATTTGTTAAAGACGATAGGTATTTTGAGATATTAAAAAAAGAGTAGAGAAGTGAAGCTTTTGTTCATAAAATAGAACTCTTTTGTTTTGCAAATCGAGTTTAATTCACACAGACACAAATATCCGTCACTCACTGGAAAGAAAAGTGTGAATTTTTTTTTTTTTTTTAAGGGAGAGAAAAATACTGTACTTTAAAGGATCTTATTCTCCTACCTTGCCAAACTGGAATCATGCAGAGCTCTTTATAATACTTTACGTCACCTTGCAAGAATGAAAACAAAACAAAAAGCTAGCACATTTTTTTGTAAAATAAAGAAGCACAACCCACACACATATGGTCACCTTATCTTTGATAAAGGAGGCAAGAATATACAGTGGAGAAAAGACAGCCTCTTCAATAAGTGGTGCTGGGAAAACTGGACAGCTACATGTAAAAGAATGAAATTAGAACACTTCCTAACACCATACACAAAAAAAAAGCTCAAAATGGACCAAAGACCTAAATGTAAGGCCAGACACTATAAAACTCTTAGAGGAAAACACAGGCAGAACACTCTATGACATAACTCAAAGCAAGATCCTTTTTGACCTACTTTTAGAGAAATGGAAATAAAAGCAAAAATAAACAAATGGGGCCTAATGAAACTTAAAAGTTTCTGCACAGCAAAGGAAACCATAAACAAGATGAAAAGACAGCCCTCAGAATGGGAGAAAATATTTGCAAACAAAGCAACTGACAAAGGATTAATCTCCAAAATATTCAAGCAGATCATGCAGCTCAATATAAAAAAAACAAACAACCTAATCCAAAAATGGGCAGAAGACCTAAATACATGTTTCTCTAAAGAAGATATACAGATCGCCAACAAACACGTGAAAGGATGCTCAACATCACTAATTATTAGAGCAATGCACATCAAAATTACAATGAGGTATCACCTCACACCTGTCAGAATGGCCATCATCCAAAAATCCACAAACAATAAATGCTGGAGAGGGTGTGGATAAAAGGGAACCCTCTTGCACTGTTGGTGGGAAGGTAAATTGATACAGCCACTATGGAGAACAGTATGGAGGTTCCTTAAAAAGCTAAAAATAGAACTACCATACGACCCAGTAATCCCACTACTGGGCATATACCTTGAGAAAACCATAATTCAAAAAGAGACATGTACCACAATGTTTATTGCAGCACTATTTACAATAGCCAGGACATGGAAGCAACCTAAGTGTCCATTGACAGATGAATGCATAAAGAAGATGTGGCACATATATACAATGGAATATTACTCAGCCATAAAAAGAAATGAAATTGAGTTATTTGTAGTGAGGTGGTTGGACCTAGAATCTGTCATACAGAGTGAAGTAAGTCACAAAGAGAAAAACAAATATCGAATGCTAACATATATATATGGAATCTAGAAAAAAAAACGGTTCTGATGAACATAGGGGCAGGACAGGAACAAAGACGCAGATGTAGAGAATGGACTTGAGGACACGGAGAGGGGGAAGTGTAAGATGGGATGAAGTGAGAGAGTGGCATTGACATATATACACTACCAAATGTAACACAATAGCACAGGGAGATCAGCTCGGTGCTTTGTGACCACGTAGAGGGGTGGGATAGGGAGGGTAGGAGGGAGATTCAAGAGGGAGGGGATATGGGAATATATGTATATGTATAGCTGATTCACTTTGTTATACAGCAGAAACTAACACAACATTGTAAAGCAATTATACTCCAATAAAGATGTTAAAAAAAAAAGAAGCACAAATGTGATAATTTGGTGTATTATTGCAAACAAAGTACACATTTTGAATGCTTCAGAGAAATACAACACTGTTTCAAGCTAGTAGGTTGTTTCTTTTTTTTTTTTTAACATCTTTATTGGAGTATAATATATTATATATATTATATATAATTACTCAGCCATAAAGACTGCATATTGCTGCAAATAGCATAAAATAATGCTATTTGCAGCAATATGGATGGATCTAGAGATTATCATACTAAGTGAAGTAAGTCAAAGACAAATATCATATGATACCACTTATATGTATAATCTTAAAAAATGATACAAAGGAACTTATTTACAAAACAGAAACAGACTCACAGACATAGAAAACAAACTTATGGTTACCACAGGGGAAAGTGGGGGAAGGGATAAATTAGGGACTTGGGATTAACAGATACACACTACCATATATAAAATAGGTAAACAAGGACCTACTGTATAGCACAGGGAGCTATATTTGATATCTTATAATAAACTATAGTGGAAACCTGAAAAAGAATATATAACTGAATCACTTTGCTGTACACCTGAAATACTGTAAATCAACTATACTTCAATTAAAAATGCATGACAGGACTTCCCTGGTGGCACAGTGGTTAAGACTCCATGCTCCCAATGCAGGGGGCCTGGGTTCAATCCCTGGTCAGGGAGCTATATCCCACATGCATGCCACAACTAAGGAGCCTGTCTGCCGCAACTGACAGGGTGCAACCAAATAAATAAATAAATAAAATATTTTTTTAAAAAATGCATGAAAAAGATTAAAAAAAAATACCCCCCCCAAGAAGAAACCTTCCATTTTATGTCTCCTATTCGGTAGGCTGAATTAATATCACCCTTAGGACATGGGCTTCTGTTTAGGAAAATGGTAGAAACCTGCCAGGCTGTTTTTAGCCTTTATATCAGTAGAAATCCTGAACTCTATAAATCCGATAACATTACATGTATGGACGGTACTTCAATGAGTGAGCCAACTGGTAATGAGTATCCATGTAAAACAGTATTGGTAATTTGTCAAGTGAATCTCACTGAACAATATGGTTTGCTCCATTCTTTTAAGAAGAAATATGAGTGCCTTAGTAGGTAGATGATGATGAAGATCACCATTCTCATTATGATAACAACTCATGTTTATTAAGTGCTTACTATGTTGCAGACCCTGAATAAAGCATTTAATATACATGATCTCACTTAAGTCTCCCAATAAGTCTATGAGAAATGCTGTAATCATCTTACAGATGAGAAAGTTTGTTCACTAATTGTCATGCAAAAGATATATTTTATACCAGGCACATTTTCTGTACTCTGGGAACACAAACCAGATCGGTTTTTGTAAAATGATGGAGGCTACACTCAGCAAATAGTGGACCCAGGATTTGAACCCATAATCTTATCTACGATGCTTTTATCCTCCCATTGTTAATGGTGGTCAATATTCAAAGCTTTAATGAAATTTCACTTTTAATTCAACTCTGAGTTGCAAAGTTCAGAGATAAAGGCAGGAAAGAGGTCTCTTGAGAAGAGTTTGTTGCTCTTCAAGTCACATTCCTTACAGCAACAGTGAATCTGACTTGTTGCACTGGGCCTCCACCACCTTCTGGGCAGAGCAGATCCCATGAAAGCTATGGTCTGCATGTGTTGTTTGGTTTTAATTTAAAAAGGATTTTTAAAGTAGCCAAAAATTTTAAAGTTAGATTAAGAAGGATATTTTAAGGTTTTGTTTTTTGGGTTGTTTTGTTTTGTTTTGTTTTACCCATTCACCTGATTCAGTGGACCCTTATTGATATTCTCGTGTTGTCTCCTCTTTGCTGTTTTCTTGGAAAGTGAATCTATTCCTTCTTTATTTTCTTGACTCTAATATAGATGGTCCTATCACCTAAAAAGGTAAATTAAATCTGTAAGAGCTACGAGTTTGCTGGTTCAGTGATGACATGCCAGGGTTAAAGTAAGTTGACTACAACTCAAGACACCAGAAATGACCAAAGAAGGATCACTGGTATATGCCCATATTTACTCACTTAATGAAGGAACAAAATGATATTATATGGATGATACAGTACATTGTAGTAGTGACTAATCTGATTTTAATTGCTCCAGAGTCCCAGTTTTTCCTTGCTCTATTTTTGAATAATGTTCAAACAAATCAATTCTTTATTCATAGAAGACATTTTTCACACCATTAAAATTGAGGAAAAAACCTATATATCATTGTGCTATTGGTTTCCATTTTAAATATGCCTACACATTTTCATTTGGAAATTGTTTGGAATTCTGGGCTAAAGCCTCTGTGAGTATCTGGCCAATTATGCCAAAAAGCTCAAGACAAATGAGAACCCTCTGAATGATCTAGTTTTGCATACAATGGAGAGAAAACAATTGACGAGAAAACAGATTATTATCTAAGTCTTGCAGATTTACTTTTAACAATAAGATTGTTGATTTTTTTAACTGTATGAAAAATGTATCACTGTGACCTTCTGAAAATGAAAATTTCCATGGATACTGTTACAATTTCAAGTATGAGGTCATCTGAAAAATGTTCTTGTGATCATTTCTAGCCTCGCCATTTAGCTAAGGTTAAAAGCAAACAATACCAGTTATTTTTATGTTTATTCAAGTGTTGCCTTTTCACACTTGAATTTATACAGCTTACTTCATATTGTTCACCTGTTTTAGCTATTTTTCATAGTTGGTAAATTCATTTCAGGTACTTAAAATGCTTTTTTCTCCCACCTCCCATTTTTGCTCATTTCTCAGTTTGGGAAGCTTATAGGTAGTATGAGACAGGAATTGATACAGTTGCTGCTGTTAACAACATTCATCAACTGTCAACTGTGTGCATGATATCAGATTGCATTAAGTACTGTGGAAAGTTATAAGTAGATAGATACTTAGCTTCTGCCCTCAATGAAGGTGCAGTCTAATGAAATTCATATACACTCCTGGAAAGGTAAGATACACTAGAGAAACATATTGCAAGTATTTAAAGAGCAATATTTTCAAGAGCCAGCTCAACTTTCATAGAGAAATGTCTCTCATTCTTTGCTTAAAAAAAATTCATTGGGATTCCATTGCTAGTACTATTAAGAACAATAGACATCAAAAGGGCCATGAAAGACCCAAGGATCTACAAAGATAACATGGTAATTAAAATTTACAGAATGTCTAATAAATGCCAAGCCCGGGAGCTTTACATACATCATTTCACTTAATCCTCATGACAACCCTGCCTACAAGGTTTATCCCCATTTTCCACATGAGGAACTGAGGCTTAGAGAAATTAAGTATTTAGTCAGGTCATATAGCTAATAATGGCAGAGTCTGGATTGAAAACAAATTATTCTAACTCCAAAGTCCAAACTTTTCCCATTTCCCCACATGGCCTCTCAAACTTCTTTACCTGGCCAATCTAATTTTCTCAACTATTTCTCCCTGCTATATTGCCTATATCTACTCTCTGACCTCAGCCAATTTTTCATTATCTCCTCCCCTTTCTTTTGCACCTTTCTTCCTGGGCTGAACTGTATGTTGTCACCTCACTGGATGACACCAGCACCACCACCAGGCACTGCAGCTTCTTGAACTTCTGTGTGGGCCCCAGCCTCTCCAGCCATGCTTCTGGCTACAGTCAGTGACTGGCTGTCTAATCCACCAGCTCCACTTTCAGACCTTCCCTTCCTTACCTCCTCACACATTCTTTAATCCCTAAACTCCCTTTAATCCCAACAATACTTTTTGAAACTGAGACTTATACAGTCCCCAATTTATAATGCTCCTCTTTCTCATCATCATTCATGTAATTGCAATCAGATTTTAAGAGATAATTCTAGGGAAAGGAGATTAGTATTAATTGAGCAGTTTCTGTGCCTGACAGACAATGTCTGCTGGGTCTTGTGCATCTTACCTGGTTTTATTTCCAGTAAGTCATTATATCTAAGGTAACTGCTCACTCTCCTGAGTGTCCAGGGTATTTATTGACTCAACTCAACAAATGTTTACCAAGTGCTCATTATATATCAGGCACTGTGTGGATTGCTGATGAGAAAATGATGAGAGGACAGGTCTCTACCCTCAAGAATCTTACAGCCTATGGGAAGAAAGGCAATGGACAAATACAGCACTATGTCATAAAAAATAATCACAGCCATGATTAGGGTCATATGCACATACAGAAGGGACACCAGACTCAGAATGGGAGTAGGAAGGGTAAAGTGAGAAAGAAAATTTTCCAAGGGAGGTATGTACATAGGCTATCTCTCAATTCTGAATATGGCTAAGCCAAAACAAGTAGGTGGTAGGCTAGAACACTGCCAGAAAAAATGGGGCACCATCTTCAGAGTGACTGCGTGTGACTGGAGAACAGTGTAGTAGATGCTGGTGGTGAGCTAGAGGCAGAGGAGGAACCACATCTTAAAGGGCTTTGTGTGCCAGGCTAAGTTGCCTAGACATTAATCTTAAGGCAATGGGGAGGAATTAACAGTTTATTTTTAGCTAAGTGAGTCTAGATTTATACTTTAGAAAGGTTGATGTGTCTGAGGTTTGGAGATAGAAAAGTTAGAAGAAGAAGAGAATTAAGGAGAGAAGTTAAAAGTGACTTCTCTGCAGTATATCCAGGACAAAGATGATGAGTGTCTGAACTAGTGAAGGCAAAACGTACTTTGCTTTAAGAAATAGGTTTTAAAGATTTTAAATAGAAATGGCCTATAGGTTACTAGATACAGAGAAAAGAGGGGGACAGTGGAGCAGTTGGATCTAGAATGATGCCTTGTTGTCTGCTTTGGATGGTGGGACCCTGGGGAAGAGCAGCATTGGTCGGATGGAGGAGGACATGAGAGTACCTTAGGTTATAGCTTGAGGTATCTACCAAACTTTCAAATGGGAATGCCCAGTGTACATTTCTGTATGAATCAATTGGGATGTATCACATGTTCATTTTTATTGTAATTTACTATCTCATGTGCATTTTTAATCTGACCAAGTATTATTTTTTAATTCTTTGAGAAAAGAGTGGGCATTGCCTTTTAATTCTTTGCATTCATCACTGGTCAAGCACAATATATTGCTTATGGTGGGAGCTCAGTAAAGATTTGTTTCTTGACAATTGAATTGATTGATTAATTGCTATGGGTTGACTCTAATACATACCGAGTAAAGTTAGATAAAGTTTGCCTGCGAAGGCTTCATAAAGGTTTTATGTGTGAAGGTTAGAAGAACAGCAGCATAGTATAATTATGAAAACTTTATGTATTTTTACATGTAACCCTAAATATGTAGTATCCTAAAAATAATTATTTATATATTTTTGAGAACAAAGATTGTCTTATTTTGCCCTCCATCTTCTCCCCAGCTTTCATGGCATGAAGTAGGTATTCAAAAAATATTTTTTGAATAAATGTGCAAACCACAATCACTAGGTCACAGTTTATATAAATAGCTACTTACAGTTTATATACCGCAATTCCAAATTATGAAAACCTATATTTAATAACAGTTACATTAAATAATAGATGGAGTTTACCCAACTTTTACCATCCAATAATCAAAAAGTATCTTTGTTTGCTATGTTCATAATATATTTGCAGTTGGAGTCTGTTCCTTTATATCTGAGCAATTCTGCCTTTGGCTAGTGATGCCAGATAGAGGAGAGGCAGGGAGACCAAGAGATTAATGAAACAACCCATCAAGTTGTTTGAAAGGCAAAAATATATAAGAAAATCAAATTTGTTGAAATGCCCTATCCAAAGAGTGATGATTGCATATTGTGTAAGTTTACAGTTTCTGGAGGGAAAAAAAAAAAAAAAAACTAAGGGAAAACTTCTGGGAGATAAATTGTTAATGACTTGTAAATATGTCCATTTTGGAAAAACACAGACTATCATCTTCTCCTCAGTGTCTATGTTACACCCTGTAGCAAAGAACATTAACTCATTCTGACCATAAGAGTGAAATTAACTACACTGGGGGAGTACTGAGTCCATTAGTGAAAATAGTTCCCCAAGGCTCTTTGTTAGTGATGGACTCAGACACCATGAAATAAGGGGGCAAGCTAGTCTTTTTAAAGAAAACTCAGTACTTTAGAACAGAGTTATTGCCTATAATTTATAGGAGAAAGGAAAGGCAAAATCAGGTGAACCCTGCTGGATCTTACAATTCTCCAGAAAGTAGTAGCGAAAATGGAGGGGAAAACACACACACACACAATATTTTAGGACAGTACCAGACTTAAGCCAGTGGGAGGTAAAAGGTAAAATAATATCCCTCACATAGTGCTATAATGCAATAAACTATATTATTCAACTCATCATACAAAATATATTCTAATAGAAATAAATTCATTTTAAATGTTGGTAAGTTGTAAAATTGCATGACAAAGAAAAGATATTAGTAATATTTCAAAGGAAAAAATACAGAATGAGAAAGTATGTTTAAATAACAATCATAAGTAAAAAAATCTATATGTCACTCAAAACAAATATCATTAATAAAATAATCATGGAAACATTCATTAAATTTAGATAATTTCCCTCTTTAAAGAAAACTCCTATTTTCTTAGTTTTCCTTCTCAGCTCCTTCTGAGGCAAGTGACAAGTCAATCTGTAGCTGACAGTCAATTTCTCCCTGGACCTATCTTTGCTTTTCTTTACATTTAATTTCTCAAGGTCAGTCCTTTTGTTTAAAAATATATCAATCCTAGTAAGCATTCTGAGTTCAAATTATTTTCTAAACCTGGCACACTTGACAGAATATAAGATTTTTGAAATGCAAAGCATTTTATTTTTTAAAAGCCACAATCAGGTCAGACTTGAAAAGAGATATCGAAAGAAGAAAGAAGAAGAAGAAGAAGGAGAAGGAGGAGGAGGAGGAGGAGGAGGAAGAGGAGGAGGAGGAGGAGGAGGAGGAGGAGAAGGAGAAGGAGAAGGAGGAGGAGGAGGAGGAGGAGGAGGAGGAGGAGGAGGAGGAGGAGGAGGAGGAGGAGGAGGAGGAGGAGGAGGAGGAGGAGGAGGAGGAGGAGGAGGAGGAGGAGGAGGAGGAGGAGGAGGAGGAGGAGGAGGAGGAGGAGGAGGAGGAGGAGGAGGAGGAGGAGGAGAAGAAGAAGGAGAAGAAGAAGAAGAAGAAGAAGAAGAAGAAGAAGAAGAAGAAGAAGAAGAAGAAGAAGAAGAAGAAGAAGGAGAAAGAGAAGGAGAAGGAGAAGGAGAAGGGGAAGGGGAAGAGGAAGAGGAAGAGGAAGAGGAAGAAGGAGAAGGAAAAGAAGGAGAAGAAGAAGAAGAAGAAGAAGAAGAAGAAGAAGAAGAAGAAGGAAGGGGAGGAGGAGGGGAGGAGGAGGGGGAGGAGGAGGGAGAAGAGGAAGAAGAGGCAGCAGCAATGCAAAGTTATAGTATTAGGACTTACTTGATGTACATTTTAGGAACACATGTTTGCTTTTTGCATCTTACAGGAATTAGAGTCACTGTGAATGATCTGTATTCATTCATTTATTCCTTCATTCACTTGTTTATTTTAAAAACATTTTTAAGGACTCTTTATATACCAATTACTATTCTAATTATTAAATATATATGGCATAGATCTTAAGTTTCCATATATGTGTAAATATCGGAAATGAAGTCTCCTTGGAATTAGTGGTTAAAAAGAATGCCCAAATATTCTCCATACTATAGGTGAGTATGGCTATGCATGTCCCAAAACATTTTATCTGCTCCCCAGCATTTCTCAAAGCCCTTGTGTTAGGCAAGTCCATGTGAAAATTTCTGGACAAAGGGCTATAAGCAAATGTGACATATATCACTTTGGAGCCAAGAAATTTATGGGCTGTTGGACTATGTTCTTTCCACTATGCTCCCTTTCCTTGCCATAGCAGCCTTGGAGACCATGTGTAACAGATGGTGAAGCTATGAAATGGTGATGCCTTCCTCAGGCCCATTGGACATGTAGTATCAGTGAGAAATGAACTGAGTAGGACTAAGTCCCTGAGACTGGAGGGTCTGTCACCCTAGCCTGACTATTTCAGGCCAAAAAGCATGAAGAGATTATCCTGAAATGATAGAGGAAGTGCTGATATGAAATACAAAGGTTATATTTGAAATATGTCTTGACTTCTAGGAACTATGCATATCAATTCAGATGTATTGCATATTATACAAATACAACATTCATTTCTCACCTGGTTGGTGACCATCTCTATTCATGAGAGTATGAAAGAAGGTTCTGTAGCTCTGACAGTCACATTTTCTCAAGGATTCTTTCCTTCCTTATCAAGAGATTTCCAGGTTTCCAGTCTGTGGAGGAAGATTTATAGTGAAGACAAAGGAACTTTTAAATTTTAGTACCCATTGTTTTATAGGCCCCTTCCAAGGTCTTTTGCCCAACTTCATATTTGTAATTTCAGATAATTTTTCTAAAAGAGGATTCTCTCAAGTTGAGTAAGTTTCAGGACCAATAAAAACCTGGATCCAGCCCTACCTGGTCTTTTATATTACACTTCTTACCTAGCACTAGGTGTTATCTGTTTTCACCAGGTATTATCACTCTCTCCAAAAGTAAACTATATGAAATAAAGTACCTCTTACCTGGCACTAGGCATTATGCTTCCGTTTTCATCAGGTATATATCTCACTCTCCTAAAGTAAAGTAGATAAAAAGACTTTTTCTCCTCATGGTCTGGGAAAGTATCATGTATATATTTCCCTTTTAGGCAATTAAACCCAAGAGATATTTCCTTTGGCTGAGTGTTTAAACCACTGCTTTTCCTAGCTTCAGTTATTTTCAGTAGCTCTCATTTGCACATATAGACTGGCACCTGCTTATGTTCAAATGGAAACACATACATACACCCACAGACTTAAGAGCACACACAGTAAGTATATTTTATGATGTGTTGTGTTCTTTTTTGCCATATATTAAGATGACTTTATAATAGAGACCTTTACCACAGGTCAATATCAGGTAAACAAGGCCATTGTCTACAGATTTCTGACACACAAGTCATCATTTTCATGAGGCCCAGCTTATCTCCAAGGCCACATATTGTACTCTGAGGCAAATTACCTGAACAATTAAAAGCCTCTGCTGATGATTTTTTTGGAGCTAGCACTCCCTGGCCCTTCAAATATAAGAAAACCAATGCCTGTATGATAAGCAGGTGGCTTTCCTCTTTTGCAACGCACTTTGCTTTGTGTATCATGAGGGTAGTGGCATGATCGTGGCTGTCATCTTCATAGGGAGCCTAACTGCAGTCTGTATTCTGGCTAGCAGAATGGCAGCAGGAGAGGAGAGAGGAGGCCAGGAAGAGTATAGTTAACAATTATGCATGCAGGTAGTGTGTTAGGAACTCTTTCCAAAGCTATGATAAAGTACTTCATTCTTTGTTTAAACTCTCATAATCACTCTTCTTCTTTATCTAAAGAGTCACATTTTTAGAAGAAGCAAAATTCTAAAAACAAGTCAGCTTTCAAGTTTGTTTTTTTCCCTCTAAATGTGGGGAAAAGAGAGAGTAGGAGGTTTTTGAAATTACTATAAATGGGGCTTTTAACCTAAAAGTTGATTCCTCACCAGAACGGTTGAGATGGTTAATTCAAAGAATAAGGCAGATGAGAGTTTACTTCTTGAAATTTTAGTGGTACTTAATGACTTTATCTCAATTTTATCAGTCTGTAAATTATATTCATCAATCTTTTGCCCCTACACAGGTGAGAAGATTTTAATAAAAACAAGTATCTTAAAGGACAACGCTTTGTTCTTGAAACTATTCCAAGGACTAAATAGTATACAGAGAAAAATAAAAAATATACTATTTTCATTTTTTCTTAGCACTGGGATACAAAATTAAATATAATACTAATCAAATGGGTGGAACAGTATGTAATCAATTTTGTTGTAACGCCACGTAACAAATATTATAATGGAGGCATGCACAGAAGCACTGTGGGAAAACTCTTGCAGCGATACCCCTCAACTCTAAAAGATCAATCAGAAATTCTCCAAGCAGAAAAGAGGATAAGGGAAATTAAGACAAAGGAATTTGAGAATTGTGAATAGTCCAATGGCTGGAACATTGGGATTGAGAGTTGGCTAGAAAGGCAGTGGTTGGCAAGGTCATTAAGGATTTTTTTTCTGCTAAATGAAAAGGGTTTTGACTTCATTCTATAACAATGGAGACACAATCAAAGAGTAGATTTGCATTTTAGAAGGAAATGCGAGGCAGATTTGAGGAAAGAATTAGTAAGAATTAAACATTGCCATTGGAGAGTCAGAGATGGAGAGTTTTGAAAGCAGAGATAAGAACATGGACAAGATTTGATTACATAAGGTATGAGGTAAAGAAGGATGTTTGGGATGACCCATAGGATAGGTTCTAAACAGAAAGGAAGTGATTTTAGTTCATAGCATGTTGAGCTTGAGTTCTGAGGAGGACATCCAAGTAAACATATGCAGTGGATGGTTAGAAATATATCTGGAGCTCAGGAGAGATGCTTTTAGGACCTGTTAGAATATAAGCTATACCATAAACTATGGCCCTGCATTCTGTCAATCAGAAAACAAATATGAACTGAGAAAAAAATTGTAGATGGAAGGATGAGTAACAACAACATTTAAGGAAAAAGCAATAGGAGTGCAATAAAGGTCAAAAAGTAAGGAAGAATATGAAGAACAGCACATGGTATCATGGAAGTTGAGGTGGAAAAAGATGTAGCAAAGAGGAAGAAATCAACATTATCCAATGCTTCCACAAATGCCAGAAAAATAAGGGCTAAAAATTGCTGCTTTAACCAATAGAAGATTATTAACCAATAGAAGATTATTAGTGATATTTTTAAAGGTGATGCCACTGGAGTGTCATAGGAGTTAATGGAAATCTGATTTTACAGAACTGACATGTATATTTCAGTATACACATTTATAATAAAGATAAATATATATAAGCAGTTTTTCTGTTCTTTTTTTGGATGTAGACTTTAAGAAAAATCTTTCAACTTAGTTATCGAAGTGAACACACACTAAATCACAGCTGAGGAAGACATCAGTGAATGATCACTGAGGACCACCTATAGTGTATAGGACTCTGCTAGAGACAGCTGGGAACAGAAAAATGGTGACACACATTCCTGACCCCAAGGATTTTATAACCTAACTGGAGATGTTAAACAAGAAGACAGATGATCATAATACAAGGGAAGATGAGCGTCACAGGGCTGTAGCCTCAGAGTACCATGACTGACTTTTAACATGTGCCTTCTCATTATCAGCCTCTGATGCATTCCCTTCCAATTTCCCCAAAAGCTGAAAAGTTACAGCAGTGAAAATGATTAATAATAATCATTTAGTAATGTAAATATAAATTAATACAATAATTAATAACATTATTATAGCATTTCTTATGACCCTGGCACTGTTCTGGGTGTTTTACATTCACTACATTTAAAATCTTTATGATTGGTTATTATAACCATTTGACAAATGATTAAGACAAAAAGCCTACTGTGCCAGTTTCAGAAAAGAAATCATTTATGCTTGATAAAATTAAGGTTTGTTGAGATCAACTAAGTGTATTAGAATTCTTCTTATTCTTGCATGCAACTGAGAACATTGCTAGTGAAACAATAAAGGTACTCAGTGGAAGGATATTAGGTAACTCATATCAACAGGAGAAATCTGGGGACTGAGCTCAGAAAAATGAGCTAAAACCAAAGGAGGCTAGGTAGCAGTAGTCCAGGCTGGACAATGCCACAGAAATGATCAACTTTTGGTTTTCTAATGCTGGAAATTTGATGCTGCCACTATTGAACTCTTAATGCCACCGCGAATGACTTCTTAATGGTCTTTGGTCTTTGTACCACTTTTTCAGGATTAAAAGTACTAGCATGAGCATCAAATAGCTGGCAGAAGTTGGGGTGACAATTATTTGATCCTTCTAAATTTTGTGTTGGGACAGAGGTCCATAGCTCAAAGCATGATCTAACCAAAAGGTATGTCCCCTGAAAAAGGGCATTCAGATGATATAGAGACAAAAACGAAAAGAACTTGACAAATGCCCAGCTACACCTGTCTTCTGATGCTAACACTTCTCATTCCCCGCAAAAGTGACTCAATTCTAACATAAATATTCTTTATTCAACAACAACAAAAAACCATACATCCACTTCTATAAGGGAAACAATCCAAAGTCTCATTAGTTACTAGATCCTACTCGGAGCTCAGGATCACTGTACAATGTCCCTTCCTCTTTAGGTCTATTATAATTACATTAATATTACACATATGGACCAGGGGAAATGGAGAGGAAGAAAAAAAGATACCAATTAAACTATAAAAAATATGTTCATGACACAACAATGAAAATGATATGAGTAGAAGCTGTAATCTTTATTTCTGTATGTATTTATGAGGCCATAGTTAAAATATATGACTCCCTCCACTGTGGTAGACAGTCTTGTTTATTCCCTAAAATCCCACAAAGTGGGAGGGTTTTCTGCAAATATAAGAAGGGTGTTGAGATACAGATTTAAAAAAAAAAAAAAAGGTTAAATGCCCACCAAACTGAGAAAAACATTCTCTAGTATATCAGTACTTTGCCTCATTAGCTGAAAAAACTCCACTTTCCTAAAATAAGGTAGGAAGATAGATTATTCCTCTATCACTTCTTCCTCCTGGTTCAAACTCAGGATCTGTAGCAGCATAAAAATAGGATAACTCTTTCCCAATACGTGCAAGTACTGCTATTTACACTTCATTCTCCTGAATGACTCTGTATATTCATCCACTTATGATACCTGAATTACAATGAACAGTTGATCAGAGAGAGGATATGCTTGGATGTGTTGGGTGATGCTGATATTAGCCCATATTAGACTTAGTTACCACAGGGGTATGTGTGAGGCCAAAGACAAGAAGAGCTCAGCTAACAGTCATGTATCAGTGACCCAGAAAGTGGTAGAGTGGGGTGGAGGGGTTGGGTGGGAAGCAGGGAAGAGAGATTGGTGAAAAGGACACACATACACACCTAAATCTGAAATGAAAGACTCCAAAATGTTAACAGTGATTATCTGTAGGTTGCAGCCTTTTAAATGCTATTAATTTTATTTTATAAGTTTTATTGTATTCTCTACTTTTCAAAAATGATATTGCTTTTATAATGGAAATACAATATTTTAAGTACTATGGTGGTTCAGAAGGTGTAGAATACATCTAATTGAAAGAATCAGGCAAATTTTCATAGACCACATTGTTGAGGTATTAGGTATCTTGAGAAATTATTCTGCTAGTATTTGTGATATGGAGCATTCCAGCTGGGAGGGAGAAATACTGACATCAAAGGAGGAAAGCAGAAAATCATGGCATTTTCAAGAACCATTGGTATTCAGCATGATTGGAACATAAGTAACCAAGAATACTAGTAGAAGATAAATACTAGAAACAAATCAGGGAATTTGGTAGCACTTCTAAAGAGAGAATTCTGGGCAAAGACTAAATATTGTTCTTTAAATTTTTTTACTGTGTATATGCCTGCACATACATGGAATCTGTGTCTGTCTATGGGCAGAAAGATAAGAAATCATCCTGATTAAGTCTAGAATTTGCACTGAAGGCAAGATTTATTCTATGAAAGAGTGCAACAGAATTCTAAGAAACTTTTAAAAATGAACTGGCTGGAAGAGTGGAGTAGGGAAACAAATTATATATATATATATATATATATATATATATATATATATATATATATATATATATATATACACACACACGTAAATTTACATATATAAATGTACATTTATATATAATACACAATATATATTACTATTTCAGTTTAATTGAGAAAAACTTTCTGTGCTGATTTTAGACACAAGCAATCTGAAAATACTGACATTCAAAGGCAGTGGAGGGGACTAACATGGGTAATACTTAAATTCCAATAACCAGTAACACCAGTAACACTTACATGGCTTTCAGTAATTATTTGTAAGACAGATATGAAACAAGTATTTGTTATGAATTCTCCATTTCTCAATGTTCTTTGTTCACTTTGAATTACTTCTAGATAAGAAAACCTCAAATATTTCATATGTATATATATATATATATATATATTCCCCCCCCCCCCCCTTGTGTGCTCTAGTTTGGGTAATTTCTAATTTCTCTTGACTGTCTTCAAGTTCTTTCTGCTCTGCCTTGTATGCTATTAAATCCATCCAATAAATTCTTAACTTATTATATGGCATTTTTAACTTCTAGAAATTGACTTGGTTCTCTTTTAGAGATTTTATGTCCCTGTTAAAATTCTCCATCTTTTAATCCATTTGGTTGATTTTTCCTCTAATTTTTAAAATATTTATGAAACATTTTACATAAAGTTCTTGTTTACTGATTGCAACATCTGGGGCATCTGTGGTCATATTTTCCTATGTACTCATGTGTCTCGCAGCTTTCTTAATTGTATGTAAGACACTATGTTTAAAATAACTTGAGAGAATGGAGTATATTTTGTTTTCCCTTAGAGAGGGCAAGACCTTCCAGGCTGCTAAGAGCAAGGAATTGATCACTTCTATCCAATTAGGGATTGAGTAGGATGGGGGACCTATTGCAGCTTTAGTATTTTTTTGTTCTGTGGTTTGGAAGGTGAAATCAAACATATGTATATTACCAATTCCTCATTCTAGCAGGTCTTTGGAATCTAACCATGAAGGTTACACATCTCTCTCTCTTTCTTTCTCTCTCTCTCTCTCTGCTTTCAAGCACAGCCTTCCAGCTTCCTGAATTACTAAAAACTCAGCAGAAGTTCCACTGGAGAAATTCAGCAAGGAGAACTAGCTCTGTATCTGAAGGTTTTAAAGATTCTAATCCATCATACCAACCCAAAAATCTTTGTAAATTTATAAATTATGAAACTATAAATTTATATATTTTAAATTAACCCAGTAAAATCTCTCTGCCTGACAAGCCCAAGTCTCAGCCTACCCATGCCCAGATTTTGGCATTTCTGCTCACCTAGGAAGGGCTCCTCCCTATTAAGAATTCAGTGCCTACACTTTTCCTTGCAACTACAGCTCTCCAATTGTCAGACAGATACATACATGCATAATACATAATACACACATACATGGAGAGAGAGGGAGAGAGTCTGAGAGAGAATGGTTATCCATTTTGGCTAGTTGTTATGGGGAAATATGACTTCCTATTCTACTCCTGCTGTTGATTTCGAGTTTCATAGCATTGTGTTTGGAAAAGATACTTGATATGATTTCTATCTTCTTGAATTTGTTGAGACAGGTTTTGTGGCCCAACATATGATCTGTCCTGGAGAGTTTTCTTTATATGCTGGAGAATTCTGCTGCTGTTCAAAGGAATATTCTATGTATGTCTGCTAGGTCCATCTTGTCTAAAATATTCAAATGCACTGTTTCTTTATTAATTGTCTGTCTGATGATTTTTCCATTGTTGTGAGTCAAGTATTAAAGTGCTCTGTTATTGTACTGTTGTTTATTTCTTCTTTTAGTTCTGTTAGTATTTTTTTATATATATACTTAGGTGCTTCAGTGTTAGGTGCATAAATATTTACCATCTTCTTATCTTGTTGTGAATTGACCCCTTATCATTATATAATGACCTTGTTGTCTTTTGTCACCATTTTTAGCCTAAAGTGTATTTTGTCTGATATAAGTATAGCTACCCCTGCTCTCTATGGTTACCATTTGCTTGCAATATCTTTTCCTATCCCTTCACTTTGAGCCTATGTGTATCCTTAAAGCTAAAGTGAGTCTCTTGTAGGCATCAGTATCACTGGATCTTATTTTTTAATCCATTCAGTTATTCTATTTATTGATTGGAGAATTTAATCCATTTACATTTAAAGTAATTGTTGATAGTTAAGGTCTTAATATTGCCATTTTGTTAACTGTTTACTGACCGTTTTGCAATTTCTCTGTTCCTATCTTCTTCTCTTGCTGTCTTCCTTTTTGATTTGATGACTTCTTGTGGTGGTATACTTTGATTTCTTTACTTTAATCTTTTGTGTATCTACTACAGGTTTTTCCTTTGTGGTTACCATGAGGTTTACATAAAATGTGTTAAAGTTATAACATCCTATGCTAACATATTAACATGATAACAACTTAACTTTGATAGCATAAACTATACTTACCCCCTTACATTTTAAGTGATTGATGTTACAAAGTACATCTTTTTATATTGTGTATCCAATAACAAATTATTGCAGTTAGTAATAAATAGTCAAAATAATAGGCAGACTAGCCAAATAATAGGAATAAAGCTTTTATCTGGGGACATTCTGAGAGTCTCTTACTATGCTTGCCCTTGTGTGATTATGTGAATGAACATATATTTGCATAATGGCTCCTTTCTCTTGCTTTTGTCCTGTCCGTCCCTTTCACCTTCCCAGCAAATGACTTTAGATAGGTCTTTTTAGCTTCTGTAATTCCAAGGCTCACTCCTGCTGGCAGATAAAAATGCAATTTTAGGAAATATTTTCTTCAAAACACAATACAAATGTATCAAAAAGACACCAGGTGAATTTAAAGAGAATAAGTCATTTCTCATGAATCCATGAAATCTCTACTGCCTTTGTACGTAAGTATACTGCCATGAACTGAGTGCTTACTGTGATATAGTAATATCCTAAACACTTTACATACATCATCTCATTTATGAATGAAGAAACTGAAATTTCTATTGAACTTCAATAACTTCCAAAGAATTTAAGCTCAGGTCTTTCTGATTCCAAAGCCTGTGCCTTAATCATTGCACTCTATTATAGAGCTTGGACTAGTGGATTGATTATCAGACAGAAAATACAAATTTAACCTTGGTTCTAAGAAAGATAAAGAGGAAAAGCTTGCTAAGTGACCTCTTAATTTTCTTCTACGATGAGATGTTGCTGCTGTAATATCTGGATACTGCTTCAGGCCTATAGTGGTCACTGCTTCTGTTAAGGAAACTCTGGGAAGAAGTGAAAAGAAATCTTTTCTTCTAACAGT
Source organism: Balaenoptera physalus (assembly GCF_965194825.1). Taxonomy (NCBI): domain Eukaryota; kingdom Metazoa; phylum Chordata; class Mammalia; order Artiodactyla; family Balaenopteridae; genus Balaenoptera; species Balaenoptera physalus. Next base: position 132,154,552 of record NC_138882.1, on the reverse strand, counting down.
ATCTCACTATTCAAAGAAAGTGCTCACAGTATGTCACCTCTTTGGCTCTAATCCCCTTTTCTTTCCATCACCCTCTTTTTTAGTGTAACCTGCTGCTATTTCTTCCTGTTAACCTTGACTTCAGTATAGCACTTTCCTATTTAAGCAAATTTTGTCCTGGTGTTTATATATTGGTTTCAATGATGATTTATTTTGAAATACTTCAGTATTACTAGCATGTGTAAACAAAGTTATTTTAATCTGTAAAAATACTTTAGGATAACCTTATTTGCATAAGGAATGTTGTAAGTAGTTATTTATTTGAGAAATTGGTTATGTTTAACATTTGTATTGGGTTAGAAGAATCTAGCACCCTTGCATATATAAGGTCTAAAAAATTGCAAGCCCAACTATCTATATGAAGGGTTGGGAAACTATCACCACCCATGGGCCAAATCCGACAAACCTCCTGTTTTTGTAAATAAATTTTTACTGCAACACAATCACACTCATATTTTTTCATCCTATCTATGGCTGCTTTTGTGCCACAACATGGAATTGAGTAGTTGCAACAGATACCATATGGTCCACAAAGCTTAAAATATTTACTGTCTTGTCCTCAGTGAAAAATTTGCCAAGGAACAAAACACGTGTTCTTGATCACACTACAAGCAGTGATTTGGGAACCCAGACTCTTTTCATCTTGTGGCTCAGCCATCTTTAACACGTGTTTTCCAAGGTGGCAAAAGAAGAGGAAAAATAATGGAGGATAGTGCATGGTATATACCTGGAAGGGTTGCCAATCACTTTTACCCAGATTCCATTGGTCAAAATTCAGTCCTTTGCCTCGATTAACTGAGTAAGGAGGATGGAAAATATGGGCTAATTGTGTCCTGAAGAAACAGAAAATAGGTTTGGTGAAAAGCTAGCCAGTCTCTGCCAAAGAGACCTTCTGCAAATTGAAGTTTTGGGCTTCATATTTAATAAGATGTGGTGAGGTAAGAGAAAGAAGTCAAATATATATTCTAAAATTTTAACATGGGAAACTTTAGATGGTTATGAACCTAGGGAAGTTTGGGAATATAGAAAGAGAAGCAAGATTGGAAAGGGAGGGAAATAGTAAAAAATAATAATAAATTCCATTTCAATGTATGATTTTTTTAAAAGATTTTATGCCTTCAAAGTAGAGGTATCTAGCATGCATTTGGAAATATAGGAGATGATATATGAAATTTAAGATATAACCTAGAGATATAGATTTTTGATTATTCAAAACATAAACAGCAAGCAGCAGTAAAAGTCATGAGATTGACCTGGGACCACACATAAATAGGAAAACAGAGCTATAAACAGAAAAAGCGTTGTGTGTAATATAATATCTGCATTAGTACAAAGTAATAGAAATACAGAGATGAGTAAAATTGTCTTTGCCTTAAAGAAGCTCACAGTTGGGTGGAAATTAGCAAGGAAATTATCGATTACTTGTTGTGTGATAAAGATTATAAAAGATCTGTAGTATGGAATGGGAACATATAGAAAGGGCAACAAATAGTAAATAAATGTATTGATTGAATGAATTAATTATATTCAAATATATAATACAACAAATTCTACCATTCCTTGATAAAGTGTCCCTCAGCTCTTAGATAGTTGACAAATCCTCCTATAAGTACACAGAAAAGACTTCTGCATCCACTACTACATACTTACCTTTATTAAGTGCCCACTCTGTGGAATGCACTATGTTGCTTTTCGTGTTTTTCTCATTCAAGTCTCATAACAATGCTACATGACATGGACTATTATTTTTAATTAAATCCCAAAAAGCATGAATGTATTATAATACATTCATAAATGAATGTATTATTTCCAAATACAGAACAGAAAAACGGGGTAACAGAGAGATTATCTAATTTGTTATGGAAATCTACATCTGTCACACTTTTACCACTTCACTGTATCCCCCTTTGTTGTTTTTGAAGAATAATTAGAAATACCAATATGACTTGCTCATTAGTTATCTGCAAATTAATAAGAAAAGGGAGAACTGATACCATGGATTTAAATAGACAGCTATTATTTTACAGAACATGAGGAAAATGCTACTAGCATTTTTTAGCAGTCCAGCATAGAAGCACAATGAACAACTGCTGTTGTAAAATATTTAATTTTTGGAAATTTACCATAGACTAATAAAATTAGAGAATTTTAAAAAGAAAAACTTGCATATATAACTGATGAGTATTAAAGAGAAATTTTGAATGGCATTAGTTACATTGTATTAAGTGAGCAATGTCATAATAAGTGAGACATTTATCTTTCTAGATTGAAAATACTATTGAAAATCGACTAAAATTTTACAAAGAATTTTTATATCTTTTTATATTCTTTATTTTTCAAATTCTACACTATGAATATGTATTAAATAGACTTAAAATGAATATATACCATTTCTGAATACTTTATGATCACAATTACTCAATTACATGCATCCTTTCTGTCTCTATTTCTCCTCTCTGCCCCCCATATATGTAAAGGCAAACACATTGAAAGTAAATATACAAAAATCTTACAATCTTCTAGGAAGTTAATAAGGATGTTTAATTTCCCTTTTAAAATTTATATTTTCTGAATTTTTATAAGAACATGAGTCACCAATGTAATGGTGAAACTTTTATTTTGAAAAAAGAAATTGTTTTAACAAAATAAACAGGAAATATAATTAAATATAAGAAAGCAGGCAAAGAAACTAATCAAAGAACACAGTGTCTTAATAAAAGTCAACAGCTGGGGCCAAAATTACTATTCTAAGTTTGCCAGAGAAACTGAGAATGGCTTACAAATTGCTGTACTCAGGATATGAAACAATACAAGCAATGCCTTTGCAGTATTTCCTGCAATAAATTAAATCACTTTTCATTGTCCCTTGGATATCTGGATATGTAAGGAACCTTTAGGTGAGCCAATTCAACCTGATTTAAGTTAAATTATGATCGAGAAGAGAAACATTTTAATCACTCTTTATATTTTTAGAAGATTTACATACAAATCCATCTTGTGACATAGAGTACTTCTTCTTTTATAGTATTATTTCAAAGTCCTTTAACTAAAAATAATGGCCATTATTCAAAATGACCATAGAATGGGATGTGGCATTGGTTCACTTTGTCATTCCATCGGGAACTTTAAGGATTAAATTCTTTTTCACAATTGCAGCTTTTGTTTTAGCATCTTGCAATCTTTCACAAGCTTTTTGAAAGGCAATCATATCATTAACAAACTTTTCTTCACAGTGTCTTTTATATATTTCTTGAGCCCTAAGAAGAAAAAAGTAAGGTAACAGAATGAGATACTTTTAAATGACTAAAACCATAACAATCAATCTAATTGTTAATGATAATTAAATGCCTTCAAAATAGATATATACAAAATGAGAAAAAGATAAACTCCACTTATTGCTTAAAATATTATTATATTATTAAATAATATTCATCTTGGGCTAATATTTCTAAGTTTTCTATTAGCTATAACTGAGAATTTTTACAAACTCTGGCTTAGATTCCCAAAGAGGCATCTAACCAAACTATGCCATGATTTGCAGAACTTTTACTTAAGCCTCATTAAATCCAAGCTCTTTCTAGGACTCTACTATGGATTGAACTATGACCTCCACAAATTCACACGTTGAAATCCTAACCCACAGTACCTTAGAATGTGACTGTATTTGTAGAAAGGCCTTTTAGAGGTGTCCTTATGAGAAGATGAAGGAACACCAAGGATGTGTATACACAGAACAAAGGCCATGTGAGGACACAGTGAGAAGGCAGGCATCTTCAAACCAAGGAGAGAGGCCTCAGGGGAAACCAAACCTGACAACACCTTCATCTTGGACTTCTAGTCTCCAGAAATTGAGAAGACAAATTTCTGTTGCTTAGGTTACCCAGTCTGTGGTATTTTGTTATGGTAGCCCTAGCAGACTCTTACTAAGTTAGAGAAAGGTGAACCAGGTTACTCTGGCAAACCTGAGAAATGTCATGGGTCTTAGGAAAATTCATTAATTCATCCTCATTCATTCAAGAGTTATGTATTATAATGCTTGGCACTATCCCTAGATCCTGGAAACATAAAGATAAATAAGACATGATATAATTTTGAGAAGCTTATAGAAAGTAAAGAGAAATAAAGGTATATGAACATATAAATGAAATACATATATTTATTTGTATTTAAGTATACTCAGAAATGTGAACTTAGGGAGTGGAAGAGAGGCTTAAGTCTAGAAAGTCTGCAACTTATTGACTATGTGATTTTGGACATGTTACTTAAGTTCTCTCTATCTCATTTTCTTCATCTTTAAAAAGGGAATAATTCAACTCATGGGGTTTAGTAAAGGACTAAATGAGTTAATACATTTAAAATCCTTAGAGGAGTACCTAACATTTAATAACTTATTTTATTGTATGGATAACTGGCATTCATCAGGATAGGAAACTTAAGAGCAGCCAGATGTGAAGAAAGATTAGAGTTCTATTTTGGTAATACTGAGTTTAAAGAGCCTGGCTATCTATATGGAAATGCCTAGGGAGTTGAATATAAAGAAACAATGGCTTATGGTTAGGAGTACACATAGTGAAACCATTCTGCTTGGATTTGAAATCCAGATCTGCAACTTACTGATTGAGTTTTGGACAAGTTATTTAAGCTCTACATGCATCATTTCTTCACCTTTAAGAAGGGACAATCCAACTCATAGGGTTTAGTAGGGAGTAAATGAGCTAATACATTTAAAATCCTTAGAGGAAGGCTGGTATTTAATAATTACTCAGTGAAAATTAGCTACAGCTCTTTTGAAATAGGAGCTCTGGAGAGCAGTCATGTCTGGTCATGCAGCAGAGTAGAAGTCACAGAAAAATAGACCTTGCACATGTAATTAATTAATGGTACTAATTCAGCCTAAGACATTTATTGAATTAGCCCTCCTACAGAAAACAATTATAAACTTGGACAAAATGTAAAAAAACAAACTATTTAAAAGAATTGAAGAGTGAAAAACATAATAATCTATTATATCAATATTTATATATACCAGAATCAAACAATTGGAAAATGAAATTAAGAAATTCCATTTACTACACCATCAAAAAATAAATACTTTGACATAAGTTTAATAAAAAACATGCAAGGCCTATACCTGAATATGATAAAATATTGCTGAAAAAAATTAAAGAAAATTTAAATTAATGGAGAGTTATACCGTGTTCAAGGATTGGAAGACAATATTACTAAGATGTCAGTTCTCCCCAAATTAATATGCAAAGAGCCTTTTGGGTAGAATTAACATTTAAATTTGTTTTAAATATATATGTGATTAAATTTAGATTACCATTTATTTTAAATGTATTAACTTTAGGTAATTTGAATGTTTTAAAAGCTAATTGTACATGGAAATGCAAAGGTCCTGGAATAACCAAAGCAATCGTAAGAAAGGAGAAAAAAAGAGTCTGTATTTTCCTATTGCTATAAAACAAACTACTATAAAATGTATTGGCTTACAACAACCACCATGTATTATCTCATAATTTCCATGGGTCAGAAGTCCAGGCACAGCATGGCTCAGCTGGATTTTCTGCTTGGGTTCTCACAAGACTGAAATCAAGGTGTCAGCCGGGGCCACAGTTCTCATCCAGGTCTTGAGGTCCTCTTTCCAAGATTGCTGGTTGTTGTCAGAATTCATTTCCTTCTCACTCTTTCTACATGGCTCCCTTCATTTTCAAGTCAGCCGTGTCATGTCAAGTCTTTCTCCTACTTTGACTCCCTCTGACTTTCTCTCCTGCCTCTGCATTTCAAGGCTCATGCAATATGCTGCACCCATCTGAATAATCCAGAATAATCTTCCTATTTTAAGGTCAACCCTCAATTACATGTGCAGGGTCCCTTTGCCACGTAAGGTAGCATATCCATGAGTGTAGTATTGATGGGGACAAGGGCAGGCTTCCCGAAGATATGCCACTCTGGTATGCGAATTATTTTGAGCTAAAAACAATCCAGGCCCAAAAGAACCTTTGAACTTCCCCCTTACTGCCTAAATGAAATTAAAATAGGGGGCCTGTCCCAGGAAGAAGCTGTCACCATAGTTTCTGTAGTAAAGTATTAGGCATTGTAGACAGGGAGGAACCTAGCAAAGCCCATTTGATCAAAGTGCCTCATTGTCTTAGGATGTCCCAGCAAACATGTTTTTACCAAACATTAACTATTTTTGTTCTTCCTGTGAATAACTTTACTTCCCCTTGAAGCCTCAGACCCCTACCTTCTTCTCCTTAGTCCAGAGTATATATATACCTTACCTTGCCTTGCTGACTTTGGAACACTTCATACTTATATGGATTCCCTTTGCACATGTAATAAATTTGATTTTCTCCTGTTAATCTGCCTTATGCTATTTTACTTGCCAGCCAAAGGAACTAATAGGGGAAAGAGGGGAAATTTCCCCTCCCCCACCATCTCTTATCCTATTCTTAGTCCTAGGGATCAGGGCATGGTATCTTCTTGGGGGCCATAATTCTGCCTAGCACAGAGGTCTTGCATTACCCACTTCCAGGCTTACTAAGAGCAAAAACAGAGGGATTATTAGCTCTTAACAGGAAAATGGGAACCTAATCCTGAGACAGTAGAAAAGAAAATGAGGATAAATATAGGATAGTAGAATTTTATAGATAGGGAATTGGAAAATTGAACAAATTCAAGCTTGAAAGCCTAAAATTCCTTTGGGGCAGAGTGACTTGTTGAGAAGGAAAGGTCAGAGGTGGTATGTGCATAGGAAGCTCTATAGTTGATGAGGTTTAAAATCACTTTTGTAGGCAATGGGAGAAAGAACAAGCACCTGAGGGAGCAGCTGAAGTTGGAGGCCATAGAATTGACATCAGCATAAATCTACAAGTCACTGATGCCTTCTAGCCATTTTTACCTGAATACAAAAAATGAAGATAGATAATTGGATTGTTCCAAGGTAGGGGCTGAGGCAGTTAGCACGGTGGAGGCAATGAAAGGAAAAGACATCAGAGACACTGGGTGAAATGGAAAAAAGAATAATCGAATTAAAGAACCCTGGAAGCTACACTAGAAAGTCTATAAGAAAGGTTATTTGAGGGATGAGTGTCACAATATATTTGAAGAATACATGTGGTGAAAGTAAAGGAAAAAAAGAGTTGAAAAGATAAAGATTTTAGCCATAAGTAAATATATGAGTTTAAAATTTAAGAGGTGGTGCCGTTCCAAGTGATGAGGTGGCATTTATATGTCTATGGAAATGAGTTTAAAGGGTGTTGGGATCCAAAAATGTTTAGGTTAGGTTAGGCAATTGGGAGGGTTGTTCTTATGAATTTGGAAGTTAACAGTGATAATGGCAGAAGCTGGAAAAAGAAAAGCTTTGTATATCAGGATATAAAGACCACAGGGAATGAAGAGGGTAGTCAAGAAGGTCAACTGATGACAAAAATAAGGACAAGAAGAAGATGATGTAATTGGATAACTGCCTTAGGTGCCAGATCTTCCAAGCTAAATGATACTCTACTTCAAAATGGACACGATGCTGTTTTGCCCTGAGCAGTGTCATCACTTTTTTAGAGTAGGGACAAGAATATTTGGGGAAACTTATGACCAGCTTTTACCTGATATAGAAATTCTTTCATTTTAAAGTCTCTTTTTAATTCATTCTTAAACACTCCTATGGGTATTTTATCAATGTCCTAAACTAGAGCTTTATGGTTCCCCTTTCTTCATTCATTTTTCCTCATTCCAGAGCAGGATCAGGAAGCTATATTCTCAGTAATGACTTCACTAGTTATTGAGATTCACCAGAATGCTTTTAGGTGAAGTGTTTGATACGTTAATGAAGAACCAATTGGCAGAAAAAGAATTGAGAAACTTCTGAAGTCTCTAGACAGATTTTACTTTTTTGAGTCACAGCTCTTTTCTGCACATTGATACTCAATCTTTACTTGAAAACATTTATAATAAAACTCAGTAATGTCTTTTAGGATACATTATTGACATAACCAGAACATTGCCTTATTCCTGTGTACTCTCAAGGATAATATCTTTGCAGCAGCTTACAAGAGAAGATAATTCAGTTAATACACATTAGGAAGCTCACTTGACTCTGTATCCTCTACAGATTAATGATGGCCAGACATTCAATTTGCTGTAATAAAACTAAGCTGTTTAAATTTCTTTAACATTGATTTGTGCTAGACTTACATTTTGATATAACAGACTAGCTTTCATTCTCTTTTCCAAAATATATTTTCTATTAAATTATAAAAAAATTATTTCCAAAATCTTTCCCTCTCTCTCTCTCTCTCTCTCTCTCACACACACACACACACACACACACACACACACACACACAAAGTACACGTTAAGGAAAATGTTTTTAAATTTTGGAGGAGAAAAATATATTTTTCATGCTTAAAAAGATATTATATAAAGTACCTCAGTAAATAGTTTTAAATTTGCTTATAGCTAGGAAAAGACAAATGCTTTCTTATTTTACACTCCTTTCTAGTACAGACTACTTTTTTTAAACAATAGCATTTAAAAATGTAAATGAAATAAGCAGTTATAATGATCTTTAAATATTTCTAGATAAGCCTTAAACATATGTATTCACAGTTTGGCCACTTAAAATATAACCGGCATAAAACTGTGGCTGATAAGCTTCAATCTAATATCAGAAGAAAAAAAAAAAAAACTGTGTGAAAGACACACAAGGGTAAAAAAGGGTAAAGAACAATTACTGGGGGTCCTGTCTGGTGTACCCTTTAGAATTATCTGTGTCTTTTCATCTCTTTGAGCTATTTTACAACTCTGTAAGCTGAGGAAGAGGAGGATGACCAAACCTCTAGAAACTTGTTGGAGAAGACAGTGAGTGACAGATCTGTATGACAACCTTACCCTTGTTTACTGTGCTTTTCCTGGTAACCTCTCATAATTGGTTCTCCATCCTCAACACCTCCTTTTGTCTTTAGCTGAAGATGGTATTTAAGGTGATGGCTTCAGCTACTTGGGGGAGTTACTCAGTTTTCCTGGGTCTCCCCCACGTGTAGATGTTATTAAACTTTTGTTTGATTTTCTCCTGTTAATCTGTCTCACATCAATTTACTTCTTAAACCAGCCAGGAGAACCTAGAAGGCAGAGGAAAATTTTTCCTCCCCAACAACGTAAAAGCTTCTATTATATCAAAACTGTACCTACCTAATTTCCTTCATTTGTTTAAGTAAATCCTTTTGATATTTTTCAGTTGCCAGTTTTTGCTGAACAATTAGGCTCTTCTCTTTTAAGACAGCCTGCTTCTTCTTCAATCTGTCAATTTTAGTCATTCCTTTGGTCAAAAGAGTGTGCTCATTATTTAAGTTTTGAATTAATAAACGGTCTTTAGCCTTCTGTTTTTTTTCTTCCAGAAACAGAACTCTCCTCTCTTTAACTTTCTCAAGGTAGTTGGATCTGTCCTGCCAAAGTCGTTGTAAACCATTCTGAATGGTCTTATTATCTCTTGCAGTTAGTTTATGCGTAGTACATATTTTCTTATTTAAATTTTCTTGAATAGTTAATCTAACTCGTTCTTGGTCCACTTGTGCCATGCTTACAGCTGTTACTTTATTTTTATAGTTTGCCTGCTTCTTTTGTTCTGAGCAATATTTATCAATATCATAAAGTGCTTGGAGTTTCATACCAGTTCTTTGTGTTGTAAAAAACTCTCTTCTTACACTCTTCTCCAACAGCATGTCTTTTATTTTAATTACTGGTTTTTGATAAGTGGTAGAAAGTGGCTGGGTATACATAGGAAAAGAATCTTGTTCTTTTGCTTTCAATACTGCAGCATACCTCAGTGAATCTGAAGTATGTATTGGTAGTTTGAACACTGATATCCTAAAACTGACATCCAATTCTTCATCCTCAGTTTTATCTTCAGACTCTTTCTGACCTACATCACACAGCAGACAAATATAATCCATTATACAAGTGTTAAGCACAGTTTATTTTCTGTCCCAATTGTTTTGAAAGCCACATTAATAAAATTGACAAGAACCTGTTATTTACTTTATTAAGGGGCATTTTTCCCAGCTGATATTCCTTTTCAATTTGTGATTTAATCATGATTTTGTAGAGAAAAATCACTATTGGAATATTTTAACAAAGAAATGCACTGATTCCTATATTTCCTTTATTATCTCTCACAATTATTTAACTTGCACTGACTCAATAGCAGCATTTTACCTTATACTTATTACTTAATCATACATATAATTTTTACATATAGTTATTATTATCTCATATTTGCAAAGGACTTTGTAATTCATTTTACCTTATTTTTCTTAACTCTGGTGGAAACTAATAGCTGCCTTAAAAATTGTTTTTCCCTCCACTGGATACTCAAAGAAATGAAATCTCTCAGCCTCCTCTGCTATTATGTGTGGCTGTGAGACTAAGTCTTCTCTAGGACAGTGTCAGCAAAAGTTATATGTGTCATTTCTGGTCCAAGGCTATTAAGAAACAAATGTGCTTCCTCTATATTTTCTTTCTTCTTCTGACCCACTGAACAGAGATTAGGATAAAGTGGTAGAAGATGGTAGATCTACAAGGTAGAAGGACTCTGGCTCCCTGAATCACTGCTTGAAAAAGTACTCACTGACCAGGATTATCCAACTTGGACTCTTATGGAAGCCAGAAATAAAAGGGAATTATATTTGATCAATATATGTTTCTGGGTTTATTTGTTATCAGAGCCAAGCTATCCAATATAAAAACCTGAATCACATTGTTGTTCATTATTTATTTTCTGACAAATGAGTTGATGAATTTAGGATCAGGTGGTAAATACAGGTAAAAAAAGAATGCTTATTAATCTTCAGAAAAGGTGTTTCCCACGTTTGACTGATTCCCTCTCTCTATTGAAATTGAATCTCTTCTAACTCTAGTTTATGAGGGTTTCATCTTTTCTAATCTTTTAATCTTCTAATAGAAGATTCTCTTAAAGCTTTTATATGTCATAATGCCAAGTCGGATGGTGGAACATTTATGGAAGTTAAGGTGGCCATGAAGAAGGGCAGAACCTGTGGGCTAGTCAGGCAGTAGGAAAGAAGTGAACAGGTAGAATTTTCACTAGAGGCCACAGGAATATTAACATTAGAAAAGGAAGCAGAGCCTACAGCAAAGTAGAAAAACAAGGCTAGCAAGTGAAAGCCAAAGTGTCCAAAAATAAGCATTAAGAGTTTGAGTCTAAAGCAAGTCACTAGAGACTCAGAGAGAAGAAAGCCAGAATTTCAAGTCTAGAGTAAATAGGGTGTGGTCTGGAACAACTACCTAGAAAAGGTACTCTTATGGGTAAATTTAATTTTATGTGTAAACATTGACATGGGAAACCTGGCCAAGAATAAAAGATCAGGGATAGAAAACACAACACTAAAATGTTCCTAAAGGTTCTGGTTTGTGTGGAGTGAGGGAGTTTTCTCATACCACCAAGCGATGCTCTGACACAAGCTGGGTGTCCTACAATTCAACTTAATTCTGACACTACCTACCTGGAGATAGGATCAGATCCCACAGGTTAAGAGCTCAGTCCTACCAGCTTGCCCGCCCCCTTCTCTCTTTGGATGCTAATCCCAAGTCTGAGATAGGAGGGAAGGGGGCAGGGCACAACATTTAAAAGAATGCCACAGTACTTGAGGATACACAAAAACTGGTTAGAACCTACTAGGCCCAAGATGACTTAAGATTCGACTTCCAGTAGATCTTGAGCCTCATTAGACGCTCACTGTAATACATCAGCACGCTAAATGACACTCCCACAGGTGCCATGACAGTTCCGAGGCTGACCATAAAAGACCAAAAAGTGGGCAGTGGCCTAATTCTTGGAAATCGCTGCCCCTTCCCCAAAATAGTTGGAATAATCCTCCCACTTGTTAGCCTATGAAATTACCCAGCCCATAAAGCTAACAACCCTATATCCTGGGGCCTCTCGCCTTCTGAGACAGCCCACACTCTGTCTATGGAGTGTATATCTCCCTGAATAATTCTGCTTTCACTCTATTTCTGCTCGCTCTTGAATACTTTCCTGTGCAAAGCCAAGGAACCTCACTTGGTGGTCTGTCCCAAGGACTTGCCCAAGACCTGGGATGTGACCATTCTCTTGCACCCCATTTCCTGCAACAAGTCCATCTTATCATGTGTGCTTCTGACCAACCAGCTATAGATTGGAGATTCCAACAACCCTCTCCTTGTTATCAAATAATTTGCTAGAGCAGCTCACAGAACTCAGACAAACATTTAATTTAGTAAATTACTGGTTTGTTATAAAAGTATATAACTCGGGAACAACCAGAGGGAAAAGATGCATAGGGCAAGGGACTGGAAAAGATGCATAGGGCAAGGGACTGGTGAGAAGCTTCCATGCTCTCTCTCTAAGCACATCACTCTCCCTGAATCTACATGTGTTCACCAGTCTGGAAGCTCTCTGCACCCAGTCCTTTTGGATTTTTATGGAGGCTTCATTACACAGGTGTGATTGATCAAATCACTGGCCGTTGACAACTGAACTCAATCTCAAGCTACTCTTCCCTCCCCAGAGGTCAGGTTTGGGATTGAAAGTTCTAACCCTCTAATCATGTGGTTGATTCCCCTGGAAACCAGCCCCCATCCTTAGATGAGTTCCAAAAGTCACCTCACTAACATAACAAAAGACGTCTTTGTTGCTCTGCTCTCATCACTTAGGAAGTGTCAGGAGCTCTATGCCACAACTGGGGACAAAGACCAAATGTATCTTTCTTGTTATAAATCACAACATCACAGTTACCAATATGTATATGTTTGTCTCTTAATAGTTTAATGTAAGTAAGTCTTGCCTCCTTGGTGAAACTGGAGGCTCTTTGAAGATAGAAGCTGTACTTCATTGTGTATACTAACTATAATTACTTTTTAGCCAAAAATGATTGACATTTTTCTCAGTGGTTGGTTGAACATAATCCCATTAGCACTTTTAAAAACCTCCCAGTTTCCTTCTCTGCTTCAAGATATCACTCACTGCTAAACAATTCATCTTTTAAAACTAGGACTCTAATCATGTCATGCCTTCTACCCAAACAAAGGAAAACAAAACCTTCATCGTTCTTTACCCTTAAGCTTAGGATCCTATATTATAGGAAAAGAGCTCCATTTTTTTTCCCTGTACATGTGTCACATCTTTCCATCTTTGGGCTTTTGCTTATGTTATTTAATGTTTTGTCCAGTATGTTGTTTTCCCTATTTACATAAGTTCAAATTCTATGCATTTTTCAAGGTCTCCTCACATGTCACTTTTCTTTATTCTTTAAATAAGAGTGGATAGTTTTAAAATTCTCATATCACTCCCTTCCTTATAGAATTTACCACACATTTCATTTATATTAAAGCTCTATGTAGTAATTCTTAGCCATAGTAGCAAGCTAGATATAATTTCCTTAGCGGTACGGACTGTACTTTTCTTTTTTTTTTTTTTCATCCTCCATTCTTAGTATTTTGCAGAGAGTAGGGTTTTCTTTTTAGAGGGGTAGTGGGCTTAACTAAATAGTAAATGCCAATAAATATATTTGTTGGATGGATGAGTAGATGAATGGAAGAGTGAATCTGTTGCTCAAGATCAATGTCCTTTGCCTAGTGGTGAAAGCCTAAAATCTGGAGACAATTTGGCTGGATTTGAATCTAGTTCTACTATTTACTAAGTGTAGGCAAGTTATTATATTCTCTGGGCTTCAGTCTGATAACTGTGGATGATAATACCCAATTTATAGGGATCTAACAGGATTAAGTGAATTAATAAAATGAAAAAAGCCTGGCAAAGTATAATATATAATTATTAGAACAGGGCCTGACAAAGAGTAAGAACGATATGTTATTGTTTTTTCATTATATTTGATATGGAAAACAAGGAGTTTATTTTATCTCTTTAATTCCATCAATGGCATAGTGTTCAAATAGCCACATAATTTAGTAATGAGTGGGGAAAATACAGCAAAGCATTTTGTCACACCCCTCAACATCCACTGGACAGTTAACACAGAATATACAGGAAAGCCTTCTTTGTATGTATATTTTGTTTCAAAACTTTATAATTCATTTCATTCATTATAGTAAAAATAGAAGTCAAGTGATGGAAATGTTCTCATATTTCCATAACCAAATTTATATACTTGTTGGTATATTCATGCATCTTCTTCTACCCTGATACAATGAAGGAAGCATCCCTTCTTTCAGCAGAGGTCAAATTTTTTACATGTGCTTTGGTCCCATCCGCCTTTAGCTTCACTTCTGCAATTACCTTAACTTTCTCCTTTATCATCCCCTCACTACTGGATCATTCACAGCCATGTTTAAACTACCATAACCACCTCTACCACCACCAATGCAAGAACAACAACATTCCCTTGACCCTCATTGCCCTCTAGCTACCATTCCATTTTTCCTGTTCGATTTTAGAGTGAAAACTACTGTGAGAGTTGTCTCCCTGTACTATGTCCTTTTATTCACCTTTTATTAATTTTTCTATTTAACAATTTTTTATTTATATATGGATTTCAACTCTACTGTTCTCACCCACCTGTTGAAACTCTCCCTAACAAAAGCTTCTATGATGATAAATACAAAGGACACTTTTTTCTGTTCTAATCTTTCTTGAACTCTCAATGGCATTTAACACAGCTGATCATTTCTCCTTCTTGAAATCTTTTTTTTTTTCATATTTTCTGATTTACAGATTCTCTAAAGCTCTCCTGATATCCTGAAGATATCTCTTTTTTTTTCCCCCTATGTTGTCTAAAGCCCTCCTGATTTTTCTTCCAGCTTTCTGATTACTTCTTCTTAGTTTTGTTTTCAGACTCTTTCTTTTCACCAAATTTCTGGAGTTGTTGAGGACTTGATACTAGGTCCCCTTCCCATCTCTATTTTCTCTTCTGAAGTGAATCACGTTCATGGCTTTAAATATCAATCTCTATGCTGATAACTTTCAAATTTATCATTTCCACTTGGAAGTCTTATAGGTATTCTTCAAACTTGGCACATTCAAAACACATTCAATAATTAATTCCCTCTAAAATCAGCCCTTTATCTCAACAAATAACACCTAATAGCTTATTCATATTATCGATCAGTCTTGTAGAGTTTACCTCAAAAACATAGCTCAGATTAACTGATTCTGTTCCTCCATTTCCTTGCTATCACCCTAATTCAGGTTTCTATCAACTCTTACTTTGACTATTTGCAATGTCTTCTTAAGTAGTCTCTGTATTTCCCAACACACAATTTCCAACACAGTGATGAAGCCACAATAGTCTCTCGAAATTGTGTCTTTAAAGATCTATGGCTTCCATATGCCTTCATGATAAAATTCAAATTCCTTGTCATGGCCTATAAAGCCTTGCATGCTTTTATACTTGTTTACTTACCTAATATAATCTTCCAACTACAATTTACCATTTAGTTTAATATTGATTACCTCATAGGAAAGATATTACTGATCATCAATCATAACAATACAGTTAATATTTACTGAATGGTTGCTATATGTCAAATTGTTCTGAGTCCTTCAAACAAATTATCTCATTTAGTCCTCTTACCAATCTTATGAGGTAAGTACTGTACTATTTTTATCCCCATTTTCAGATAAAGGAACTGAGGCTTAAAGAAATAGTCAATATGTTGAAGTAAGATCCTAACATCTGGCTAACATCTGGCAAGAAACAAAACAAAACAAAAAAATCCTGAGGACTCTGGAGAATGTTCAAAAGCAAGTAGTTTTTAAGAGTGTGTTTTAAAAAAATCAACATTCTTACAACAGAATCCAGAGAATTACATAACATGTGCAATGCCAACAATATAACCCAAAACACATACTATTAATGAAAATTATATCATGAAAGATAGCACTTCACATAAAATACACAACTCATGCAACCACACATGCCATTTAGGCTCCTCTTTTCTGTAGTCTCTGTGAAGTGGTACAATATTAAGTAGATTGTGCTAAATTAAGGATTTATATTATAATCCCTAGAGAAAATAAATATATAATGTGAAGAGGCTCAATGAAAAATCCAACAGATTAATTAAAATGGATTATAAAATGTATTTGAATAATCAAAAAAACAGGAAAAAAGAAACAGAGAAACAAAAACTGAAGACATATACAAACCAGAGCAGAAAACAAGTAAAATGATCCTGATCTAATAAGATTAATG
The DNA here is from genome assembly GCF_965194825.1 of Balaenoptera physalus. NCBI lineage: Eukaryota > Metazoa > Chordata > Mammalia > Artiodactyla > Balaenopteridae > Balaenoptera > Balaenoptera physalus. The sequence goes on along the minus strand of NC_138882.1, from coordinate 132,138,308 downwards.
TCCTTAAAAGAAGAGATACCAGACAGCTTGCTTTCTCTACCTCTCCATGCACACACACTAAAACAGCCACATGAGCACACAGCAAGATGTCTGGCATGTACAAGCCAGAATGAGAGGCCTCACTAAAAATGACCATGCTAGCACCCTGATCCTGGATTTCCAGCCTCCAGAACTGTGAGAAAATAAATTTCTGTTGTTTAAGCTCCCCATTCTGTAGCATTTTATTATTGAAGCCCGAGGAGACTAATACAAAAGGAGTACCCTCTCTTCTGAATTTCTAAGCACAGTTCCCCAGCTGGTGTGATGTGGCATACTAGTGAGCTGTTAATGAATAACGGAGTGCCCAGAGACAGTGATCACCTTTGTGGAGAGTGGAGTTACTACAGCCTCTAGGCACTCCTTTGCCATAAATTTTATCTAGAGCCTTTGGAGTCAAGTGTGATCTGACACTACTCTACAGTCATGGCACTAGAAGGGGGCTCAGGAGGCTTTCCATCACTTGAAAATGTACTTGAGCAGTGAGTTACTGTGTGTGGTGTTATTTACTATTGACAAGAGACTCATGAAATAGGTGCTTAATATGGCACATAGCCCAAGGTGCGGCTGATCTGGGGTAGCGTCTCTCAAATCCAGACTACAGTCATCCCTCCGTATCCACAGTGGGTTGATGCTCATGTCCCTTACGTAAAATGGCATAGTATTTGCATATAATCTACGCACATCCTCCTGCATAATCTATAGATTACTTAAAATACCTAACACAAGGTAAATGCTATGTAAATAGTTGCCTGTAAGTAGCAAATTCAAGTTTTGTTTTTTCAAACTTTCTGGAAATATTTTTCTGAATATCTTAGATCGAGTTGGTTAAATCTGTGGATGTGGAACTGTCAGATATGGAGGGCTGACTATACACATATATCAGATATTTCAATCCATTTTTGGTTGATAAACATTTTAATGACATACTTCCTAGAAGCAGAATGGCTTTTCTTCCGTAAATTAGAGTTTCATCATAATTTTGAAATATAGGATGATATAAAAATTCAATTAGATTTGAAGTCCATTCACATTTTCACACATGTACAATCAAGGTTATACTTGTCAATGAAAGAAATGGGAAAATAAATTCTTGTACAGAATCTTTCAACTATTGGAAATGTCTGAATGATTGTAAAAAGTTTTATATTTTTATAAGTTATTCAGCCTAAATTACTTGTTATTGGAGACTATGAAGACTTAAAAATGATTATCATTAAAACTTGGTATATTAAATACCTATTGCTACTTAACAAATTATTCTAAAACATAAAGCTTTAAAACAATAAACATTTGTTATTTCAGTTTCTTTGGGTTAAAAATGCAAGAGTAGCCTAGCTGGGTTGCTGAGGCTCAGCGTTTCCCAATGATATTAAAATTAAGATGTCAGCCAGGGTTGCAGGCATCCAAAGGCTTGACTGGAGTTGGAGGATTCCATTCCAAGTCTGCTCATTCACATGACTACTGACAAAGGTCTAAGTTTCTTACTGGCTGTTGGCTGAAGGCCTCAGTTCCTTGCTGTGGGTCTTTCAAAATAACTACTTGGTATACATATGTGTTCTTCTGACATGGCAGCTGACTTTCCCCCGATCAAGTGACCTAATAGAGAGAGCCCAGAGCAGGACAAAATATCTTCTGTGATGAGTCTTGTGAGTCACATATCATCTCTTTTGCCATATTCTATTCATTATATTTAAGTCCCTAAGTCCACCCCACAAGCAGAGGAGAATTAGGCTCCACTTTTTGAAGGGAAGAGTATCAGTGGATTTGTGGACATATTTTAAAAATCACTGCATCTTGTGTAAATATTTTATGTTCATGGAATTCAAGCTCAAGTCCAATAATGAGATGGTTTTAAAGACATTATTTATAAGTTTTATATAAACTCAAAATTTGATATCTAATATTTTATATTCTATTTTTATTACTGTAATTAGATAATATAAACAATACATTTTCTGCTAATTACAAACTCTCTCTCATTTTAACCTAGCACACTTTACAAATATTATTGTTATTGATTTGTGCCATAACTGGAAGCACTGTCTTATAGCAGTGGGACAAAATCCATTCAGATAGTTTGTAAAGAATTCTGCTTGTGCTATAGCTGCCCATCTTAGCTCTTTCAGTAAGTTTTAGTTTTCAAAGGATAGGGGATATGTTATATATATCTTTATATCCTCTACTACAGTTAGCATAGTGTTCTGCATTTTTGGTATACAATTAAAAAAATTCAACTATTTATTAAATATAAGTATTTATACACAAAACTAGAATTTAAAAAATACATGTGAAATGACTTTTAAATGTATTAATTTTTCTCAGAAACAGTTTGTGTTTTATAAGGAAGTCAAGAGTTCCACTACAAGATATAAGTATAGCAGAGGGATGACCAATTTGAATTATCTGATATGTACTTTCCTCATCACGTTAACTTATTCTTTCTTTTCCCTTTTTCCCTTCTACTGACACCTTTTATCCGCTGAACAGCATTTTTGCTTCACCTATGTATTACCTGACAATGGCATCAAGGTTCTTTATTAGATCCAGCTGACAGCATTAAGAGCCAAAACAGTGACTATAATAATCTAGGAGGTTGCAAAGTGAACTTTCCATACAAGCAAGTATAAGGTCTACATGTATAACAGCTTTGTATTGGTGACATTTTCCCGGCTTCTTTTATATTATTACAAGACAGAAATAATAATCACAAAAGTCACTTATATAAAAGTTCAAATCTGTGAGGCAGATTGGTGATCTGAGCAGCTTCTATATAACCTGGAGTGACTTGATATCCAGTAAAAACTTGTCAGTAACAATAGGCCCCAAAATGGCATTCTTTTTTGTGAATTAGGGAATTGACAATAAATATAATCCAAATGAAAAGGCCTGAAGGTCACCTATCTAATATATATAAGGCAAGCAATACTATAAGGGGCATCACCTTTGAATATGAAGGGCATTCACATAAAATATTGCAAACAAACTGTCAAAATACAGTTCAAATAGAAAAGGAAAAACATGATATGAGGTAGTTTTGGTACTGCATCTCTGACCCAAACTTACCATAGGAAAATGCCTAGAGATAGATTGTTGCACATTTCCTAAACATTGCTTGACACTGTTATGGAATTAATCCTTTACCTAAACTGCTGAGTCACATAAGAAAATAATTTATATAATTCTATTTAACGCTCTTCCTTTGTATAGCAATTTTTTTTAATTTTCAGAAAAAAAATTAGAACTGGCTACTTGAATTATAGGCTTAAAAATGACAATTACTTGGCCATTGATTTAAAGAACTGTCATAAGACTGAAGAAAATAAGGTATTAACATAGTTTCTAGTTGCACATTTAATCTGAAAGACAAGAGCAGGGTATCAGAATCATGACTGGGTACACACATAGATGTTCTCAGAAACCCCTGGTTGAATTTTTAAATGACAAGAAGCTCTTTAACACTCACCATGAAATTAGTTATTATTTATGCTTCCTCCATATAAAAAGAGATGTTTAACAAATAGTAACTATTAAGAAAATAACATGAAAATCTGAAACCCAAGCAAAATTCATGCTAGGTTTTTTTTTTTTTTTAATGTTGCTAAAAAAAATAGAAAGGAATCTGTCCATTAAGCAATCCTTTAATAAAATTATGGAGTCATGTTTGGATGTCATGCCTGCCAATGATTTCTGTTCCAAAATATGTTGTAAAATGGCCTGAAGACCTTCACACTTAGAGAAACTCCATTGCAAGGAAGTCTTTTATATCTAATACATCACCCCACTTTAAAAAATAAAAATCAAGAAACACTCAGGGTCCAAATATACTCAGAAGCTTTTCTGTTTCGTTGTTTTCTCTTTCTTTTTGCAATTTCTTAAGCAGAGGGCTAAAAGAAATGCACACACACACAAAATGATGAAATGTTTAATACTGTTTTGGTAGATAATAGAGGGCATAAAATAGGTCTCTGTCTTAGTGTCTTAAAATGTCTTAGTACTTATTTTAAAAGTACATAGTTAGTTTATCATGTTGCTTTTTAGCATTCCTTTCTTTCAACCTGAAGAACTCCCTTTAGCCATTTTCTTGTAAGGCAGGTCTAGGGGTAATAAACTCCCACAATTTTTCCTCTAATATCAGGAACAAAGTAAGGATGTCATCCTGTCCAAAATAGTGTTGGAAGTCCTAGCCAGAGTAATTAGAGAAGAAAAAGAAATAAAAAGCATCTAAAATCAGAAAGGGAGAAGTGAAATTTTCCCTGTTTGCAGAAGACATGATTCTGTATCTAGAAAACTCTAAAGACCCCTCCCCCCCACACACAAATGATTAGAACTGAGTAATCCAGTAAAGTTACAGGATACAAAATCAACATACACAAATCAGTTTCATTTCTATACACTAATGGCAAACTCTGTGAAAAAGAAATTAATAAATCAGTCCTATTTATAATAGCATTAAAACAATGAAATACTAAGAAATAAATTTAACAAAGCAGGTGAGAAATCTCTACACTGAAAACATTAAGACACTGATGAAAGAAAATGAAGACACAAATACACAGAAAGATATCTCATATTCAAGGACCAGCAGAATATTGTTAAAATGTCCATACTACACAAAGCAATCTACAAATTCAGTTCAATCCCTATCAAAATCCTAATGGCATTGTTTACTGAAATAGGAAAAGAACAATGCTACAATTGATATGAAACCACAAAAGACCACAAATTGCCAAATCAACCTTGAGAAAGAACATAGCTAGAAGCATCACATGCCATGATTTCAAAATATATTACAAAGCTACAGTAATAAAAACACTAGCACACTGGCAGAAAGACTTTTAATGAATGGAGAATAGGATAGAGCCCAGAAATAAATCCATGCATATACAGTCAAATGATCTTTAACAAAGGTGCCAAGGATATACTAGGGAGAAAGGATAGTCTCTTAAATAAACCATGTTGGGAAAACTGGATCTCTACATGCAAAAGAATAAAATTGAAACCTTATCTCATATTAAACACAAAAAATCACTCAAAATAGACTAAAGACTTAAATATAAGACGTGAAACACTAAAACTCCTAGAAGAAAATATAGGGGAAATGTCATGACATCAGTCTTGACAATGATTTAATGGCTATGACACCAAAAGCACAGGCAACAAAAGCAAAAATAGAAAAATGAGATTACATCAAACTAAAAAGCTTCTGCACAACAAAGCAAACAATCAACAGAGTAAAAAGGCAACCTATGGAATGGGAAAAAATATTTGGAAATCATATGTCTGATACAGGTTTAATCTCCAAAATAAATAAGAAACTCCTACAACTCAATAGTGAAAAAAATTAATATTCCAATTTTTAAAATGGACTAAAGACATGAATAGATAATTCTCCAAAGAAGATATACCAAATGGTCAACAGACATATTAAAAAATGTTTGGGGGGGGGATAAATTGGGAGATTGGGATTGACATATACACACTACTATATATAAAATAGATAACTAATAAGTACCTACTGTATAGCACAGGGAACTCTTCACAATACTCTGTAATGACCTATATAGGAAAATAATCTAAAAAAGAGTGGATATATGTATAACTGATTCACTTTGCTGTACAGCAGAAACTAACACTACATTGTAAATCGATTATACTCCAATAAAAATTAAAAAAAAAAAAAAGAAGCATGTAGGGGGTGGTGAAAAGCCAAAAAAAAAGGTTCGATGTCACTAGTCATCAGGAAAACGTAAGTCAAAACCACAATGAGATATCACCTCATACCTGTCAGGGTCAAAAAACCAAAAGACAAGTGTTGCTAAGGATGTGAAGAAATTGGAACCCTTGCACACTGTTGGTGGCAATGCAGCCACTATGGAAAACAGTATGGAGGTTCCTAAAAAATTCAAAATAGAACTACCTCATATGATACAGCAATCCCATTTCTGGGTATTTGTCAGAAAGAACTGAAATCAGGATCTTGAAGAAATATTAGCACTCCTATTTCATTGCAGCATTATTCCCAATAACCAAAATGTGGAAACAAATGTCTGTAACAGATGAATGGATAAAGAAAATGTGACATATACAGAGAATAAACTATAAAATATACTCAGCCTTAAAAAAAAAGAAATTCTGTAATATGGGACAACATAAATGAGCCTTGAGGACATTATTCTAACTGAAATAAGCCAGTCACAGAAAGACAAATACTGCATGATTCCATTTATATGAGGTATCCAAAAGAGTCAAATTCATAGAATCGAGTGGAATGTTGTTGCCAAGGGTTGGGGAGAAGGAAATGGGGAATTACTAATCAACTGGCATAAAGTTTCAGTTAAACAAGGTGAATAAGCTGTAGAGATCTGCTTTTCAACATGGTGTCAGTAGTCAACATACTGTATTGTACACTTAACATTTGTTAAGAGGGTAGATTTCATGTTAAGAATTCTTACCACAACAAAATAATGTATTTTGTAAAAGTACAGAGTAAGACCTAATCCACAAAATGCACCTCTCCACTTTGAATTTAACTAGTGTCTACAGTGCAAACAATGATAGATATATTTCCTAATTCCTTGCTTTCACCCTTTCTTTTATATTTTTCTTCGGTTTAAATATGCAGAGACCAAAAGATATTGCCAAGTTTCAGTGCAGCAATTAGAGTAGCCAGAACAGCTAGACCTTAAGTGTTATTTAAATAAGTCCCTTTAAGTAATTCTTAGGATATCAATCTCTAAATGACCCAATTTTATGATAAGATCCAATGATACAAGCTTCAAAGTATAAATCAACAAATAGAAATGTCAGAAACCTCATAGAATCTTCAGAGACTATATACAGTTCACTGTAATGTAGATATTTAGGATTTTTAATTGCTACTTGTAGTCATATTAGAGTTCATTTTTCTCTTTTTTCTCAATACTAAATTATTAATATCTATTTCATTTCAATTATAATTCATTCTGATATGTTAATTATTCTTCTATTTTAATTTCTTTTTGGATAATTTACCTAGTAAATCCAAGACTCTGTGAGCATTTATCCAGGCTCAGATCTCAACTCTCAATTTCAGTGTTTTATTAATGTAATAGATACCAATTTCTCCCAATGGCAGCTACTTAAAATTACATATAGTCTCAATGAAGACCTTAATAGCTTCAAGCTTCCTAGAGTCATTTTGATTTATTCATCTATTAATTCATCTATCTATCCATTCTTCCATCCATCCATTCGTATTTCAGTAGCTTGAAAATTCAGTTGAAATTCAGGAATCACAAGTGTAAAATTTCTTATTCAAACTCCTTCCAGTTCTTAATTTTCTTAATTTTTCCTCTAAATTTTATCTTCCTTTTTAACTGTTTTAGAATTATTTGGTTTCTATGGATATTTTCAATCTTTCTTTAATAAAAAAGTTTTTTGTTGTTAAATGTAGCAATCAGATAACAAATATAATACATATGAAAAATGTATATTTAGCATTGAACATTTGCTGTGTGTAAGACACTTTTGTAGACAAAGGAGATGAGGCACTATGAAAGGCACAGTCTTATGGAACTTCTAGTGGGAGAAGACAGATAAAATCATAAACAAGAAAATATCAAGGAATAAGTGCTCTGATGAAAATCAATCAGGTTAAAATGACAGCAAGTCTAGTAATTATATTAGGTAGACAAGAAAGGTTTTTTTAAAGGAAATTCAATTTCATCTCAAACCTGAAAGATAATAAGGAATATGCAGTGGGAAACTTTGGGGGAAAAGAGTATTCCAGGAGAAATGAGAAGCTACTGAAAGGATACTAGGCAGGAACACACGGTCTGTTAGGGATACAGAAAGAAAGCCATTTTTGCTAGACCTCAGTGAGCAGAAGGAGGGTGGTGTGAGATGTGGTCAGAGAAGTATGGCAGGAACCAGATTAAATGGGACATTGTAGGCCACAGGAAAAATGTTTGGATGTTATTCTGAGATTTAGAGCCGTTTAAGTAGGTGAGTGATATGATGTGTGATTTCACCATGAAGAAAATGGATGTGAATGTGGACCACGAGAGGGTAAAGGAGGGAAACTGTTTTAAAGGCTACCATAGAGGCCCAAACAAGATTTGAAGGCAGGTAGGGCTAGAGTAAAAGCAATGAAGTTGCACAGAAGAGGAAAGATTTAGGATATGTTTTAAAGGCAAAGCCAATAGGGTTTGATTACAAATCAGATCACAGAGGAGAGAGGAAAAAATACAATCAAGGATGAATGTTAGCATTTTGGATTGAGGGACTGGATGGATGGTGATGCCATGTGTTGAGACAAGAAATACAGGAGAAAAATCAGATTTGGTGACCTAGATTAAATATTCTTATACGTGTTACTCTTTTTGAAGTTCATAGCTTTCATACTCAAACACGAGCTAATGTTTCACTAATGGCGTATTTAAATTCTTTATCTAAAAAAATCATTTTTTGTTAATACAATGTCATTTAAAATAGTTTATCCTAAACATAAGAAGATTATTTTGAACTAATACTATTTGCTTCTGTTTACATGATTACTAATAATACTAAGGTAAAAATTGAGGAAAATGACACCTTGTATACTTTTTATTTAATAACACCTGGTAATTTTGAGGTACAGCTACAATTTCCACAAACTGAATTATTCAACAAAGGGCAACACAATTTGTTTAGATATAGTTTACCATATGAAAAATAAATATTTGATAAAAAGAAATTATCCTTATATTTGTACTTCATACTAACTTCTCTATTTAAGAGCAAAACAACTAGACCACATTATAATCAATTTATTTTCAATTATCTCAACAGATAGCTTTACTGTCACATGAACCTTTAACACTCACAGGAACACAGACGCCAGTACCATTTGTGGTCAATGGAGCTTATCTGGTTATTCTGAATGTATTATACATTTATGAGCCACCTGTGAAGAAACAAATGGTCTAAGACTTCAGTGTAGCTATGATATGAATGTTCAAAAATGGATCTGAAGCAGCTGATCTTTTCAACAAAAGTGTCTGACATCTCAGCACAAGTGGATGGCCTTGTGTGGTAAATAGGCTTTGAGGCAGCTTTGAGTTCTGGTGAAGCAAAGAATAGGAAGGAAAGGAAAAAGAAAGTAAATGTAAAGAAAAAAGCAGAGACATCAACTTCTGTCATGCACTGTTTTCCCTGATTTGTTAGGCACATAAATGTCACTGAAACTACAGTGACAGTGGCCATTTTCTCATAAGATGAATTTTCTTAGTAACAATACAAAAGTGTCTGAGGTCTTCTGCTACCCCATCCCACTACATATATGCACATAATGTGGTATAAATGGTCTATCTAAGATATGATCCAAGATCATCATCATAATTAAAGAAGGCTACAAAAAACTGTATATCTCACATGTAACAGTTATATTGGAAACTGATTGCAATAGGATAGAAAGTTAGAAAGATGCAGAGAAATTATCTTTCCACTTAATGCCATTAATATATTTCTGAAAATTAGACATTCTGTGTGAAACTACTATCCAGGAGCCTATTTCTCTATATTCTACATGGGAAAAATTGTAATGCATTACAAGTGAACCACAAAAACCTATAATTTCCAAAAACAATCCCCTAAAAGTGATAGCAGTAAAATACATATTTATAAGCACCTTACATACTAATATGTAAAATACTTAAAATATTGTTACTTGATCATCAACTAATAAGGTTGCTTACAAATAGTTGTTTTGATTGCAATGTTGTTTCAATTGCTCCTGTTAGTGACAGCAACATCTCAGATAAACATTACCATTGTTGACATACATATGTTTTAAAAATGTTTACCTGTGACTTTTTCAAGATCTTTACTGAGATATATTTAATATACCATAAAAATTAACCATTAAACCATTAAAGTGTATAATACAATGATTCTAATATATTCAGAGTTCTGCAACCATCACCACAATCTAGGTTTAGAATATTTTTATTATGCCAAAAAGAAATGCTATAACCATTAGAGTCACTCTCCATACCCCAGCCTCCACCACCTCACCACACCTAGGCAATGACTTATCTACCTTACATCCCTATAGGTTTATATATTCTGGACATTTATTACAAATGAGATCATAAATTTGTGGTCTTTTGTGATGAGTTTCATTATTCCAAAGAACTCAATTGCAGCTTTATGATTTCTTTCCTTTTTAAGTTTGCCTTTTGTATAATTTTATAAACTTCTACTTATCTGGTAATTTTAGATAGAACAAAATATTCAAAACAATTCCATGCCTAGCCATAAACAGTGAAAACCAAAATAAACTTCTCTCTGGGCAAATGTTGGCTCAGTATTAAGGTCAAACTTTCTATAGGTTCCTGAATTACTATGAATCAGTCTTTTGATGATTATATTATTTCCCTTTACCCAGGTTCACCATTTCTGTAATCTTCTAAGGAGCATGATGCCTCTGTCTTTTTTTGTTCCAACAGCAGGATCTTAATTTGAAGATCTAAACTTCTCAACCTGATATCCTGTCAAATATGCATTCAACTTGGACCACACTGACCACACAGATCATACTAGTCCAATTCTATTGAAAAAATGCTTTGCCTCTTCCATTCTGTTGATTTCGGACCACTGGACAGTAAGAGTCACTGTTGGATAGTGATTAGGCGAATAAAACCAGGAATAAAATTAGCTGGATTTCTGAAATGCCATATCCTAGTATTTCAGAAAGTAACTTTAAGCAAGATATTTAACTTCCAAGGCCACAGTTTCTTCATCTATAAAATGGAAGAACAAAACTGCCTACTTTACAGATTAGCTGTGAGGATTGAGTGAAAAATGTTTGTCACATAGGAAGAATTTTTAAAATCTAGGTTTTATTATCTAAGCTATAAATTTCACTTTGAACTCTACAAATTCTCACTTCCTTGATGATGACAGACATTTCTAATTTACCCAAAGCCCTTTTTTCACACTCCCAGATGTTGTCTCAGAATCTAAAAACAGCACTCTAGGCAGAATGCTGCAATTAATCAGAACACACTGTGAGCCAATACACATTTACTATCTTTATCTGAGATAATAAATTTTGATTAACCTTTTATTATACAATAATTACAAATCCCTTCTGGAGCTTTTCTCTCTTTATAATATACTTGAACTACACTTATTCTTAGCCTCAAATATCTGTCACACATGACTGTTTTCAAACAAAATAAAATTCTAGATTGTGTGAATCTTAAAACTGATATTAATCCACGTTTGCAATTAATTTTTAGTTTAAAGGTAATTGTTTATCCATTTATTTGTTCACTATTCTTTTTGATATTTTCAAATGACATGTTTATTGAGATATAATTCACATACCAAAGAATATATCTTTTTAAAGTGTGCAATTACAGTAATCAAGACAGTGTGGTATTGAGGAAGAATAGAAAAATAGACCAATGGAACAGAATGAAGAGCCTAGAAATAGACCCACATAAATATAGTAAACTAATCGTTAACAAAGGAGCAAAGGCAATACAATGGAGCAAACTAGTCTTTTCAACAAGTGATGCTGGATCAACTGGGCATCCACATGCAAAAAAATGAATCTAGACACAGATTTTATGTCCTTTACAAAAATCAACTCAAAATGAGTCATGGACCTAAACTTTAAGTAAGCTTAAAGTTACTTTCTGAAATACTAGGACATGTCATTTCAGAAATCCAACTAATTTTGTTCCTGGTTTAATTCTTAGATGAAAATACAGAAGAAAACCTAGATTACCTTGGGTATAGCAATGACTTTATAGGTGCAGCATCAAAGGCACAATCCTTGAAAGGAAAAATTGATATACTGCACTTTATTAAAATTTAAAATTTAAATTTAAAATTTAAATTTAAAATTTCTGCTCTGAGAAAGATGACATCAATAGAATGAGAAGACAAGCCACAAATTTAGAGGAAACATTTGCAAAAGACATATCAGATAAAGGACTAGTATCCAAAATATAGAAAGAGCTCCTAAAACTCAACAGTAAGAAAACAAGCAACCCAATTAATAAAACTGGAAAAGATAAAAACAGACACCTCACCTGAAAGATATATAGTTGGCAAATAAACATATGAAAACATATTCAACAGCACATATCATTAAGGAATTGCAGATAAAAGCAACAAAGAGATATATTACACTCTATTAGAACTGTGAAAATCCAAAACAATGACAACACCAAATGCTGGGGGGTGGGGGGGATGTGGAGCAACAGGAAATCTCATTCATTGCTGGTAGAAATACAAAATGGTACAGCTACTTTGGAAGACAGTTTGGCAGGTTCTTACAAAACCAAACATTGTCTTACCATATGATCCAGTAATCGTGATCCCTGGTATTTAACCAAATGAATTGAAAACTTATGTCCACACAAAAACCTGCACGTGGATATTTATAGCATCTTTATTCATAATTGACAAACTTGGAAGTAACCAAGATGCCTTTCATATGGGTTTCATATGCCTTTCATAAACTGGGTACATCTACACAATGCAATATTATTCAGCACTAAAAATAAATGAGCTGTGCAGAAGATCTACAAGGATATAGAAGGCTTCATCAACACTATAAGTTAATCAGACCTAACAGACCACCCGACGACAGAATACATATTCTTCTCAAGTGGCCACATTCTCCAGGATAGACCATATGTTAGGCTATGGAACAACACCCAATGTGCAAAATGATTTGCTGAGATCATAATTGGTATTGTTTTAAAACTGTAGATCAAGTTGGAATATTGATAATATTGTGTCTCCCTATCTATGAAAACAGAATATCTCTCCAATTATTTAATTCTTTGATATTGTCCACCCTAGTTTTATAGTTTTCCTCACCAAGATATTGTATATAATATATGCATATATATATATATAGAGAGAGAGAGAGAGAGAGAGAGAGAGAGAGATAGATAGATAGATGATAGATAGATAGATAGGTAGATAGATAGATAGATAGATAGATAGATAAATTCAGATTTAGATTTTATCTATTTCATTTGGTGGGGTTGCTAATGTGAATAGTAAGGTTTTTTTTTTTTCAAATTCCGCTTCTTAATTGCTGGTATGTAGGAAATTGATAGAATTTGTACATTAACTTTTTACCCTTTAACCTTGCTATAATCACTTAATAGTTCCAGGAAGGCCTTTAAGAAAAACATTTATGCATAGAAAATAATGTTATTTGCAAACAAAATTTTATTTCTTCTTCCTTAACATGTTTATATTTCATTTCCTTTTCTTGTATTACAGCATTAACTACAATTTCCAGAGTGATGTAGAAATGCAGTGATGAGAGGGAATATCCTTGCCTTTAATCTGATCTTTGTAAAAAAAAACTAAATGGCTGAATGCATATGACAACAAGACTCATATATACACTGCCTAGAGGAGACTCACTTCAGATCTAAAGACACAAAGAGACTGAAAGTGAGGGGATGGATAAAGGTATTCCATGAAAATGGAAATCAAAAGAAAGCCAAGGAAGCAATACTTATACCAGACAAAATTGACATTAAAATATAGACTGTTACAAGAGACAAAGAAGGACACTACATAATGATCAAAGGATCAATCCAAGAAGATATAACAATTGTATATATATGTGCATCCAACATAGGAGCACCTAAATATATAAAGCAAATATAAATAGGCTTAAAGGGACATATCAAGAGTAACAGAATAATAGTAGGGGACTTAAACACCCCACTTATATCAATGGACAGATTTCCAGACAGAAAATCAATAAGGAAACACTGGCCTAAAATGATGCATTAGACCAATTGAATTTAATTGATATATATCGAATATTCCATCCAAAAGCAGCAGAATACACATTCTTTTCAAGTGCACACCATTCCAAAATCTATGGGATGCAGCAAAAACAGTTCTAAGAGGGAAGTTTATAGCAATACAAGCTTACCTTAGGAAATAAGAAAAACCTCAAATAAACAACCTAATCTTACATCTAAAGGAATTAGAGAAAGAAGAACAAACAAAACCGAAAGTTAGTAGAAGGAAAGAAATCATAAACATCAGCACAGAAATAAATGAAATAGAGATGAAGAACACAATAGAAAAGATCAATGAAACTAAAAGATAGTTCATTGAAAAGATAAATAAAATTGATTAACCTTTAACTAAACTCAACAAGAAAAAAACAGGGCCCAAACTGATAAAATCAGAAAGGAAAATGGAGAAGTTACAACTGACCCCACAAAAATACAGAAGATCATAAGAGACAAGTACAAGCACTACATGCCAATAAAATGGACAACCTGGAAGAAATGGACAAGTTCTTAGAAAGGTAGAATCTTCCAAGACTTAACCAGGAAGAAATAGAAAATATGAACAGACCAATTACTAGTAATGAAATTGAATCAGTAATTTAAAAACTCCCAACAAACAAAAGACCAGGACCAGATGGCTTCACAGGTGAACTCTACTAGACATTTAGAGAAGAGTTAACACCTATCCTTCTCAAACTATTCTAAAAAATTTCAGAGGAAGAAACATTTCCAAACTCATTCTATGAGGCCAGCATCACCCTGATACCAAAACCAGACAAAGATATTATGAAAAAAGAAAATTATAGGTCATTGTCACTCATAAACATAAATGTAAAAATTATCAACAAAAATACTAGCAAACTGGTGCTTGGTTCAAGATGGCGGAGTAGAAGGACGTGTGCTCACTCCCTCTTGTGAGAGCACTGGAATCGCAACTAACTGCTGAACAATCATCAACAGAAGACACTGGAACTCACCAAAAAAGATAACCCACATCCAAAGACAAAGGAGAAGCCACAGTGAGACATTAGGAGGGGCGCAATCACAATAAAATCAAATCCCATAACCGCTGGGTGGGTGACTCACAAACTGGAGAACGATTATACCACAGAAGTCCACCCACTGGAGTGAAGGTTCTGAGCCCCACGTCAGGCTTCCTAACCTGGGGTTCTGGCAATATAGGAATAATCAGTATTGTGAAAATGACTATAATACCCAAGGAAATCTACAGATTCAGTGCAATCCCTATCAAATTACCAATGGCTTTTTTTACAAAACTAGAAAAAAAACTTAAAATTTGTATGGAGACACAAAAGACCCCGAATAGCCAAAGCAATATTGAGGGAAAAAAACGGAGCTGGAGGAATCAGACTCCCTGACTTCAGACTATACTACAAAGCTACAGTAATCAAGACAATATGGTACTGGCACAAAAACAGAAATATAGATCAATGGAACAGGATAGAAAGCCCAGAGATAAACCCATGCACCTATGGTCAACTAATCTATGACAAAGGAGGCAAGGATATACAGTGGAGAAAAGACAGTCTCTTCGATAAGTGGTGCTGGGAAAACTGGACAGGTACATGTAAAAGAATGAAATTAGAACACTCCCTAACACCATACACAAAAATGAACTCAAAATGGATTAAAGACCTAAATGTAAGACTGAACACTATAAAACTCTTAGAGGAAGAACACACTTTGACATAAATCACTGCAAGATCTCTTTTGACTCACCTCCTAGAGTAATGGAAATAAAATCAAAATATATAAATGGGACGTAATGAAACTTAAAAGCTTTCATACAGCAAAGGAAACTACAGACAAGACACAAAGACAACCCTCAGAATGGAAGAAAATATTTGAAAATGAATCAACAGACAAAGGATTAATCTCCAAAATATATAAACAGCTCATGTAGCTCAATATTAAAAAACCAAACAACCCAATCCAAAAATGGGCAGAAGACCTAAATAGACATCTCTCCAAAGAAGACATACAGATGGACAAGAGGCACATGAAAAGCTGCTCAACATCACTAATTATTAGAGAAATGCAAATCAAACCACAATGAGGTATCATCTCATACCAGTTAGAATGGGCATCAGCAGAAAATCTACAAACAACAAATGCTGGAGTGGGTGTGGAGGAAAGGGAACCCTCTTGCACTGTTGGTGGGCATGTAAATTGATACAGCCACTATGGAGAACAGTATGGAGGTTCCTTAAAAAACTAAAAATAGAATTACCATATGACCCAGCAATCCCACTACTGGGCTGATGCCCAGAGAAAACCATAATTCAAAAAGACACATGCACCTCAATGTTCACTGCAGCACTGTTTTCAATAGCCAGGTCATGGAAGCAACCTAAATGTCCATCAACAGACGAATGGATAAAAAAGATACTGTACATATATACAATGGAGTATTACTCAGCTATAAAAAGGAACGAAATTGGGTCATTTGTGGAGATGTGGATGGACCTAGAGACTGTCATACAGAGTGAAGTAAGTCAGAAAGAGTAAAACAAATATCGTATATTAACGCATATATGTGGAATCTAGAAAAATGGTACAGATGAACCAGTTTGCAAGGCAGAAATAGAGACACAGAAGTAGAGAACAAACATATGGACACCAAGGGGGAAACGTTGGGGGTGGGTGATGGGATGAATTGGGAGATTGGGCTTGACATATATACACTGATTTGTATAAAATAGATAACTAGTAAGAACCTGCTGCTTAAAAATAAAATAAAATTCAAAAAAAATACTAGCAAACCAAATCAAACACTACATTAAAAGGATCATACACCAAGATCAACTGAGATTTATCCCAGGAATACAAGGATTTTTCAGTATCCACAAATCAGTCAATGTGATACACCACACTAACAAATTGAAGAATAAAAATCATATGATCATCTCAATAGATGCAGAAAAAGCTTTTGACAAAGTTTAACATAAATTTGTGATAAAAACTCTCCAGAAAGTGGGCACAGAGAGAACCTACCTCAACATAATAAAGTTCATGTAAGAGAAACCCACAGCTAACATCATATTCAGCAGTAAAAAGCTAAAAGCATCTTCTCTAAGATTGGGAACAAGACCAGGATGCCCACTCTCACCACTTTTATTCAACATAATATAGGAGTCCTAGCCACAACAATCAGACAAAAAAAAAAAAAAAAAAGAAATAAAAAGAATCCAAATTGGAAAGGAAGTAAAACTGTCACTGTTTGCAGATGACATGATAGTATATATAGAACATCCTAAAGATATCACCAGAAAACTACTAGAGCTCATCAGTGAATTCATTAAAGTTGCAGGATATGAAAATAATACATAGAACTCTGTTGCATTTCTATACACTAACAACAGAAGATCAGAAAGATAAATCAAGGAAACAATCTGATTTTCCATTGCATCAAAAAGAATAAAATACCTAGGAATAAACCTACCTAAGGAGGTAAAAGACATGTACTCAGAAAACCATAAGACACTGATAAAAGAAGTTGAAGACAACAAAAACAGATGGAAAGATATAACATGTTCTTGGATGGGAAGATTTAATATTGCTAAAAAGACCATAATACCCAAGGCAACCTACAGATTCAGTACAGTCTCTATCAAAATACCAAAGGCATTTTTCACAGAACAAGGACAAATAATTTTAAAATTTGTGTGCAAACACAAAAGACCACAAATAGCCAAAACAATATTGAGAAAGGAACACAGAGCTGGAGAAATCACGGTCCCTGGCTTCTGACTATATTACAAAGCTACAGTAATCAAAACAGTATGGTACTGGCAAAAAACAGACACATAAATCAATGGAACAGAATCAGGAGCCCAGAAACCAACCCACACACTTATGGTCAATTAATCTACAACAAAGGAGGCAAGAATACACAATGGAGTAAAGAAAATTTCTTCAATAAGTAGTGCTGGGAAAACTGGACAGATACATGTAAAAGAATAAAATTAGAACATTCTCTCACAGCATATACAAAAATACACTCAAAATGGATTAAAGACCTAATTGTAAGACTGGGAACCATAAAACTCCTAGAGGAAAGCATAGGCAGAATAGTCTTTGACATAAATCACAACAATAGTGTTTTGGATCTGTCTCCTAAAGCAAAGGAAATAAAAGCAAAACAGATCAGACCTACCTAATTAAACTTAAAAGCTTTTGCACAGCAAAGGAAACACTGATGAAATGAAAATACAATCTACTGAATGGGAGAAAACGTTTGGAAATGTTATGACCACTAAGGGGTTAATATCCAAAATATATAAACATCTCATACAACTCAACATCAATAAAAGCAAACAACCACTTAAAAATAGGCAGGAGACCTTAATAGACATTTTTCCGAAGAAGACACACAGATGGTCAGTGATGGCCAATGGGCATATGAATAGATGTGCAACATCACTAATCATCAGGGAAATGCAAATCTAAACCACAATGACATATCACCTCACACCTGATCCCACATGCCTTTGATGCTAGCATCAAAAAAAAAAACCCACAAATAATAAATGTTGGCAAGGATGTGGAGAAAAGGGAGCCCTTGTACACTGTTGGCAGGAATGTAAATTGGTGCAGCCACTGTGGAAAATAGTATGAGGGTTCCTCAAAGAACTAAAATTAGAACTGCCATATGAACCAGCAATTCCACCCCTGGGTGTATATTAAAAAAAACAAACAAACATGAATTTGAAAAGATACATGCACTCCAATGTTCATAGCATTATTATTTACAAGATATGGAAGAAACCTAAGTGTCCATCAACAGATGAATGGTAAATAAGCAGTAGTATATGGGACTTCCCTGGCAGTCCAGTGGTTAAGACTTTGCTTTCCAATGCAGGGAGTGTGGGTTCAATCCCTGGTCAGGGAGGTAAGATCCCACATGCCTCACGGCCAAAAAAACCCAAAACATAAAACAGAAGTGATATTGTAACAAATTCAATGAAGACTTATAAAAAAAGAAGTAGTAGTATATATGTGATGGAATACTACTCAGCCATTATAAAGAATGAAATTTTGTCATTTGTAACAACATGAATGGACCTGGAGGGTATTATGCTAAGTGAGATAAGTCAGAGAAAGACAAATACAGAATGGTATCACTTATTGTGGAACCTAAAAAATAGAAGAAACTAGTGAAAATAACAAAAAAAGAAACAGACTCACAGATATAGAGAACAAACTAGTGGTTACCAATTAGGAGAGGGAAGGGGGGAGGGGCAACAAAGGGGTAGGAGATTAAGAGGTACAAACTATAATGTATAAAATTAGCTACAATGATTTATTGTACAATACAGGAAATATAGCCAAAAATTTACAATAACTCTAAATGGAGTATAACCTTTAACAATTGTGAATCACTGTATTGTACACCTCTAAATTATATAATACTGTACATCAACTATACTTCAACAAAAAAAAGGAAAAAAATCCATTCTGATTTTCATAAAAAAAAAAATTTCTAGCTTCTTGCCATTAGGCATGAAGTTAGCTATAGACTTTTGTATTCTTTCCCAAGTTGAGGAAGTTCCCGTTTCCTAGTTTACTTTGAGTTTTTATCATCAATGTGTGTTGGATTTTGTCAAATGGTTTTACTGTATTGAATGGTCATATGATTTTTCTTTCTTAGCCTGTTCATGTAATTGATTATGTTATTTGATTTTTGTATGTTGAACCAGGTTTGGATACCTGGTATAAATCCCAGTTAGTCATGGTTATGTTTCTTTTCATTCATCAGTGGATTCAATATGACAATATTTTGTTGAGAATTTTTACATCTATGTTTATGGAATACAGTGGTCTGTAGTTTTCTTTCCTTGCAATATCTTTTTTTGATTTTCTTACAAGGGTAATTTTGGCCTCATAGAATTAGTTGAAAAGTATTCCCTCTGCTTATATCTTCTGAAATAAACTGTAGAGAAAAAGTGTGATTTCCTTCTTAAATGCTTGGTAGAATTGACAAATAAATCCATCTAGGTCTGTTGCTTTATGATTTGGAAGGTTATTAATTATTGATTCAATTTCTTTAATAGATATAGGCCTATTTGATTGTCTATTTCATCTTGTGTGAATTTTGGAAGATTCTGTCTTTCAGAAATTGATTCATTTCCTCTCGACTATCAAATTTGTGGGCATAAAGTTGTTTGTAGTATTCATTTATTATCGTTTTAATGACCATGGGATCAGAAGTGATATCGCCTCTTTATAAATATCTGATATTAGTAAAACTGTGGCCTTTCTCTTTTTCTTAATTAGCCTTCCTAGAGGCTTATCAATTTTATATATATTTTCAAAGAGCCAATTTTTTTCTTTTGTTGATATTCTCTATTGATTTCTTGTTTCAATTTCATTTATTTCTGCTCTGAATTTTATTATCTGTTTTCTTCTCTTACTTTGAACTATAAATTTGTCTTATTTCTCTAGTTTCTTAAGGTGGGAGACTAAATTATTGCATTTAGATCTTTCTCCTACTCTAAAATATGCATTCAATGCTCTAAATTTCCCTCTAAACCCTGGTTTTGCTGTATCCCAGTAATTTATTTTTCCCAGTAATTTTGGTAAGTTGTATTTTCATTTAGTTACATATTTAAAATTTCTCTTGAGATCTTCTTTGGCTTATATATTATCTAGAAGCATTTTATTTAATTTCCAAGTATTTGGGGATTTTCCAGCTATCTTTCTGTTATTGGTATCTAGTTTCATTCCATTGTGGTCTGAAAACAGATATTGTATGATTCCTATTCTTTTAAATTTTAGTGTTTATAATGGCCCAGGATATGTTCTGTCTTGGTGAATGTTCCATGTGAGCTTAAGAAGAATGGGTATTCTGCTGTTGTTGCATGAAGTAGTCTATAGATGTTCCTTATACTCAGTAATTTGATAGTGTTTGGGGTTCAACTATGTCCTTACAGATTTTCTGCCTGCTGGATCTGTCCAGTTCTGATAGATGGGTGTTGAAGTCTTCAGCTATTACAGTGAATTCATCTATTTCTCTTTGCTGTTTTTTCAGTTTTTGCCTCACATATTTTGATGCTCTGTTGTTAGTCACATAAATGTTAAGGACTGCTATGTCTTCTTGGAGAAATGGTCCCTTATTGTTATTTAATGCCTCTATTTATGCCTGATAACTTTCCATGGTCTAAAGTCTGCTCTGTCTACTAAGTCCATCAAAGACATTCTTCATTACTGTTAAGGTGTTTTTCATCTCTAGTATTTGCTTTTAGTTCTTTCTTAGAATTTTCATCTCTCTCCTTACATAGGCCATCTGTTCTTTCATGCTGTCTACTTTATCCATTAGATTCCTTAGCATATTAATCATAGTTGTTTTAAATTCTGGTCTGATAATTGCAACAGCCCTACCATATCTGAGTCTAATTCTGATCTTTGCCCTATCTATCCAAGTTGTGTTATTTTAAGTCTTATAGTTTTTTCTTGATAGTGGACAGGATGTAGTGGGTAAAATGCATTGCTGTAAATAGGCCTTTATTAATGTTTGCAGTAAGGTGTCGGGGAAGGGAGGCATTCTTTGGTCCTATTATTAGGTCTCAGTGTTTTAGTGAGCCTTGCCTCCGGACTATAAACTTCACATGTGTTTTCAGTCAACTCCTCCCTTAAGTGGGATAGGAATGCTAGATGGTAGTTGTATTTCCCATCCTCCATGTGGAAAGCTAGACTTGGCTTTGGTTAGGTAGGTATTTTCTTTCAAATCAGTTAGGCTCTGATTAAACCTCAGTAATTTAGGCTCATGTTATACAGTTTCTCTTAAGGGCAGACCTTGTTGTTAGGAAGAATAGAATGCTCCTGTGTATTTCAAAGTGATTCCTTTCACCCTCCCTTTGTGAGAAGCCTGAAAGTGTATTTCTCCAATATTTACTGTGAGAACTTATTTAAAGCTCTAGGAGGAAAAACTCACAAAAATGTGGGGGTCCCTTAATGACTGGGTCCCCTCATCACTTTTCTCTCTCAGACTTTCCCACATTGTGCCTCTAGCAATCCATTAATTATTTCAGGTTTTCCTACTCTGGCATTGGTTCCTCCAGAGGTTTCTGCTCACTGTTTCTAATTGGAAACTGTTCTGATTGCTCCTGAGCATGTGCCCAGAACTTCTTGATCCTCAAGGTTGACTGTGATCCCAGGAGGATTCTTTGCTGTCCTTTCCCATGGTATCTCTGTTAAACTTCTGGTTGTTCTGTCACTTCATTTGTTGCTACCAGTTTCATGGAACTATCAACACCCTCTTATTGCTCTCCACCAAAATATCCATTGCTTTCAACAATGTCCTTTGGCATGGAATTTTCCAACTGTTTCAGATAAACTCAATCTTTTTAGTCAGAGCTCCAGAACTCTTCATCCTTATGGTCTGCTTCACCTCCTAGGCAGAACTTCTGTTCCACTACATAGAAGGTGGGGTGAGGGCAGGGGCGTTTCTACTGGAATGATAGTCCTGCTCTATGAGCAGGCACATGGAAAGAAAAGTGGTAGCCTCTGGTCTTATTTGTTTGCCCCTCCCTGTATGGAAGCTCTGACCCAAGAGGAAGCTGGAGTAGGGGTAATCTAGTCCCAGTTTTCTCACCCTTCCATGCCTGAGGTAGAGCTTCCACTTATGAGTAGAGGTTAGGAGAGGGTAGGGGTCTTCTGTCTTTGCCAGACTGGAATAGAGCTTCTACAACATAGGGCTAGGGGAGGCAGAAATGCCAACAGCCTACCCCTCCAGGGTAAAACTGTAGCCCTACACTAGGAACTGAAGGAAAAAAGAACACTCTTTTCAGTCTCATCTGTCCAGAGTAGAGTATCCTAGGTAGAGGTTCTGTTTCTTTAACTTGGAGCTAAACTGAAGTGGGCAAAGAAGCAGATCATGGCTCACATGCCACAAACTCTCACTCCTTTTACTGAGATTTAGTAGATTTTCTTGAATGAATGTTCTCCATTTGCTATATGTCCTTTGGATAATTTACAGGGACTTTAAATGATTGCTTTTTATAATTTTCACCAGTTAAATGGTGGTTTTGCTGGAGAGAGGGTCTGACAGTCCTCTCTGGAAGTCCCCCTTCTACATAGGATTTTGACTTTATTAAACTTGCAGTGTGACTCTAGGCTTTTGCCACGTATTATTTTGCTTGGGGTTTGTTGGGGTTGTAAATGTAATTTTTTTCTTTTATGAATATGGTTAGAAAAGGTTATATTGAAAGATAACTATGAAGAGGAGTACAACAGGGTAGGCCTGAGTTCTGATATTTGGGTTACTTACAAGCCTCTTCCCATTTAGCCAAACTTATCATTCTTCACTCACTATACACTAGGTTCATAGGACTTCATTTTGATCCTCAAATATATGAAGCTTGTTCCCATTTTATAACTTTTGTTGTTGCCTTTGCTTGGCATACTCTTTCCTACAACGTTCACATGGATCTTTCCTTTTCATCACAGAACAAGTACTATCTCTTCAGAAGCGACCTTACTTTTCTAAAGCAGACTGACTTATATAAAGAAGGTTGTGTTACCTAAAGTACCCCATCACCCTTCCCTAAACTCTCTATCAGATTTCTATTTTTAATTCATATTACTTACTACCATTTTTTAAAATAGATCTTTATTGGAGTATAATTGCTTCACAATACTGTATTAGTTACTGTTTTACGACAAAGTGAATCAGCCATATGCATACATATATCCCCACCTCCCTTCTCTCTGCGTCTCCCTCCCACCCTCCTTACCCCACCCCTCTAGGTCATTGCAAAGCACCGAGCTGATCTCCCTGTGCTATGCTACTGCTTCCCACTAGCTATTTTACATTCAGTAGTGTGTATATGTCGATGCTACTCTCACTTCGCCCCAGCTTCCCCCTCCCACATCCCCATGTCTTCAAGTCCACTCTTTATGTCTACATCTTTATTCCTGCCCTGCCGCTAGGTTCATCAGTACCATTTTTCTTTTTTAGATTCCATATATATGTGTTAGCATACGGTATTTGTTTTTCTCTTTCTGACTTACTTCACTCTGCATGACAGACTCTAGGTCCATCCACCTCACTACAAATAACACAATTTTGTTTCTTTTTATAGCTGAGTAATAGTCCATTGTATATATGTGCCACATCTACATTATCCATTCATTTGTTTGTTGTCTGTATTCCTGCTTTAGAATGTAAACCCCATGAAATCAGCAATTTTGATTCTGTAGTCAGAGCACCTAGATCAACTTCTTATTCGTAGTATCACTTTATACCTTTAAAAATTGATAACTTTGAAGAGTTTTTTAAATTTATACCACATTATAAATTAGAACAGAATTTTTTAAATTATTCATTTAAGAATAAAAAAGTCATTACATGTTAAAGTCAGTGATGCTATCATCACATATGTAGCCTCTGGAAAACTCTACCTATGAGAGAATGAAAGTGTAAAGGACAAATAATGTCTTACTATTATCATGAAAATAATTTAAACTTTGTAGACCTCCAGAAAGAACTGCTGGACTACAGTGTCTGATGTTAGAGTAGCAACCTAAAGACAAAGTATTTACAACCAAAGAATTACAAACTATTACAAAATAGTTGGCACTACAAACCAGCCAATTTTTAGTACAAACCAGCCAATTAATTTTACTGTCTTCTTCATATACTCTCAACAAATGCTTATCCCAGCTTTTGCTTGCATACCTTCAGTGAAGGATGTCATTAATTCTTGAAGTAGTTCATTTTAATTTTAAGCTTCTCTTATTTTAAGAAAGTTTTTGTACCAAGAAAGTCATCCCTTGCTTAATTCCAATCCCCATAGCATCATAATTATACTTCCCTAAATGATCTTCAGTTGGTTATGATGCTTTTAAAGGGTGAATCACAATCTGAACACCAAGTACTGGTGTAAGAGTCCTGTCATTAGAGTGTAAAAATAGGTTTTTCTTTCATTTTAAATGCCATAATATATAAAACCAAAGATCTACCAGCTATTGAACAGGCACAGAATACACTCTCCATTCATAATAAGATTGAGGGCAACTGAAAGTCTAACTCTATATCACATGAATTTGCTTTAAGCCATGTATCCTTTAGTCTGTGTTTAAATAGTTCTTTTTAGGTGAAAAATTTATACCTATTCCTATAAAATATTATTTTATGGGATTGAGCTTATTGTTTCAGTCTCAATGTTCATAATCCTATTCTTTCATTGGATATTAGCTAACTCTCCCAGCCTCGTGAAATATATAATCATGCTGTTTGTACTTTATACTAGGTCTTTCCTAAAAATAGTGAAATAAAGAGGGGGTACCAAGTTATTCCATTAAAAATATAACTCCAATTTAATACTGATTCATTTATAATTGTTGTTAAGTATTAGAAAAAACTGTACCTATATCTAAATATTTTCCACTTTATCCAGAATGTTCTTATGAGAATCTCTTTCATTCAAAGATATGCCTGAAATCAAGATAGACTGTATAGAAATTATCTATCTATTGTTGTTTTAACACATAAAAATGGAAATTAGATTTAATTGACATAATTTGTACTCAGTAATCCCCTATGGGCCTCTATCATTTACCACTTATCTTTGTAAATTCTCAAAAATATTTTATGCAATGGATAAATTTCTTGGTGAAACCACAGAGAAATTTCATAGATAAAGCTCAGGTCTATGGGCATATGAGGTCTAACAATAACAACAGAAATAATAACAGCAGCAACTAACATTTATTGAACATTTACTACATGCTAGACATTTTACTGTGTGACTGAATTTATGCCACGTGCTCAGCCTTATGCCAAGTACTATACACATCTGTTATTAATTTTTATAGCACACTTGTGGAATACCGTTTTAGTACATCTTTTTATTATACCCTTTTGACTAAATAAGATGCAATACTATAGTTAGAATAATTAACACTAGCAGATAAAACTTAAAATCGAATGGTTAACAAAGATTGATTTTGCTCATGTAACTCTAAATTAGATGGGACCTCCCTCCTCTACAGTGTAGCGAGACCATCTGAAACATGAGCTCTCCAAGGACTTTGAAGGAAAAAAAGTGAGGGAATGGTGTGCTTAACTACCTTATCCCAGAAGTAACGTACTTACTTCGAGTGACAATCTACTGACTAGAACTAAATTTTATGCCCCTATCAAACTTCGAGAGAAGCTGGGAACTATAGAGAAACAAGTGGAATATTTTGTAAGCACAAAATCATTGCCAGAGGTCACCACAGATCCTTTGATCCCCTTTTTTCCTAAACATAAAACATACTCCTGAAGAAAAAAATTGAAAGTCCCATCAAGTTCAGCATCTCTAGATGTGTGCAACAGTCTATTAATCAGGTCTGGATAAGGTTTTGTCTAAAGACTAATGAATTACAAAGACAAGTCATCTGCCTCCTGCCCCACCCATCCATACACATACTGAATATACATGCTGATATAGGGAAAAATCAACTACAAATGCGAAGAACTGGAGGCACACACTAGTCACTGGTTCCCTCTGTGAAGCTCTCCTACCTTTAGGTGTGGATGGTTCCTGGATTAGTCCTGATACTGCTTTTTGTGAGGAGTTCTGTCTTTCATTATCCTCCTTGGCCATATCTCAGGTGGGGCGAATTGCCTACTTCGGAGGCTACAAAAGCTTTCTCAGTGTATTTCCTGCTTGCTTGCTAAAGATTGGAGACTCAAGTGTATATTTAAGTCTTGGCTGATCAAAGATACTTCAGACTAAGATACTCTAGTAATACCTCTGCATTAAAATTTCAGATGTTGATCTATTTCCTTCTGTCCGTTCCATGTGCCAGTAATCACATTTAAAAGTCTTTTGGAGTCATACGTAGCACTCAGATCTGCTTTTCTTTTTTTTTTTCTTACCTTCTTCCAATCTCTCTAGCAATTAATGGAAGTTACTATGAAGCTATCTGCAACAATAGGTGGGAAGCCCACACACTTAACCTAATCTCTGTCCTAAGTCATCATTTTCAACTAAGAGGTTTGGGCCTTTGTCTCAAAGCCTTATTAAATTTCCTGTTTTGTTTTACTATTTGGGATTATAGAAGCAGACAGATTTTTCATAGGTGCAAAGCCCTAAATTTGTGAACTCTCCATTCTCTTTTATTTTGCCTTGAAAACCAGCTACTTTGCTGAGATCTTCTTTCTTTCTATAGGGTAACTTGCCAAACACAGTCCAATACAACCAACACACAGAAACAATACTCTGTTTTTCAACTTTTTTCCCTAAAGCCATAAGTTAGTAGACACATAGTTTGCCTTCCAAGTTATAACAGGGAAATGCTTTGCTACTGCAAAACTTAAATTGCCATTTTTTCCAGTATCTATCAGTTTTCGCATCTGGTCACTAAGATGAGGCAATATTTAAGGGTTTTGCTATGGTATCAATTTCTGTATTTATCAGCATAATTAACCTTAATTTCTATCTCTATAAACACAGTAGCTTAGCACAGTAAAGATTTATCTATTTCTCATCTAAGAACCAATGTGTGTCAGTAGTACCTTTCAGATATGCTAATGGAACACATGGCCTCCAAGATCTACAAGCAGGGAAAGAGAATGATGCTCTTAATTGCTTTTACTCTGAAGTGATTAAGTTTCACGTTTGCTCACCGTCAAGTAGACAGAAATAATCACATAAATCCTAAGTGCATGGGAAACTGGGCAATGTAGGAGAGTATATGGAATATATGGTATTGTTGCTTAGAATCAGAAAGTAAATCCAAATATATCTGACTCAAAAACCTATTTTCTTTCCATCAAGCTATACTTACTTTCATTTGAATTTAACCTTCTCCCTCTCCGTTCTTGGTAGTAAGAATATTAAATATACTTGAAAAGCAATGTGAACTGTTATATTGATATAAAATATATTTTTGTTTTCTTTGAATTTTATATCTGGCAACAAAGGTTTCTAGTTTTGTATGCATGAGTATACTCTAATTACTCATCTGAAGTAATTTAGTAGATACTACTTTATATCCTGGACTAAAATTCAGTCATTCCAGCAAACAATTTAGGAGAAAAGAAAAAAAAAGCACTGTTCAAATTGCCTAAAGCACAAGTGGATTGAAATCAGCAAGATACGATAAATTGGATGAATTTGGAAGAAAAATGTTGGAGGCAGAGAATGTAATGTGTTTCAATGGAAACCATAAAATATCCTTTAGAGTCTTCACTGCAGACTCATAAGTGGATTTAGAAAGACAAAGTATATAATGGAGGTAAAATAACTAATAATTGTATAAATCTGATCACAAGCACTTGGATATAATGACCCTCAAATAATTAACCCTGTGACCTTATATTCTGAATTGGAAATAGCAGTTTTGTTCTCAGAAATGTCTTTTATATAACAGCTGGCACTTTCTGAAAAATATATGAATTTGCTTCTTCATAACTGTACCTGAAATATAAATGCTGTCTGAAATAACTGTATAGAATTGTCCCATCTTTCAGCTATACTTACAACAGAGGGTTAAGAAAACACTAACACACACTTGTAGGGTTGCAATGTCTGTCTGGTATGCCATACCCTTTCAGTATAAATCAAGAAATTTATATGTCTAATTTCTAACAATGGAAAAAACTCAAAATATGAGATAGAACAGGCATTTATGAAGCATCATGTCTCTTCAAAAAATCTGACCTGCAGTATTTCATAAAGAAAAAATAAAATATTCGGTTAAGCAATATAAAATAAAAACTAGAAGTGATGATAGGTTTAATTTAAGTTAAATAAGATAAAGCATATATTTATTATAAGCTAGTAATTAGTAAGAGGAATATTGGATAATATAAAGAACAATCAGCAGTTAAGCTGTCATGTATAATTTTATTTATTTGCTAATATAAATGAAACAATATAGTATATATCCTTATGCATATGTTACAGGTAGGGCTTTTTAACTTCATAATCTTACAGAAGTTCCACTGACACATGTAATATCATGTCTACCACTAATATGCTAGCTCCATGAGGGTAGGGTTTTACATGCCTTGTTTACTGTTGGATTTTGAATACCTAGAGCTGTTAAAAATATATATGTAGTAATAACCTAAAGTGTAGTTTTAAAAAATCTAAGTGTAATAAAATACTCTCTAAATTTCAAAGCCTGTGGGAGGTGTGGGAGGAAGGAGTTAAAGTATCCAAACAGTGACCCATTCATTCTGTTTATAAGGTGCCCATGGGGAAAGGAAAGAATGCAGATGATCTGGTCTAATTCCCATGCCATCTGGAACTCCAGAAAAAAAAATGGGCAATGATATTTTCTAGGAGGAAGAGACCTTATCTATTCAATGACCTTAGCAGGCCAGTGCCTGGCTAAAGGATTGCTTGTATTAAATAAACCCAGAATGTATGAGGTTACACTCTCTGGAGAATGTCATAGAAACTATACAACTTTCTGAAATATAAAGTAGAAATATTTCATAATGGAAACACTTGCCTCTGTGTGAGGTAAACACATAAACCTCACTAGAGATTTCATCTATTTTGCTGGGCCATACGTGCAAATTCTTCAAGGGAAGAAAGAACCTGGAAAGCCACCCTGATGTCCCAGATCTCTCCTGCTTCATTTGAGCCTCTTGATTATTTGTATCCTTGAAATTATTAATAAAGTTTTAATTGGCCTATGGATGAGAGAAAGTGAGGATGGCACATAACTTTTATAATCATATAACATATCATTCAATTTGGGACATGTTCAAGACTGAAAGGCACTATTACTAATAATTATATCAGGCACTAATTGAGACTTTCCAGAGCAAAAGTGAGACACATAGTCATGGTACAAATAGCCATGGGTCCTTCATTCATTAGTGTATTTGTTTATCTGATAAATATTTTAAAAGTTTTGGCAACTTGAAACATCATGGTGAGAAAGTAAACAGGGAAATATGGTCTCATGTAGGAGTTTCAATACTCAACATGTATAAACTATGAATTATTCTGGCTGGTCTTATAGTAACAATATAAGGATCAGAAAAACCACAGTATGACATAATTATATGTTATTTCTAATTAAACATTAAAAATCATATATTACCCTTGTGGATAGTTTGCTTCCCCACATTATGTTTATCCATTTGCTTACTTGTTGCCATGCAATTTACGTCTCTCAGATAAAGGTAGATTTCATTTATACATTGATTCAAGATCACTTAAGAATACTCTGTGTGGGTACGATACACTGCCAAATGTTAGGGAAGACAGAGAGAAAGAAACCCCAGTCATTATTTTCAATAAATTCATATTTTGGAAAGGGGAAGTTTTCCCAAAACAATCATAATAAAAAGTACATATAGGAGTTCCCTGGTGGAGCAGTGGTTAAGAATCTGCCTTCCAATGCTGGGGACACAGGTTTGAGCCCTGGTCCGGGAAGATCCCACATGCTGTGGAGCAACTAAGCTCATGCGCCACAACTCCTGAGCCTGTGCTCTAGGGCCCGCAAGCCACAACTACTGAGCCCATGCTCTGCAGCAAGAGAAACCACTGTAATGAGAAGCCTGTGTACCAGAACGAAGAGTAGCCTCCACTTGCCACAACTAGAGAGAGCCCATGTGCAGCAACGAGACCCAAAGCAGCCAAAAATAAATTAATTAAATAAATAAAATTTTTTTTAAAGTACGTATAGAGTGTTATGAGATGTATAAGATGAAGGCATTAATTGTAATTATTGAGGAGAACAAAAGCTTTGTGGAGAAAACAAATGTAATCAAGGTATTGCAGAACAAGTGGGTTTCAACAGGCAAAAACGGATATATTTCAGTTGGAGGAAAAAAAATAAGCAAAGGCACAGTGTCATATTCTTGGAATTATAAGTAGCACTATATATGTAACTGGAACATAGCCTTTGTAAAGAAGGATAAGCACTGAGATATCAGAGAATCTCTGGGAATATGTTCTCACAGGTTAAAATAAAACTGTATCAAGAAAAAGATAATAATCTGGACAACAGATGCTACAAGAAGCAAAATTAGAATACAATTTTCAAATAATTATATTGAACTTACCAAAAAAAGAAAAGGGAATAAAAAGCAATATAAAACAAGAATGAGAAAAATTAGTAATAAAGGATATAAGTGAAAATCTTAGTTAGGTAGATGATACAGATAGTAAAATGGATGTTACTAAAGAATAATTCATGAGTTTAAAGATCAGATTGAGCAGTTTTCCCAAAAGAAGTCTGGGAAGGATGAAGAGATACAAAATTAAAAAGAAATTGAAAGACACAGAGCAGAGAAGTAAAAGTGTTTAGGTAACCGGTGTCCCAGAAGGCGAGAAAAATAAAAATGGAGAGGAGAAAATATGTGAAGAAATAAATGTAAGATATGCTAAGTAGAAGAAAGAGTAAAAATAAATATATATATAATATAACCATATTATAGTGAAATTTAAAGACCAAAGACAGAGAGACAACTTTAAAAGCTTCTAAAGGAATAAGAATAAAATGATATCAGATTTCTCAACAGCAACACTGAATGCAAGAAGACAATGGAGTGATAGTTTTGAAATACAGGCATAATTCAGAGATACTACAGGTTCAGTTCCAGACCAACATGATAAAGCAAATATAGCAATAAAGCAAGACCCACAAATTTTTTGGTTTCCCAGTGGATGTAAATTATGTTTACACTATAGTATACTCTATTAAGTGTGCAATAGTATTATGTTGAAAAATGTATATACCTTAATTAAAAGTACTTTATTATTAAAAACTGCTAACCATCATCTGAGATTTCAGCAAGTCTTGGGAGACCTTGCCCTGATGTTGATGGCTGCTGGCCGAAGTGTGGTAGTTGCTGAACATCAGGGTGATTGTGGCAATTTCTTAAAATAAGACAGTAATGAAATTTACCTCATCAATCCACTCTTCCTTTCACAAACAATTTCTCTGTAACATGCAATGCTGTTTTATAGCATTTTACCCACAGTAGAACTTTCAAAATTGAAGTCAATCCTCTGAAACCCTGCCGCTGCTTTGTCAACTAAGTATATGTAATATTCTAAATCCTCTGTGGTCATTTCAACAATGTTCACAGCATCTTCACCAGGAGTAGATTCCATCTCAAGAAACCACTTTGCTCATCCACAAGATGCAACTCCTCATTTGTTCAAGTTTTATCATGAGATTGAAGCAGTTCAGTCACATGTTCAGCCTCCACTTCTAATTCTTTTGGTATTTCCACCACATCTGCAGTTACTTCCTCCACTGAAGTCTTGAACTTCTCAAAGTCATCCATGAGGGTTGGAATCAACTTCTTTCAAACTCCTATTAGTGTTGGTATTTTGATCTCCTCCCATAAATCATGAATGTTCTTAACAGCATCTACAATGGTGAATCCTTTCCAGAAGGTTTTCAATTTACTTCGCACAGATCCATCAGAGGAATCGCTATTTATGGCAGCTATAGCTGTACAAAATATATTTCTTAAAATAAGACTTGAAAGTAGAAATTACTCCTTGATCAATGGACTGCAGAATGGATATTGTGTTAGTAGGCATGAGAGAAACATTAATCTCATCACATATCTCCATCTGAACTATTGGATGAGCAGTTGCATTTTCAATGAGCAGTAATGTTTTGAAAGAAATCTTTTTTTTCTAAGTGGTAGGTCTAAACAGTGGGTTTAATATTCAAGAAACCATGTTGTAAAGAGATGTGCTGTCATCTAGGTTTTATTGTTCCATTAATAGAACACAGACAGAGAAGATTTAGCATAATTCTAAGGACCCTAGGATTTTCAGTATGGTAAATGAGCATTGGCTTCAACTTAAAGTCCCCAGCTGCATTAGCCCATAACAAGAGAGTCCTCTGAAACCAAACACTGACTTTTCCTATCTAACTATGAAAGTCCTCAATGGCATCTTCTTCCAATATAAGGCTGTTTTGCCTACATTAAAAATCTGTTGTTTAGTGTAGGCACTTTCATTAATTATCTTGGCTAGATCTTCTGGGTAACTTGGTGCAGCTTCTACATCAGCACTTGGTGCTTCATCTTGCACTTTTATATTATGGAGATGGCTTCTTTCCTTCAACCTCATAAACCAAACTGTGCTAGCTTCAAACTTTTCTTCTGCAGCTTCCTCAGCTCTCTCATCATTCATAGGATTGAAGAGAGTTAGGGTCTTGCTCTGGATTAAGCTTTGGCTTAAGGGAATGTTGTGGCTGGCTTGATTTTCTATCCAGACCACTAAAACTTTCTCAATATCAGTAATAAGAATGTTTTGCTTTCTTATTATTCATGTGTTCACTGGAGTAGCACTTTTAAATTCCTTCAAGAATTTGTCCTTTGCATTTACAACTTGGCTAAATGTTTGGTGCAAGATGCCCAGCTTTTGACTTGCTTTTCTCAATAAGCTTAATCATTTCTAGCTTTTTTTTTTTTAATTAATTAATTTATTTTTGGCTGTGTTGGATCTTCGTTTCTGTGTGAGGGCTTTCTCTAGTTGTGGCGAGCGGGGGCCACTCTTCATTGCGGTGCGCGGGCCTCTCACTGTCGCGGCCTCTCTTGTTGCAGAGCACGGGCTCCAGACGCGCAGGCTCAGTAGTTGTGGCTCATGGGCCTAGTTGCTCTGCGGCATGTGGAATCTTCCCAGACCAGGGCTCGAACCTGTGTCCCCTGCATTGGCAGGCAGATTCTCAACCACTGCGCCACCAGGGAAGCCCCCATTTCTAGCTTTTGATTTAAAGTGAGAGATGTGTGACTCTTCCTTTCACTTCAACACTTAGAGGCCATTGTAGGGTTATTAATTGGCCTAGTTTCACTATTTTTGTGTCTCAAGGAATAAGGGAGGCCCAAACAGACGGAAAGAGATGGGGGAATGGCTGGTTGGTGGAGCAGTCAGAACATGCATAACAGTTATTGATTAAATTAATCATCTTTTATGGGCATGGTTTGTGGTGCCCCAAAATAATTATAATAGCAATATCAAATATCATTGATTACAGATCACCATAACAAATATAATAATGAAAAAGTTTCAAATACTGCAAGAATTACCAAAATGTGAAACAGAGACACAAAGAGAGCAAATGTGGTTGGAAAAACACTGCCAACAGACTTGCTTGATGCACAGTTGCCATAAACCTTCAATTTGTAAAAAATGCATATCTACAAAGGGCAATAAAGCAAAGTGCAATAAAATGAAGTATGTCGGTATTGAAAGAAAATAATCTTAAACATAGACTTTAAAATTTATGGTACTTCCCTGGTGGGCCAGTGGTAAAGAATCTGCCTTACAATGCAGGGGACATGGGTTCGATCCCTGGTCTGGGAACTAAGATCCCACATGCCGTGGGGCAACTAAGCCTGTGTGCCATAACTACTGAGCTTGTGTGCCTCAACTAGAGAGCCTGCATGCTGCAAACTACAAAGCCCACATGCTCTGGAACCCGTGCGCCACAACTACAGAGCCCATGTGCCCTGGAGCCTGCATGCCACAACTAGAGAGAGAAAAACCCACATGACAAAACTAGAGAGAAGCCCACGCACCACAACTAGAGAGAAGCCCACATGCCACAACTAAAGTGAAGCCTGCAAGCCACAACGAAAGATCCTGCATACCTCAACAAAGATCCCGTGTGCCATAATTAAGACCCGACACAGCCAAAAATTAATTAATTAATTAATTAAAATTTAGCCAACTTATTGTTCAAATGTGAGGGTAAAAAATTATTGTCTATAGCCTCATATATTAAACACTTTTGACAAAAAGTGAGATGAAACAAGATGAAAAATCAGCCTAGGAGATGCAAATGGTATGGAAAGTAAGGTCAAACAAATTACTTGATAAGACTTGTGGTTTCTTAAAAAAAGTTTTTTTTTAAATAAAATCAAATAGACAGAAAATAAGGAGTATATATATGATGACACAACTAAAACCTAAACAATAATAGGACTTGATCCCAGATTAAAAAAAAGAGCATTAGTCAGATAACTGGCAAAACATGAATATGGTTCACAGATAAGATAGTATTGTATGAATGTTAATTAAATTTCTGGTTTTGATAATTGTGCTATGATTATATAAGATGTAATATATGGAGAACGGGTGAAGGACATTTAGGAATAATTTGTAATTTTTGTAACTTCTGTAATTTGAAATGATTTCAAAATAAAAAGTCAAAGGGAAGAAAAAAATGTAGATATCAAATATGAAGAAAAACAAGAAAAAAAGCAGAAACAGAAAGAGCAGAACAAACTGGAAAAAAATGTAGAAGCTAGAAATAGGCCTAACTATCTCAATAAATATAGTAAAAATAAATGGAGTACAGAAACTGGACCAGCAATTTCCTATTTTCATAACATATATATATATGTATATATATATATAAAAAGCAAAAATTCAAAAGTGAAAAGATGAAAAAATATATCAGGAAGATTTTATCCAAAATACACCTGAGCAGCTATACTAATATCAGACAATAGAGAGTATGAGGAAAAAGCATTATTAGGAATAAATAAGATAAATATATAATAATAAAAGATTCAATTTACCAAAAATATGTAACAATTATAATCATGTGGGTACTTAATAAAATAACTTCAAAATTTGACAGAATTAAGGAGAAGCAAACAAATTCACATTTATAGTGGAAGATTTCAACATATCTCTTTCAATTCTTGGTTAAGTAGACAAAAGAAATATCAGCAAAGAAATAGAATATTTGGATAACAATGAAAAGTGTGATCCAATGGACTTAAGAATTTGTCATAACTAGTTTTTTACAAACACCAAAAAATAGGTAGAAGCAGGGATTGAAAAGGATTCTTTTTATGAAAATCATGAAAGTTAAAAGAGGCTGCTTCTTATGGGACTGCAACAGCACTCTTCCCACTCAGTACTCCCAGAATTGCTCATCTTTCAATTTAGAGTAAATGAATAAGTAGCCCAGAAAGGTTTGCATCTCACACACAATGGTTTTACTTAATAGTAACTAAATAGTAGAAGGAGGAGACTGCCAAACTTCCTAATCTTCCAAACTAAGGTTTGTTGAACCCATACTTGAGTATGGTCAGAGAAAGAAATTATACCAATCATTCTGAAAGGAAATCTTTATACTGAAGGAAGGAGAAACACTGCTAAGAAGAAAAGGCATTTCTCATCCTGTATGACCTTAACTATATATTTGAATATGCTATTATGTAAAAATTGGTAAAGTGGATTAAAATAATCCTAAATAGAAAAATGTAATAATTGCAAAGTAACAGAAAATACTACTTGGTTAAAGAAAATAAAAGTAACTTTTAATACTGAACTGATAAAAACTCATGCTAAAAAAATAATAATAAACTGTTGAAGCAACATCAGTACAATTTCTGGCTGCTTTAAAATTGACCAATTTGTTAAAGCAAGTATAAGTTAATTGTGATTTAAATAAAAGAAATATGGGGGGGAATGTTATTTTTACTTTAATTCTTCTAATTATAATGATTTTAGATAAGTAAGATACTCTTTATCTCTTATGGCTTTTTTTAAACATCAGAAACACTAAAATAAATGGGAAATAATTAATAGAATTTTATATAAAATGGGTGGGTCCACAATATTTGGAATGATAGAGGGAGTGATGGATTTTATTAGGTTTCATAGATTCAGATAGCTTAATCTAATACAACCATATTCCCATACATATGATTTAATTATTACATAGTGATACATTTACAGTCCTCAGGAGACATCACGGTGAAACAGAAAGGGCACTAGATTTTGAATCAGGAAACAGAGCCTGGGAATAGTACAGCTCTGAAACTTTTGGATTATGTGACCTTGGATAAATTATCTTAGCTCTTTAGACTCACTTTCCTCATCTGTAAAAGAGAAATAATAAATTAAATTAAATGTTACAATGTGACATTATCTAGCACTGGGATGGTTAACACATTTTAATGTTCATGATCAATTGATTGTGGCTGTACAAAGCATTCACTTGAGAGGGAAGTCAATCAGGATTCAGCATGATTTATAAGTGATGTTTTCCAAGGGTTAAAACATCCCTTGTCTGTAACAGAATATGTGTTCCAAAACTCCCTATTCCCTCCTTTTCACCTTCCTACCTTTCCTTACTTTCATATATTTAATATAAAATGTGAATACAAGTTGGCTCAATTGAAAATATCAATATAGATTTCAGATAAAAAAGAAAGAATTAAATTGTTTAAACATATTAAGTTTTTTTTGTTTCCTCCCTCTACCCCAGTACCATAATCAAAAAGAAAAGAACATGTAAAGACAATGAGACAGAAAGAAATAAAATAGCAGTGACACCAAAAAAACATTTGGAAGCTGGAAAGCAGACGAATGAAAGGTAACAGACAACAGATATTATAAAGTTTAAATTTAATGCAAGGAAACAAAGAAGAAGAAAGCTGATTCACAATACAGAACACTATAAAGGCAGGGAATTTGAAACATGGTTTAAGTAATTGTTTGAAAGGCATAATTAGTTCAACAGATCTTTCGGCAACCATATATAATCAAGTGACTCTTCCACCCCTTTGTCCTGATGGGAGACTATAATTCATCCTCCAGAAAAGTTAAACCAGAGAGATTCTGCATTCAGGGACATCAAGGACAGCTAAGGATTCAGGGGTACCTGACTGAAAACTGGGAAATGAAACTCCTCATGCCAAGTTTTGCTGAGAACAGTGGCAGTTACTCAAATATCACAGGAAAGATATTGGAACAGTCAACTTTTAAAGAAACCACATATTACAGGTCCTTGAATAAAGAATATTTATTCCCCAATTAATTATCCTACATTAAAGCTCACAAATCAATAAAACCCAACCATATGTATGAACAGAGTTTCTAAGTGGCATTTTAGAACCTTATCTTTTTTTCTTATTCATTTTTATTTTTAAAATTTTTATTGGAGTATAGTTGATTTATAGTGTTGTGTTAGTATAGCAAAGTGACTCCGTTATACATATACATATATCCACTTGTTGTTTTTTTTTTTAGATTCTTTTCCCCTATAGGCCATTACAGAGTACTGAGTAGCATTCCCTGTGCTATATAGCAGGTTATTATTAGTTATCTATTTTATATATAGTAGTGTGTATATGTCAGTCCCAATCTCCCAATTTATCCCTCCCCTCCTTATCCCCTGGTAACCATAAGTTTGTTTTCTACATCTGTGACTCTACTTCTGTTTTGTAAATAAGTTCATTTGTACTCTTTTATTTTTTTAAGATTCCACATATAAGCGATATCATATGATATTTGTCTTTCTGTGTCTGACTTACTTCACTCAGTATGACAATCTCTAGGCCCACCCATGTTAACGTAAATGGCATTGTTTTGTTCTTTGTTATGGCCAAGTAATATTCCATTGTATGTATGTATCACATCTTCTTTATCCATTCCTCTGTTGATGGACATTTAGGTTGCTTCCATGTCCTGACTGTTGTAAATAGTACTGCAATGAACATTGGGATGCATGTATCTTTTTGAATTATGGTTTTCTCCAGGTATATGCCCAGGAGTGGGATTGCTGGGTCATTCTTAAATATGAGTGAACAAAGAAGGATTAGCAGAATTTTTTAGAAAGGCTCTAAGAATAAAGTAACTTGGAAGAATAGCAGAACATAGCATGCAGAAGAACCACCCACAAACACACAAACAAATCTATATGATATTAATAGCCTCAGAGATATAGAGAAGATATTGCAATGAACTAAGAACAGTGTGTGTGTATTTTAGAAATTTTGTTACATAATTAAAAAAAATAGAGTTAGAAGAAATAAATGAGTAAATATCCCACGAAAGTGGATAAATATAAATAGAGATGAGGAAATAAGTGATAAAAGTTAGAGGATCAGTCCAGGAAGTCCATCTGAATGATGGGTTCTAGAAAGAGAAAATGAAATGTTGAAAATGATTAAATAAATACAAGAATAATGGGTCAGCAGGATGGCAGACTAGGAAGCCCCATGCCAGAAAAATCAAATAAATAACTACAGAATGACTAAAATAACTTTATAGAAGCTTTGGAAATGAGTCAAAGATTTACAGTGACTAAGCAAATACCCAATCAAGAAAAAGCCACATTCAAAACATTAAAATATTTCATAGCATTTTTACTTGCAGTTTCCCACCCTCACCCCAGTGTGGTGAAGCACAGTCAGGAGGAATCAGCCATTTTTAGTTTCTCTTCCTTAGGATGGAAGGAACAGAGTAGAACTTGTTTGGAATGTTCTAGCCTGTTTCTGGGCTGAGGGAGGACTGGTGTGTGTCTCACCTGACCCAAGGCTCAGAAGACAGATGGAAATACAGTTTAGATTCCAGGCTAGAAACCAAAGAAATAGTGGTGAGCACCATAAAAACTGCAGGGAACTGCTGATCCACAGACCCCAGGGGGAAAACAATGTGGACTGAGAAATACAATAGAAAAATCTAAGGCCCCAAAATAAAGCTGGTGAGAAACCTTTGGGAAATTAAGACGTTTCACCAGGGGACATAAAACAAAAATAAACAAATGGGACCTAATGAAACTTAAAAGCTTTTGCACAGGAAAGGAAACCATAAACAAAACAAAAAGACAACCTAAAGAATCAGAGAAAATATTTGCAAATGATGCTACTGACAAGGGATTACTCTCCAGAATATACAAATAGCTCATACAGCTCAATATCAAAAGAAACAAACAACCCAATCAAAAATGGGCAGAAGATCTAAAAAAACATTTCTCCAAAGAAGACATACACATGGCCAAACGACACATGAAAAGATGTTCAACATTGTTAATTATTATAGAAACGCAAATCAAAACTACCATATGAGGTATCACCTCACACTGGTCAGAATGGCCGACATCAAAAAGTCTATAAATAATAAATGCTGAAGAAGCTATGGAGAAAAAGGAATCCTCCTACAGTGCTGGTGGGAATGTAAATTGGTACAGCCACTGTGGAAAACATTATGGAGGTTCCTTAAAAAACTAAACATAGAGCTACCATATGATCCAGCAATCCCACTCCTAGGTATATATCTGCAGAAAGACATAATTTGAAAAGACAAATGCATCCCAATGTTCATAGAAGTACTATTTACAATAGCCAAGACATGGAAGCAACCTAAGTGTCCATCAATAGATGAATGGATAAAAAAGATGTGATAAGTGTGTGTGTGTGTGTGTGTGTGTGTGTATAATGGAACATTACTCAGCCAAACAAAAGAATGAAATAATGCCATTTGTAGAAACATGGATGGACCTAGAGATTATCATAAGTAAAGCAAGCTAGATGGAGAAAGACAGATATCATATGATATTACTTATATGTGGAATCTAAAACAGTGATACAAATGAACTCATTTACAAAACAGAAATAGACTCACAGACATAGAAAACAAACTTATTGTTACCAAAGGGGAAAGGGTGGGAGAGGAGGGATAAATTAGGAGTTTGCGGTTAAAATATACACACTACTATATATAAAATAGATAACAAGAACCTACTGTATAGTACAGGGAACTATACTCAATATATTGTAATAACCTATAACAGAAGTAAATGTAAAAAAAGAATATATATATATATATATATATATATATATATATATATATATATATAACTAAATCACTTTGCTGTATACCTGAAATTAACACAACATTATAAATCAACTATATTTCAATAATTTTTTTTTAAAGTACCTGGGAAAAACTGAAAGAAATGAAAAGCCATGCATACACTGACCCAGACAGACTGCCTGCTCAGAAAAGACCCAAGAAGACCTTAAGCATTCACCCTGAGCTGAACTCAAGGCTCAGGAGTTCACTAAATAATAAGAATCTTCCATGCAAGTCTGCAAAGACTGGAAAAGGTGGCTATTTTACAAATGTCTAATTTTCAACAATCACAAGGCATACAAAAGAAATAGGGAAACAAGGCCCATTCAAAGGACAAAAAATAAATCCCCTGAAGCCATCCCTGAAGAAAAACACATATCAGCCTTACTAGTAAAGATTTTAAAACAACTGTTTTAAAATTTGCTCAAAGAGACAAAAGAAAAATATAGACAAAGAACTAAAGGAAATAAGGAAAACAATATATTAATAAAATAAGAATATCAACAAAGACATAGAAATAATAAAAAAGAATCAAACAGAATTCAGGGGGGCAGAAAAATAAAATAACCAAATTGAAAAAGTTCACTGGAGAGGTTCAAAAGTAGACATTAACAAAAAGAAAGCAGAATCAGCAAAAGTTAAAGACAGCCCATTTGAAATAATTGAGT
The DNA here is from genome assembly GCF_965194825.1 of Balaenoptera physalus. NCBI lineage: Eukaryota > Metazoa > Chordata > Mammalia > Artiodactyla > Balaenopteridae > Balaenoptera > Balaenoptera physalus. The sequence goes on along the minus strand of NC_138882.1, from coordinate 132,097,190 downwards.
CTGAGAAACAAAATGAAAAGAGAATGAAGATAAGTGAACAGAGACTAAGAAACTTATGAGATACCATCAAATGCACCGATATATGCATCATGGTAGACCCAGAAGGAGAAGAGAGAAAGGAGCAGAGAGGTTATTTGAACAAATAATGGCTGAACATCCCAAATTTGAGGAAATACATAAATTTGCAAATCAAAGAAGCTCTGTGAACTCCAAGGAAGATAAACAAAATCAGACCCATATTGAAAGACATTATAAATAAACTGTCAAAAGCCAAAAACAAGGAGAGCACCTTGAAAGCCAAAAGAGAAAAGTGACTCATCACATACAAAGCATTTTCAATATGACAATAAGCAGATGTATCAGCAGAAACTTTATAATCCAGAAGGCAGTGGGATGATATATTTAAAGTGCTGAATAATTTTTTTAAAACTGTCAACTGAGAATTCTATATTTAGTAAAACTATCTTTGATAGTCAATTTTATGTGTCAGTTTAGGCCATGGTACCCAGATATTTGGTCACACATTATTCTAGATGCTTCTGTGAAAGTATATTTTAGATAAGAGTAACACTTAGCCAGTAGACCATGAGTAAGGATATCATATAATAAAATAAAGACAATAAAGACATTATATAATAAAATAAGGACATTATATAACAAAATAAAGACATTATATAATAAAAGGGTCGATTCACCAAGAAGATATAATAATTATAAACACACCTGTGCCAAACATCAGATTTACAAAATATATGATGCAAACGTTTACAGAATTGAAAGCAGAAATAAACATCTCTGCATTAAATAGTAGGAGACTTCAGTGCCTCACTTTCAATATAGGATAGAACAACAAAGAGATCAATAAGTAAACAAAAGAGTCGAACAAAACTATAGACCAATTGGACCTAAGAGACATATGCAAAACACTCTACCAACAACAGCAGAATATACATTTTTCTCAAGTTTACATGGGGCATGATCCAGGATATGCAATATGTTAGGTTGTAAGACAAATTTTAATAAATTTTAAAATATTAAAATCATACCAAGTATACTTTCCAATCATAAGGAAATGAAAGAAATCAACAGCACAAGGAAAACTGGAAAATTCACAAATATGTGAAAGTTAAATGGCACACTCTTAAACAGCCAATAAATCAAAGAAGAAATCACAATGGAAATTATAAAATATCTTGAGAGAAACAAAAATGAATACACAATATTTTAAAACTTATGGGATGCAGCAAAATCAGTGCTAAGAAGCAAATATATGGCTGTAAATGATTACATTATAAAAGAAGAAAGGTCTCAAATAAACAACCTAACTTTATACTTTATGGAACTAGAAGAACAAACTAAACTTAAAGCTAGCAGAAGAAAGGAAATAATGAATATTAGAATAGAAATAACCAAAATAGAATCATAAAAACAACAGAGAATGCCACTGAAAAACAAGATTTGGTTCTTCAAAAAGATAAACAATATTGACAAATCTTTATCTAGAAAGACTAAAGAAAAAAAAAAGAGATAAGGATCAAATAACTAAAATCAGAAGTCAAAGGGGACATTATTACAATTTTAGAAAAATAAAAAATATTATAAAAGAGTACTATAGACAATGGTATTCAAATAAATTGGATAACTTAGATGAAATGGTCAAATTCCTAGAAACATGCACCTATCAGCATTAAATCATGAAGAAACAGAATCAGTAATCAATAACTTCTCAACATTTTCCCAAAACAAGTCAAAGACCAGATGGCTCTACTAGTGAAGAAGAATAAACAGCAATCCTTCTCAAATTCTTCCAAAAAATTGAAGAGCAAGGATTATCTCCTAACTCCTATGAGGTTACATTACCCTGATACCTAAGCCAGACAGAGAAACTATAAGAAATGAAAATGAATATCCCTTATGAATACTGATGTGAAAATCCTCAACAAAATACTAGAAAATTCAATTAAACAGCATATTAAAAATATTACATACCAAGAACAAGTGGGATTTATTCCTGGAATGAAAAAATGGCACAATATATGAAAATCAATGTAATACACATTAACAGAATGAAGGGAAAAAAACACACAATTATCTTAATCAATTCAGGAAAAAAATTGAAAAATTCAACACCCTTTGATGATAAAAACACCCAACAAACAGGGAATAGGAGGAAACTACCTCAACATAATAAAGGTATATAAGAAAAAAACACAGCTAACATCATATTCAATGTAAAACACTGAAAAATTTTCCTCTGAGATCAGAAATAAGAAAAGGATGCCCACTTTTGCCATTGTATTTAATATAGTACTGGAAGTCCTAGCCAGAGCATTTAGGCGAGGAAATGAATTAAAACACATGCAAATCAGAAAGAAAGAAATAAAATTTTCTCTCTTCATAGAGTACATGATCCTATATGCAGAAAACCCTAAAGATTTTACACACACACACACCCCATACTCACAAAATCCTGTCAGAATTAATAGACAAATTTAGCTAAATTACAGGATACAAAGCTAACACGCAAATATCATTTGTGTTTCAGCACATTAACAATGAGGAATACAGAAAGGAAATAAAGAAAACAATTCCATTTATAATAGTATCAAGAAGACTAAAATATATAGAACAAACTTAACCAAGGAGGTGAGCAGTCTGTACACTGAAACCTTAATGTGTTGCTGAAAGAAATTAAAGATGACACAAATAAATGGAAAGATATCCTGTGTTTATGAACTTGAAGCCTTAATATTATTAAGCTACTATTCAAAGTAATCTATGAATTCAATGCAATCCCTATCAAAATCCAATTGTTCTCACCATACACCCCCATTTTAAAACTTACTACAAAGCTTTGGTAATCAAAACAGTGTGGCCCTGATATAAAGACAGACATACAGATCAATGTAAACAGAATAAGAGCCCTGATGTAAACTGCACACATGGTCAAATATCTTTCAATGAGGGTATCAGAACTATTCAATGGGGAAAGGACAATCTTTTCAACTGCATTCCTTATGCAAAAAAGTGGGTTCCTTACTTAACACCATATACAAAAATTAACCCCAAACGGATCAACAGTCTAAATATAAGAACTAAAACTCTTAAAACTATAAAACTATAAAACTCTTAAAACTATAAAACTCTTAGAGGAAAACACAGGGCAAAACACAGGGCAAAAAGCTTCATGACATTGGATTGTGCAATGACTTCTTGGTTATAACACCAAAAGCACATACGACACACACAAAAAACAAATAGCCTGTACTTCATCAAAATTTAAAACTTGTGCATCAAAAGTAAAAAGGCAACCACAGCATGGGAGAAAATATTTATAAGTCATATATCTGATAAAGGATTGATATCCAGAATATATAAAAAATCATACAACTCAGCAACAAATATCAAACAATCCAACTAGGAAATGGGAAAAGATATGAATAGACATTTTTCCAAAGAAAATATACATACAGTAGATAAGCACAATAAAAAAAAATACCCAGGGAGGGACCTTCAAGATGGTGGAGGAGTAAGACGTGGAGATCACCTTCCTACCCACAAATACATCAGAAATACATCTACATGTGGAACAATGCCTACACAACACCTACTGAACACTAGCAGAAGACCTCAGACTTCCCCAAAGGCAAGAAACTCCCCATGTACCTGGGTAGGGCAAAAGAAAAAAGAAAAATCACACACAGAATAGGGATGGTATCTGCACCTCTGGGAGGGAGCTGTGAAGGAGGAAATGTTTCCACACACTAGGAAGCCCCTCCACTGTTAGAGACGGGGGGTGGGCGGGGGGAAGCTTTGGAGCCACAGAGGAGAGCACAGCAACAGGGGTTCAGAGGGCAAAGCAAAGAGATCCCCACACAGCGGATAAGGGCTGACCAGCACTCACCAGCCTGAGAGGCTTGTCTGCTCACCCACCAGGATGGGTGGGGCTGGGAGCTGAGGCTCGGGTTTCAGAGGTCAGATCCCAGGGAGAGGACTGGGGTTGGCTGTGTGAGCGCAGCCTGAAGGGGGCTAGTGCACCACAGCTAGCTGGGAGGGAGTCCAAGAAAAAACCTTGAACTGCCTAAGGCAAGAGACCATTGTTTCGGGGCGCGCAAGGAGAGGGGATTCAGAGCACAACCTAAACAAGCTCCAGAGACAGGCACAAGCCACATTTATCAGTGTGGACACCAGAGACGGGGGCATGAAATGCTAAGGCTACTTTTGCAGCCACCAAGGAGCCTGTGTGCAAAAACAAGTCACTAACCACACCTCCCCTCCAAGGAGCCTGTGCAGCCAGCCACTGCCAGGGTCCTGTGATCCAGGGACAACCTCCCTGGGAGAATACACAGCATGCCTCAGGTTGCTGCAATGTCATGCTGGCCTCTACAGCCAAAGGCTCTCCCTGCATTCTGTACCCCTCCCTCCCTTTGGCCTGAGTGAGCCAGAGCCACCTAATCAGCTGCTACTTTAACCCTGTCCTATCTGGGTGGGGAACAGATGCCCTCAGGCGACTTACATGAAGAGGCAGCACAAATCCAAAGTTGAACCAAAGGAGCTGTGCGAACAAAGAAGAGAAAGGGAAATCTCTCCCAGCAGCCTCAGTGGCAGCGGATTGAATCTCCACAATCAACTTGACATACCCTACATCTGTGGAATACCTGAATAGAAAACGAATCATCCCAAAATTGAGGTGGTGGATTTTGGAAGCAACTGTAGAATTGGGGTTTGCTTTCTGCATATAATTTGTTTCTGGTTTTATGTTTGTCTTAGTTTAGTATTTAGAGCTTATTATCACTGGTAGATTAGATTATTGATTTGGTTGCTCTTTTCCTTTTTAAAAAAAAAATATATATACATATTTTTCATTTTTCTCTTTTTGTGAGTGTGTATGCATATACTTCTTTGTGAGATTTTGTCTGTATAGCTTTGCTTTTACTATTTGTCCTGCAGTTCTGTCTGTCCGTTTTTGTTTTTTTTTTTTTTTACTATAGTTTTTAGCACTTCTTATCTATTGGTGTATTTGTTTTCTGGTTTGGTTGCTCTCTTCTTTTTTCTTTCTTTCTTTTTTATTATGTTTTAATTTTTTTATTTTTAATAATATTTTTCTTATTTTAATAACTTTATTTTCTTTCTTTCTTTCATTCTTTCTTTTTTTTCTCCCTTTTCTTCTGAGCCTTGTGGCTGACAGGGTCTTGGTGCTCCGGCCAGGTGTCAGGTCAGAGCCTCTGAGGTGGGAGAGCCGAGTTCAGGACATTGGTCCACCAGAGACCTCATGACTCCACGTAATAACAAATGTCAAATGCTCTCCCAGAGATCTTCATCTCAATGCTAGACCCAGCTCCACTCAAAGACCAGCAAGCTACAGTGCTGGACAACCCATACCAAACAACTAGCAAGACAGGAACACAACACCACCCATTAGCAGAGAGGATGCCTAAAATCATAATAAGGTCACAGACACCCCAAAACATACCACCGGACATGATCCTGCCCACCAGAAAGACAAGATCCAGCCTCATCCACTAAAACACAGACACCAGTCCCCTCCACCAGGAAGCCTACACAACCCACTTAACCAATCTTAGTGACTGGGGACAGACACCAAAAACAACGGGAACTACGAACATGCATCCTGCGAAAAGGAGACCCCAAACACAGTAAGTTAAGGAAAATGAGAAGACACAGAAATACACAGCAGAGGAAGGAGCAAGGTAAAAACCCACCAGACCAAACAAATGAAGAGGAAAAAGGCAGTCTACGTGAAAAAGAATTCAGAGTAATGATACCAAAACATGATCCAAAATCTTGAAAATAGAATGGAGAAAATATAAGAAACATTTTACATGGACCTAGAAGAACTAAAGAGCAAACAAACAAGGATGAACAACAAAATTAATGAAATTAAAAATTCTCTAGAGGAAATCAGTAGCAGAATAACTGAGGCAGAAGAACGGATAAGTGACCTGGAAGATGAAATAATGGAAATAACTACCACAGAGCAGAATAAAGAAAAAAGAATGAGAAGAATTGAGGACAGTCACAGAGACCTCAGGGACAACATTAAATGCACCAACATACGAATTATAGGGGTCCCAGAAAAAGCAGAGAAAAAGAAAGGGACTGTGAAAATATTTGAAGAGATTATAGTTGAAAACTTCCCTAATATGGGAAAGGAAAGAGCCAATCACGTCCAGGAAGTGCAGAGAGTCCCATAGAGAACAAATCCAAGGAGAAACACGCCAAGGCACATATTAATCAAACTATCAAAAATTAAATACAAAGAAAAAATATTAAAAGCAGCAAGGGAAAAGCAACAAATAACATACAAGGGAATCCCCATAAGGTTAACAGCTCATCTTTCAACAGAAACCCTGCAAGCCAGAAGGGAGTGGCAGGACAAATTTAAAGTGATGAAGGAAAAACCTACAACCAACATTACTCTACCCAGCAAGAATCTCATTCAGATTCGATGGAGAAATTAAAATCTTTTCAGACAAGAAAAGCTAAGAGAATTCAGCACCACCAAACCAGCTTTACAACAAATGATAAAGGAACTTCTCTAGGCAGGAAACACAAGAGAAGGAAACGACCTACAGTAACAAACCCAACACAATTAAGAAAATGGTAATAGGAACATACATATCGATAATTACCTAAAATGTAAATGGATTAACTACTCCAACCAAAAGACACAGACTGGCTGAATGGCTACAAGAACAAGACCTGTATATATGCTGTCTACAAGAGACTCACTTCAGACCTAGGGACACATACAGACTGAAAGTGAAGGGATGCAAAAAGATATTCCATGCAAATGGAAATCAAAAGAAAGCTGGAGTAGCAATTCTCATATCAGACAAAATAGACTTTAAAATAAAGACTATTACAAGAGACAAAGAAGGACACTACAGAATGATCAAGGGATCAATCCAAGAAGAAGATATAACAATTGTAAATATTTATGCACCCAACATAGGAGCACCTCAATACATAAGGCAAATGCTAACAGCCATAAAAGGGGAAATCGACAGTAACATAATCATAGTAGGGGACTTTAACACTCCACTTTCACCAATGGACAGATCATCCAAACAGAAAATAAATAAGGAAACACAAGCTTTAAATGATACATTAAACAAGAAGGACTTAATTGATATTAATAGGACATTCCACCCAAAAACAACAGAATACACTCTCTTCTCAAGTGCTCATGGAACATTCTCCAGGACAGATCATATCTTGGGTCACAAATCAAGCCTTGGTAAATTTAAGAAAATTTAAATCGTATCAAGTATCTTTTCCAACCACAATGCTATGAGATTAGATATCAATTACAGAAAAAATCTGTAAAACATACAAACACACGAAGGCTAAAGGATACAGAGCTAAATAACCAAGAGATCACTGAAGAAAACAAAGAGGAAATCAAAAAATACCTAGAAACAAATGACAATGAAAACAAGACAAATCAAAACCTATGGGAAGCATCAAAAGCAGTTGTAACAGGGATGTTCATAGTAATACAATCCTACCTCAAGAAGCAAGAAACATCTCAAATAAACAAACTCACCTTACACCTAAAGCAATTAGAGAAAGAAGAACAAAAAAACCCAATGTTAGCAGAAGGAAAGAAATCATAAAGATCAGATCAGAAATAAATGAAAAAGAAATTAAGGAAACAATAGCAAAGATCAATAAAACTAAAAGCTGCTTCTTCGAGAAGATAAACAAAATTGATAACCATTAGCCAGACTCATCAAGAGAAAAAGGGAGAAGACTCAAATCAAAAGAATTAGAAATGAAAAAGGAGAAATAACAACTGACAGTGCAGAAATACAAAGGATCATGAGAGATTACTACAAGCAACTGTATGCCAATAAAATGGATAACCTGGAAGAAATGGACAAATTCTTAGAAATGCACAACCTTCTGAGACTGAACCAGGAAGAAATAGAAAATATGAACAGACCAATCAGAAGCACTGAAATTGAGACTGTGATTAAAAATCTTCCAACAAACAAAAGCCCAGGACCAGATGGCTTCACATGCAAATTCTATCAAACATTTAGAGAAGAGCTAACACCTATCCTTCTCAAACTCTTCCAAAATATAGCAGAGGTAGGAACACTCCCAAACTCATTCTAGCAGCCCACCATCACCCTGTACCAAAACCAAAAAACAATGTCACAAAAAAAGAAAAATACAGGCAAATATCACATAGATGCAAAAATCCTCAACAAAATACTAGCAAACAGAACCCAACAGCATATTAAAAGGATCATACACCATGATCAAGTGGGCTTTATCCCAGGAATGCAAAGATTCTTCAATATATGCAAACAATCAATGTGATAAACCATATTAACAAACTGAAGGAGAAAAAACATATGATCATCTCAATAGACACAGAAAAAGCTTTTGACAAAATTCAACACCCATTTATGATAAATACCCTCCAGAAAGTAGGCATAGAGGGAACTTACCTTAACATAATAAAGGCCATATATGACAAACACACAGCCAACATCGTTCTCAATGGTGAAAAATTGAAACCATTTCCACTACAATCAGGAACAAGACATGGTTGCCCACTCCACCACTATTATTCAATGTAGTTTTGGAAATTTTAGCCACAGCAATCAGAGAAGAAAAAGAAGTAAAAGGAACCCATATCGAAAAAGAAGAAGTAAAACTGTCACTGTTTGCAGATGACATGATACTATACATAGAGAATCCTAAAGATGCTACCAGAAAACTACTAGAGCTAATCAATGAATTTGGTAAAGTAGCAGGATACAAAATTTATGCACAGAAATCTCTTGTATTTCTATACAAGAATGAGGAAAAATCTGAAAGAGAAATTAAGGAAACACTCCCATGCACAGAAATCTCTTGTATTTCTATACAAGAATGAGGAAAAATCTGAAAGAGAAATTAAGGAAACACTCCCATTTACCACTGCAACAAAAAGAATAAAATCCCTAGGAATAAACCTACCTAAGGAGACAAAAGACCTGTATGCAGAAAACCATAAGACACTGTTGAAAGAAATTAAAGATGATGCAAACAGATGGAGAGACATACCATGTTCTTGGATTGGAAGAATCAACATTGTGAAAATGATGGTACTCCCCAAGCAATCTACAGATTCAATGCAATCCCTATCAAACTACCAATGGCATTTTTTACAGAACTAGAACAAAAAAATTCACATTTTGTATGGAAACACAAAAGACCCAGAATAGCCAAAGCAATCTTGAGAGAGAAAAACGGTGCTGGAGGAATCAGGCTCCCAGACTTCAGACTATACTACAAAGCTACAGTAATCAAGACAGTATGGTACTGGCACAAAAACAGAAATATAGATCAATGGAACAGGATAGAAAGCCGAGAGATAAACCCAAGCACATATGGGCACCTTATCTTTGATAAAGGAGGCAAGAATATACAATGGAGAAAAGCCTCTTCAATAAGTGGTGCTGGGAAAACTGGACAGCTACATGTAAAAGAATGAAATTAGAACACTCCCTAACACCATACACAAAAATAAACTAAAATGGATTAAAGACCTAAATGTAAGGCCAGACACTATAAGACTCTTAGAGGAAAACATAGGCAGAACACTCTATGACATAAATCACAGCAAGGTCCTGTTTGACCCACCTCCTAGAGAAAGGGAAATAAAAAGAAAAATAAACAAATGGGACCTAGTGAAACTTAAAAGCTTTTGCACGGCAAACGAAACCATAAACAAGACGAAAAGACAACCATCAGAATGGGAGAAAATATTTGCAAACGAAGCAACAAGGTTTTTTCTCCAAAATATACAAGCAGCTCATGCAGCTCAATATCAAAAAAACAAACAACCCAATCCAAAAATGGGCAGCAGACCTAAAGAGACATTCTGTAAAGAAGATATACTGATTGCCAACAAACACATGAAAGGATGCTCAGCATCACTAATCATTAGAGAAATGCAAATCAAAACTACAATGAGGTATCACCTCACACCAGTCAGAATGGCCATCATCAAAAAATCCACAAACGATAAATGCTGGAGAGGTTGTGGAGAAAAGGGAACCCTTTTGCACTGTTGGTGGGAATGTAAATTGATACAGCCACTATGGAGAACATTATGGAGGTTCCGTTAAAAACTAAAAATAGAACTACCCTATGACCCAGCAATCCCACTACTGGGCATATACCCTGAGAAAACCATCATTCAAAGAGAGTCATGCACCACAATGTTCACTGCAGCTCTATTTACAATAGCCAAGACATGGAAGCAACCTAAGTGTCCATCGACAGATGAATGGATAAAGATGTGGCACATATATACAATGGAATATTACTCAGACATAAAAAGAAACGAAATTGAGTTATTTGTAGTGAGGTGAATGGACCTAGAGTCTGTCATACTGAGTGAAGTAAGTCAGAAAGAGAAAAACAAATACCGTATGCTAACACATATATATGGTATCTAAAAAAAAAAAGTGGTCATGAAGAACCTAAGGGAAGATGGGAATAAAGATGTAGACCTACTAGAGAATGGACTTGAGGACACGGGGAGGGGGAAGGGTAAGCTGGGACAAAGTGAGAGACTGGCATGGACATATATACACTACCAAATGTAAAATAGATAGCTAGTGGGAAGTAGCTGCATAGCACAGGGAGATCAGCTCAGTGCTTTGTGTCCCCCTAGAGGGGTGGGATAGGGAGCATGAGAGGGAGACGCAAGAGAGAGGAGATATGGGGATATATGTATACGTATAGCTGATTCACTTTGTTATAAAGCAGAAACTAACACACCATTGTAAAACAATTATACAGTAATAAAGATGTTATAAAAAGAAAAAAAGATGCTCAACATCACTAATGATTACGGAAAGGCAAATCAAAACCACAATGAAATATGACCTCACAGCCACTAGGATGGCTACTACTACTACAACAATAATAACAGAACAACAACAGCAGAAAATAACCAGTGTTGGTCAGTATGTGGAGAAATTCGAATTCTTGTGCACTATTATTGAGAATGTAGAATGTTACATCCACTGTGGAAAAAAGTATGGTAGTTCCTCAAAAAAGTAAAATAAAATTATCATATGATCCAGAACTTCCACCTCTGGGTATACACACAAAACTGAAAGCAGGGTCTCAAAGAGATATCTGTACACCCATGTTCATAGAAGCATTATTCACAATAGCTGAAATGTAGAAGCAACCCAAGTTTCAACTGACAAATGAATGGATAAAAATGTGGTACTTATAATGGAATATTATTCAACCTTAAAAAGAAAAAATTCTTAGATGTTACAACATGGATGAACTTTTACGACCCTATGCTAACTAAAATAATCCAGTCACAAAAGGACAAATATTGTATAATTCCGATTTTATGAGATACCCATAGTAATCATACACATAGGACTTCTAGAGACAGAAAGTAGAATGGTGATTTCCAAGAGCTGGGAGGAGGGGAGAATTGGGAGTTATTGTTTAATGGGTATAGTGTTTCAGTTGAAGGATATGAAAAGGTTCTGCAAATGGATGGTCATGATGGTTACACAATAATATAAATATGCTTAGTGTACAGTTAAGATGGTTAAAATGGTATGTTCTGTGTTATATATATTTACCATCAAAATAATACAAGAGAAATATAGATAAATGAGGGATATAAATTTTCAGATTAAAAAGCCACAATAAATTGAATTGAAAGAAAATCTACACAAGCAAACAAAAAAATATCTGAGCCAAATCACTGTGAAATTGCAGAACACCTAGTACAAAGATAAAATGCTGAAAGTTTCTAGTCAGAAGAGAAAAACAATGAACGGAAGTTCACATACATCAGACTGAGACCTGAATGGCAATGGACTTCTCAAAGGTAACACTGGAAGCTAGAAGACAATAAAATAATTCTGAGAAAATTCTGAGGGTTCTACACAGTTAAATCATCAATCAAACATAAATGTAGCATAAAGACATGTTTAGACTTTCAAGGTTTTAAAAAACTTACCTCCTATATATAATTTCCCAGTAAACTAATGGAAAAAGCACTGCATTAACATAAGAAAATAAAACAAGAAAGAACAAGATATAGAATCCTGGAAACAAGGCATAGAACACACAACACAGCATAGAAACAAATGAATTCTCGGGATCACAATTGAAGTGATGTACCAAGATGACAGCTGTTAAGAACAAGTTTAGAAAGTAAGCAGTCCTGATTAAATCAGCAAATTAAGGGCTCAAGCAGAAGTATCTTGAAAATATATATATGTGGGTGTGCTTGGTGATAGTGGAGGTTTAACTCTTATGAGGTTTCCAAACAAGTTTTAAAAAAATAGTATAAGAAAGCAAACATAGCCTAATATATTGCGTGATTCAGCTGTGAGTAGTATTTACATAGCCATAATAATAAAAATAATAAAAATTAATTAACCCCCAAATAGTGATAATAGAATTCTATTGGGAGAAAAGAGGAGGGGACATGTTAAGAGTATGTATTAGGGAAGATTTATAAGATAATTAAACCTCTATCTTTCACAGTAGAAATTGTATATAATATCTAAAGTTGAAAAAGAAATTTTAGCAGAATAAGCATATTACTTGGAAATATAAAAGTAAATAACAGAAGAGTCATTAATAATTATTAAATGATTATTGTCTTGGGGTAGCAAGAAGAGTGAGTGGGGAGGTATGGAGCATGGAACTATTATTTTTCCGTCATTTCATTTTGGTTTATAAACCTAGGTTCATTTTGGTTTATGAACCCAGTTCAATAACTGGATTAAAATAAAATTACTTTTAAATAAAAGATGCAGAGCTTTAGGAAATATATAAAGTACATGAACCTCATAAAGAAGTGAGGAAATAACAAACAAAGCCTGACAAATGAGGATCTGGTAGAGTTCGACCAGTTCACATACACAGAAGAAAAAAAAATTCAATAAGGATAAAGACACTACCATGAATTTTTAAAAAGGAAAAAAAATCAAATATTTCAGAATTAAAAGGATGGAGGGAGGGGAAAATAGGAAATTGCTGTTTAAAGATTATAAAATTCCAGTTAAACAAGATGGAAAAGTCCTAGAGATCTGCTGTACAACACCGTGCCTATAGCTAACAATACTGTATTGTGCACTTAAAAATCTGTTAAGAGGGTAGGCCTCATACTAAATGTTCTTATCACAATAATGTTTAAAAGGTTTAAGAGAAACCTTGAGAAAAGTTATAAGACCTTCAAGTTATTTTACAAAACTGGTTTTATGATTCTTCTGTGAAAGACAGAGGTAAAGAAAAGAATATCATCTGATCATAACACATTTTATCAGAAGAAATTCTGCAAAAACAAAATAAAAACAGGTACACAAATGATGACCAAAATTTTATTAACAATAAAATGTATTTTTGTGTACAAAAAATAATTATCTTCAAAGCCTGAAGGACATTTAATATCATTTTAACTGAAATAATTTATATTAATTAATCTGATATTTGACAGATTTCCTGAAGGAGGTAACATACTGGCACAGCCATATGGTAACAAAACTATCAATTCAATATGGTTCTTGCTAATACTTATTTCTCCTAATTCCCAACTTCTACTCAAAATCAGGTCCTTCATATCCATGAAACAACTTTCTGCATATATATATTTATAAACTACTGAAAGAGATATGGATATTTTATCTAGAAGTCTCAACATGTATTTCATGGAGTCATACTTATAGTTCAAAATTAACATGCCCAAAGTCTAACAAATTTAATTACTCTTCATCAAAATATGTTCATTAAATATAATTTTAAAGTTCATATAACTAACCTTTTTGAATGAGATGTCTTGGTTTTCCTGTTTTTAATTTATATAAAATAGAAGAAACATGTTTTCTCTGTTCACTAGAATATTTTAAATCAACAGGAGAATGTATATTCTGTGGAAACAAAATAAAAGCAATGACAACAATGATAATATCTCATATATGTTTTAGAGTTCTCAAAGAACCCTCACATGTATTATAATACATTATCATAATTGACTTTTATTTTAAAAACAACAGCAGAAACCTGTGAGGTAGGCAGAGTTAAGAAAAGATGAAAAGAGTTCCATTATGTATGATTCTGATAAACTATCTTTCTATTAAGAGTTAATGATATACTTTGGACAATGCTCTAAGGGAAATTGAGGGGAAGGGGGATCTGTCAGGAGGGTGCCATGACAAAAGGAATCAGAGGGGAGGAGAAATAAGGAATAAACAAAGAGAAGCAAGATAATGTTGTCCAGGAAGCCTGATGGAAGATTCAGAGTAAGAAAGGAGGGACAAAATTATTTCACAGAACACTAAAAGATAGTAAAATAGGTAGAAATAAATGGGGCCAGAATTATCACAGGCCTTAAAAGTACAAATGGATCAGATATGTGTGGAAGGAGTAATAAGTAGAATATTGATAAGGAGCTTTGTGGAAAGCAGAGGCACTGTCAGATGTAAACTATACAATGTCTGTAAACTGGTTGGGGATGTTTTAATAATTGATACTGTGTTATCTCTCTTTCTCTTCACAGACCATTCAGGATTGGTACAGAGGAACCAGGTCAATCAGGAATCCAGGCTCTTTCAAAATGTATCATCTCTATCTTACTGCATCATCTACATGGCTTCCAGCCTCAAGATTTACTCATGAGTCAAGATAGCTACTAGAGCACCAAACACCATGTCTATATTTCAGTCAGCAAGATGGAGGAAAGGATAAAATGACAAAAGGGCACAGGCCATGTGTCTTAAGGAACTTTCCCAGAGGCCCTTCCAATAATTTGTTCATAAATCACTGATCTCCCACAGCTAAAAAGGAGAGAGTAAGAAATGCAGCCTTTTTGCTAGGTACTTTACTTCCTGGAGTAAAATGGTGGGTCTGTTACCAAGAAAGAAGAGAAGGACAGATATTTGTAGGCAACTAACAGTCTGCTACAGGAAATAAAAAAATCAGAATCTTGGGAAGGGATATATGTTTGTATTTGGAAAAACTTTCCCAGGATATTATGCTTTCCTTGATGAGAACCACTGGTCTAAATTCTGAAGATTCACAAATATATATCCTCAGATAGATCTCTTTTCTGAGATGCTTGGTTCTGTATATTTGTTTATGGAATACCTGTACAGTGCTTACCATTTGCCATTATTTTAAGCTCTTTATAGATATTAATTTATGTAATACTCATAACCACCATAAGCTGTGTTCTTTCACCCTGGAAAATCTCACAGACACAACATACTCAAGAGATTTGAAGTCATATCTTTCCTCTAAACCTATTAATACTTATTTCTAGTTGTGGTGACTAGCATTACCTTCATCCAAGGGGAGAAAAGTCACATAAATTCTCTAACATGTGATAGCTGATAGAATTTTTAAACAGAAATTTTTTTTCATATTTCCCCTGCCTTGACTGTCCACTTATCCAAACCTCCTTTACTCTACAATTTAGAAGAAACACTTGGATATGTGTCCTAGTCCCCTGTACTTACAATTTTATGTCCAAATTCCTACACCATATAATACAGACATATTTAATTAAATATCCTTGAGTTTATTTTTATCTTTTAAATTTTATATGTAATGTCCTCTAATTGATTTTTTGAAAACATAGTCTCTATGCAGTGACTCATTGTGCAAGAATTTTTTTAATGCTCATGATAGGTACTAGGTATTATCTCATACTGGAATGAATCTGTTTTTATTCTTCTCTAAAAAATCCTTCACTATAACTCTTACACAACACTATTTTCAGTCTTTACATGACAAAAATATTACTTTTTGCTAGAAAGACAAATAAATAGCTACTTTTGAGTTAACCTATTCTCTCTATATTTAGAAAATTTTTAAGGTTGTCAAGAATAAATATAATAATGCACTATCAAAACATGACAATATTTTAAATAATGCTGTTTCTATTTTCATTTGGGCTCAAATCTTACTATTAAAATATGACAAAAAATGTAGACCACTGTTTTGCAATCAAATCTGTAACAATCAGTTCTAAATGCTTTTTCAACCTCAAATTTATCCATCAATCTTCTTCAGGCCATATCATCATTCTTATATCTTCTTACTTCTATGAATTCTGCTCTATTTTGGTAACTACTCTCTGTCTTTCCCTCCTGACAATGCAATTCATATGTTAAAAATCACCTCAAATTCTACTTCAATCATAGAAATGGACCCTTTCTGTGCTCTAGATCTCATACTTATATTCTCCTCATAAGAAAATAATGAAAGTGGAATGAAAGGATATGTTCAACAATTCTGTTTCTACTAGTACTTATTTCTTTACCCCCCCAAAAGAATAAGGAAATTTTTTAAAAGGTATATATCTATCTGTCAAATCTGAGTATACAGACTCTATCACAAATAAAGTTAATTTGCAGAATCATGAAATTTAAAAGCCTCCAAGTCAAATCAATAGCTAGCTAGTTCCTTTTAGAAATATATTTTCTTTAGTTTGCCCACTTAGCCTTTTTTATATACTATCAACATATCATTGTTTGTCATCATATAAAATAATTTTCCCTTCCTTGGCTTTTATAAAAGAAGAACCATGACAAAGGGTGCTTATGTGATAGTGAAACAAATCTATAGAAAAATGATCATAGTGTCTAAAGCCCTAAATGAACGGAGGCTTATACAAGCTGCCAACATAAAGAAAATGGGATGTTTGTTTTATGTACTGTAAGAAAAAAAAAGAAAGGATGTGCCCATTTATTGATTGATCTTCAAAATCACAGAGAAAACAAGTTATGACAACACTGGAGAAAATCTAATATCTTGTTTTCAATAACAGAAAAGATATTCTATTAACTAAAGTGCCTTAAATTTAACACTGGTCTTCAATAATTTAGGAAAACATTTAAAGGATTTTTGGTAGGATTTAGAAAAGAAATAATCACCAAGGAGCAATATATATTGAAAATAAACTAATTTACATCAGATATAATTTTATTTTTAACAGGGTCAGAATTAACTCAGGTTCAAATATCCTTGATATGATAAACCTGCATTTCAGCAACATGTTTGATAAACACTTTCACTACTTATGGAAAGACAGTATGATTAGGTGGAGATCAAAGATGTTGAGTTATCACATGGAAAAGAGTAAGGATTAGTAAAATGATGCCAACCTGAAGGGAGATCTCTAATGTCTTGATATGTGGACATGTTCTTAGCCCTATGCTGATCAATAGTTATATGAATGATGTGAATAAAAATATAAAGAAAATGCTTATCAAATTTTCAAAGGGAGTGGTAAAAGAACAAAATCAGTTAATACTGGACAAATTTAAAAGATTATCAATAGACTGGAGCAATGGGTCAAATTGAATAGATGAATGTTAATAGGAATAAATATTGCAGTTGGGCAAAACGAATTTAATCACTACAATAATATGATTTAAAAACATGAATGATAAAAAATATTTTAGTCAAGAGTAAATTAAAAGTCCACTGTGTGATGACTTTATGCTGTATAAGCATTCCATCTAGAATGAGAGAAATGGCAATCTTACCATATTCATTTCTGAACCATAGCTGAAGTACTGTTTCAGGTCAGGGCAACATATTTTCAGATGATTATAGTTAACCTGGGACATGAAAAGAAAGGAGCCTACCTACTGAATTATTTTTAAAGTAAGCCCTATGTAAATAAGCCACGTATAAATCTAGTGTAGAGAAGAGATAACAAAGAGATCCGGGCTTCTCACATCCTCCAACTGCCATCTTCCTCATCTTGTAAAATGATACCATTCTCTTATTCAAACCATAAAAATTTAGGATTTCATCTCTATTTTATCCTTTTTCTGAGACACTTTATCTAAGTCATCAGCAAATCTTGGCAATTCTACTTCCTGAACCTATTTCAAATCTTTCACTTCTCTCTGTTTTCACTTTACTTCTCTAGTGTAAGCTATAATCATCCCTTCTAAACAGAAATAGCTTCCTATTGGTCTCTGTCTTAACCCTAGCTGTTACAAGATATATTTATATTTGTCAAAAGGTAAATATGATCATGTTTCTCTTTAGCTTTAAAATCCCATAATGGCTGTCCAAAGTGTTCAGTCCTTACTATGAGGTACAAAAACCCAGCAAAATATGGCCCTTGACTACACAATCAAACACATCTTGTGTGCTACTCAACTTTGTTCACTATACTCCTGCCACACTGGATTTCATTCAGTACCTTGAACCCAACTCAACTAAAACAAGTTACTGCACACCTCAGATCCTTGTGTAAGCTCTTCCCTCTACCTAGAACACTCTCCTTCCTATACTTTGCATGGCTAGCTTCCCATCCTTTAGGTCTTAATTGTAAATATTATCTCCTCAGATAAAAACATTCTGTGACAATCCTATGAGAAGTGGGCATCCTCCTATTATTCCCTATTTCAGCACCTTATATATTTAATTCATAACATTTATCACAATTTTATTTGTTTGTTTACTAGGGTTACATTTTTTTTTTTTTCCTTAGAATCTAGTCCACAAGGGGCTAATGGCTTTGCTTATCTTGTTTACTCAAAGCCAGGAATGGCCCCTGGCACTCAGCAGATACTCAATAATTATTTGTTACATGTTGAATGAATAGTACTAAAGAGAAGTGCTAGAAGGAATGAGTGAAGGTTTAGGAACTTTGGCTAACATAAAATAATATAATATAAACTTCATTTTTTGGAAAGCGTCTAACAACTAGACATAATTTTAAAATAAATTTCTAACTTATATTTTTTAAAGGACTCTATCCCAAGTAACACTTTTCAATATTCTATTCTTTCATTCCTGATATTTTTCATACTCTATGGTTACTCCAAAGCATTTCACTGAGCAACCCTTTACAATTATCCTATCCTCTTCTTCTAAGCTCTTTATCATGTACATCAACACAGATTCTCTAAATTTCCTGAAGCATCTTTTACTTTATCATTTCTCAATACCCACAAAAAAACATAAACATCACCATCTGATATGAATAATTATGTATTTATTCAGGCACATGTCTCTATCTACCTACATCACAATGACAATGAAAGAACTCTTCTTTGATGGTATTGAGTGGAGAAGCTAAGAAAAAAATCATCTATAAGAGGTATGGAAATAGGGAGAGATAATCTGTATATGATTAAATATCACTCAATCATAATGAGAAAAAAAATTCTCAGAGTACTACTGAAAATTGGAATAGATTAACTGAGGATCTATGCAGCTTCCTGTAATTGACAAACCAAACAAGTACATGGTTGTAAAATATCAGGTGGATGACTGGACTAGATATCTAATTATCCAAAGAGAAATGATAATTTATCATTTAATACTAAGGAGTGGTGACAGTGGTAACAATTTCCTCAATCTCCTTTCTAGACCAAGGGTAAATAATTTATGTCAAATTTTTTGTCTTTGAAAATCAAGATTCCTTTTCAACCCTTAGTGGTTTGAGTTTCTAAACTTAGCTTAGTTAGTGTTCTGAAGATTGTTTGGTTTTGTTTTCACATTATATATTATGCAAATCAGAGTCCTTTGACTTTTAAGGAAATTATAAGTCTTTGGTCAAAGCATATTGTTAACAGAGACTCATTGTTATGTTATCTATTTATCCTTGTACTATCTATACTATCCTATACCCGAGCAAGCATTTGTTTTGTCTATATTATATATTATTCATTGTAAGTAGTCTCCATTTCAAGGATGATTCCAAAAACCTCCTTAGAATCACAGCCAAGACACCAGCCCCTTGGTATCCTACCCCATTTGTTGTTTTTGTTGTTTCTGTTGCCTTCCTCTTCACAGCCAAGACATCATCTTTAAAAGTGCTAATCCAGATCTTAGGTCTTCTATATAATACTCAAAGAGATAACTTTAGGAGTATGCTAAAACCGAAACTAAAAAAAGTGGTTCTTTTATGTCTGAATGAAAACCTGTTAGCTCTAGTGTTTGACTACACACACTCTCATTAACTTAGCAAGCAAAGCCTTCACCAGAGAGGAGGCTAATGTATAGTGATCCATGTATTGCAAGGTCCACTTGATCTCTGCTTTAAAGAATAAGTGTTAGTTAGCAGGAAAAACCATGGAGGAAGGGGCATGGTTTAAGGTAAAAATTTTATGAGGAAAACGTTACTTTTTAAGATAGTCCCCCTTTAAGCAACTGGCAGGTTTAACTGATATTTGAAAAATTGCTACTACCTTGTATTTGATCCCAATCTTACTTTATCTTAACAATGAAGACTAGAGGAGTTGTAGCTTCTCAGGCACCGCCGGGGCTGCGGCTGGGACGTTGGGCTCGGCTTCTCTGCTGACAGGAGCTTGGTCTCCTCAGGACTCGCTGGGGTTTTGGCTCAGGACAACGTGGGGCTGCGTCCACGCTGACGGGAGCTGGGTTTCCTGAGGACGCAGGCGACGCGGGGAGGAAAAGCTAAACTTACAACTTCAAATTGCCTTCTTGAAAAATTTGCCACGGGAGGAGAGAAGATGGCGGAAGAGTAAGACGTGGAGATCACCTTCCTTCCCACAGATACAGTAGAAATACATCTACACGTGGAACTGCTCCTACAGAACACCCACTGAACGCTGGCAGAAAACGTCAGACCTCCCAAAAGGCAAGAAACTCCCCACGTACTTGGGTAGGGCAAAAGAAAAAAGAAATAACAGACACAAAAGAATAGGGACGGCACCTGCACCAGTGGGAGGGAGCTGTGAAGGAGGAAAGGTTTCCACACACTAGGAAGCCCCTTCGCGGGTGGAGACTGTGGGTGGCAGAGTGGGGAAGCTTCGGAGCCATGGAGGAGAGCGCAGCCACAGGGGTGCAGAGGGCAAAGCGGAGAGATTCCCGCACGGAGGAGCGGTGCCGACCAGCATTCACCAGCCCGAGAGGCTTGTCTGCTCACCCGCCGGGGCGGGCGGGGCTGGGAGCTGAGGCTCGGGCTTCGGTCGGATCCCAGGGAGAGGACTGGAGTTGGTGGCGTGAACACAGCCTGAAGGGGTTAGTGCACCACAGCTAGCCTGGAGGGAGTCCGGGAAAAAGTCTGCAGCTGCCGAAGAGGCAAGAGACTTTTTCTTCCCTCTTTGTTCCCTGGTGCGCGAGGAGAGGGGATTCAGAGCGCTGCCTAAACAAACTTCAGAGATGGGCGTGAGCCGCGGCTATCAGTACCGATCCCAGAGGCGGGCGAGAGCCGCGGCGATCAGCGCGGACCCCAGAGACGGGCGTGAGACGCTGGGGCTGCTGCTGCCGCCTCCAAAAACCCTGTGTGCGAGCACAGGTCACTCTCCACACCGCCACTCCCGAGAGCCTGTGCAGCCCGCCACTGCCAGGGTCCCGTGATCCAGGGAAAACTTCCCCGGGAGAACGCACGGCACACCTCAGGCTGCTGCAACGTCACGCCGGCCTCTGCCGCAGCAGGCTCGCCCCACCTCCTCTGTACCCCTCCCTCCCTGCGGCCAGGGTGAGCCAGAGCCCCCGAAGCAGCTGCTCCTTTAACCCCGTCCTGTCTGGGCGGGGAACAGACGCCCTCAGGCGACCTACACGCAGAGGCGGGTCCAAATCCAAAGCTGAACCCCGGGAGCTGTGCGAACAGAGAAGAGAAAGGGAAATCTCTCCCAGCAGCCTCAGAAGCATTGGATTAAAGCTCCACAAACAACTTGATGTGCCTGCATCTGTTGAATACCTGAATAGACAACGAATCATCCCAAATTCAGGAGGTGGACTTTGGGAGCAGGATATATTAATTTTTCCCCTGTTCCTTTTTTTGTGAGTTTATATGTATATGCTTCTGGGTGAGATTTTGTCTGTATAGCTTTGCTTTACAATAGCTTTATTTTACTTCACTATATTATAGCCTCTTTCTTTCTTTCTTTCTATTTTTTCTCCCTTTTACTCTGAGCCGTGTGGACGAAAGGCTCTTGGTGCTCCAACCGGGCATCAGGGCCGTACCTCTGAGGTGGGAGAGCCAACTTCAGGACACTGGTCCACAAGAGACCTCCCAGCTCCACGTAATACCAAACAGCAAAAATCTCTCAGAGATCTCCATCTCAACATCAAGACCCAGCATCACTCAATGACCAGCAAGCTACAGTGCTGAACACCCTATGCCAAACAACTAGCAAGACAGGAACACAGCCCCATCCATTAGCAGAGAGGCTGCCTAAAATCATAATAAGGCCACAGACACCCCAAAATACACCACCAGACGTGGACGTGCCCACCAGAAAGACAAGATCCAGCCTCATCCACCAGAACTCAGGTACTAGTTCCCTCCACCAGGAAGCCTACACAACCCACTGAACCAACCTTAGCCACTGGGGACAGATACCAAAAACAACGGGAACTACAAACCTGCAGCCTGTGAAAAGGAGATCCCAAACACAGTAAGATAAGCAAAATGAGACGACAGAAAAACACACAGCAGATGAAGGAGCATGGTCAAAACACACCAGACTTAACAAATGAAGAGGAAATAGGTAGTCTACCTGAAAAAGAATTCAGAATAATGATAGTAAGGATGATCCAAAATCTGGGAAATAGAATAGACAAAATGCAAGAAACATTTAACAAGGACGTAGAAGAACTAAAGAGGAACCAAGCAACGATGAAAAACACAATAAATGAAATTAAAAATACTCTAGATGGGATCAATAGCAGAATAACTGAGACAGAAGAAAGGATAAGTGACCTGGAAGATAAAATGGTGGAAATAACTACTGCAGAGCAGAATAAAGAAAAAAGAATGAAAAGAACTGAGGACAGTCTCAGAGACCTCTGGGACAACATTAAACGCACCAACATTCGAATTATAGGGGTACCAGAAGAAGAAGAGAAAAAGAAAGGGACTGAGAAAATATTTGAAGAGATTATAGTTGAAAACTTCCCTAATATGGGAAAGGAAATAGTTAATCAAGTCCTGGAAGCACAGAGAGTCCCATACAGGATAAATCCAAGGAGAAACACGCCAAGACACATATTAATCAAACTGTCAAAAATTAAATATAAGGAAAACATATTAAAAGCAGCAAGGGAAAAACAACACATAACACACAAGGGAATCCCCATAAGGTTAACATCTGATCTTTCAGCAGAAACTCTGCAAGCCAGAAGGAGTGGCAGGATATACTTAAAGTGATGAAGGAGAAAAACCTGCAACCAAGATTACTCTACCCAGCAAGGATCTCATTCAGATGTGATGGAGAAATTAAAACCTTTACAGACAAGCAAAAGCTGAGAGAGTTCAGCACCACCAAACCAGCTTTGCAAGAAATGCTAAAGGAACTTCTCTAGGCAAGAAACACAAGAGAAGGAAAACACCTACAATAACAAACCCAAAACATTTAAGAAAATGGGAATAGGAACATACATATAGATAATTACCTTGAATGTAAATGGATTAAATGCTCCCACCAAAAGACACAGACTGGCTGAATGGATACAAAAACAAGACCCATATATATGCTGTCTACAAGAGACCCACTTCAGACCTAGAGACACATACAGACTGAAAGTGAGGGGATGGAAAAAGATATTCCATGCAAATGGAAATCAAAAGAAAGCTGGAGTAGCAATTCTCATATCAGACAAAATAGACTTTAAAATAAAGACTATTACAAGAGACAAAGAAGGACACTATATAATGATCAAGGGATCGATCCAAGAGGAAGGTATAACAATTGTAAATATTTATGCACCCAACATAGGGGCATCTCAATACATAAGGCAAATACTAACAGCCATAAGAGGGGAAATCGACAGCAACACAATCATAGTAGGGGATTTTAACACCCCACTTTCACCAATGGACAGATCATCCAAAATGAAAATAAATAAGGAAACACAAGCTTTAAATGATACATTAAACAAGATGGACTTAATTGATATTTATAGGATATTCCACCCAAAAACAACAGAATACACATTTTTCTCATGTTCTCATGGAACATTCTCCAGGATAGATCATATCTTGGGTCACAAATCAAGCCTTGGTAAATTTAAGAAAATTGAAATCGTATCAAGTATCTTTTCCGACCACAATGCTATGAGACTAGATATCAATTACAGGAAAAGATCTGTAAAAAATACAAACACATGGAGGCTACACAATACACTACTTAATAGGAAGTGATCACTGAAGAAATCAAAGGGGAAATCAAAAAATACCTAGAAACAAATGACAATGGAGATATGACGACCCAAAACCTATGAGACGCAGCAAAAGCACTGCTAAGAGGGAAGTTTATAGCAATACAAGCCTACCTCAAGAAACAGGAAACATCTCGAATAAACAACCTAACCTTGAACCTAAAGCAGTTAGAGAAAGAAGAACAAAAAAACCCCAAAGCCAGCAGAAGGAAGGAAATCATAAAGATTAGGTCAGAAATAAATGAAAAAGAAATGAAGGAAACAATAGCAAAAATCAATGAAACTAAAAGCTGGTTCTTTGAGAAGATAAACAAAATTGATAAACCATTAGCCAGACTCATCAAGAGAAAAAGGGAGAAGACTCAAATCAATAGAATTAGAAATGAAAAAGGAGAAGTAACCACTGACACTATAGAAATACAAAAGATCATGAGAGATTACTGCAAGCAACTCTATGCCAATAAAATGGACAACCTGGAAGAAATGGACAGATTCTTAGAAATGCACAAACTGCCGAGACTGAACCAGAAAGAAATAGAAAATATGAACAGACCAATCAGAAGCACTGAAATTGAAACTGTGATTAAAAACCTTCCAACAAACAAAAGCCCAGGACCAGATGGATTCACAGGCGAATTCTATCAAACATTTAGAGAAGAGCTAACACCTATCCTTCTCAAACTCTTCCAAAATATTGCAGAGGGAGGAACACTCCCAAACTCATTCTACGAGGCCACCATCACCCTGATACCAAAACCAGACAAAGATGTCACAAAGAAAGAAAACTACAGGCCAATATCACTGATGAACATAGATGCAAAAATCCTCAACAAAATACTAGCAAACAGAATCCAACAGCACATTAAAAGGATCATACACCATGATCAAGTGGGGTTTATCCCAGGAATGCAAGGATTCTTCAACATACGCAAAACAATGAAGACTAGAAATGAAGTGATAATATTCTTGATATGGGGAAGAGAATTCACAAAGGATGACCTGGATAAACAAATACAGGAGAAACCTAGTAGATATAGGAAGAAATGTGGCATTTCTCTTCTATACAAAAAAGTAGCCACAGGAAATGAGGATGGCTGAAATTATATTTTGCTGCAATTGTCCAGTTAAAGAACATGTGGGAAAAAAGCATCATAGGAAGATATGCTCCCTCAGTTTAAGAATGATTAAAGTCTAAGTTCTATCCTCACCAAGATTAGAGGTGCCAATGAGTAAATCATTGAGGCCCACTCTTTGCTATATGACACCGGTAATACAGCAACTGCTTAGTAGTAGCGGTTGTCAAACCCAGTAAAAAAGAGATGCTGCAAACTTCCAGAGTTTAGATAAGTTACAATTTCAAGTTCAGAGAATACAACAGTAGTTCATGAATAGTAATAATTGATAGTAGGCAGAGTAATGAAAGTACAGGGCATGAGGAAATTTCGGAGTATACAAGTTTATGTTTCTTTGAAAAATCTCTCCAGAAAAGTATTTGATTACTATTTACATGACAATGCAATTCTATTCATAATCCTTTTAAAAATATATTTTTTACATTGTCTAATAGACAACATATTATATAGTAATAATTGTAAATAATTCTGTATCTTGTTTGCCTAAGGATCACATTTTAAAAAGAGTGTAACTCTACATAATCGATATAATTTTGTTCATAACTTTCAAGCACTTATTGCGTTCTACCTTATATAATAGTTAAGTACATTTTTCATCCCTAGAAGAAATTATTCTCTGTGAGGACTGGGGCCATGGTTTACTTATCTCAATATCCCTGCACCACTTTGACTGGATTCTTCAATCTCTGTTGCAGTATCAACTCACAAATAACAAAAAAGGATTGAGACATTTGATTAGTTTTTTTCAACAAATATGTATTGAGTGCCAGCTATATCCATGGCACTATGTTAGGCATAGGTACAAAGTTATTATTTTGTGAATATTTAAATTCTGTACTTCTCAAAATATGGCATAATTTAATGATTAATCCTCTATGTAGATATAGAAAACATGAGAAGCAAGATAAAGATATTGAAAGTGAGAAAAACATAGTAGAAAGCACAGGTTGAATGCTAAACACATTCCTGATAAAATGTGCATTTTATTAAACCTCAAATGTTAACTCAATTGATTAAAATAATATTTAGTAAATTATTTAGTAAATAAATAATTTTTAATCTAATCATTTTTAAATGAAAGGGATATAGTATGTATTAGTAATATAAGTTAACACTGCTTAAGGAATCCCCAAATGAGACCACTCACATGCTGGTATAAAATTTAATGATGGGCAGTGAAATAGAACTTTCTAGGAAAAAAAACCCTTTTTCCCTCAGCAGTAAAATATACAGCTCAAGAGTCTATATTTCTAGGTATATTTGAACAATGTTTATATTTATGAGAAGAGGAGAAAAGAACAAAGAGACCTCCAATATTTTATGATGTTTAGGTTGTTCTCTAACCTACACACCTTAAGCAAATCTAGCATTTTAGAAAGTTTATGGTTTAAATTGGTTTAGAATCCGAAGAGGGGTTTATATTACCATAAAGAAAACATCTCAATAAATTAACATAGTAGCCATATATATAATCATGTTTCTAAAGTAAAGCATATTATAACCAACTTAAATATGCTTTATAAATACATACTTATAAACTATTAAATTGACTCAGTAACAATTACTTGGATAATATTTTCTAAAATTGAGGATTTAGCCTTCCACAACTGGGAGTAATATACTAATTTGCGGAATTCAGAATATTTGTAAATGTTGCATCATACAAGCTCTTATTACTAGACTAAGGACTAAAACAGCTGTTTCTAATGCCGTATAATTATACTTCTTCCCTCCAAATGATACATATAGCTCAGGAACTGCAGGGACTGTTTTGAGCAAAAAATAGATTATATAATATATATGCATACATATGTGTGTGTGTATAAAATAGTATACGTACACACACTCAGGAGATAGATAGATAGAGATGTTCAATAAAGTGTTTTACCTGACCCTGAGTTGCCAGCCTGCAAGTTCTACAGCCTCAGTACAAATCACATTCTGTCCAACTTCACAATGTAACGAGCACAGCTTCCTAAACAACCTCAGCCCTACTGCTCTTATTGGAAATATTTCCACCATGGTCCAAACATTTATTATTTACATGAAGTCCAACATTCCTGAGGCTGGATAAAATGACTCAAAACTGTAGTTACCAAACTTTCAAATGCAAACAGGTTTATTTTCAGTTCTTAAGCTAATAAAGTAGGTATTGTCAGAATCCTTATATTTTGTTAAACAAAAACTTATATATAAAGAAATGGCTGCAATTTACTGTGAGTCTCTACAGGCTTTCTAGGTGGATATAATCACCAAAACCCATGCTTAGATGGAATATCTCTAAAATTATCTTAAATAGATCAGAGAGCAGCAATGTGATTCAATAATTAATATTTTCCATGTCATGGTACCTAACTTTGTTTTGAGAAAATTCAATACTGTCAATTTCTAGGTGAGTCATAGTACAGAAATCTTTGTCACTCAAGACTTAGACAATATTAAAATACATTGAAATAGCCACTCTCTCTTACCTTGAATAAATAAAAATTCATTTTAAGTAAGTGGTAAAGAATGGTCATTTTATTATCTTTTTATTATAAAAAGATGGACAGCTTGAAAAGTTTTGCATTAGCAGTCTTTGCAAAGCAAATTTTTTTATGCTGGTACATTTCACTGGACTTAAAAATGGTAATATTAGCTTTCTCGCATGAGGAAGTAAATAATTTCGTGAACAGTTTTATGCAAGTTTCAAATCATTAAATTATGCTGGCTTGGATGAATTATTAAGTGTATTTCTCTTTTCAACTTTACATTTATCTTTTGTTTACAGCTGATATCCCTAGTGTCCAACCAGAGACAGGTTTTCATCCTGTTGTCCAGGGAATGATGGCCACAATTCCTTTTGACACTGATGAGAGGTGAATACATAAATCCAGCCCACTTCAGTGAAAATTGACCCATAATTTTTTTTTACCCTGAAGAAAAATACAGTAATAATGTTTAAAGATGGAAAAAAATACAGTTAAACTCTTGAGGTGTACCATTAGTTAACGATAATCAGCAAACATTATATTTTGCCTTGAGGACAGTGAGCTCCAGATTTGCTTTTTGGTGCTCATGAATTCTAATAATTATGGCTCTCTATATGATAGCAAGAAACCTAAAAATATGAATGATAGGTTTTTCACATTTCAGTGAACTCAAAACTTAAAACTAAAAAGGAAAGGCATAATTTTAAAATATTCTTCTACCTCTTCTCTCCCCTAAGATTTTTCTTATGAAATGAGTGTATGCATTTCCTATAAATATTTAGTAATTGAAAATATACACAATTTCTCACATAAAGATTATGCACCAATTTAAAAACATGTGGATCTTGTATAAAACTCTAATGGTGTTTCTGAACTAGCATTTTCAAAATTATACCAGCATTCCTAAGATTTGGGGAAAAGAATGACTTGGCACAGTATGTCAGATCAATTGCCCCTAAATCAAATATCCCACCTCTAATAGTAGAAAAAAGAAACACTGTGAACAGTTAAGGCTATAAAGCAAAAACATTTTCATATACTTTAATATCCCATTAAGGATCCACTATTAATTAATTTATCTATATAATTTAGTTTGTTTATATCATTGGCCTATAGCATTTCCAGAATAATGAGTTTTATTCTTATTACCACAGTATGGTAATCCCTTTTCCTTCTCTATCTTTGAAAGGTGTTCTAAGTTCTAGTGTAACAGGACCAGCAAGAAAATATGTTTTACCTGCATAGTTCGTAACTTTGTAAGATCCTTTTGAACTCTGTACTTTACTTTTGACTTGCATCTTATTTTAATCTATCTTCTTTCAATGATAACCTTAATTCTTCCTGCCCCCATACAAAGATCTCAATGATAAGCAGAATTCTATTACCTACTCTTTTCCTACTAGCACAGTGGATTAATATTTTCAGAAAATATACTAAAATGACTCCATGAGTTATAAATTATGACTCAAAAAGTATAAGTAGAGTTTGGATTATACTTCCTGTAAATGCAATGAATAGTATTTTAAATCAGTAAATATTTGTTGAATGCCTCCTATGTGCATATGACTATGCTAGGTAAAAGGTGGCAAAACAACTAAATTACAACCTGCCATAAAGTGGCTTATATTCCTAGAGTTAAGACATTCACATAATACAGTATGGTATAAATAAATTTAAATAGAAATATGCGTAAGACAAATACTAGTAACAATATTCCAACTAAGAGAAACTAATTTCCTCTAACATTAAAAAAGAAGAAATATTAGTTCTGGAGATATCAGGGACTTTATCCTTTTATTTAATGCTGTAAGCTGAAGAGAGAAATAAAGAGGTACAATTGTAGGAATAATCTCATTCTTAAACAAAAAGAAGTAAAGATGAGATTCCAGGAAGGAGGTTTTGGCCTTGGCACCAAAAACTTAATCTAAGGTGAATGAACAAAGGCATTTTAGTGCCTACTTTGAGATGGAGACTGTTTGATGGTGTAATTGTAGAAAGAAGGCAAAGTACTGGAATGGAGGTGAATTGGAGGGAACATATAGCAATGCTTTTATATATTAGCCCTATTGCTGAAAAAGAAGAGATTTTGCTCTCAATAACTGGCTAACTGATTCATAGCAGCCAAGATCAAATATAGTTAATTCTACCGAGCTTAATTCTAATACTAGAATCTTTCACAGTATGCAGCAATAATGGTTCTTTTCTGAAGGAAAAGCTGCTGGCAAGATATAATGCTCTATTTCTGTAATCATCCTTTCCCTCCTTTGGAGCTACTAAATCTCCAACATACAGACTCCATTCTCCTTCCAATTCTAGGACCTAACTATGATAGGAGATAATAAGACTAAGTCTATAAGACAATAAAACTAGTCTCCAGACTAATACTTGGAGTTCCCTATTAATTTACCTTTGCTCATAGCATGACACATAATTATGGTAATTAGTATTTTGTGTCATTCTGAAGCCTTCACCACTCCATTCTGCCTTTGAAATGTTTCCCAGTTCTACCTTGACATCTGCCTTGGACCATTTCCCAAGCCTCCATTCTAGCAATCGAGTCTTTAGTACCAGTTTTCTTTTTAAAACAGTCATTGAGCACAGTGTCTAGGCTTTGATACTCAAT
The DNA here is from genome assembly GCF_965194825.1 of Balaenoptera physalus. Classification (NCBI taxonomy): domain Eukaryota; kingdom Metazoa; phylum Chordata; class Mammalia; order Artiodactyla; family Balaenopteridae; genus Balaenoptera; species Balaenoptera physalus. The sequence continues at coordinate 132,066,792 of NC_138882.1, read as the reverse complement.
AACAGACTTCATTAATACCAGCTTTCTTTCTCAACCTGACCCAATTTCAATGTTGCTCAACTTTTCATATTAGTTGGTCCCTTGCTGCTAGCCATGCGGACAGTGAATAGAGCTCACTGGATATAAAGCTACTTACCAGACTGACCCTCCTTTGCTAGTTCCTAGCACTATAACCATTCTGTCTCCTGTACTGCTCCAATGGCCAAGTCCAAATTCTTTCTTAGCCTAACCAGTTTTGCTTTAATTAATATACCATTTCCCATGAATTGCAAGATAAAATGCATGTTAAAGTTCCAATTTGCATGATACTTTTTAAAATGTAAACATTATCTGAAGGTTGAGCTCACTGGAAAGCATATTGAAGAAACTGGGAACATGAATTAGGCAGATGTGAAATAAATAGATAATGCTTAATTTACCTAAGGAAAACATGAGGCAAACAGGAGACTGAAGAGAAAGGTGAAGAGACAACCAGCTGATGTGTACTGTGTACAACAGAATAGTAAGCAAGAAACATTGAAAAGATAAACTGACACAAAATTATAAAATGCCCATAAACTACTGGAATCTATGGTCTCTATTATGCTCTTTCATCTAGCCTCTGGAAACCTTCCTACATTCTCTTGTCCTCTGTCTGTGACATTTTAATACATAGAAAAATTAAGGCTGATAGCTATAAAATTTCACTCTTTACTCTCTCCTTTACATCATAAATAAAGTAATTAAATAATCATCCTAACATCTGATTGCCCATTATCCTACACAAAGTTGAATAGCAAATGTAACTTGTTAATTCTAAGTAATTTGATAGGTATGTAACTGTGCGTATGGTATTAAAATGTATAGAGAAATTTTTTCTTGCTAAATAATCATTTTAAACACTCAAGTGAAAATTAAAATGTCCATTAACGGCCCTATCCAACTTCAGTTTCCACAATTCCTCTCATAGTTTCTTTCCCATTCACACATTTGCAAAGCTAATTTTCACCTCCACAACTTTGTTCACATAGTTATTTTTTTTCAGTCTGACCCTCGATCTTTTCTTTTATGACATTTATTTTTTTATATGTTCCATCACATATCTGGTGCTTATTTATATAGATGTATTGGTCATTACTCTATTACCTCATCTAAACAACAAATTCCGAAAGAACGAAAATTTCCACTCTTCTTGATTTTCCCATAGTATGCTGAGCACTGAAGTTAGAGCAGAGTACTTGAAATTTATGCTCTGTGGTGACCTAAACAGGAAGGGAATCTAAAAAAGAGTGGATATATGTATATGTATAACTGATTCAATTTGCTGTACAGCAGAAACTAACACATCGCTATAAAGCAACTATACTCCAATAAAAACTAATAAAAAATAAAACCAAGTTTTAACACTTATATCAAAAATATTTGTATTGATACCTATTTATATGTATAAATTTATGCCAGTATATATCTATTATGTTTAAAGTATGCAGGCAAAGTTGATTTTGTGATTATGAAGGCCACGAAATTTGCAATATACCATGTGGTCTATCAATGGGATAAATAAGTGTTCTATGGATGGAAAAATCAATTGTCTCTAAGGTCTTTGAATATTCTTTCCACTTGTCAACTCTTAGAAACTTTCTCTCCACATCAAATTTTCTATCCATCCATGAATCTTAAAATTGCAAACTTTAAAAAAATTTGGAGGTAAATAATATATCATTTGTGCACATGAGAGGAGTTTGTTTGCATGTTGATTTATCTTTGAATTTGAGTATGATGACATCAAACACAAACTCGAGGATAATAGATTTAAATCTAAAGTATAACACAATAGTTAAACTACACTGCTAGAAATTCTTAAGATAGTGGGCTTTTTTTTCAGTAGCATATTATTTAAATAATAAAAATTCTGGAATGACAAAATGATTGTGGGGGATAGACATACAGATCAATGGAATAGAGTCCATAAATAAATATTTACATATGGTCAATCAAGTTCTCACAAGGGTACCAAGATAATTCAATAGGAGGAGGATGAGGTTTTTTTTCTTTCTTTTTTTTTTCCAAAAAAAAAAATGGTGCTAGACAACTGGATATCCAATATAAAAGAACGATTTTGAACCTCTATCTCATACTATATAAAGATTAGCGCAAAATGAATCATATGCCTAAATTTAGGAGCTAAATTTATAAAACTCTTAGAAAAAACATAAAAATAAATCTTTGAGACACTGGTTTAGAAAATGATTTCTTAGATGTCAAAAGAAAACTGTGACAAAAATACCCATGTAGGGCTTCCCTGGTGGTGCAGTGGTTGAGAGTCCGCCTGCCAATGCAGGGGACATGGGTTCGAGCCCTGGTCTGGGAAGATCCCACATGCCGCGGAGCAACTAGGCCCGTGAGCCACAACTACTGAGCCTGCGCGTCTGGAGCCTGTGCTCCGCAACAAGAGAGGCCGCGATAGTGAGAGGGCCGTGCACCGCGATGAAGAGTGGCCCCCGCTCGCCGCAACTAGAGAAAGCCCTCGCACAGAAACGAAGACCCAACACAGCCAAAAATAAATAAATAAATAAATTTATTAAAAAAAAAAATACCCATGTAAATTGGATTTCATCAAAATTAAAAATTTACCATTAAGAAAGTGAACAGACAACCCACAAAACGGGAAAATGTTTTCAAATGATTTGTATGATAAGAGACTTGTATCAAAAATATATAAGGAATTTTTATAATTCAACAATAAAAAGACAACTTATTATAAAACAATCAAAGGATTTTTGAATAGATAGCTCTCCAAAGAAGATATACAAATGGCCAATAAATATATGAAAAGATTCTCAGCATTATTACTCACTAGGGAAATGCAAATCTAAACCACAATGAAGTACCACTTCATACTCACTATGATGGCTATAATTAAAAATACAGAAAATAATAAGTGTTGGTGAGGATTTGAAGAAATTAGGACTCTCATACATTGATGATGTAAATGCAAAATGGCACAGCTGCTGTGGAAAACAGTTTGGCAGTTCCCCAAAAAGTTAAACATAGAATTACCATATCATCCTGTTATTTCACTACTAGATATATACACAAAAAAACTGAAAAGTATGTCTACACAAATATTTGTACATGGATGTTTATAGCAGAATTATTAATAACGGTCATAAATTGGAAGCAACCCAAGTAATGAATGGACTTTAAAGTGTGGTATATTCATACAGTGAAATATTATTCAGTTATAAAAATGAATAAAGGACTTATACATGTTACAACATGGATAAATCCTAAAAATATGCTAAGTGACAGAAGCCATACACAAAAGACCACATATTTTATCTTCCAATTATATTAAATGCCCAGAATAGGCACACTCATAGAGATAGAAAATAGCTTAATGGTTGTTAAGGCCTGTTGGGAGTATTGCTAATAGGTATGGGATTTCTTTTGGGGTTGATGAAAATGTTCTGGAATTAGATAGTGATAATGGTTGCAAAAGTTTGTGAAAAGACAAAAAACCACTGAATTATATACTTAAGAAGGATGAATTTTGTGTTATGTAAGTCATATCTCAGTAGAGATGTTACAAAAAATATTGTGAAGTTAACAATACAGTTTTGTACTGCTTGTCAGAATTCTAATGAAATGTCAAAAATATGAAGTACCAAAAAATAATAAATATAATAGAAAGAGACCTGATTTTCCAGGTGATTTAGGATTCAAGTTTTCAAAAAACTATAAAGTATTGTTCTTCATGATAATTCAACAATGTAAACAAACAGCCAAATAGACATGCAGAAGTTTTTTTTAGCATTTGCTAAAACTGAAGCATAAAATAACTAAACCGTGCAAAACAACACATTTATCAAAAATTAACCATATAATACTTTCAGAACCTTTGAATTTATTAATAGAATTTTAATATGTTTTATTTCCTTTTGAATCCTAAATACAAATTATTTAGTGGCATTTACAAAGTCATAATGAATCAAGTTTCAAGCTATATTACTTAGAACAGAAACAGAAACCTACAAAGCCATTTTTTTTTAAACTGAGATAAAATGCTATTAGAATTCACCTGTAAAAAAAAGAGTGCTGACAATTATTAGGTACATATTCCCCCAAATACAGAATAGTTGCTCAATATCAAGAAGTAATGTACAACATACATGGGCTTTCCTGGTGACGCAGTGGTTAAGAATCTGCCTGCCAGTGCAGGGGACACGGGTTCAAGCCCTCTTCCAGGAAGATCCCACATGCCACAGAGCAACTAAGCCCGTGCACCACAACTACTGAGACTGAGCACTAGAGCCTGTGAGCCACAACTACTGAAGCCCACGTGCCTAGAGCCCATGCTCCGCAACAAGAGAAGCCACTGCAATGAGAAGCCCGTGCACCGCAATGAAGAGTAGACCCTGCTCGCCACAACTAGAAAAAGCCCACACACAGCAACGAAGACTCAATGCAGCCAAAAATAAAAATAAAATAGAATAAATAAATTAAAAAAAAAGAAGTAATGTACAACATACAGACTGTTATGGCAGTGATAGGAAGAAGAAACACTGACTAATAAATTTAACACTTTAAATTATAAAATCAACATAAAGTAAATCAGATTTGAGGTTTAAAACATACTCGAAAAAAAAGAGGATGGTTATCAGGTCAAAAGAAAACTGTACTAGTTATTTAATAACAGAAGGAAAACATGGAGAGTCAAGATGCATCCACAAATTGGTAGAATAGAAATTTGGGCCAATTCTGAAGATTATAAATGCCAGATGAAAGAACTTTTAAGTCTTTTGAAAAACAGGAGAGATTTATCAAGAAAGTCAGGAAGGCAAGACACCAGCGAGGTAAGCCCAGCACTCAAAGCAGCTTTTGTTCTCAGACTATCTGGACATCAGGAAAAAACAACTTTTAAACTGAAGTACAGGTTTGGTGGCTCAGGAGGTTAGGAGTCAAATACCAAAGGCCATGTCCACTCAAGGAGAGGATGCTGTCCACATTCAACTGGGAACTCAAAGGGCTACATGATGAAATATAAGTGAACAGCCCTAAACCAAAATGAAAGCTTCATAATTCATAAAATCCCAAGTTTTGAATTTCAGGTGGCCCAGTATTGGTGGTACTTGGTGACAGCAAATGAAAATATTATCTGGAGGAAAGTATCTTCATTCAAGAGTCCAAAATTCCCACAAATAACATTTCAAATATAGTGAGCAGTACAAAAGACCCAAGTTACTGAAATTAATTGATGCAGACTATAGAGTTACTCTGTTTGCTATGTTTTAAAAAAGAAAAGTCAAGTTTGACATAGCTACAGAAGAAAAAAAAAAGAAAATGTAAAAAGTAAAAAGGAAAGTTTGGAAAAGAACCAAAAAAGCCTTAGAAATCTGAAGAATAAATCCGTATCAATTAGGAACAAAAATGGATGATCCAATGACAGATTAGACACAGCTAACAAGAGAATTACTGAACTGGAGGAGAAGCTGAATAAAAATTTCAGAAAGAATCATGGAGAAACCAAAAAATGAAATATGTAGAAGAGAAAAGAAGGATCATCGAGAATGCAAGTTCATTAGTAATAAATAGTAAACATCCTATTACAAGATTTTTGACATCAATGGAACTTAGCTTTGCTTTAACTGTATCAGGTGAATATATTAATTCAGATGGAAAGCTGCATGTCATCTGACATTTAAGTATTAATTTTATTTCATAATATTGTATCATAACAGTCTACATTTATTAAATACTTCCTTTCTTTACTTCTTATTTTCTACCTTCTTTTCCATTTGTATTCTATATCTGCTCTGTAGCAAAGATGGCTATTTGTTCCCCAATATTGGTTCTCCTTCACTTTCATAATAGAATCCTTGATTTTTGTCTGGATACATTTCTGCACAAAATAAACGCTACATATTTTAAGATTTCCTTGTAGTTTAATGTAACAATGTGACTAAATTCTGGCCAAAAATATATTGTGAGGCATCATTTAGGAACTTTATTTGAAAAACTTCTACAAGTCTCCTCACTGCCTCTTCCTTGATAGCTGAGGAGTACATATGCTGGCTGAACAAGGGCAGTCATTTTGGAGCTTGAAGTGATCTCTGAATGGAGGCTATGCACAGAGAAGCATAAGATAAAAAGAGTATGAGTCACTAAATATTTCATGGAATGGTGCCATCATATCAGTCCTAAACTGTTTACTTCTAGAATTTTATATGAGAGAACAAACTACTACCTTGTTTAAATTAGTAACATTTCAAATCTCTGTTACTCAGAGCTGAATCTAATTTAAATTGACACCAATGTGGTACTTGGAGGTAGATGCTACAAATAAAAGAAGGTATAATATACAGCACTATCTTAGTACAGGATATTGCATGACAGGTGGTAAGGACTCAAGATATTGCAGGCTGACGAGCTCGTGAGCTCTGTTATTATGGCTTCAAGACATTTCCACTTTGAAAGGCAGACTATATGCTGACTGAGGCTATGATGTTAGAGGAAATTATATAACAAAATCTGAATTTAAGAGTTAGATGTTACCTGTAGCTTTCTTTTTTTTTAAATTTTTATTGGAGTATAGTTGCTTTACAATGTTGTGTTAGTTTCTACCATACAGCAAAGTGAATCAGCTGTACATATACGTATATCCCCTATTTTTTGGATTTCCTTCTTATTTAGGTCACCACAGAGCACTGAGTAGAGTTCCCTGTGCTATACAGTAGGTTCTCATTAGTTATTTATTTTATACATGGTATCAACATTGCATATATGTCAACCCAAATCTCCCAATTCATCCCACCCACCCACCCCTTTCCCCCTTGGTAGCTTTAAGTCTTATGAGAAAAATAAATCTGGCTATAGCTAGCCAGCATGAATCAGAGATGGAAATAGAATACAACTTTTATAAGGCATGTACTCTAATCTGGAATCTGCAATTTAAGTTTACTGAGATTCCAGTAATTGAAGCCTTGGATAGATGAAAATGTCAACAGCTCTATTCCTCAAATTGAAACATTTTCAATAGGGGGCTTCAAAGTGAAAATATTGATATCTGGAGGTATAAATGTCTACAGGCAAAGATAAGATGAAGAATTTTCCCTTCCCTCCAAAGCCTTTTGTTTCAGAGAGTCCAACCATGGTAGATCATATTAATTTGAAAAAAGAGAAAAAAGAGTCGAGAACAAAAGCCAGTAAGTAAAAGAACAGAGTCTGCAGGATTATAAGCTATGTTTAGACAAGATCATTGTAGTTACCTAACCATAAAACTTACTGAAATCAGATAAGTCAGAAGGCTACTAAGTTTTTGAAGGAAACGTGTTGCCAAAGAAATTAAAGTCTGGCCTGAAAATGCCTGTGGTTTTTCAGTCTCTAAAGCAACCCATAGGCCCTGAAATCTTTCAAGGCTATAAAACTGTTCTACACTCAAGAAGGACAAATACTCTGAAGCCCACTTCAGATGTGACCATAAATGATTATGGACAGATTAAATCTTTTCACAGGGAAGATCCAAAGAATTTCCAGATGTGCTTACACTACTGTGAAAGAAGAAAGTTTTCACTATTCCTGTCAGATAGATTTGGTAACTGCTATGCGGTCAGTGACAACTCTGCTTCTTACTCCCCTTTTCCAAATGGGAAATTTTAATTATGGTTATTCTGTTTCTATGCCACCTTATATACTGTGTATGTGGAGGGCATATTTTATATTTTAACTTATAGGTTGCTAGATCATGAAGTGTTACCTTTTTTTTTTTTTTTTTTAGGTGAAGAAGACTGGACGTCCACTAGTATAACAACTGAAATTAAGGTTGGTTGAGAGTAATAAAATATTCAATTTCACTGATTTCTGCTCTAGTTTTCACTATTTTTTTCTGATTTGGATTTAAGTTGCTCTTCCTTTTCTCTCTTTTTTCTAAAGTGGAAGCTTAGATTATTGCCTTTAGATCTTTCTTCTTTTCTAATATATGCATTCAATGCTATAAATTTCTTAAGAACTGCTCTCGCTGTATCCAACAGATTTTGATAAGTTCTGTTTTCATTTTCAGTTAGTTCAAAATATTTTAAATGAGATTTATTTGACCCATGTGTTATTTGGAAGTGTTAGAAGTTGTTTAATCTCTAAGTAATTTGGGATTTTCCAGCTATACTCTGTTACTGCTATCTAGTTTCATTCCATTATGGTCTGAGAAAAGATGTTGTATGATTTCTCTTCTTATAAAAGTGTTAAGGTATGTTTTATGGCCCAGAATGTGGCCTATTTAGGTGAATGTTCCATGTGAGCTTGAGATGAATGTGGATTCTGCTGTTGTTACAAGAAGTAGATGTCCATTTTATCCAGTTGATTGATGATATTGAGTTCAACGATGTCCTTACTGATTTTTTGCGGGCTGGATCTGTCCATTTCTGATAGACAGTTGTTGAAGTCTCCAACTGTAATAGTGGTTTCATCTATTTCTCCTTGGAGTTCTACCAGTTTTTGCCTCACATATTTTTGACATTCTTTTTTTAGTTGTCTACATATTAAGGATTGTCATAACATCTTGGAGAATACACATTTTTACTGTTGTGTAATGCTCCTCTTTATTCCTGATAACTTTCCTTGTTCTGAAGTCTGCTCTGTCTGAAATTAATATAGCCATTTCCGTTTCCTTTTGATTAGTGTTAGCATGGTATATCCTTCCCAAACCATTTATTTTTAATCTATATGTGTCTTTAATAATTAAAGCCAGTTTCTTATATACAACATGTAGTTGGATCTTCATTCAAAGTGATTATTGTATAGTCAGATTAATATCTATCTTATTTGCTTGTATTTTCCATTTCTTCTTCTGTTCTTTGTTTTTATTTTTGTCTTCTATACTATCTCTGACTTTTGTAGTTTTAATAGAGCATTTTATATGATTCCATTTTCTCTCCTTTCTTAGCATATTAGTTAATGCGTTTTTTAAAACATTTTTAATCATTGCCCTACAGTTTGCAATATAAATTTCCAACTCATCCAAGTCCCCTTTTAAATAACACTATACAGCTTCACAGGTAGCATGAGGGCCTTTTAGTAATAAAATAGTCCTAATTTTTCCCTCTTGTGCTTTGTATCACTGCTGTCATTAGTTAGACTTATACATAAGCAGTCATAAGTGAATATATATGTATATAAGCTTACATAATTGAATACATTATTGCTATTATTATTTGGAACAAAGTGTTATTTGTTAGATCAATTAAGGAAAAGAAAAACTAAAAATTTTAATTACCTCCACTTATTCCTTCTCTGATGCTCTTTCCTTTCTTATGTAGATCTAAGTTTCTGATTTATATAATTTTCCTTCTCTTTAAAGAACTTCTTTTAAGATTTCCTGTAAGTCAGATCTGCTGGCAACAAATTTCCTCAACTTCTGTCTGTCTGTGAGTCTCTATCTTTCCTTCACTTTTGAAGGATAATTTACCAAGGATCAGAATTTTAGGTTGGTGGGTTCTTTCTCTCAACACTTTAAACTTTCCACCCATTATCTAACAGTTTACATGGTTTCTTAGGAGAAGGCAGATGTAATTCTTGTCTTTGCTCTTCTATAAATGAGGCATTTTTGGGCTTCTTTCAGGATTTTTTCTTTATCTATGATTTTTTGTAGTTTGAAACAATATGCCTAAGTGTAGCTTTTTCTTCATTTATCCTGCTTGGTGTTCTCTGAGCTTTCTGGATCTGTGGTTTGATATCTGACATTAATTTGGGGAACTTCTCTGCCATTCCTGTGTCAAGTATTTCTTCTGTCTCTTCTCTGTCTTCTCTTTCAGGTACCCCCATTATGTGTGTTACAGTTCTTAGATATTCTGTTCTAACTTTTTCTAATTCTTTTTTTCCAGTTTTTTGGTTTGGTTTTTAATTTTGAATGTTTTATTGAGATATCCCCAAGCTCAGAGATTCTTTCCTCAGTGTTCAGTTCACTAATAAGCCCACTAAAGGCAGTCATCATTTCTGTACAGTGTTTTTTATTTTTTTTAATCTCTAATATTAGTTTTTGGTTCTTTAATGGAATTTCCATCTCTCTGCTTACATTAGCCACCTGTTCTTTCAAGCTGTCAACTTTATACATTAGATCCCTCAGCATATTAATCATAGTTGTTTTAAATTTCTGGTCTGATAATTACATCTCTGCCACATCTTAGTCTGGTTCTGATGCTTGTCCTGTCTTTTCAAGTTCTGTATTTCGCCTATTAGTATGACTTGTAATTTTTTCTTGATGGCAGGTATGATGTACTAGATAAAAAAAAACTTCCATAAATAGGCTTTTAATAATGTAGTGGTAAGATATGGGTAGAGGGGAAGCATTGTGTAGTCCCATGATTAGGTCTCAGTCTTTCAGGGAGCTTGTGCCTCTGGACTGCAAACCCCACACATGCTTCTCAGACTCTCCCTCCCTTAGGTAGGACTGGATGATTAGAGTGGGCTGGAGTTGGGTATTTCTCTTCCCCTAGGTCAGTTAGTCTCTGATGAAGTCCCAGCAGATTAGGCTCTGGTTAACTATTTTCTGCTGAGGACAGACCTTGTTAAGAAGAACAGAATGCTCTGGCCTATTTCAAAATGGTTTCTTTTCCCTTCTCCCTGCTTGAAGCACATGGAGATTTTTCTCACATATTTACAGGAGGTAAACTTACAAAAGAGTGAGAACCATCCCCCTGTCCCCCCCCCGCCCCCCACCAGCAACTGGGTCACCCTGGAGTTTTTATTATTCAGACTTGTCCACATTGAGCCTCCAGGAATTCATCAATTACAATTCAGCTTGCCTACTACAGCACTGGTTCAAACAGTGGTTTCAGTTCGTGGGTTTCTGCTCTGGTAAGTGTGGTTCTCTGTATTTACCTGTCAGTCTCTCAATTTTTGGTGGCAGTGTTTTGTCTGTGACCTTACTTCTCTCACAAATCAAAGAGGGGTTGATTTTTCAGTTTTTTCAGTTTTTTAGTTGTTGTTAGGATGGAGTGGCCACTTTCAAGCTTCTTCCGAGCTGGACCAGAAATGAACAAGTGGTGACTTATTCAAGATAGGAATTTATTTCCATCTTACATGAATATCCAATTGTAAGAAGTCCAGAACTAGTATCACAATTTGCTTCAATCTAGGATACTTCCAGCTTTCCACTCCACCACCCTAACTGTACCTTCATTCTAATGGTCTAATGTGGAATTCCAGCCATGATATACATGTTCCAAGTAACAGGATTGGAGGAAGGTAGAAAAAAGAGACAACAAAGGCATTACCAACTGTCTTTTAGGGAAATTTCCTGGAATCTGCCACATCATACCTCCACTCATGACATGGTGTGATATGGTAAACTGAATAATGGCCTTCCTAGATGTCTGCACCCTAATCCCCAGAACCCTGTGAATGTTACCTCATATGTTAGTCTGCTCAGGCTGACATAACAAAATACTATAGACTGGATGGCTTAAACAACAAAAATTTATTTTCTCAAAGTTCTGAAAGCTGAACGTCTAGGATCAAATGCTAGCTGATTTGATTTCTGGTGAGTGTTCTCTGCCTGGCTTGCAGAGAGCCAGCCCCCTTTTCTCTGTGTCATCACATGCCTCTCCTTGGCATGCATGGAGTGGAAGGTAAGGGGAGAGAACACATTCTCCAGTGTCTCTTTTTATAAGGACACTAATCCTATCATATCAGTGCCTCACCCTTATGACCTTTTTTAAACTTAATTATTTCCTTAAAGTCCCATCTCCAAATATAGCCACACACAATGGGCATTAGGGCTTTAAGATATAAATTTTGTAGGGTGCAGGAGGACACAAATATTCAGTCCATAAGACATTTATAAAAAGGGTTCACAAATGTGATTAAGGATCTTGAGATAAGTTGATAATCTGGGGGAAGGAGAGTGTATGATTTAATCACAAGAGTCCTTATAAGAGGGGGCCAGGCGATCAGAGAGGAAGCAGGAGCTGTATCAATGGAAGCAAGGAGTTGGAGTGATGTGAGGTAAAGGTTATAAGCCATGTACTGCAGGCAGTTTGCAGAAACTAGAAAAGGCAAAGAAATGGATGATCCTCTAGTGCCTCCAGAGAGAACCAGCCCTGCCAACACTTTGATTTTAGTAAAACTAATTTCAGACTCCTAGTCTCTAGAACTGTAAGATAATAAATTTGTGTTGTTTTATGTTACCAAATTTGTGATAATTTGTTAAAACAGCAATAAAAAACTAATATACATGGCAACATATACCTTTAAGAGAAGTTGGGAAATGTAGATTATTTGAAGCAGCTAAAATATGGGGGTTCTATCACTGAGGAAGAAAGAGAGAAAAGATATTGGGGAGCAACCATCACTCACTGCCACACCCAGAGATGCTGGAATTTTAGCTGAATATAGCAGTGGCATAGCCTTTAGGCTTTCCTCCTTTGGCAGAGGTTTGTGTTCTGTGTTTGGGAAGGATATATGGGAATGTTTGAAATTGTTCTTCAATATTCATTAAAACCTTCCTCTACAATGAAAGAATGCCATGCTTTAGCTGGGCATGTGTCTGGTCAGAATGAGACTATATTTTGTAGCCTCCTGTAGCCGTACGCCTAATTTGTAGTCAACCGGATGTAAGCAGAATATTGAGTGTCGGCTTCCAAGAACTTCCCACAAAGTGAACACAACCCCTTTGCTCCCTCCTCCTTTATCCCCGCATCTTTCCTTCTAGTTACAATGAAGATCTAATGGCTGGAGCTGGAAAAGCCATCATGGACCATAAAATGACCCTGGGGATAGACGCCATGCATGGTGGGGCAACAGGGTAGAAAGAGTTAAGGACCCTGAGAATGTTTTGATGCAGAGCTGCTATACCAGCCATGCACTATCTCCAGATTTTTATGTGAGAGAAAAACAAATTTCTGTTTTAAGTCACTGTCATTAGGGGTCAATTACTCCCAATTCTAACTAATGCTCTCCCTTCCTTCTCTTTTAATTCTCTCATAGAACTTTTCACTTTACTTTGCACTGGTTTCTCTAGATACACACCCATGACATGTATGACAAAAGTCTGCCTTTAAAATATAACACTGGTGCAGTCATTTAAAGATGCATGTCTTGTGAACTATTATTTAAGAGATTTAGAAGGAATCTCATTAATTAAATATATGATGTCTAGATAAGTCTCATGAGCAACTGACATTAGGCTCAAAATTTCTAGGTAATTAGTAAGAATGCATCTTTATGCAGAGAGCAAATACACTCTAAAATTATAGCCACGTGTAACTACATTACAGCCACATAAGACATAGCATACAAAAAATTCAGAAATACATTTAGGTCATTACTACTAATAGGTTTATATAAAGCATTCCTAATTCAAGTGTTCCTTTATCATTATGTAGTTTCATTTAAAAACAAATGACAAAATTGCATCTGATAGAGTTGATGTTTAGCACAGGCTCTCAAATTTTTGGTTACAGTATTCCTTTATACTCTAAAAAATTATAAGAGCCTCAAAGAGCTTTTGTTTATGTGTTTATATCTTTCAATATTTACTATATTAGAAATTAAAAGTATAAATGTTTAAATATTTATTAATTTATTTTGAAATAGGAATAGCAAATCTGTTCCATGTTCACAGAAATTATACAATTTTATGAAACAGAACTATATTTCAAAAAGTAAAAAGAGTGGGATCATTTTACATTTTTGCAAATCTATTTAATTTCTGGCTTAGTAGAAGGCAAATTTTCACATTTGCTTATACAATCAATCTCTCACAAGTCATGAAGTCTCTGGAAAAGCTTCATGATATAAGAGAATGAGACTGAAAAAAATTAATAATGTTTAGTGTTATTATTAAAATTATTTTGGCATTGGGGATAACCTTAAAGGATTTCAAGCATCTACAGCAGTTCCTGGATTACACTTTAAGAACCACTATTGTACAGAATAGCTATAAAAAACAACCTCACAAAAGAGGACTTATTATAAGAAGGCCAGTCAAAATGTACAAAAATACTCATAATTGTAAGGGAATACAATTTGGGGATTATATCAAGGTGACAGAGTAGATTCTAAAAATAAATGTTTTCCACAATTTCTCTTGGGTCAAGAGAAAGGGAAGAAAAGGAAAAGAATATTTAGAAAATAATGAAAATGAGAGTATCTAAATGCATAGAGCAAACATTAACAAACATAAAGGGAGAAATTGACAGTAAGACAATAACATTAGGGGATTTTAACACCCTATTTACATCAATGGACAGATCATCCAGACAGAAAATCAATAAGGCAAGAACTGCTTTAAACAACACATTAGATCAATGGACTTCATGGATGTGTATGGAATATTCCAACCAAAAGCATCAGAATACACATTTTTTTCAGGTGCACAGGGAACATTCCCCAGGATAGATCACATTCTAGAATGCAAAACAAATCTCGATAATTTTGAGAGGATTGAAATCATATCAAGCATCTTTTCTGACCATAATGCTATGAGATTAGAAATCAACTACAAGAAAAAAGCTGCAAAAAAGACAGACACATGGAGACTAAACAATATTATCTAAACAACCAATGGGTTACTGAAGAAAGCAAAGAGGAAATAAAAAAATACCTGGAGAAAAATAAAAAAGGAAACATGAGGATCGCAAATCTGTGGAACACAGCAAAAGCAGTTCTAACAAGGAAGTTTACAGCAATATAAGCTTACCTCAGGAAGCTATAAAAATCTTAAATAAACAATCTAAACCTACACCTAAAGGAACCAGATAGAGAACAAAGCCCAGAGTTAGTAGAAGGAAAGAAGAAAATAAAGATCAGAACAGAAATAAATGAAAGAGAGACTAAAAAAATAGAAAAGATAAATGAAACTAAGAGCTGGTTCTTTGAAAAGATAAACAAAATTGATAAATCTTCAGTTAGACTCAACAACAAAAAAAAGAGAGGGAGGGTCCAAATAAATAAAATCAAAAATGAAAACAGAAGTTAAAACCTACACCACAGAAATACAAAGGATCACAAGATACTACTATGCACAATTATACACTAATAAAATGGACAACCTATAAGAAATGTACCAATTCCTGGAAAAGTAGAAATACAAAGGATCACAAGATACAACTATGCACAATTATACACTAATAAAATGGACAACCTATAAGAAATGTACCAATTCCTAGAAATGTACAATCTTCTAAGACTGAATCTATAAGAAATAGAAAACATGAATAAACCAATTATCAGTAATAAAATTGAATCAGTAATAAAAAAATCTCCCAACAAACAAAAGTCCAGAACCAAAAAGTTTCACAGCTGAATTCCACCAAACATTTAAAGAATAGTTAACACCTATCCTTCTACAACTATTCCAAAATATTGTGGAGGAAGGAATGCTTCTGAACTCATTCTATGAGACCAGCATCATCCTGATACCAAAACCAAACAAAGACACCAAAAAAAAAGTAAAGTAGAGGCCAATATCATTGATGAACAAAGATGGAAAAATCCTAAACAAAATGTTACCAAACTAAACTAAACAACATTAAAAAGATTACAGACCATGATCAAGTGGGATTTATCCCAGGGTTGCAAGGATGACTCAATATTCACAAATCAATCAATGTGATACACTACATTAACAAATTGAAGAATAAAAATCATATAATCATCTCAATCGATACAGAAAAAGCTTTTGACAAAATTCAATATCCATTTATGATAAAAACTTTCAATGAAGTGGGTATAAAGGAAACATTCCTCAACATAATAAAGGGCATATATGACAAGCCCACAGCTAACATCATACTCAACAGTGAAAAGCTGAAAGCATTTCCTCTAAAAAGAGGTAAAAGACAAGGATGCCCACTCCTATCACTTTTATTCAACATAGTACTTGAATAAGTATGAGTTATAGCAATCAGACAAGAAAAAAAAATCAAAGTAATCCAAATTGGAAAGGAATAAATAAAACAGTGGCTGTGTGCACATAACATGATACAGTATAGAGAAAATCCTAAAGATGCCACCAAAAAATCTATTAGAATTCATCAATGAATTAGTAAAGTTGAAGGATACATAATTAGTATACAGAAATCTGTTACGTTTCTATACACTAACAGTAATCTATCAGAAAGAGAAATTAAGAAAACAATCCCATTTCCAATTTCATCAAAAATGATAAAATACCTAGGAATAAATCTAAACAAACTTGATAAATTGTAAGACTGACGAAAGAAACTGAAGATAATGCAAACAAATGAAAGATATACCTTGTTCATGGATCGGAAAAATTTATATTGTTAAAATGATCATACTACCCAAAGCAATCTACAGATTGAATGCAATTTCTATCAAAATATCCATGGCATTTTTCACTAAACTGAAAAAAAATTCTAAAATTTGTATGGAAATACAAAAGACCCTGGGTAGCCAAAACAATCCTGAGGAAGAAGATCAAAGCTGGAGGTGTCACACACACTGATTTCAACCTATACTACAAAGCTACAGTAATCAAAACAGTATGGTTCTGGCACAAAAAAAGACTTATAGGTCAATGGGACAGAATAGAGAGCTCTGAAATGAACCTACACTTTATGGTCAATTAACCTAAAACAAAGGAGGTAAGAATATACAATGGGGAAAAGACAACCTCTTCAATGAATGGTGTTTGGAAAACTAGACAGCTACATGCAAAATAATCAAACTAGACTACTTTCTCAAACTATATACAAAAATAAAATCAAAATTGATTAAACACTTAAATATAAGACCTGAAACCTTGTAGGAATAAAAATCCTACAAGAAATCATAATCAGTATGCTCTTTGACATTGGACTTAGGAATGTTTTTTTGGCTATGCCTCCTCAGGCAAGGGAAACAAAAGCAAAAATAAACAAATGGGACTACAGCAAACTAAAAAGCATTTGCCCAGCAAAGGGAACTGTTAATAAAATGAAAAGGCTGCCTACTAGATGGGAAAAATATTTGCAAATGATATATCTAATAAGGGATTAGTATCAAAAATATACAAAGAACTCATACAACTCAACATCAAAAAGCAAATAACCCATTTTAAAAATAGGTAGAGGACTTGAACAGACATTTTTTCCAAGAAAGATATACAGATGGCCAACAGACACATAAAAAGATGTTCAACATCACTAATCACCACAAAAATGCAAATCAAAACCACAATCAAATATCACCTTGCAGTTGTCTAAACAGCTATTGTCAAAAAGACAACAGATAACAAGTGTTGGTGAGAATGTGGAGAAAAGGGAACCCTGATACACTGTTGGTGGAAATGTAAATTGGTGCAGCTGCTATGGAAAAAGTATGGCGGTTCCTCAAAAAATTAAAAATAGAACTGCCATACAATCCAGCAATTCCTCTCCTGGATATTTAAGCAAAGAAAGCAAAAACACTAATTAGAAAAGATATATGCACCACTCTGTTCACTGCAGCATTATTTACAATAGCCAAGATATGGAAGAAACCTAAGTGTCCATTAATAGATGTATGGTTAAAGAAGATGTGATATCTATACATCTATATATAGATACACACACACAGAATGGATTATTACTCAGCCATAAAAAAGAAAGAAATCTTGCCATTTGTGACATGGATGGACCTCTAGGGTTATATGCTAAGTGAAATAAATCAGACAGAGAAAGACAAGTACTGTATGATTTCACTGGTATGTGGAATCTAAAAAACAAAGTAAATGAACAAACACAACAAAACCGAAAAAGAGTCATAAGTACAGAAAACAGGCATTTGCCAGAGAGGAAAGGGATGTGAGGGGGAAAGAAAATAATGAAAATGAGACTATGATTCTCAAAACTATAGGATATAGTATTATCTGCACTGAGCGGTAAATAAGGTATAATGTTGAATGTTCATTAGGAATCAGAAAAAAATTGACAAAATTATGTATTCAAATAAATAAGTGTGAAAAATATCTTAAAAGTATATCTATAAAAATGCTGGAAAGTCAGAAAGAGAAAATAAAGATAAAATAAACATGATACAAAGTAATAACTTCTAAAATATTTTGTTAAAAGAGACAATTTTAGTTACATTCAAAATTTGTTTACTAAGCTTACTTAAGAATTCCTAAAATCTGAATCATATAATAACGAGAAATGACCAAATTTGTTGTCAAAGATATACAAGTCTTTGACAATTTAAAAAGTCATATGAACTTGACAATTGCATGGGCAAGTCTCCTTAGTAAATATTCAAAGGATACCTAATTCCTATACTCCTGAAATTGTTTCAAAGCATAGGAAAAAGGAAAGTGTCTTAAGACGGACCACTGTCCTGATATCAATACTTCAAAAAGCAGGCACCAAAAGAAAACAATACAACCTCACTCATTATTACAGAGGGTAAAATCTTAAATAAGTATTAGCTATCCCAACTGAGTGATTCCCATTCAAACAAAAACACACAATGACTAAGGTCTGTTTTAAGAATGCAAGCATGGTTCGAAGTAACAAGATATATTGATTTAATTCATTACCTTAGTATACTAGAAAAAAAAATGAAGACTCTCAATAGAATCTGAAAAGGTATGTAATAATGTTCAACAAATACTTGTGCTTTATATTTAATCCAACATCTCAGTAGTAAGATACTTTCTTAACATGATGAAGAGTACCTACCAGAAAGTTTGCAATATCATATTTCAAGATGAAATAATAGTGGTATTTGGATCAAAGTCAGAAATAATACAAGAATTACAAGAATACCCATTTACCACCAATATTATTCTCAAATTTGAAATCTACTCAAGAAAACAAGAAAAATAGGAAAAAGTATGATTGTTGAAAAGGAAAAGTGATCATTTTCTAAAGAATACTTTGACAATCTAACAGAATAAACTGAAAAATCATTTCAAGTAACAAGATAGTGACTAAAAAAATCAACACACTCTTTTATAAAAATACTAGTCTGAAATGATAATTTAAAAAAATTTCAAGTCTCAACATAAAATAATTGTTTTTATGCTTTATATATTATTTTTGGAATAATCTTAAATGTGCAAGAGCTATGTGAATAATACTACACAACCTCAGTGAAAATCATAGAAATAACTGAATAAATAGAAATATATACAAAGGTCCTTAAGCAAATGACTCAACATTATAACATGTCTATTCTCCCATAATCACTTTCTAAATACAGTGACATTAAAATAAATATCTTTTAATATACAAAATGATTTTAAACTTCATTTGAATAAATAAAACACAAAAATAGCCAATAATAATGAAAATTGGTTTGCCTTATCAAAAATCAACATCATATAGCTAAAATATTAAAATGATGTTGTTTTCGAATAAGTAGATACAAGGAGATTATCATATGAGATAAATGTACTATTTTAAATACCTGGTAGAATAATAATTAACAAATGGTGTTGGAATAATTTACTATATATAAAAATATAAAGATTTTTTTCTTTTCCTCTAAAATTAATTATTTTTTTAAAAAAGTTGAAGTACAGTTGATTTATAATATTATGTTAGTTTAAGGTGTAGATCATAGTGATTCAGTATTTTTGCAGATTATACTTCATTATAGGTTATTAGAAGATAATGGGTATAATTCCCTGTTCTAAATAGTATATCTTTATTGCTTATCTATTTTATATATAGTAGTCTGTATCTGTTAATCCCATACGCCTAATTTGTCCCTCTCCCTTTCCCTCTCCCCTCTGGTAACCACAAATTTGTCTTTTATATGGTGAGTCTGTTTCTGTTTTCATATACTTCAATTTCTATTATTTTTCAGATTTCACATATAAGTGATATCATATAATATTTGTATTTCTCTGTCTGACTTAGTTCACTAAGCATAATAGTCTCTAGGTCCATCCACATTGCTGCAAATGACAGTATTTCATTCAAATATGTAGTTTTATCCTTACTACAACCCCAAACTAAAATAATTTCCAAGTGGAATGATATTTAAAAGTAAAAATATAAAAACATAAAAATGTCAGAATAAAATGACTCATCTTTTTATAAGCCTAGAGTTGTAAAGAACATTTTTTAGCATCCTATAAAGAATAGACACCCCAAATACTCACTGGTTTGACCACATTAGAATTAAAGTTTTCTGAACAGCAAAAGACACTATAGATAAAACTAATACACAAATGATAAACTGGAAAAAACATATGATAAGAGAAAATTTCACTGAAATTGTCCCTTCCAAGTTAAATGGAGTAAAATTCTATATAGCAAGTCCATACCAATAGAACAATGAACAAAGAATATGAACAAATAAAGAAAAAGAAAATAAACAAAAGCAAGTACAGAATAAAAGTGGTCAACATAAAAAAGTTATCTTTTATTAATGATAAGTATGATGTAAATTAAATCTGCATGTTTCTTAATAAAACTATGTTGTTAACTTATTTGTTTAGACATTTCCAAAGGAGTTTAAGTTTTACAAATCAAAATCATTTAACTTTTACACATTTTTAAAATCCATTATCAAATTGTGACATGATAAGAGGGAAGAGCAAATGAACCATGGGATGTCATTTAGAAGGGAAAATTAATAACTTGGAGCATAATGGAAAGAGAAATTACAGTAATAGGTCAGGAGCTTACCAGGAAGGGGGCCTACAGCAAATTTATTTTATTTCTAGGCAAGGAGAAGGATAAGCAAAAGGACAGCTATCTGGAAATGTGCAATAGGGATATGGTTTCAGAAGCACAGAATGAAAACCATGATCATGCCAGAAAACCTGTCTTAAAAAAGAGTGGCAAAGTGCCTACAGTCTGGAAAATGAGGCAGGACAGAAGGACATAAATTTGGCCAGTTTTCTTCCTGTTATAAAATCAGTCTTCACCTCTTAGTCAGTTGCCCAAAAAGACTGAGAAACTTTGAATACCGAAGAGAACTAAGCTGAAGGGTATCAGGTAGATTTCCAGTCTCTGCATGAAATAATTCAGGCAGGAATACTCCTTGTAGTCCTTGGAAATGTAGACACAATATCTGTATACACAGAGTAGAAGGTAACTTCCACATTGTGTATTTTAACAAAAAAAGTTCTGTGGTTACAGTGCCAGTTGTCCTCTAACTGGTTCTAAAAGGTCAGGATAGCATGCAGATATATGAGTGTTCTGGGTGAACAGCTGAGATGGAACTATGATTACAAAAAACATATGTTTTGGGGCTTCCCTGGTGGCACAGTGGTTGAGAATCTGCCTGCCAATCCAGGGGACACGGGTTCGAGCCCTGGTCTGGGAAGATCCCACATGCCGTGGAGCAACTAGGCCCGTGTGCCACAGCTACTGAGCCTGCGCGTCTGGAGCCTGCGCGTCTGGAGCCTGCGCTCCGCAACAAGAGAGGCCAACGATAGTGAGAGGCCCGCGCACCGCGATGAAGAGTGGCCCCTGCTTGCCGCAACTAGAGAAAGCCCTCGCATAGAAACGAAGACCCAACATAGCAATCAATCAATCAATCAATAAATCTTTAAAAAAAAAACAAAAAAAAACAAAAAAACATATGTTTCAATAAAGGAAAAATGGACACTTCATTGAATAATATTAAGAATAAAGGAATTTTTACTTACATTTGTATTTATATTTGTCTTGTGACCCCTAGGAGAGAGTCAGTGTATTGTATGTTACTGATATTACAGCTCTTAGGTATGTGCATGGGACCAACAGAATTGATTTTGCAAGATGTTGAAAGATGCCAGGAAAGTTACCATCTGGCATAATTTATAAGTATCTCCCTTATAATTTTTTCCTAATTTCTATCTATCTCAGGTTTAAGTCACGTAATTTTCCTTTATTCACCTCAATTCACAAAGTATTTGTTGAAAGGTACTATGAGCCCTTCATAGCTCCTGTCCCTGTGCCTTTCCCACATGTGTTATGCTATAAGATAAGCTGTCTGCTCAATTCTCTCATTTTCCTAGTGATCTCTCTGTTGACCTTGGCAACCCTCACAGTTTAACAACTCAGATTATGTATTAATCTAGCATCCACTTGCTGCTTTTTAAAAATAATTCTGAAAGTGCTTGGTTGTAAAAATTTTCTTAACCATATCTATGGAGTCAAGCATAATATATGGTGTCACAGGTTTTTCCAGAAAGGAGATACCAAGATAGTAAAGTGTGCAAAAGGTTTATTGGGAAGTAATACTCTTTAAAGGAAAACGGAGGAAGTGGATTAAGCAGGGAGAGTCAAAGTTTCTGCCAACCGACCAGGAGCTCTGAAGCAAAGTCTGTCTCTATCTGAAGGTCCAACAATGAGCAGTAATGGCCAGGCCCTTGTAACACTGCCTTACTCGGTAATTGCCTGAAGGCTGCCTAGAGAATAGTGTGACCTCGACTTGAAAGCAGAGGTGGACCCTGAACAATCTAACAGCTGGAGCTGTCAGCTAGCCGCACTCCTTGCATCTGAGCAGCCACAAATGGTGTCTAATATTACCCCTGTATGCCTCTGTCCTAATCTTATTCATTTAGCTCCAAGTTTTCTCCTTTCAGTCTTAGTAAAATCTTTGATTAAAGGGGACAGGCTTTACTTATTTTATTTTTACTGCCAGTGACAAGCAGAGGATGTGATATTTAGAAAGCACCTAGTAAATATCTGCAAAATTTTATTAAATGGATAAAGTTAGCCCATTATGTGTTGATTAAGTCAAAAAGCTACAGCTTCACTTCTAAGTCATCATTTTTGCTTCTTTGGACCCCAAAACATAGGTGAATTAAACTTAAATTAAATTACCCTTAGCCCCTGCTAGCCCTTAGAGACTCTTCTGATAAATATCTCATACTTCTACCTGACCCTAAAAGCCATTATTTCCCATAAGTCTTAATACTCAGGACAACTCCAACTTCTTTGATCAGACCCTTAGATGTAGGCAACTGACTAAACTGGATTTGAATTTGTATACTCCTTTCAATTCCATACTTTATATAATCAGTCCCTACCTAGTAAGTTATTCCTATTTCTTTCCCCTCTCCCTACAAGTTCCGGCATAGGAATTGCTTTATGGCAATCTTTAAGGCCTTAGAATTTGTTAGTGCTAAGGACATTCTAAATATTCAAAAAGTACCCATTTGAAATGAACTGTATTGCTGATGGGGCCTGAAAATGACTGTTAGGCAATAACAAAGAGCATGTAAGAATGTCATTACAAAGCTTTTTTCTTAAGACTTTCATAAGTTAGTACAACATCCCAGAAACTCATTGATAATAAAGGTCAGTTTCCAGTGTAAGGAAAGACTCTTCACAAAACACTGAAATTTAAAAAATGAAATATCTATCCGTAAGTTTCTTTTTAACTCTCCACATAATAAAATAAGGTGACCCATTCCACATCTCCTGAATCTGATATGAGATCAACCCTCGCAACATTTTCTTAGTATCACCTACTGTTAAACTAAACAGAGAAGAGGGCAAAAGTCATTTCATTATTTTTTGGCTTCTAAAATTATGGAGCTGATTATTCTTTCTCCCTGCCCCCCTATTTACCTGAATTCAAATTAGGCACAAAAAACCCCAAACTCAAATATAATAAGTTACTTGGATTTGTAAAATTAAAATTAGCACAACTTCACCCTGCCATGCAAGCTGTGCTCCACACAACTCCAGGGAATGTCATCCACACAGACTGTGATATAAATGTATTCATGCAACGTGCAAAGCAGCAGCCCTGAGTAAGGTAAAGTCGTCTCGTTCCTC
Source organism: Balaenoptera physalus (assembly GCF_965194825.1). Taxonomy (NCBI): domain Eukaryota; kingdom Metazoa; phylum Chordata; class Mammalia; order Artiodactyla; family Balaenopteridae; genus Balaenoptera; species Balaenoptera physalus. The sequence goes on along the minus strand of NC_138882.1, from coordinate 132,043,114 downwards.
TCTTACTCACATAGGCCATGTGATTATAAATCATTACATTTTTTTAATAGTAAAAAGAGCACTATACCCCACTAAAAGATATACGGATGGCAAGTAAACATCTGAAAAGATGTCATCACATGTCATTAAGGAATTGCAAATTAAAGCAACAATGAGATATTATTGCATACCTATTAGAATGGCCAAAACCTACTTACACTGACAATACCAAATGGTGAAAATGTGGAGCAACAAGAACCTCATTCATTGCTAGTGGGAATGCAAAATGGTACAACCACTTTGGAAGATAGTTTTGCAGGTTTTCTTCAAAACTAAGCATCCTCCTACCATAAAACCCAGCAATCAGGCATCCTTGTATTTATCCAAACAAGTTGAAAATTTGTGTGCACACAAAAACCTGTACATGGCTGTTTATACCCACTTTGTTCATAATTGCTAAAATCTGTAAGTAACCAAGATGTCCTTCAATAGGTGAATGGATAAATAAATTGTTGTACCTCCAGACAATGGAATATTCTTTAGTTCTAAAAAGCAATGGGTTATTAAACCATGAAAAGACATGGAGGAAACTTAAATGCATATTACTAAGTGAAAGAAGCCAGTCTAAAAAGGCTACACATGCTACATACTATATTATTCCAACTATATGACATTCTGGAAAAGGAAAAACTATGGAGACAGTAAAAATATTATAGGTTGCCAAGGGTTAAGGGAAAATAAGGATGAATAGGCAGAACACAGAGGATTTTTAGGGCAGTGAAACCATTCTGTATAATATTGTAATGGTGGATATGTCATTACATATTTGTCAAAACCCATAGAAGGTACAACACCAAGAGTGAACCCTAATGTAAACTGGACTTTGGGTGATAATGCTGTGTCAATGTAGGTTCATTGATTGTAATAAATATACCACTGTGGTACAGGATGCGGATAATGGATACTGTATATATGTGGGGACAGGGAGTAACATGGAGACTCTCTATACTTTCTGCTAATTTTGCTGTGAACCTAAAAGTGCTCTAAAAAGAATGTTTATTAACTAAGAAAAGAGAATTGTTAATGTGGAATATAACACAAAATAGAGGTTCCTGAAGGCAATATTTCTATATTTATGTTATAAAAAATGGAGATAAAATGTTTTTATCCACAATGCAAAATCTTTGTTTTTATTATATAAATAAAACCTGATTTCTGATTAGAAAGAATATATAAAATTGTCAGAAAGAAAGGAATAATCACCTAACATTCTACCACTTAAATAACCACTATTAACAGATTGATGATTGTGATTTTCATGTATTTTTAATGCATATGTGGTACAATTAAAAAGTTACTTTATATTTTTTAACCCTTATTAAAAATTATAATATGTTAAAAGACAAATATTTCCTCAGGTATGTATGTGTGTGTGTATATATATATACACACACACACACCTTTAAGAAAATGTATTTAATACATTGGAAAGGGTTCACAGGAAGATTATCTTCGAGTATATTTTGATCTATTTTGTTTTACAAAAATGGTATTCAACATGGAATATATATTGTTCCATCCATATTAGTTATGAGAAAAATGAATCTTTGGAACCAAAGGAAAATCAATAAAAATATCCTAGAATTCAACCAAATCATCAGTTCTAAAGCAAATCTTACTTTAGTATAGATGACTGCCATATTATATTATGTTTCCAGGAACTATAGAATGCCATAAAGGAGAACAAGATGTGAACATTCAATGCACTAGAAGTGGTTCAGTGTAAGAAATCTCTTCCAGAGAAATCGATTAGCTTGCCCTATGGATCTTTTTCCTCATTCTGTTGATAACTAGGGAGAACATATGCACCCTCTCCAGAAGATGAGTCAAGATAAAGGGTGTGAAATTCCAATATTAATGCTTCAAGGCAAGAGGGTGTTGCTCAAGTCCTAAGAAAAAATTAGATCATGATTCTAGGAGGTGAGCTGTCAAAGAAGACAGAGATCCACAACACATAGATTTGTTCTATCTTTCCATGAGGTTATAACAGTAAGGGTTCCTGGCCATCACTCTTTCTTACCTCTTAGGTGCTTTCTTTCCTTCCTAACAACATATGACTAAAGCAGCTTAAGGAAGTTTCAAATATGAGGGTGTGGAGGCAAGAGGAAAGAGGGCAACTAATCTTCTCTGAGATAAATATATGGCAAATTTCCTTCCCCTGCTCTTAATCTCTGTCCTTTTGGCTATAATGAGTGTGACTTTCTTTCATACTATATCCCTTCTAAAATTCATGGTTGCAATATAGGAAATAACTATTCAAGATAAAAAAGCATGGGTAACAAAGAATATATCATTGTCTAGCCCAGGTTACTAAAATATTGCAATGGAATTCTAGACCAAAGCCTCAGTTAGGAACTGCTTTGTTTGCTATTACTCCCAGTACATATATTTTCCTTGGTAACTTTTGAGTAAAAGGATTGACTGTGCAAAAGCAGATTTCAAATAGCCTTGGGTACCCCAGCAAAACCCATCATAAGAGTATCTAGGTCCTCGGGAAGATGGCGGAAGAGTAAGATGCGGAGATCACCTTCCTTCCCACAGATACAGTAGAAATACATCTACACGTGGAACTGCTCCTACAGAACACCCACTGAACGCTGGCAGAAAACGTCCGACCTCTAAACAGGCAAGAAACTCCCCCCGTACTTGGGTAGGGCAAAAGAAAAAAGAAATAACAGAGACAAAAGAATAGGGACGGCACCTGCACTAGTGGGAGGGAGCCGTGAAGGAGGAAAGATTTCCACGCACTAGGAAGCCCCTTCGCGGGCGGAGACTGCGGGTGGCAGAGGGGGGAAGCTTCGGAGCCACGGAGGAGAGCGCAGCCACAGGGGTGCGGAGGGCAAAGCGGAGAGGTTCCCGCACGGAGGCTCGGCGCCGAGCAGCACTCACCAGCCCGAGAGGCTTGTCTGCTCCCCTGCCGGGGCGGGCGGGGCTGGGAGCTGAGGCTCGGGCTTCGGTCGGATCACAGGGAAAGGACTGGGATTGGCGGCGTGAACACAGCCTGAAGGCGTTAGTGCACCACAGCTAGCCAAGAGGGAGTCCGGGAAAAAGTCTGGAGCTGCGGAAGAGGCAAGAGACTTTTTCTTCCCTCTTTGTTTCCTGGTGCGCGAGGAGAGGGGATTCAGAGCGCTGCCTAAACGAACTTCAGAGACGGGCGCGAGCCGCAGCTACCAGCGCGGATCCCACAGCAACAGGGGCGCAGAGGGAAAAACGGAGAGATTCCCGCACAGAGGCTCGGCGCCGAGCAGCACTCTCCAGCCCGAGAGGCTTGTCTGCTCGGCGGGCGGGGCTGGGAGCTGAGGCTCGGGTTTCGGTTTCGGTTGGATCGCAGGGAGAGGACTGGGGCTGGCGGCGTGAACACAGCCTGAAGGGGTTAGCGCACCACAGCTGGCTGGTAGGGAGTCCGGGAAAAAGTCTGCAGCTGCCGAAGAGGCAAGAGACTTTTTCTTGCCTCTTTGTTTCGCGGCGCGCAAGGAGAGGGGATTCAGAGTGCCGCCTAAACGAACTCCAGAGAAAGGCGTGAGCCGCGGCGATCAGCACGGACCCCAGAGACGGGCGTGAGACGCTGGGGCTGCTGCTGCCGCCTCCAAAAAGCCTGTGTGTGAGCACAGGTCACTCTCCACATTGCCCCTCCCGGGAGCCTGTGCAGCCCGCCACTGCCAGGGTCCCGTGATCCGGGGACAAGTTCCCTGGGAGAACGCACTGCCCGCCTCAGGCTGGTGCAACGTCACGCCGGCCTCGGCCGCCGCAGGCTCACCCCGCCTCCTCTGTACACCTCCCTCCCCGTGGCCTGAGGGAGCCAGAGCCCCCGAAGCAGCTGCTCCTTTAACCCCGTCCTGTCTGTGCGGGGAATAGACGCCCTCAGGCGACCTACACGCAGAGGCAGGTCCAAATCCAAAGCTGAACCCCAGGAACTGTGCGAACAGGGAAGATAAGGGGAAATCTCTCCCAGCAGCCTTAGAAGCAGCGGATTAAAACTCCACAAACAACTTGATGTGCCTGCATCTGGTGAATACCTGAATAGACAACGAATCATCTCAAATTCAGGAGGTGGACTTTGGGAGCAGGATATATTAATTTTTCCCCTTTTCCTTTATTTGTGAGTGTATATGTATATGCTTCTGGGTGCGATTTTGTCTGTATAGCTTTGCTTTACAATAGCTTTATTTTACTTCACTATATTATAGCCTCTTTCTTTCTTTCTTTCTTTCTTTCTTTCTATTTTTTCTCCCTTTTACTCTGAGCCGTGTGGACGAAAGGCTCTTGGTGCTCCAGCCAGGCATCAGGGCCGTGCCTCTGAGGTGGGAGAGCCAACTTCAGGACACTGGTCCACAAGAGACCTCCCAGCTTCACGTAATACCAAACGGCAAAAATCTCTCAGAGATCTCCATCTCAACATCAAGACCCAGCTTCACTCAACGACCAACAAGCTACAGTGCTGGACACCCTATGCCAAACAACTAGCAAGACAGGAACACAGCCCCATCCATTAGCAGAGAGGCTGCCTAAAATCATAATAAGGCCACAGACACCCCAAAATACACCACCAGACGTGGACGTGCCCACCAGAAAGACAAGATCCAACCTCATCCACCAGAGCTCAGGCACTAGTTCCCTCCACCAGGAAGCCTACACAATCCACTGAACCAACCTTAGCCACTGGGGACAGATACCAAAAACAACAGGAACTACGAACCTGCAGCCTGTGAAAAGGAGACCCCAAACACAGTAAGATAAGCAAAATGAGACGACAGAAAAACACACAGCAGATGAAGGAGCAGGGTCAGAACATACCAGACTTAACAAATGAAGAGGAAATAGGTAGTCTACCTGAAAAAGAATTCAGAATAATGATAGTAAGGATGATCCAAAATCTTGGAAATAGAATAGACAAAATGCAAGAAACATTTAACAAGGACGTAGAAGAACTAAAGAGGAACCAAGCAATGATGAAAACCACAATAAATGAAATTAAAAATACTCTAGATGGGATCAATAGCAGAATAACTGAGGCAGAAGAAAGGATAAGTGACCTGGAAGATAAAATGGTGGAAATAACTACTGCAGAGCAGGATAAAGAAAAAAGAATGAAAAGAACTGAGGACAGTCTCAGAGACCTCTGGGACAACATTAAACGCGCCAACATTCGAATTATAGGGGTCCCAGAAGAAGAAGAGAAAAAGAAAGGGACTGAGAAGATATTTGAAGAGATTATAGTTGAAAACTTCCCTAATATGGGAAAGGAAATAGTTAATCAAGTCCTGGAAGCAAAGAGAGTCCCATACAGGATAAACCCAAGGAGAAACACACCAAGACACATATTAATCAAACTGTCAAAAATTAAATATAAGGAAAACATATTAAAGGCAGCAAGGGAAAAAAAACAAATAACACACAAGGGAATCCCCATAAGGTTAACATCTGATCTTTCAGCAGAAACTCTGCAAGCCAGAAGGGAGTGGCAGGATATACTTAAAGTGATGAAGGAGAAAAACCTGCAACCAAGATTACACTACCCAGCAAGGATCTCATTCAGATTCGATGGATAAATTAAAACCTTTACAGACAAGCAAAAGCTGAGAGAGTTCAGCACCACCAAACCAGCTTTGCAAGAAATGCTAAAGGAACTTCTCTAGGCAAGAAACACAAGAGAAGGAAAACACCTACAATAACAAACCCAAAACATTTAAGAAAATGGGAATAGGAACATACATATAGATAATTACCTTGAATGTAAATGGATTAAATGCTCCCACCAAAAGACACAGGCTGGCTGAATGGATACAAAAACAAGACCCATATATATGCTGTCTACAAGAGACCCACTTCAGACCTAGAGACACATATAGACTGAAAGTGAGGGGATGGAAAAAGATATTCCATGCAAATGGAAATCAAAAGAAAGCTGGAGTAGCAATTCTCATATCAGACAAAATAGACTTTAAAATAAAGACTATTACAAGAGACAAAGAAGGACACTATATAATGATCAAGGGATCGATACAAGAGGAAGGTATAACAATTGTAAATATTTATGCACCCAACATAGGAGCACCTCAATACATAAGGCAAATACTAACAGCCATAAAAGGGGAAATCGACAGCAACACAATCATATTAGGGGACTTTAACACCCCACTCTCACCAATGGACAGATCATCCAAAATGAAAATAAATAAGGAAACACAAGCTTTAAATGATACATTAAACAAGATGGACTTAATTGATATTTATAGGACATTCCATCCAAAAACAACAGAATACACATTTTTCTCAAGTGCTCATGGAACATTCTCCAGGATAGATCATATCTTGGGTCACAAATCAAGCCTTGGTAAATTTAAGAAAATTGAAATCGTATCAAGTATCTTTTCCGACCACAATGCTATGAGACTAGATATCAATTACAGGAAAAGACCTGTAAAAAATACAAACACATGGAGGCTACACAATACATTACTTAATAACGAAGTGATCACTGAAGAAATCAAAGGGGAAATCAAAAAATACCTAGAAACAAATGACAATGGAGATACGACGACCCAAAACCTATGGGACGCAGCAAAAGCAGTGCTAAGAGGGAAGTTTATAGCAATACAAGCCTACCTCAAGAAACAGGAAACATCTCGAATAAACAACCTAACCTTGCACCTAAAGCAATTAGAGAAAGAACAACAAAAAAACCCCAAAGCCAGCAGAAGGAAAGAAATTATAAAGATCAGGTCAGAAATAAATGAAAAAGAAATGAAGGAAACAATAGCAAAAATCAATGAAACTAAAAGCTGGTTCTTTGAGAAGATAAACAAAATTGATAAACCATTAGCCAGACTCATCAAGAGAAAAAGGGAGAAGACTCAGATCAATAGAAGTAGAAATGAAAAAGGAGAAGTAACCACAGACACTGCAGAAATACAAAAGATCATGAGAGATTACTACAAGCAACTCTATGCCAATAAAATGGACAACCTGGAAGAAATGGACAGATTCTTAGAAATGCACAAACTGCCGAGACTGAACCAGGAAGAAATAGAAAATATGAACAGACCAATCACAAGCACTGAAATTGAAACTGTGATTAAAAACCTTCCAACAAACAAAAGCCCAGGACCAGATGGCTTCACAGGTGAATTCTATCAAACATTTAGAGAAGAGCTAACACCTATCTTTCTCAAACTCTTCCAAAATATTGCAGAGGGAGGAACACTCCCAAACTCATTCTACGAGGCCACCATCACCCTGATACCAAAACCAGACAAAGATGTCACAAAGAAAGAAAACTACAGGCCAATATCACTGATGAACATAGATGCAAAAATCCTCAACAAAATACTAGCAAACAGAATCCAACAGCACATTAAAAGGATCATACACCATGATCAAGTGGGGTTTATCCCAGGAATGCAAGGATTCTTCAATATACGCAAATCAATCAATGTGATACATCATATTAACAAACTGAAGGAGAAAAACCATATGATCATCTCAATAGATGCAGAGAAAGCTTTCGACAAAATTCAACACCCATTTATGATAAAAGCCCTGCAGAAAGTAGGCATAGAGGGAACTTTCCTCAACATAATAAAGGCCATATATGACAAACCCACAGCCAACATTGTCCTCAATGGTGAAAAACTGAAACCATTTCCACTAAGATCAGGAACAAGACAAGGTTGCCCACTCTCACCACTATTATTCAACATAGTTTTGGAAGTGTTAGCCACAGCAATCAGAGAAGACAAAGAAATAAAAGGAATCCAAATCGGAAAAGAAGAAGTAAAGCTGTCACTATTTGCAGATGACATGATACTATACATAGAGAATCCTAAAGATGCTACCAGAAAACTCCTAGAGCTAATCAATGAATTTGGTAAAGTAGCAGGATACAAAATTAATGCACAGAAATCTCTTGCATTTCTATACACTAATGACGAAAAATCTGAAAGTGAAATTAAGATAACACTCCCATTTACCATTGCAACAAAAAGAATAAAATATCTAGGAATAAACCTACCTAAGGAGACAAAAGACCTGTATGCAGAAAATTATAAGACACTGATGAAAGAAATTAAAGATGATACAAATAGATGGAGAGATATACCATGTTCCTGGATTGGAAGAATCAACATTGTGAAAATGACTCTACTACCCAAAGCAATCTACAGATTCAATGCAATCCCTATCAAACTACCACTGGCATTTTTCACAGAACTAGAACAAAAAATTTCACAATTTGTATGGAAACACAAAAGACCCCGAATAGCCAAAGCAATCTTGAGAACGAAAAATGGAGCTGGGGGAATCAGGCTCCCTGACTTCAGACTATATTACAAAGCTTCAGTAATCAAGACAGTTTGGTACTGGCACAAAAACAGAAATATAGATCAATGGAACACGATAGAAAGCCCAGAGATAAACCCACACACATATGGGCACCTTATTTTTGATAAAGGAGGCAAGCATATACAGTGGAGAAAAGACAGCCTCTTCAATAAGTGGTGCTGGGAAAATTGGACAGGTACATGTAAAAGTATGAAAATAGAACACTCCCTGACACCATGCACAAAAATAAACTCAAAATGGATTAAAGACTTAAGTGTAAGGGCAGACACTATCAAACTCTTAGAGGAAAACATAGGCAGAACACTCTATGACATACATCACAGCAAGATTCTTTTTGACCCAGCTCCCAGAGAAATGGAAATAAGAACACAAATAAACAAATGGGACCTAATGAAACTTAAAAGCTTTTGCACAGCAAAGGAAACCATAAACAAGACCAAAAGACAACCATCAGAATGGGAGAAAATATTTGCAAATGAAGCAACTGACAAAGGATTAATCTCCAAGATTTACAAGCAGCTCATGCAGCTCAATAACAAAAAAACGAACAACCCAATCCAAAAATGGGCCGAAGACCTAAATAGACATTTCTCCAAAGAAGATATACAGATGGCCTACAGACACATGAAAGAATGCTCAACATCATTAATCATTAGAGAAATGCAAATCAAAACTACAATGAGATATCATCTCACACCGGTCAGAATGGCCATCATCAAAAAATCTAGAAACAATAAATGCTGGAGAGGGTGTGGAGGAAAGGGAACACTCTTGCACTGTTGGTGGGAATGTAAATTGATACAGCCACTATGGAGAACAGTATGGAGGTTCCTTAAAAAACTACAAATAGAACTACCATACGACCCAGCAATCCCACTACTGGGCATATACCCTGAGAAAACCATAGGTCAAAAAGAGTCATGTACCAAAATGTTCATTGCAGCTCTATTTACAATAGCCAGGACATGGAAGCAATCTAAATGTCCATCGACAGATGAATGGATAAAGAAGATGTGGCACATATATACAATGGAATATTACTCAGCCATAAAAAGAAATGAAATGGAGGTATTTGTAATGAGGTGGATGGAGTTAGAGTCTGTCATACAGAGTGAAGTAAGTCAGAAAGAGAAAAACAAATACAGTATGCTAACACATATATACGGAATCTAAGGGGGAAAAAAAAAAAAAAAAAAAAAGGCCATGAAGAACCTAGTGGCAAGACGGGAATAAAGACACAGACCTACTAGAGAATGGACTTGAGGATATGGGGAGGGGGTGGGGTGAGATGTGACAGAGTAAGAGAGTGTCATGGACATATATACACTACCAAATGTAAAATAGATAACTAGTGGGAAGCAGCCGCATAGCACAGGGAGATCAGCTGGGTGCTTTGTGACCACCTAGAGGGGTGGGATGGGGAGGGTGGGAGGGAGGGAGATGCAAGAGGGAAGAGAAATGGGAACATATTGTATATGTATAACTGATTCACTTTGTTATAAAGCAGAAGCTAACACACCATTGTAAGGCAATTATACTTCAATAAAGATGTTAAAAAAAAAAAAAAAAGAGTATCTAGATTTCCCTAAAATCCCACATAATAATATACAAATGTCTCTAAAGCTTGATCTAATTGACCACCATAATTCTGTATTTATGTCAGCCTATTCAATAACAGAAGAAAAACCACCCTCTGACCAATATATGTAAGCCATGGATAAATAATATCTCTAGCAATTGTTTTAGATCCTCAATGTCTTCTACTCCAATCCAGCTTTTTATCAGATTCTTTCATCATGGCTTCTACCTTTTGGTTCTGTATATCATTTACAGTTTATTTTTGCGCCATTAACTCTGGATGTTTATATGGACTTCTGGCTTTGCACCACAGCATTTCCTAAGTGAATGTGACTTGAACTCACATCTCTGGTTCTTTCCATTTTAGGTTACCATTAATATCGGAAATTTTAAGCCCTTGGGAGACCAAGCACGTTTCATCCCCAAACAGGAGCAGATTCAGACAATGATTGCTTTCTCTAATTACTGAAACTCAAATTCCATTCTTGATTAACGCTTTCCATTACTTTGCTCACAGTATCTTTTTCTAATGCACTCCCAGTATTAAATGCTGATATTTTCTCAACCCCTTCCCTTTCCCTACTCCCTAACTCTTTTAATGTTTTCTGGATCCTAGGTTCTCTTAGGTATTCTATGATATTAACTGTTCTCACTATAGCTTCTAATAAACCAAGCTCCAAGTCACTAAAGACTAGACATGTGAGTAGTAAAAATAATAAAATAATAATATATCAACTGAGTGAGCTGAATAGAAGACTAAAAATGAAGCTAGCAGAAGATGGAGTGACAATTATATATAGAAGAAATAGATTCAAAGATGAAGCTTACAATGAAAAATTATTTCAGTTACTATAAGAAAGTAAGCTTTGAAGACAACTTCATAATGTTGTATGAATGGTAGTTATAAACAATGAAAAAAGCATAGGAAAATGTACATATTTATAGACTATGAAAGAATAGTTTTTAATAAATGACATTAGTAGTGATGTGGTTAGTAGAATTACTAATATCAAAGAGCTTTAAAAAACTCCTTATAATTAATATATTTTAGCAAAAGATTTATAACATTCAAAATACTTCCAAAGTCTTGAAATGGTATATTATATGTAACTTCATAAGTATTAAATAATATAATGTTTATAATATATATTATTCCTATCTATGTATATATAATAGTCACTTGCCATAACACAACATATATACAAATATACATATATATGGATATGTATATATACATCTACATTTATATATGGGTGTTGGCTATCAGTATATCCAAATTGGTTATCAGTATACAACATACCCATATCCAACTTGGATATCAGTATACATCAGTGAAAGTCTTCTCTATAGAAAGCATATAAAAAGCAGGTGACATGCCTGAAATCAACACGTTTATATTCTACAAAGAGGGCCAAAAGACACTTCACATAAACTTTATAGAGCATACTATCATCTGGAGCAAATTAATACAGTTGGCACTGCGTGCTAATGAGGAAAAAGTTTTGAATAGGATACATTTGCCTTGTAAACCTATGTTTTTATTCAATGGATAAACTTTGGTGGGATTTAAGGGCCTGAGGACATTACTGTACTATATCTAGGACACGTGTCCTCAATTACATTGAAATCAGACTAATGTCAGTTTGGACAGTTTGTATTCCCTTCTAATTATGTTAATGTAATGGAAACATTTGTAGCTCAGGCTATTCAGGTACAGGTGCAAATATGAAGGAGTTTACAGACAAACACAGTGCTTTATAAATTACAAAAAGTTCATTCCAGTTAATTATACTATAATGCCGAGTTTTCATTTTTACCATTACCTAATGGTAAAAGCAAAACAAAATTCTAAAAATAAAAAAGCACAAACTTTAGAGTCAGATGATCTCAAGTTAAGTCCTAGCAAAGTCACTTAACTGTTTGGCTTTTGGTAAGTTAATCAACCCCTATGAGCCTTAGTTTCCCTAATCATAAAAAAAGAGGTAAAAATACCTATCTTACAGTATTGTGAAGAATAAATTACATATCACATGCAAAATATCTGACACAGTGCCTGGTACATAGTACGTACTCAATAAATATAAATTTCTTTCTATTTTTATTGTGTCCTTAAAGCAATACATGATTTTGCACAAAATACTGAGTGAATATTATACTATATGTACAATTATCAGCCTTTAATAAACTAAATATTTATGTTTTCAGCTACTGAGAATATATTTTATATTACTATTAATAACTACTTCCAATAATTAATAAGAGAAAACACATACATAAAGCATAAATTATAAAATGGTTCTGTTAAGAGTGATTAATACACCACAAAAATTACATTTATACTATATTATATGAATTTTATCACATCAAGAAAATCTCAAGCATAATATTAACAAGATAATAGAAGATATTTAAAAGAGATTAAAGAAATTATTACTAATGCAATATAAACTATAACTATAGTGTCTTAAAAATATTTCAAAGAAAAGTAATAAAATAATTATACTTACATGTTTCCAACGTGCAAGCTTTTCTGTTATATTGGTTCCAGGCTGAAAAAAGAGATCCTTAAAGAGCTTATCTTCAAATCCTTTGTGTTTATAAATCCATTTTTTTTCACTTTTACTAATAGTTTTTTCCTGATGTTTTTTATACAAGAACAAGTGGCTGAATATAAGGGGGGGGGGAGGGAGGGAGAACTGTCGTTTAGTTTTTTTGCAAAAAAAAAAAGGAAGAAAACTACTTATGAGTTCACTTATATCTTAGAAAACATAGTGGTAAACTTAATGTAATATTTGTTTTCATATTATTACTATATAAAACGAGGCATTAGGGCTGGCTCATCAACATTCATCAAGGGATGAATGAGTGCTGAGAAATCTCTGGGGACAGGAATGCACAAACAATTCTGTAACTACATCTGGCTATGCATTTTATAATATAATGTCAGAGAGAACATGACTAAATTATCTATAGAAATATGTTAACCAATATAAATTCTTTTTATCTTTCTTCTCCAGTGAAGAAATAACTTCTTATTTTCACCTAGGAAAACTACTTTACAGCAGTACTGTCCAAGAGAATATAATGTATGCCATAAAATAACTTAAAATTTTCTATTAGCCACACTAAAAAAAAGTAAAAAGAAATAGGTAAGATTAATTTTAATACATTTGACCCTTGAACAACACAAGTGTGAACTGCATGAGTTCACTTATATATGAATTTTTTTCAATAAAAATAGTACTATACTATCTGTGGTTGGTTGAATCCACCACACTGTGGAACCCGCAAGTACAGAGGGACAAGTATAAAGGACTAGAGCATCTACAGATTTTGGTATCTGCAGCAGGTCCTGGAACCAATTTCTTGCAGATAGCAAGCGATGACTGTATTATGTTTTATTTAACCTAATGTATTCAAAATATTACTAGATAAATGGCATCAACAAACTAATATCACAATAGTAAAATACTAAATGTTAGCTCTGTAAGATCAAAAACAAAGGAAGGATAACATCTCTCACCCAATCTATTCAACATTGTACTCGAAGTCCTACTCAGTCCAATAAGGCAATAAGAAGAAAATCATATACCAATATAATCTTTGAATACAGATGCAAAAATTCTAAATACTAATAAAAAGAATCCAGCAATGTAAGCAAAGAATAACAAGACTATGACCAAGTATTACAAAGCTCATTACATAAACAATTTAATGAAGAGAAAAATGTAAGAGTATACAAATGGATGCAGAAAGGTATTGGATAAAATTCAGCAGCCAATCTTATTTTAAATTTTTTGTAAGAGAGGACATCAAAGTAAACTACTTCAATATCATGGAGACAGATTACCAAAAACCAATAATATTCATTATATGTGATGAAAGAGCAAAATCATTTGAATTAAAATGATGAAACAGGTAGGAAGTTTACTGTTACCATTATTATTAAATAGCAAAAGAAAAACAAAATTGACCAAGGAAAGCAATTTTTCCATTTCTCAGATTTTTAAAGTGGGCTCCGTCTATTCATTCCTTCATTCAAATATTTTCACTGATGATCTACAAATTAGTTAGGGTGAAATATATTAAGAGAATAAAACTTATAATGGTTCAAATAAGACAGAATTTTACTTTTCTCACATGCAGTCTACACTGGTGGAGCAGCGCTGCTCCATAAAATAATTCAATCTTGCCTCACCATACTCAAAGACACTGTCGTTAACCCACATGACTAATGCATTCCAGCCCATGGGAAGGGAAAGGCATGAAAACAAAGGGGGTACAATTACCATTTAAGTATTTGAAGCAGCAATTGTGGTCATTAATTCTGTTCACTCACAAATCTAACAAAAATATAATCAGATGAACATACTTAGCTGCAAGTAAAATTGGTTAACAAAATCTCTAGTAGTTACTCAACTGCTAAAAGAAAAGAGAAGAATGGATTTTCAAGGAAAAAGTAGTATTTTGAAAATGACCATTATGTGCTCTGTGAAGAGAAGAAAGTCTGTAATACCATGAAGGTTATATTCTCTAATAAGTAGAGTTAGATAATACAGAAATAAAACACTAGATATATAATAAGTGAATTGCTTTTCACATAGGCTGGATTGGGATAGTATTGTTAAGAGGAAACAAGTTATAGTGAGAATCTCAGAAAAACATTCTAGTAAAGCAAATGACAAGTACAAAAGGCCAGGTGGAAGTATGCTTAGTGAGGCAAGAACACACTTGGCATGTTTGAAGAACAGGAAGGTCACTGGGATGGACAGTCATTGCAGAGTTTTAAGCAGAAGAGTGGCTTTGAGATCAGAGAAGATAAAGATGGTGAAGTAGGAGGATGTGGAAATAACCTCCCCCCAACGAACACATCAAAAATACATCTATATGTGGAACAATCCTCACTGAAAAGTAAACAGAGACTGGAAGAAATATCCCTGTACAACCAAAGCTGTGAGAAAGATCCCCACAGAATCAGGTAGGAAGGAAGAGATGTGATCAGGTCAGGACCTGTGCCCCTGGGAGGAGACTCAGAGGAAAAGAGATACTACACAGCTGGAGACCCTCCCTGGGGAATGAGAAGTTCGAGCCATATATTGAGCACCCCAGCCCTGGGGTCCAACACTGGGAAGGCAAGCCCACTTGTCTGGTTCCAGGGCCGGTGGGACTAACAGCAGGGCTGTGGGAAGCCTGCTTGTGAGGAGTATGCACAAACTCCCTTGCTCCCGAAACAGTACAGAGGGGGTGGATTGAGACTGCAGGGTGGCTGGCTGATTTCCTGGAACCGCCCTGGCTTGTGTACCAACCTAAGGAGAGTGGTCACTCATGATGCAGCTCCACACTGGGGAGAGGGCTCTGTGGCTGAGGGACAAAGGACACTCAGACACAACGCAGCAACTGAGCAGAGCAGGGGCAACCATTACTGGTGCTCACACAGGCAGTGCATTGGAAGCAGTCCAGGTCCCTGCCAAGGCCGGACCACCAGAGCTTGTGCCCCAACTCACACCAAGCCCACATGCTAGCCACTCTTGCCCCATCATTGCTTCCCTCTGGGGTGAGACTGCCGGTGCTGGGAGTGGGAAGAACAAACATTTAATGGGAACAGACAGAGCCAGCTTGAACATGACACCAGGGCTTCTGCTCCAGCAGCTTGGGACATGCCCCCTCCCCCAACAGGGTGTTGACAGCCACTGAGCAGAGGAAAAGCCCCAGCTCACACATGGCTCTGGACCTAGCCACTCCTTCCCCAGCCCCACCTCCTACTAAGGTGATAGCTGCAAGCACACCTTGAGGAAAGATGTGATTAGTATTGTCAGATCTAGCTCTCCCATCAAGGCCATTGGGCACACACAGACTGTAGAGAAATGCTTCCTCACAAGGACATTCTTTCAGGACTGCAATAAGTTACTGATTCACCTAATTTCATAGAGACAGAGAAAGTTAAGCAAAATGAGTAGAGGAATTTTGTTTCAATTGAAAAGGCAAGAGAAAACCCCTGAAAAACAACCAATGAAACAGAAAGAAATAATTTACCAGATAAAGAGTTTGAAGCATTAGTAATAAGAATGCTAAATGAATTAGAGAAAATTATAGATTAA
Organism: Balaenoptera physalus; assembly: GCF_965194825.1. Lineage (NCBI taxonomy): Eukaryota > Metazoa > Chordata > Mammalia > Artiodactyla > Balaenopteridae > Balaenoptera > Balaenoptera physalus. The sequence continues at coordinate 132,027,059 of NC_138882.1, read as the reverse complement.
TAAAGTGCAAATTTTAACAAGGAACTAGAAATATAAAAAAGAACCAATCAGAACTGGAGAATACAGTAAGTGAAATGAAAAACAAACTAAAAGAAAAACCAACATTTGCATTATAGGGATCTGAGAAAAAGAGAGAAGAGGGTTAAAAGTGTATTTGATGAAATTATGACTGAAAACTTCCCAAACATGAAGAAGGAAATAGATATCCAGGTACAGTAAGCACAGAGGGTCCCAAACAAGATGAACCCAAACAGACCCACACCAGGACATATTATAATTAAAATGACAAAAGTTAAAAAGAGAATTCTAAAGGTAGCAAGACAAAAACAAAGCATCATATACAAGGGAACCCTCAAAAATCAGCTGGTAGCCTCATAAGGCTATCAGCTGATTTTTATGCAGAAAAATTACAGGCCAGAAGGGAGTAGCATGATATATTCAAAATGCTGAAAGGGAAAAACTGCAACCTAGGACACACTACCCAGCATGATTATCATTTAGAATTGGAAAGATAACTTCTCAGACAAGCAAAAACAAAAAGAGTTCATTAATACTAAACCTACCCTAAAAGAAATGTTAAAGAATCTTTTCTAAGTGGAAAAGAAAAGGCTATAACAAGAAGAAAGAATCTATAAAGGAAAAATTCCACTAGTTAAGGCAAATACATAGTAAAGGATGAAAATCAACCACTTAAATAAGCTAGTACAAATATTTAAAAACAAAAAATTGTAAAACCAACTATCACTACAATAATCAGTAAAGGATACACATGAAGATGTAATATATGACATCAAAAACAATATGTGTGGGAGGGGAGTAAAAAGTGTAGATATTTTAGAATGTGTTTGAATTTAAAGGACTACCCATTTAAAACAAATAGATATAGTTACAGGTCAACATATATGAACCCCATGGTAACCATAAATCAAAAACCTACAATAGATACACAAAAACTAGAAAGAAACACAGCATTCAATTAAAGAAAATCATCAATTCACAGGGAAGAAACTAATAGAAGAAGAAAACAACAGAGAAGAACTACAAAAGCAACCAGAAAATAAGTGATAAAATGGCAATAAGTACATACCTATCAATAGTTACTTTAGATGTCAATGGACTAAATGCTCCAATCAAAAGACATAAGATAGCTGACTGAATTAAAAAACAAGACCTATCTATAGAAAAAGTAGAACAAATTGAGACCAAAGTTAGCAGAAAAAGTAGAAAAAGAAGAATAAAATGATCCCAAAGTTAGAAGAAGGAAGAAAATAATAAAGATTAGAGAGGAAATATATGAAATAGAGAACAGGAAAACAATAGAAAATGTAACCAACCTAAGAGTTGGTTCTTTGAAAAGATAAACAAAATTATAAAGCTTTAGTTAGGCTAAGGAAAAAAAAAAAAAGAGAAATGACCCAAATTGACAAAATTGTAAATGAAAAATGAGACATTACAATTTATACCACAGAGACATGACAGATCATAAGAGACCATTATGAACAACTATATGCCAACAAACTGGACAACTTAGAAGAAATTGAAAAATTATTAGAAACACAACTACTCGAAACAAATTAGGAATAAACAGAAAGTCTGAATAGATCAATTACCAATAAGGAGATCAAATCAGTAATAAAAAGTCTCCCAATGAAGAGAAGCCCAGGACCAGATGGCATCACTGGTGAATTTTACCAAACATTTAAAGAATTAGCACCAATTATTCTTAAACTCTCCCAAAAAATCAAAGAGGAGGAAACACTCCCAGACTCATTTTATGAGGCCAGCATTACTCTGATACCAAAGCCAGATAAGGACACTAACAGAAAAGAAAACTACGATTCAATCCATGTTGAATATAGGTGCAAAAAGTCTCAATAAAACATTAGCAAACTGAATTTAGCAGCACAGTAAAGATCCTTCACCATGATCAAGTGGGATTTATACATGGGATGCAAAGAAGGTTCAACATCCGCAAATAAATGTGATCCATTACATAAATAGAATGAAAGAAAAAAATCATATGATCATCTCAAGAGATGCAGAAAAAGCATTTGACAAAATTCAACTTCTGTTCATGATAAAAACTCTCAACAAATTAGGTATAGAAGGAATATAACACAATAAAGGCAATATATAATAAGCACTCAGCTATCATCATACTCAATCATGAAAAGCTGAAATATTTTCCTCTAGAATCAGGAGTAAGACAAGGGTGCCCACTCTCACCACTCCAATTCAACATAGAACTGGAAGTCCTTGCCAGAGCAATCAGGCAAGAAAATGAGAGAAAAGAAATAAAAGAAAACATAGGAAAATGTAGGAAAAGAAGTAAAATTATCTCTATTTGCAGATGACATGATTTTATATACAGAAAATCTTAAAGACTCCATTAAAAAAACTGTTAGATATAATTGAAAAAGTCAGTACAACTGTAGGATAGAAAATTAACACTCAAAAATCAGTAATGTTTCTACCACTATCGACGATATGGAAAAGAAATAGAGAAAAAAGTCCCATTTAAAATAGCATCAAAAACAATAAAATATCAGGACTAAACTTAACTAAGGAGGTGAAAGATTTCTACTCTGAAAACAACAAAATATTAATGAAAGAAACTGAAGACACAAATAAATAGAAAAGTATCCTATGTTCATAGATTGGGAAAATGAATATTGTTAAAATGTCAGTACATCCAGAAGCCATCTACAGATTCAATGCAATCCCTATCAAGATTCCAATAGCATTTTTCATAGAAGTAGGAAAAAATCCTAATATTTATATGGAGCCACTATATACCCAAAATAGCCAAAGAAATCCTGAGAAAGAAGAACACTGGAGGCATTACACTCCCTGATTTCAAACTATACTACAAAGTCATAGTAATTAAAACAGTATTGTATTGACATAAAAACAAGCCCATATATCAACGAAACAGAATAAGGAGCACAGAAATAAAACCGTGCATATATGCGTCAATTAATTTATGACAAAGGAGCCAAGAATCAACAATGGGAAAAGGACAGTCTCTTCAATAAACAGCATTGAGAAAACCAAACAGCAACATGCAAAAGAATGAAACTGCTCCACTATCTTACAGCATACACAAAAATTAACTCAAAATGGATTAAAGACTTAAATGTAAGACATGAAACCATGAAACTCCTTGGAAGTAGACATAGGAAAAATGTCATTGGCATGGTTCTTGGCAATGATTTTTTGGATATGACACCTGTAGTACAAGCAACAAAATCAAAAGTAAACAAGTGGAACTACATCAAATTAAAAAGCTTCTGCACAGCAAAAGAAATAAGCAACAAGATGAAAAGACAAGCTACAGAATGTGAAAAAATATCTGTAAGCCATACATTTGATAAGGGGTTAATATCCAAAATATATAAAGAACTCATAGAACTCAAAAACAAACAAAAAAATGAATAATCAAATTTAAAAATGGGTAAAAGACCTGAACAGATATTTTTCCAAAGAAGAATTCCACATGGCCAACAGACACAAGAAAAGATGCTTAACATCACTAATCATCAGGGAAATGCAAATCAAAACCACAATGCAGTATCACCTCATACCTGTTACAATGGCCATTATCAAAAAGACAACAGACAACAAATGCTGCCAAGGATGCAGAAGGCAAGGAAGCCTTGTGCACTGTTGGTGGGATTGTAAACTGATATAGCCACTATAAAGAACAGTATGAAGAATCCTCAAAATATTAAAAGCAGAACTACGACATGACTCAGCAATTTCACTTCTGAACATATATCCAAACCAACCCCCCACAAAAAAGCACCAACTCAAAATTATATCTAAACCCCAGACATGCCTTATAAGAAATACTAAAGGAAGTTCTTCAGGTCGAAAGCAAGTGACCTCAAACAGTAATTTAAATCCACAAAAAAAATAAAGAGTGCTGGAAAAAAATTGTGTAATTATAAAACAATATAAATTCAAATTTCTACTCATTTCTTCTCTTAACTAATTTAAAAAACAATTGTATAATATAATATTTAGATAATTGTATTTTTGTCTAAAACATGTATAAATGTAATGTATTTGACAATAATAGCACAAGACAGCAGGTGGAAGCAAAGCTGTTTTGGAGTAATAAAATAATACTAGATGGTAATTTAAATCCACAGGAAAAAATGAAAAGATCTAGAAATATGATAAATAGTACTGTCAATGTAACAAACTCAATGAATATATACTTGTTCTTCTTTTTTGCCTTGGCTCCTTTAAAGGACATAACACTTTATAAAGTGATAATTATAATAATATAGTTTTGGGTTTGTAACATATATATATGTAATATGTATAACATTAATAGCACAAAAAGTTGGAAGAGGTGATAAACATATACAGAAGTAACATTTTTATATCTCACTAGATTTGTCACTATATACCTGAAATAAATAAGTTCAGATGTATATTCTAAGCCCTAGAAAAAACACCAAGAATATAACTAAAATTATACAATTAAAACATCATGAAAGAAATTTAAATGTTACACTATACAATATTTACTCAATACAACAAAAGTAGTATAGGAGTATGAAAGGAACAAAAAGATATGAGACACATCTGTGAATGATGTTAATATTTAGGTTTATCTTAAATTATCTTATGTTTTTGATCTTTTAGATTATTAAATTTACATGGCTCCTATTTTAAATATAATTTTACTTTTTAATACATTTTTCTTTTTAAAAAAAATTTCTTATTTAATGACTTATTTTTATAATGACATGAGGTAGATCCATAGATTGAGAAGAGGTAAAAATCATTTCCACAACCTGTTAATATTAAAACACAGTTCCCTTTTCATCAGAGTTATTTATTCATTTACTCTTTCATTTATTGCTCAAACACCTATTCAAAATGCACTGCTCTAGACTCTGGGAATATGTTATAAAATTCCAGAGTTCCTGGTCTTATAGAACTTACATTGGAGGAAATTCTTGGCAGTAGATTCTTTTTCCTTATAATATGAATTATAAGGGAAAAATCTTAAAAAGTAAGTTTTAAAGAGATCACTTATTTCAGCTCAAAAACATTTGCTTAATATTTCTATTGCATTTTAATTTTACTTGAGGATCTCTAAGTAATTTTCCAATTAGGAACTGTCTTCTTATTGACTACTGGCCAGAGGACCTGAATCATCTGGTCTCCTTAAAAATTAAAAACTCTCATTAGAAAATAGAAAATAATTCATGTGTTTAAAAAAATGTGGGTTGGTTGTAAAACTTAGGTTTGCCTCTGACATATGGGTTCATTAATCCATCAAGATTCTTCTTGGACAGTGTGAGACAGTCTAGATCTTAAGAAGTCAAGGAAACTTGGGGTGGGTGGTTGTCCACAGAAGTATTCACGTTGACTCTAATTTTCTAAGATTAAAGGCTAAAATGTGAAAATAAAAAAGTTATGGTATATGCCAGCGTTTAACTTGGAGGTCATGAACCCAGTGAAATTGTAAGCACATTTTATTTGAGTATGCATGTATAGATTACACTGGAAATAATGCCTATAACTTTCATCAGATTTTCAAAGGAATCTGTGAACCCCCTCCCCACCAAAATTTAAACCTTGGAACAGACATTAAAATAAATAAGAATGTTCTAAAAGAGTAGAGGAATCAAAGTAAATAACAATAAAAAGGATAAGAAAAAGCAAGTCTCAAACATTTAAAATACATAATGAGTCAGCAAGATGACAAGGAAGAAGCCCTGGGCCCCCACTTCCCCCCAACAAACACACCAATTCAGCAACAATTCAGGGACAAATTCCTATTGTGAGAAATCCACAAGCTGATTGAAAGGCTCATGCATCATGGCGAACATGAAACTAGGCTCACCAAAGCAAGTAGGGAGATTCAGGACATCCTTTCTTCAGAATCCCTACCCCTGGCACTGCACAATATGATCAAGAAGAGAACTCCTAGCTCCCAGCTTCTTTTAGGTGAGGAAAAGAGCTAGTTCACATGTCCAGTGTCCCCAACTTTTCTGAGGGACCCCTTCAAAGGGTTGGCTTCTCTCTTGCCATTCTCAGAGCTTTGATAGTCTGACACAGTCTAGCCACCTGGAGGAGAATGGAGACAGATGCTTGGGTTGGTAGATGCCATAATTCCTTTCCCCGGCTCACCACTGAGTAAGTCGACAGAAACCACAGTTGCCTATAATGCCACAGTTTTCCTTGGGGCTGCCCAAAGTACTGGCTTCTGACTTGCTAATAGTCAAGTGCTGATAGACCTGGCATAACCTAGCTTCCTGGGGACTAGTGAGAATAGAGATGGAGATCTGGGTTGGCAGTCACCATATCCCTTGCTCCCAGTTCAGCACAGAGCAAGTAGACAAAATGTCTAGCTCTCAGTGTCTCCCTGAGCAGGTGTGGAAACACTTAAATGCCCATCAACAGCAGAATGGATAAATAACATGTGACATATGCCTAAAATAGAATATTATTTAGGCTTAAAAAAGAAGCAAATTTTGCAATATGCAGCAACATGGATGAATCTTGAGGGCATTATGTTAAGTAAATAAACTGGTCACAGAAAGACAAATACTGAATGATTCCACTTACATGATTCACTCTGTCCTTTTATAACTCTGGAAAACTGGAATCATACATTAAGGAATACTATAATGACTTGAAACCTGATGACTAGAAAGCTAACATAAGGCCCCATAAATAGTTTCTAAAATGAAGGCATATATTCACCAGATCCAATGCTCCTCCCCACTGAACAAAGATCCAGAAGAAATGTTAGGAAAAGAAATTGTGATTCTTTTCTATGGGATTAAATAACAACACAAATTATTAGATTAATTACTAATTTATAATTCATCACAGGTATTATTAATAATAAAATTATAGGATGATTGTTTAAAAGTTAAGTTTGACCTCTTATAGTTTGCTGTTAGTTACCTGGCTTCATCAGGTATATCAAATTATTAAAAAATAATCATTATAGTCAGTAAAACAAAAATAGTCATCATCTTTAGAACATTTATATCTCAAAAGATGATATTATAAAGAGAAGTTAATACAGGAGCAATGATAAATGATTATAATTTTCCAGATAACTTTTACAGTGGTTGAGAGAAAAAATATAGATAGATGTTAAAAGTATGCATAGAAATATTAGTAGTTGACACAGCCTTTAAATACTTCCTCCAACCACATTCACCCATGTGGCTCATTACATTAAATAAACTTTACTTAATGATAAGATTCTCATCTAGAAAGTATGAAGCAAATTTTAATAAGGTCTTCTTTATTATACTTATTAGCAATAGTCATATTACTAGCAGAAGTAATACAGTAACAGCTATTATATTCATAATATTAATATTACATAGTATGACAATTACTACTACTAGTAATAAAATGATAAAAATAGAAATTTATATATCCATTTATATGCCAACTAAAATTCCAGAAATTGCTTCTAAGTACATAATAATGAATATGCATAAATATATGTTTATGGCTTTTTATCCCTATAATTTTTATAATTTGGAGAAAATAAAAACAACATTAATGTCCAACAGGAAAGCTCACCTAAGTAGAATATATCCATTTAAAAGAATACATCCAGCTATTAAAAACTCTTATACAATAACATTTAACACTACAGAAAATAAAAACAAGCATGTTAGATAATAAGAGGTAGAAATACAATCATTTTTGTAAAAATTATATACATATATACACATTTAAAGAAATACACAGACAGATTATCAGTCTTTACCATTCCTTCTCCTTACACAGATGGGTGCCCAACACCCATCTAGACATTTGGTTGTACATTTTTCCCTTCCGCACATGGATACAAACTTTTGCCCTTGCTTTTTATAAACACTGGATTTTGCTACATATATTTCTTTGTAACTTGCTTTTCTCTTAATAATCACTGAAATCTCTGTTAAATAGATTTTAGAACTAATGTTATTTTTAACAACTGTAGAGTATTTTATACTATCTCTGAATCATAAACTTTCAGCAAAGGATACATAAGTTTTTCTAGGGTTTTTTTTTACTACAAATAACACAATCTCTCTCCCAGCTTGCCCCTCACAACTCTCTCCTCTCCCATCTCCCTCCCTCTCTCTCTCTCTCACACACACATATACACACACACTTTATCTTTCAAGTAGAAATTTCGAGAAGTGTTATTGCTGATGTGAGAGTGCATTAGTCAAAATTCAACAGAGAAACGGAACAAATATACGGCGAAGAGAGAGAGAGATTTTAAGGAATTGGTCCGTGCAATAATGGGAGCTGACAACTTTAAGATCTGTAAAGCAGGTCAATAGGCTGGAAATTCAGGGAAGAGCCAATGCTGCAGTCTTGAGTCCAGAATCTGCAGGCTGGAAACTCAGGCAGGGCTTCTACCTTGCAGTCTAGAAACAAAATGTTTCACCTGGAAATTGCAGTCTTTGTTCTTAAGGGCTTCAGCTAACGAGATGAAACCCATCCACAACATGAATGGTAATCATCACTCAAAGTCTACTGATTTAACTGTTAATCACATCTAAAAAATACCTTTACAGCAATATCTAGGCCAGTGTTTAACCAAACAACTGGGCATCATAGTCTAGCCAAATTGAGACATAAAATTAACCATCATGGGGAAGGGGGCAGGGACAATGAATAGGCGGAACAGAGATGATTTTTAGGGCAGAGAAAATACTCTGTATGACACCATAATGATAGATACATGTTATTATACATTTGTCTAAACATATACAATGTACAACACCAAGTATGTACCATATGGACTTTGGGTGATTATGATCTGTCAATGTTAGGTTCATCCTTAAATCCTCATAAGAAACATTATCACAATTTTTAACCTTTGTCAATCTGTTAGGAAAAAAATGGTATCTCATTGCTTCTTTAATTTGCATATCTTTGACTATTAATGAGATTAATAATCTTTTCATATTTATGTTGGTAACTTACATTTCTTTTATGAGCTGTCTGTTCACATCTTCTGCCCATTTTTTTTAATATGAGTTGTTTTTCTTTGTCCTACTATTTATATAAGCTCTTTATATGTTAACATTTTCTGATTTATCCCGACACATTCTTTTTTGTTATTTTTTTTGTCTTTTTTTGGCTGTGTGGGGTCTTAGTTGCAGCACGCACGATCTTCGTTGAGGCATATGGGATCTTTCATTGTGGCACATGGGCTCTTCATTGCAGTGTGTGGGCTTCTCTCTAGTTGTGGCATGCAGGGTCCAAGAGCACATGGGCTCAGTAGTTGCGGTGCATGGGCTCTCTAGTTGTGGCACATGGGCTCTAGAGTGCGTGGGCACAGTAGTTGCGGCGCATGGGCTTAGTTGCTCCACAGCATGTGGGATCTTATTTCCCTGACCAGGGATCAAACCCACGTCCTGTGCATTGGAAGGTGGATTCTTTAACCACTGGACCACCAGGGAAGTCCCTGGTGCATCCTTTTTAATGTAAACACTTCTCTGTTTACAGCTTGCCTCTCCCCCACCATAAGGTTACAAGAATATTCAACTGAATTATCTTCTAAAGTTTTATATTTAATGCTTTAACCCATCTGAAATATATATATTTTAATATGGCATGCAACAGAGAAGCAATTATGGTTTTGTTCAGAAAGATAACCAATTTTGCCATTACCAATTATTAAGTAAACCATCCTTTTCCCATCATATTAAAGTATTCCATTCTTTAAGATCTCTTTCATACACAGATCTTTTTAGGACCCTTTATTCTGTTCATCTCATTTCTCTATACCTGTGCCAATGACCAAATATTGACTATAATGGCTTGGAAAATTGTTCTTTTTCAGTTGTTTCTTGATTATTCTAAGACATTTATTAGCTCAGAAACTTTAAAAGCATATTTTCAAGTGTCTCTACAAAACCAGGATTCTAATTAAAATCACTGTAGTACTATAGTATTTACTATTGAAAAACATCCATGCGTAAGTGGACCTTCACAGTTCAAACCCGTGTTGTTCTAGGGTCAACTGTACATATAGAATTATAAAAAAAAAAAAAAAGTAAAAACGCATTTTCTTCTTAAAGATGTGTGTGTGTGTGTATGTATATATACATATGCTACATATAAAAACACAAAGGAGGGGGAAGAACATGATTGCTATTAAAAAGGTAGATAATAACTTCAACCTGCTAAGGAAGGAAGCAAGGGAAGGAAAAGGAAAGTGGAGGGAGAGAATGAGTAAGGTTTGGCTACTATTCATGTAATCCCTTAAACCAAAATCTTTAGTGACACCCACTGTGTACTAAATTTTTGTGTTAATCTTAAAAATTATTTCTAATGAATTTTACATTTTAGAGCAGTATTAGGTTCACAGCAAAACTGAGAGGAAGGTATAGAAAATTCCTATATAACCTTTGCTCCCACATATGCATAGCCTCCCTCATTGTTAACATCCCTCATCAGAACAGTATGTTACAATTGAAGAACGTACATTGACACATCACTATCATCCAAAGACCATAGTTTACATTAAGGTTCACTGTCGGTGGTATACATTCTGTGGATTTGGACAAATGTATAATGACAAGTAATCATCATTATGTGAGATACTGAGTATTTCACTGCCCTAAAAATCCTCTGTGCTCTGCCTATTTAGCCCTCCCTCACGTCAACCCTGGTAACCACTGATCTCTGTACTATCTTCATAGTTTTGCCTTTTCCAAAATGTCAGATAGTTTGAATCACAAAGTATGTAGCCTTTTCAATTCTTTCACTTAGTAATATACATTTAAGTTTCCTCCATGTCTTTTCATGGTTTCACAGCTCATTTTTTATCACTAAAATTATTCTATTGTCTGGATCCAACATGTTATTTATTCATCCAGTCACTTACTAAAGGATGTTTTGGTTGCTTCCAAATTTTTGCTATTAAGAATAAAACTGCTATAAACAACCATGTACAGGTTTTTGTGTAGGCATAAATTTACAACTGCTTTGGGTAAATACCAAGAAGCATATGGTAAGGATCATATGGCAAGAGTATGCTATTTTTTAATTTCATTGATTTCTGCTCTAATTATTTTGTTTCTGTGTACTTTAATTTGCTCTTCTTTTTTCTAGTTTCCTAAAGTGGAAATTTACATGACTGTTTTAGACATTTGTTCTTTTCTAATATATGCATTTAGTCCTATAAATGTCCCTCTAAGCACTACTTTCTCCGCATCCCACAAACTTTGATAAGTTCTGATTTAACTTTCATTTAGCCAAAAATGTTTTAAAATTTCTCCTGAGATTTCTTCTTTAAACTATGTGTTATTTGGAAGTGTTAGAAATATTTTTAGTCTCCAAGTAATTTGGAATTTTCCAGCTAAATTTCTGTTGATGTCTTGTTTCATTCCACTGGGTCTGAGAACATACACTGCATGCTTCCTATTCTTTTAAAGTTGTGTTTTATGGCCCAGAATGTGGTCTATTTGGTTGAATGTTCCATGTAAGCTTGAGATGAATGTGGATTCTGCTGCTGTTGTTGCATGAAGTAATCTATAAATGTCCTTTTTATCCAGTTGACTGATGATGTTGTTGAGGTGAACTATGTTTTTCCTAATTTTCTGCCAGCTGGATCTGTCTATTTCTGATAGCCAGTGTTGATTTCTCCTACTATAATAATGGATTCATTTGTTTCTCACTTGTAATTGGTCTGTTCATATTTTCTATTTCTTCCTGGTTCAGTCCTGGGAGATTGTACCTTTCTAATAATTTGTCCATTTTTTCTAGGTTGTCCATTTTATTGGCATATAGTTGCCTGAAGTAGTCTCTTATGATCCTTTGTGTTTCTGTGGTGTTGGTTTTAACTTCTCCTTTTTCATTTCTGATTTTATTGATTTCAGCCCTCTCTTATTTTTTTCTTGATGAGTCTGGCTAAAAGTTGATCAATTTTGTTTATCTTTTCAAAGAACCAGCTCTTAGTTTCATTGATTTTTAAAATTGTTTTAATCTCTATTTTATGTATTTCTGCTCTGATATTTATGCTTTCTTTCTTTCTACTAACTTAAGGTTCTATTGTTCTTCTTTTTCCAGTTCATTTAAGTGTAAGGTCAGGTTGTTATTTGAGATTTTTCTTGTTTTCTGAGGTAAGTTTGTATTGCTATAAACTTCCCTCTTACAACTACTTTTGCTGCATCCCATAGACTTTGGACAGTTGTGTTTTCATCTTCCTTTCTCTTCAGGTATTTTTTTATTTCCTCTTTGATTTCTTCAGTTATTCACTGATCGCTTAGAAGCATATTGTTTAGCCTCCATGTGTTTGGGTTTTTTGCTAGTCTCATAGCACTGGATGGAAAAGATGCTTGATAAGATTTTAATTTTCTTAAATTTACCAAGGCTTGCTTTGTGGTTAGCATGTGACCTATCCTGGAGAATGTTCCATGTGCACTTGAAAAGAATGTGTATTCTGCTGTTTTTGGATTGAATAAAAAGAATCCCAATTGGAAAAGAAGAAGTAAAACTGTCACTGCAGATGACATGATACTATATACAAAAAAAACCCTAAAAATGCTGCCAAAAAACTACTAGAGTTCATCAGTGAATTTGGTAAAGCTGCAGGATACAAAATTAATATATAGAAATCAGTTGCATTTCTATACACTAACGACAAACTATCAAAAGGAGAAAGGAAATAATCTCACTTACAGTCATATCAAAACGAATAAAATACCTAGGGATAAACCTACCAAAAGAGGTAAAAGACCTGTACTCAGAAATCTATAAGACACTGATGAAAGAAATTAAAGATGGCAAAAACAGATGGAAAGGTATAACATAGTCATGGACTGGAAGAAGTAATATTGTTAAAATGACCATACTACCCAAGGCAATCTACAGATTCAATGCAATCCTTATCAAAATACCAATGGCTTTTTTCACAGAACGGGAACAGAAAAATTAAAAATTTGTGTGCAAACACAAAAGACCCCGAATACCAAAACAATCTTGAGAAAGAAGAGCGGATCTGGAGGAATCATGCTCCCTGACTTCAGACTATACTGCAGAACTACAGTAAACAAAACAGTTTGGTACTGGCCCAAAAACAGACATATAGATCAATGGAATAGGATAGAAAGCCCAGAAATAAACCCACATACCTATGGTCAATTAAACTATGACAAAGGAGGCAAGAATATGCAATGGGGAAAAGACCATCTCTTCAATAAATGGTGCTGGGAAAACTGGACAGCTAAATGTAAAAGAATGAAATTAGAACATTCTCTAACATCCTATATAAAAATAAACTCAAAATGGACTAAAGACTTTAATATGAGACTGGAAACCATAAAACTCCTAGAAGAAAATATAGGCAGAACACTCTTTAACATAAATCATAGCAATATCTTTTTGGATCTGTCTCCTAAGGCAAAGGAAACAAAAGCATAAATAAACAAATGAGACCTAATTAAACTTAAAACCTTTTGCACAGCAAAGGAAACCATCAACAAAACAAAACAAAAACCTACTGAATGGGAGAAAACTTTTGCAAATGATATGATCAGTGAGGGGTTAACATCCAAAATATATGAACAGCTCATACAACTTAACATCAAAAATCAGACAACCCAATTAAAAATGGACAGAAGATCTGAATTGACATTTTTCCATAGAAGACATATAGATGGCCAACAGGCACATGAAAAGACGTTCAACATTGTTAATCACCAGAGAAGTGAAAATAAAAACCACAATGAGATATCACCTTACACTTGTCAGAATGGCTATCATCAAAAAGACCACAGATAACAAATATTGGCAAGGATGTGGAGAAAAAGTAACACTTGTACACTGTTGGTGGGAATTTATATTGGTGCATCCACTGTGGAAAACTGTACAGAGGTTTCTCAAAAAACTAAAAATAGAACTACCATATGATCCAGTAATTCCACTCCTGGTTATATAGCCAAACAAAAATGCTAATTCAGAAAGATACAGGCACCCCAATGTTCACAGTAGTATTATTTACAACAGCCAAGAGATGGAAGCAAACTAAGTTTCCATCAACAGATGAATGGATAAAGAAGAACAGATGACTGGTGTGTGTGTGTGTGTGTGTGTGTGTGTGTGTGTGTGTGCGTATAATGGAATGCTACTCAACTATAAAAAAGAATAAAATTTTGCCACTTGTAGCAACATAGATGGACTTGGAGGGTATCATGCTTAGTGAAATAAGTCAGACAGAGAAAAACAAATACTGTATGATATCACTTATACGTGGAATCTAAAAAAAATAAGACAAACTAATGAATATAACAAAAATGAAACAGACTCACAGATTTGGAGAACATACTAGTGGTTATCAGCCAGGAGAGGAAAGTAGGGAGGGGCAAGATAGGGGTAGGGGATTTAGAGGTACAAAATACTATACACAGAATAAATAAGCAACAGGGATACATTTTACAACAGTGGGAATATAGTCAATATTTTATAATAACTATAAATGGAGTATAACGTTTAAAAATTGTGAATCACTATGTTTTACACCTGAAACCTATATAATATTGCATATCAACTATACCTCAATTTAAAAAAATAAAAGTTATTTTACTTTCACTTATTCTTTTTCAAATGTTCTTCCTTTCTTTATGTAGCTACGTTTCTGACCTAAACCATTTCTTTCTCTCTAAAAAACTTCTCATTTCTTGCAATTCAAGTCTACTGGTAACAAATTCTCTCAGTTTTTGTCTGAGAAAGTTTTTATTTTCCTTCACTTCTTAATGGTAATTTTGCAGTGACCAGAATTCTAGGTTGATTTTTTTTTTCTCTCTCATTACTTTGAATATTTCACTCCACTCTCTTTTTGATTGCATGGTTTCCTAGGAAAAGTCAAATGTAATTTTTATCTTTGCACCTCTATAGTAAGATGTATTTATCCTCTGGGCTTTTTACGGATTTTTTTCTTTCTTTTGATTTTTCTTAGTTTGAATATGATATACCTAAGTGTAGGTTTTTTAGCATTTATCTTGCGTGGTGTCCTCTGATGTTCTTGGATCTGTGGTGTGGTGTTTGATAATAATTGGGGGAAATTCTCTATTGTTCTTGTTGCAAATATTACGTCTGTTCCTTTCTTTCTTTCTTCTCCTTCTGGGATTCTTACTAGGTGTATGTTATACCTTTTGTAGTTGTCCCACAGTTCTCGTATAATCTGTTGTGGTTTTTTTCCAGTCTTATTTTGCTTTTCAGTTTTAGAGTTTTCTATTGAGACCAGAAATTCTTTCCTCAGCCATTTATAGTCTTAAACAAACAATACTAAGTTATTTTGGAAAATTTGGGCCACATTTTCTTGCTTTGTGAAAAATTTTCCTAGTCCACTATGGTTTTCATTATCAAATGTAACCAATATATAAACTCAAAAGGAGTTTTATCATTTAATCCTGGAGAGAGTAAACTAAGAATAATTACTTTTTCCTCTAAAGCATTCTCATTCTACTCTATTAAAAAATACTGCTTCTCAAGTTCTTAGTTATCCTACTAAATGAAATAGGGAAATTCATATTCCTCAGAAATTATTAAAGCTTCAATTTAGGCATGATCTCCTTCTGAAAGTATTCTATGACTTTCTACAAGCAAAGTTAATCTATGCCCAGTCCACCCCAAGGAAATACTTCATTTTAATGAGACTGACTTTGTTTAATAGACTGTCCTCTGAAATAGATAGTCAAAGCCTATAGGTCACAGATACAAAGCTGGCTGTTAGAGTAGCTTAAATTTAAGTGCCATGTTCCCCGTGTGATTTATTTTGAATTATATATTTTTAAAGGATACTTGCTTCTCAAATGGCCACACACGTTTGCTTAAGAGAGTCAGAACTGTACTAATCTGAATCCACAAGAGGAAGCAGACAAAGGGGATCCTTCTATGATAGCTTGAATCATCAGGGCATGCACCAAGGTCATGTTGCTCTTATTACACCTCTTGAATTCTGCTGATTGATGTGTTGTTCCTTCCCCAAATGCAGAAAGACCCACTTGATGTTTGAATGAGTTTATCCACCTCCCTATGCCATTAGTCAGCTACTGAGTTTAATATGGACAAGGAGATGGCAATAAAGCTTGTTTGTGTATCTATGTAGAAGTCTATTCATTTTGAAAGAAAAAAACATGCAAAATATTCTGATTCTTACATCACTTCGGAAAATGGAAAACTAGTTTCTAAAAAGACTAATAAAAAGTCTGTTTTTTATTCTGAGTTTCAATGGAATAAAAACATCTTGTAAAGTATTAGTACAATTAAAATTATTCTGCATAAACTTGAAATAAAAAGAGAAAATGATTCAGTCTAATTCTGACAACTTAAGTAGAGCCATTTTTCAACTTAGTAAGTTGAACATAAGACCTGACACAATCTATTTTATTGATATTAAATTATTAAAATTGTTTACTGAATCATAAAATGTTCTTGATATTACTAATATTTTAACAATGATGATTTTTGGTTTGCAAATAGTAGAAGAAAGCACATCTGTGTACCAAGATAGCATTAAACTAAGCTAATTTTATAGCTGAAAATTTTAGATAACATTGGCTTGAATATGACCTTGTATTTACAAATTATGATTAATGATACCCACCATATGCAAAGTTAGATATTATTTTAAATTGTCTACATCTGGCAAATTCACCTTACTAAACATTTTTCATAGGAATTTTCACTTAAATTTATCATTTAAAATAGAATTTTCTTTAAAAAAAAATAGTGCTACTACTATCTTCAATATACCTAGTTTTTAAGGTAGAAATTAATTATACATAAATAATTAGTCATTGTTAAATAAAATCAGTATTCAGATTTACATAATTTACTGTAATAAAATGATAGACTATTATAACTTTTCATCTTGTAATTCCAATATGAGGTCTCAAAAAGTACTCTTTAAATAGTGAAGGTAACTACCATCTGAATAATAGACATAGTACTTAAAAGTTGCATATAATGCTTTTATATTATGAAATCATGTTAAGTACCTTATAAATCCTTATACTTAAAGTAAATATTTTATGTGAATAATTTGAAAAGATATAATCATTTCCTGATTCCTATACATTGCAATATTACTATGTTGAATACTATTTGATAAATTTATCCCTTTACAAACTAGTGAAGTGTTAATAATGTACATAAAAGGAATGCATTAATAGATGTTAATATTCATATTTGGGATTCAGAATCAATTACGACCCATTTATTCCCTACCCTGTTTGTGGGCCTTCCAGTTAGTAAATCTTGTTTGTTCTCATTTCCCCCAACAAGGTGCCCTGAAGTTTGGTGGACCTAATGGCTACCCAGTCCTGACCTACGGTCTAATTCCCTAGATTATAACCAGCATCTCTTTCTTTCACAGGAAGTGTTATTGCAACATATTTGGCATGATTCCAGAATATCCATATATCAAATACTTACTAATTAACAATATAGATTTCTAAATTATCAGATCAGAATTTACCTAGAACAAATTTCTGTAGTCCTGTTTAACATGACATACTTCTATGCTTTATATAGATTTTATAGTTCAGGAAAACTAAACTGATATTTTTCTACCAACTTAAAAATTAGGAAAAAATGTTTTGGCTTTCTTGAACACAGGTTCAAGCACACCTCAAATTCAACTCAGAGACCAGTAAAACAACAAAAACCAGCAACAAAATTATCCATCATATAATAAACTTAATTAAATTATAAGTTTTCTCCTTATCTTCATCATAGCCTTCTATAACAGGGGTCAGAAATTTTCTGTAAAGAACCAGAGAGCAAATATTTTAGGCTTTGCAGTATACATTTGGTTTGTCCCATATTCTTCATTTTTTTCACAACTCTTTAAAAAAGTAAAAAGCATTCTTCTTGGCTTATAAGCCATATTGGATTTTGCCTACAGGCTGTATTTCGCCAACCCCTGATCTATATCACATTCTGAAACATACATATATGTCCATACATATGTACACACACACATTTTCCTCCCATTTTGCCTTAGAGACTTCTAGGGGAGAATGGAAAACAAGTCATATATACATATTTTAATATAGATACATAAGTACATATACAAACTTACTGTAAATTAAAATTTTTTAAATATACATACATATTTATTTATTTATTTATAACTGTGTTGGGTCTTCGTTGTTGCACAGGGGCTTTCTCTAGTTGTGGTGAGCAGGGGTTACTCTTCATTGTGGTGCACGGGCTTTTCGTTGCAGTGGCTTCTCTTGTTGTGGAGCACGGGCTCTAGGCACATGGGCTTCAATAGTGTGGCTTGCGGGCTCTAGAGCGCAGGCTCAGTAGTTGTGGTGCACGGGCTTAGTTGCTCCACAGCATGTGGAATCTTCCCAGACCAGGGATCGAACCCGTGTCCCCTGCGTTGGCAGGCGGATTCTTAACCACTGCACCACCAGGGAAGTCGCTGTAAATTAAACTACAGAAATGTTCTAGAGATCCCATATTAGTCTTGCCTATTATGATAATATAGCTATACAGGTAAAATGAATTTAGTGTACATTTAGTAGAGGTGCACAGCACCTGAAGAGCCTCCCTTTCTGGCTTCCTATATTGATATATTGTTACCTTCAATGTATGGATGGCTTAATATAAAAGATAATAAAAGATATTCCCTTTTTCATTTTCCTAAGAGCTAAGACATAGTCATATTATCTAGCTTCAGACAATTTAATGTTTTCTCCCTGGATTTTCACTTTCCAGGGAATTATCCAAAAGCACAAGGACCATGAAAGTGTTGACAGCAGCTGCCACAGAATAACAGGGTGATGAGTAGCTAGTAATTACAGACAAATGGAAGCACTCTGAGTAAATTGTTTCTCTGGTGGAGTCTTGGCTCTGTCTTCTCATTGCTGCTCATTTTTCAAGTCCAGTTGTGTGGCTTCCTGAATATTCTGTGAGCTTCCTGGATAAACCTCCAACAAATTATATCATTGCCTAAGTGATTTAGAGTTACTTCTGTTATTTGCAAGAACTCTATGTGCTACATAATTTAATATTCCAAATTTTTATGCAGGAAGGATAAAAAAGTAATTGCTTCAATAATTTTATGAAAGAAGTAACAACTCATGAGCTACTCAGCATGATACAACCAGAAAGCCACCATAAACACATTACAACCTCTCTGAGAGTGATGCTACCTATATAAATTTGAAAAGAGTTTTGTGAGATATTATTCTACTACTAAAATATAATGGACTACTTAGTTTTCATCTTTTTAAATTTATAGCAAATATCTAAATGTGTACTTTCTTTTCTTTTTATATACTTTTTAAATGAATCCTCAATTGTCTCTATTATAATATCTATCAAGTAATTATATCTATGTCACGTAACTACTGTGAGGATTGAGTGAGCTAACAAATATAAAAGTAGACTTAAAACCTTAAACACAGATAAAGTATATTTCAGTAAAAATCTATTAACAATAAAGTCATTATAAGTTATTTTTGTAAAGCAATATATAGTTAATGTACCATTATATGACATGTTCCATTATATACAACTATATATGTGAAAATAAGAATTCCATTAGATTATAATCTCCATGAGAACAGTGATTTTTGAGTGTTTTGTTCACTGTTGTATCTTCAGGATCTAGAAAGTGCCTGGCCTATAGTAGGCACTCAATAAATATTTTTAGAATGAGCCAATCAATAAAAATTAATAATTGTATGTCCTACCTAATATCATGCCATGAGACAAATAAGGTACACTAGTATATAATTCTATAATTTGTAAATGAAAATTTCACTAAAATATTACTTTCTAAGATCCTAGCAAGTGGTAGCAGAATAATAAAAATGCTTTATTTAGCTCTGATCTGTAAGAGTTAGAGTCCTGTATCTATAACTTACTAGTTTTATAACCTCACACAAGTTATTTATAGGAATGTTTACAGGATTAAATGAAATAGATTACATAAAATGTCTGGCACAAAATGCCAAACCAGAACATGAACACATGTCTGCTAACTGTAATCCATTGCCAACTTTGGATAATACCAAAAAATTCACTGTAGTTAAGGATATCTGGTTATGCCAAAACAATTTTACATTATTTTCTAATAACTGAAAAAAAGGGTAGGAGGTAGTCTTTATAAGAATCACCTATGACCAATAAAAATTAAAAACCAAATTCGATCTGGCATTTAATCTCTAAAGCTTTCTATGTTTCTCAATGTATAAATAAGGAGAAAAATTTTTTTTAATTCTCTATATAAGAATTTTTCTCCTTTGATATACTCATTTCCTTTTATCAACCATCAAAAATTCTAAAATCACTGATGATTTTAAACCCAGATAATTTGATATTTGATAATAACATAAACTGCTACATAACCATCATAAGTAAAAATAATGTCGTCAGAATGCTAGTCATTTCAAGAGAGCTTTCCAATATCCAACATGATATTCAGAAAATGAAGTAAAAGTATGAGAAATCCTAAAGATTTAATAAAAAATGTATGCATAATTGATACAAAAATAAAATATATGTGATACAGCTTTAACAAAATAAACACTTTACTTTCAAGTGAATTAAAGTAACAAAAATGCCTTTCTCAAGAAAAACTGGGGCAAAATTGGGCAACAGCAATTAACTTCATTTGATTTTTAGTGTTTCAGTAATTTCAGCATTGAAAATATGTGACAATGGCTATAATCACTAGTCAAGGTCTTTTATAAGTGGCAACAACTTATTCCACCTTACAATCTTTAAAAATTAAATAAAATTATCTATAAGAGAGCTACACTTGACATATTTTGCTAATTTTACAGTAGTTATGAGTGAATTAAGCCCCTGCAGATAATTTGTATGCTCAAAAAATATATTTCTAATAAACGTACTTATCAATTAGCAGCTTTTGGTTGTAAGAAACAGAAAACTACAGTTAAGGTGGCTTAAACACAAATGAGAAGTTACTGGCTACCAAAACTGAAAAATCCAGGGGTAAGGCTCCAGGCTTGGTTTGTTTGGAGCTCAGCCCCATTCCTCTGAAGTTTTCTTGGCTCACCCTTCTTCCACGTGTCAATTCTTCCCCAAGCAGGTGTGTCTTACGTTGGAAAAAAAATAAGCACAGTAATAATCCAGGAGAAAGATAATAGATGATACATGATTACCAAAACCAAAAATAAAACAAAAAGCTTGTACCTCACACTCATTTGGGTCAAACAGAAATTAATTCCCATGAGCAGGGAACTAGTATGGACTGGATAGTGTAAACTTACCAATCCCTGTGGCAAAAGACATAAATTTACTCTAACTGGCTCAGAACAATCTGGTCCCACCTCTACATCTGAGTGTTTGATTTATCCTACTCTTCACAATGGTGAGTCGTGGAGTAGATGTTAGGTATACAACAAGAAGGTCCATTAAAATCTACCTTTTTGGAAATCAATATCAATTTCCTTCTCATACACATACCTACCAAATCAGCAATGTCTAGATGAAGTATATGCACCCCTCCTTCAAAAGGAGAGAATCCAAAAACACACCTAACACTGAATCTAGGTCCAAGTTCCGGATCCTTGGTAATTCATGGTCCAACAACTCTGGATTAATACTCAATTATCCATCTCCAACCCACCTACCCAATATATAAATGTATATAAAAAATCACAATGGCTACAGATGAATATAAAGTGGTCACTGGACCATAACATATATCATATCTTGCCAAACAAGAATAGGTAGGCCTTTTTGCCTGGGCAGTACAGTACATTCCCTGGTCAGTAAAGCTGAAAGCATTCCACTGGGCTTTCATCCAGGCACTCTCTTGAATACTGCCCTCTCCTTGAGATGAGCAATTATAAGGATGTCTGGAAGATGTTACTGTAGCAGAAGACTGTGTTGTAAGAACTGGAATACTGAATGTGCCAAAGGCCTTGAGAAAATCAACGTTTTTAGAAAAGTTTTAGATTTACCTGGCCACTTAATTCCCCTAAACACTTAGTAAGCTGTTCATATTTTCGCTGCCCACCCCCGAAAACAAACAACTTTCTCAATGTAGAAGAATCTTTCTTCAGCATAAAAACATTATGCTCTGCCCTCCCCGCAGGACTAAGTTTAATGACTTGTATCTTCAACTGGGCTCTGCCTGGGGTTCCGCTAATATTTCTTTAAGGTTTTATCACCAAATCAAAGGCTCTATCTTCCTAGTGAGGCTTACTATTCTTTGAGTCAGGAAGAGACTGCTTTATAGCAGGTACTAATTTCTTCTAGTTCCTTACCTTTCCAAGTCTTAACTTTATCTTGGGGTAAGTACATCATCTTTTCTATTGACAGACTCTCAGATTAACAGACATTTCATCAAACTGAATTACAGATCATGGGCAAAAAAGACCCTTCTTAGCAAAGTCATATTTTCTTCCCGTACTGCTTTCATTTATATACATTTCAAGTTAATTATGTATCTTTCCTAAACTAATCTACTATTAGAGTTAAATATAGAGGAGACAAGCAAAATGCTGATGATACATAGGACCACAGAAGTAATCAAAATATTTCAACATCTGGTACTTTTTCCTACTAATCCTCTCAACTTCATACCTTCTGTTGGCAAAAGTCAATGTATAATATAAATAAAAGTTTAACCAACTATTTCTTAACTACGCAAAAAGAATGACCAACTTGCCAGCTTAGGATAAATAATTTTTCCTCCTTATTCTCTTCCATGCCTCAATTTAGCCAATTTTACAGTTTGAAGTCTATTCCTTATAGTATCGACTTCTTTTTACACATAACAACAAGAAGCTCAAACTGGTATAAATATCAAAGGGTAATATCAGGGGTAGGGTAGGATTCAGGTTTTATTTGGGATTCCAAATCAATTTCTTAAGGACTGTTCAGTCATGGAACCCAATATAGACCTTTATTGTTTACACTAGTTTGTCTTGGATATTTTTTAATTTCTTCTACTTCTTTTAGTAAGATAATCAAACATTCCTAATAAAACAAACTGCCTTGTATCAGAAATTACTCATCTGGGTGTCAAGTGTATGGTCAAATCAGCCCAAATCACACTGTACATAATGGGGAACAGTTAAATATAGAGGAGACAAGTAAAATGCTGATGATACATAGGACCATTGGTTTTACTTATATAAATTTTTATTCCTTAAATCTTGTCAACTATAAAATATTTCACAATAGGTGGTTAACATTGCTGGAATTATCAATAATTGCTTATTTATGTGAGTTTATTTTTAATATTATTAAGAAACATAAATTAGATTTTAAGAATATAGAAAGGATGAGAATGGATGCTTGATAAGAGTCTTTTCATTGTAAGTAGAGTGTAGAGAGGTAAAATATGTGGCAATTATCTTTCTCATAATGCAGAAACCTAGGTGAATTTCTTTTTTTTAAATTTTATTTGTTTTTTAAAATTCTTATATTCCTTAGAATCTAAACACAAATTAAAGCAATAGTTCAAAGAAACAAGAAGTGGATCCGAACCCAGCTTTCAACCTCAGGACATTTACTTCACTCAGATAATCTTGACCTTTGGTATTATTGGTAGGCTTGAGTATTACAAGTAGAGAAGAGCTTAGGGTCTCATCAGGATGGAGATTATAATGAGAAATCTTTACAAAAATCTAGGATCACATGAAATGCACCTCCTGTGCACCAATATCATTATTCTCCTCACTCTACAAATTGCAAGAAGAAAATTATCATCTTGGACCTACCTTGTCCCTGCATGAAAGAAAGAAAAACAACCTTCACTGAAAATTTTTAAAAGCAATCTATTCCTCACATGGGTTTTCATTCCAAACTCAGACTACCGGAGTAATCTGTAAAACTGGAGATGATCCTTTTAAGTTTCAGTAGACACTTAAAAGTAATCAAGGGGCTTCCCTGGTGGCGCAGTGGCAGAGCATCTGCCTGCCAATGCTGGGGACACGGGTTCGAGCCCTGGTCTGGGAAGATCCCACATGCCGCGGAGCAACTGGGCCCGTGAGCCACAATTACTGAGCCTGCGCGTCTGGAGCCTGTGCTCCGCAACAAGAGAGGCCGCGATAGTGAGAGGCCCGTGCACCGCGATGAAGAGTGGCCCCCGCTCGCCGCAACTAGAGAAAGCCCTTGCACAGAAACGAAGACCCAACACAGCAATAAATAAATAAATAAACCCAAAGGGAAAAAAAAAAGAGTGGTATAATAATATTTAAAAAAAAAAAAAAAAGTAATCAAAACATCCTCTATGGGAAAACCAATCTTCATAACAGAGTGTCAAAGAATTTAGAAAAAGTTCTAAGGAATATGAGTTCACACTCAAAATCACAAAACGCAGAAGGGAATGACATACGGTAAGTGAAATCTGCAGTAAAAGCAGACAGTAAAATCAAATCTGTAAAGATAGCAACTACTGGAATTATAAGTTATTGAATGAAATAAGTATGTTTAATATGTTTTACAAAATAAAGGGAGATTAAAAATATGAGGAAAGAGCTATTAAGAAAACAATATGAAAATCTGAAAGAGAACCAAATAATACTTCTACCTATTAAAATTAAAATTTCAATGGCTAGATTAAGTAGCAGATTGATTATACATCACTGAGGAGAAAATTATTCAACTGGAAGATTAATCTAAGGATCCTCCTTATAGGATGTATAATAGAAATAATTATAAAAGAAAGGTTAACAGACGTTGTAAATTTGTATTTGTTGCATGATTTGAGAGTATTCAATTATGTTTTAAAGGGAAAGAGAACAAGCAAGCAGAACAGGCAAAGCTTGTAAGATGCCAAGTATAGATACTGAACAAGCAAATGAGAGATACAGATAAGATTCATAAGATGTCTTAGGTATACATAATAAGTAAGGTAGTAACCTGTAAAACACATTATATAATAGATGAAACATAGGTCTGCGAAGAACACTGATATAAAGGAAGAAATAACGTATGGAAGGACTAAATAACATTTTAAAACATTCATAAGGCATTTATCACATCATCTTCAGATGGACAGCTGTGTCTCCCACCAAATCAATCACCCATCAGTAACCTAATATGACCTCATGCATGCTATGCTCAAAACATGAAAGTAAAATTCATCACTGCTTACTAGGTTATCAGTTACATAGTTTATAGCTAAGGTGAAGGACACTTGCTTGCTCCTACATCTCTCTAAGATGTCAAGAGTGTGTTGGCTCAAATCATTTTCTGGCTGTTGAAGACCCTCACTCATCCTCAACTCTGGTCCTTATAACCTAACCAGCAGGGAAAGCCTGAGGGAACACAGTGAGAAACAGGACATATGAACATTGCATAATGCAGGATTCAGATAGTGTGGTCATTTCACCCCACTTATACTCACATCTATTCCATTTTTCTCCCTTTCTTCTTGCTGTATGTTTAAAGTAGATTAAATAAACTAATTCAAGTATCTTAATTTGATCTCTGAGGCTTTTTACTCTGTGACATCTGAAGTAGCCTGCCTGGTAACTTACTTGGAGGTTATAATAGCATCTAGGTAATTTTCCACCACTACAGCTGGCAATAAGAATGGGATGCAATTAAAAGGCATTCTAAGTAAATTATAAGAGAAATAAGATCATGTTTCACAAATGAACTTCACAGTCAAAGCAATATTTAAGAGCCCGTAATACAAAAGAACTACTAAAACTTACTCATAATACAGAATAGAGAAGAAACTAAGCTAGAGATTAGAAAATAAATCCAGAACAAAACTCAGTGGAGGCCTGATTACCCTCCCCAACAAGACCTTGGAATCAACAGGAAGAAACCCTAAGCCAAGGGTGTTACCAAATAGCAACATATTAGTCTGTGAATATGACCTCTGCTGTAGTCTACCTGTTAATATACTTAGAGACCACCATTGCAAAGAGGTAATTTCCCACCATAAGAAAAATGAGGAATATAGTAAAAATATTTTGAAGAGATTATCAATAATAAAATGATGACTGGAAATTATCTAGAATTGATAAAGGAGAAACCAGTCCCTAGATGCACACAGCCCAGCGAATATCAAGTTGTAAAATAAAAATAAATTGATTCTTAGAATTGTCAAAGTAAATATCTTCAGAAAACCAACAGAAATATCTTAGATTTAAAAGTAGTAAGAGAGAAAAGGAAGATAACCTGTAAAGGAACAATTAGCCTAACAATTTTTCAACAGCAACAACGGAAGCCAAAAATAATGAAAATATATTCAATGAGCTAAAGGAAAATATCTATCAGCCTAAAATTAGAATTCCCAAAAAAGTATATACCAAGTTTGATAGAGGGAAAAAATCCCCTTAAACTCTTTTATCTCCATTCTTTTATTTCATTTGTTTTAGCCTATAATTTTAGAGGCATTATGGCTATACTTTCATCTCTAAAATAAAACACTAAATATCTCAGTTCAGCATGGAATAGAAGAGTTTAACTGATTCTAAAACAGAGATTCAATAAATGCTCCTATTTCCAGCAGCATTTACAAAAGGTTCCTAGAATCTTTAAATCCTAATCATTCCTGGGTTCTGCAGTATGAATCAGCCTTAATCTTTGGCTTCTGATACTTGCAGGACAGGCTATAGCAGAGTTTGGCAAACTTTTTCTTTAAAGAGCCAAATACAGACAGTACAAATTTTAGGTTTCTGGGTAGTACAATCTCTATCTCAACTACTCAGCTTTTCCATTGTAGCTTAAAAGCAAATTGATAGACAGTATATAAAAGAATGGGTGTGACGGTGTTCCAGTATAATTTATTTACAAAATCAGGTAGCCACCTTAAAGACCAGAGATTTCTGATCTCTAGCTACAGGTTCCTAAGATCTGCAAAGTCAGTTATACATATCTATCTGCTTCCTAGTTTGCAAAATGTTGTTGCTCTTTCTCTTTGCCCTTCTCTTGCCCTCTGCCTTTCTAAATCCTCATACTATCAGTTTAATGGGATTTAGAGAGTAAGAGGCAAACTGAAATGCCAACACAGTATTATTTTTCAAAGTATGTGTTATTAAAGGAAAACTGCTAGAATTTTGTTTAGGAATGCACTGCACAGACAGATCAATTTAGAAAGAACAGACATCTTTATTACATTGATTCATCCAATATCATAAAAATGATATATTCTTATATTTATTTTCATCTTGTTCTATCAGTAATGTTTGGTAGCTTTCTTTTTAGAGGTAATTCACACCTTTCCTTTCATGTATCCTTAGTATGTGGTTTATGACAGCCATGGAAGTGCGCTGCTCAGACCTCCTTGAAGAGAACCCACTATGAGGAGCACAGCTGACTGACAGCCCCAGCTGCTGCCTCTTTAGATCCATCACTACATTTTTGCCAAGGCTATTCCTAGTCAATGACTGAGGTATTGTACTAGTGCTGGCCCATTTCTGCCTGATGCAGGATTCCTCCAGTGTTCAAGTTTTGTTCAGGGATTCCCCAATGGTCTGGCCTAAATTTCTTCAGAATTGTGTTGCTGAGTCTCTTTCTGCCCAATCCATTGTCTCTCTCCCTTCACAGGTGTCAAATTATCATCAGAGTGTGAAGGTTTTTCCCTGCCTATTCCTACTCCTTCCTCTTTTGTTTGTCAAAGGTATTTCTCCCAATAAATTTCTTGTACACGTAATCTTGTTTTTGTGTCTGCCTCTGGAAGACCAATCCAACAGATGGTGAGGTTTTTATACTACTATAAATGGTAGCTTTTAATTTCATTTTCCAACTGGTGATTGTTACTATATATTTAAATACTATTGGGTTTTGTATTATTATTTTACTAGCTTGCACATTCAAAATCATGACATCTACAAGAAATTACAATTTTCTTACTTTCTAATCTTTTAAGTTCCTTTTTATTTTCCTTACTTTGTTCCACTGATCTATGTTCACCATTGCAATACTAAATAAAAATTCTAACAGTTGACACCCTTGTTTTGTTCCTGGCCTCAGGGGGAATAATTCCAATATTTCACTACTAAGTATTAATAAATGTGTTAAAATATACGTATTGTTAGATTAAGAAAGTTTCCTTCTAATCCTAGATTGCTAAAAAAATATATATATATATATATATATATATATACACATATACATTTTAACCTTAAATGACTGTTGAATTTTATGATTTTGGTGCAGACTTTGAGAGGACTGTATACAGGTAGACCTCACTTTAAAAGGTACTGCATTAATGAAACCCTGCATATACCAGAACTATAACCTCACTTTGCACAACTCTATTATATATTATTTTTCTATTACTGAGTAACAAATTGCACAAACTTTTTGGCTGGTCTGGGTTCTTTCTTATCTGGAAGCTTAGGGGAAAAAAATCTGCTTCTAAGCTCATTCAAGTCGTTGGTAGAATCCAGTTTCTTGCGTAGGACTAAAGTCTCCATTTTTTTGCTGGTTATTGGTGAAGGGTCACTCCTAGCTCATAAAGTCACTCTCACGTCATTTAAATGTGGTCTCCTTCACCTTTAAGACAGCAACAGTACATCAAATCCTTCTTGTGCTTCAACTTTCTCTGATATCCTGTTCCACCATCAGCCAGAGAACACTCTTTGTTTTTAAAGAGATCATTTGATTAGGTTAGACCCACTCAGATAATCTATCTTAAGGTCAACTGATTAGTAAGGAACCTTAATGACATCTGCAAAATACCATCTGCTGCATAATATAACATGATTGTGGGAGGAACACCAGGGAACAAAGATCATGTGGGCCATCTTGAAATTCTGCCTATCACAAGTTAGATAAGATCAAATGAGATCAAGTCTCAGTTACTTTGGAACCTTGAAAAATGAGGACACATTCATTCAAAATATACACAAATTTTAGTTAACCTGACACTGGGCAAAGTGAGAAATACTGAGGTGTTTTCCCCCACTCATATTCTGTTATGTGATTCGTTTTCTAATGTTAAACTAATTTTTTATTCTTCGAATAAACCTATGTTGGGTATAGGGTATTAACCACTTTATATGTCACTAGATCTAGTTTCCTAATATTTTATTTATAATTTTTACATGTGCATACATAAGACAGGCCTGCAATTTTCTTTCTTGTAAGGTCCTTTTCAGGTTTTGCTTTTAATGTTATGCTGACCTCTCAAAACATGAAAAGTATTCTTATTCACTCTTCGGAAATTTTGGTTAAGATGGTGTTATATGTTCCTTAGACGTGCAGGATAATTCACCAGCAAAGTCATCTAGACCTGAAGTCTCTTTGTGGGAAAGATTTTAATAATGGATTCAATTTCTTTAATGTATGAAGGACTATTCAGCATTTTTATTTCTTCTTCTGTCAGACTGAAAATTGTGTTTCTTGAAAGAATTTGTCCATTTCACACAAACTGTCAAATTATTTGGCATAAAGTTATTCACTGTATTCCCTTTAACTTCTGTGAAGCTGCAGTGATGTTCTTTATCATGGTAATTTGAATTTTTTCCTCTATCTCTTTGTTATAGCAGTCTTGCTAGAGTTTATCACTTTATTACTCTTTGAAAATAACCAATTCTTGGCTTTATTGATTTTTTTTAACATCTTTATTGGAGTATAATTGTTTTACCGTGGTGTGTTAGTTTCTTCTTTATAACAAAGTGAATCAGCTATAAATATACATATATCCCCATATCCCCTCCCTCTTACGTCTCCCTCCCACCCGCCCTATCCCACCCCTCTAGGTGGTCACAAAGCACCGAGCTGATCTCCCTGTGCTATGCGGCTGCTTCCCACTAGCTATCTATTTTACATTTGGTAGTGTATATATGTCCATTTGGCTTTATTGATTTTTATGCACATTTTCTCATGTTCATTGTATGCTTGTTTTATATTTCATCTATTTCTGACACTATCTTTATTATTCCTTTCCTTTTACTCTTTTTGGGTATAACTTCTGCTACTTTTCTATCTTCATGAGACAGATGCTTAGATCCTCAATATGACAAACTTCTTCCTTTTTTATATATGTGCATTTAGATCTATTAGGCAATAATTATAATTTTGTCTTTTGCTTTCAAATATGCTGTGGTGGAAACTGCTAGCTACCTTCCAATTCAAATCCTCCCTTCTAGCCTTTGTAACAGAAGCCAAATTTCATACAAGTAGCAAAATGGCCAGATAAAAGATCCTATTTCTTAGTATTCCTTGCTGCCAGTGTGCCCATATTACTAAATTCTGGCCAAGGAACTGTAAGAGGAAATGCTTTATTCCCAATTAGGCTGATTAAAGTTGCTGTTTTAGTGTGGTGATGTGCCCTTTCTGCCATTCAGTACGGCATAAGCCATCCAGCATGCAACCAGATATAACAATTGGAACTTTGGCAGCCATTCTGAAACACAAGTGAACTTAGGATAGAACACACAAGATAGGAAGATAGAATAAAAAGGACACTTGGGTCCTGATTTTGTGCAGAGTCACACTTGTACAAAGTACACTTTGTACTTCTTGGACTACGGACTCTTCTAATATAAAAAATAAAACTTTTGCCTAGTTTAAACCATTATTTTAGGAGGTCTCTGTTATACAGAACTGAATCCAATTATGACTAAAACATACAAATATATTGTTTCTTCTTTTTAAAAAAATATTATCAAATTAGATAAAGCTTTCAGTAATTTTAATATAATAGTGATGACTACGGGCCTCTGTATTTTGCTCCTGGTCTGAATAGGATCACATATTATTTTCCTATTTATATACATATCTGATGGAACTATGTTGGACTACAATATGGTGCACTTTCCTCCTCAGACTGCCGTGGGACATTTGGCTTAGCACTGAAAATTCTTGATAATAGTGGATGGACACCAACTCTACAGCATTACCTTTCATACACTGAAGAATCCCTTCTTGTTGTTATGCAACACCTGGCTAAGAACATAGTCATGCTGAATCGTGGGCTTATAAAGCACATGACTATCAAGAAGAAGTATATGATGTCTAAGCACGCTAAGATCAGCTCTCTAGCACAGCTGAATTCTGCACTAGTTCAAGATTTATCCAAGGCTGTGGCAAAGGTGTAACTTGTGAACTCTGGAATGCTATAATATCTGCAAATAAAATTGGCACCATGTGCCATCTGTACATATAAAAAAAAGATGTTGGATGTTATACATATGTGACCTCTGCTAAAACCCAGTTTATTACAACCCTAGCATGCAGACAATTCCTACTTTAATACTATATGTCAAAAGAAATTTATAACCATACCATTCAATCATAATAGTTAGATATTATTCTTTAAAAAAAGCTGAAACCTGTCTTTCTGAAAGTCCCATCCCTATTCTTGATCCTTTTATCTATTCTATTATTTGTATATAGCATATATACACTAACAGTATACTACACTAGTATATATTGTACATATACTATTTTATATGCAATATCATATACTATTCAGCTATTTTGAAATATCCTTAAGTAACTCTTTTGATATGTAAATATCCAAGTACCTCTAACCATTCTTTCTTGTAATTGTAGGATATTTGATTTCCGCAACCCTCTTATATTTTTAAGAAATAAATACAGCTAATACATATCATCTAAAATATGTAAGTCACAGAAATTTAGCTTATTAGAAATACCTGGTGAATGATGCTGGTCAACCAGCTTCATGTTTTATAAGGGTTCTCTGAAATAATAATCATGGCAGTCACATAGTTTTTAAATCTACCCATATTCCCATGTAAAAACAGATATAACAAGTAGATAGCAAAATTTTTCATTACCTATAACAACATTATGTGAGAAGATATCCCCAGGAAATCCAAAATGCATAGGAATATGGAAAAATCACTGACATCATCAGACCACTGTGATATTAGCAATTATGCAGTAGGAAACAAATGAAAGCAATGCATGTGATGGATAGAAATAAAACAAAAAATCTAAAGACACTCCCTGGAAAGCTTGGAGAGACAATTTAAGAACAGAGCTATTTTTAGTTTTTTAAGGAACCTCCATATTGTTCTCCATAGTTGCTGTACCAATTTACATTCCCACCAACAGTGTACGAGGGTTTCCTTTTCTCCACACCCTCTCCAGCATTTATTGTTTGTAGATTTTTTTGATGATGGCCAAAACCAACTATACTTCAAGAAAAATGTTTTAAAAACAACAGAAGCTAAATCCTAGTGGATTTTTGCATATTCCAATAGTGTGTGAATACAAGGGTTCAGTGGTAAGATCTGAAGGTCCTAGAGTATTCTGGGCCTACAAACCCACAAAACTAACTAGCCAGTGCTTTTCTCTAGGTCAAAGCCCAAAACTGAGAAGAAACTCCTGAAGACAGAATCAAAATTGAGCAGCACAGAAACAATGGAGAAAAACAGAGAGGAATAAAAAAGTCTGCATTAAAAAGGGAGTGCTGGGGACCAGAGAAAGAGAATTCAGAAAGTAAGCCATGATACTTTTGGAAACTACACACACACACACACAAAACAAACAAACAAGAACAGAATAAAGTACTTTAGAACCTGAAAAAAAGCTTCTTAAAGTTGATTAAAAACTAATTTCTCATAAAATGGGCAATACAATAGGATCACTATCTAAAGCCATAAAGATTTATTATAGAGTTATTATATAGCAAAAAGACAACAAGAAGCAAAGTAACATCACTACAGACAATAAAAGCAAGCCAGACAGTGAAGCTTGCAAAAAAGATAAACCTATAACCTATTATTTCAAAATAAACTTAAGTCCAGTTCTGCATATTAGGAGCTTAGAAGCTGTGATTCTGTCCTAACAACAACTAAAAAGCTGAATAGATTGAAAAACCAATGACTTTTCTTGGATCTCTAAGACAGAGGAGAACACAGGGCACACTGTTGCCTTCAAGATTTGAGAGACAGGTGAATATAAATCATCACAGATTACCTGAGCAAACACTCATAAGAGGAAACTGCCACCAAAACCAGTGCCAAGGTAGGAAAATCTGAACTGTCATTGACAAATTGCTGGAGGCTCAGTGTGGACAACACTGAGAGTTTAAAACTCCAGCGGTACTCAGTCATAAGGAGACTAGCACAGTACTATGAGATTTACCTCCAGGAGCTCGACCAGATTCCCACAGTAAATATCAGAGAAAAATCTCCTTGGGCTTCCAAAAGTGTGAGGGGAAAATGAAACAATTTGAAATATATCAGAGCACTCTGTTCTTTTTAAACAAGGCCTGCCCTCAGGTGAATGTAATTAACTACAGCTTAACCTGCTGGGGTATTATCAGAGACTAACTGACCTGGGAGAAGGGAAAACCCATCTGTAACTGGCCCAAGCCTTCCACATGAGAGAAAGGAAATAGAGTTGAACCTTGAACAACATGGGGGTTAGAAGCATCAACCTCTCACACAGTCAAAAATCCACATATAACTTTATAAAGTCAACCCTCCATCTCCACGGTTCCACATCTACAGATTCAACCAATATTAGATCATGTAGTACTGTAGTATGTATTTATTGAAAGAAATCTGTGTATAAGTGGACCCATGCAGTTCAAACCCACGTTGTTCAAGGGTCAGCTGTACTAAACTCCAGCTCACTCTAGCAATCCAGTCACACCAAAGGAGGGAGAAACAAAAATGAGAAGCTCTTGTCAGTTTATAGTTCACATGCACAGACTCACTAAACGTCTAAGACTTAATCATAGGAGTATAGAGTGCTACCCCTCCCCACACCTCAGCATCAATAACCAAGACCTATTTTAAAGTTCCTTTTACCTGGTACATAATGTCGAGCTATCAGAAAAAAAAATGACAAGGCATACCAAAAGGGAAAAAAAAGCACAATTTAAAGAAACTGAACAATGATCAGAAACACATGGCAGGGAAGTTGGAATTATCAGACCAGAGCTTTTAAAACAACTATGAATAATATGCTAAAGGCTCTAATGGATAAACCACACAGCTTACAAGAATAGATGGGCAATGTAAGCAGAGAGAGGAAAAAACTAAGATAGAATCAAAAAGAAATGCTAGAGATCAAAACACTGCAACAGAAATGAATATGTCTACAATGGGCATATTACTAGATTGGATATGGCTAAGGAAAGAACATCAGTAGAATACTTGAAAACAAAAAAGCAAAGAGAACAAAGACAAAAAAAGCAGGATAGGTTATGCAAGGGCTGTGGAACTATAAAGGTGCAACATACCTGTGATGGAAATACCAGAAGGAGAAGAGATAAATGAAAAGAAGAAATATTTGAAACTATAATGATGGAGAATTTCTCCAAATTAAAGCCAGACAACAAACCACAGATCCAGGAAGATCAGAGGTTACAAAGCAGGAAAACTGCCAAAAACTTTACATCATTTTCAAACTAAAGCATATCAGAAAGAAGTCAGAGGGAGAAAAATCTTACCTATAGAGTAATAAAGATAAGAAGTATATATGACTTCTCCACAGACATCATGCAAGTAAGAAGAAAATGGGGTGACATGTATAAAGTATTGAGAGAAAAAATCCGCTAACCTACAATTCTATTCCCTATGAAAGTATCTTTCAAAGTGAAAAAGAAATAAAGACAAAAACCTAGGGAATTTTTTTGCCAGTACTGCTGTATAAGAAATGTTAAAAGAAGTTCTTTAGAGAGAAAAAAAAATAAGTCATTATCTTGCACTTACAAAGAGTAAGGAGGAGAATCAAAGAAGGAATAAGTGAAGTTAAAATAAAATCTTTATTTTTCTTATACTTAAGAGATAACAGTTTGTACAAAACAATAGCATCAATATATTCAATTATGTATATATATAATATATACACATCTACATACAACATACATACATATATATGCTAATGTATGTATCAGTGAAATAACTGAAGTCAGTGATACAAAGGACAGGAAGGAGGAATTAGGATTGTTTTGTTATTATATGATACTAATACTACCTGTGAAATGGTATAGTGTTTGAAACTGGGCTTGGATTAGCTATATACGTATATCACAATCTCTAGGGCAAACACTAAAAAGGTGGTAACCAATATGCGAAGAAAGGAGAGAAAATGGAATCATATAAAATGCACAATTAAAACCAAAAAAAGGAAGAAAAAAGTGGAATGTAAAATAGGAAAACAATGGCAACAAATAAAAAACAGTAATGGATATGACAGATATTAATCAAACTGTATCAATTATCACTATAAAGTTAATAGTCTAAATGCACAAATTTAAAAACAGAGGTTGCAGTGTGTTGCCAAGATGGAGTAGGAAGACCCTAAGCTCACCTCTTCCCACAGGCATACCAAAATTACAACTATTGATAGAGCAATTATCTATAACAACAACCTAAAGACTAGCAGAAAAGATTTTCTACAACTAAAGATATAAAGAAGCAACCATAATGAGATGGGTAGGAGGGGCGGAGCTGTGATATAATCAAGACCCCCAACCCCAGTAGGTAACTGACAAATAGGAAGATAATAACAACTGCAGAGGTTGTCCCCAAGGAGCAAGGGGTCCAAGCTCCACACTGGACTCCCTAGCCCATGGGTCCTTCACTGGAAAGATGATTCCCCAGAATGTCTGGCTTTTTTTTTTCTTTTTTTATTCTTTTTTATAGCATTTGTGCCACCTTAAAGTTGGGGTGGGGGGAAATCTGTATTCTTTTTTTTTTTTTTTTTTTAATTTAATTAATTGATTTATTTTTGGCTGTGTTGGGTCTTCGTTGCTGCGCGCAGGCTTTCTCTAGTTGCAGTGAGCGGGGGCTACTCTTCGTTGCGGTGCGCGGGCTTCTCATTGTCATGGCTTCTCTTGTTGCGGAGCACGGGCTCTAGGCGCGCAGGCTTCAGTAGTTGTGGCACGTGGGCTCAGTAGTTGTGGCTCGCGGGCTCTAGAGCGCAGGCTCAGTAGTTGTGGCGCACGGGCTTAGTTGCCCCGCGGCATGTGGGATCCTCCCGGGCCAGGGCTCGAACCCGCGTCCCCTGCATTGGCAGGCGCACTCTTAACCACTGCGTCACCAGGGAAGTCCCAGAATGTCTGGCTTTGAAGGCCAGTGGGGCTTGCATATGGGAGAGCTTGAAGGCTGTAGGAAACAGAGACTCTGCTCTTAAATAGTGTGTACAAAATTTCACATTGCTCTGAGTGCCAGTGCAAATGCAGTAATTTGAAAAGAGCTTGGTCAGACCCACTAACTGACCTTGGAGATCCTCCCAGAGAGGCAGGAGGCAACTGGGATTCCTCATGGGGACAAATACTCTGGCAGTAGCCATTTTGGGGAGGTCATTCTACCACAAGGACATTAACACTGGCAAAAGCCATTATGAAGTCCTCCCTCTAGCCTATTAGTATGGATGCCAGCCCCAACTGCCAGCACACCTATAGTAGTCAGCCCCACCACATTAGAAGGGCCCATGCAACCCACATAGGGGACATCCCCTAGAGCATATAGCTCAGGTGACCAGAGGAGAGTATGCTGCTGGGCCCCATAGGCTATCTCCCAAATAAGGCCAAGATACTTGGCCTTGGAAGTACTCCCAAATACTTCTCCAAGATTGGGAAATGTAATCAACCTAATAAATAGAAATAAACACAGAGAATTAGGCAAAATGAGGAGACAAAAGAATATGTTCCAAACAAAGGAACAAGGCAGAACCTCAGAAAAAGAACTAAACGAAATGGAAATAAGCAATCTACCTTGAGGAGTTCAAGGTAATGATCATAATGATGCTCAACAAACTCGAGAAAAGAATGGATGAACACAGTGAGAATTTTAATGAGGAGTTGGAAAACATAAAGAACCAAACCTAGCTGGAGAATAAAATAACTAAAAGTAAAAATACACTAGAAGAAATCAACA
The DNA here is from genome assembly GCF_965194825.1 of Balaenoptera physalus. Classification (NCBI taxonomy): domain Eukaryota; kingdom Metazoa; phylum Chordata; class Mammalia; order Artiodactyla; family Balaenopteridae; genus Balaenoptera; species Balaenoptera physalus. The sequence continues at coordinate 131,990,286 of NC_138882.1, read as the reverse complement.
GTAGATTAGTGACAGAGGAACAGATCAGCAAACTGAAAGACAGAATAGTGGAAATCACACAAGCTAAACAGAAAATAAGGGAAAAAAAAGAAGTTTAAAAAATTAGGATAGTTACGAGAACTCTGGGAAAAATAAAGCATACTAACTTTCACATTATAAGGGTCCCAGAAGGCGAAGAGACAGAGAAAAGGGCAGAGAACTTATATGAAAAAAATAATTGTTGAAAACTTCCCTAACTTGGGAAAGAAAACAGACATCCAGGTCCAGGAAGCACACAGAGTCCCAAATAAGGAGAATCCAAGGAGGTCCACACCAAGACACATTATAGTTAAAATTGCTAAAATTAAAGACAAAGAGACAATCCTAAAAGCAGCAAGAGAAAAGCAACTAGTGAAGTAAAAGGGAACTCCCATTAAACTGTCAGCTGACTTTTCATCAAAAACTTTGCAGGGCAGAAGAGGGTAGCACAATATATTCAAAGTGATAAAAGGAAAACCCCTACAACCAAGAATACTCTACCTGTCAAGACTTTATTCAGATTTGAAGAAAAAATAAAAAGTTTTTGCAGACAAGCAAAAGCTAAAAAAGTTCAATATCACCAAACCAGTTTTAAAAGAAATGTTAAAGGATCTCTTCTAAGCAGAAAAGAAAAGACCAGGACTAGAAATATGAAAATTATGAAAGGAAAAATGTTATTGGTAAAGGCAAACATGTAATAAAAGCAGTGAACCAAGCACTTATAAAGCTAGTAGGAAGGTTAAAAAAGTAGTAAATTTACCTATATCCACAATAAGGAGTTAAGGGATACAAAAAACAAAAAGATATAAAATATGATGTAGAAAGAGGAGACCTTCGAGATGGTGGAAGAGTAAGACATGGAGATCACCTTCCTCCCCACAAATACATCAGAAATACATCTACATGTGGAACAACTCCTATAACACCTACTGAACACTGGCAGAAGAGCTCAGACCTCTCAAAAGCCAAGAAACTCCCCACGTACCTGGGTAGGGCAAAAGAAAAAAGGAAAAACAGAGACAAAAGAATAGGGATGGGACCTGCCCCTCTGGGAGGGAGCTGGGAAGGAGGAAAAGTTTCCACACACTATGAAGCCCCTTCACTGGCAGAGACAGTGGGTGGCAGGGGGAAGCCCTGGAGCCACAGTGGAGAGCACAGCAACAGGGGTGCAGAAGGCAAAGCAAAGAGATTCCCGCACAGAGGATCAGTGCTAACCAGCACTCACCAGCCTGAGAGGCTTTTCAGCTCACCCACTGGGGCAGGTGGGGGCTGAGAGCTGAGGCTCCAGCTTCGGAGGTCAGATCCCAGGGAGAGGACTGGGGTTGGCTGCATGAACACAGCCTGAAGGGGGCGAGGGCGCCACGGCTACCCGGGATGGAGTCCAGGAAAAGTCTGGAACTGCCGAAGAAGCAATAGACTTTTTCTTGCCCCTTTGTTTTGAGGTGCATGAGGAGAGGGGATTCAGAGCACCGCCTAAATGAGCTCCAGAGACGGGCGTGAGCCGCAGCTATCAGCGCGGACCCGAGACGGGCATGAGACGCGAAGGCTGCTGCTGCAGCCAACAAGAAGCCTGTGTGCGAGCACAGGTCACTATCCACACCTCCCCTCCCGGGAGCCTGTGCAGCCCGCCACTGCCAGGGTCCCGTGATCCAGGGACAACATCCCTGGGAGAACACACAGTGCGCCTCAGGCTGTTGCAACGTCACGCTGGCCTCTCCCAACACAGGCTCGCCCCACATTCCTTACCCATCCCTTCCCCCAGCCTGAGTGCACCAGAACCACCTAATCAGCTGCTACTTTAACCCCGTCCGGTCTGAGCGAAGAACAGACGCCCTAAGGGGACTTACACATAGAGGTGGGGCCAAATCCAAAGCTGAACCCCAGGAACTGTGAGAAAGAAGAATAGAAAGGGAAATCTCTCCCAGCAGCCTCAGGAGCAGTGGATTATATCTCCACAATCAACTTGATGTACCCTGCATCTGTGGAATACCTGAATAGACAACGAATCATCCCAAATTGAGGCAGTGGACTTTGGGAGCAACGATATATATATATTTTTTCCTTTTTCTCTTTTTCCATGTGGCTGACAGGGTCTTGGTGCTCCGGCTGGGTGTCAGACCTGTGCCTCTGAGGTGGGAGAGCCGAGTTCAGGACATTGGTTCACCCGAGACCTCCCACCTCCATGTAATATCAAACAGCAAAAATCTCCCAGAGATCTCCATCTCAACACCAAGACCCAGCTCCACTCAATGACCAGTGAGCTACAGTGCTGAACACCTATGCCAAACAATTACCAGGATGGGAACACAACCCCACCCACTAGCAGAAGGTCTTCTTAAAATCATAATAAAGTCACAGACACCCCAAAACATACCACTGGACGTGGAACTGCCCACCAGAAAGACAAGATCCAGCCTCATCCACCAGAACACAGGTACTAGTGCCCTCCACCAGGGGGCCCACACAACCCACTGAACCAACCTTAGCCACTGGGGGCAGACACCAAAAACAACACAAACTACGAACCTGCAGCCTGCAAAAAGGAGACCCCAAACACATGAAGTTAAGCAAAATGAGAACACAGAGAAACACACAGCAGATGAAGGATCAAGGCAAAAACCCACCAGACAAAACAAATGAAGAGGAAATAGTCAGTCTACCTGAAAAAGAATTCAGAGTAATGATAGTAAACATGATCCAAAATCTTGAAAACAGAATGGAGAAAATACAAAAAACGTTTAACAAGGACCTAGAAGAACTAAAGAGCAAACAAACAATGATGAACAACACAATAAATGAAATTTAAAATTCTCTAGAAGGAATCAGTAGCAAAATAACTGAGACAGAAGAATGGATAAGTGACCTGGAAGATAAAACAGTGGAAATAACTACTGCAATGCAGAACAAAGAAAAAAGAATGAAAAGAATTGAGGACAGTCTCAGAGACCTCAGGGACAACATTAAACGCACCAACATTCGAATTATAGGGGTCCCAGAAGAAGAAGAGAAAAAGAAAGGGACTGAGAAACTATCTGAAGAGATTATAGTTGAAAACTTCCTGAATACAGGAAAGGAAATAGTTAATCAAGTCCAGGAAGGGCAGAGAGTCCCATACAGGATAAATCCAAGGAGAAACACAGAAAGACACATATTAATCAAACTATCAAAAATTAAATACAAAGAAAAAATATTAAAAGCAGAAAGGGAAAAACAACAAATAACATAAAAGGGAATCCCCATAAGGTTAACAGCTGATCTTTCAGCAGAAACTCTGCAAGCCAAAAGGGAGTGGCAGGACATATTTCAAGTGATGAAAGGGAAAAACCTACAACAAAGATTCCTCTACCCAGCAAGGATCTCAATCAGATTCGACAGAGAAATCAAAACCTTTACAGACAAGCAAAAGCTAAGAGAATTCAGCACCACCAAACCAGCTTTACAACAAATGCTAAAGGAACTTCTCTAGGCAGGAAACACAAGAGAAAGAAAACACCTGTAATAACAAACCCAACACCATTAAGAAAATGGTAATAGGAACATACATATCAATAATTACCTTAAATGTAAATGGATTAAATGCTCCAACCAAAAGACACAGACTGGCTGAATGGATACAAAAGCAAGACCCATATACATGCTGTCTACAAGAGACCCACTTCAGACCTAGGGACACATATAGACTGAAAGTGATGGGGTGGAAAAAGATATTCCATGCAAATGGAAATCAAAAGAAAGCTGGAGCAGCACTTCTCATATCAGAGAAAATAGACTTTGAAAAAAGACTATTACAAGAGGAAAAGAAGGACACTACATAATGATCAAGGGATCAATACAAGAAGAAGATATAACAATTGTAAATACTTATGCACCCAACATAAGACCACCTCAATACATAAGGCAAATGCTAACAGCCATAAAAGGGGAAATCAACAGTAACACAATCATAGTAGGGGACTTTAACACCCCACTTTCACCAATGGACAGATCATCCAAAATGAAAATAAATAAGGAAACACAAGCTTTAAATGATACATTAAACAAGGTGGACTTAATTGATATTAATAGGACATTCCATCCATAAACAACAGAATACACATTCTTCTGAAGTGCTCATGGAACATTCTCCAGGATACATGATATCTTGGATCACAAATCAAGCCTTGGTAAATTTAAGAAAATTGAAATCATATCAAGTATCTATTCCGACCACAATGTTATGAGACTAGATATCAATTACAGGAAAAAAATCTGTAAAAAATATAAATACATGGAGGCTAAACAATACACTACTTAATAACCAAGTGATCACTGAAGAAATCCAAGAGGAAATAAAAAAATACTTAGAAACAAATGGCAATGAAAACATGACGACCCAAACCCTATGGGATGCAGCAAAAGCAGTTCTAAGAGGGAAGTTTATAGTAATACAATCCTACCTGAAGAAACAAGAAACATCTCAAATAAACAACCTAACCTTAAACCGAAAGCAAATAGAGAAGAACAAAACAACCCCAAAGGTAGCAGAAGGAAAGAAATCATAAAGATCAGATCAGAAATAAATGAAAAAGAAAGGAAGGAAATGACAGCAAACATCAATAAAACTAAAAGCTGGTTCTTTGAGAAGATAAACAAAATGGATAAACCATTAGCCAGACTCATCAAGAAAAAAAGGGAGAAGACTCAAATCAATAGAATTAGAAATGAAAAAGGAGAAGTAACAACTGACACTGCAGAAATACAAAGGATCATGAGAGATTACGACAAGCCACTGTATGCCAATAAAGTGGACAACCTGGAGAAATGTACAAATTCTTAGAAATGCACAACCTTCCGAGACTGAACCAGGAAGAAACAGAAAATATAAACAGACCAATCACAAGCACTGAAATGGAAACTGTAATTAAAAATCTTCCAACACACAAAAGTCCAGGACCAGATGGCTTCACAGGTGAATTCTATCATTTAGAGAAGAGCTAATACCTATCGTTCTCAAACTCCTCTAAAAGAGAGCAGAGGGAGGAACACTCCCAAAACTCATTCTACAAGGTCACTATAACCCTGATAAAAAAACCAGACAAAGATGTCACAAAGAAAGAAAACTACAGGCCAATATCACTGATGAACATAGATGCAAAAATCCTCAACAAAATCCCAGCAGACAGAATCCGACAGCACATTAAAAGGATCATACACCGTGATCAAGTGGGGTTTATCCCAGAAATGCAAGGATTCTTCAATATATGCAAATCAGTCAATGTGATACACCATATAAACAAACTGAAGAATAAAAACCATATGATCATCTCAACAGATGCAGAAAAAGCTTTTGACAAAATTCAACACCCATTTATGATAAAAACCCTGCAGAAAGTAGGCATAGAGGGAACTTACCTCAACATAATAAAGGCCATATATGAGAAACCCACAGCCAACATCATCCTCAATGGTGAAAAACTGAAACCATTTCCACTAAGATCAGGAACAAGACAAGGTTGCCCACTCTCACCACTATTATTCAACATAGTTTTGGAAGGTTTAGCCACAGCAATCAGAGAAGAAAAAGAAATAAAAGAAATCCAAATTGGAAAAGAAGAAGTAAAGCTGTCACTGTTTGAAGATGACAGGATACTATTCATAGAGAATCCTAAAGATGCTACCAGAAAACTACTAGAGCTAATCAATGAATTTGGTAAAGTAGCAGGATACAAAATTAATGCACAGAAATCTCTTGCATTCCTACACACTAATGATAACATATCTGAAAGAGAAATTAAGGAAACACTCCCATTTACCATTGCAACAAAGAGAATAAAATACCTAGGAATAAACATATTTAAGGAGACAAAAGACTTGTATGCAGAAAACTATGACACTGATGAAAGAAATTAAAAATGATACAAACGATGGAGAGATATACCATGTTCCTGGATTGGAAGAATCAACATTGTGAAAACGACTATAGTACCCAAAGCAATCTACAGATTCAATGCAATCCCTATCAAATTACCAATGGCATTTTTCACAGAACTAGAACAAAAAAAAATTCACAATTTGTATGGAAACAGAAAAGACCCCAAAGAGCCAAAGCAATCTTGGGAAAGAAAAATGGAGCTGGAGGAATCAGGCTCCCTGACTTCAGACACTACTACAAAGCTGCAGTAATCAAGACAGTTTGGTACTGGCACAAAAACAGAAATATAGATCAATGGAACAGGATAGAAAGCCCAGAGATAAACCCACACACATATGGTCACCTTATCTTTGATAAAGGAGGCAAGAATATACAGTGGAGAAAAGACAGCCTCTTCAATAAGTGGTGCTGGGAAAACTGGACAGCTACATGTAAAAGAATGAAATTAGAACACTCCCTAACACCGTACACAAAAATAAACTCAAAATGGATTAAAGACCTAAATGTAAAGCCAGACACTATAAAACCCTTAGAGCAAACCATAGGCAGAACGCTCCATGACATAAATCACAGCAAGATCCTTTTTGACTCACCTCCTAGAGAAATGGAAGTATAAACAAAAGGGACCTAATGAAATTTAAAAGCTTTTGCACAGCAAAGGAAACCGTAAACAAGACAAAAAGACAACCCTCAGAATGGGAGAAAATCTTTGCAAATGAAGCAACTGACAAAGGATTAATCTCCAAAATTTACAAGCAGCTCATGCAGCTCAATACCAAACAAACAAACAACCCAATCCAAAAATGGGCAGTAGACCTAAATAGACATTTCTCCAAAAAAGGTATACAGATTGCCAACAAACACACGAAAGAATGCTCAACAGCATTAATCATTAGAGAAATGCAAATCAAAACTATAATGAGACATCATCTCACAGCAGTCAGAATGGCCATCATCAAGAAATCTACAAACAATAAATGCTGGAGAGGGTGTGGAGAAAAGGGAACCCTCTTGCACTGTTGGTGGGAATGTAAATTGATACAGTCACTATGGAGAACAGTATGGAGGTTCCTTAAAAAACTAAAAATAGAACTACCATACGACCCAGCAATCCCACTACTGGGCATATACCCTGAGAAAACCATAATTGAAAAAGAGTCATGTACCAAAATGTTCATTGCAGCTCTATTTACAATAGCCAGGACATGGAAGCAACCTAAGTGTCCATCGACAGATGAACGGATAAAGAAGATGTGGCACATATATACAATGGAATATTACTCAGCCATAAAAAGGAATGAAACTGAGTTATTTGTAGTGAGGTGGATGGACCTAGAGACTGTCATACAGAGTGGAGTAAGTCAGAAAGAGAAAAACAAATACCGTATGCTAACACATATACATGGAATCTAAAAAAAAAAAAAAAAAAGAAGGAAAATAGTCAGAAGAACCTAGGGGCAAGACAGGAATAAAGATGCAGACCTAGTACAGAATGGACTTGAGGATACAGGGAGGGGGAAGGGTAAGCTGGGACAAAGTGAGGGAGTGGCATGGACATATATACACTACCAAAATAGATAGCTAGTGGGAAGCAGCTGCATAGCACAGGGAGACCAGCTTGGTGTTTTGTGACCACCTAGAGGGGTGGGATAGGGAGGGTGGGAGGGAGGGATATGCAAGAGGGAAGAGATATGGGAACATATGTATATGTATAACTGATTCACTTTGTTATAAAGCAGAAACTGACACACCATTGTAAAGCAATTATACTCTAATAAAGATGTTAAAAAAAAAGAAACTAACACACCATTTTAAAGCAATTATACTACAGTAAAGATGTTAAAAAATAATAAAAATGAAAAAAAGTCGTTATCACTGCATGATAAGGGAAATTTTAATCTAACTTTGTAGCTCTCTATATTTTTGTAACTATCCACAATAAGATACATTATTTTCTTAGGCACAAGGAGAACTTTTTAAAAACTTTTCTATATGGGGATATATGTATATGTATAGCTGATTCACTGTGTTATAAAGCAGAAACTAACATACAATTGTAAAGCAATTATACTCCAATAAAGATGTTAAAAAAAAAATCTGAGGAACAAAAGCAAATAACTAAATAAATAAGAGATATTCCATGTTCATGGATAGGAAGATTCAATATAGACAAGATGTCAGTTCTTCTCAACTTATCTATATATTCAATGCAATACCAATCAGAATACCATCATGTTATTGTGTAGGTATTGACAAACTGATTCTAAAGTTTCTATTGAGAGGTACAAAATCCAGAATAGCTACGACAATTGAAGGAAAAGAACAAATTAGAAGACTGAGATACCACCCAACTTCGAGATTACTATAAAACTACAGTAAACAAGACAATATGGTACTGGCAAAAGAATATATCAATGGAACAGAACAGAGAACTCAGAAATAGACAGAAATAAATATAGTCAACTGATCTTTGATGAAGGAACAAAGGCAATACAATGGAGCAAAGATAGTCTTTTCAACCAATGATGTTAAAATAGTCATGTGCAGAAAATGAACACACAAAAAAACTAGACACAGAACTTACTCTTTTCATGAAAATTAACTTGAAAATGGATCTATTACATAAATGTAAAGTGCAAAATTATAAAATTCCTAGAAGATAACATAGGAGAAAACCTAGATGACCTTGGGTATGGCAATGACTTTTTAGATATAACACCAAAGATATAATCCATGAAAGAAAGAATTGACAAGCTTGGTTTCATTAAAATTAAAAAACTTCTGCTCCACAAAAGACAAAGTTAAGAGAATGAGAATATGAGCTATACACTAGGAGCAAATTTTTGAAAAAGGCACCTAAAAAAGAACTGTTATTCAAATTATACAAAGAACTCTTAAAACTCAATAAGAAGTAAACAAAGAACTCATTTTTAAAAAGAGTCAAATACCTTAACAGACACCTCACCAAAAAGATATATAGATGACAAATAAGCATATGCAAAGATGCTCCACATTATATATCATCAGTGAAGTACAAATTAAAACAACAATAAGATACCACCACACATGCCAAAATCCAGCACAATAACACCAAATGCTGGTGAAGATGTGGAGCAATAGGAACTCTCATTCATTGCTGGTGGGCATGCAAATAGTATAGCCACTGGAAAAGAGTTTGGCAATTTCTTATAAAACTAAATAAAATCTTACTATACAATCCAGCAATTGTGCTCCTTGGTATTTATCCAAAGATGTGGAAAACTGTCCACAAAAAAACCTGCACCTGGATGTTAATAGCAGGTTTATTCATAAATGCTAAAATGTAGAAGTAATCAACACATCCTTCAGTAGGTATATGAATAAAGAAACTGGTACATCCAGACAATGTAGTATTACTCAGCTCTAAAATGAAATTATCTTATCAAGCCATGAAAATACATAGAGGAATCTTAAATCCATGTTACTAAATGAAAGAAGCCAATCTGAAAAGGCTATATACTATATGACTCTAACTATATGACATTCTGGAATAGGCAAAACTATGGAGACAATAAAAAGATGAGTGGTTGCCAGAGTTAGAGAGGGGGATAGGCGTGACTAGGCAGAGGACTGAGGATTTTAGGGGGCAGTAAAATTAAATAATGTGATTCCATAATGATGGATATATGTCATTGTACATTTGTCCAAACTCACAGAATGTTCAACACCAAGAGTTTACTGTAAACTCTAGACTTTGGGTGATTATGGTATGTCAGTGTAAGTTCATCAGTTAAAAAAAATGTACCACTCTGATAGGGAATGTTTATAATGGGGGAGACTATGCATTGGTAGGGGCTGGGAGTATAATGGAAATCTCTGTACCTCCTGCTTAATTTTTCTGTGTAACTGAAACTACTCTAAAATAAAATAGTCTTATTTTTAAAAATAAACTAAAAGGTATCAAGAAAATTATAAAAGACATACAAGACCACATAAACTAGAATTAGACTAACTTAGAAATGCAATGACAGGACTCAGAATAAGACATTTAAAACTCATTTTATAGATAAATACTAACCTAGGAGAAGGATAATTATAATGAACAGAACAGAAAATACCCTAAGAGAAATGGAAGATGAAAATAAGAAAGATTTTAAAAATTAAAAAGAAATAAAATCATTAGATAAGGAAGTAATATACTATGATTATACTAAGTACCCATTCAACAATTATTTTAAAAAAAAAACAATTATTTTAACTATATATCTCCAATCTAAAGACAAAAAAATCCTTTAACACGTTTTAACTTTATTAAATGTTTCTTGTTGATAGTAGTTTATGTATAGTAATCCTGAAACTATTTTGTGTTTATTAGGATTCAGCTAATGAGTAACATTACTGATAATGTTAGCAACCAGAATTCACAGGGTAGAAGAAGGGAAGTGTAATGTGGAAAGAAGAAGTCAGTGAAGAACCTTCTGTGTTGGATTAGCATTAGAAATATGAATTTATGATTTAAAAAGTCCATTTTCTATTCTGTCTGCTGAAATAGCCTAAGAACCATGACACTCCAGTAGCAATGAACACATTTAGTGCCCAGACCTTGGTTCCTAAATACAATTCCCTACTAAAAATACTAGGGCTCTTTGGAAAATAGCTGTTTCCAGGTATTCAGAAATAAAAGTAAAAAGAGCACAGAATTTGGGCTATGTTAAACAAAAGAACGCAACACTTGTAGATTTAACATACACAGTTTCATCTCTTTATAACTGACCACAAATATCCAACACACCATAGCTGTCTGCCATTGGATACATATCCCAACCTTTCAACCAAGTTTAAATTCTTAATTCTTCATCCATAAGATAGAAAATACAGGACAAACTCAAAAGCTCTGCTGTATTAAATGATATAAAGTGGATTAAAATACCTAACATGGTACTTTGCATATACCACACATTCAATAAATGTTTGTTTCCATTCTTTTACCTTTTTACATCCCATTGACCCAACTAATAATCCTCCTTGTGACCTCAATGTAGTTACCCTTACTTAGGTTTAGGAGGCTGCCAATCTGATCACAATATTTCATTCTAAGAATGAAAGTATACCTCCCTTGTACCATATCATTTATGTTAGAATAATACCACTTCAAAAGATATAGCATTATGTATACATATATCCCCATATACATATAGCTGATTCACTTTGTGATATAGCAGAAGCTAACACAACATTTTAAAGCAATTATATTCCAATAAAGATGTTAAAAAAAGATAACAGCATTAATCATAATAATTTTCTAAATTTAGACAGTACTTCAAGGATGTATATAAAATTTCAACCAGTTTAAGTGAACAAATTTCAAGCAGAGTACAAAATATTTGCACCTAGGGAGACACTTCTCATGGCTAGAAATAGACATATGAGAGGACTAATAACTGGGACCTTTAGATTGGAGGAATCCACAGGCACCTCTCAGGGCAGCTTTGCATGTTTCTCAGTTGTTTCTGTTTTTGCTTTTCCACAGATGAATCCAGAAATATTTTTCTGATTCTAGCTTCCACAGTCTCTCTATTTCTTAATATATTCATCAATTCAGCAAATATTTTTTGAGCATCTAACATGTGTCAAGCACTCTGTTATATACTATAGATAGAGTATGTAGTACATTTGGAGATATAGATAATTATGCAGACAACTTCAATACAGTATTGTAAGTGTTGATAATGAAAGTATGTGATAAACATTGCAGGGGCAAATATCACAATAGTTTGCCCTAAGCAAATTGAGAGCAACTGGAGGATTTTAAGTTGGTGAATAAGATTAGGTTTATAATTTTGAAAGATTGCTCTGTGCATGCTGTGGTAAATGTAATTGAAAGGGAGCAAGAAATCCAAGGAAAGAGTAAGTTTCCCACAAAATCGTATAATGCAGAGAGCATAAGGTAGAACAACAACAATAATAATATTTTTAAAAGAGCAGCTAATAAGAATGTAATATCCACATTTGCCAGATGCTATGTGCTTTATATTCATGATCTCAATTCTCATAAGCAAGCAGCGAACTAAGTACTGCTATTAGTCCCTGCTCTCTACCATTTAACATATGAGGATATTCAGGCCCAGAGTAGTTAAGTAATGTGCCTAATGGAACAGCATTTTAAAGAGAAAAAGAACTCAAGTCAGTCTGTATCGAACCACTGTGATATATTATTACTACTGACATTTCTCCCCACAAAGCTCATTCAAATTCTTTTCATGCATGCTGAATTTTCAGATATTGTTTCCATGTACAAGGTTTTTATCTCATGTTACATGAATATCAAAAGTAATTTGATTCTAAGAGAGAAAAACTCAGTCCCAGGGGCATAAACTAAAGACAAATCCCTTTAATTAGATGTTTATTTCACAGAAAATGCATACTTAATTTAAATGGAACATATGAGATAGAAATAATATTTTAAATAAATATGTGCCTGTTAGCAACTGCCTGATTCTTTTCACATCTTTTATTCCAAATCACTTTACTTTTCCCCCACTGATAAACCCACTCTCTCACACTTTGACCTTGGTTTGAAAAGTATATGGAACCTCACTCATCCTCAGAAGTTGCAGGCATTATATTATGTTCATTTTTTTCTCTCATACTATCTCTCTTAATCAGGGCTATTGACATCTATGATTTAGCACATGCAGGCTAACACATGAGAACATCCTCTCTGCCTTACCACAGAATGTTGAATATCATTTCAGTGAAATGTCCTAATCTTTCTTTCTCAGGGAATGTCTATTTCCCAACTCCAGATCTATTTAAGCCTACCTATACTTCAGGGCCATGTTCTATTTCTATCTTATGAATTCTCCCATTTAGCATCTGAGAATAAACTATAGGAGAACGTTCATTTCTTTTTTCATATGTTTGATGTTTGTCATGACTAAAATAAATTGATGACAGAGTATCCTATCTTATCTCCCCAAGTACAATGTTGAGAGATTCTTATAGGAAAAGTTTTCCTCTGTTTGTAAAATGTCAGCTACTGGAAAGGGATGTAAGGAACAAAGAGAGAGGAAAAAGCATTAATCAAAGGGTAATGTGGACTGATGTGGTACCAGATGTTTTGGCAAAACTATCTTCATATTCAAACAAAATGCAAAATCCTCATATATATACATATATGTGTGTGTATATATATATATATATATATATATATATATGGTTTATATTTCTCTGTTATATTGTACATGGCTTATATTTCTATTATATCCCATTACACGAGAGAAATGTAATATATATTTTTCACTAATGTTTTTAAGTTTAATTTAAAATAACTGTCAGAATTACTCAATGATTAATAACTTCAATGATTAGTTATTTATATGGTCAATTTAAAAGAAAAAATAAGAGAATCAAATTTTGATTATGCTCAATATTATATTACTATAGAATCTGTGGTGTTTTCCTAAAAATTAGGAAACTAAATAGTCTATAAAGTACCATTTTGATAGGGAATACAAAAAAGCATATATTAGAGAAATGTCTTTTTATCAATTATTTTATCATCTTTTAATATTCAAATAGTGAAGAAAATAAAACATACCTCACTTTTTTCCTAACTAAGAAACCACGTATCCATCTTTGAACAATCAAAACTGGCGAGTTATGAGCCAGAATTTCATTAACTTTTGAAATAATACATTTGATATTATCAATTTCATCCTCATAGGTTGATCCCTGTATAAAGAAAATATATTTAATATTTATAGTTCATGAAAGTATTTCCAAAAGATATTTTAACTTGGTAGTCTGATGGTATAAACTATTAAAACATTCATGGGTATCTTACTATACACATAACAGTTAAATAATAGATATATTTTCATATCTATTTTTATTAGATCAGAAGACCAAGAATTACTAGCACCAAATAATTTTAATTCTCTACAAAAAAAATGCAAGATCAATGAGGATAACTTTCTCCATTCTAGATTCTTCTCACAATCTGCTATCATAGCTATAAAATTTTGCCCATAATCATGCTGATCTCTGAAAGATAATGGCATGAATAGACATCCAATGAAACTCTAAAAGTATTCTGTGGATCATCACAGAGGAAACTGATACGTGATGGATTTATAAAACAACTTACAGTAGTTCAGAACTTTGTGGCATCTTAACTAAAATGTTGCACACTTTTACTGGAAGACAGCACATTCCCCTGGGGAAAGATATTCTATATTGCCTTTAAAGAAATTATCTCTAAGATTATTGTTCCGGCAAATTTTTTATTTGGGATCATAGACTCCCTATATCCTACTGATCATTTGACTGGTTAGAAAAAGCCACTCTAGTTATGTCTTGAATGTAAGAATTATGCATTAAAAACCTAACACATTTTTTTGTAAGGTACCTACTCTGAAAATTATCAACCCCATCATGTTTAAAAAAAAAAAAAAACCTTTACTACATATACACTTAATCAGCTGCTAAAAAAAAAAATCACAAAGGCTTATAGATTAATACTACTTCAGATTTATACTTACAAACATTCATTGCTAATTAGCAAATCCTTTACTTGGCCCTGGCTTGCTTCTGTTTCCAACAGGAGCTACTGTAAACCTTCAGTACTAGTCTCTATATTCAAGCCTTTTCCCTAGCACTGCCTAAACATCTTGCTTCCTTCTCACAGAGAATATAGGACTATCAAGTCTGAACTCTATCAACTAACACTCCTCCCTTCCCTACAAATTTAACTATCTTCCCACTTAACTCTTATCTATCTAAACTGAATAGAAGCAACTTCTACTTAATCTTAAAACAAGAAGTATCTCGCTTCCTGTCCAAGATTGGCTCTCCGTCATGGTTAAGTTTAATCTCCCTGTTTTCAATTACTTCCCTGCTACTGTCCCTATCCCTCACCTATAAATATGATGTAGTCTCACCCATCTGTAAAATGCACACACACAAATAATCATACACATCCCAACCCTCCATCCTGTGTATCAACTTTTATTAAGAGTCCTTGAAACAGAATTCCACATTTGCTGTCCCACCTTCTCTCTTCCTGTATCTCAATCCACTGACTTCTATCCCTATCATCCTATCTAATACTTTTACAAAATTATCATTAGACATTTCTCACTGAAACACTTCCCTTGGCTTCTATACACCACACAGTTGGTTTTCCTATAACTAATGTTTACTTCCGGACTTTTTAAAGACCTATCCGTACCCTACTTAATGTCACACTGAAAGGATTTTCTCCATTTGTCTTTTTTCAATCTGAACACACTGTCCAGATGACTGCATCCAAATCCACAGCTCCAACATTCACCTATGTCCTGATGTCTCTCAGATTTCTCACTTTAAGCAGGAACTCTCTCTAGAGCTACAGAACAATATGGTCAAACTGATCATCCAATTACAGGCTTACCTTGGAGATACTGCACATTGAGTTCCAGACCAGCACAGAAAAGGGAATATTGAAATAAAGCAAGTCACATGAATTTTTTGGTTTCCCAGTTCATATAAAAATTATGTTTACACTATAATGTAGTCTATTAAGTGTGCAATAGCATTATGTCTAAAAAAACAATGTACATGCCTTAATTTAAAAAATACTTTATTGCTAATAAAGCTAACCATCATCAGAGCCTTCAGCGACTTGTAATCTTTCTATGGTAGAAACATCAAAAATCACTAATCACAGATCCTCATAACAAATATAATAATAATGAAAATGTTTGAAATATTGTGAGAATTACCAAAATGTAACACAGAAACATGAAGTGAGTAAATGCTGTCAAAAAAAATGGCACTTATAAACTTGCTCCATGCAGGGTTGCCACAAACCTTCAATTTGTGATAAATGCATTATGTGTGAAGCACAATAAAGTGAAGTGCAATAAAACAAGATATTCCTGTAAACTCAACTTGCCCAAACATGAATCTTCTTCCTAACCTGCTTTCTCACATGCTCTTAGTGGATGGTGCTATTGCCCATATGAACCTAACCCAGAAACCCTAGAACCATCCCAGGCTCTCTTTCTCTTTCACTTCTTCATATCCAAATATTGCTAGATCCAATATATTCAACATCCTAAACATCCGATCTCTACATTTTCTTCTGTTCTCTACCATTGCTTTATTGCATGTCTTTATCACTTCTCTAACTTACTAAAAATGTCCTGATATCTGAAATAATCCATACTCCCTACTCCCTTCAAATCATAATATGCACCGTTGCTAGAATGAACTTTTCAAAATGCAATGATATGATATGATGATATGGCATTTTTGCTGGTATATGATTGAAAGATCAATTACAAATTCTTGACTTGGCACACAAAATCCTTGATCTAGTCCCTTCTTACCTTCTCAATCTCATCTTCCTTCACCCTATATATACCTTCCATTCTGGCAATATTCAACCACTTGCATTCCTGAAAACTACCTGATAATCAAACCTCAATGCTTTTTGCATGCCATTCCAGTTTCTTGACTGCCCCTCTCAATTACTTGTCTCACTGTCTTAGTCTTTTGGAGACTCAGTTCTTTCCTCCAAGAAGCCTTTCTTGACATTGATCTGAGTTTAATATCCTTCTACAATATTATCCTGTGTTATAACTTATTTGTCACACTTGGCAATGAATTTTATCTGAGCCCTGTGATCCTGGAAAACACTGAAGGTTAAGAAATCTCCTTATCCCTTTACTTCAGGAAATGGTTTTATACAAAGAAGAACGCTTCCACCATATTACTTAGATTGTACCCATGGACGTCCCTCTTGTTCATCTTTGACAAGGCCCTGACACAGACTCTCTAAATTCACATTCTTTGCCTATGAATGATTAGTTTAACTGCTTTGCCTATACTGAGCAGTCGGAATAAAGCTTGTTAACCAAATTTTGGTTAAGATTCTCTCCTTCTCCTAGTCCCTTGAACTTTGCCCCACCCTCAGCCTGAGCCGCATGCAACTCTTCCTCAACAGCCTATCTTGAAATAGACTACTCTCAGGGTAAAATATTATCTGATCTGTTGTCAGATTATGCCACTCCCCTTCATCCTACTTAGCCACATCATTTCTTTCTATCCTTGTTTACTCCCTCCTATATAAGAAAAACCCTTTTTTGCCTAACCTTTAAGATGTTTGCAGACCTTAATGATCAGAGCATTCTCCCTATTGCAATAACATCCCTTTGCCTATAGCAATAGCCCCTTTCCCTCCCTTGCAATAATCCTTTTGAAAAAACTCTCTTCTTAAGTCTTGATTTGTTTTTTTTATTTGACAAGGTTATGCTATAATGCAATTATTGGTCTGTCTTTCCCACTGCAACATAAACTCACCAAGTTTAACAACTCTTTTTTTTATCCTATATCTCTATGACTAAGTAAGCTATCTAGTCTATAACTGGCATTCAAATATCAGTTGACTATTAAATCACTAAGTAACAGTCACTTATACACTGTCATATTTGGTACTGTCATATTTGGTCTCCAAGCTTGATCTGGCAATGTCAATCTGTTCTTTGTAACTTAACTCTTACTTGGCTGTAGTAACATACTAATTTTTCTACCTTTTTGGTTTTTATTTCTCAGTCTGTTTTCCTGGTTCCTCTTCTTCTGCAAACCATTTAAATATAGTATAATTTAGGTTTGCTTCCTTTTTCACTTCTCTTTACTAAGTCTCCTCGAATGTTCGATCACCTTCCTTACTACATCTTACTATCTCACATATGCTGATTATTCTATATAGCTATATCTCCTGGCAAGAATTACCTCTGAGATTACAAACGTACAAAATGAACTTCCAATTCCATTTCTCTACTTACATGTCAAAAGCTGAAATAATTATTTCCCCCATTTGAAAACATCCCCAATCCATACTTCATACTGCATTACATCTACAGTCATTAAAATTATTCTCCACCTTGTCAACCAAATAAACACATATTCCTCTTTCTCTCTTCCCCTTTCCATCTCATAAATCACTAAATTCTATCAAATATGTCTCTCTTCAATCTGTTCCCTATAATCTATACCCTCTACCTATTTATTAAAACAGCTCTTACAACCTAGGGCCCAAACTACAGACTCTCCTCTAATTTCCCTACATTCGACTTCCCTCCACTCCAAAATTAAAGAATATAGGATTTTCTTCTACAATGAAAATCAGTTCATGTAAAATCCTTAAATATTTCCCCCAAATCTTACAAGATACAGTCCTATCTTTTTAGTATCACACATAACACCCTTTATTCTACTAATCCTGTTTTTGTCTCCAGCATCATCTGACATGCCCAAACATGTTTTCTGAACTCCAAGAACAATAAATTACTTGTTGTCACTTGACTGCACCAAGCATTACCTCTGTGCCTTTGCAAATGCTTTTCACTCTGCCTCACATACTCTACACTTGCCAACACCTCTGCCTGTCTGATTTCTTATATTCAAAAAACTCATCTGAAGTACAAATATTTTTGATTTTGCTTTTTTTTCCATGACAAGAGATGTGAACTTCAAAGATTTTTAAAGAAAATATATGTAGTTCTTTCACAGATTTTGTCCTATACTCAGATCCATATTTTTTCTCATTATTTCTTTGATTATTGCTTCTCCTTAATTTGCTTTATTTTCTCTTCTATAATTCCTATTCATGTATATTAGACATACTGGAACTCATCTCCATGTCCTATATTTTTTTCTCATCATTTTCAGGTATTTTTTCCCAATTTGGTGAAGACATTCTGTCAAAGGTTAGCTTTCTGATATTGAGGATTTTTATTAGCTTGTCAACTACTTCAGTTAAGTTATGTGGCTGAGACTAAGCTCCTTTCTGAAACTCCTTTCTGCCGTATCACAGATGAGTCCTGCCACATAATAGTTTGCTATTGTAACCCTGCCTGTATTAGGGCCTCTCCATGAAATTTATCCTGTGATCTGTAGCAACGGATCCTATCTGTCATCTGGTCCACTATTACCCTTGACAAATAGGGGGATTTGCAGAATCCCCTCTAGTTCTTGTCATTTTGTCTTACGTATCAGGAAGAACAGCTTAAAGTCAGACTGAGCTAGTTCCTACCTTTGATTCAGTCTTATCTTCATTATATCAAAAAATCTTCATTATGTATAAAAGTACCTCTATGGTATAATCTTTTATTTAAATGTTATCCTTTACTGGTTTCTGGTATAGATGTGATTTCCTGTAATTTTATGGGGGTTTTTTGTTCATCACATTTGGTCTCATGGTGTGTGTGTGTGTGCATGTGTGTGTTTGTGTGTGTGTGTATGTTTGTGTTTAGGGTAACAAAATATTCCACCTCAAATATGCTCCTTCAGTATATTGACTATTTTGAGCTATAGGCACTTGAAAAACAGCAAATACAGGGAGAGGCATTCTCTGAACCTCCTTTATCTGTCTAAAGACAGATCCCCCAAAAGGCATTCAATTGTCATAATTCCCCTCCCAGAAGTTTCAACAACCAGGGAAGAAGTCTTATCACAAGAAAGGAAATTAGAAGGTTATTAGAAGGGGAGGAAATTAGGAGAAGACACCACAACCAAATGAATTTTGTCACAAACTCCCATCTATCCTTCTAAGGACACATTCATCTTTCTTAAAAATAATTTACTCACTCATAAGAGGCCTACACCCTCCCTCCCCTTTCCTTATTTAGATGGTATTTAAGCATGAATTCTCACCTCGGGGAGTTACTCCTTTTTCCCTGGGTATCTTCTCAGTATACATGAGGTATAAATGTTAGTAAACTTCTGTTTTTCTCTTGTAATCTGTCTTATATTACAGAGGTCTCAGCCAAGAACTCAGAAGGGTAAAGGGAAAATTCTTTTTGCTCCCCTACAGTAGTTTGAGAGCAGGGAGGTTGATTGCATAAGTAAGAATGAGGGAGAAGAATACAGGAGGGAATTTAGATGACTAGGTTTAAGTGGTCCTGGTCAGATGATGCAGTTCTCACCAGCAGAGAACCATTAAGCTCACACTGCAGTTTACAGCAGAGTCCTGCTTCCCACCAACGTATGAATAATTCATCTCTTTAAAGAGATAAATGGAATAATCATCAGCTGTGGGTGGAGTTAGTGTCCCTGCCAGAAAACAAGTGACCTCAAGACAATACTCAAGTTTTATGATGTCCTAAAACAATTATCTGGTAAAATGCCAATAAAGATATCACTGCAAACTTGAACAAATGGCATAACCATTTGATATCTGAGGACAAATGGATGTATCTTCTTTCTAAGGGAAAGTAATGCATTTCCTCCACTATGTGAGTGATGACTCTGGAGAAAAACTGCCTGGGTTTAAATTCCAGTTCTACCACTTGCTAGCTATGTGATCTAGGGTAAGCAACCCATCTGTCCCCTATTCATCATCTGTAAAATAGAGATAACCTCACTGGGTTTTTGTGAGAAAATATTTGTAAAGCACTTAGAACAGTGCTAAAACATTTCAAGCATCTGAACAATGTTATCTGTCAACAGTTTAAGGACTTCTGTATACCTTATTTGATACTTAAAAAATTAGTAGAGGAATTTACTAAGCAATTTATCCAAACTAACATAATGTAAAATTTAAAAATTAATAAATTAACTATAAAAGATAATTAGTACTAATATTTTCAATCCAATAAAAGGAATGAAAGAATTGTAGTAAAAGCTTAACAAAGGACAACACATGCTTAGGCAAAATACTATCAAGAATCAACAAAACAGGGCTTCCCTGGTGGCACAGTGGTTGAGAATCTGCCTGCCAATGCAGGCGACACGGGTTTGAGCCCTGGTCTGGGAAGATCCCACATGCCGTGGAGCAACTGGGCCCGTGAGCCACAATTACTGAGCCTGCACGTCTGGAGCCTGTGCTCCGCAACAAGACAGGCCACGACAGTGAGAGGCCCGTGCACCGCGATGAAGAGTGGCCCCCGCTCGCCGCAACTAGAGAAAGCCCTCGCACAGCAACGAAGACCCAACACAGCCAAAAATAAATAAATAAATAAATAAAAAATAATCAACAAAACAGATTATAGAATAATGAAATATCTATACTCTACCACTTGCTATTGTAACCCTGGAATGAAAATAGGGCTACTGTTAACCCTGGTATAAAGCATAATGAGGCATTTCAAAAGAAAAGTAAAGACTTTTGTAAAAATGACTCGGATGGAAGAGAGTACTTTGTGTTCCAACAGGAAGAGTACTTTAAAAAAAAAAATCTAAAACTACGTTCTATTCAGACTTCATGTAATTACATAAAGAGATTTCCAATTAATTTGATATTCTCAATACATTTGTACTTATTTAATCTTTCTTTATTTTTTCCATGTTTTTATTTCTTTTATATATATCTAGTCCGTAAAGTCTACCTTTTTCTATTCCATTTGTTTTTTTATCAGAATTTCTTAATTTGACACAGATTTTCTCAGCATAATTGAAAAATGTAAATCATACTAATCCCACAAGTATTTATTTCAAATAGAATAAACACATGCAGTTTTCACCTTTTTATTCCATCTGTAATATATTCACTTTAATAGTCACATGAAATGGTGAGTATCTGTGTGAAACTCCCCACAAAATCTAGGAAGATTTTTTATTATTTTATAACAGTATTTCTAAGGATCACTGGTTAACACTTTGGGAACACACTATAGTCAATTCACAAATAAAAAAAAAAATTCACCTGAATCAAGCAACATTAGATAACAAAATAAAATTTAGAACCATAATAATAAAACACTATAAAATTTTTAGAAAAGAAGAAAAGCATAGACAAGAACAAAAACTTTACACAAATTTCCACCACTCAAAGTACCTATTATAATTTTAAAAATGTTCACTTCCAAATACTTTCCCCAACTCTGAGCTTATTTTTTCATTCACTTAACAGGGTCTTTTACGGAGCATATATATATTTTTTTAATTTGATGAAGTTCACTTTACCATTTTTTCTTTTTAAAGACTGTGCTTTTAGTATCACGTCTAAGTCTTTGCCTCGTCCTAGATCCCAAAGATTTCTTTCAGTTTTATTTTCCTAAAAGTTTTTTAATTTTAAGTTTTACATTTAACTCCAAGACCTATTTTGAGTTAATTTTTGTATGAGCTGTGAAACTTACATTGAGGCTCATTTGTGTGTGTGTGTGTGTGTGTGTGTGTGTGTGTGTGCATGCAATTGTTCCAAGTAACATTTATTGAAAAGGCTATATTTTATCCATCAAGGTCTGTGCATATTTTGTTAGATTTACACCTAAGTATTTCATTTTTGAGTGATTATAAATGACATTATATATTTAATTTTGGTGACCATGTATTCAATTTTAGGACATAGAAATATGATTGATTTTTGTTTGTTTACCTGGAACCCTGCAGCCTTGCTAAGCTCACTTTTTACTTCTAAGAGATTTTTTTGGTAGATTCTGTGGTATTTTCCACATACGTGATCATTTCATCTGCAAATAGTTTTATTTCTTCTTTTCTCATCTGTATGTTTTTTATTTCCTTTTCTTACTTTATTGCACTAGCTAGACTTTCCAGCAGCATGTTGACAAGAGAAATGAGAACAGGTATCTTTGCTCTGTTCCCAATCTTGGGGAGAAAACATTCAGTCTTTCACCATTAAGCATAATGTTGGTTGTAGGTTTTATCTTGATGTTCTTTATAGAGAAGAGGAAGATCCCTCTATACCTATTTTTCTGAGTTTTTTTAACGATGAATGGATGTTGAATTTTGTCAAATGATTTTTTTCCATGAATTGATATGATATTTGATATATATATATATTTAGTCTTTTGATATGGTGAATTATATTAATTGATTTTTCAAATACTGAACCAGCCTTGCATACCTGGAATAAGTCCCACTTGCTCATGGTATATAATTCTTTTTACATATTGCTAAATTATATTTGCTAATATTTTGTTATAGATTTTTATGCTTACATTTGTTAGGGATATTTTTATCCCAGGGATAAATCCCACTTCATCATGGTGTATAACCTTTTAATGTATTGGTGAACTTGGTTTGCTAATATTTTGTTGAGGGTTTTTGCATCCATGTTCATCAGGGATATTGGTCTGTAATTTTCTTTTCTTGTAGTGTCCTCAACTGGTTTTGGTTTCAGAGTAATGTTGACCTTGTAAAATGAGTTTGGAAGTGTCTGCTTAGCTTCTATTTTTTTGAAAAGTGTGAGAAAAATTGGTATTAATTCTTCTTTAAATGTTTGGTAGAATTCACCAGTAAAGCCATCTGGTTCTAAACTTTTCTTTGTTGGGAGGTTTTTGATTACTGATTCAATCTCCCTACTAGTAATCAGTCTGTTAAAATTTTCTATTTCTTAATGATTCAGTCTTAGTAGGTTGTATGTTTCTAGGAATTTATCCATTTCTTCTAAGTTGTCCAATCTGTTAACATATAATTGTTCATAGCAGTCACTTATAATCCTCTGTATTTGTGTGGTATCAATTTTGATGTCTCCATTTTCATTTCTAATTTTACTTACTTAGGTCCTGTCTCTTTTCTTAAGTCTAACAAAGGGTTTGTCTATTTTGTTTATCTTTCCAAAAAAAAAACCTCTTAGTTTCACTTATCTTTTCTGTTGTCTTTTTAGTCTCTATTCTGTTTATTTCCACTCTGATCTTTCTTTATTTCCTTCCTTCTACTAACTTTGGTTTAATTTGTTCTTCTTATTTCTAGCTCCCTGAGGTGTAAAGTTAGGTTGTTCATTTGAGTTCTTTCTTTTTTCTTAACGTAGGCATCTATCACTATAAACTTCCCTCAAAACAACTTTTGCTGTATCCCATAAGTTATGTTGTCATTCCATTTTCATTTGTTTCAAGATATTTTTTTAAATTTCTTCTT
Organism: Balaenoptera physalus; assembly: GCF_965194825.1. Lineage (NCBI taxonomy): Eukaryota > Metazoa > Chordata > Mammalia > Artiodactyla > Balaenopteridae > Balaenoptera > Balaenoptera physalus. The sequence goes on along the minus strand of NC_138882.1, from coordinate 131,966,513 downwards.
CGATCCATTGGCTGTTGTAAATGTTGTTTAATTATGGGTGTAGTCTTGTTATAGCTGAGCAACTGTGAAAGTCCTGATCTCCATTAGGACTCCTCTGACACCACCCCAGAAGGTGTTGGGTTGCCTCATTAGAGCCTCACAAGGATGGAAGTCCAGGATCTCCATTCAGGCTTTACTGGGATGGGTGCAGGAAGGACCAGTTTTCTCTCTGTGGTTATTGCCTAAAAGTTATCTGTTTTACTAGACTGAATGTTTCTTGGTTATTTGGATAGAAAGAATACTTCTATTTGTATTTTTGGTATTTTGTTTTTTTGTTTGCACCCTTTGGCCTTTCTGGGTTACTGCCTTCTTCAGCTAAAATTTTAGGATATATAAAGGAAAAAAAAAAGAAAAACCCCAGCAAAACAGCAAACTCACTCCACCATTTTCATTCCTCAGGTTCTGATTGCCTTAGCCAGTCAGTTTCCGCTCTTCATTACTCATACTCTTTTTATGTTTGTTCTGTATATAATGTCCAAGGAATTTCTATAATATATAACATTATATAATACCTGATATAATAAATAGTAATTATATAATGTATATAATGTCCAGGGAATTGAGCTGTACTTTACAAGAGGAACATCTACTCTATCTTCCCAGAAGTGAAATCCTGTACCTTTATTTTTTTCCCTCTATTTTATTGAGATATATTTGACATACAGCACTGCATAAGTTTAAGGTATACAGCACAATTATTTGACTTATGTACATCATAAAATGACTACCAAAATTAGGTTTGTGAACATTCATCATTTCATATAGATACAAAATAAAAGAAAAAGAAAAAAACATTTTTCCTTGTGATGAGAATTCTTAGGATTTACTCTCTTAACTTTTATAACATGTATAACATAAAGCAATGTTAATTATATTAATCATGTTGTACATTACATTCCTAGTACTTATTTATTTTATAAATGGAAGTTTGTACATTGTGACCACCTTCATCCAATTCCCTCTCCTCCAAGCCCCCTGCCTCTGGTAACCACAAATCTGATCTCTTTTTCTATGAATTTGTTTGTTTTTTGAAGTATAACTGACCTACAACACTATATTAATTCCTGGTACACACGTAGTGATTCAATATTTCTCTACATTACAAAATGATCATAACAATTAGTCAAGTTATCATCTGTCACTACACAAAGGTATTATATTATTATTGACTATATTTCCCATGCTGTACATTTCATCCCCATGACAGTATGATTATCTTTGAATACAACAATTTATTAAGATAAATATGTTATGTTTTCCCTATACTATTTTTTATCTATCTAGTCTTACATTTCCAAAAATATTTCTGTTATATATTTTGTATAATACAATTTTGTATATTAATGCCCAAACAAAAATATCTTTATTGTAGCTGTTATTTTTTATATCAATTGAAACAGTTCCTATTTACTCCACTTAATGTTTTGTGTACTGAATCCTACATTAAGATTAATGTTAAGACTTTTGCTTTATTCCAATTAATATATATTTGCTTAGCATTATACTTTTACTCTTACCACATTACATTGGTTTTGGACATGATATTGCTAATAAACATCTTGATTTTGGTTTTTACATTTATTTATAATAAAATTATAATTGATGTACATTTACTTATATGTACATCACATTCATAAATGTAAACATATAATTTTTACACCTACAGTATTACTTTTGATATGTTGTCTTACAATGTTTTTGTATTTCATATTGACTATATTTTCCCTTTTATCTTTATTTTTTGGAAAGCAAAAACATTTTAAATATTTACAAACATTTTGTAATCTATATTACTCTATTAAGTCAAGCATGAATTCATTTTAAAATATTAATTTGGTAATTATATATACTATACGTCTATATATGCAGTTTTATTTTTCTTTTGAAATTTACATTGGAATTAAGAACAAAGGGACGTTAAGTGTTTGAGCTAAATATCTCTACCTTGGAATATCAATCCTGTACCGCATTTTCAATTTTTTCACCATGTGACAGAAAGTATTAACTGCCTTCCAAGAATCTATATTCCTTTCCTCCTTATTAATAGAATATTGATGGTCCTGGGACAAGATGGTGGAGTAAAAGGACACTGAGCTCACCTCCACTCAAAAGCACACCAAAATTACAAGTAACTGCTGACAACTATCAATAAAAAAGTCTGAAACCTACCAAAAAAAGATATTCTACATCCAATGATATAAAGGAGAAACCAAAAAGAGATGGTAGGAGGGGTGCACTTGCGATATAATCACATCTCATACCACCTAGGTGGCACCTACAAACTGGAGAATAATTATATTGCAGAAGTTCTCCCACAGGAGTGAGAGCTCTGGTCCCCATGACAGGCTCCCCAGACTACAGGCCTGGCATCGGGAGGAGGAGCCCCAAGAGAATTTGGCTTTGAAGGCCAGCAGGGCTTGACTGCAGGGGCTCCACAGGACTAGGGGAAACAGAGACTCCACCCTTGGAGGGTGCACACAAGATCTTATGTGCACCAGCACCTAGGGCAAAAGCAGTAACTCCATAGGAGCCTGGGACAGACCTACCTGATTGTCTTGGAGGGTCTCATGGGACAATGGGGGGCAGCTGTGGCTCTCTCTGGGGTCATAAAAGCTGGGGTGGACATATTGAGGAGTGTTCATCTGCATGAAATCTTGCTGGAGACAGACATTTTGCTTGAATCATTCACACAACAGCCAGCCCCACCAAACAGACTATAGGCTCCCGTGTGGATATGCCTCAGGCCAAACAACCAACGGGGTGTGAACATAGCCCCAGCCATCAATAGACAGGCTGCCTAAAGACTTCCTGAGCCCACAGCCACCTCTAGACATGCTCCTTTACATGGTCCTGCCCACCAGAGGGCCAAGACCCAGACTCATACACCAGTCAGCAGGCATGGGCCCCTCCTGCTAGGAAGCCTGCACATGGCTCTAGACCATACTCATCCAGGAGAGGTCAGACACCAGAAAGAAGAAAACTACAATCCCACAGCCTGTGGAACTGAGTCCGCAAACACAGATCAGAATCTAACATGGGACCAACTGGTCCCTGGCCCTTGGGTGACAAGAAGGGAGTGTACTGCTGGGACACATAGGACATCCCCTATAGAGGGCCACTTCTCCAAGGCTGAGAAACATAACTAACCTACTACATAAATAAAAATAAAATTAGAAATTTAAACAAAATGAGACAGCAAAGGAATATGGTCCAGACTAAGCAACAAGAAAAAACAGCAAAAATATAGCTAAGTGAAGTGGAGACAGGCAATATACCTGAGAAAGATTTCAGAGTAATGATCATAAAGATGATCCAAGAACTATGGAAAAGAATGGAGGCACAAACTGAGAATATATGAGAAATGTTTAACAAAGAGCTAGAATACATAAAGAACAAACAAACAAAGGTGAACAAATGAATAACTGAAATGAAAAGTACACAGAAGGAATCAATAGCAGAATAAATGAGGCAGAGGAACAGATAAGTGAGCAGGAAGACAGAATGGTGGAAATCACTGCCATGGCACAGAAAAAAGAAAAAAAAAAGTGATAACATTAAACACAATAACACTCACATTATAGGGGACCTAGAAGGAGAAGAGAAAGGGCTTGAGAAAATATTTGAAGACATAATAGCTAAAAACTTCCCTACCATGGGAAAGGAAACAGTCACCCAAATCCAGGAAGTACATAGAGCCCCATACAGGATTAACCCAAATAGGAAGACACCAAGACCCACAGTAATCAAACTGACAAAAATTAAAGACAAAGAGAAAATCTAAAAAGCAACAAGGGAAAAGCAACAAACAAACTACAAGGGACTCTCCATAAGACTATCAGCTGATTTTTCAGTAGAAACTCTGCAGGCCAGAAGGAAGTGGCATAATATATTTAAAGTGATGAAAGGGAAAAACCTACAACCAAGAGTAGACTACCCAGCAAGGCTCTCATTCAGATTTGACAGATAAATCAAAAGCTTTACAGAGAAGCAAAAGCTAAAAGAATTCAGCACTACCAAAGCAGCTTTACAACAAATGCTAAAGAAACTTCTCTAAGTGGAAAAGAAAAGGCCACAACTAGAAACAAGAAAATTATGACATGGGAAATCTCATGGTAAAGGCAAACATACAGCAAAGGTAGGAAATCATCCACACACATATATGATATCAAAACGAGTAAGCATGGGAGGAGGAGAGTACAAATGCAGGATATTTAAAATACATTTGTAATTAAAAGATCAGCAACTTAAAACAATATATAGACTGCTATACCAAAACTTCATGGTAACTGCAAACCAAAAGTCTATAATAGATACACACACAAAGAAGAAAAAGGAATCCAAACAAAACACTAAAGATAGTCATCAAATCACGAGAAGAGAACAAAAGAGGAAGGAAAGGGAAAAAGAAGGCCTACAAAAGAAAATCCAAGAGAGTTAACAAAATGGAAATAAGAACATACATATCAATAATTACCTTAAATGTAAACGGATTAAGTGCTCCAACCAAAAGACAAACACTGGCTGAATGGATACAAAACAAGACCCACATATATGCTGTCTACAAGAAACCCACTTTAGATCTAGAAACACATACAGACTGAAAGTGCTGGGATGGAAAAAGGTATTCCACACAAATGGAAATCAAAAGAAAGCTGGTGTAGCAATACTCATATCAGACAAAATCGACTTTAAAATAAAGACTGTTACAAGAGACAAAAAAGGATACTACATAATGATCAAGGGATCAATCCAAGAAGAAGATATAACAATTGTAAATATATATGCATCCAATATAGGAGCACATCAATATATAAGGCAAATATTAACAAAACATAAAAGGAGAAAGCAGCAGAATACACATCCTTCTCAAGTGTACATGGAACAATGGAACATTCTCCAAGATAGATCACATGCTGGCCCACAAAGCAAGCCTCAGTAAATTTAAGAAAAGAGAAATTAAAAATCAACTACAAGAAAAAAAACTGAAAAATAACCCATACAAACATGGAGGCTAAACAATATGCTACTAAACAACCAATGAATCACTGAAGAAATCAAAGAGGAAATCAAAAAATACCAAGAGACAAATGAAAATGAAAACAAGACAATTCAAAAATCTGTGGAATGCAGCAAAAGCAGTTCTAAGAGAGAAGTTCATAGCAATACAATTGCATATCAGGTAACAAGAAGAATCTCAAATAAACAACCTAACCTTACACCTAAAGCAACTAGAGAAAGAAGAACCAACAAAACCCAAAATAAGTAGAAGGAAAGAAATCATAAAGATCAGAGCAGAAATAAATGAAATAGAGACTAAGGAAACAATAGAAAAGATCAAAGAAACTAAAAGCTAGTTCTTTCAAAAGATAAAAAAGAATTGATAAACCTTTCACCAGACTCACCAAGAAAAAAAGGGAGAGAGCCCAAATCAATAAAATCAGAAATGAAAAAGAAAAAGTTAAAACCAACACCACAGAAATACAAAGGATCATAAGAGACTACTACAAGCAATTATGTGTCAATAAAATGGATAACTAGAAGAAATGGACAAATTCTTAGAAAGGCACAATCTACCAAGACTGAACCAGGAAGAAGTAAAAACTATGAACAGACCAATTACAAGTACTAAAATTGAATCTGTGATTAAAAAACTCCCAATAAACCAAAGTCCAGGACCAGATGACTTCACAGATGAATTCTACCAAACATTAAGAGAAGAGTTAATATCTATTCTTCTCAAACTATTCTAAAATATTGCAGAGAAAGGAACACTTCTAAACTCATTCTAAGGGGCCACCATCAACCTGATACCAAAAACAGACAAAGATATCACAAAAAAAGAAAATTACAGGACAATTATAACTGATGAACCTAGAAGCAAAAATCCTCAACAAAATACTAGCAAATAGAAGCCAACAATACATTAAAAGAATCTTACACCATGATCGAGAGGGATTTATCTGAGGGATGCAAGGATTTTTCAATATCCACAAATCAGTCAGTGTTATATACCACATTAACAAATTGAAGAATAAAAACCATATGATCATCTCAATAGAAAATAAAAAACTTCTGACAAAATTCAACATCCATTTATGATAAAAACTCTCCAGAATGTGGGCAAAAAGAGAACGTGCCTGAACGTAATAAAGGCCATATATGACAAACCCACAGCTAATATCATATTCAACAGGGAAAAGCTGACAGCATTTCCTTTAATATCAGGAACAAGACAAAGATGCTCACTCTTCCCACTTTTATTCAACATAGCTTTGGAAGTCCTAGCCAAGTCAATCACAGAAGAAAAAGAAATAAAAGGAATCCAAACTGGAAAAGAAGAAGTAAAACTGTCACTCTTTGAATATGAAATGACACTATACATAGAAAATCCTAAAGATGCTGTCAGAAAACTACTAGAGCTCATCAATGAATTTGGTAAAGTTGCAGGATACAAAATTAATACACAGAAATCTGTTGCATTTCTTTACACTAACAATGAAAGATCAGAAAGAGAAATCAAGGAAACAATCCCATTTACCACTGCATCAAAAAGAATAAAATACCTAGGAATAAACCTACCTAAGGAAGCAAAAGACATGTACTACAAAAACTATAAGATGTTGATGAAAGAAACTGAAAACGGCACAGACAGATGGAAACATATACCATGTTCTAGGATTGGAAGAATCAATATTGTTAAAATAACTATACTACCCAAGGCAATCTACAGATTCAATGTAATCCCTATTAAATTACCAAAGGCATTTTTCATAGAACTTTAACAAAAATTTTAAAAATTTGTATGGAAACACAAAAGACCCTGAATAGCCAAAACAATCTTGAGAAAGAAGAGCAGAGCTGGAGGAATCAGGCTCCGTGGCCTCAAACTCTACTACAAAGTTACAGTAATCAAAACAGTATGGTATGGGCACAAAAACAGACATATAGATCAATGGAACAAGATAGAAAGCCCAGAAATAAACCCAAGCACCTATGGTCAATTAATCTACAACAAAGAAGGCAAAAATATACAATGGAGAAAAGACAGTCTCTTCTATAAGTGATGCTGGGAAAACTGGACAGCTACATGCAAAAGAATGAAATTAGAACATTCTCTAACACCATATACAAAAATCAACTCAGAATGGATCAAAGACCTATGTGTAAAACCATAAAACTCCTAGAAGAAAACACAGGCAGAATATTCTTTGACATAAATCACAGCAATATCTTTTTAGATACATCTCCTAGAGTAATGGAGATAAAAAAAAAAATAAACAAATGGGACCTAATGAAACTTAAGAGCTTGTGCACAGCATAGAAAACCATAAACAAAATGAAAAGACAACCTACAGAATGGGAGAAAATATTTGAAAATGATGTGACCGACAAGGGATTAATCTCCAAAATATACAAATAGCTCATATACCTTAATATCAAAAAAACAAACAACCCAATCAAAAAATGTGCAGAAGACCTAAACAGACATTTCTCCCAAGAAGACATACAGATGGCCAACAGGCACATGAAAAAATGCTCAACATCACTAATTATTAAAGAAATGCAGATCAAAACTACAATGAGGTATCATCTCACTCTGGTCAGAATGGCCATCATCAAAATGTCTACAAATAATAAATGCTAGAGATGGTGTGGAGGAAAAGGAACCCTCCTACACTGTTGATGGGAATATAAATTGGTACAGCCAATATGGAGAACAATATAGAGGTTCCTTAAAACACTAAAAATAGAGCTACCAGATGCTCCTGCAACCCCACTCCTGGGCATATATCTGGAGAAAACCATAATTTGAAAAGATACATGCACCCCAATGTTCACTGCAGGACTATTTTCAATAGCCAAGACATGGAAGCAACCTAAATTTCCATTGACAGGTGAATGGATAAGATATGGTATGTGTATGTATGCATATATATATGCATACATACAACGGAATATTACTCAGCCATAAAAAAAAGAATGAAATCATGCCATTTGTAGCAATATGAATGGACCTACAAGTTATCATACTAAGTAAAGTAAGTAAAGTAAGCCAGACAGAGTAAGCCAGAGAAAGATAAATATACTGTTTATGTGTGGACTCTTAAAAAAAAAAAAAAAAATGAACGTATTTACAAAACAGAAATACAAAAAGAAAACAAACAAAGAAAAGGAAAAACCGACAAAGAAAACAAACTTATGGTTACCAATGGGGAAAGAGGGAGGATAGGAGGTTGGGATTAAAATATACTCACTTCTATGTATAGAAGAGATAACCAACAAGGACCTACTGTATAGCACAGAGAACTATAATCAACATTATGTAATAAGGGAAAAGAATCTGAAAAAGAATATATATTTATACATATGTATACATACTGTATACAGTATGTATAACTGTATCACTGTACTGTATACCTGAAACTAACATGACATTGTAAATCAGCTATACTTCAATAAAATTTAAAAAATAAAGTAAAACAAAACAACAAAAATAGAACATTGGTTTTGTTTAAGAATTAAATATGCCCAATTAAAAATACTCATCATAGCAGATTCTCCTCTCTCATGGTAGCCATGGTAGTTCTGGTGGTAGAAGTCCTTCAGGTGGAATACCTAGAGGAGCTACTCTTTTCCTAATACAAAAAGGTAGACTTAGCTAACATGTGCTTTGTGTTCCTACCAATCCTCTTCCTCCTGATGTAAGCACATGCCTGGACATGAAAAAGCTCACTTCCTATGAGGGAAAATGTTCATTTGTTAAAGATACATGGCAGGAAGTTAGAATAAAGCTTGGTCCTTCACAACTTCCTTGAGAAGCTATACAGAAGGACTGACCACCTCTAAATTCTTTGTTTCATAACAAAAATAAAATCCATTTAGCTTGCTTTCTATTTCATGCAGTCAAAACACAATCCCAATTGATAGCACTGATTCCTTGCCCAGATCACTCCTATCTTAAAATTATAAATATATATCCCCTACTATATGTTTTTAGATTTTTAGGTTAAAAAGCACTTCAAATTTCTAGCTACTTTGGTTTCATATAGTGAAGAAGCACTTGTGTTTTCCCCTGTCTTCAAGATATAAGTAATTTCCAACTAGACACCAAAAAACTAAAGTCTATAAATTATATGTCACAGTTAAGAATAAACAGGTTCCTTCTAGACAGCTTCATTGTGTTATAGGGCACAAGTTTTTCTGTTTTGTTTTGTTTTTTTAACAACTTTATTGGAGAATAATTGCTTTACAACGGTGTGTTAGTTTCTGCTTTATAACAAAGTGAATCAGTTATACATATACATATGTCCCCATATCTCTTCCCTCTTGCATCTCCCTCCCTCCCACCCTCCCTACCCCACCCCTCTAGGTGGTCACAAAGCAGCGAGCTGATCTCCCTGTGCTATGCAGCTGCTTCCCACTAGCTATCTATTTTAAGTTTGGTAGTGTATATATGTCCATGCCACTCTCTCACTTTGTCCCAACTTATGCTTCCCCCTCCGCGTATCCTCAAGTCCATTCTCTACTAGGTTTGCATCTTTATTAGCGTCTTGCCACTAGGTTCTTCATGGCCATTTTTTTTTCTTTTTTCCTTTTTTTTTTAGATTCCATATATATATGTGTTAGCATACTGTATTTGTTTCTCTCTTTCTGATTTACTTCACGCTGTATGACAGTCTCTAGGTCCATCCACCTCACTACAAATAACTCAGTTTCATTCCTTTTTATGGCTGAGTAATATTCCATTGTATCTATGTGCCACTTCTTCTTTATCCTTTCATCTCCTGATGGACACTTAGGTTGTTTCCATGTTCTGGCTATTGTAAATAGAGCTGCAATGAACATTTTGGTACATGACTCTTTCAATTATGGTTTTCTCAGGGTATATGACCAGTAGTGGGATTGCTGGGTCATATGGTAATTATATTTTTAGTTTTTTAAGGAACCTCCATACTGTTCTCCATAGTGGCTGTATCAATATACATTCCCACCAACAGTGCAAGAGAGTTCCCTTTTCTCCACACCCTCTCCAGCATTTATTGTTTGTAGATTTTTTGATGATGGCCATTCTGACTGGTGTGAGATGATATCTCATTGTAGTTTTGATTTGCATTTCTCTAATGATTAATGATGTTGAGCATTCTTTCAAGTGTCTGTTGGCAATCTGTATATCTTCTTTGGAGAAGTGTCTATTTAGGTCTTCTGCCCATTTTTGGATTGGGTTGTTTGGTTTTTTGATATTGAGCTGCTTGTAAATTTTGGAGATTAATCCGTTGTCAGTTGCTTCATTTGCAAAGATTTTCTCCCATTCTGAGGGTTGTCTTTTCATCTTGTTTATGGTTTCCTTTGCTGTGCAAAAGCTTTTAAGTTTCATTAGGTCCCTTTTGTTTATTTTTGTTTTTATTTCCATTTCTCTAGGAGGTGTGTCAAAAAGGATCTTGCTGTGATTTATGTCATAGAGTGTTCTGCCTACGTTTCCCTCTAAAAGTTTGATGGTGTCTGGTCTTACATTTAGGTCTTTAATCCAGTTTGAGTTTATTTTTGTGTATGATGTTAGGGAGTGTTCTAATTTCATTCTTTTACATGTAGTTGTCCAGTTTTCCCAGCACCACTTATTGAAGAGGCTGTCATTTCTCCACTGTATATTCCTGCCTCCTTTATCAAAGATAAGGTACCCATATGTGCATGGGTTTATCTCTGGGCTTTCTATCCTGTCCCATTGATCTATATTTCTCTTTCTGTGCCAGTACCATACTGTCTTGATTACTGTAACTTTGTAGTATAGTCTGAAGTCAGGGGGCCTGATTCCTCCAGCTCTGTTTTTCTTTCTCAAGATTGCTTTGGCTATTCGGGGTCTTTTGTGTTTCCATACAAATTGTAAAATTTTTTGTTCTAGTTCTGTGAAAAATGCCAGTGGCAGTTTCATAAGGATGGCATTGAATCTGTAGATTGCTTTGGGTAGTAGAGTCATTTTCACAATGTTGATTCTTCCAATCCAAGAACATGGTATATCTCTCCATCTGTTTGTAACGTCTTTAATTACTTTCATCAATGTGTTATAGTTTTCTGCATACAGGTCTTTGGTCTCCTTAGGTAGGTTTATTCCTAGGTATTTTATTCTTTTTGTTGCAATGGTACATGGGAGTGTTTCCTTAATTTCTCTTTCAGATATGTTATCATTAGTGTATAGGAATGCAAGAGATTTCTGTGCATTAATTTTGTATCCTGCTACTTTACCAAATTCATTCATTAGCTCTAGTAGTTTTCTGGTAGCATCTTTAGGATTCTCTATTTATAGTATCATGTCATCTGCAAACAGTGACAGCTTTACTTCTTCTTTTCTGATTTGGAATCCTTGTATTTCTTTTTCTTCTCTGATTGCTGCGGCTAAACCTTCCAAAACTATGTTGAATAATAGTGGTGAGAGTGGGCAACCTTGTCTTGTTCTAGATCTTAGAGGAAATGGTTTCTGTTTTTCACCATTAAGAACAATGTTGGCTGTGGGTTTGTCATATATGGCCTTTATTATGTTGAGGTAAGTTCCTTCTACGCCTATTTTCTGGAGTGTTTTTATCATAAATGGGTGTTGAATTTTGTCAAGTTTTTTTTCTGTATCTATTGAGATGATCATATGGTATTTATTCTTCAATTTGTTAATATGCTTTATCACACTGATTGATTTGCGTATATTGAAGAATCCTTGAATTCCTGGGATAAACCCTACTTGATCATAGTGCATGATCCTTTTAACGTGCTGTTGGATTCTGTTCGCTAGTATTTTGTTGAGGATTTTTGCATCTATGTTCATCAGTGATACTGGTCTGTAGTTTTCTTTCTTTGTGACATCTTTGGTTTTGGTATGAGAGTGATGGTGGCCTCGTAGAATGAGTTTGGGAGTGTTCCTCCCTCTGCTATAATTTGGAGGAGTTTGAGAAGGATAGCTGTTAGCTCTTCTCTAAATGTTTGATAGAATTCGCCTGTGAAGCCATCTGGTCGTGGGCTTTTGTTTGTTGGAAGATTTTTAATCACAGTTTCAATTTCAGTGCTTGTGATTGCTCTGTTCATATTTTCTATTCCTTCCTGGTTCAGTCTCGGAAGGTTGTGCATTCCTAAGAATTTGCCGATTTCTTCCAGGTTGTCCACTTTATTGGCATATAGTTACTTGTAGTAATCTCTCATGATCCTTTGTATTTCTGCAGTCAGTTGTTACTTCTCCTTTTTCATTTCTAATTCTATTGATTTGAGTCTTCTCCCTTTTTTTCTTGATGAGTCTGGCTAATGGTTTATCAATTTTGTTTATCTTCTCAAAGCACCAGCTTTTACTTTTATTGATCTTTGCTATCGTTTCCTTCATCTCTTTTTCATTTATTTCTGATCTGATCTTTATGATTTCTTTCCTTCTGCTAACTTTGGGGGTTTTTTGTTCTTCTTTCTCTGACTGCTTTATGTGTAAGGTTAGGTTGTTTATTTGAGAGGTTTCTTGTTTCTTAAGGGAGTATTTATTGCTATAAACTTCCCTCTTAGGGCTGCTTTTGCTGCATCCCATAGGCTTTGGGTCGTTGTGTTTTCATTGTCATTTGTTTCTAGGTATTTTTTGACTTCCTCTTTGATTTCTTCAGTGATCTCTTTGTTATTAAGTAGTGTGTTTGCATAGCCTCCATGTGTCTGTATTTCTTAAAGATATTTTCCTGTAATTGATATCTAGTCTCATAGCGTTGTCGTCAGAAAAGATACTTGATATGATTTCAATTTCCCTAAATTTACCAAGGCTTGATTTGTGACCCAAGATATGATCTATCCTGGAGAATGTTCCATGAGCACTTGAGAAGAATGTGTATTCTGTTGTTTTTGGATGGAATGTCCTATAAATATCAATTAAGTCCATCTTCTTTAATGTATCATTTAAAGCTTGTGTTTCCTTATTTATTTTCATTTTGAATGATCTGTCCATTGGTGAAAGTGGAGTGTTAAAGTCCCCTACTATGATTAGGTTTCTGTCGATTTCCCCTTTTATGGCTGTTAGTATTTGCCTTATGTATTGGGCTGCCCCTATGTTGGGTGCATAAGTATTTACAATTGTTATATCTTCTTCTTGGATTGATCCCTTGATCATTATGTAGTGTCCTTCCTTGTCTCTTGTAATAGTCTTTGTTTTAAAGTCTATTTTGTCTGATATGAGAATTGCTACTCCAGCTTTCTTTTGATTTCCATTTGCATGGAATATCTTTTTCCACTCCCTCACTTTCAGTCTGTATGTGTCCCTAGGTCTGAAGTGGGTCTCTTGTAGACAGCATATATATGGGTCTTGTTTTTTTATCCATTCAGCCAATCTATATCTTTTGGTTGGAGCATTTAATCCATTTACATTTAAGGTAATTATCGATACGTATGTTCCAATTACCATTTTCTTAATTGTTTTGGGTTTGTTATTGTAGGTCTTTTCCTTCTCATGTGTTTCCTGCCTAGAGAAGTTCCTTTAGCATTTGTTGTAAAGCTGGTTTGGTGGTGCTGAATTCTCTTAGCTTTTGCTTGTCTGTAAAGATTTTAATTTCTCCATCGAATCTGAATGAGATCCTTGCTGGGTAGAGTAATCTTGGTTGTAGGATTTTTCCTTCATCACTTTAAATATGTCCCGCCACTCCCTTCTGGCTTGCAGAATTTCTGCTGAAAGATCAGCTGTTAACCTTATGGGGATTCCCTTATGTTTTATTTGTTGTTTTTCCCTTACTGCTTTTAATATTTTTTCTTTGTATTTAATTTTTGATAGTTTGATTAATATGTGTCTTGGCATGTTTCTCCTTGGATTTATCCTGTATGAGACTCTCTGCACTTCCTGGACTTGATTAACTATTTTCTTTCCCATATTAGGGAAGTTTTCAACTATAATCTCTTCAAATATTTTCTCAGTCCCTTTCTTTTTCTTTTCTTCTTCTGGGAGCCCTATAATTCGAATGTTGGTGCATTTAATGTGTCCCTGAGGTCTCTGAGAATGTCCTCAATTCTTTTCATTCTTTTTTCTTTATTCTGCTCTGCAGTAGTTATTACCACTATTTTATCTTCCAGGTCAATTAGCCGTTCTTCCTCAGTTGTTCTGCTATTGATCCCTTCTAGGGAATTTTTAATTTGTATTGTTCATCACTGTTTCTTTGCTCTTTAGTTCTTCTAGGTCCTTGTTAAACGTTTCTTGTATTTTCTCCATTGTATTGCCAAGATTTTGGATCATCTTCACTATCATTACTCTGAATTCTTTTTCAGGTAGACTGCCTATTTCCTCTTCATTTGTTTTGTCTGGTGGGTTTTTGCCTTGCTCCTTCATCTGGTGTCTGTTTCTCTGTCTTCTCATTTTGCTTAACTTACTGTGTTTGGGGTCTCCTTTTCGCAGGCTGCAGGTTCGTAGTTTGCATTGTTTTTGCTGTCTGTCGCCAGTGGCTAAGGTTGGTTCAGTGTGTTGTGTAGGCTTCCTGGTGGAGGGGACTAGTGCCTGTGTTCTGGTGGATGAGGCTGGATCTTGTCTTTCTGGTGGACAGGTCCACATCTGGTGGTGTGTTTTGGGGTGTCTGTGGCCTTATTATGATTTTAAGCAGCCTCTGTGCTAATGGATGTGGTTGTGTTCCTAGGTGTTTGGCATAGGGTGTCCAGCACTGTAGCTTGCTGGTCATTGAGTGGAGCTGGGTCTTGGCGTTGAGATGGAGATCTCTGGGAGATTTTCACCGTTTGATATTACGTGGAGCTTGGAGGTCTCTTGTGGACCAGTAGCCTGAACTTGGCTCTCCCACCTCAGTGGCACAGCCCTGACGCCTGGCTGTAGCACCAAGAGCCTGTCCTCCACACGGCTCAGAATAAAAGGGAGAAAAAAAAGAAAGAAAGAAAGAAGAAGGTAAAATAAAATAAAATAAAGTAAAATAAAAAAAGTTATTAAAATGAAAAAATAATAATTATTTTTTTAAAAAAATTTTAATTAAAAAAACAAAAAAACAAACAAAAAAACCGGACATACAGAATCCTAGGACAAATGGTAAAAGCAAAGTTTTACAGACAAAATCACACACAGAAGCGTACACATACACACTCACAAAACGAGAAGAAGGGAAAAAAATATATATCTCGTTGCTCCCAAAGTCCACCTCCTCAATTTGGGATGATTTGTTGTCTATTCAGGTATTCCACAGATGCAGGGTACATTAAGTTGATTGTAGAGATTTAATCCGCTGCTCCTGAGGCTGCTGGGCGAAATTTCCCTTTCCCTTCTTTCTTCGCACAGCTCCTGGGGTTCAGCTTTGGATTTGGACCCGCCTCTGTGTGTAGGTCGCCTGAGGGCATCTGTTCTTCGCTCAGACAGGATGGGGTTAAAGGACCAGCGGCTTCAGGGGCTCTGGCTCACTCAGGCCAGGGAGAGGGAGGGGTACGGAGTGCGGGGCAAGCTTGTGGCAGCAGAGGCCGGCGTGACATTGCACCAGCCTGAGGCGTGCCGTGCGTTCTCCAGGGGAAGCTGTCCCTGGATCACGGGACCCTGGCAGTGGCAGGTTGCAAAGGCTTTTGGGAGGGATGGTTTGGATAGTGACCTGTGCTTGCACACAGGCTTCTTGGTGGCTGCAGCAGCAGCCTTAGCATCTCATGCCCGTCTCTGGGGTCCTCGCTGATATCCGCAGCTCGTGCCCGTCTCTGGAGCTCCTTTAAGCGGCACTCTTAATCCCCTCTCCTCGCGCACCAGGAAACAACGAGGCAAGAAAATGTCTCTTGTCTCTTCGGCAGCTCCAGACTTTTTCCTGGACTCCCTCCCGGCTAGCTGTGGTGCACTAGCTGGTCAGCACCGATCCTCTGTGCGGGAATCTCTCCACTTTGCCCTCCGCACCCTTGTTGCTGCGCTCTCTTCCGTGGCTCCGAAGCTTCCCCTCTCCGCCACCCGCAGTCTCCACCCGTGAAGGGCCATCCTAGTGTGTGGAAACCTTTCCACCTTCACAGCTCCCGCCCACTGGTGCGGGTCCTGTCCCTTTTCTTTTGTCTCTGCTTTTCTTTTTTATTTTGCCCTACCCAGGTACATGGGGAGTTTCTTGCCTTTTGGGAGGTCTGAGGTCTTCTCCCAGCGTTCAGTAGGTGTTCTGTAGGAATTGTTCCACATGTAGACGTATTTCTGATGTATTTGTGGAGAGGAAGGTGATCTCCGCATCTTACTCTTCCGCCATCTTGAAGCTCCTCCTCTGGGCACAAGTTTTAATCACATTAATTTGTTCGTTTAGAATGAACATAGATTTCTTAAATTTCTACATCCATGCCCTTCTGATAAAAGTATAATACTTACTGAAAAAATTGTGTTAAATATTATGAGGTTCATTATAATTTTTCAGTTTTCATAATGTTCTTATACTCAATAAATGCAACTAAATGTTTTGAAAATGTATTTCAAACACTACTAAATAAATAAATAACCCCACAGGTTGTCATTTATTCCTTTCTCAAGTGTTTGTTTATACTGCTATAAATTAAATAAAAGCTTTCAATAATCAACGAATAACCAAAAGAACATTGCTTCTAGCAAAAATAATGAATAAAAATTTATAGGTAAACTGAACAACTTTTATTCAAATAGATTTCTTTAAATCTCTACAACTCACAAAAATTCTGCTGGAATTTGGTGTACCTATGTCTCTTTCAGGCTTACTCCGGTTGCGATGCTTTCTATTAATGCTTTCTCCACAACATTTTTCTTCAATTATTCCCTTTTTTTTTTTGACATTTTCAACCTCTTTTTTTTTTTTAATTTTTAATTAATTAATTAATGTATTTATTTTTTGGCTGTGCTGGGTCTTTGTTTCTGTGCGAGGGCTTTCTCTAGTTGTGGCAAGTGGGGGCCACTCTTCATCGCGGTGCGTGGGCCTCTCACTATCCCGGCCTCTCTTGTTGCAGAGCACAAGCTCCAGACGCGCAGGCTCAGTAATTGTGGCTCATGGGCCTCGTCGCTCCACGGCATGTGGGATCTTCCCAGACCAGGGCTCGAACCCGTGTCCCCTGCATTGGCAGGCAGATTCTCAACCACTGCGCCACCAGGGAAGCCCAACCTCTTTTTTAAAAATTAAAACTAATTTCCCTCAGCTTAAAAATACATTATAGTATCATCTCACTTTTTTTAAAAAAGGCTTTCCATTAATCTTATTGTCTACAGTTAAGGCATTATGTTTCCTTTGTCCAAAATTTTCTCCGAAAAGTTTCTATACTTGGCAATCACGTATTAACCATTACAATTTCATATACACCCCTACAAATTAGTGAAATTCCAAAGATGTAATAACCTCTTCACTATCAAAAAGCCTTTCAAAATAGTTTTGTATCAGTGCTAACTTTTATTGGCTCTTTAAAAACATTATTCATTTTTAAATTACTCTTTTCTCTTAAGTGGTAATAAGCCATGTCTCTGTTTTTCCTTCTATGTCATTGGATCAATCTCTGTTTTCCTCATTGTTTCCACTGCTTTCTATGCACAAAATGAGACTGCGCTCTAAGGCTCTGTCCTTAGCTCTTAGACTTTATTAATCCCTACATTTTCCTGTGACAGCTTGGCTTCAACAATGAGCTCGAGCAAATGACTACTGGATTTACATCTTAGACCTAGAACACTATTTCTGAATTTTAGTTCTTCATTTCCAATGCCTGGCTGATATCTCAATGTCAATATCCTGCCTCAAATAAACACGACCAAACTTAACTTTCTACCAAAACTCTTCAAATGCCACCATTTCTGTTAACCAGGTTATTTATTTCTCTGATTACTGATTCCCAAAGTTCAAAATACCAGAGGAGTCTTTCTTCACTTATTCTTCTCCTACTGCATTCAATCAATTTTTTAAAAAATCTTGCCAAATCTTTGTAATGGTCCTTTGTGATATAATGTTGATTGTAGGACTAAGACCAAGACAGACGTGAAATCTCAGCTTCATGACTGTCTAGATGTCTTATATTAGATAAGTTCCTAAACCTCACTATATTTCATTTTCTTCCATAAAATAAGAGTAATACCTTTCCAAATCAAAGGATATAATGAATAGATAAAACACTTTTCAGAAAGTCCTTCCCCATCCACCCTAACTAAAGTATTTGCCTAAATCTCTACCCCTTTCATCCTATGTTACCATTTTATTTTATTTCATTTTATTTAGAAATTAACACTATCTGACATTCTATGGTTGACTGATTGACTGATTGACTGTTTTTTGCTTACAAGTTTATTCCCTATGTCTTTCCACTGGAGTTCATGAGAGCAGGACCTTTGTCAGTATTATTTACCACAGAATCCAAAATAATCCCTCTCACATATTAGGTGCTCAATACATATTTGGTAAAGGAATGAAGGAATAAAATACATGAAGTGCCTGCCACAAAGGCTTTTAGAGTGTGTTTCCTCTACTTTATGCTATCTTCTTTCTTCTTTGCCACTGCTATCTTCCTGTATCAACCGTAATTACATCATTTCTGGCCTACAATAATTGGTCTCTCTGCCCTCATCTGTCTCCTAATCCCCATTAATCTGCTAGTAAAATACTGGATTAATCTCCTTTAAAAGAACTTTTTATTTATAAAAACTAGTTATTCATAGACACCAACTATGACAGAATGTCTTTTAATTTCCTACTCAAACTACTTCATTAGATCTTTATAACATTTATTAAGAAGTCTAAACTCCTTAGTATATCATCCAAGATTCTTTTCAGTACTCCCCCTGCCTCTAAATTCCAACTAATTCCTTATACAAACCTCAGTCATTTTGATTGTCCTTAAAAGGGTCATGTCTGTTCCTACCTTTGATTACACCATACCACACAACTAGAATACCTAAATGAAATTCTTCCTTTAGAGCCCTGGTTAAGATACCAGACTTAAATACTGCCTTGTTTTATATTTCCCCACGTTTTTTAAACTATTATTATAAAATCATTAATATACTCATAATTTTTAAAGAATCATATGCAGCTATAAAAAGTCTTTCAACTTTCTAATCTCCAGCTTCCCATGTATAATCACTGTTTATTGTTTATATATCCTTTCAGATGTGATTACTATTCAAATGTTTTTAGATTTTTCATCAATATTCAATGTGTATATATGTACATATGTAGAATTATATATACTTACAACATATTACACTGTTCTGAAACATACATCTTTACTTTCTGTATCATGTACCTGACTTGTCTAACACCTGCAGAATTAACCACTTATTTTGAACACTGACATGACTTATTTGCTCTAATATTCATATGACATGAAGCATGTTTTCTGCTATTTTTGTCTATCCATTTAAGTATTTTGTAACCTACAACTAGATATCAAGTTTCCCAAGTACTTCTTTCAACAATTTAAAAGTCAACATACAATGGTGATTTGAACATGTAATGTCACCATATTAACTATTTAGAAATTGAATATTTTATCCTCTTCCATTAAAAATACAAATGATAATCAAATGCCTGGAATTAAACACTGAAAAAAATAAACTATTTCCTAATGGAATCATTCAAATATGGAAAAAAAAAAAAAGAGATCCACTTTCAATCAAAAAACAAATATTCTGAGTCAACCAAAACCTTCTAGAACTAAGAAATGAGAATAGCATTCTCATAGTGGCAGAATATCAGATTAAATAAAATTTTAATTGTATTCCTATATGCTAATAAAAAACAATACAAAATGAAATTAATAAATGATTCCATTCACAATATCACAAAAATAAATAAAATGCATAGAAATAAATTTTCAAATATTAAGTGAAAGACTTGTACACTGAAAAAAACAAAACTGAGAGAATTAAAGAGTACTTAAATAAAATGACAGTTCATGTTCAAGGACAAGAATACTATTATAAAGATGGTAATTCTCCACAAATTGATCTATAAATTCAATGGAATCCTTATCACTATCCCAGCAGGAATCATTGTAGAAACTGACAAGCTGATCCTAAAATTCATTTTTAAATGCAAGGAACCCTGAATAGCCAAAGCAATATTGAAAAAGAAGAGCAAAGTTGGAGAACTCACACTTCCCTATTTTGAAACTTAACTACAAAGCTATAGTAATCAAGACTGTAGTACTGCTGTAAGGACAGCTATATAGACCACTGGAATATAATTGAGAGTCTAGAAATAAATGCTTACATTTATGGCCAACTGATTTTTAACAAAAAATATCAAGGCAATTCACTGGGGGAATGGGACTGGTATAATTGAATATCCACATGCAAAAAATAAACTTAGACTCTTACTTCACACCATGTAAAAATATTCATTCAAGATAAAACATAGATCTAAATTTCAGAAATATAATTATTAAAATTTTAGAATAAAACATAAAAGAAAAAATTTTTGGCCTTGAATTAGGCAGAGTTCTTAGATATAACACCAAAAGCATGATCCATAAACAAAAAATTCTAAATTGGACTTCATAAAACTCAAAACTTTTTGCTTCAAAAAAACACCATTAAGAAAATGAAAAGACAAGCTACAGGCTAGGAGAAAATATTTGCAATTCTTCTATCTGATAGAGGACTTATACCCAGATATCTACTGTTATAAATCAATAATGAGACAAACACCCACTTTAAAAATGGGCAAAAAATCTGTATAGACATTGGACCAAAGAAGATATATGCATAGTTAATAAGCAGATGAAGAGATGCTTATCATCATCATTACTTTTTAGAGATATAAAAATTAAAACCATTGTGAAATACCCTTCACACCTACTAGAATGTCTATAGTGCAAAAGATAGAAAATACTAAGTGTTTGAAAGGACATACAGAAAATGGAACCTTCATGCATCAGTGGTTCACTTTTTAGAAGACAATTCAGTTTCTTAAAAAGTTAAACATAAACTTACCATACATCCCAGCAAATGCACTCCTAAGTATCTACCCAAAGAAAATGAAAATATATGTCTACACAAAGACATGTAAGTAGGTGTTTACAGCAGCATTTTCATAATAACAAAAACTAGAAATAATCCAAATGTCCATTGGTGAATGAACAAAGAAAATGTAATATATTCACATAATGGAATAATACCCAGCAATCAAAAGGAACAAACTACTGATACATGCTACAACATGAATAAGGCTCAAACACATCACCCTAGGTGAAAGAAGGCAGGTGAAAAAGACTACATATTCTATGATTCCATTTTTATAAAATGTTTAGAAAAACAAATTAATAGAGACAGAAAACAGATCAATGGTTACCTAGGACCAAGTTGGGAGTGGGGATTAACTGCAGATGGGAAAGAAGGAAACTGGTAGTGGTGGAAATTTCTAACACTGGATTGTGAAGACAGTTATACAGCACTGTTAATTTACCAAAATTATGGAATCATACATGTAAGATGGGTGAAGTTTACAGTAAGTAAGCTATACCTCCTTAAAGCTATTGAAACATAATGGAGACCCAAAAAAGTCAAATATTTGTTTCTCTACAATTTGATAATCCTACGTTCAATGACTTTTAGCAGTAGGCATATAGGCTTTTATAAATTTTTAGTTATAAGACATTACTAATATATTCATTAGTTTACTATATTTTATGTAAATGATACAAAATACTGGTTTATATAATTTAGGTAAAGAATTTAGAAGCTAAAATTTTACTTATATACATTTATTTAAAATGAAACCCTAATGAAGCTAATTACCTTTTTCAAAGCAGGGCAGAAATTAAAGAAAAGTCGGTGGTTATATGTTTTGAATCTTTCAGGAAGATGCCAGTTCTGAATTATTTCTTCATCAGAAATCACATGATGATCCAGTGCTTTGAGAGACCATATACTGTTGACAAGAACATGTCTATATCCTTTTATAAGGCTTACGGGACAATCAAACATAGTGAGGGCAATGAGGCTTGGACAAGCAGATAACATACATACATTCTTTAACTTGGCAAACCCATTGTCATGTAGATAGAGAAGTCTTAGGTTCCTCAATCCACTCCAAAATCTGGTATCTGGTAGACTCTTTATCTGAAATATCATTAATAATAATATGTTAAATACAAATATAAATTTTCCATGAATTACATTGAAAAAGGAAAAATATTAAACATCTTCTATAATGCAATGTTTTCCCAAATAGCAAATTTCTCATTAGTAAGCAAAAATAGAATTTCTTATTACCCAAATGATGACTGGGGTAAACCAAAATACACTAGGTGTCTGTAATTAATAGTGTAATTAAATAAACAAACATATATACTTCATTCAATAAAAGTCCCTTTGTAATAAGCAGACTCTTTAAACTTTTATAAAATACTTCCCTTACATGAAAAACTTAAGGGGTCAAATCAATCAATGTGATAGTGATACTCCACATTAACAAAATGAAGGATAAATATCATACGATCATCACAACAGATATAGAAAAAGTATTTGACAAAATTCAACATCCATTTATGATTAAAACTCTCAACAAGCTGGGTAGAGAGGGAATGTACCTCAACATAATAAAGCCCATATCTGACAAGTTCACAGCTAACATCAGTCTCAGTGGTTAAAAGATAAAATATTTTCCTCTAAGAGCAAGAATAAGATAAGGATGCCCACTCTCACTACTTTTATTCAGCATAGCACTGGAAGCTAGAAGTCCTAGAGAGAGCAATTAGGCAAGAAGAAGGAACAAAAGGCAACCAAATTGGAAATGAAAAAGTAAAACTGTCACTTTTTGCAGATTACATGATATTATACAGGCATACCTCAGAGATTTTGTGTGTTGAACTCCAGGCCATTGCAATAAAGCAAATATTGCAATAAAGCAAGTCACAAAAATTTTTTGGTTTCCCAGTGCATATTAAAGTTGTTTACACTATACAGTAATCTATTAAGTGTGCAATAGCATTATGTCTAAAAAACCAATGTACATACCTTAAGTAAAAAATACTTTATTGCTAAAAAATGCTAACCATCATCTGATAATGTAAGATTGCCACAAACCTTCAATTTGTAAAAAATGCAGTATCTGTGAAGTGCAATAAAGTGATGCCCAATCAAATGCAGTATGCCTGTATATGGAAAACCCTAAATACTCCATAAAAAACTGTTAGAACTAATAAATAAAATAAGTAACATTTCAGAATACAAAATCAATACACAAAATTATGTTGACTTTCTACACATTAAGTATTAACTATCAGAAAGAGAAATTAATAAAACAATCCCACTCACAACTTCATCAAAAAGAATAAAATGCCTAGGAATATATTTAACCAAGGATGTGAAAGATATGTACACTGAAAACTATAAGACATACTGAAAAGAAATTGAAGAAGACATAAATAAATTGAAAGATACTCTGTGCTTGTGAATTGCAAGAACTAATATTGTTAAAACGTTCATACTACCCAAAGCAATCTACAGATTCAACACAAGCCATACCAAAATTTCAGTGGCATTTTTCACATAAATAGAACAAATAATCCTAACATTTGTATGAAATTACAAAAAACCTCAAATAGGCAAAATGATCTTGAGAAAGAACAAAGCTGGAGCCCTCACACTTCCTGAATTCAAGAATATTACAAAGCTACAGTACAAAAAAAACAGTATGGTACTGGCATTTAAAAACAAACAAACAAACACATAGGTCAATGGAACAGAAAGATAGCCCAGAAATAAACCCACACATATATGTTCAATTGATTTACAAAAAAGGAGCCAAGAATATACAATGGGAAAAGAAGAGTCTCGTCAATAAATTGTGTTGGGAAAACTGGACAGGCACTTGTGAAAGAATGAAACTTGACCACTATCTTATGCTATACACAAAAATTAACTCGAAATGGATTAAAGACTTGAACACAAAATCTGAAACCATAAAACTCCTAGAAGAAAACATTGGTGGTAAGCTCCTTGACATGGGTCTTGGCAATATATTTTTTTGATTTGACACCAAAAGAAAAGGCTAAAAAAATCAAAACTGAGCAAGTGAGATGATGTCAAACTAAAGAGCTTCTGCACAGTAAAGGAAACCATCAATGAAATGAAAAGGCAACTGGGACTTCCCTGGTGGTCCAGTGCTAAAGAATCCGCCTTACAATGCAGGGGACGCAGGTTCGATCCCTGGCCAGGGATCTAAGATCCCACATGCCACGGGGCAACTAAACGTGCGTGCCACAACTACTGAGCTTGCGCACCTCAACTGGAGAGCTTGCGTGCCACAAACTACAGAGCCCATGTGCTCTGGAGCCCAGGTACCACAACGAAAGATCCCACATGCTCAACAAAGATCTCGTGTGCCACAACCAAAGACCCGACGCAGCCAAAAATAAATAAAACTAAGTAAATAAATAATAAATAAATCTTACCAAAAAAAGAAAAGAAAAGGCAACCTACTGAATGGGGGAAAATATTTGCAAATCATATCTGAGAAGGGGCTAATATCCAAAATACATAAAGAATTCATACAACAATAGCAAAAACCCAAACGATCCAACTAAAAAATGGGAAGAGGATCTAAGTTAATGTTTTTCCAAAGAAGACATCCAATGGCCAACAGGTACATGAAAAGATACTCAACATCACCAATCATCAGGGAAATGCATATTAAAACCACAAATTCAATCACTTCACACCTATTAGAATGGCTATTATCAAAAAGACAAGAAATAACAAGTTGGCAAGGATGAGGAGAAAAGGGAACCATGTGCAGTGTTTGTGCAATTGTAAATTGGTGCAGCCACTATGAAAACAGCAAGGAGGTTCCTCAAAAAATTCAAAATAAAGCTTCCATATGAGCCAGCAATTCTACCTCCAGGAATTTATTTCAGGGAAATGAAAACACTAGCTCAAAAAGACACATACATCCCCAAGTTCATTGCAGCTTTATAATAGCCAAGACATGAAAGCAACCTAAGTGTCTATCTATAGATGAATAAGTAAAGAAAATGTTGTGTGTATACACAGTGGAGTATTACTGACTCAAAAAAGAATGAAATCATGCCATTTGCAACAAAATGGTGGACGTTGAGAGCATTACGCAAAATGAAATAAGTCAGACAGAAAAAGACAAGTACCATATGATCTAACTCATGTGGAATTTAAAAAAGCAAAAAACAAACAAAAAGCAAACTCTTAGATACAGAGAACTCATTGGTGATTCAGAGACAGAGGGGGTGGGTGAAATGGTGAAGTTGCTGAAAAGATACAAATTTTCAGTTACAAAATAAATGAGTCCTGGGGATATAATATACAGCAGGGTGAGTACAGTTAATAATACTGTATTATATATTTGAAAGTTGCTAAGAGAGCAGATATTAAAAGTTCTCATCACAAGGGAAAAATTGTAACTCTTTGGTGATGGATGTTAACTTGACTTATTGTGATCATTTTGCAATATACACAAATATTGAACCATTATGTTTTATACCTGAAATTAATGTAATACTATATGTCAATTATAGGTCATTAAAAAATTAAGAAGTCAAGAAGTAGTCTTAAGACTATGGATTTAAGAAGTAAACCAAATCACACACTGTTGGTCTAGATATTTTAAATTAAAAATGTTTGCTTATACTTAAAATTTTTGTGTTTATATATATTTTTTATTTAATTTTGAATTGTTTATATTTCATATATAAGGCTACCTGGGAGAAATACTGTACATAGATAACATAAGTGCTTATTAAATATCAACTTCATTGATATGCAAATAACTGAAATGGCTATTGCTTACCTGATTTCCATGGAGATCAAGTTTGACTAATTTTATACAACTCTGAAGTGGATGAATATCTGTAATAAAATTGTTTGAGAAGATGCACACTCTAAGAGAGATACAAGATTGAAAACTTTCCATAGATTTTAAATGAAGGCCACTGAACTTCACAAAAACAAAATCTTTTTGATCTTCTGTTATATTTTCATTATAGTGACTCCATTCTCTATGATTGGTTAGCTCTTCTGTGATTGTTCCATGAAACATCTAGGAAAAATGGGAAATTTTGAACGTTTTTTTCAACTTTCAAAAATAAATCTATATGAAAAAAATACTTTCTAATAGACAGTGAGAATAAAATGGGTAGATAAGTTAAAATTTTTAAGAATATAATTTCCATAAAACCTTCTATTCCAAAGCATTTTAAATATATAACATGTATATAATTACAACTCAGAAATGTATCATTTCTCTCACCAATGAAATAATCAGTAAGAGGAAGAAATACTTTCTTTTTCCTGAAATACTTAAAGAACATGAAATTCAGTGAAATAGCTGGGATAAAAACATCACCTCTAGGCAATACAACTAAAACAAACAGAAAACTATACCCCTAAGACTTCCCTGGTGGTGCAGTGGTTAAGAGTCTGCCTGCCAATGCAGCGGACACAGGTTTGAACCCTGGTCTGGGAGGATCCCACATGCCACGGAGCAACTAGGCCCATGTGCCACAACTACTGAGCCTGCGTACTGCAACTACAGAAGCCCATGCTCCGCAACAAGAGAAGCCACCACAATGAGAAGACCGTGCACCACAGCGAAGAGTAACCCCTGCTTGCCGCAGCTAGAGAAAGCCCACGCACAGCAACAAAGACCCAACATAGCCAAAAATAAATATATAAATTTATTTTTAAAAAAAGAGAAAACTATACCTTAACATGCCTTGTATAATAAGTTTGGTTAAAAGATATTGTTAAATAAAGAAGAGCATTGAATGATGAATCCCCAAGTTAGGAGAGGATAATCTTTGTTGGAAAGGCTGATAAATGCAGCTAAATGAAATTAAGGGGCAATACAGGGCTACAAGGATGATTCAACAATGTAAATCAATCATTGTGATAAACCTCATGAATGGAATGAAGGATAACAATCATATGATCATATCAATAGATGCAGAAAAATCATTTGAAAAAATTTAACATCTTTAAATAATAAAAACTCTAAACAAAGTGGGTACAGAAGCACTGTAATTCAGCATCACAGAGGCCATAAATTATAAGCCTGCAGCTAACATCATACTCAATGATGAAAGGTTGAAAGCTTTCCTCTAAAATCAGGGAAAAGAAAGTGCCCACTCTCACCATTCCTATTCTACACAATACTGGATATCCTAGCTGGAGTAATCAGGCAAGAAAAAGAAATAAAATCAGAAAGGAAGAAGTAAAATTGTCTTTGTTTGCAGATGACTTGATGTTATATACAGAAAATCCTAAAGACTCCATCAAAAAACTGTTAGAACTAACTTAAAAATTCAATAAAGTTGAAGGGCACAAAATCAACATGCAAAACTCAATTGCATTTTATATTTGTTAACAATGAACTATGTGAAAAAAATAAAGAAGACAATCCCATTATAATAGCATCAAAAATAATCAAATACTTAGGAATGCATTTAAACAAGGAGGTGAAAGATCTGTACACTGAAAACTGTAAGATATTAATGAAAGGAATTGAAGAAAACAAAAATGATTGGAAAGCTATCTTGTGTTCATGGATAGGAATAGTTAATATTCTTAAAATGTCCATACTACTACCCAAGTCGTCTATAGATTCAGTGCAATCCCTATCAAAATTTCAATGACATTTTTCACAGAAATAGGAAAAGCAATTCTAAAATTCATATGGGACCACAAAAAAAAAATAGGAAAAACAATCTTGTGAAAGAACAAAACTGGAGGCCTCATATCTTCTGAATTCAAAACAACATATTACAAAGCTACAGTAATCAAAATAGTATGGTACTAACATAAAAACTGGCACATAGATCAAGGTAAAAGAATTGAGAGCCCAGAAATAAACCCATAAATATGCAACAACAATATTTGACAAAAGAACCAAGAATACTCAATAATGAAAGGACAGTATCTTCAATAAATGGTGTTGAAAAAACTGCCTAAGAATGAAATATTCACATGCAAAAGAATAAAATTGGACCCCTGTCTTACACCACTCACAAAAATTACTGGAAATGAGTTAAAGACTTAAATGTAAGACCAGAAACCATAAAACTTCTAGAAGAAAGCTTAGGGGAAAAAAGTTCCTTTTACATTCATTCATCCTGGTAATGACTTTTTGGATATGACATCAAAAGTAAAGGCAACAAAAGCAAATACCAACAACTGTGGCAACAAACTAAAAAGCTTCTGCACAGCAAAAAAAAAAAAAAAAAAAAAAAAAAAATCAAACAATCAACAGAATAAAGAGGAACCTATGGAATGGGAGAAAATATTTTCAAATCATAGATCTGATAAAGGGCTAATTTCCAAAATATAAAAGGAGCTCATACAAATCAGTAGAAAGTGATAATAACAACAACAACCTGATTAAAAACTAGGCTAAGGACCTGAATAGATATTTTTCCAAAGAAGACATATAAATGGCCAACACATACATTAAAAAGGTGCTCAACACTAATCATTAGGAAAATGAAAATCAAAACCACAATGAGCTATCACCTCACACCTTTTAAAATGACTATATTCAAAAAGACAAGATTAAGTGTTGACAAAGATGTGGAGAAAAGGGAACCCTTATACACTGTTGGCTGTACCAACATAAACAGTATAGAGGTACCTTGAAAAATTAAAAATGGAATTACCATATGACATAGTAATCCCATTTCTGGGTATATATCCCCCCAAAATGAAGTAATTATCTTGAAGAGATATGTGCATCCCCATGTTCTTTAGTCCCAATGGCTAAGACATGGAAGGAACCTAAGTGTCCACTGACAGACGAATGGCTAAAGGAAATGTGATATCTATTTTATATACACACACATACACACACACACTGGAATATTATTCAGCCACGAAGAAGAAGGAAACTGCCATTTTCTACAATATAAATGCCACTGGTGGCCAAAATGTGGTGCAAGAAATGGGGAGATGCTGGTTAAAGGAAACAAACTTCCAGTTATAAGATGAACAAGTTCTGGGAATATAATGTACAGCATGGTGACTGTAGTTAAAAATACTGTATTGTATACCTAAAAGTTACTAAGAGAGTAGATCCTAAAGGTCCTCACACACACCAAAAAAAACCCAAAACAAAACAGGTAATTATATGTGGTGATAGATGTATTATGAACCTTACCATGGTAATCATTTTGCAATGTATACATGTATCAAAGTATCATATTGTACATATTAAATTTACATAATGTTATATGTTAATTATATCACAATAAACCTGGAAGAAAAGATTTCTAAGTACAAATAATTAAGTATGTCTCATTTAGATTTATATTTGTTGTTAATTCCTTGAAATCCTTCAATTTGAATTCTCTACAACCAATATCCAATGTCCTGCAAAAAAGAATGCACATTCTTTGTTCATTTATTTATGCTGTGTAACAAAGCACCCCTAAACCTACTGCCTTAATAAAAATACCATTGATTATTTCTCAGGTCTGTGGCTTAACTTAGTTCAAGTGGGCAGTTTTTTTTCAAGGGACGTTGACTTAAGATTCAGTCTTGTGGGGCTCATCCAAACTAACACCTCCAAGGTCACTAATTTACATATGTGAAACACTGGCAAGGACAGCAGGAAGGTAGGTTCAGCTGGAATGCTGGGATACATGGGTCTCTCTCACCATACTATCCCAAGGTCTCTCCATCTACACCAGTACTAACGATGTCATCCTCTCACAGGTCTATTCATGTGTCTCTGTAATAGGGAAGCAAGACTTTCTACATGGTTGACTCAGGGCTCCAAAACGTATAAACACAGAACCTGTCAGGGCTTCTGAAGGTTTTGGCCCATCTGGCAGAGCTTTACCTCAACCACATTCTATTACTTAGAGGAAGTTATTCTGATGATTTGAACCAGTTTATAACGTAGTTAGAGAAAAAAGAAAATAAAATATAAGTTGTTCTGAGCTTGGTGACCTCAAGCAAGTGATGTATATCCTCAGTTTGTTATGTATCCAAATTATGTGCCTCAGTTTCCTCATCTATAAAACATGGATAGTAATAGTATTTAATGGAAGTAATCGTTATGAGGACTAAATGAGTTGGCCTGAAGGCTTTAGAACAGTGTCTGGCACATAACAAGCACTGTAAAATGAGTGTTACTTAATAAGGCAAATACCTAGCTCAATTAGCAACTCAACATAGACTACCCCTTCAAAAAGTAAGTTGCCCCTTCAAAAAGTAAGTTAGGGCACTTCTGGTTTCCAGTCCAACATGTAAGGAGCTTAGAAGTTGTCACACCATCCTAAAAAGTAAAAGCTGAACAAAATGAAAAAAATCAACACATATTCTTGGATTCCTCAGAAAAGGGAGGTCACACAGAGAACCAATACCCCCAAAATCAGAGAGACAGGTAAGTGGATACAGAGATTCAGAACTTACAGGAGCAGAAACTCACCAGCAGAGATCTCTGCAGGAACCAGTGCCTCCCGGGTAGGAAATCCTAAACTATAACTGACAAGTTACTGCAGGCACAGTGTTGACAACTCTGAGATTAAAAATTCCAGGAGGGCCTAGTCAATGAAGGGACCACCTTGCTTTTGTAAGATTAACATCCAGGAGCTCTAACAAGTCCTCAGGGTGAATACTGGACAAAAATCCACTCATGCTTCCATAGGGGAGAGGAAATAAATAATTTTGAAATACACCAGAGAATTCTGTTCTTCTTAATAAGGCCTGCCCTCAAGAGAAACTATTTAATGGACACTAAACAACTGAGGTTTTATCAGAGCCTAACTGACGTGGGAGAACAGAAATACTCAACTCCGTCTCCCTCTAGCCTTCCATTTGGAGGAAGGGAAACACCCAACTCCAGCCCACTCTTGCCATCTTGCCCACCTAAGAGTAAGGAAAACTAAGAAGCACTTGTGAAATCCACAGCCCAGGGCCACAGGCTCATTAAAAGACTAAGACCTTAACATATAACTGTAGAATACTTCTTTTCTACCCACACCTTACCACCACACCACACCAGTATTTTATAAGAGTTCCTTTTACCAGTACATCATTTCTGGCTTTCAACAAAAATTACAAGGCATACTAAAAGACAAAAAGCACAGAGTAAGCATAAGAACCAGTATCAGCTATGGCAAAGATGTTGGAAATATCAGACTGGGAATTTAAAACATCTATGATTAACATGCTAAGCACTTGAATGAAAAAAAGTAGACAACAAACAAGAACAGATGGACAGTGTAAGGTAGAGAGATAGAAATAAAAAAGAATAAAAAAGTAATGCTACAGGCTTCCCTGGTGGCGCAGTGGTTGAGAATCTGCCTGCTAATGCAGGGGACAGGTTCGAGCCCTGGTCTGGGAAGATCCCATATGCCACAGAGCAACTAGGCCCGTGAGCCACAACTACTGAGCCTGCGCATCTGGAGCCTGTGCTCTACAACAAGAAAGGCCACGATAGTGAGAGGCCCACGCACCGCGATGAAGAGTGGCCCCCACTTGCTGCAACTAGAGAAAGCCCTCACAGAAATGAAGACCCAACACAGCCAAAAATAAATAAATAAATAAATTGAAAAAAAAAAAGTAATGCTAGAGATCAAAAATACTATAACAGAAATGATTAATGCCTTTGATGAGCTAATTTAGTAGATTGGACGTGGCTGAGGAAAGAATCTCTGAGTTTGAGAATATATCAATAGAAACTTCAAAAACTGAAAAGTAAACAGAACAAAGACTGAAAAAAGCAGAACAGAATATCCCAGAACTGTGGGATAACTACAAAAAGTGTTCAATATGCATAATGGAAATACCAGAATGAGAAGAAAGTGATAAAGGAACAAAGGAGCATAAAAAATATTTGAAACAGTAATGATGGTGAAATTCTGCAAATTAATGTTAGATACAACCCACTGATCAAGGAAGCAGAAAACACCAAGCAGGAATAAGGCCAAAAAAATACATCTAGACATATCGTTTTCAAATTTCAGAAAATTAAGGATAAAGGAAGAAATTTGAAAGATGACATAGGAAGAAAACCCCTTATCCACAGAAGGGGAAAAATAAGAATTATATCTAACTTCCCCTAAGAAACTATGCTAGCAAGAGGAGAATGGAGTAAAGTATTTAAAGTGTCGAGAGGAAAAACCTGCCAACAAAAAAATCTATACCTTGTGAAATTATTCCTCAAAAGTGGATGAGAAAAAAAGACTCTCAGACAAACAAAACTTGAGGAAATTTCTTGTCAGTAGACCAGCCTTAAAAGAAATGTTTAAAGTAGTCCTTTAGAGACAAGGAAAATACTATAGTTCAGAAACTCAGATCTACATAAGAAAAAGGAAGAACACTGGGGCAGGCACAAGGGAAAGTAAAATAAAAATCTTTTATTTTTCTTATTCTTAGTTGATATAACAGGTAAAAGTTTGTTCAAACATTAATAGCAAAAATTTATTTGATTATATATGCATACATATGTTCAGTTGACACTTGAAAAACATGGCTGTGGGTAGGGGTGAAGACCCTTACACAGTTAAAAATCATTTGTCTCTCAGTATCTACACGGGATTGGTTCCAGGATCCACCACAGATACCAAAATCCATGGATGCTCAAGTCCCATAGTGATTCCTCCACAAAACTATCCGAGGTTCTGCATCTGTGGCTTCAACCAGCACAGATTGTGTAGTACTGTATTTATTGAAAAAAAGAAAAACATAGAAGTAGACCCAACAGTTCATACCCATGTTGTTTAGAAGTCAACTGTATATTTTTGTATAAGTAACTATGCTATGTATAAATGAAATGAATGAGAGCAAGGATACAAGCAACAGGAAGGAAGAATCCAGAATATTTTTTATTATAAGATATTTATACTACATACGAAGTAGTATAGTGTTATTTGAGAGTGGATTTGGATTATTGCAATCTCTAGGGAAATGGCTTAAAAAGTAAAAAAAGTAAAATAGATATGCTAAGAAAAGATAGAAAATAGAATCATACACAATGCTTAATTAAAATCACAAAAGGCAGAAAAAATGGAAGGCTAAAACTGGTACAAAGAACAAGAGCAATAAATAGAAAAGATGAACAAATACAGATATTAATCCAACTATATAATCACTTTACAGTAAGTCCCCTACATATGAACGAGTTCAGTTCCGAGAATGCATTTGTAAGTCCAATTTGTTCATAAGTCCAACAAAGCTAGCCTAATTACCCAACTAACACAGTTGGCTATATAGTACTGTACTGTAATAGGTTTTTAATACTTTTCACACAAATAATACATAAAAAACAAACAAACTCAAAAAATAAAGAAAACATTTTTAACCTTACAGTACAGTACCTTGAAAAGTACAGTAGTACAGAACAACAGCTGGCATACAGGGGCTGGCATCGAGTGAACAGGCAAGAAGAGTTACTGACTGGAGGAGTGAGAGGAGGTGGGAGATGGTAGAGCTGAAGGATCGTCAGCAGTAGGAGATGGAGGGCAAGCTGCAATTTCACTCACGCCTGATGTTGATGGCTCAGGTTCTGGTTCCTTGCTAGATTCAATTCTATCTACCCATTGAAAAAAATGATCCAGTGATGTCTGGGTAGTAGCTCTTTTTTTCTCATCATAGATGACACAGTAGCACTGGATTGCATTCTGAACGGCTGCTGCAACCTTCATGTACCATTCTATGTTCAGGTCCTGTGCCCCAAAAACTAACAGTGCCTCCTCAAACAAAGAAAATCCCTTTGCCATTTCCTCATCGTGAATCTCTTCAGTGCTTCAGCTACTTCTTCCTCTTGTCTCTCTTTGTCCTTTCTCTGGGCCTCCAGTTCCATCAGGTCTTCACTAGTAAGCTCGTGTTGCACAGCAAGGAGTTCAATGAAGTCGTTTTCTTGCAGATCTAGCTTGAAATAAAGATACTGTACTACTGTACTCTATACAGCACTGTAAAGTACACAAAAGCACTAACACTTGTAGAGGATGCATGCACGTGACAGTGTATGCCAGACACACAAACTAACTTACGTGATTGGACATGTGAACACACATTTGCACCTATGAAAGTTTGCAACTTGAAGGTTCGTATGTAGGGGACTTACTGTAAATATATCAATAGTCTAAGCATCAAAACAAAGACAGAGTGGATCAAAGTTAGAGTGGATCAAAAACTAGCCCAACCATATGTTGTCTACAGGAAAGCCACTTTATACATAAAGATACATAAAAAATAAATGTAAAGTGATTGAGGTGAATCCTAAAACATTCAAAGAAGAATTGATATGAATTCTTCTCAAATTCTTCCAAAATATAGAAGATGAGGGAACATTCTGAAACTCATTTTATGAGGCCAGAATCACCCTAACACCTAAACAAAACAAAGATATCACAAAAAAAGAAAATTACAGGTCAATTTCCTTGATGAACATAGATGCAAAAATCCTCAACAAAATATTAGCAAACAGAATTGAACAATACCTTAAAAGGATCATACACCATAATTAGGTGAGATTTATTCCAGAGAAGCAGGAATGGTTCAACACATCCACAAATCAGTCGATGTGATATACCACATTAACAAAATGAACAACAAAAATCATATGATCATCTCAATAGATGCAGAAAAAGCATTTGACAAAATTCAACATCTGTTTATGATAAAAACTCTCAACAAACTAGGTATAGAGGGAACACGCCTCAACATAATAAAGTTCATATGTGACAAGCCCACAGTTAACCTCATACTCAATGGTGAAAAGCTGAAAGCTTTCCCTCTAAGATTAGAAACAAGACAAGAATGCCCAGTCTCACCACTTTTATTCGTCATAGTACTGTAAGTCTTAATCAGAACAATAAGGCAGGAATAGGAGATAAAAGGCATTAAAATTGGAAAGAAAGAAGTAAAACTGTCACCATTTGCAAATCACAACATATTACATACAGAAAACCATAAGGACTTCACACACACACAAAAAAACCTGTTAGAACTAATAAACAAAACCAACATTACAGAATACAGAATCAATACACAAAAATCTGATGCATTTTTACACATTAATAATGACTTATCAGAAACAGAATTAAGAAAACAATCCCATTTACCATTGCATCAAAAAAGAAAAAAATACTTCAGAATAAATTTAACCAAGGAGGTAAAAACACCTGTACACTGAAAACTACAACACACTAATGAAAGAAATTGAAGAAGGCGCAAATAAATTGAAAGATATGTGTTCATGGAGTGCAAGAATTAACATTGTTAAAATGTCCATACTGCTCAAAGTAATCTACAGATTCAATGCAAACCCTATCAAAATTCCAATGGCATTTTTCACAAAAATAGAACAAACAATCCTAATATTTGTATGAAACCATGGAAGGCCCCAAAAGCCAAAAAAATCTTGAGAAAAAAGAACAAAGCTGGAGCCACCATATGCCCTGATTTCAAACTATATTACAAAGCTATAGTAATCAAAACAGTATGGTATCAGCATTAAAAACAAACATATAGATCAATGGAACAGAGTAGACAGCCCAGAAATAAAACCACACATATATGGTTAATTGATTTACAAGAAAGGACCAAATAATATATAATGAGGAAAAAAAAAGTCTCTTCAATAAATGGTGATGAGAAAACTGCACAGACACATGGCAAAGAATGAAACTTGACCACTATCTTAAATCATACAAAATTTAACTCAAAATGGATTAAAGACTTGAAAGTAAAACCTGAAATCATGTAACTCCTTGAAGAACATATAGGTGGTAGACTCCTTGACATTGGTCTTGGTGACGGTATTTGGATCTGACACCAAAAGCAAAGACAACAAAAGCAAACATAAACAAGTGGAAATACATCAAACTAAAAAGATTCTGTACATCAAAGGAAATCATCAATAAAATAAAAAGGCAACCTACTGGATATTTGCAAATCATATATCTGATGAGGGATTAATAGTCAAAATATATAATCACACAACTCAACAGCAAAAAAGATAATCCAACTAAAAAATGGGCAGAGGATTTGAATAGACATTTTTCCAAAGAAGACATAGAGTTGGCTAACAGGTACATGAAAAGATATTCAACACCACCAATTTACATTTTCCACCAGGGAAATGTAAATCAAAACCACAATGAGGTATCACCTCACACTCATTAGAATGGCTATCATCAAAAAGGAAATAACAAGTACTGGCAAGGATGTGGAGAAAAGGGAACCCTTGTGCACTGTAGAGAGAAATATAAATTGGTACAACCACTATGGAAAACAGTATGGAGTTTCCTCAAAAAACTAAAAATAGAACTACCATATGATCTAGCAATTCTACTTCTGGGTACTTATATGGAGAAAACATAAACACTAACTTGAAAAGGTATCTGGACCCCCATGTTCATTATAGCATTATTTACAATAGCCAAGACATGGAAATAGCCTATGTGTTTTGTGATGAATGAATGGATAAAGAAGATGTGATATGTGTGTGTGTGTGTGTGTGTGTGTGTGTGTGTGTGTGTATACACACACAATGGAATATTATTCAACCATAAAAATGAATGAAATTTGTCATTTGTGAGAACATGAAAGGACCTTGAGGGCATTATGCTAAGTGAAATAAGTCAGAGAAAGACAAATACTGTATGATCTCAGTTATGCATGGAATCTTAAAAAAAAAGAAAAAGAAAGAAAGAAAAGGAAGCCCATAAAAACAGATAACAGATTGGTGGTTCCCATAGGTGGGTAGTGGGGGTTTGGCAAATTGGGTGAAGGGTCCAAAAGGTACTAATTTCCAGTTATAAAATAAATAAGTCATAGGGAGGTAATGTACAGCATGGTGACTGTAGTTAATAATACTCTATTTCATATTTGAAAGTGGCTAATAGAGTAGATCTTAAAAGTTCTCTTCAAAAGCAAAAAATATTTTGCATGGTATGGTGACAGATGTTAACTAAACTTATTGTGGTGATCCTTTCTCAATATATACAATTATTGAATCATTACGTATTACATCTGAAACTAATATGTTATATGTCAATTGTACCTCAATTGATACTACAATTGATAGCTCCTCCTCTACCTACCTAAAAGCCTGCTTGTCGAGTGCTGCCGATTTTATATATTTTTTTTTTATTTATTTTTTTGCTGCCCATTTTAAATATGACCATTAAAGAGGAATCCTTTTGTTCCTTTTAGACTCCGATAATTTTACAATTACTTTGTGAAATGTACATAAAAGTATATTATTAAGTTCAAATAATAATATAAAGTTCAAAAGGCAAATTTAGTTTAAGTACAGCAACACATTAGAGAAAGCATCAGGGCTCCAATTACAGTTTCAAAGAAGTTCTGGGCTTAAAAAGAAATCAGTATCAAATGAACTTATTTACAAAACAGAAATAGACCCACAGACATAGAAAACAAACTTATGGTTACCAAAGGGGGAAGAGGTGGGGGAGGGATAAATTGGGAGGTTGGAATTAACATATACACACTACTATATATAAAATAGATAATCAACAAGGACCTGCTATATACCACAGGGAACTAGACTCAATATTTTGTAATAACCTATAAGGGGGAAAAGAATCTGAAAAAGAATATATCTGAATCACTGTGCTGTACACCTGAAACTAACACAATATTGTACATCAACTATATTTCAATTTTAAAAAAGTGTGTATGTGTGTGTATATATATATCAGTAAATCTTTCATTAGTTTGTATTGACTGTAATACTAATTTTAAAATTATCATACATTATTAATCATATTATAAAAACCATGTTTTTATAAAATACAATGTCCATCAATTATAAATCTCATCTTTCTTCCCAAATTTTTCCATTTAAAAAACTGGTGGTAAATACACATAGGAACTGTAAGTGCTTATGATGAATGAATATCTAAGTTAAATGTTGAAAAGTAAAAACTCTTTATTCTGTGTTTTTAATTTCAAATGAATATATAAAAAATATTTAAGATATTTTTCAAAGAAATGCTTTGTAACTGTGTCAATGACCTTTAGATATCACACCCATCCACTGGAATTTTATATACTAATAATACAGGTACATTATTTTAAGTTAAAAGTGTATTAAAGTATAATATTAGTTTTGATGATCTATGTTGCAGTACCTTATTTTGTAAACATTAGTTATGACATTATAAATAAGTGGAATGCTGGATAATGGACTCTAGAATTATCGTATAAGCTGATAAGATTCTGTATATAAAATAAAATCATTTAAAAGAAAAAAAATTTTTTGAAAGCAAACTGTAAGGATTATAATTAGTAATATTTTATATCTATTGTGTTTGCAAACTACTTTTAGTTTAAAATGTGTGCAATAGGGCTTCCCTGGTGGCGCAGTGGTTGAGAGGCTGTCTGCCAATGTAGGGGACATGGGTTCGAGCCCTGGTCTGGGAAGAACCCACATGCCGCGGAGCGACTAGGCCCGTGAGCCACAATTGCTGAGCCTGCGCGTCTGGAGCCTGTGCTCCGCAGCGGGAGAGGCCTCAATAGTGAGAGGCCCGCGCACCGCGATGAAGAGTGGCCCCCACTTGCCGCAACTGGAGAAAGCCCTCGCACAGAAACGAAGACCCAACACAGCCAAAAATAAAAAACAAACAAACAAACAAAAAAAAAACATAAAATGTGTGCAATAGACTGAAATCCATAATATATATAGTAATTATAATTTTAAAATACTTTTTTTATTTAGCCAATAAATTTATTAAATCAATCCTGTTTTGATGAAGACTTGCTATGATTTTACATCACAGACAAAATGCTCTTTAAAAACTAAAGAGAGGGGTTTTAGTAGAACAGTCAGAACAGTACATGTCTCCTGGAAAATAAAAATGGAATTTAGTTGGTTTATAAATTAATGTAAATAAGCTTGCTTCTTTGAAACATTACATGTTCATTTCAAATGACATAAAATATCATTTGGAGCAAGAAATCAAGACTCACTTGTAATCAAGACATCTTATTTTTTCCCCTATAAATATATTTGCTTTCTAAAATTTAGAAAGCTACATATATTTCTGTTATTAAAAAAAAGCTCTTGTGAAAATGCCAGTTTTCAATTTCTGTTTCTATTCCACACTCATTGATTCTAAAATCATAAACCTGAAAAAACTAAAGGGTGATAAGCCAGAAGATAGATATAAAACAACCAACACTAATTAAAACAGCCAGAAAAATACATGGACAGAAATAAGAAATTAATAAGAAAAATTTAACATAGCAAATATTTGTTTCTTCTAGCTTAAAAACCTTGGTTAGCATTCATAAAACAGAGTTTGAATATTTTAAAGTTGGGTCATTAATATACTTCTAGTAAGAGTAATAAATAGTGTACTTACTAATTGAAATTTACTTATTGACTCTCCTAATTTATATTCTTCACCACTTGCCCTCTCTATGCCCTGGAAAAAAAACTCATGCTAATATTGGGACAGGTATATTATGATTTTATTACCTGACAGTCATTTGAAATATTCTACAAAAAAGCTAAGAGAGCTACAGAAAATCAAAGATAAATTCCTGAAAGAGGCCAGAAGATAAAACATCTTTCTAACATAAGAACAAAGAATTATATCTGACTTCTCCTCAGAAACCATGCAATCAAGAAGACTGTGGAGTACAATATTTAAAGTGTTGTTAGAAAAAAACTCACCAACCTAGAATTCTGTACCCTCTGAAATTATCCTTCAAAGTGAAGGAGAAATAATGACTTTCTCAGACAAATATTGAGGGAATTTGTTGCCAGTAGACTTACCTGGCAATAAATGTTAAAAGAAGTTCTTTAAAGAAAAGGAATATACTGTAGTTCAGAAACTCAGTTCTACATAAAGTAAGGAAGAGCACTGGGAAAGAAAAATGTGTAGGTAAAATAAAAATCTTTTATTTTTCTTATTCTTAATTGATCTATCAGATAACAATTTGTCAAAATACTAATAGCAAACAATGTATGAAATTATCTATGCTTAATTATATATCATATATGTATGAATACTTATACATAAATGAAATTAAAGACAGCAGTAATAAGGGATAGAGGAAGGAATTAGGTTTATTTTCTTATTATAAGGTAGGGTACTTACACTACCTGGGAAAAGGTATAATGTTACTTGAAAATGGAATTGGATTAGTTATAAATGTGATTGCAAACTTTAGGGTAACCATTAAAAAAAGTAAAATAAGAACTATAACCAATATGCTAAGAAAGGAGAGAAAACAGAATCATATACAATGCTCAATTAAAACCACAAAAGCCAGAAAAAGTATGGAAGGCAAAAATAGGAACAAAAAACAATGGCAATAAATAGAAAACAGTAATGAATATGGCATATATTAATCCAACTATACCAATAATCATTATGAACATCAATAGTCAAAATACACCAATCAAAAGAGATTGTCAGAGGAGATTAAAAGAAATAAAAAAACAAGACCCACCTATACGTTGTCTACAATAAAGCCCACTTTAAATATAAAGACATATAGATTAAAGTGATGGAGAAAGACATACAATGCTAATACTAATCAAAAGAAAGCAGGAGTGGCTATATCAGCTTCAGACAGAGCAGACTTCAAAGCAAGAAAAGTTATCAGAGATAATGAGAGCATTACATAATGATAACAGGGTCATTTCTCCAAAAAGACATACCAACTGATAAGGTTTATGCTCCTAACAACAGAGGGTAAAACTATGTGATGCAAAATTAAAAGAACTGCAAGAAGAAACAGATGAACTCACTATCATGGTTGGAGACCTCAGTACCTTTTTACAGAAATGGGCTGATCCAGCAGGCAGAAAATCAGTAAGGACATAGTTGAACTCAACAACACTATCAATCAACTGAATATAATTGATACATACAGACTACTTCATCCAACAACAGCTGAATACACATTCATCAAAAGCTCACATGAACCATTTGCCAAGATAGAACACATTCTGGATCATAAAATACACTTTAGCAAACTTAAAAGAATAGAAACCATAAATATCTGCCCCAGATCACAATGAAATTAAACTAGACATCAATAGCAGAAAGGTAGCTAGGAAATCCCCAAACAGATGGAGATTAACAACACATTTCTAAGTAACACATATTTCTAAATAACACATAGGCCAAAAAAGATTACAAGATAAATTGTTTAATATTTTTAACCAAATGAAAATAAAAATACAACTTACAAAATGTGTGGGATGCACCAAAGCAGTGCTTAGAGGGGAGTTTATAGCACTGAATGCAGATGTTACAAAAGAAGAAAGATCTAAAAGTAACAATCTAAACTTCCATCTTAGTAAACTAGAAATAGAAGAGAAAATTAAATCCAAAGTAAGGAGAATAAAAGAACTAATATGAATTAGAGCAGAAATCAATGAAATTGAAAACAGGAAATCAACAGAGAAAATCCATTAAACCAAAAACTGGTTCTTTGAAGAGATCAATAAAACTGATAAACCTCTAGCCAAGCCAAAGAGAGAGAGAGAGAGAAAGAGAGGACAGAAATTACTAATATCAGAAATGAAAAAGGGGACAATACTACAGATCCTGTGGACACTGGAAGGATAGTAAAGAAATACTATGAAGAACTCCGTGCACACAAATTTAATAACTTAGATGAAATGAACTGTTCTTAAAAGAAATAATCTGCCAAAACTCACACAAGAATAAATAGACAATCTGAATAGGTGTATACCTATGAGAAATCGAGTCAATAATTAATAACCTTCAAAAACAGAAGCACCAAGCCCAGATGGGTTCATTGGGAAATACTACCAAAATTTAAGGGAGAAGTTACATGAATTCTCTACA
Source organism: Balaenoptera physalus (assembly GCF_965194825.1). NCBI lineage: Eukaryota > Metazoa > Chordata > Mammalia > Artiodactyla > Balaenopteridae > Balaenoptera > Balaenoptera physalus. The sequence goes on along the minus strand of NC_138882.1, from coordinate 131,924,768 downwards.
ATCTCTTTAAGAAGATAGAAGCGAAGGGAATACTTTGTAATTCGTTCTACGAGGCCAGCATTATCCTAATACTAAGGCCAGTCAAAGACATTACAAAACTACAGACCAGTATTTCTCATGAAAACAGATGCAAAAATACTAAAAAAAAATTAGTAAATCGAATCCAACAATGTATAAAAAGAATCATACACCTACCACCAAGCTGGATTTATCCCAGGTATACAAGACTGGTTCAACATTCAAAAACCAGTTAATGTAATCCATCACATTAACAGGCTAAAAAGAAGAATCACAGATTCAGGAAAAGCATTTGATGCAATCCAGCACCTATTCATGATAAAACTCTCAGTCAACTCGGAATAGAAAAGAACTTCCTCAATTTGATAAAGACTATTTACAATAAATCTACAGCTAACATTGTGCTTAATGGTGAGAAATTAGAAGCTTTTCCACTAAGATGAAGTCCAAGGCTAGGATGTCCCTTCTCACCATTACTTCCCAACATTGTACTGAAAGTCCTAGCTAATGCAATGAGACAAAAAAAAAAAAAAAAAGGAAATAAAAATGTATAGATGACATCTCTGTTCACAGATGACATGATTGTCAGTGTAGAAAATTCAAAAGAACAGACAAATACCCTTGGAACTAATAAGTGATTATAGCAAAGTTGTAGATTCAGGGTTAATACACAAAAGTCAATCACTTCCCTATATACCAGCAATGAATAAGTTAAAAACACAATACCATTTCCATTACCACTACCATAAATGAAATATTTACATATAAATGGAACAAAATATGTACAAGATCTATAAGAGGAAAACAAACAAACAAATGCTGGTGAGCAAATTCAAAGAATAAATGAATGGAGAAAGACTTAATGTTCATGGATAGAATGACTCAAAATTATCAAGATGTCTGTTCTTCCCAACTTATCTATAGATTCAATACAACCCCAGTCAAAATCTCAGTAAGTTATTTTATCACTATTGACAAACTGATTCTAAAGTTTATATATAGAGGTAAAAGACCTCCCAGTATCTAACACAATACTTAAGAAGTACAAAGTTGGAAAAATGATACCACCTGACTTCAAGACTTACTATAAAGCTAGATAGAAAGATAGATAGATCAGTGGAACAGAATAGAGAGCCTAGAAACAGACAGACATGAATACAGTCAACTGATCTTTGACAAAGGAGAAAAAGCACTACAGTGGAGCAAAGATAAACTTTTAACAAATGGTGATGAAACAGCTGGACAGCCACATGAAAAAGAAAATGAATCTGGACACAGACTTTATACCTCCAGAAAGAATAATTCAAATTGGATATATGACCTAAATGTAAAACATAAAACAATAAAACTCTTAGAAGATAACTTAGGAGAAAACCTAGATGACATTAGGATGATGATGACTTTGTTAGATACAACGTCAAAAACATAATAAAAAAATAGTTTATAATCTATAGTTCATTACTATTAAAGACACAATCTGCAAAAGGTAATGCCAAATGAATCAGAAGACAAGTCACAGACTGGGAGAAAATCTTGTGCAAAAGACACATCTGATAAAGGACTCTTATACAAAATATACAAAGAACTCTTAAAATTCAACAATAAGAAAATGCACAACCAGATTAAAAAATAAGCCAAAAACCTTAACAGACACTTCAGCAAAGAAGATACATAGGTGGCAAATAAGCATATGAAAGTCTCTCCTCAACACATGTCATCAGGAAAATGCAAATTAAGAAAACAATGAGATGCCATAACACACCAATTAGAATGGCCAAAAGTCTAACACCGATAACACAAACTGATGACAAGGATGTGGAACAATAGGAACTTTCATTCATTCTGGTAGGAGTGCAAAATGGTATAGCCACTCTGGAAGACAGTTTGGGGGTTTCTCAAAAAACTAAATACACTCTTACCATAAAATCCAGTAATTGCATTCTTTGGTATTTACCCAAAGGAGTTGAATACTTATTTTCACATAAAACCCTGCACATGGATATTTATAGCAGCTTTACTCACAATCACCAAAATTGGGAGGAATCAAGAAGTCCTTCGGTAGGTGAATGGATAAATAACCTGTGGTACATCCATACAATGGACTGTTTACTCAGCACTAAAAATAAATTAGCTATCAAGCAATGAAAAGACATGGTATAAACTTAAATGCATATTATTAAGTGAAATAAGCCAATCTAAAAAGACTCATACTGTAGGATTCCACCCATATGACATTCTGGAAAAAGCAAAACATGGAAACACTAAAAAAGATCAGTGGTTGAAGGATTTGCAGGATTTGGGGAATGAGGGATGAATAGGCAGAGCACAGAGGATTTTTAGGATAGTGAAACTACTCTGAATAGTATTATAACAATGTATACATGTCTTTATACTGTGTCCAAACCCATAGAATATAAAACACCAAGAGTGAATCCTAAGGGAAACTACAGACTTTGAGCGATTGTGATGTGTCATTGTAGGTTCATCAGTTTTAACTAATGTACCACTCTGGTGAGGTATGTTGATAATGGGGGAAGCTATGCATGTGTGGGTATCTATGAGGGTATACTGGAAACTTCTGTATCTTCTTCTCAATTTTGCTGTGAACCTAAATCTGCTCTGAAAATAAAGTCTTTAAAAAAACTAAGAGAGAAAGTAAAATAGAAGTTTAGGGGAAAAAAGTTTTCCTTTGCCCTCGAGAAAGGTGGTGAGGGTTCCTTCAATAGGCTACAGTGGGAAAAATCAGTGAAGAAATAGTCTGAGACCAGGCTAGCTGAGTAATTAAATTCAAAGAAAGGAAACAGTAAAAAAGAGATTTTTGCTTTACACTTCACATCAGGAAGAGTAAGAGGAGGAAGACTGGTTAAACAGAGATGATGCACAAGTAAAGGAAAAGATGAGAGCCCCAGCATGAACTGGCCAAGCCATGTACCTGAGTTCCATGGTCCGTAATCAAGGACCTGCTCCATTTGGCTTAAGCTTCTTTTTATAAAGGAGAAGAAAAAAATTAATGTGCTTCTCTACAACTTTCACACAACAGTCATATCCATGCCTATAGTAATAAAAATAACCTAACAGGCATTAATTGTAGATAAGCACAAGGCATCTTACTGGGGTGATGGAAATGCTCTATACCTGGCTTGTGATCACGGTTGCACAACTCAGTACATTTCCTAAATATCATTAAACTGCTCACTTACAATAGGTTAATGATATGTAAAGTATACCTCGGTAAAGTTCTTAAAAAGTCTATCTCACTTCTTTTCATGCCACTTCTTCAGATACTCTCCTCCAATAGAAAAAAATAAAAAAGAAAAGCCCAAATGCCTCCAAAGAACATCTTTTTTCAACTTATTATAGTTTGGTTTGTCTGATGTCCCCCTTTTTTTTTAATCAACAAATCTTTGAAATCTTTATTTTAAATCATATTTTTTATGATTTTGATGTCCCTTTTGAAATGTGGAATTCAAAATCAAACACATCATTTCCATTCTATACAGAATAATGGGTTTACTACTGACCTATATTGACATAATTTTATTCTGGTCACTGTAGCTTATGACTGTTTAAACAACCATTATCACACTGTCTGATTATATAAAACCTAAACTTAAATAAAATCCCTTGACTTTTTTACCCACTACAATCAACTGCCAGAGATTTACTCCCACTCACATAGTATACAATTTTTTCATTTTTTATTTAAAAATTAATATTAGTGAAAATTTGAAGAAAACAGAAAAGACAGAAGAAGGACAAAAAACAGAGCTGATATAGTATATTTACGTCCAGCACAATTTTATGTGAGTAATATAATCGTATCAACAAAAAAGTAGCATCCATTTCTATGGCCATTCTTCCCAGGTCCAAGAAATGCTCTAACATACATTTAACACTCTGTTATAGAGTCTATCACATCACCGTGTTTTAGTCCCCTCACAGTTCTTATCATATCTGAAGTTTTCTTATTTAGTTACCTTTTTCAGCGTTTACCTCATTAGTATGTACAATCCCTCAGCTTATAGGCTCTATTGACCTTTCTTTCCTTAGGACCTCATCTAGTTCTGTAGTTTAAAAATTAACTCCATCTATATGCTGACAACTCCCAAGATTATATCTCTAAGTCCAGACCTGTCTTGCAAACTCCAGACTCATGTATAATGCAAACACATATACATACAAACTCCCATTACGTATGCACTGCACACATATACATCTGTTTACTTTCTGCATCCAAAACCAAATTCTGGACTCTCCCTACTACCCCAATAACTGTCCCTACTTCCCCATCCATATCCTTTCCCATTTCAACTGATGGTCGCTCCAGCCTTCAGGCAGTTATCCTTGACTCCTCTCTTTCTTTCACATTCCACAGCCATTCCTTTAGCAAATTGTATTAATTATGCCTTCAAACATATATCCAAAATCTAACCAACTTCTCATCACCCCCACTGTTACCATCCTGGCCAAGCCTTCACCAACTCTCACCTGTCTTGCTGCAGTAGCCTCCAAACAAGTCTCCCTGCTTCTATTATTGCCCCGTTCTCCACTAGAGTCTATTTTCACATTTCCGTGAAATGCTCCTTTTATACATAATGGAAGTCACATAAAGACCTTGCAATGGCTTTGTTTCACTCAGTTAAAAAAAAAAAAATCCTTTATTTAAGCCATTGTTATCTGACTTTCTCTCTTGCTACTTTCCCTTTTGTTCACTCTCACCTCACTTAAGTCTTTTGTATTTTCTAAATGTTCTTAATAAGAATGTTTTGTTTTTATTAACAAAAAAGAAAGCTTTTAAACAATAAAACTATGAGAGCGTAATCTCCCTTTTCACTCAAATTCTTTCTCTCTAAGTACAGAATTAAATAACAGGGTCAATTCTGTAGAAGAAAAACTAAGTTAAGTTCATGGTAAGAACTTGTAAGGCCTTGAATGCCTATGTTCCTGATGAAACTTTAATGAAGACAGGCTTCTCAACTAAATTAAACTGTATGGTGCGGTAGAATGATGTCGGAGTTTGGGATTGAAATATCTTGCTTAAATCTTCTCTCTACTACTTACTAATTGTGAGAGCCTAAGTCACTATTCTCTCTCATTCATAGCTTTCTCACGTGTAAAGACAAATAGAAGAATCTGTAAAACTCATCATAAACTTGGTGTTTTACAAGAGAAGAAACTTATCTATCGATACCTACCAAAAACACATCCAATAAGGCCAACTTATTCCCAGGAATGCTATTGAAAGTTCTAGATTAATCTGCATACACAAAAGGTTGCCAAGAGAAACAGCCAAAAAGCCCCAAACGTTAAGGGCCTCATTGCAGAATTTTATACAACTTCCAAAAGCCTATTAAGTGATCTCAAAACTGAGAGGTGTGGAGAGGCTCACTCTATAGTAACTGCAAGGGCAAAGAAGCCACAAAGCTTCCTGAAGAGAGTACAGATTTTAAAAGTTCAGACTGTGTATGTATCTGGACCTGGGGTTGGGGGAGATGGCTTCAGACAACGACCCAAGGGGAGGAATTAACTCTCAAGAGGTCCTTGGGAACTGCCCCTGGCGAAAACAAACCACAAGTTAGAAAGGACGAATAGCCTCTGAGAGAAAGCTAGAAGCTAGGTTGTAGTTTGGACTTCTCCTTAAAGCGGGTCAGTTCTCGAAATTTCGTCGCCCAAGCTGGACCACTCACCGGGTCTACCGAGCTGCAAGGCTTTATGAGTTGGGAACAAGCGGCCCAGACCCGGCACAGTCCGACAAATCACTAGGTGGCCATTTATCCGTTCCGGAGACCGTTGCTAGGGAAACGGAGCAAAGCCCTGGACTCACCCCGTCGCGGTTTTCCTTAGGCAAACCAAAGAGCTTCGGGGGCGTAGTTACGTGAGTGACGCACCTAGGGGGCGGGACAGAGACGAAACCGGACCAAAGAACGGGTTACGTGCCAGGGCGCATGCGTGCGGTGCTGGGCTGCGAGATAGCTGGAAGTCCCGGGCGGTGTTGGGGAAAGTGAGCTATGGCAGCCACGAGTGCCCTTCCAGGCGTATCTTTGCGAGAAGCCACCCAGCGAAGGTTGCGGAGGTTTGCAGAGCTTAGAGGTACCAAAGGACGAACCCTGGCTCTCCCCGGCAATGGACAGGGAGGGCGCTTTACGTGCTGGGATATTTGCTGGACTACCACTTCCTTTTACTAATCACTTACGGGCCTAGGACGCTGGCCCAGGCGCAGTTAATGTTCCTCTTGAGTTTTTTATTCTTCTGTCACTCTCCTTTCTTTACGTTATGCTTGTTACTTTCTTTCTTTAAGTTTATTCCCAGTTGCGTGTATATATATATGGAGGAATGAGAAGACAGACAATTATTAGCCTGACTAGTGAAGCTATAAATCCAAGTTATTTGGTTAGCTCATTAGCAAAAATTATTTTAAATAAATCTAGAAGATCTAAAGCATAGTGATTTGACTCTTACAAATCCAATTTTAGCTTTCTAACACTCCCTACCTACTTCACCAGTTTGTTCCATGATGTGAACGCTTACTAAGTGAAGAGCGAAACAACACGGTGGAATTATGGATTAAAAATTAAAAGGGGTAACTTTGTGTCAAAATGTTTTTTTAAAGGACTATGCCACTTGTCATTTCCTGTACAACTATCTAATTGTTCATATTTTTGTTGACGTTACTGCTTTAAAAATACAGAAAATAATACTTGTATTACAGTAAAATGTTCAGGACTATTAGATTCTAGCTGACTAGAATTTGTTAACTAATAAAAACGCTTATTCGTCTTGTTTATCAATAAAGAAGAGCGTCCAACTGTCAGCCAAAAGTTCAGTCTCTTATTGAGTTCATCAGGGAGCTGGGAACTTTTCTGTTATCCAGAATTTGGTGTCATTCTCCAGTAACCTTTGTAAACTTGCATGGCTCATTTTAAGGCAATTAAAAAGTAAAGTGCCCACATTTATGAACACCAACATTGTAGCAATGGGTCCTTGGGTTTAGTCTTTCTTAGCCAACAAACATTAAGTGGTCACTGTATGTGAAAATTGATTTTCAAAGCTGGAGATTAGTTTATTCCTTTGTCTCCTCTCTTTATTTAAGAATTGAGCTCATCTTTAGCAAGTCAAAAGTACTTCTCTTAATCAAGAAACATTACAACTCTCAGAAAATCTAAATAAATGGGACTGTAGACCATAAAAGGAGCAAGTAATCTAAAAGGAAAAAAAAGTAGAATTTGTGAACAATCCTCATTAGAACTATTTTGAATCCTACTAGCTGACCACTCATTATTCCCTAATTCTCAAAAGCAGAAGATAAATTTTTGGAGATACTATTACCTCTTTTTTCCTTCTTTCCAAATAGGTAAACCTGTAACAGCTAGAGAATTCTGATAATATTTATCACTTTCTTGCTTCTTCCACATAGGCAAACCTGTGGCAGCTGGAGAATTCTGGGACATTGTTGCAATAACAGCAGCTGATGATAAACAGGAACTTGCTTATAAGCAACAGCTGTCAGAAAAGCTGAAAAAAAAGGAGTTACCACTTGGAGTTCAATATCATGTTTTTGTTGATCCTGCTGGAGCCAAAATTGGTACACATTTATGGTCAGATTTATATCATAAATTGTGGGCAGAATAATCATTGAAGAAAAGCTTTCCTGTGGCTTACAGTTTATAAACTGTGTGTCTTACTACCTATGGTCTTTACAAACTTTAAAATTTTTATGTAAATTCACTATTTTTTAAGAAAGAAAAGGCATGGCAACTGTTTTTACACATTGTGGACTTACCGTGAAAATCTTCCAGAATGTTATGTTACTTAAAAGAGAATTTTATTAGTTTTAATAAAATTTACTCAGATGGTGAATATTCTTTTGGACCTTATCAGTAGGGCTCTTAAGGTCCCTCCAAACTACACAATTTGTTCAGAAACTTACATGAAGAGATCAAATCAGGAAAAATAAATATTTGGCCTCTTGGGACCACATTGCAGAATGTGAAAGAGCACAGTCTAATGGCATAATTATCATAGATGTTTACTTTTAAAAACCAGTTTGTCTACTTTGCCTTTTGACCTTACCTTGCAAATAAAAATACATGCTATTTTCCTGGGGGCCATTTTCCATGTGATACTTAAAGCTGAAGCTCGTTGATGCTAGAGTTAGGGTATCTGTATCTGATACTGGCATGTCCTAATTAGCCAGTGTTTTAATCCTCATAAATATGTGGTCAGTACTTTTCTGATTCCCATGTTTGAATGAGATTCAGGCACAAAATGTTAAATAACTTGCCCATGGTAACTAGTAAGTGGAAGTTACATTTAAGATGTTTTTTAGGAAAACAGGTTCTAAAAAACTTTTTAGAAAGTAAATCTAACACATATATTTGATCATATGGGAGAATTATTTTAATAGGTTTTACAGTTCATAACTCCAAGTGAATGTGTAAACTTACAGTCTTATAGTGTTGCGGATTGCTTAATTTATCATTTCTTTATTTTTACTACTATTTTCAGGAGAAGATTAACTCAACTTTTATTACCAAGGGCTCATCTCTGGGTTTTATTACTAATTATTTAATTGCTAGGAAATGTGTATTTAATTTGATTCTTTTGCCTGTACCCTTGCTCTCTGCCTGGTTAATTGTAGCCAAAGGTCATATCCTCAAAGTTATAACACCTAAATTTACTGTAATAGCAAGGTTTTTGTAACTTCCTGTGAAATAAATTGAGCTTTTTAACTTTATTTTCAAGGAAATGGAGGATCGACGCTTTGTGCCCTTCGATGTTTGGAAAAGCTTTATGGAGATGAATGGAATTCTTTTACCATCCTATTAATTCACTCTGGTAATGTTACACTGTACTAATATACATTTTCTTTTAGTATATTACCTTTTATATCGAAGGGACTTTTTTCTCCCTTACTAATACTATCCCCTCTTTCTTTTTTTTTTTTTCTTTTGTCTTTGAAGTTATTCTGCTTTGGAAACAAATATTTTATGCTTTCCTTGATATTTTTAGGTTGTAAGTAGCATAATATTTTTCACAAAATTTAACCTTAAAATTGTAGATCACATAAATCATCAACTTTTCATGTATTGTTTTTGGTATACATATCGAAAATTATTTTCCTAAGATAGAACTCATCAAAATATGAACGTTTCTTGACAATGCTTTAGAAAGGATTCTTGCTGTAGGGGAGAGGCTGGTTTAGTACTGTGATTACCAGACTTTACACAAAATCTTCTGTTAACACATTTTTATCTAGTTACTGGTGGCCAAAGTCCGTAATCCTTAGGAGTTTAAAAACAAAAAGAAAAGGTGGTGACAGAACATGGAGTTGACAAGAAAGTATAAAAGAGGGAAAATCACACACCAAAAAAGGGAACAGAAAGGTAGGAAAGAAGTAATCTCAGAATATAATTTTTTAAATTGGACAAATTTGGTTGTATGAAAATTTTGGTTATATGAAAAAACCTCTGTTATTTTTCCTCTGTGTACTGGAGGCTGGCGAAACTTTGTCATGGACTTGTACCAGTTCAGGAACAGCTTTTTTAGAGCCACTCATCCACATGGTTACCAAGGCACTTTTCATTTTTTAGGATTCATATACGGAACAATGATTCTTTTTTAAAGATGATACCAAGTAAAGCATCCCAGTTCTGATTTTAAGACTAACTGAAAAAGTAAAAGAAAAATTCAAATTTACAGTTTTATTCCAGAACAAGTATTATTATTATTATTATTACTAATTTAGTAAAAATTAAGTTAGACACCAGAAAATATATATTAATACAATTGATCCTTGAAAATATATAATAAGGCATTGATCTGTGAGTGGTGCTGACCCTCACACAGTCTAAAATCTGCATGTAACTTCATAGTTGGTCTTCTGTGTAGGCAGTTCCACTCTCCATACCCACAGTTTTTCATCAGGGATTCAACTAACCTCGGGTCATATAGTCTTACAGTATTTATTGAAAAAAATCCTCATATAAGTGGACTGGTAGAGTTCAAACCCTTATTGTTCAAGGATCAAGTGTAATTAAAAGTAGGTAATTCTTACAATGCTGAACTTTACTGTTGGTTAGTATTTGGAAAATGAAAAAGAAAGTATTAGCTCTCGTTGGTTGAATGATGTACTGTGTAGTAAGTGCTTTACATGTATTGTTGATCTCATAAAACATGATAAAGCAAGTATTTACATCTGCTGATTTCGCGTTAAGTCCAAAGATAAAACAATTAAAAGGTGGTGAACCAGAGTTTGAACCCATTTTTGTATGACTCTACTACGCCTCTCACTATAATTACTTACGTAAAAATGATGTAAGCTATTTAATGTACTTAAGAGAACACACTTTTAAAGGAATTAAGTCATAAGGCTCATCTTAGAGGGAAAAGCCTTTTAAAATTAAAAACAAATATACATTGTAAAATGCTTTTAAATAAATGCACCTTTACTTCCTTTAAGTGTATGTAATTGAGGAAAAACATTCCATCTGGAAATTACTCTTTAATAGATAATTATGTATGTTAGTTTTTTGTGACATTTTTTTTTCCCCATGAAGTGGATTTTTAATGTAGGCGTTTAAACATGGTTGAAATTTATTGTGTAAAATGTAGATATAAGGTCATATTTTAGCTCATTGTCCTTTTTACTTGTTATCCAGTTGAGTTAGAACAATTCATAGTCTGTAAAGCATATTACAATTCTTTCCTAATCTAGAACTGCATTATAGCAAATCTCTACAGAATTGCTCTGTGAATTTGTAATCTGGAATTTATTATTCTTTCCTGGGATACAGTAATATACTGTATATTTTAAATATCTTTAGAGATATTTTGAGTTGTAACTGATGCTCCTGGGTTTTTAAATCTTATAAACAATCTTATAAACATTTTAAAACAGTTATTTTGTTTAATTTTATATAGGTGGCTACAGTCAACGCCTTCCAAATGCAAGTGCTCTGGGGAAAATTTTCACTGCTTTACCTTTTGGTAGCCCTATTTATCAGATGTTGGAATTAAAACTAGCCATGTACATTGATTTCCCCTCACATATGAATCCTGGGATTCTGGTTACCTGTGCAGATGATATTGAACTTTATAGTATTGGAGAATCTGAGTATATTAGGTTTGACAAACCTGGCTTTACTGCTTTAGCTCATCCTTCTAGTTTGACTGTAGGTACAACACATGGAGTATTTGTCTTAGAACCTTTTAACTATTTAGAACATAGAGACCTCGAGTATAGAAGTTGCCATCGTTTCCTTCATAAGCCCAGCATAGAAAAGATGTATCAGTTTGATGCTGTGTGTAGACCTAGAAATTTTTTTCAACAAAACTTTGCTGAGGGTTACATACCCTCTCTAAAATTAGACCCTGAGTATGTCTACACAGACAGCCTATTTTACATGGATCATAAAACAGCGAAAAAGTTACTTGCTTTTTATGAAAAAATAGGTACACTAAACTGTGAAATAGATGCCTATGGAGACTTTCTGCAGGCTTTAGGACCTGGAGCAACTGTGGAATATACCAGAAACACATCAAATGTTACTAAAGAAGAGTCGGAGTTGGTAGACATGAGGCAGAGAATATTTCATCTTCTTCAAGGAACATCACTAAATGTTGTTGTCCTTAATAACTCCAAATTTTATCACATTGGAACAACTGAAGAATATTTGTTTCATTTTACTTCTGATAGCAATTTGAAGTCAGAGCTTGGCTTACAGTCCATAGCTTTTAGCATCTTTCCAGCAATATCAGAATGCTCTAGTAACAAATCCTGTATCATTCAAAGTATATTGGATTCAAGATGTTCTGTGGCACCTGGCTCAGTTGTAGAGTATTCCAGATTGGGGCCTGATGTTTCAGTTGGGGAAAATTGCATTATTAGTGGTTCTTATATCATAACAACAGCCGTCCTGTCTGCACATACTTTTGTGTGTTCCTTAAGCTTGAAGATGAATAGATACTTAAAGTATTCAACTATGGCATGTGGAGTGCAAGACAACTTGAAAAAGAATGTTAAAACATTGTCAGATATAAAGTTACTTCAATTCTTTGGAGTCTGTTTCCTGTCATGCTTAGACATTTGGAATCTCAAAGTTACAGAGGAACTGTTCTCTGGAAACAAGACATGTTTGAGTTTGTGGAATGCTCGTATTTTCCCAGTTTGTTCTTCTTTGAGTGATTCAGTTACAACATCCCTAAAGATGTTAAATGCTGTACAGAAAAAGTCTGCATTCAGCCTGAATAAATATAAGCTGTTGTCCATTGAAGAAATGCTTTTCTACAAAGATGTGGAAGACATGATAACTTATAGGGAGCAAATTTTTCTAGAAATTACTTTGAATAGAAAACAGTCTGATTTAGAGACATCTTAAATAGTGTATACTCTGCCTTTCTTGATTGAGCAAGATTGCAGATGCAGGAGTTTTCTGTAGACTTGTTTTTTAATTGAAGTGAATTAATGAAAATTATATTAACATGATTGCTGTAGCATAAAATTAATAACAAAAATACAAATAAACCATTTTTTGATGAAAGAATTAATAGTTTAAGGATGTAAGTTCAGAAAAGTGATTTTTTTATATTTATCACTATTTAAATTTTTCTTTTATAAAGATGGACTTGTGGAACATTATTTTGTTCACAAAATACTATAATTGTTTTAAAGGTAATTTTCTAAAAATACCTTCAGAATTTTTTCATCTTCTTTTGGGCTTTGGTTCCAATGAAGTTCTAAGTGTTCATTGGCAGTTCTCAAGTGCATTAGACCTATTCTGATGAACTAATAAAAATGTCATACTGTAGGGTCTTCAAAGCACTGTAGGAATACTGTAGAAGTACTTTTTCAGAAACAAATCCATGGCTGACAGAGTCAAATTAAATGAATGCTTAAAATATTGTGATAGTCTGAATTAATAAATAAGTATTAATAGATACAAACCATTCTGAAATTGATGATACAAATCTATGTGACTTATCAGCAACCCTCAGTTATGATGTTTATGTATATATTTTTTCAAGTTTCTTCCCAAGGAGTAAATAAAGATATATGGTAGCCATTGTTTAGCATTTACTGATTAACTTGCAGAGATTTCAGAGGATGTTATGTGTTTGTCACTCATTGAAAGTTCAATGCTGTATTTCTAATCTAATTGATCTAAGGTACCATCAGTTATTAAGAATCACCATTATTTTATGTTCCACTGAAAAAGAGAAAACACTACCAATAAAATATGCAATGCTTTTCTTGTTACTTGAAGTTTTTATTTATTGGAAATCTTTTTTAAAAGCACTTAAATATAGATTTGTGTCATTTTACCCTTTTGCAAATACATGTAGAGGAACAAAAAAAGTGAAATATTAAGATACAGTCAAGACTTTTCTAAAGCTTCACATCTAGAGTCAAACTTTTCTAAAGCAATTTTCAACTCGAGTGGTTGATGTCCATGTGCTATCTTCTAATACAATCTAGTACCATCTTCTGTGCTATCAAAGGTATTGATAAAGCTGCATATTCTGGGGCTTCCCTGGTGGCGCAGTGGTTGAGAATCTGCCTGCCAATGTAGGGGACACGGGTTCGAGCCCTGGTCTGGGAAGATCCCACATGCCGCGGAACAACTAGGCCCGTGAGCCACAACTACTGAGCCTGCGCGTCTGGAGCCTGTGCTCCGCGACAAGAGAGGCCATGATAGTGAGAGGCCTGCGCACCGCAATGAAGAGTGGCCCTCACTTGCCACAACTAGAGAAAGCCCTCGCACAGAAACGAAGACCCAACACAGCGATAAAATAAAAATAAATAAATAAATAAGCAAATATGGTTAAGAAAAATATATTTAAAAAGAAAAAAAAACTGCATATTCTACAAGTGCCACCACCACACTGATGCCTGGATTTACCTTCAAGCTGTGGACACCAGATACCTGTTCTGCAAGTTGGATGCTGATGCTTTATTACTTTACGGAGCTGTTTCACTTTTACCTTAGTTTAATCACATGTCTCTAGAATGTAGTTCTATTTAAATCAGTGGGAGGTTTCTGACAAGTTGGTGGTCACCATGTTAATCATATTCCTGCACAATGTATGGATTCTAGTTGCTTTGAAATGTTATCTGTTCCAAAGAATTTGGCAGTGTCTCTTTCCTTGATATGCATCACTTGGTGTGTAGTACCACACATGTACCACCAGCAGTGTATCTAACTCAACCAATGTGATAATCACATGCATGAATAAGTAATAAATTGGACATTTTCTCTTGATTTATCATTTTTATTTTGTAAAATCACAGCCCTTAAATCATATACTTTCAAGGTTTGTGAAGGACAGCTACAATTTGTAACTAAATATATTCTGTAAACTTATTGATGAGTTAATAATTAACAATGACCAAGAGGGCATGGAAAAAAATGCAACTTTTGATATTAATCTCCCTTGGGCATTTGTCTTGCAAACTAAACAAAACAGAAATAAAGAGTGTGCATTAATGCATACTAAGTGGAAATAAAGCTTTGAAAATCCAAGTTATATGCTGCTGAAAATCACAAAAATTTGATGGAATGAATCCAGAATCAATTCTCACAAGCTGTGATGATCCACTCATCTTCTGAGGCTAAGCAATACTACCTACGTTATATAAAGATTACCAGATTTAGCACAGAGCCAAAATCAAAACTTGCCTGCTGCAAAATATATGTATAGCTATCACAGCTGGTAACTGGTGTGCTACACATGCCATTCACATACACCATAATGCCCTTTGGACTTGAGCAACCTGGAGACCCAGAATTTAGGAAACTTGTAGTCTAGCAGAATTAACATAGAAATAACTAAGGAAAAAAATATTAATTTGTTCAAAATTGTCTAAGGGATTTCAGGTGCTCTTTTTGTTGTTTAGCTGAATGGAACACAAGTCTTCATCTATGTCTATAACTATTATTAATAAAGAAAAGACCTTTTTAAAGATACTTGAAAGTTACCTTTATAAATTCACTTAGTGCAGGAGAAATAATTCAAGCTACCATTAGCTGCTTAGTTTAACTTGAATCCTTTGTGCCTATAAAATATGTTTAGACAAAGCTGATTTCTATTGTGGTTGAGGAACACAACTTTAGTTGTTTATACTTACTGAAATTGTATTATTAATACTCTTTGTACTGAACTTTGTCACAAGTCACTACACATTCTCCTTCCCTTCAATACCGGTGTGCTAAGCTCCAACATGCTAGTGTTCGTGTTCCCATTTGTCTGTATTCATTAAAATTTTGGACTAGTTTGTTTATTTGTTTTTAAAGTGACATATCATTCAGACTTGCCAGTTTGGCTGTTCTCTAATAGACCAAAGTTTGGAATCAGGTTGAAAATCGGAATAAAGGATCTAACTAAAAAATGGGCAAAGGATATGAATAGACATTTTTCTTTGCTTCTGGAGCTTTGGCCTGAGGGGCAGGCTTCAGGTTTATCACACATCTAGTGGCCTACCAAGCTGCTCTCAAGGAGCATAGGCTATGGACACCATCTTGGTGCTCTCCCACTGCCTCGCCCCAGCTCATTGGTATCACCCACAGAAGAGCTCATTCACTTGTCTGGAGCCCTGATTTTTACAACTGCTGCATAGGGGACACCTCCAGATTACCTGGCTCTGGTGGCCAGTAGGGCTTGGGCTTGTGGTCCCACAGGACAGTATATATTTGCATACTCTTGAAAGCTGCTGCATGAATGTCTGGCTTCCAGTCAGCCTGAATCTAGGTACTGATATCCTCCCCTTTGGAACATTGACAGGTTTGGAGCATCCTTATCTACTAGGAGCTATTAAAAATATAATAGCTGCTTGGACAAGCACAAAGGTTTGAGGGACAATCAAGAGCTGGGGTGGGTTGAATGACAAGGTTCACCTCCTACATGAGATCACTCCTTCAAGACAGAGTGAGGTGGTTGTTCATCTACTGTATAGAAACCAAAACCAACAGAGTGTTAAGCAAAATGAGAAGAAAAAAACAAAGATGAAGAATATACTCCAAATGAAAGAATAAGATAAAACCTCATGAAATAACCTTTAAACAGAGATAAGTAATTTACCTGATAAAGGGTTCAAAGCAATGGTCACAAAGATGCTTACTGAATTTGGGAGATATAATGACATATACATATCAGTGTAACAAAGAGCTGGTTCTTTAAAAAAAATAAAGCTAACATATTTAGCTAGACTCACCAAGAAAAAAAGACAAAGGGCTTAAATAAGTACAATTAGAAATGAAAGAGATATTACAACTGATGCCACAAAAATACAAAGGATTATAAAAGACTACAGTGAACAATTAAACATCCACAAATTGGACAAGCCAGAAGAAATGGATAAACCCCTAGAAACACAACTTTCCACAACTGAATCATGAAGAAATAGAAAATCTGAAGAGACCAATTACTAGTAAGGAGATTGAGTCAGTAATTTCAAAACTCTGTACAAACAAAAGTCCAGAACCAGACTGTTCCACTGGTGAATTCAACCAAACGTTCAACAAAATTAATACAAGAGCTTCTCAAACTCTACCAAAAAGTAGGAGGGGAAAGAACACTTCCAAATTCATTTTATGAGGCCAGTATTAAGCTGATACCAAAACCAGTCAAAGACACCATAAAAAAAGGAAAATTACAGGCTAATATCCCTGATAAACATAGATGTAAAAATCCTCAACAAAATATTAGCAAACTGAATTCAACAATATATTTAAAGGATCCTACACCATGATCAAGTGAGATTTATTGCAGGGATGCAAGGATGGATTTACATCTGCAAATCAGTCAACATGATATACCACATTAACAAAAATGAAGGATGAAAATCATATGATTATCTCCATAGATGTAGAAAAATCATTTGACAAAATTCAACATCCATTTATGGTAAAAACTCCCAGTGAAATGGCTATAGAGGAACTGCACCTCCATATAATAGAGGCCATGTATGAAAAGCCGACAGCTAACGTCAAATTCAGAGGTTAAAAGCTGAAAACCTTTTCTCTAACTTCAACGAGAAGACAAGGATACCCACTCTTGTCACTTTTATTCAACATAGTTTTGGAAGTCCTAACCAGAGCAGTTACGCAAGAAAAAGAAATAAAAGACATACAAATTGGAAAGGAAGAAGTAAAATTATCACTATTGCAGGTGGCATGATACTATATATAGAAAACCCTAAAGACTCCACAAAATAAACTGTTACAACAATAAAAAAAATTAGTAAAGTTGCAGGATACAAAATCAGTACACAAAAATACATTGCCTTTCTATATACTAATGAGAAACTATCAGAGAAATTAAGAAAACAATTTCACTTACAGTTGCATCAAAAAGAATAAAATATCTAGGATTAAATTTAACAAAGGAGATGAAAGATCTGTATATTGAAAATTATAAGACATTAATGAAAAAACTTTAAGAAGACACAAATATATGGAAAGATTCTATGCTCATGGACTGGAAGAATTAATATTGTTAAATGCCCATCCTACCTAAAGCAGTCTACAGATTCAGTGCACTCCCTGTCAAAACTCCAATGGCATTTTTCACAGAAATAGAGCAATCCTAAAATTTGCATGGAACCACAGAAGATCCCTAATAACCAAAGCAATCTTGAGAAAAAAGAACAGAGCTGGAGGCATCACACTCCCTGATTTAAAACTGTATTATAAAGCTATAGTAATTTGAACAGCATTTTATTGGCATAAAACCCAACACATAGATATACAATAGAGAGCCCAGAAATAAAACCACACGTGTATGTTTGATTAATTTATGATAATGGAACCAAGAGTATACAGTGGGAAAAGAACCACCTCTTCAATAAACGGTGTTGGAAAAACTAGACAGCAATATGCAAAAGAATGAAACTTCTCCATTATCCTGCACCATACACAAAAATTAACTCAAAATGGATTAAAGACTTGAAGTATTGGGTTGGCCAAAACGTTCGTTCAGTTTTTTCCGTAAGATGGCTCTAGTAGTGCTTAGCTGTCTTTAACTTCATTCGAAACAATTTTGTTAGATTGTATTGTGACAGCTCTTATATCAGCATGCATTAAAAAAAAAAACATCAAAATTGGTGAATTTTTGTGTAGCCATTTTATTATTGAAGATGAAAGAAAAAAAGCAACATTTTTGGCATATTATGCTTTATTATTTCAAGAAAGGTAAAAGTGCAACTGAAACACAAAAAAAGACTTTTGCAGTGTATGGAGAAGGTGCTGTAACTGATCAAACAAGTCAGAAGTGGTTTGTGAAGTTTTGTGCTGGAGATTTCTCGCTGGACGATGCTCCATGGTCGGGTAGACCAGTTGAAGTTGACAGCGATCAAATTGAGACATTAAGAACAATCAACATTGTACCACACAGGAGATAGCTGGCATACTCATTATATCCAAATCAAGTGCTAAAAATCATTTGCACCAGCTTGGTTGTGTGAATTGCTTTGATGTTTGGGTTCCATATAAGTTAAGCAACAAAACCTTCTTGACCATATTCCGCATTTGATTCTCTACTTAAATATAATGAAAATGTTCTGTTTTTAAAACAAATTGTTGTAGGAGATGAAAAGTGGATACTGTACAATAATGTGGAATGGAAGAGATCGTGGGGCAAGCAAAATGAACCACCACCAACCACACCAAAGTCCGGTCTGCATCCAAAGAAGGTGATGTTGTGTATATCGTGGGATTGGGAGTCCTCTATTATGAGCTCCATCTGGAAAACCAAACGATTAATTCCAACAAGTACTGCTCCCAATTAGACCAACTGAAAGCAGTACTCGATGAAAAGCATCCAGAATTAGTCAACAAAAAACTCATAATCTTCCATCAGGATAACGCAAGACCGCACGTTTCTTTAATGACCAGGCAAAAACTTTTACAGCTTGGCTGGGAAGTTCTGATTCATCTGCCATATTCACCAGACATTACACTTTCAGATTTCCATTTATTTCGGTCTTAACAAAATTCTCTTAATGGAAAAATTTTCAATTCCCTGGAAGACTGTAGAAGACACCTGGAACAGTTCTTTGCTCAAAAAGATAAAATGTTTTGGGAAGATGGAATTATGAAGCTGCCTGAAAAATGGCAGAAGGTAGTGGAACAAAACAGTGAATATGTTGTTTATTAAAGTTCTTGGTGAAAATGAAAAATGTGTCTTTTATTTTTACTTAATTGAAGAAAACTTTTGGCCAACCCAATAATACCTGAAACCATAAAACTTCTAGAAGAAAACATAGGCAGTAAGCTTCTTGACATAGGTCTTGGTGATAATTTTTTGAATCTGACACCAAAACAAAAGCAACAAAAGCAAAAATGAACAAGTGGGACTACATTAAACTGAAAAGTTTCTGCACAGCAAAGGCAACCATAAACAAAATGAAAAGGCAACTTACTGAACAGGAGAAAATATATGCAAATCATATATCTGATGAGGGCTAATATCCAAAATATATGAAGAACTCATAAAACTCTATACCAAAGAAACAAATGATTTGATTAAAAAATGGCCGGAAGATCTGAATGGATATTTTTCCAAATAAGACATACAGATGGCCAAAAGGTACATGAAAAGATGTTCAACATCATTAATCATCAGAGAAATGCAAATCAAAAGCACAATGAGATATCACCTCATACCTGTTAGAATGGATATATTTTAAAAGACAAGAAATAACAGATGTTGGAAAAGATGTGGAGAAAAAGGAACCCTTGTGCGTTGGGAGGAATGTAAATCAGTACAGCCACTACGGAAAACAGTATGAAGATTCCTCAAAAAATTAAAAATAGAATTACCACATGATCCAGCAATTCCTCTTCTGAGTATTTATCCAAAAAAAAATGAAAACATGAATTCAAAGAGATATATGTACTCCCTTATACATTTCAGTATTATTTATAATAGCCAAGATTTGGAAACAACCTAAGTCTTCATTCATGGATGAATGGATAAAGAAGTGGGATATATATATATCTACACACACACACATATGCACACACACACGCACACAAACACATATATATAATGGAATACAAAGTCGAGTATTGTGGAATAAAAAAAAAACCAAAAAACAAAAAGTAAAGAGCATCAAACAGCAAAAAAATTAAAATTAAAATTAAAACCAACCTCATAGATATGGAGAACATATTGGTAGTTGCCAGAGGTGGAGAATGAGGGGTGGGCCACATGGATGACTAGAGTCAAAAGGTAGAAACTTCCAGTTATAAAATAAATAAGTCATGGGGATGTAATGTACATTATGGTGACTGTAATTAATAATACTATATTGCATATTAGAAAGTTGCTAAGAAAGTAGATCTTAAAAAGTTCTCATCAGAAGAAAAATAGTCTATATACATGGTGATGTATATTAACTAGACTTATTGTAGTTATCATTTCACAGTATACACAAAATTTAAATCATCACGTTGTCTACCTGAAACTAATATAATGTTGTATGTCTATTATACCTCAGTTAAAAATACCCCCAAAATGGAATAAAGGGATAATAAATGCTGCTGATTCCCTACTGCATTGATATTTGCAAAAACAGGAGGTTAAGGGGGAAACTACCTGTGAATTAGTCACTGCCATCATCTACCTGTGCCACAGCTTGATTAATGACATTTGTGTCTAAAGATGTTGACCCCAGGGGCATTATTACCCATGTAAGTAAATGATTTGAAACTAACAGACTTAATGTTTCCTTCTGGGCTGGTTGGACAAATAGTCTATCTTTTGAAGCCTCTGGCTATAGGAATCTAGTAGCCTTCCAAAGTATAAAATCCAATCATTCAAACAGAGCAATTCATCCCTGATTGTTGCAGATTGGTGCAATCCATCTGCTACTGTCATTTCCTAGCTCTCTATGCCAGAATTAAATTTCTTCAATTGTGCTTCAATGCGTTGCCGAGACAATCAAAACTCTAATGTCTATATTCTTTGGGCACTCTCTTATGGTGTGTTACCAATCTGCTTGTTGAATCTCCAGCCTCCTTAAAGGCTCTCAAAATCTTTGCTACAACCAACACTTTGTGGCTAAGTAATGTGAATGATTTTTAAAATTTCTTTTCTTCACTAGTATCAGCTCTTTTCTCTCTGCAGATCATTCAGATGGTTCAAGTTAGTTTTCATTTACCACTTCATTGTAGGAGAGTATCACGTTGCCCTGAAAAGAATTAAAGCATTTACATCTTGAGGCAAAAATCTTTTAAAACACAACTCTGGAAATCAAGTAAGTATTTGTTTCATTTGCAGGTTGAGAAATGCTGCGCTACTCAATGAAGTTTTACATGATTGGTTTCTTTCCTATCATGTTTAGCCTTGGGGTTTGAGAAAGTAAATTATATTCACCAATATGCTGTTCTTCAGAGAAATTTCAAACACTTTTAATAAAGTCTAGAACTAGAAAACTTTTACTACACAAAGAAATAATTGTGAGTATAGCAAGTGGTCCAAGTACAGTTTTAAATGTACAGGTGCACTGACAGGATCATAAATTAACTTATGAAATTCACTGCTTATGTATCAGTGAGATCAATTTTTAATGAAATTTAGTAATAAAGATCATCACTCATTATAACTGGTTAAAGTTAATAGAGTTTCTAATTAACCATTATCCAGTCAAATCAGAAACTGTCTGTGGAAGCTAGTCTATGAGAAGGGAGGGAGAAAGTGTAGAATTCTATTTTTACTTGTTACAACTGCTGGTGTTTAAATACAAAATAAGTATTTGCCATGAGTTTAGTAGAAAAAGTAGATTTTTTTGTTCCCTGAAAAATCCCTTTCCCCTCACTATATATGTACATAAATCACATAGATGATCTCTGGGAAGTTTAATCCTTCTCATTCTAATAGGTTGCCCAGTTCTGCTCTCTCCAGACCATATTCCAAACACTAGGCTGATCTGCACATATTCAGACACATCAGGGTACTTAACAGAACCTGAGGGCTTTTCATTACCAAGATACACTTTCATTAGAAGGCTTTACAGATATAAATAGACATTTCCCCCTGTTATAAAGGTGCTTTCTTTAACTTTGAAAGTTGAGCATAAGGTAAACTAGTGTAGCCAAAATGTGTGCCTGTTATTAACTGACTGACTGGGCACATGTCCTTACTATAACCCTTTTCTAAGTAATAGCCTCTGCTACATATTTTTGGATGATGATTTACTGTGATTATGGGAGGAGGCTGAACTTAAAGGATTCTATGAATAGTATTGTATAAAGAGAATTTTTGTCTATAAAAACTAATATATCTTACTCTTACCAACTGAGCTTGAAGCATTTTATTTTCTACTCTCATGAAATCAGAATGCCCTGTAAGACTCTGTAATCTTGTCTGTGTCTTTGCTGCAGTATTCTAGTGACTCCAAAGAAGATACAACTTCTGAAATGGGTTGTAGGAATATAGTATATTATTCCTGAAGTTGCCTATCCTCAAATGAACATATACAGTATTTTGAGTTTTCTAAATCACCATCATTTAGCAATAAGATCATTAAAATGTGATTTTCTTTGTAATTTTACATTCTTTTGAACAGGGATACTACTCCAACAATTCTCTCTTTTATCAACAGTTTTCCCTCTCTACTGGGTCATTCTCATCAGTACATAAATATATTGTTATTTTTCTAATTAAAAAAACAGAATTCTTTCTTGACTCCACTTCCTTCAGCTATTACTTCATTTCTCTGCTCCCTTAACACTAAAATTCCTAGAATAAATTATCTGAATTTCCATTCTGCAATATCTTTTATTCCATTCACTCTCCAACCTAGTTCAGTCTTTATGTCTTTACTTCTACTCCACTGAACTTGCTCCTCTGAGGATTTCCGGGGCTCTCTGTTTTGATAAATCCAGTAATATCTTTGCAACAGATAGTAACTAGACTTATTATTGTGTTCATCATTTTGTAATGTATAGAAATATTGAATCTCTATATTGTACACCAGGAACTAACATAGTGTTAAAAGTCCATAATACTTGAAAAAAGAAGCAAACAAACAAGCTGGTAGGAAAAGAGATCAGATCTGTGATCACCAAGGGCAAGAGGTGGGGGGAGAGGGAATAGGATGATGGTGGTCAAAAAGTACAAACTTTCAATTATAAATAAGTACTAGGGATGTGATATACCACATGAGTAATATAATTAACACTCTATATGTTATATATGAAAGTTTTAAGATAGTAAATACTGAGCTCTCATCAGAAGGAAGAATACTTTTCCCGTTTTTTTTGTATCTATATGAAATGATGGATGTTTACTAAACTTACTGTAATCATCATTTCATGATATATTTAAGTCAAATCATTATGCTGTCCACCTTAAAGTTATACAGTGAGGTAGGTCCATTATGTCTCAATAAAACTGGAAGAAAAACAATTCAGTATTCTATCTAGTTCTCATCTTCAATCCAGTTCAGCAGCATTTGTCTCAAGTAATCACTCCTTCTTTGAAATGCATTCCTCATTTGGCTTCAAGGAACCCCACACTACTAGTTCTTTTCCTAACTCATTCATCCCTCTTTTGAAGTCTCCTTAACTTGTTCCTCATCATCATTCTTACCTCATATCACTGGAAGGTCACAGGTCTTTGTGTTTAGGTTTCTCTACCCACATTTACTCCTTTGGGATATCATTCATTCTCATATCATCTGTGTGCTATCAACTCTCAAACCTATATTTGTAATTATGAAAGTATAATTCTCAAAGATGTTAAAAATGTAATTCTCCTATAAATTGTGAGCATTCATAAGAATGCCATTTAATTCATTAATGATTAAATCAGTAGGATGATGAAGTTGGTTTCATATTGTTTCAGATGTTACAAGGAAGAAAGTGTTTATACAATATCAGAAATAACTTTGCTCAATAATAGAGTGAATTGTCTTATGAGGTACTAAGCTTCCTAATGCCAGAAGTATTGAAGCAAAGTGATTGGGAGACAATTTACACAAGAGTTTTCCCAAGAAGTACTTGTTTTAGGTAAGAGGTAGGATTAGATAATGGCTGCTGGTTGAGTGTCCTGGAAAGCAGGGTCTGAAATGGAGTTTAGAGTGCTGTACATTTCTTAATAAGTGCTCTTGAGACTAATAATTGTTCAAGGAAGGGAACAGAAGCAGGATTGAGAAGAAGGGAGAAGTCAAGCTGTGATGCAGGCCCAATGACAGTCTTGATTGGCTAATCTCATGAGGAGTTCTGGTGCCAGAATGGCACTTTAGTGCTGTCCTGAGTTGGACCAGAGTGGCCACAATTTATAGCACAAATCAATCATCACTGGATATGGCCATCTTGGGAAGGAGTATCTTGGGCAAGATAGCTCTCTGTGGCTGAGGCAGTCTGTGAATGGGGCTGACAGCTGAAACGTATCTACTGACAGCACTCCTGGTAGCTAAAGTAATAAGGTAATAAGCCCTTCACTGAAGAAAAAATGTGGGTGCCACGTCACAGTGTCCCCTACAGTAACCTATAAAGTCCAACCCAATGCCGAGATTCTCTTTTTATATGCAACTATTTTAATAAAGCATTGCATGTTGTAATTCAAGTTGCATTATGATGACTTCAAAACTAAGCATGCCATATTATACATAGTTTAAGTGGACTCAGTCAATGATGAAAGAAAGAAACTATGCTTTAGTAGATATGTCAATCATTGATTTATAGAAGCAAATTTTTTATAATATATGTCACAAATCTACATGATAATCCCAAGTGCCAGATTTTACTTTTGACTAGCTGAGCAAGCTAAAATATTCATAAATTCACACGGAGCCAGATGGCTTCCCACTGAATATGCATTTGAATGATTCCTGTACATTATTTATTCCAAGAAGTGCCCAGAATACACCATCATCATAGCAGGGACTCCTAATAATTTTGTTTCAGACAGGAATCAAGGAATAACAGGTGTCCAGTGCTTACCATATTTTGGGTTGAGCTTTGAGTCCATGTGTGTTTAAGAATTACTAAGAGCAAAATAAATATAGTTACTTCCCAGTGGTCTTTGAAATATCAGGAATCTGAAATAAGGGAGTTTCAGCAATAATGGCTAACATTAGGTAAAGGAGAGAGTTAAACTTTACAAAGATCTTTTAAAAATAATTTGGGGCTCTAAAAATTCAAATGTATAACACAATAAAATTGTTAACCATTTTTTATTAAGTTGATCAATATTTTTTAGAGGGTGTATATTATTTTCTTTTCGGTTTGAAATTCCAGATGTGAATTTAAAATGAAAACATAATTTAGTTGGTTTCTTGACAATATTTGGGAAAAAATGAGATGAAAAATTTGATTTTTATTTTTTTTTTACTTCATAGGATTTCCTTTTCATTGAAGTCTGCTTTTCCCTTTTTAGAGTTTCCTCTTCTCTAGAGATATGTTTATCATTGTCATCTCTCTTGTGCTTACCCTTTCTGTTTTCCTTTAAATATGGTAAGCAAACACAGTTGTTTTATAAACTGTATTTGATAATTCCACTAGCTGAAGTCAGTGGGGATCTGCTTCTGATTCTTGTTTTTCAGCTCACGTTGCCATGCTTTCCTGTATGTCAGATTAATTTTGTTTGCTGCTCATTGTCCTTGGTAAAGTATCTGTAGAAATTCCCCATGGCCCAAGATAAATAGACCCTGCTCCTGGGGCTTTGCATTTGCTTCTGTCAGGAGACTGGAGAGGCGTTACCAATTGGTAACAATCTTAAACTATGTTCAGCTGAGGTTCTCTAGCCCACTAGGCTGTGCACATCCACAGGACATATCCATACTGAGCGCATTTAGGGCCATAATTTCTCAGGGACCTTATTTTACTTTCTTTTTAATTTATCCTGTTTTGCTCAATGCCAAAGCAGCCTTTCCACAATTCTTTTGGTCTGGAGTATAGTATGACAGATGTACTTCTAGTTGATCCTTAATCTGAAGGCATATTTTGGGGGGAGTTCCAGCTTAATATATCAAAAATCCCCTCTAAGAATTTCCAACATGTGGGAGCCCTGGGCCACCCTCTGATTATTTGGAACCTAAGACCAAATGTGTGTTTTTAGCAAATTCCTCAAGGCAAAAACATACTCCATTTTCCATTTATATTTCTTAGTTCAAGCTTTTCTCTAAAATAGTCTGTAAATACTCTGTTATTATTTTTATTTCTTCATTATTTTGTGATTATTTTATATTTTGTTTAGAATTTAAAAATCAGTCATCTATTCTCATTTATATGAAGCATAAATTATAATTCTTTAATTGACTTATTATTCAATATTTTCCCTAGTGATGGTATATTTTTAATAGTAGAGGGCATGGTATATTAGTGGAGGGGATGGCACCAGTAGATAGTATATTTTTGTAATGGATGTCACGGTCATAGACTGTAATGATCATGGAAATGCTAAATTTAGGAAGGGATAAAAAGGAAAAAATGGGATAAGGTAAACATCTAGAACCTCATCCCTTTTAGTCCATATTAAAGAAACCATATAATGAGGTAGACAGCCCAGCACCTAGCATAATGCCTGTTATAGAGATGATAAACTAACTGTTTTACAGAGGAAGTCAGGGAATGCCTAAGCAGACAAAAGCCATGTTCAATGTATGTGCTTTGTAGTAGGAAATGAATCTACATAGTTCCTTCAAAAATAAGATTATAGTTTCAAACAGATAAATAATATAGACCACTGTTATGCCCTCTCTGACTTCAAATTATCAAACGTATATTGAATGTTAACTATGTGTCAGGGCCTTTGCTACACACTAGGGCTATTTTTCCTTGCTCTCAGGGTTTTCCAGTCTAGCAAATGATAAGACAGGGGAAAAAAAGCCATTGCAGTAACTTGTGATTAGAGCTACAGTAAGAAAACTACAGGATGTTATGGGAGCTTCCAGGATAAGGGACTAACAAAACTACATGATCAGGAAAGGCCTCTCAGGGGAAGTGACATTTATACTGAGACCTAAGAGGAGAATAAGATTGGCCTGTTTCTATTTCTTTGATTGTTCTTGTGGCGGGTAGGAGGAGGGAGAATGAGCAAGGGAATGTATATTAGCAGTGAGAACAGTGTTTGTGAAGATTGGGAGGAAAGAGTGCCTGGTCATAGGAGGGTCTAAAAGAGGCCCAGTCTGAAGTGTAATGTGTGAGAATGAGTGGCTTGGGGAAATGTCTACACTTTAGGTTAACTTAGGGTCTTTTATAAAAATGTCTAGGTACCTTATTAGAAATCAAAATGCTGACCAAAAATAAGATTGATAGTCTTTTTCAGAGAAGAAGGGAGGAAGTGATGTAGTTGTAGCAGTGGTGGTAGTAGTAGTAGTAACAGTAGTACTAGTACTAGTAGTAGTGTGTGTGATGGGTGAGGGTAATCGTTCTAGTATTTGACTACCAAGTGACAAAGTTGACACTAGACTCTGTTGAACAGTAAAAAATGGGGAATTAAAAAAAAAAATCCAGTGTATCCCCACAGATCACTTCCTAGTAAAACTATAAATTAAGGGAAAGTGGTGATTCATGTGATAAGTTCGCTTAACCATAAGTAGTACATGCTGAACTGTGTAGAACTGAACCAAGAAAAAGCAGGGAAAAAGAAAGTTCACAAGCAGGTTAACATAATATAATATTTCACAGAGGCTTATTTACTTTGAACCTGAAAAAAAAAAAAAGCTGATTGATCTCAACACTTTAGTGTTTAATCCTGTATTTA
This sequence comes from Balaenoptera physalus, assembly GCF_965194825.1. NCBI lineage: Eukaryota > Metazoa > Chordata > Mammalia > Artiodactyla > Balaenopteridae > Balaenoptera > Balaenoptera physalus. Next base: position 131,897,042 of record NC_138882.1, on the reverse strand, counting down.
TATTCTCTTTAAACACATATTTCTGGGGAATGTTTTTGTTTAGGCATGAAGAGCTACCTTTTGTCTTTGTAAGATTTTATCATCATCTGTGCTGAACTAAAAATTCAGTATGCAGGTGACTTTTATTAATATATAAATGATACCACATATAATGTTATTATATCAATCTGATTTAAAGAGCAGAAAGAATGTGTTTCTGTAGTAAGATACATAGTAGAAAGCTACACAGTAGAAAAATAACATCAGTAATAACCAAAATACTTACATAAATACATATTTTATAGCCCATAATCAGATATTAGCAAAAGCAATGAAACCATCTTCAAAGTTTTCCAGTGAGTCAAAATAGAATAAAATCTTCTAGTTAAGCAGAAAGCTCAACGTAGAGCAAAGTATAAAAATTGGACAGTGTTTTAGATTGGTTCCTAGCTTACCATTAACTCCCTGTGATCTGCATTAAGCCATAAGTTAAGATATATGAACACCAAAGGCCACTGGGCAATGTAAGTTTGTAATGGTTTGATAGAACTTACTAGAAAGCCTTTTGCAAACTTAAATTTAAAACAAAACACTTTCTAAATGGATAAAAATGTGCAGCCCATTCAATTATGATATCTAGGAAAATTTAATAGAATTGTTAAAGGAGCATTTAGAGAATATGTACAATTAGTGTCTTTAGCCAGAACCAATATATTTCATAACCCATTTCTGCATTTCCAAGAAAAGTTTTCTTTCTTTGATTGTTCTTTCTTTCATGATAATGAGGTAGGTGTCCAGCATTGAACACTACATTTCAAATGTAATCTCAAGAGACTTACAACAAGCAAAATTTTTATTATCCTCTCTATGAAATGATGTCTCTCTTTACACCACTCAGTTTCCTCAATGTTTCTTGCCGTAATGTACCAGGAATTCATATGCAGTTTGCATAGTCCTCTCACTGATAGACACTGGCTTATGCTACTCCCCAGGTGCTTCTCTCCTCTGATAATTAAGGTTTTCTTATTTTTCTAAGCCCTCCTGGTTTGACTTTTTTTTCCTTTTGAAACTCTTATTATCATTCCTGTTCCTATTTTCCACCATTGCTACCACTTTATGTACTGTTATGTGATATTTATGACTTTGCCCAACTTAATCTCATCAATTGTTTAGTCTCAAAAAAATCAAAATTAAGTTTAAATTACTTTGATCCCATCAGTTTTGTTTAGTTTGTTTTACTGTATAGAGCAATAATAGGGATTTTAATGAACGTCATCTTAATAATTTCTCTGAACTCTCTAACGATATAATGATTTAAATTGTGTCCAAGCTCTCAATTTATCATATGCTCAAGCTTAGTTATTTCTGTTCCAAGATTTTTAAAATCCCACAAGAAGTAAGACCTATTTAAGTAATGCTATGTTCAAAAAGCTTTCTTTAGCCAGTCCTTTCCTCTTCTTAAATTATATAACATGCGGTTTTGTTTTGTTTTGTTTTGGTTTTGGTTTTTTTGCATCATTCATTGACACTCATCAAAAGCTACTTTGTAGGGTAAGTGATACTTTTGAATATAAAATTAGGTTATATTCAGCAGGCATGTAAAATTAGCTTATATTCAGCAGGCATATATATAGGCAAGGACCCTGCTGTATACTTATTTTATGGGCAAGCTGTGTCCAAATCACTTTTGGAGTTTTGATTTTTTCTAATTCAAGGGCCTAACCCCAATGGATTCTGATTTAGTTGATCATGAATAGGTCCTGGTAATTGTAGTGTTTAAAAAATCTCCCTGAAGTCTGATTTGTAAACTATTGCTGGAGCATCATATATCTTGTATAAGTGATTAATGCTAGTAACTCCAAGTAATGCAAAAACCTCTTAAGATATAGATAAATTTTTAAAGGGAAGATGAGGAAAATAAAGGGATTAAAAATTATTTATCTTTGCATGGAATTTCAAAATGCTGCAGTATTTTGTCTACAGAATTGATGATGGCTTCATCTGTATTCACTTTACCTCTGTTCCAGAACTGAGAAGGGAAATATTCAGTAATATTTCCCTTACTGAAGGGATTGATTCTACTCAGTTCAACTGGTTCAATCCAATTCAGTTTGATTCAGTTTAGTTCAATTCAATTCAATCCAAAACAATTAAATTTATATCTATATCCATCAGGCACTGTGCTAGGCTGTTGGGAATGCAAAAATGAGTAAGACATAATTTCTGCTCTTAAGTCGCTCACAGCCTAACAGGAGAGATGAATGCATTATTTCTATCTTCCGTAATGGGTGCTTTAATAGAAGTTAGTGTTGCCCTCATATAGGCTTAACTCAGAGTAGGACTTTACAATGTCAGTTTGTTTTATTGTTGCTCTTGTAAAAAGTATAAATATATATATATATATATATATATATATATATACACACACACACACACTGTATATGTATATAATGTATGCATATTTATGTATATATAATCTGTATGCACACACATATATAATTGTAGTGCATACTTGCCGAATATAAATATGTTCGACCATCAAAAAGGAATAGGTATAACAACCATCCTTAATAACGTCAAAGGATGCTGCCCTGATAGATCATCTTAAGATGATTTTGTGAATTAGTACATGTCCAGATTCAATAGAAAAAATGAGAATTATGGAATAGTTCAAAGAGAGGAAATGTGGTGTTTAGAGGATCCATAGATAACTATTGTGATTAGTTAATAAGTTAACCATTATGTAGCTAAATGAAATGGATGCCTTTCAGCATTATGAGAAGTGAAAGTTTCAGAAAGATGACCATAGAATTAATTTATTAAACCCCAATTGATGACAAACATTCATCTCTCACTCTGATGTACCTAGGCCCTCACAAATTCCAAATCCTTCATAGCCCTTCACCAAAGCCTCCATCATTTTTTCCATGGCTGCATATATGAAGAAGGAAAATATGGGGACAATTTTAAGTTAACTGTTTGTGTAATCAGACCTAGACCTCAACTCGGAAAACTCTGGGCAACAATTAGGAAATGTTATTACATAGTAAGCCAACTTAAACAATTAGAATTAAGACTTGGAATTTAAGTCTAGTATATTCCACCATGGCTTAACATACCTAACCATGTGAGGCACCCAAGTTGCATTATTTGCTTTAGATCTCAGGGGAGATTGTGATCTTAAAAAGTAAGGTTTGTATTATGGTAAGAGTGGGGATCCTCGGGCAGGATGGAGGTGCTTCTAACAGTTTCTACCACTCTGTAATTCAGAGAAAGCATCACTAGTATGGTTGATAATTTTTAAAAGTTTTTAGACTGAGATAAATCTACTAATTCACATCTTCCTTCCCCACATTAGTATGAAGCTCAAGTGGCCACAGTTATGGGCTCCAGAGACAAAGCAGAGTCTAGATACAGCAAGAAGAAGGTGGCATAAATAGTTTATGAAATTGTAAACACCCCTACAAGGTGCTGACACCTAAACTGAGTCCTGAAGTAGGAATACTACTTTTCATGGGAGACACGGGCAGGAATAGTAAAGGCAATCACTCTCCAAGTTACCAAACTGGGAAAGTACAATACACACTTCAAATGCAGTGTTAACTTCTAAATATGGCTTTACATTAAAACAAATTGTCTTGAAGTTCACAACAATTATAATCTACTCTTGATAATCCATGTTAAAGAAGGGGGTAAAATTGTGAACAAAACATATGTAACTTGTTCACAAATTCTAATTGAAAACATAAATTTTTTATGTGTACTTAGATTATTAAACTTGAATTCTGAACGGGAAGGGTATATTATTTGGATGCCAATAAAATTAGATGTAAATATATTAGGGCATATATTGACTATATAAAATTGGAAGCACTTGGGTTTATTATCAAAAGTCTGCCTGGTATTAAGGATACTCTGAAACATTACTTGCTATAACAAGTCCCCTAATAACTGGCTTCAGAGACAATAGCCCCTGCAAGAAGAAATAAGATATTGTGTGGACCTATAAACTGTCCCAACCAAATACTTTCACCCAACCAAAAGTATTGATCTGTTAATGAAGCTGTGGGTAAAAATTGACTTTTTTGTACCCCCGACAACTTTACACTGATTTAACCATAGCACTCCTTTTAATTTATATTCAGGACATTCAAGATTATATGTTATAAAATTTCAGCTGTGAAGGGAGCCAACTCAGTTCCACAATTATAGTATAACATGGATAGAATACATTTTACTATTCAGTCATTGTCAGTTCTGATTGGTGGTATACTGAGCTGGGCAATGTAAACTGAAGGGAAATCAAGAACTTTTGAGTACATGCCAAAGGCTGATGCCATTTCTGACATTGACATGATATCAAATGGGAAGAAGGGGGGCATGAAAGTGTATAGCATGATAACCATTATCACTCTTTTTCCACTAAGAAGACATAGGAGGAGATGTAACAAAAATAATGATAATTATGCTTACACAGACTACTTACCGAGATCGTTTCTGCTTGGAGGGACTAAGCAAAGAACTGTTCATATAGAACCACTCAGCAAGCCCTCTAACAACCACATGTTATATAGATCCATTTTTGAAACTTTAGGTAATTTGTCCTACCTACATCAAATTAGTTTTCACTTTGAGGAACAGCCACAAGTGGCTAATTGATAAGTAAAAAGAAAAAATTAAGTAGAATTATTTTTTTTCCCTTCTCCACCTTCTTTTCCTCTGTTTTTAAATGACAAACCTCAAGACATGGAAATAAGGTATTTGCCCAAAGACAATAATTAGTTATTAATTGAACTATGATTACAACACAGTGTTATTTCCTTAGCAGGCCAGCTGACTCTTAGGAGGGGGGAAAGAAGGATGAAGAAGGAATGGAAGTGGCCTGAGTCATGAAGTTTAGATTGTTCTGATGGTTTCAATGCTTCAAAGAAATATTTTCCAATTGAAAGGTAGGCTTTAGTAAATGTATCTTCTCATTACGAGTCATGTATGTCTCTATCATAATACAGATGCTTTATTACAATTGCCTATTTACATGTCTATCCCTGGCCCCGTGAGCTCTTTGGAGTGCTTGGTACAGTGCATGCTTATTGAATGAATAATGAATCAATCAACGAATAAAGAGCTAAGCTGACAATTGAAAGAAATCCTATCAATTTGGGAAAGAAAGTTTTAGCCAATGACAGAGATATTACTGTTTAATTTAGATTCTTTAATAAACTTTACTTCATGTTCACCCAGCAACAGAGGAAGGCACAAGAAAGATTAAAATCTTTTCATTTTCAGTTGTAGTATATTGGAAACAAAAAGAGTAATATTTTTTCTTTCTTTAATATACTCTTAGAGTTAGAGATATTGAGAACACCTGTTTAAATTACTATGATATTGATTTTTTCACATTTACTTTCATTATTATATAATAGTTACTTTCAATATTATATAACAAGTCCTATTCATTTTTGAGGATTAATCTGAATATTACCTCAACAATGTTCAGATTCATAATGGTGATTTACAGTTCCATCCAACATACCATAAATTTAGATACTCTAGTGGAAAAGAAAGGAAATTTGTTTGACAAATAAGAATCTTACAAATTATGCTTGTCTAATGCAAAAATATATTGTTTAGAAAGAAATTAAAGAATGATTTTAATTGAATAGGTATAGACATCTTAGTGGTCAATTTTTCTTTTAGATAACTTTGTTTCAATATGAGTAATTTAATGTTTACTAAAAGAAGGAAAAAACCTAAATATATACCAATTAGTAATTCTAATTACTGGTAAGAGTGGGGATCCTGGTTTACTGTGTTTAAAGCAATGATTCTTTTAATTGCTTGTCAACCAGATGCAACACATCAAAAATTTAAACTTTCCTAAAGCTTGGGCACAAGAACTCATATACAGTGGAAGAATGATCTAGCTTTTAGGTGTAAATGAATTCACCATCCTAAATGTGATAATGATTGTTCTAAGTGTATCAGTTTGATTTCATGGAATACATATTCTTTATAATTTCTCTGTTAGACTCATAAAGGTAGGAGAAGTGTCAAGGTCAAATTTGTATTTTTCATCTTAAACACATCCTTTTAAATATTTATGAAGAGACTAGTGTAAAATATAAATAGCAGATGTACAAGTGTAGATTGGGATAAATAAATCATATAACCAAAAATAAAGAAATTCAAAAAGAATGTACGTAGGCTTATTGAAGGAGTATTAGAACATATCTATGTATGTGCTGAAGTGTTCTGATAAATCAGTTGAAAAGACGAAGGCATTAACATTAGATTTAGGCAATTCAGTAGAACACAAAGGTTGGTCAAAAAGGAATAGCTGAAGAAATAAGGTATTTACTAAATCTACCCTGACATTCTGACTGAAAAAAAAAAACAAAAACACAAGCAAGTGTAAAAGAAAAAGGAATGCTATTAGTTATGTATTCCTTAGAGAAGGCTTTTTCTCATAAGTTATAAACAAACATTCCTGGAAAAACTCAAATGGTCTTGTTAAAGAATTACTGTTTTTTTGGTCTTATTTATTTATTGTTTTATATTTTCCTTAATTAAAGAAAATTAATAAACGTTTTTGTTAAAACAGTTTTTAGATTTACAGAAAAACGGAGCAGAAAGTACAGAGTTTCCATACTCCTTCCCTTCCCCCCCTCCCAGCCCCCCACAGTTTCCCCTATTATTAACATCTTAAGTTGGTTTGGTACGTTTGTTACCATCGGTGAGCCAATATTGATACATTATTATTAGCTAAAGTCCATAGTTTATATTCGTGTTTTACAGTTCTGTGGTTTCTTCCAAATGTATAATGGCATATATCCACCCTTAGAATATCATACAGGAGAATTTCATGACCCTGAAGATTTCCTGTGCTCCACCTATTCCTCCCTCCCGTTCTCCCTGCTCCCCCCGCAACCACTCATCTTTTCACTGTCTCCAAAGTTTTGCCTTTCCCAAAATGTCGTGTAGTTAGAATCATATAGTATACAGCCTTATCTGACTGGCTCTTTCAATTAGCAATATTCATTTAAGGTTCTTCCATGATTTTTCTTGGCTTGGTACCTCCTTTCTTTTATTGCTGAATAAATTTCCACTGTATGTATGAATGTACATGCACATTCGTTTATCTATTCACCTGTGAAAAGGCATCTTGGTTGCTTCCACTTTTGTGATTCAGTTTTACAATATGACACTATATATGCACAGCCAAATCATCTATTGCCTCACTGATTACCATAGGATAGAACCCATTGAGAATGTGAAACAATCTTATTTTTCTCTTTATTTCAGTTTTCTCTCCTCTTTTCTCTTACGTGGAATTCAAAGGCTCAAAAACCTTCCAGTGAGTATGCATCTCACTTTAAGCCATTTTAAAATAGTGCTCCTCGAAGTAAGCTACAAGTAGCATCTACGTTAGAATCACTAGGGGTGCCTGTTAAAATTCATATTCTAGGCCCTACTCCTGATCTACTGAATCAGAATTTCTGGGTATGGAGCCCCGGTTTCTATTTTTTTTTACAAAGCTCCTCAGATAGTGTCTACTCTCACTAAAGTTTGAGAAGGTGACCATTTTTGTAATTAGGTTGTGTTTTTGATAATATATGACGTTCTGCACTTCTGGAAATCTCAGAACTGGTAGAGTAGTATTCAATTTAGAGCATGTTATCAATCCATGGTAAAAAGAATTTTTACAGAAATGTACAGAGAAGCGGAGAAAATATTTTCTGCTTCCATGTGGATGCCCTCCAGGATTCTTTAGGAAAGAAAAGCAGGATTGTTATCCTGGATCATTTACTTATTCCAGCCTTTTCTTCACTGCCCTGAAGGCATCTCCATTGCCCTCAATCCATGACCTAGACTCACAGTCATAAAAGGGCTAATAGATAGTGTTCCTTTGGAAGTAGGAAATTCAATAACATTTAATATTTTAGGTATTGAGATTATCATTTTCACCATTCTTTAGCAAAATTTATTGCCTCAGGGTGTAGAAAAATTCAATTGAGTTGCTGATTGGATTTTCAGACTCAGCAAAAATTGTAGCTTTGAAAGTCTAAGCTTTCATTTGTAAGAGCCAACCTTTCTGAGAGAACAAAAATATTTTCAAAAATTAAAAGGAAAAGTTCTAAAAATCAGTGCATTAAATTTATGTACCAAAGAGGAAATTGGAAAGACAACGTAAGATGATATAAGAACCAGCTTTTCTTTCATCGGTAGAGGCAACACACAAACACACACACACACACATACACACACACACACACACACACACACACACACACACAGGTATAAGATTGGAAGTAGTGAAGAGAGAAATAAGAAAGAAAATCGGCAAAAATAGACAGATTTAGATGTCCTCAAGAAGGTCAAGAGCCCTGGCTCCCATCCCTGTCCCTCTGGATTCAAGGTATGAAAACCATGGAAATCTGAGAGAAGGAAGCTTGTGCATTACTTCCCAAGGTATAGCCCTGGGAGATTGCAAGGCTCTTAAAGAAGACTATCCAGTTTGGTCTTTAGGACTGTACTGAATGCTTGGTCTCCAGTACCAAGCATTTAGGAAGTCAGGTGCCTAGGCTGATTCGCCTGAGGGCAGCATGTCTGGGGGAAGCAAAGACCTTCTGACCTGAAGGGATGGGGGTCACACAAGTGCTGAGAGAAAGCTGGTGTAACCGAAGATGTCTGGCCTTCAAACAAGGAAAATGCAGAGTGCATGGATCAAGTAACCAAAGGCCACCACAGTGTAACAGACATCAACGGCCATGGCAGCATATACTGAGGAGGAGGGATAAGGAAAGTTATATCCAGGGGAGGACAGAGATGTCCATAACCCCAAATCCCTGCTTCTCCAACTATATCTGATCAGTATGAAGGCCATGCATCTGGAACTTAAATTGCTTTTGCTGAGAAAAAGTTGTGGGGAATAATAAATTTGTCTAAGCATTTGCTTCAAAAGGAAACTGTTTTTTGAACATTCAACTATAATAAATATAAAATTCATACCTATTACATTGAAACTATAGCCTCTGGAGATGAATTTCAAGATTGAAATGTATATATTCTAGGTATAATTACATTATCCAATAGAAATATGTAGTTAAAAATTAGATAACTTTTCTTTCTGGGTTTTCCATTTATTCTCCATCTTACCCTGAGTTCATTTATATCAATAGAAATATGCACGTACAAAGAGAAATGCCCCCATGAAGTAAATGGAAGGTGAATTAAAGAGGAATTATGGGAGGCATCAATAATAATATCTAACTTGGACTTTAGAATCATATAGATTTAGAATTGATTCCAGATTCCTCCACCTGCTAGCAAATATGGATTTTTCTCATCTATAACCTGAGAATAATATATACCTTGCAGGATTGTATGAGGTATAACTGACAAAATGTATATAAAGCATTTAGACTAGTGTCTGGCACACTGTAAGCATTCCATCTTATTATTTGTGATATTATTGTTCTTGTTATTTTATGAATTGCTATTTGTAGAACTCAGTGTCATATTCTTATCTATGACTCTTATGGTCAATATAATCAACAAGTGGTATAAATTAATCATGGTCTATGTTGAGAATTTCTTCCTACAAAAATAATTTTATAGCTCTACTCTAGGCCAAATTTACATTCATTTCTATTAGTAGCATGCCATAAGATGTGAGTTTCCATTATATATATACTATAGAGACAAATTCTATCACCAGTCACTCTTTTCCAACTGCCATTACTTTGGCTCAGGAGAAAATGATCCTGAAAGATCTAGGTAGTTTTAATGGCTCTTTGTGAACCTCAGATGTAACTGAATCATTTTCTAGATTAAAGAAATGCCCATCAAGGTATATATGGGTAGATAATCAATTGATGAAGGCAAATAATCTTATGGAAGCATTTACTATTTATCTTTGATACAGCTCTTTTAAACAGACTGATTAATTCCCTTCATGATTTCACCCTGGAAAGCACAAACTATTTTGTTCTTTGTCATTGTTGTATGACATTCCATTTGGCGGTCAGCTTATTTTTAGCCAGACTATCAAAGTATTTTTCAACTGGACTGCCACTGCACTTGAACTTGGAATCTTGCAACCTGAGGAACTGCACTGGGGAAAAGAAGAATCTTCTAACAAATGGGAAATTATAAATCCAGACCAACCCAAACTTGTACTGGTAATTATTCTTACATCTTTAAATGTAATATAGTTCAATAGTTGTTCTATATAGTTAACATTTCACTGGAGTATCTGCTAATTTTTACAAGAGGATAAGACAACATATTTTATGAAAGTGTTAAGAAGATTATCTGAACTCAAATTATTTTTCTCTGAAAGATCTTTAGAAAAAAACAGAAAATTTCTTATAATTTTCTGTTTCTACTAGTTCCTAGGTATAATGTTACAGAAAAAAATTTGGAATACTGTTGAATATAGGGATTTTAGGATTACATCTTAAGTATCTAGTATTTAAAACCTAAAAACTCTTGTCTAGCAACTAGAGATTGCTATAATTATAATGCAATAAAATCAAATTAAATAAGTCAAATATATTCTTCTATGTAAATATATTATCCAATATCAAATGGGTTCTTAATTACTGCGATTCAATATGATTGCATTTTAAATATAAACATCTGCATTTTAAACTCACAATCAGTAATTTAAATTAAGTATTGTATAATTCAGAGTAAAAAACAGAGTTTTAATTGCTTGGATGTTATGATCTGTGTCTACATTTTGCAAATCAGAGCTATGAATTGATCCCTTTTGTTTTTCTTTACTAGATGAATGGAAGAAGAAAGTCAGTGAATCTTATGTTATTGTAATAGAAAGATTAGAAGATGACCTGCGGATCAAAGAAAAAGAACTTACAGAACTAAGGCATATATTTGGGTAAAGTTGTCAAGAGTTATTATTTCTCTGTATAAGTGTCTTCATTGTTGATCTAGTTTTTAGCTATATCTGTGTTTAAAAACACAACCCATATAACCTCCTATGTTAACCTTAGAATATAAGGTTATCTCTTCCTGCCCGTTCATATAGCCCCTAAAATGCAAATATCTTATCTCCTTAAAATATGCCTTGCCTGTTCCCATCACTAAAGTTTAAAGAGAAAGGAACCTAAAGGCTAGCCTTTGAATACAAACTGTTGCTGATCTGAATAATCTTCTCTAGAATTAGATCATTCTTGTGAGCCATGCCAGCAACAAACAGTAAGACTTCTATTCCCAAATGGTGGTAGAATATTGGCCACATTTTTCTTTTTGGACTACTAGAGAACTCCAATTTTAACAAACCCTTCGGTCTCTTGACATTGAAACGCTGTCCGTTAATGAAACTGTGTATCATTCTGCCCCTGAACAATCATATACCAATGTGTAATATTGGCTTCAGGCTTTCAGTGGGTTTTGTTCCATGATAACAAGATAAAAATAATCTGGCATATTGTCACAACCTTGTAAGACACAAAATGTTCAGAAAAGAGGGACAGAGCCCTTATATACACAAGCAACCTTTTGGAGAAATTGAATCTTGGCATTGAGAAACGATGTATTTTGGGGAGTCAATTTAAGTTAGCTGCCTGACTGAGGAAAAGTTCCACGAAGGCCAATTAGCCATACTCACTTACAGCTGTGTTATTCATGTAATGCACTGATGACAAAGAACTCTAACCATTTTACTTGGAAAATAAGTGTAAAGCAATGACCACATGACATATTTTTCAAAAGAAATTTCAGATATAGTAAACATACAAAGCTCACATAACTGGCAAATAAAGTTACCCATGTATAATATAGTTTATATAAAATGTGTCAGTGGGTTAATAAGGCCTTCATAAGTGTTCAATTTGTGGTTTGGAAAGTAGTTAATTTTCCCTGTTATTTAGCCCAAAATGATTAACTCAGCTTTGACACTCATGATGAGATACACTGGGATGACTTTTGCAAGTATTATCATATGCTCACTTATGGAAAAACATTTGAAAGTCCTGTAGAGATGTGACTGGCACTTTGGTATAATAGATTTATACATGCATATTAATTTTGTTGGAAAAGAGCTATGAATGTAGAACTTAATCATAAACCCTCTAGCTCTTATTGACAGATAAATATGCTGAATGAAATGTGATTAAATTGGAGATTTTCCTCAACTTTATAAAGTTAAAATCTCATGTATTTGTTGTTATTTTTTAAATTTGGGAAGTATTATGCAAATATGTCAAGGCTAATTTAAACGGACATATCCTTTTAAGGATTAAGCTTGAAATGTACTTTTTTCTCTTACCACATCAACAACAAGCAGCTGTTTCTGCAGGTCCTACTGTAGCTGGATTTATTGTGCCAGCTGTATTCAAGGTGTTATTCCAGACACATCAAATATAAACCATTATTTAATCCTCACCATGACCCTGTGTGATAGATAATATTACTCCTGGTGGATAATAAAGTAAGGAGCAGAGACGTTGGATCTTGTCAAGGTCATATGGTCAGTAAGCACTGGAACTGTGAATTTTAGCAAGGTCTCCCGAGCTTCCTACTACACGCTGATTCTTGCTCCCAGCGTCTCACAATCTGGTTGAAGGGAAAGGCGTATATAAATAACTCACAGAAGACAGCCTATGACAAGTGCTAAGTGGAAGAAAAAACAAGATGGCTTTCAAATACAAAAAAAGAAGGTTTGTTGTCTTGATTTATTCATTGGTTTTGTAAAGCATTCCAGATAAAAGGCATAGTTGAGTAAAGATATATAGGCAAGAATGGATGAATTCCATGGAAAGTCTACTGGTAGCAAGAAAACTTAATGTCTTGACCATTTTACCTAAGCTGAGTAAGAAAGCTGTGTCAGTCAGCATAAGGGTTTTGCAAACATAGTTTTAAATCCAGTTTCTTTTATTTACAAGCAATGTATCTTTGGGTATATTACTTAATCTCCTTGAGGCTCATTTTCATCTGTAAAATGAGGTTAATAATAACGACCTTACAGGACATTTGAAAAATGATGTCAAATGCTGAGTACAGGGCCTAACGCACAGTAAACATTGAATAACTGGAGGTTTCTAGTATCATGATTGATTGGGTAAATAAGGGCAGTTTGAAAGACTGAAGACTTTATTACCAAGTGGGAGTAACAAATAGTTTATTCAAAGTTAAGAAGTGAGAAAGTTAGGATAAAGTGTTTTTATATCAAGAGGATGTTTTCAAAAATAAAAATGTAAAATGCTAGAACAATTCAAAATGGTGCCAAAATCTGAAATATAACTTTTAAAGATTGTGATCAAGAGGGATTTAAAGAATTTTCAGACTAGAGTATTAGAAGGCTCATCAAAATTGATGTCAAATTCCCTGAGAATAATGGTAGGGCATTTTGAGGAGAGGAAGACTGGTAGCCTGGTGCTGAAGCCATCAAAGAACCTACACAAATGTCCCATTAGCCAGAAGTGATAATAATGTGGCTGAGGAGAGGATTACCCACAGCCTAGAATCATGTTTCTCCAAGGACTAAGGACCTCCTGCTGTAAAATAGCCAGCAGTTCTTGCAAAAATTTTAGATTCCATGATTCTACCCCATATCAAATGAATTAGAATCTCTGGGGATGATTTCCAGAGACCTGAATTTTTAACAAGCTCCCCAGGTAATACTTTTGCATGCTAAAAATGATACTTCAGCTAAAGTTAGAAAACTACACTTCTAGAAAGATACCTAAGTTGCACTGAGAACTCTGTCTGCGGTGATATGGGTGAAGCAATGAGGAATATGAAAACAGAAAGCAGGAAACTAGTATGGTCTACAGAGAGTCAAGGGAGCAAACAAACAAACAAACAGAACCAGAGTACTCTGCTTTGTCTGCTTCCATCAAGGCAGATAGCATCGTGGGAAAGAAAGTCAATCCTGCCTAGGGTAGAGTTCTCAGGATTTTCTTTTCTCTAGAATAAAATGATGGATGACAAGGAAAGAAAAGAATGGAGTATTGAGAATATAAATTGTCTTATTCATTGGCTTACACACCAAAATTTTAAGAGTAGTTGGGAAGTTTAAACATAATATTGTATGAGATCACATTTAATCGAGTATCTAGGACATTTTAGGTGTTAAATCTTAGAATCTTTCTTTCTCATCTTTATTCATGCTGTATGTGATGTAAGAAATACTTCTGTGAAGGACAACTGTGTAATGCTGCTTGACATCAGGCTTCCTCTAAACATGTAGATAAAAGGAAAACTGTATAAGGTGCCTAAAAAGAAGCATTTAATACTACAGTCATAGATCACTAGTGTAAACATAGATTTGCCTGGGTTATTTTTTTGCAGCTTTTTTGGTTGTTTTCATTTGTTGACAAGTTTCTTTATAGCATTCATGGTAGATACTAATTCCATTCATTAAAAGAGATTTTCTACATCATAAAGCAAGACTTATGTCACCTCAAATACACAATCTCCTGGTATAGCTTTCACCCACAATATAGTACAGAGCAATATAAATACTAAACTTAAAAAAGACAAAAAGAACTAAACCATTATCTTGCTTATGCCAATTTATAGCAGCTTTGAAAAAAGAGCTTGCTATGGGAAAGAAGAGGAATGGAAATTGAATGTTCCCTCACCTTCCACAATAAAGTTGAATTCACTCATAATTTTGAACATTTGTTGAGATAATAGAGAAGAGACTGGAAAAAATGAGGAAATAGAGAAGGCAGAAGAAGGAAAGACAGAAGTGGTACACTGGAGTACATTGTGTGGTTATTTCCTCCTCTTTGCTCTCTCTGATGTTTATGTTTATCAATATAATAGCACTTACTACCTGGTGTTGTCTTTATTCATTTTACAGGTCTGTCTAACCACTAGTATACGTGCTCACTAAAGGCAGCTTCTTTGTCTACTTAGCTTTATTTATATTTGTATGTATTTGTAATAGCTATTTGGATAGCACTTGAAAGGAAAACAAATTAACAACTTAGTGCTTACCATATGCCAGGCATGCTACTAGGTATTTTAATATGCATTAGCTCATGTAATTGTAAATGTATATATGTAAGGTGCTTTGAGCTCGGTGACTGGCACATGGTAAACACTCAAAAATGTTAGCTAAAAACTAATCGTCATTGTTTATGTTCACATCCTTCTGGAGTAGGTATTGCGCTTGCCATTTTATACCTGAAGAAAATAAGGCTAATCAAATTAAACTGGCTTGAGCCAGGTTACACAACTTGTACAGTTGTACATGGATTCCACCCATCTGTACTTCACTTCAAAATGTATGATCTTCATGATCTTAGTTCTCAAACTAGGAAGGGGAAAGAAGTATGGATAAGAATTATCTTTGAAAACATTTCACCTACCGCATGCCACTCTACAAGTTTGCTATGTCCTGTGTACTAGAACTGTCCCTGCATGTGGGAGTGGAAGAATACATTTTACACTCCCACTCCCACACCTTGGTGATACACGGACCCTTACATGATCTTTGAAAACCACTTACATGATGGGTCTCCACGTGCAACTTTTAAAAGGCTTCCAATTAAATTATTTTGTTTCAATGTTTTTAAATCTTTAGAAAATTCAGAACTATGTTTTTCTGATTTCATTGTCGAGCCTACTTTTAATCTGCTTAATCTGTAATATGTCTATGAAGAGATTCCAAAGAAGTTATAATTTTTCAGTGCTATGACTTTTCAACATAATCAGAAAAACCCTATTTTTTCTCATTTTTAATCTCATTTTGGCATTGAGTAGATATACCTTGGTCAATAATGCTAATATCTCACTTTGAAATTGATTAGGTTTAATGAATAAGAATAGTCAAGAGGATGCTCTGTTCCATGGGAAAGCAGTTGCAATATTTAGAAGAATTGAAAAAGAAAAAAACGAAGGAGGTTTTCTGAGATGTACCTTCCTGCTTATTTTCTCCCTGGAAAGTTCCTCTGGGCCCAGCTGCAGTCCACCATACTTATGCTCCAAATGAAATATCTTCCAAAAACCTACTTTTTCAGAACTATAACCAATTATGAAAATTAGCTATTATGAAATAAATAGCTCCGGAAACATCACAGACTGACCTTACCAAAGGAGAGTGAAATTCTCTATCAAGGTGCTAAGTAGAGTATTGAGGGAGTAAATTCCATCTTAAAAAAAATAAAATTGAGTGAAAGGATTATTTGGTATGTTTGATAAGTGCATTGTGTTAATTAGCAATGAAACAGAAAACAACAACAAAAAGACCTCAAACCAAAAAGCAGAGAATTCACATTGTCCCAAGACTGTCTACCTCTCTATTTCTTTTCTTGCTTGTCTAGGTAAAACTAGCTAAGTAATAGTTCTACAGGAATATCTTGTAAAAAACTTTGAAGCAGCCTGATCTCAAACACTCTTTCTGTCCCTGTCTCTGTCTCTTTCTCTCTAGCTTAGTACGTCACTTGCTCTCACTATCTCTCCCCCTTTTATCCTTCCTCTATTCTTCCCTCCTATCCCATACTGCCTCCATCTTCCCTTTCACTTTCCTATCCCCCTTCTCAAATGCAAAGCAAAACAATAAAAAAGTTAAAATAATATCAGTGCTTTAGTAAAAATAGTTATTATAGCAGCTAGTATTTATAAAAGTCTTACAAGATCTCACCCATTTAAACCTCACAATAACCCTATGATATAATAATTATTATTGTAGCAGTTTTGTCATCCTTAATTATTCTTACCCTGCCACTGTATCTCAATAATTGTTTATTGTATGAATGAAAGAATGAATATGCTTCATATTGTTCGTTTGCAGATTTGATCTGGAAGATACTGGACAAATATGTTTCTGGATATTTCTTGGAGATATATCTTGGAAACAGATCTTATTGATGATTCTTCTGTTTTTATTGTTTGGGGGGAAATCAGCAGCAGCCATCAAGAACTGCACAAGAAGTTACAACCAGCCATTTGAAACCTAAATTATCAATTTTGGAAACTAGATGATCCATAACAAATTTTTTACCTTCTTTCTACTTTCTTGGCCTTTACCTACATTTCAGCCAATGAATTAATTTAAGAAATGTATCTACCTATCTGAATATTTTGGCTTTGGCCAAGTGTTCAAATGTTACATTTTAATAAGTTTCCATTTGTGAACATGTCAGATATCTTCTTGAAAGGATGAGGTCATGAGAAGTTTAATTGGATCACAAAACTGCATACTTTTCTGGATAAAAGGTAAAGGCTAAGAAAAGAGTTCATTATGCTACAAGAAAGAAAGTAACCTTTGTGCCCAAAACTACCATTTTTAATGATGAAGGACAGAATTTACTATTAGAAATATATTCATATAGTGACTTCATTTTAATTAGGAACTTCATTCATGCACCAGCAAGCACTGTGAACTCATTAGGATATGTTAAGTTACAGTATGGCATGGCAGGTGATAAAAAATGTAAGGGAAAATTAAAAAATAAATTGAGATTAGGATATTAGAATACATAAGTGATGCTCAATTGGCAGTGAATTTGACACATACAGTTCCTTTAGAAGAGGCAAAAGAAGAGAAAATACCTCCCCTAGGAATGATTGCTTTAAAATCTTGAATATTTTAATTGCATGTATCAAACATTTGACAGGAACATTTGACTAGAAGTTAACAGGAAGTTAGAATTAGGATTCAAGTATAGCCCCAAAGTAACTCTCATTAAAAAAAAAAAATTACATTCCAGTTATTAAAGTTAAGATAAAAATTTTACTGTTAAAATTGCACTTAACTGCCAAACACTGCGGGAGTCTATTCTCTGTTTATTCATTTTGTTGGCATTAATAGAAGTTGCATGAGTTCAGGGAAAATAGAATTCAAGAGGAAAATAAAAGAGACTACAGCTCAGTTTTGACAAGGAGCTATTTAGGACTGTATACTGATTTACTTATGAATGGTCAAATCTAGTGTAAAATTCAGTAAGTTAAAGAATGATTGTTGAATAAAAAGTCTCTAATATAATTCATACTTTCAGTCTTATTTATGTAAACAATATACATTCATTTAGTGTTTTTTTTTTTTAAATAAAGCAATGGACTTTATCACCTTATTTTTCTGTTTATTCAGTGTTTACTTTCTTTGCAAAGCTGCTTGGAGCATTAGAGATCAGGACTAATGCTAAGGTCAATTGCAGGATTCTCTCTATTGTGTGTGTTCCCAAGACTGATGCACTTAAACGATCCAGGAATTAGTGAATAGTTCCTATCAAGTAGACTGTTGAAAACAACCTGAAATGAGCATTAAGAACACAGGTGGTGCACACAGTTGGGTGTTCAGTAGGTGTTGTGCCAGACTGATTGAATATATCATCAAAGTTAGAACTTGGAAAAAGAAAGCAATTGAGTCTACCTTCTCAATAAAATGATTTTCAGCACAACCTTTTTTTCCTTTGATTTTGTTGTTCTTTTAATATCTCCAGTGCTGAAAATGCCTTCCCCATAGTAATGATGCTGCTGGACTTGTATTACAAAACTGTGATTCTAGTCGTTGCTCTGAATCACTGATAGGTGCTAGGTGTCACAACAGTGAACTTGGTCAAAATAGGGAAATTTTACAGGTTGTGAAATGTGAGAGGTCAAAGAAGGTCAAACTTGGTTTGAAAATTGTGCTAAAGTTCTCTCAAGACTTAGACTACAAAAGGAAAGTTGTACATTCACAGTAAACTTGCTAAAAATAGTAATGATAATGTATCATGTACCAAGTACTATAGTAAGCACTTGATTTCATTTTTCTTCACAACACAATGTCATATGAATCATTTTAATAATTTTATAACTGAAGAAAGTCAAACTTGAGGAGGTTAAATAACTTGCCCAAATTGGAGAAAAAGAAAAAAAAAAAAAGCACTACTTAAAGACAGGAACAGGATAGGATTTCAGTCCTGGTGTGAATACAAGGCCCAAGATTTAAGAAGTACCTACACTGCTGAAATGATTTTTTCCACTTTTAAAACATCAAAACATGGTAGGTATTGCTGTATAATATTAAAGATACACATTGAAAAACTAATTTTTCTCAAGGGTTTATTGCTACAGAGGAGCTCTCAAGCTTTATCTTCTTTCAGTATTTGCCATTCGGTTTGTTATAGTTAGCTCAAAAGAAAGTGTCAATACTTCCTTCTCTCTTTTTCTCTTAGGCTGAAGGTTGTATAGTTCTTTACATTTAACAGAAAGCTTCCCTCTCCTGCCCCACTCCAATACTTCGTTTTCTGTCTTGTGTTCTTATTGTGTTTCATTTGCTAGATAATGGAAGGACCAAGGAAGAAAAGCCAAAGCAGCTCAGAGCTTCTGAATCAGTCAATCAACATCTTCAATTGCTAGTTTTCTAGTAAAGAAACAGTTTTCTTTTCCTTTTTATTTATGGACACTAATTTCCTATAAACTTTAAGAGAGAAATCCAATCTACCTAGCTTTAAAAGCAGAGTTCAGCTCTTCAGAAAACCTGTACTATTTGAAATCATAACCATGGAGAAGACCTCTGTGAATGCATTTCCAAGTTGGGCTGCTGAGTGCACTTTGTTTAGTAGTACCTATCAGTTGAATTTCTCCAAGACATCTATAATACACCTGGCTTTGAGAATTTAGATGTCTGGCTCAGGCAAAGGCCACATATTTCCAAGAACCATATTATTTGGTAAAGTTTCTGTTCATACCATGAAATAGCTATACCATTTACAATTAGGCTCCTTTGGTAGACATTTTAAATAGTGGTATTTTCATCAGATTTTTTTGTTTGTTTGCATTGTTCATTGAGCTGAGGAAGGTGCAGATAGAAGTGAGTTAAACTCTTAACTATTTTTCCTGAAATCCTGGGCTCCTTGCTATATTATATTAGCAACATTTGTAAAAATGATTTGGTGTTCATTGTACTTCAACGTGTGGCATTCCAAAGCAAGTTGAGGTATATTTCTCAATGTGAGTAACCATGTCTGTGGACTTTGCTACTGGGAAGTTGAACATGGAAAGCAAGAAAGTGAAGAGGGTGAGAAAGTTCTGCAATATTCCCATGTCTGTGAAAACAAACCACTGGACTTGCCATGTCTAATTAAAGCATTTCAGTGAAATCCTTCAAAATCCCTGGAATTAGAGGCTTCTCTTTTTAGCAGCACCCTGGAGAATAGCACCTTTTCTTTTTCTGTTTTAAAATTTCAGTAGCTTTTGAAGTTCTTAACTAGGTGCCTTGATGATAATGTTCTGAATTTATAGTACCTTTCAAGTGTAAGTACTTTACAAATGATATGGAAGGCTCATTCACCAAAGACTTTGCTATCTCACTAAAGCTGCTGGAGATTTAAATAGGGAGGAGGCAGCTTGAAATTAACCTGGGAGGCCAAAGATATGATCTCATTTCTACTGAAAAATGTCCTGGGAGTACCAGTGACCTCAAGAGGTCGAGAATTTTAGCTTTACATTTTTTTCAAAGGCTACCTAGGGCTCTCTAGGGCCCTCCTGGGGCAATGGTCTTTGTTCAAAGGCAAGGATTTCATTAATTGAATCACTAAACACTACTTCTCTTCTCACCTGGGACTGTATCATAGTACCTTATCAGAGTTTAGACCTTCTTTATCTGTGAAATCTGACCCAGCCAGAGTACAAGGAAACTTTGCTTCAGGCAGAATTTGTAATACATTGGGACTGTATTCCTTTCTCCAGTCTCTTATCAAATGCTACCTTTTTGGTTTTTTTTTCTTTTTGGAGAGAATTTCTTGAATTTCTCCCTAAATATTATATAAGGTTTTGATTGTGAGAGAAATGGGTTTATTTTCAAATACCTGTGTTTTCTACTTATACACAAATTTTAATTCATTAAGGTGCCCTGAAAAATTCAAATTATATGTAGAACATAGAACTTGTATGATAGTCTTTAATTTAAACTTGGTCTCTCAAACTTTTAATATTATTTTCTCACAATTTTAGTTATTATTCATCTAGAGGTATACTCAAAATTCTTTTCTCTAGGTACAAAAGAATCCTAGAAAAGATATATTTCTGAATTTGTAGTAACAGGATTCCCTATTATAATTTTTCAAATGAAAAATGATAAACTAAAAGCTGAAATTTGTAATCATCTGTAAAATATTTTTTTTCAGTTCTGATGATGCCTTCAGTAAAGTCAATTTAAATTACCGCACAGAAAATGGTCTGTCTCTACTTCATTTATGTTGCATTTGTGGAGGTGAGTGCTTGGAACTCAATACTTTATAAGCTGGCTATATGTATATATGGTCAGTGATTTGAACTGCTTAATAGTCAGCAAGAGAATTCTATTCATACCTAATTTTCTCTTTTGCTTTTCCCCTAGAACCCTGATAACCTTTAGCTGAAGAAGTAACTAACTACCAGGCAGATATTACAATTGATTTAGCTCTGAATTTAAGTTTTATTGTGCTCCTACCTTGAATCAAGTTAGCTTGGGGGAAAAAAAAAAGTATGTTTCAGTATCGGGCACGCCAGTCACGGATTAGGTTAAATTCAGAAGCACTTAAAGCATTTCCCAAAATATCATCAAGCAATTGCTTCACAGTCTGTAGTAAGATATGTGGAAGGTAATAAATGCCAAAGATAAAATCCCAAAGTGAAGATTGATCAAAGTGAAGACTAAGAGTTTAATTTCGCTCATATCTTGTTATGTTTGGTTCATTAATATACCCCAAGCACCTAAGATGGTGCCTGGCTTATAGTAAGTACTCAGTAAATTTACTGAATTAGTGAATGAATAGTTTTTTGTTAATCCAAAGTAGTATCCTTTGAACTCAGTTTTTAAAAGAACACTAATGTATAGTATTGACACTAAACATATCTCTTAACCACTCCTCCCAAATAGACCCTACTTAACAGATCTTCTTACCAAATTTAAATACACCTTCCCAACCTTAGTCATTTTCTCCAGATTTCTCTGATCTAAATAATCTCCATTGCTAATGATGTTCTGACGAATCCTGCACAGCTAGATTTCTATCTAAGCTTTTTCACAAATAGTTTACTAGGGTGAATTTTTTCATGTTTTTATGTTTTAAAACATGATGAGGAGAGCACCAAATAAAAAATGTAACCCAAATGCATTAAAATATACAGCACTGATACAAAGTTTTATAAATGTAGTAGGAATGTTCACTAATAAGTAAGGCTGTCAATTAACAGAAAACTTTAAAAATGGCCTCCAGAACAGCAGTCTGACATTTTCATATATCAGTGTGATATTTATCATTAAGTTAAAGAGAGATTTTTAAGTCACTTAGTCTGTCCCCACAGTTTAACTTTTTTCATTTTTTCTCTAAGGCAACAAGTCACATATTAGAACGCTTATGTTAAAAGGCCTCCGCCCATCTCGACTGACAAGAAATGGATTTACAGCCTTGCATTTGGCAGTTTATAAGGTACAAAAGTTTTGTATTAGAACCAAGGATGATGTGTATCTGTAGGCTTTTTTTTTTTTTTGCAAATTAGTGATCATGGAAAATATGCAGAGTGACCACAGAATTACATTACTGGATAAACTTCTAGTTAACTCTTTGTTGAGCAGATATCATCAAAACACATTCTTTTTTATTGCTTTCCATGTTTATCTCATTTAATTTTCACAAGAACCCTGAGAATGAATACTATTATTATCTCCAGGGTTACATGGTTAGCTAGTGGTTAGCCAGAATTTAAGACCTGGCAATCTGGTTCTCTTGCCAGAGCTCCTTACAAGGAGACCAAGCTGCCTCTGTGCAGAAGATGAGGTTGCATTTGAGGATGAAAGAAGCACATTGAAGCTGCATTTTTCTGCATGTTTTCCTTAATAAAAATATACCTCTAGGGTTCTCTTTAGTTTCTTTCTTTTATTTCTCCTACTTTTGCTTCAGTTGTTTTTTTCCTTACATTAATCCTTGGTTCCAACATAATCTCAGTACCTGATCATAAAGTAAATATAAAAGTGGATTGGAAAGGCTGGGATACTCAGTGTTGGGGCAGATCCTTGAGATTGTCATAAATATGAATTTATGTAACATATAAATTAAATATAAATGTTCATTTTCTGATTGTAGTAAGTTTCAACTTACTCTGTACTTATTACGAGCTAAATATCACACTAGGTTTTATATACATTATTTCTTCTATCATTAAAATAACTTGGTGAGTTTCATATTAGTCCTTATTTTACTGAAAAGAAAATTAAAGATTAAAGTTGGTTATCCAGTAAATGTTAGGATAATGATTAGAATCAAGTACAGTTGAGTCTTACTGTTATATTGCAAAATATTTTGTTCTTTCTCAATGTCATGTGAGTCTGTGACAGGATTTTATTTCAGTTTTGTATGTGCAGGTGTGGTGGTGGCAGGGGCGGGGGCTGAGGACAGCCATTTGCTCGTATCTGGATCACTTTCACTTTGCTCTGCAACCCTCCCCCAACCTTTAGAGAGTTTATCACTGTGGGGGAAGAGAGCCATATTTTCCCATGATTCGCATTCACATATTCCTGTGATTCGTCATGCAAATGCTCTAATACTCATCAGTTTTCAGGCCCCGTCAATGCCTAGTCAATTTGTCCGATTTCTTCTGGGAAAAAGTGTCAGTAAGTGCTAAATTGTCTTTAATACCTACTAATCATCCTACAAAACTTGAATGGAGACTGAGTTCAGGGTGTAGGAAATAGAGTCTGACGCCGGCTTTTCTGCTGAATGGCAAGAGGTGAAAGTAGAAGAGCTTCAAGGAATAGGAAGCTGGTGGTGGATGGTCAAGGCAGTATTGTGAAACCATGAATTCTGAATTTGACTGTCTGGGAGACTCTTTCTGTATTAGTTCATTTTTCCAAGACTTAGCATGACACAGCCACACAAATGGGTTCTGAATGATCTAGGGCTACAATCTTAAGAAAATATAGTTCTTCCACCTCTGTTTATCAAACCTAAATTTCCATTTTTAGAGTTCTCTTTGCTGTAGTTATTCTGTTTTCTTATATTTTACAGAAGTATATATGGACTATAACTTTTTTATAACAAATTTAAACAAATTTAGAATCTTAGGACACAAGGTAGACAAAGATTCTTAAGAGGCCATAACAGAATGCATGATTACTTATTTCTTAACAAAGATAAAAACAAATTAAATTTACCATTCCACTTTAAACACAGAAACAATATAAAGTAGCCATTCATACTACTATTGTATTTTTTTTTCATACTACTATTGTATTAAATCTAGTTCTAATTATACCTTCCCTGGACTACTGCAGTAGGCATCTGATTCATTTTGGGCTGTGATTCTCTTCCCCATATTTTTTAATTCTTATTTTAGTATTATTTTAAACAAAATAATTTCCAGACTATTACAAGAAACTCCTATATACACTTTATCCAGATTTATTAATTGTTTATATTTTGTCCCATCTCCATCATCACTCTATTTTTATTCAGAATCATTTGAAAAGAAATTAAAGACAACATTCCTTATAGCTACTAAATACTTCTATCTTTATTTCCTAAGAAAAAGGAAATTCACTTACATAATCACAGTACAAATTATCAAAATCAGAAAATGTGACATTGATACTATGCTCCTTATCTAATCTATACTCAAAATGCAAATGTGGTCAGTTATCCCAATACTGTCATTTATAGCTGTTTATTTTTTTGTTGTTTAGCATTCAATCCAGAATCATATATTTTTAGTTTTCTTGTCTCTGTAGTCTCCTTTAAACTGAAGGAGTTTCTCTGCCTTTCCTTGCCTTTCTTGATCTTAGTATTTTTGATGCATACAGAACAATTATTTTTATACAGTTCTTTGGATTTTTAGAAATATTGCAATTGAACTTTATTTTATTCTTAATACTCACAAAATGAATAATGTGATTTTCAAATCGTTTTATTGGCCACATTCAATTACACATCCCCGAAAGCTGGGCCTGCCTCAGACCTGAGTATTTTTCACAAATGAGGGCATCTCTGCTTTCATTAGTAAAACCAGAGCAGAAGTTTAGCTTTTAAATTCCATGTAGATAGTTAGGTCTCATACTCTTGTTGTTGTTGTTGTTTTGCTTTGTTTTTGTTTGTTTGGTTGGGTTTTTTTAAGGGTCAGATTTATTGAGGTATAATTTATACACAACAAAATTCACAATTTTAAGTGTACAAGCTGATGACTTTTGAAAATGTATATATTCATGTACCATCATTGCTATCATGATATAACACTTTTCTATCATACACAAAGGTTTCCTCATACCTTTACGCAGTCGATTCCCTCCTCCATGTCACCTGACCTCTGGAAACCACTGATGTCTTTTCTATCCCTATAGTTTTCCCCTTTCTAGAATTGTATATGAATGCAATCTATTCAGCTTGTTTTCTTTTATATATGGTTTCTCCCACTTATCATAATGCTGTTGTTGTGTGTTTAGTAATTCATTTCTTTTATTGGAAAGTTGTATTCCCTTATAAGGATATACCACAGTTTATTTAACTATCCATCTGTTGAAGGATTTGTTGATGGTTGTTTTTAGATCTTGACTATTATAAATAAATTTGCTATTAACGTTCTTGTACAAATCTTTGAACTATGTTTTTATTTCTCTTGGGCAATATCTAGGAGTGAAATTGCTGGGTCATATCATAAGTGCATTTTTAATTTTAATAAGAAAATGCCAAACTCCTTACCAAACTAGCTACATCATTTTCCATCCCATCAGTAATGTATTAGAATTGTAGTTGTTCCACATCTTTGCCAACACTTCGTATGGTCAGTATATTTTATCTTAACCATTCTATTAGATGTGTATTCGTATCTCAGTATGAATATTTTGAATTTCCCCAGTGACTAATGAAATTGAATAGATTTTCATTTGCTTGTCACCAAATTTTTTTTGGTATAGTATCTATTGAACCCTTTTTCCCATTTTTAAATTTGGTTTATTGTTTTCTTGAATTGTAACAGACTTTTATATATTCTGGATACAGATTCTTTGTTGGATATATATTTTGGAAAAAATTTCTCCCATTCTATGGCTTTCCTTTTCATTTTCTTAACAATGTCATTTACAGAGAAAAAAAGTACTATGCATTATTTTTTAACTGATGACTCTAGTGATTACACTATGGATCCTTAACATATCACAGGTACTTTCTGTTAATATTGGCCTACTTCACTTTAAATGTAAGACCCTTCCAATGGTATAGTTCCACTCAATCTTTATTCTTTATACTATTGTTACCATATACCTTACATCTATACATGTATAATCTCCAATACGTTGTTAGAATTTTTCTGTTAAGCATTAATATCTTTTAAAGAAAGTAAGAGAAGAGAAAATATCTTTGGTTTTCAGCAGATTGGTTATAATAATCTTATGTATGATTTCCTGTGTACAATGCTTTTTGAACATTGAGTTTCTTAAATCTGTAAATTTGTTTCCATCACATTCAGAAATTTTGACCATTATTTTTTCAAATATGTATGTTAGATTGTTTGATAATCTTCCAAAGATTACCAAGTCTCTGTTCATTTTTTTCTATCCCCTTTCTGTTTTCAAAATTTGATGATTTCTGTTTATTTGAATTCAGTTTCAACACCATTTCTCTGCCATCTCCCATCGGATTCTAATCTACTAAGAGTTATTCATTTCAGATGTATTCTTCAGTTCCAGAATTTCCACTTAGTGTTAAAATATAATTTCAAATTCTCTGCTCTGATTACTCATCTGTTCATTTATTTTTCCATATTTTCATTTAAATTCTTGAACCTATCATTAGTGACTGCTTTAAGTACCTTATCTGTTGTTTCTAACATCTGGATTACCTTAGTGTTTGTTTTATTGAATGCTTTTCCTTTTGACTACATGTTACATTTTCTGGTTTCTTTACTTATCAATTTTTATTGCATGTTAGACATTATGTATTATTTGTTACAGGAAATCTTCATTATGTCATCTTCCCTTAAAGGTGTTGAGTTTGTTTTCTCAGGCAGAAGGCTAGGGCAATCATGGAATATTGTGGGGGCTTACTTTGTATCTTTCCCTTCTCCCAAGATCACAGTTCTTTCTTCATGTTCTTCATTGCCTGAGAACAGTTGTGTCATATATTTTGTTCCACTTTATAGACTTTACTTGTCAGTGGGGAAAATCCATACAAGTTATCCTGTCATGATCCCATATATTTTTAGATTGCTTCTAAAGTGATCTGCATAAGACACAAATCTACAATGTCAATGTTCATTTAAAATTTTCTATGGTCACCCATTGCGTGTCTAATAAAATTCAAACTCCTAAATTACATATTCAAGATCCCTTAGTTCACAGTTTTGCGGAATTTAATTTCCAGACCCGTTTTGTGCAGTCTCTGAACTTCCAAACCTAATGGTTTTCAAATTTAATGTGCATGAGAATCATATGGTAACTATGGGTTTAAAATGAATATTTCCCTCTCCATCTCACACCAGTCTAATTTGATACATCTAGGATAGGCTGAGAATATAAATATTTTAGCAAAGAGTCAAGGCAGTTTTGATGTAAGCAGTCTAAGGCTCCATGTTGAGGATCACAGTTCAAGTCTTGCAACTCAAATTGTGGCCAGAGAATCAGCTGCATCTGCCTCAAATGAGAGATTTTTAGGAATGAAGAATCTCACTCCCTATTCAACCAAAATGTGCTTTTTTTTTTTTAAATCCCAGAAAGCAGGTTTGCGGGCTAAAGTCTGAAAAGCACTATTCTAGATTACTCCATTCTTTAGATTAATCACTTTCATACTTCAGTGTTCTTATTCTTGTTATTTCTTCTGCTTAAATACCTTTTAATTTATTTTCCTGATAGGAAAGTATTATTTATTTAAAACCAAGGTAAATTGAGCCTTCTTGAGCTTTCTTGAACTCTCAGATTTTACTGTACTATCCTTTGGGTTTCAGTTACACATTCACATTCTTTTTTATTACAGCACTTGTAATTATTTGCTTATTTCTATATTTCACATGTTGGACTGTAAAATTCAAATTTGATAGTGAGTCTTTTTCTTTCTGATTCCTCAGTGTATAGGACCTGTAAAAGATCCTTGTTAAATACTCTTGAGAAATTAATGAGTACCCAAACATTAGTACAAATAATACTTGATATTTATTGATATAATAATGTACCTTAATAAATACTGTTAGCTTAAAAGCTACACTATTCATGTTCATATCTCAGTTCTGAGACTTAATAGTGTTCATCTTTAGGCAAGTTACTCTCTCCCACTGTCTCTCTGAAATGGAGCAAATAGAATTACCTATTTCATTGGGTGGTTTACAGTTTTAAAAAAGACAAACCATATGCAGTATGAAATGCAGCAAAATATTAGCACATAGTAAATACTTAATAAAAGCTAATTATTATTGTTGAACTTCTATTTCAACAAACATTTAATTGACACCTAATGTGTCAGCCATTTTACACAGAAAAATAAAAAGAAAAGGACCATGTCCTCTGGATTATTGCATTCTGAAGAGGTGAGAATACCTGATACTAGATATCAAAGAAATGAAGTCTATACTTAAATCAACGGACTCCAAACATATTTTATCATATGCCATATAAAATTAGCGCCTCAAAATGCATATAATTGTTCATAAATTATGATCATGAATAAAAATCACCAGTAAATAGCTCAAGGCAAAGTAAACTCTTTGGCAGACAGTGTTAAAATTTGTGGATGTAAATTCATACTTCAAATATCATTTTTGATAATATCAAAATATGTTGACAAATTTATATTCAAAGATAATTAGACTGCCATTAATTTTACCTGGAAATTTAGCTTATACAAAGCTCAGGTAAGTAGAATGAAAAATGCAGCTCTGCCATTTTCCTTTTCTTCTTCTTACATTAATAATATGTATTTGATCTACAATTTCATCACAGGAATTTTTTGAAGATAATATGCCATTTTTTTAAGGATCAATTCAGTTAAAATAAGATATTAAAATCTATAAATCCACTGAATTTGGCTCACATAGCTATAATGCATCCTCATATACTAAATGCTAAAACTCATATATTAAATGCAGGCAACTCTCAACTTCTCTCTATTTGGAATTCCAAGTATTTATTTCTTATACTTTGGGTACTGTATGTAACACATGACAAACTGATATATGAACTGAGACCACCAGTGTAAATTTTCATGTTAAATATTAGTAAAATTTTATTATCTTTATATATAAATAAACATAAGCAGAATTTCTAGTATTTTCTTCTTGCACTTTAACGAATATTTCCTTACAAGACTTCTGTCATATTTGCATTCCACTTTGGGGCATACTTCTTTAGATGGTATCTAAATTGTACTCCTAAAATGAAACACAAGACTTTGGGGGAAAAATTGAGATTTATATAGTTTCAAAGATTTTTTTTTTTTAAAGTTTCAAAGATTTTAAATAAGAATGTTAATGAACAAAAGTTTATTAGACCATCTAATTTAACCTCACATATACAGACAAACCACTTGATGAAATTTCTTTGTGAATAAAAAGTAGCATTTTGATTAGTCAAATTCTTTTTAGCATTTCACAGGATAAGAGCAGATATTGAATGGTCTCTTCTTCCATCCTGTAGATTTCTAGCAAGATCTCATTCCAGTCATTCAGAAGAATTATTTTATATATTTATTACAAAGGGGAAGGACAAGGAAGGAGGGAAAAATTTAATTCAAGCCTATTTCTGTCTGGGTCACTAGACCTAGGTTCTTATTGCTACACAACCATGCCTATCAGAAAACTCTGTTTTCTAGTCCTGGTGATTCATAGACTGGAAACCACTGTATCTTTTGCCCTGATATATTTTTTTTTCCATAGCATATGTGTTTGATTGCAAAGTTGAGAGATTTTTTTAAACTGTCCTAAATCCAGGACCCAAAGCACTTTTTGCATACTTAACTTCCAGTTAAGTTGCTACTTTTAAACACTGACTTGATCCATACTTTAAGGAACTAGGGAACATTTATACCCACAAATTAAAGCAATCTTTAAGATGGATTTTTTTTAATACTCACATTTCTTCTTAGTAACCAAATACTTCATAATCTCCTTCTAAATGAACATGTTCTCAATGAAAATATAGTGGGATGATAACTAAAGATGTTAACGTATCCTTCAGTTCTTATTTTGGACAGCACTATTTCTTGAAGAGGATTCCCTGACCCCACCCCCCAGGTCTGGATTACATACGATGTACTCTCTTAGCACCTTATCACACTGTGAATAATGCTATATTTCATTTCCTCATTACTTCTCTTCATCTTCCTCTAGATTAGGGGTTCACAATCTCACATGCTTTCAGGAATGAGGCAGTTAACATAAATAAATGAAGGTGTTAGATAATACAGCAAAGTTAAATGGGAACTAATAGACTCAATGTTTCTGAGATACAAAAAGTGGTGGACACTATGGCAAGTTAGAGAATTTATGCCCTATGTGAAGGGAGCAGTCAATATTCAGGTCCAGTTCATCGTTGCCATATAGGAATGTAAGCCCAGTATTGTCCCAAATTTCAGAGAATCAGAAATTATATCAAGTTTCCTGAAACTTGTTTGTTGCCATTAATTCACAAATTTTAGTTTTAAATACATGTACACATATACAGTACAAACCATGTACATCATTTCCCGTTGAGGCCTGTTTGTAACCTCTGATAGGAATTATGAGCGCTACCAAGGCAGGGACTGGATCTAAATTGCTTATTATCTTATTTGAGCACTTAGAACAATTCCTGGTATATATTCATCAATATATGTGTTGCATAAATAAAGTTATAATTCTGTGGTGACTGGGAAAAAGAAAAATACTTCAAAGGAGGAAGAATTATGTTGACATTGAACAAAATAGTGTCCTACTTTGGTCATTAGAATTGGAAATTAGGAAATTGTCAGATATCTCTGTAAGGGATATTTTAGTGGATTTTTGGGAGTAGAAAGTATGAAAATGGATTGAAAATAAATGGCATTAGGAAAAAGGAGGCAATGAATATTGATTGCTCCTTCAAAAGGCAAGATTGGGCAGTGTCTTGATAAGTGGTAGGATCATGGAAAGATTTCTACGATAGTGTTTTTGAGTCTTTTTAAGTTCTTGACTCTTTGGATAAACATAAAAATTCACAGTCTGTTAAAATTTTTTTAATTAAAAAATAAAATATAAGTGAAAGCAAATTAAAGGAATTATAATATTCAATTTGCTTTTTCAAACAGCATGTATTTGCATTCTCCCAAACTCCCAGAGATTCTGATTAGCTCCTCCCTGTTAAATCATATCTATATTATTGAAAGAGAAGACAAGCACACTCAAAGGCCAATTGGAAGCAGC
The DNA here is from genome assembly GCF_965194825.1 of Balaenoptera physalus. NCBI lineage: Eukaryota > Metazoa > Chordata > Mammalia > Artiodactyla > Balaenopteridae > Balaenoptera > Balaenoptera physalus. The sequence continues at coordinate 131,865,767 of NC_138882.1, read as the reverse complement.
CCACAGGAAGAAAGTGATTATGGGAAACTGGAAAAGGGTCAGCAGAGGTGATGAGAAAAAAATAGGGCAAAAGCAAATTTGGAGATATTACCCTAGTAAGAGTACATGTACTCAGTCTAAGAGTGTGTTCCTTCTCTTTTTTCTTTCTTTTTTTCAAAATTTCAAGCAAAGTCAAGTATTTCCACCACACTGAAGTTTTTAATCATTGATATCTTTTGTGAAGATAAATTCAGAATTATTTCAACAAGAGGCATGTAGGTGTGAGCAGTTATTTTTACACTGATTAATGGATCCTTTCATTGGCAATGTCTATGACACATGAAGCAACTTTAGTCCATTAAATTTTTATACCTGGAACTAAATATATTTCATACTGAAGCCCTGCATAGTTCTTTGTCCTAGAAGAAACCTTAATGTTCTTGAAGACTACAAAACTGCTTATGTTACTTTTTTCTTTACAAGCACAAACAGGCTATAACAATTGCTATGTTGGGTTAATTAGGTTTATGAAGAAAAAACTGCTTAGGTAGGAACATTATTAAAATATTTATTTATATGTTTCTATTTTCACACTCAGAAACTCAGTCTTCTTTCCAAAGCAAGTTTGGTTCCGCCTTGCAGCTTGATGGGACACTTCAGGGAGCATTAAAATATCAGAGTTGGATAAGATATTACAAAAAACAATTTAGTCCAATTCAGAAATACGTCCAATCTGAGAAATACTGGGAAACGTCCAGTATAGGTAAATCTATAGAAAAAGAAAGTAGATTAGTCGTTGCCTACAGCTGAGGAGGATCGAGACGCAGTAGCTAAAGGTACACCGTTCCTTTCGGGGTTGATGAAAATGTCCTAAAATTCATTATTGTGGTGATGGCTGCATAACTCTGTGAATATACTAAAAAACCATTGAATCGTACATTTTAAAGGGGGTAATTGTGTCTGTGTGTTATATCTCATTAAAGCTGTTACCAAAAAAAAAAAAAGAAAGAAATTGACATATTGCATTTTTTTTTTAAGTGTAACCTCTTTTCTTTTTTTTTTTAGAAATTCACGGTCTTTTATTTATTTATTTATTTATTTATGACTATGTTGAGTCTTCGTTTCTGTGCGAGGGCTTTCTCTAGTTGCGGCAAGTGGGGACCACTCTTCATCGCGGTGCGCGGGCCCCTCACCATCGCGGCCTCTCTTGTTGCGGAGCACAGGCTCCAGACGCGCAGGCTCAGTAATTGTGGCTCACGGGCCCAGCTGCTCCGTGGCATGCGGGATCCTCCCAGACCAGGGATCGAACCCATGTCCCCCACACTGGCAGGCAGACTCTCAACCACTGCGCCACCAGGGAAGCCCTGCATTTTTAATTTTTTTTAATTTTTTTAATATCTTTATTGGAGTATAATTGCTTTCCAAAGTCTGTTAGTTTCTGCTTTATAACAAAGTGAAACAGCTATACATATACATATATCCCCATATCTCCTCCCTCTTGCGTCTCCCTCCCACCCTCCCTATCCCACTCCTCTAGGATATCACAAAGCACTGAGCTGATCTCCCTATGCTATGTGGCTGCTTCCCACTAGCTATCTATTTTACATTTGGTAGTGTATATATGTCCATGTCAGTCTCTCACTTCATCCCAGCTTACCGTTTCCCCTTGTGTGTCCTCAAGTCCATTCTCTACATCTGCGGCTTTACTCCTGTCCTGCCCCTAGGTTCTTCAGAACCATTTTTTTTTTTTTAGATTCCATATATAGGTGTTAGCATACGGTATTTGTTTCTCTTTCTGATTTGCTTCACTCTGTATGGCAGACTGTAGGTCCATCCACCACACCACAAATAACTCAGTTTCGGGGCTTCCCTGGTGGCGCAGTGGTTGAGAATCTGCCTGCCAATGCAGGGGACACGGGTTTGAGCCCTGGTCTGGGAAGATCCCACATGCCGCAGAGCAAGTGGGCCCGTGAGCCACAACTACTGAGCCTGAGCGTCTGGAGCCTCTGCTCCACAACAAGAGAGGCTGCGATACTGACAGGCCCGCGCACCGCGATGAAGAGTGGCCCCCACTCGCTGCAACTGGAGAAAGCCCTCACACAGAAATGAAGACCCAACACAGCCAAAAATAAACATAATAAATAAATAATAAATAAAAATTAAAAAACAAAACAAAACAAAACAAAACCAAATAACTCAGTTTCATTTCTTTTTATGGCTGAGTAATATTCCATTGTATATATGTGCCACATCTTCTTTATCCATTCATCTGTCGATGGACACTTAGGTTGCTTCCATGTCCTAGCTATTGTAGATTGTGCTGCAATTAACATTGGGGTGCATGTGTCTTTTTGAATTATGGTTTTCTCAGCAATCCCCAGTAGTGGGATTGCTGGGTCATAGGGTAGTTCTATTTTTAGTTTTTAACGGAACCTCCATAATGTTCTCCATAGTGGCTGTATCAATTTACATTCCCACCAACAGTGCAAGAGGGTTCCCTTTTCTCCACACCCTCTCCAGCATTTATTGTTTCTAGATATTTTGATGATGGCCATTCTGACTGGTGTGAGGTGATACCTCATTGTAGTTTTGATTTGCATTTCTCTAATGATTAGTGATGTTGAACATTCTTTCATGTGTTTGTTGGCAATCTCTATATCTTCTTTGGAGAAATGTCTGTTTAGGTCTTCTGCCCATTTTTGGATTGGGTTGTTTGTTTTTTTGATATTGAGCTGCATGAGCTGCTTGTAAATTTTGGAGATTAATCCTTTGTCAGTTGCTTCATTTACAAATATTGTCTCCCATTCTGAGGGTTGTCTTTTCGTTTTGTTAATGGTTTCCTTTGCTGTGCAAAAGCTTTTAAGTTTCATTAGGTCCCATTTGTTTATTTTTGTTTGTTTTTATTTCCATTTCTCTAGGAGGTGGGTCAAAAGGATCTTGCTGTGATTTACATCATGGAGTGTTCTGCCTATGATTTCCTTTAAGGGTTTTATAGTATCTGGCCTTACATTTAGGTCTTTAATCCATTCTGAGTTTATTTTTGTGTATGGTGTTAGGGAGTGTTCTAATTTCATTCTTTTACATGTAGCTGTCCAGTTTTCCCAACACCACTTATTGAAGAGGCTGTCTTTTCTCCATTGTATATTCTTGCCTGGTTTATCAAAGATAAGGTGACCATATGTGCATGGGTTTATCTCTGGGCTTTCTATCCTATTCCATTGATCTATATTTCTGTTTCTGTGTCAGTACCATACTGTCTTGATTACTGTATCTTTGTAGTATAGTCTGAAGTTAGGGAGCCTGATTCCTCCAGCTCCATTTTTCTTTCTCAAGATTGCTTTGGCTATTCGGGGTCTTTTGTGTTTCCATACAAATTGTCACATTTTTTGTTCTACTTCTGTGAAAAATGCCAGTGGTAGTTTGATAGGGATTGCAATGAATCTGTAGATTGCTTTGCTTAGTATAGTCATTTTCACAATGTTGATTCTTCCAATCCAAGAACATGGTATATCTCTCCATCTGTTTGTATCATCTTTAATTTCTTTCATCAGAGTCTTATAGTTTTCTGGAAACAGGTCTTGTGTCTCCCTAGGTAAGTTTATGCCTAGGTATTTTATTCTTCTTGTTGCAGTGCTAAATGAGAGTGTTTCCTTAATTTCTCTTTCAGATTTTACATCATTAGTATATAGGAATGCAAGAGATTTCTGTGCATTAATTTTGTATCCTGGTACTATACAAAATTCATTGATTTGCTCTAGTAGTTTTCTGGTAGCATCCTTAGGATTCTCTATGTATAGTATCATGTCATCTGCAAACAGTAACAGTTTTACTTCTTCTTTTCTGATTTGGATTCCGTTTATTTCTTTTTCTTCTCTGATTGCTGTGGCTAAAACTTCCAAAACTATGTTGAATAATAGTGGTGAGAGTGGACAACCTTGTCTTGTTCCTGATCTTAGAGGAAATGGTTTCAGTTTTTCACAATTGAGAACGATGTTGGCTGTGGGTTTGTCATATATGGCCTTTATTATGTTGAGGTAAGTTCCCTCTATGCCTACTTTCTAGAAGGTTTTTATCATAAATGGGTGTTGAATTTTGTCGAAAGCTTTTTCTGCATCTACTGATATTATCTTATGGTTTTTATCCTTCAATTTGTTAATATGGTGTATCACATTGATTGATTTGCATATATTGAAGAATCCTTGCATTCCTGGGATAAACCCCACTTGATTATGGTGTATGATCCTTTTAACGTGCTGTTGGATTCTGTTTGCTAGTATTTTGTTGGGGATTTTTGCATCTGTGTTCATCAGTGATACTGGCCTGTAGTATTCTATCTTTGTAGCATCTTTGTCTTGTTTTAGTATCAGGGTGATTGTGGCCTCATAGAATGAGTTTGGGAGTGTTCCTCCCTCTGCTGTATTTTGGAAGAGTGTGAGAAGGATAGGTGTTAGCTCTTCTCTAAATGTTTGATAGAATTTGCCTGTGAAGCCATCTGGTCCTGGGCTTTTGTTTGTTGGAAGATTTTTAATCACAGTCTCAATTTCAGTGCTTGTAATTGGTCTGTTTATATTTTCTATTTCTTCCTGGTTCAGTCTTGGAACATTGTGCTTTTTAAAGAATTTGTCGATTTCTTCCAGGTTGTCCATTTTATTGGCATATAGTTGTTTGTAGTAATCTCTCATGATCCTTTGTATTTCTGCAGTGTCAGTGGTTACTTCTCCTTTTTCATTTCTAATTCTATTGATTTGAGCCTTCTCCCTTTTTTTCTTGATGAGTCTGGCTAATGGTTTATCAATTTTGTTTATATTCTCAAAGAACCAGTGCTTAGTTTTATTGATTTTTGCTCTCATTTTCTTCATTTCTTTTTCATTTATTTCTGATCTGATCTTTATGACTTCTTTCCTTCTGCTAACTTTGGGGTTGTTTTGTTTTTCTTTCTCTAATTTCTTTAGGTGTAAGATTAGGTTGTTTATTTGAAATGCATCTTGCTTCTTGAGGTAGGATTGTATTGCTATAAACTTCCCTCTTAGAACTGCTTTTCTGCATCCCATAGGTTTTGGGTCATCACGTTTTCACTGTCAGTTGTTTCTATGTTTTTTTAAATTTCCTCTTTGATTTCTTCAGTGATCTCTTGGTTATTTAGTAGTGTATTGTTTAGCCTCCATGTGTTTGTATTTTTTACAGATTTTTTCCTATAATTGATTTCTAGTCTCATAGCATTGTGGTTGGAAAAGATACTTGATACGATTTCAATTTTCTTAAATTTACCAAGGCTTGATTTGTGACCCAAGATATGATCTATCCTGGAGAATGTTCCATGAGCACTTGAGAAGAAAGTGTGTTCTGTTGTTTTTGGATGGAATCTGCTATAAATATCAATGAAGTCCATCTTGTTTAATGTATGATTTAAAGCTTGTGTTTCCTTATTTATTTTCATTTTCGATGATCTGTCCATTGGTGAAAGTGGGGTGTTAAAGTCCCCTACTATGATTATGTTACTGTCTATTTCCCCTTTTATGGCTGTTAACATTTGCCTTATGTATTGAGGTGCTCCTATGTTGGGTGCATAAATATTTACAATTGTTATATCTTCTTCTTGGATTGATCCTTTGATCATTGCATAGTGTCCTTCTTTGTCTTTTGTAATAGTCTTTAACGTCTATTTTGTCTGATATGAGAACTGCTACTCCAGCTTTCTTTTGATTTCCATTTGCATGGAGTACCTTTTTCCATCCCGTCACTTTCAGTCGTATGTGTCCCAGGTCTGAAGTGGGTCTCTTCTAAACAGCATATATATGGGTCTTGTTTTTGTATCCATTCAGCCAGTCTATGTCTTTTGGCTGGAGCATTTAATCCATTTACATTTATGGTAGTTATCAATATGTATGTTCATATTACCATTTTCTAAATTGTTTTGGGTTTGTTATTGTAGGTCTTTTCCTTCTCTTGTGTTTCTTGCATAGAGAAGTTCCTTTAGCATTTGTTGTAAAGCTGGTTTGGTGGTGCTGAATTCTCTTAACTTTTGCTTGTCTGTAAAAGTTTTGATTTCTCCTTCAAATCTGAATGAGATCCTTGCTGGGTAGAGTAATCTTGGTTGTAGGTTTTTCCCTTTCATCACTTTAAATATGTCCTGCCAGTCCCTTCTGGCTTGCAGAGTTTCTGCTGAAAGATCAGCTGTTAACCATATGGAGATTCCCTTGTATGTTATTTGTTGTTTTTCCTTTGCTGCTTTTAATATTTTTTCTTTGTATTTACTTTTTGATAGCTTGATTAATATGTGTCTTGGCATGTTTCTTCTTGGGTTTATCCTGTATGGGACTCTCTGGGCTTCCTGGACTTGATTGACTATTTTTTCCAATATTAGGGAAGTTTTCAAGTATAATCTCTTCAAATATTTTCTCAGTCCCTTTCTTTTTCTCTTCTTCTTCTGGTACCCCTATAATTCGAATGTTGGTGCATTTATTGTTGTCCCAGAGGTCTCTGAGACTGTCCTCAATTCTTTTCCTTCTTTTTTCTTTATTCTGCTCTGCAGTAGTTTCCATTATTTTATCTTCCAGGTCACTTATCCATTCTTCTGCCTCAGTTATTCTGCTACTGATTCCTTCTAGAAATTTTTTAATTTCATTTATTGTGTTGTTCATCATTGTTTGTTTGCTCTTTAGTTCTTCTAAGTCCTTGTTAAACGTTTCTTGTATTTTCTCCCTTCTATTTCCAGATTTTGGATAATCTTTACTGTCATTACTCTGAATTCTTTTTCAGGTAGATTGCCTATTTCCTCTTCATTTGTTTTGTCTGGTAGGTTTTTGCCATGCTTCTTCATCTGCTGTGTGTTTCTCTGTCTTCTCATTTTGCTTAACTTACTGTGTTTGTGGTCTCCTTTTCACATGCTGCAGATTTGTAGTTCCCGTTGTTTTTGGCGTCTGCCCCCAGTCACTACGGTTGGTTCAGTGGGTTGTGTAGGCTTCCTGGTGGAGGGGACTGGTGCCTGTGTTCTGGTGGATGAGGCTGGATCTTGTCTTTCTGGTGGGCAGGACCGCATCTAGTGGTATGTTTTGGAGTGTCTGTGACCTTATTATGATTTTAAGCAGCCTCTCTGCTAATGGGTGTGGTGGTGTTCTTGTGTTGCTAGTTGTTTGGTATAGGGGTTCTAGCACTGTAGCTTGCTGGTCATTGAGTGGATCTGGGTCTTAGCATTGAGATGGAGATCTCTGGGAGAACTTTCACCGTTTGATATTATGTGGACCTGGGTGGTCTCTGGTGGACAAATGTACTGAACTTGGCTCTTCCACCTCAGAGGCATAGGTCTGACAGCCGGCCAGAGCACCAAAACCCTGTCAGCCACACGGCTCAGAAGAAAAGGGAGAAAAAAAGAAAAGAAGAAAGAAAAAAATAATATAAAATAAAGTTATTAAAGTAAAAAATTAAGATATTATTAAAAGTAAAAATATTTAAAAGTAATAAAAAAAAAGAAAGAAGAGAGCAACCAAACCAAAAAACAAATCCACCAATGATAACAAGCACTAAAAAACTATACTTAAAAAAAAACAAACAAAAAAACACAGACAGACAGAACCCTAGGACAAATGGTAAAAGCAAAGCTATACAGACAAAGTCACACAAAGTCCATTGCCTCAATTTTAGGATGATTCGTTGTCTGTTCAGGTATTCCACAGGTACAGGGTACATCAAGTTGATTGTGGAAATTTAATCCGCTGCTCCTGAGGCTGCTGGGAGAAATTTCCCTTTCTCTTCTTTGTTCACACAGTTCCTGGGGTTCAGCCTTGGATTTGAACCCACCTCTGTGTGTAGGTGGCCTGAGGGCATCTGTTCCCGCTCAGACAGGATGGGGTTAAAGGAGCAGCTGATTAGGGGGCTCTGGGTCACTCAGGCCAGGGGGAGGGTGGGGTACAGAGTGCAGGGTGAGCCTGTGGTGGCAGAGGCTGGCGTGACGTTGCACCAGCCTGAGGTGCACCATGCGTTCTCCCCGGGAAGTTGTCCCTGGATCAAGGGACCCTGGCAGTGGCGGGCTGCATAGGATCCCAGGAGGGGAGGTGTGGATAGTGACCTGTGCTTGCACACAGGCATCTTGGTGGCTGCAGCAGCAGCCTAAGCATCTCATGCCCGTCTCTGGGGTCCGCACTGATAGCCGATGCTTCCGCCCGTCTCTAGAGCTCCTTTAAGCGGTGCTCTTAATCCCCTCTCCTCGCACACCCTGAAACAAAGAGGCAAGAAAAAGTCTACTGCTTATTCAGCAGTTCCAGACTTTTTCCCAGCCACACTACCGGCTAGCTGTGACGCACTAGCCCCTTCAGGCTGTGTTCATGCAGCCAACCCCAGTCCTCTCCCTGGGATCTGACCTCTGAAGCCCGAGCCTCAGCTCCCAGCCCCAGCCCGCCCCGGCGGGTGAGGAGACAAGCCTCTCGGGCTGGTGAGTGCTACTCGGCACAGATCCTCTATGCAGGAATCTGACCGCTTTGCCCTCCGCACCCCTGTTGCTGCACTCTCCTCCATGGCTCCGAAGCTTCCCCCCTGCCACCCCCGTCTCTGCCCGTGAAGGGCCTTCCTATTGTGTGGAAGCTTTTCCTCCTTCACAGCTCCCTCCCACTGGTTCAGGTCCCATCCCTATTCCTTTGTCTCTGTTTTTTCTTTTTTCTTTTGCCCTACCCAGGTACATGGGGAGTTTCTTGCCTTTTGGGAGGTCTGAGGTCTTCTGCCAGTGTTCAGTCGGTGTTCTGTAGGAGTTGTTCCACATGTAGATGTATTTCTGATGTACTTGTGGGGAGGAAGGTGATCTCCACGTCTTACTCCTCCGTCATCTTGAAGGTCTCCCATATTGCATGACTAAACATCTTAGAGACAGAGTGGACTGAGACATAAGGTGAATAGTCTCATGGAATTAGGTCAGTCTTGGGGACAATACATTTAATATAAATGTATAAACTTATACTTGTAAGGATATGGGGTTTACTAACATTTCCACATACGTTATTCCATTTTGTCCTCATTGCAGTTATGGAAGATGGATTAGATCCAGCAGGTATTAGACCCCATTTCTGTGAAGAGCACATGGTCAGGGCTTGCACCTGAAAGGCAAACATTTTGGAGTAGAAGGCTGGTTGGGGGTGGAAGGTAACATATCATTGAGAAAAGCATAGGATTCAGTCAGAAGACCTAAGTTTAAATTCCAGGTCAGTTTTGATTTAAATGCACATTAAAAGAAAACATTTTATGATATGGTATGCCAGTTTAGTTCTTGAATAGCAAACTCTGAAAGGGATTTAGGAGTGCAAGAGATTTATGTGGAAGTGACACCTGTGAAAGGAAAAGGAAGGAAGGAAGAAAGATTGGTCAGCAGGAGCTGTCAGACCACAATGCAGACTTGCTAAAATCTCTGCCAGCCCAATGGGAGCTCCAGAGCACACATTGCCTTTTAGAGGGGTGTCACATTGAGTGGAAATGGCTAGGTCTTTTTACCACCATCTTTCTCAGTCACTGACTGGGGGCCACACTGAAAAAATTGTAATCTCAGCTCTAATGCTGCAGTGAATCCTGAATGAGTTAGCTGAGGGAAGCTGCCAGCTAACCATCCTCCTGGCACACTTTCTTGAAGGGAGATCTGAGTGGCACATCTCTACATCTTCCAGACATGGGGAAATTCCATGATTTTATAGTAAATGAAAAAGGGAGATTACCTACCTCTATGTGTAGTATGAGCTCAATTGTGTACCTAATAATTGATGATAAAAATTATGTTTCAAACATTGTGATAAATGCATTACATTATTTGATTTAGTCCTCACCACTCTATGAGATTTATACTATTATGAACTTCATTTTACAGAAAATAAAAGAACCCACAGCTCAAGAGGTTAAGAAGTGAGCTCCAAATGTAGGAAGTGGCCATCAGTATGCAAATACAGGTTTGCTTTGCTGTGCTAATCTGTGCTCTATGTAGTTTTATGAAGGTACATACCTAGGAAAAAGAATGAAAGAAAATAAACACACACATAAATGATAATAGTGATTAATGGTAGGACTACAGGTTATTAAATTGTTATTTATTCCTTTATTTTCTATATTTTCTTCTATGAGATATTTTGGTTTTCGTTGAGGCAAAACCAACTACCCCAAACTTAGTCCTATAATACAACAATCATTTTATTATTCTCATGGATTCTCATTTCAGAAATTCAGAAAAGACATAGTGGGGATGGTTTGATTCTGCTCTACTGTATTTAGGACCTTAGCTGAGAAGACATGAATGACTGGGAGATACTCCATCAGCTGGGGAATTAGAATCCTCTGGAGGCTTCACGTGTCTGGTGCCTGGGCTGGGATGACTATAAGGCTGGTCTTAGGTGGGTCATTTGATTGGAGAATCTTTATGTGCTATGTACATTCTCCATATGGCCTAAGCTTCCTTACAGCATGGCTTCCTCAAGTTAGTCAAACTTCTTACATGGTAGCTCAGAGCTTCAAGAGCAAGTTTTCCAGAAAACAAGGAGGAAGCTATGTGACTTTCTATGGCCTAGCCTTGGAAGAAACATAGCTCACTTCTGCCATAGTCTTTTTTTTTTTTTTAATAGATTTTATTTATTTATTTATTTATTTATTTATTTATTTATTTATTTATTTATTGGCTGTGTTGGGTCTTCGTTGCTGCACGCAGGCTTTCTCTAGTTGCGGTGAGTGGGGCTTCTCTTCGCTGCAGTGCACGGGCTACTCATTGTGGTGGCTTCTCTTGTTGCGGAGCATGGGCTCTAGTCGCATGGGCTCAGTAGCTGTGACTCATGGGCTCTAGAGCGCAGTCTCAGTAGTTGTGACACATGGGCTTAGTTGCTCCACGGCATGTGGGATCTTCCCAGACCAGGGCTTGAACCCGTGCCCCCTGCATTGGCAGGTGGATTCTTAACCACTGCGCCACCAGGGAAGCCCTGCCATGTTCTTTTGGTCACAATCCACCCAGATGCAAGGAGAAGGAACATAGATTTCACATCTAAATCATAAGACTGTAAATGAATGCTTGCCATATTTTAAAACTTCCAGAGGACTTATTTCCATAAACAGAAGAAAGTAAAATTTAGACATTAAATAGTCCCAGTTTAATTTTCATTCTGGAATAGAATTGGCAAAAACCTTTGTGTGTGTGTGTGTGTGTTTTTTTAATTTATGTGATTTGGTAGTAGAGAATCTGAGCTCTCTGACACTAATAGCTACTTTTCCTGGATTTATAGTAACAATTACAGAGTTAACAATTACAGAGTTAACAAGAAGCAAGAGAGTAGATTCTGTATTAGAGTTTTATGCGTAGGACAAAGTTGGAGTTGCTACCACTACAAAAAATTTTCATCCATTTACATAAATCTTCAGAGGTCTATTGTACACCCAATTCTATTTTTCAAGGAGATAGTTGGACTGATTTTTTTGTCCAAGCTTCACCTTTCCACATAAGGATTTTCCTTTGTTTAAAAATAATAAGTATCGTACATGTGAATACATTACAGAGGCTTATTTATCCCCACAGTTTAGAATGCTTCTGTGTGGCCCACTGAATAATAATAATGTAAATTTGGCTAGAGAAGGAAAAACCTAAGGGGAAACCTGTCAGTTCCCCAGAATAGTATTCCTAATGCAAATCTTAAGAGTCTTTCTTTTAAAAAACTTGCCCTCAGATACTTCTTGTATATTGCAGAGTATAAGCAATAAGTAAGGTCAGCTTTATAATATTTAAAATTTGCCTGATGTTTTTATTTTCTATGAATTTCCTTTCCAGGAGATGTGCACCAGATTGCTGAATTTTAAAATTATTCCATCAGGAAACAATATTTCTGTAGAGTAGGGGAGAAATATTTGGGACTTGTCAGTTAAATACAACAAAATACAATAAAATTGTATCCTCTCAACTGTTTCCTTGAGCTTGGCACCAAGGACAGACCAGTGAAAGCACTATGGAAAGTCAAAAGTGAAGTATGGACTTTGGAATCATACAGACCTGAGTTTGTATCTAGCTCCAACACTTACAAACTACTTAAGGTTCTGCAAGTACTTTAAATTCTTGAACCTGACTTTCATCAACTCTAAAATAGGGTTTATAATATTTTTCTCATAGGTAAATTGTGAAGTTGGAAAGAGATGATTTTACTTGGTACTTAACCCATAGTAAATGATTTATAAGTAGCAGTGATTGTTTTGTTACATTTTAGCATAGCTTGGTAAAATTAGAGTTCTATTTTTATAGTACTTAATAAAAAGATATATTTAGATCAATCAGAGGTCAGCTTGAGAAATCCAACCAAGATACGAAAGGGTAATTTATTACTTTTAACTTTTGACCACACTATTTGCCTATTCTGAAGGAATCATAACATGCTTTCTCTTAAAATCCACAGATTCCAGCTAAATAAAATACAAAGACAGTTGAGGAAAAGATGAATGTGTGTTTACAAGAATCTGCCTGATAGATAAATATTTCATATGCTCCGTGATTTTCATATAATTTATTTTAATTTAGCCTAGTATGGTACTTGTCATAAGGTAGATGTTCGTTAATAAATATTTATTGAATTAAAGAATATCCATCTTTTTAATGATTTGTATGAGTTCTTCATATATTAAATATACAAACCACTTGTCAGTTTTATATGTTGTGTATATTTCTCCAATTTGTCATTTATCTTATAATATTGTGTTTTTCTAATACTTTTATTTGCTCATATTTCCCTCTATTAAAAAAATGATTTTATGCTTAAAAATACCATCTTCACCTCCCTGCATTTAAATGCCTGTTCATCTGCAAGGAAAAATGTTTTAAGGTGATGTCTTTCCCATTTATCTAGAGACTATTCATGTCTTTAGCCCTCACCATTCAAAATTAAAGGTTATTGGTGAGGTGGGAGTGAATTTCTGTGAATTGTTTTTTTTTGGAGGAGGCAGAACTAGTAGACGTTTCCTAATTTCCAGTACTGGTTCAGAGCTTTTTTATGTTTTCTTCTTTTGATTATTTCCATGAGTAACTAGTGAAGCAGAAGTGAAGTGTGGGGAGGAAGTAAAACGAAAGGAGAAAGAGGAGCTAGGTGATGGAGTCAAATCGATATCTTTTTTGGAAGCTATGCTGAGTCCGAGACTTCCATGTCTAATGGTAATGAATTTACTTAGTATCGTTTTGCCAGGTACCATTTTAGTGCTTTAGTGTATATGCGTCATCACATCAATTGTGGGTATACAGTTTATATGTGTATCAAATCAGGTGGACACGGTTATTGTCCCCTTGTTTTACAACTGAGGAAATTAGTGTAAATGTGTGATGTAACTTGCCTTAGATTACATAGTCGTTAGCAGAGCTGGGATTCTAACTAGGGAGGCTATTTCTAGTCCCCACAATCTTAACCCTGCATTGTTAGTATACCAAATTTAACATGTGAAGAACAAAACATTTTATTTCTGCCTCAGAAACTACCTTTTCCTGTTCTTCCCTATCTCTGTGTCATGTCATTCTACTGCTATTTATTGCCCTTGGAAAAAATTTGAATACCCAATACAGTGGCCTGCAAAGTCCTACAAGATCAGATGTCTTTGACCTTATCTTGCACAATACTTTTTCCTTCTTTTATTTTTTAACCTTATACTCAACACTGGCCTTAAACACACTAAGCTTACTTCCATCTTAGGACTGTTGCACTAGCTACTCCCTGTCATTTAATGGCCATCCTCGAAATTGTGACTTAGATTTCCCCTTTTTGGAATTTACCATTTATCTCAAAGTTTACCTCCTCAGTGAAGCTTTCCCTGACTACTTAATTTAAAGTAGCCATTTAATCATTTGCCTCTTTCCTCTTACAGCCATTGGTACTTTATGACACTGTATATAATATTTTTTTATTTGTTTATTTTCTCTGTCTCCTCTCACATATATACACAGTAAAAATATAAGCTCCATGAAAGCAGGGATTTAACTATCTCGCTCACCTCAGTGTTCCCACTGCTCAAACAGTGTTTCAACACATATGATGTGAGCATATTTATATATTAAAGAAGTATTTGTTGAGTGTATGGAAGGTTTATTGAAAAGGAGAATGATGTGGTCAAAACTGTGTGTAAGAAAATTTATCTTCTAATAGTGTAGATGATGGACTGCAATGAAAAAAGGCTTAGTCAAGGAGACCAGTCAGGAGGCTATGGAGGGTGATGTTGGAAATAAGGAGAAGAAATGTGAGAGGTCCTAGTGAGTCAAAACCAGCAGAATTCTGAAACTGATTGAGTTGAAGGGACTCAAGGTCATTTGGAATAAGAAAGTGCCATTAATGTGAATAAGGAATGCTAGGAGATGATAGGTCACACTTGGGAAATTATGAATGGTATTCACAAGAGCACTTTTGAATTTTTAATTTGAGATGACATTGGTAGGCAGGATATATGGAATTTAGACTTAACAGAGAAGTCAGGACCAAAAATGAAGTTATCAGATTGTATAAGAATTACCAAAGGTGGCAATTAGAATGAGAAAATAGCTTAGGGCTAAGCTCCTAAATCAGTCAATTTTTGGAGACAGAAAAGATATAGATAAAATTAGCTTACCTCAGTAAGTCTGTAAACTGGGCAGAAGGAGGCAATGGAATAGTAAAGGAAGATGAAATCTTTAACTTTCTTGCTAGAGCAGGTATAGAGTGGAAGATTTGGAAACTATAACATTAATTTTGTTATTTGAAGTTCTTTGCCAAAGTTTTTTCAATTTTTATAACTTCTCAACCTTCACTTACATGTGACAGCATTAAGAAATCAAACTTTTTTTTTTAATGGAAGAGTTTTCTTAACTGACAGTATTTGAAATTTTATGTATATGCATAAATGCAATGCCTATCCCATGAAGACTTGACTTTCTTGCCACTGGGTGTGTTTGAGATATTGATGGGCCAAGTATTATAGAAGTTGTGGTTTGAATTCTCACTTTGAGGGAGAGAGTTAAACATGAAGAGCTTTCTTTGCATTCCCTTCCAGATCTGGAGTTCTGTGAATATGTGACCCTCCACATTACTCTTCTGAGTGTTCTGACTTATAAAATGAGGTTTATAGTAGTAATTTTTCACAGGATTACTTAGGGAGATATTTAATTCGTTTTTTATCAGCAACTAGTTTTGAAGTCTCCATGTGCCAGGTTTAAATAAGTTAATGCGTATGAAAG
This sequence comes from Balaenoptera physalus, assembly GCF_965194825.1. Taxonomy (NCBI): domain Eukaryota; kingdom Metazoa; phylum Chordata; class Mammalia; order Artiodactyla; family Balaenopteridae; genus Balaenoptera; species Balaenoptera physalus. The sequence goes on along the minus strand of NC_138882.1, from coordinate 131,850,610 downwards.
GTTAATTACATAATAAAAATTCAATGAATGTTAATTTCTATTAATATTATTAAAAAGCACCATGTCTCTCCAAAGACAGAAATACAATGCAAATAATAGTGTGAAGAAAGTAAGGATTATTTTGGTCATTGCATAAAGTATTCTAACTTAAATGCTCAAGCAATGTTTCAAACATTTTCACTGAGTGAAAACATTTTAATGAGTCAAGTTAAAAGACACTACTGATTAATTACATATAGAGCCCATGACACTATGTCGTTAATTATGTATAGGACCCACGACACATATGTGTTAGAGAAGAATCAAGTACTAAACTACCATGAAGTGGCCCACTGCAGCCAGTTCAATAGTGCAGTTGCTGGAGAAAGCACATTTATTGGAGTGACCTACATGTACGATTGAGTTGAGTTTGCAAGAGCCTCACCATAGGTAAATGTCCTTTCTGTCTTTCATGGTCAAGTGGTAGAAGACTGATTATAATTGAACAGCCTGTCATCTGCTCCTACATTTCAACCATCTGAGAGCTTCTCTTTGCTTTCTCATGTGCTCTTGTGCCAGAAATCACACTTAAGTTTTCTTTGAGCGCCTAAATTGGCTGACAGTGAGGGAATCAATATATCCTGTTGCACAGTGTTCAAAGCTGCTGTTGAGAGAAAAGTAACACTAAAGATGTGTTTCCTTGCAGGATAGTGCAGAATTGATCACTTCTCTGCTTCACAGTGGAGCTGACATACAGCAGGTTGGGTATGGCGGCCTCACTGCCCTGCATATTGCTACAATTGCTGGTCACCTGGAGGTAAGTCATATCTTGGCCACCTGTGAAAACAAACCTACCTCTTTGGATTCTTGTTTTCAAATGGTGGCTTTTGAGATTCTAGGAGTTGGTTTAATTTTAACTAATGAACACACACACATTTCTTTTGGGGTTCAAATTAAGCTATGTAAATGTTCTTTTGATAGTAAATTCGGTCTATTTTGTAACAGTGTAATCAAACATCAATTAATATAAAGATGGCTGGATATACAGGGGCTATATAGCAGTGATTAAAAGCATAGGTATTGGAGTCAGGCAACTGTTTCCACCACTTGCTATATTTACCTCAAGCAAGTTACTGTACCTTCAGACACCTCTGTTTTCCTCATTTATAAAATAGAAATAGTGATAAGCCTATTGTAATGATTAAATTAGATAATCAGTTTAAAGCACTTTGCAGATTGCTTCATTCATGGTAAGGAATCAATGAAAAATTATTCATTAATTCATTCATGTGTGCATTATTTGATTTATTAAGCATCTGTTGTGTGCCAGATACCGTTCTAGTTACTGAGGTGACAGTAGCAAGTAAAACAGGCAATTTTTTGAAATTTAGTTGTAGACAACAAGACAAACAATAAGGAAAAAAATATTATATAATTTAGTAGTGAGTACAAGAAAAATAATAAAATGAGGTAAAATGAAAGCAGAGTGAAGAAGTGGGCACCATTTAAAATAAGCTATTGGAGCTTCCCTGGTGGCGCAGTGGTTGAGAATCTGCCTGCTAATGCAGGGGACACGGGTTCGAGTCCTGGTCTGGGAAGATCCCACATGCTGCAGAGCAACTGGGCCCGTGAGCCACAATTACTGAGCCTGCGCGTCTGGAGCCTGTGCTCCGCAACAAGAGAGGCCGCGATAGTGAGAGGCCCGCGCACCGCGATGAAGAGTGGCTCCCGCTTGCCACAACTAGAGAAAGCCCTCGCACAGAAACGAAGACCCAACACAGCCAAAAATAAATAAATAAATAAATAAATAAAATAAGCTATATAGTGACACTATCATTAATATATATAGTAGTATCTGCAAAGGCCCTGGAGCAGAAAATAGCTAAGTGTATTGGAGGGGCACGAGTGAGCCGAAGTCACTAGTGTATATGGGCTGGAGGCAGAGTGATGGAGACAAGGTCAGGTGATGGTTACAAACAAGATTGCAGTGTTTTAAAGGCCAGAGGAGGGACTCTGGCTCTTATCTTAAACTTAATTGTTGAAATATTAATTTCATATATGCAGAGCACTTTAATTTGCATTGTTTATTTAATTTACTGAGTAAATCCTCATGAAATAGTTTTTATTGTCACTGCCGTTTAATAGATATAAAACCAAGGCTCTTGTACAGTAATTGTTTTTACAGATTACAAAGCCATTGAGAAAAAAAGCCATGTCTGGAATCTTGGTCATTTTACTCAAACTTCCATGATTTTCACACTCTATTAATTGTGGTAATCACATGTAAGCTCAACAGTGTAATAAATGAGCAGTCTTATGTCTTCATTATTAAGTAGTTGTCTATTTCTCCCTTTTAGTCATGTTGCAAGTTAAAGTGTACTTTCCTCACTTACACACACATGCACAATTGTGAACAAATAGAGCTGCATATAAAATCATACATAAAACCTGTAAAATAGGTGTGAGACATCTCTCTTAACAGTGTCAATTCGAAGGGCTCTTCATTCAATAAATATTAACATATCTCAATGGGAGCGAAATAGTTTCCTTCATGTTGATATTTCCACTCCTTACTATATTTCCCTGAAAATAAATTATCTTATTTCTCAGAAAATAAATCTTTTTAATGATATTTATTATAAATGTAAATGAATTTGTATTACTTATTAGGAGGGGGAAATCCCATTAGAATCACTTAAAAGTAAATGGTTTCCAAAAAAGAAACCGAGGTTAGTGATAAAGTAAATGGAAGGTAATTATATGAAATCTGGGTAGAAGAATTAATGAGGTAGACATTAAGTCCCAGTGAAACACATTCAACCTCTCAATGCCAGGAAAATGACAGAAATTTTTTTTTTTGACATCTTTATTGGAGTATAATTGCTTTACAATGGTGTGTTAGTTTCTGCTGTATAACAAAGTGAGTCAGCTATATGTATACATATATCCCCATATCCCCTCCCTCTTGCGTGTCCCTCCCACCCTCCCTATCCCACCCCTCTAGGTGGACACAAAGCACTGAGCTGATCTCCCTGTGCTATGTGGCTGCTTCCCACTAGTTATCTGTTTTACATTTGGTAGTGTATATATGTCCATGCCACTCTCTCACTTCGTCCCAGCTTACCCTTCTCCCTCCCCATGTCCTCAAGTCCATTCTCTATGTCTGTGTCTTTATTCCTGTCCTGCCCCTAGGTTCTTCAGAACCTTTTTTTTTTTTAGATTCCATATATATGTGTTAGCATATGGTATTTGTTCTTCTCTTTCTGACTGACTTCACTTTGTATGACAGTCTCTAGGTCCATCCACCTCACTACAAATAAGTCAATTTTGTTTCTTTATGGCTGAATAATATTCTATTGTATATATGTGCCACATCTTTACAGAATATATTTTGCAAAACAAAATCCTTTTTGTCTAGTACTGAGCTAATCACATTTTTGAGTGATAGAATTATAACAGGGTCAAAAACAAAGTGGTTAAGAGCTTGGTCTCTTCATCTCCTGTTCAAATAACTGTTTTCTTGCTTTATCATAGTATGGAAGGAGATATTATATTGATTCTACCAGCCTTAGGGCAAATTTTACCAAAATAATTCCAAATAGATCTCTACTCTTGTCTCACAGTTCTCCATGGGTTCTCCAACTTCCTTCATTAGCTCTGGTATAACATTTAATGACTTTTATAGTCAATTATGGATGCTGCATAAAGCATGTATATATACGTTAGTCTTTATTCTCTTCTTATCTAATGGGCTAATTAAGTTACAGATCATATAGGAAAATGGTATCCAAAAAACCTGAAAGCATCCTTATTCAAACTAACAGAATTTTAAAAGTTGAATTATTTCCTTCACAGCTGTTAATTGCAATACCCACTTTTAATGCATTTCCCCACACACACACTCATTCATCCATTTAACAAGTATTTTTGAGCCTCTACTTTTTCCATAACATTGTGCTAGAATATGGGAATGATACAAGAAAATAAGGCATAGTTTTTCCCCCTAAAGACTTTATAGTATAGCTGGACACACAAAATAAATACACAAGAAAGTTTATATAAGCAATTCAAAAGTAAAATATCAATATAGTCATAACTATAGAAGAGGAAAGAGCCAAAGATCAGAGCGGGTTTGATATTAGGAATAATTAGAAATATGATCATTACATAGCAAGGAATGGCAAAGAACACAAATTTAGAAGTGTTAGGATTTCACTGGGAATTGAGATCAAGGTGACTAGAAGATTTAGGGAAGGATTTATGAGAGGTAGTGTGAAATTGGGCTGAACTTTGAAAAGTGGTAAGAACTGGACAGAGAAAAGAAGAGGAATCATGTCTAAAACTGAGAAGGACAAATGAGTCGAGTACATTTAAGGGAGAGTGAATAGAATGATGGCATGAAACAGATTGTGAAGGGTCCTTGTAGGATGTTAGGAATGGACGAGACTAAAGAAACTGAAAATGGAAGTCCAAGGAGTTTGACTCAATTCAGTAAGTAACTATTATAGTTTATGATGTACAATACACAAGGCTATATGGTGTGGGAGATAAACAGATGAATAGAACACAGAAGTTCCCACTCTTAAGGACACTTACAGCCAATAGGGTTTTTTTCCACTAGGAAATGAGGAGCCATTGAGACTTTTTGAGCAAGAGAATGATTGGAGACATGATAAATAATGTGTTGAAGAGGATTTCTTTGACCTCAGTATTTATTGTGGATTCCAGAGGGACGATATGATGATTAAATAGACAAAGATAAAGGACTAGGTAAAGGATTCAGTTCTGAGGAAAAACCAGTTACCTCCAGACATGTTGATTTGCTGATCACATACAAATTTTCAAGTGGAAATGCTTGTTAATCATTTAAAAATATACAACTAGTATTCAGTGGAGAAGTTGGGACTTAATGTAAGTTTTTGGAAATTATATGTGATATTTGCAGCCATAACAGTAGCTGAAATTTGGCCAAGGTCTAAGCCTAAGAGAACATCCACAGAGACTTTAGGAATTACTGAATAGCCATTGAGGAGACAAAGAAGGATTGGTCAGAGTGGTATGAGGGAAACAAGGATAATGTAGTCTCACAATAATTAAGGGTATAGAGAGTTTCAATAGATAAAGATCCTGGGTATCAAATGGTGTAGAAAGGTTGAGTGCAATAGGGTAAAATATACATAATAGTATTTATTTGCTATACCAAAAATTTAGGTGCTTATTCCACTCCTAGTTTTTACTCTTGGTTAGCAGGAATGGTGGCAATATATCAGTGGGGGTTTCCTTTCATTAGTAGTCACTTTCCTTTATTGCCCACCTTCTTCTGTGAAACAATAACTGATGCTAAGTCTGACAGGCCTCTTTGTCTACACATATCAAATTCAGACCCTCCATTAGTGTCTCAAGTGTGTTTGTCCTCCCATAATTGTAAATTCTATTAAACAATTTTACAATAAAATTTACATTGACTAGGCAGCTGTCTTCTTCAATAATAGAGGAGAACACGTGCTGCAAATTCCTAGACATGCTGACTGCAATTTGAGACTCAGATTGAGATTTACTGTGCTCTGAAAAGCAGGCAAATATTGGTTATCCTGAGTCTCACTACTTCTCCCTGACTAATTTATCCATCTGTCAATACATATGCATGTGCTGCTTTATACAAGGCCGGAGATTCTGTCGGCAATCAATAAACATGCATTAAACCCTCTTCTCCCCTTTGAGTCCAGAGGGCACATGAGTCATATACTCTCTCAAGCATGGAAAATGAGAACAGTTAACTAACATGTGATAGTGTTTTATCATTCACATACATTTGTCATTTGGTTCGCCTGTGAGATAGTTACCGTTAGACTCAGTTTACCAGTGAGGAAACTGAGGATTGCAGAAGTTAAATGACTTCCACAGGACCATGCAGATAATAAATAAATGAGATGGATAGGACTCAAACCTGGTTATCTGACTTCACATCTGTAGTTTTGTAAATAAAAAAAACAATTACTCCCTTATGACTCTTGTATGTATTACTGAAACAGGGCTTGCAGCCATAAGACACTAAGCAAGTATTGAGAAAACAAAACAGAAACTGAATATGTTACTATCTAAGTCCCAGATATTGCTACATGTACAATTAAAGCAATATTAATTGATTCAAGTATAACTGTATATGACACTTAGTAAATGGGCACAAGAACTCATGGAGATATAATGCATGTATGTGAGCATTCAATACACACACATACCCTCACATGTACACATATACATACACCCCAAGTGTATACACCCCACTTCATACTTTGTCGAATATCTCTTTTAAAAGCTGTTACACTTTGGTGTTTCATGCAGTCGTTTCTGCAGTTATCAGGAGACAAATCAATTATGTGTAGCTTTAGGCAACTGAATAGCAAAGAGAAAAGCATGTCTGGGATGATGCAATATATAACGTATAGGGATTATGGAGTGTTTTCTTTTTCACAGAAAGGCATAGTTTCATATATACTTTGTGCAGGTGATAGTATTATTTTCATAGTTGAATTTATTCTATCCTACCTCATCCCATTTTTGGATTGTAAGCACTTACTCAAGCACTGCTTCACAAGTGCTTCCCAGTTCTTTCGGAATTTACATCTGATTTCAAGGAAATGTTGTTGATGTTGTTCCAGTTCATTCTTAACTAAATCATCTGAATGTTTCAGGAGAGAGTTTTGTATACCAAGAAGCTTCTGACCCTGTTATTTCTTTTAAAGTGGCTTGAGTTTTCTTTCCAAAGGCACTAACAAGTGAATTCTTGGAATTATAAAATGTGGTTTCTCTCTCTCTCTCTCTCTCTTTTTTAAAGAGATAATGTACTCATGAGTTTTATAGCTTAAAAGTATCAGATATGCCTCCAGTTTATGACGAGGCAATAATCCCTTATGAACTTAATCTGGAATCAGAAAACTGACTTCATCCTCATTCAAGATTTTATCCTCATTTTCCAGACGAAAAAACTGAGGCAGAGAGGAGTTACGTAACTTGTCCAAGGTGACAGAAGTAATAATTGGTCGAGTGGGTGTTTACATGCTGTGTGTTGTCAGAGCCAGCTCTCACAATGCTACACTGCCCTTCTTTTAATCCAAACAGCAACTTCTCAGCCCACCTGACCAGAATTTAAGCTTTGGAAGTGGTAGATAGAAACTTAGAATTTAAATGTCAGGGAAATGTGCTCTATTCTCAGCTCTGAATTGTCTCAAAGACTAAGCACATCAAGGTATTCTGGTGCCTCTTTATATGAAACCCATTCTTCTAAGCTCTATTCCTTATCTATGATATTTCTGCATTACATTTTTAAACAGCTTTGTTGAGATAAAATTTATATGCCATGTAGGTCACCCATTTAAATGTACAATTCAGTGGTTTTTTTAGCAAATTCACAGAATTGTATAATCATCACTATAATTTTAGAACATTTTTGTCACCCTAAAAGGAAACGTAATATCCAATAGCCATCAGTCCCATCTACCCTTCACTGCTCAGACCTAGACAACCACTAACATACTGTCCATCTCTATAGTTTTGGCTATTCTAAACATTTCATATAAATGGAATCATAAAATATGCGATCTTTTGTGATTGACTTCTTTTATTTAGCATAACATTTTCAAGGTTTATTTATTTCAACAGGGTTGGTTTATATCAGAATCATGTTATAATTATAAATGCCTTTATTTATCAAAACAGCAAAATGTATACAGTTCAACCAGTAGTGTAACTGCAGTTCTTTTCAACTACTCCTCTATTTTCATTATAAATTGATGCTGGAAGAAAAATTTCAACTAAACCTTCAGGTTCTCAACCTGCATTATGTAGTCACAAGCATGTGTTCAAGTTGTCAGGCTAGGAACACCTCCATTAGAGAAAGTGGCCAAGTAGGGCCTCTTCCTGAATGGGCATACCACCTCTTACATGCTAGATAAGGCCCCTGCTCAAGATGATCAATTCCCCTGCCTACCATAGACTCACTCTTTAGATTTTGAAGCAGTTATAAATTTTAGGGCACCTCTGTAGAAATGCAAAATTTCCTAATCCTTGAGGTTAGCTCTTATAGTTAAAATCTTAGTAATCAGTTCATACCCTAAAACCTTGCTAATTGAAATATGATCCACTGACCAGCAATGTAGGATCATCAGGGAACTAGTTAAAAAATACAATCTCAGACCTACCTAAAGTCAGCACTTTAACAAGATTCCCAGGTAATTGATATACATATTCAAATTTAAGAAACACTACCCTAAAAAGTATTAGGAGAAATTAGATTTAAAGGAGATATCTGAGAGAAAGGTAGCTTGAAAATATGAATGAATAATTAGAAAGAGGTACCACCTTTGTTTGTTTTACAATTTTGCTTTTGGCTGACCCCAATTCAAATTATTTTAATAACTTTTGAAGCATCATTCAGGGCTTATTCTAGAGCTCAGGATAATGACCACTCACTATGTATAACATATACCTAGTACTATGACACATAGTAGGCACTCCGTGCATGTTAACCTCTCTTTTCCTTTCTGAGATGTAAAATCTTATAGGAACAGTATCTAATATAAATGAAAGTTTAAAATGTAACGGAGATACAACACAATAATTATAAATAACCCAGTTAAAACATAGGCTCAGGATTTGAACTCACATTTCTCCAAAGAAGGTATACAAATGGCCAAGAAGCACATGAAAAGATGTCCATCATTATTCATTAGGGAAAAGCAAGTCAAAACCACAGTGATATACCACATCATATCCAGTAAGATGAATATAATAAAAAAAGATCATATCAAGGATTGGTAAGGATATGGAGAAATTGGAACACACATACATTATTGGTGGGAAGATAAAATGGTGCAGCTGCTTTGGAACAGTGTGACGGTTCCTTAAGAAGTAAAATACAGAATTACTATAGAACCCAGTAATTCCACTTTAGGTATATACCCAAGACACACAAAAACTTGTACATGAACGTTCATACCATTATCATTCATGATAATCAAAGAGTAGAAACAAATGTATATCAGCTGATGAGTGAATAAATAAAAGTTGGTATATCCATACTATGGAATTTTATTCATCAATAAAAAGGAATGAAGTACTGATACATGCTACAACATAGTTGAACCCTGGAAATGCCATTAACTTGTGAATGCTGTTGTGGTAGGAGGGGTGTAATGGACTTATCTTTTTAACATCCATGATTATTTATGCGTATATATGTAGCTGGGCAAAAGGGTATGTGAATTTTATATTTTGATAATTATTTCCAAAAAGCCTTTCAAAAAGTGGATTTATTTACCTTTTACAGTATGAATACCTGCTTTCCTTTGCATAAAATACCAATATCTATTATCTTTCCCAATTATATAGATAATAAAATCTTGTTAAGTATAAGGGATTGAGGTGTTTTTAATTGATATACTGTTGATTCTTTGAATTCCTTATCCTGTAGGCTGCCTATTTTTGTATTAACTTTTTCTTACTGACTTGGAAGATACCCTTGTACATTGAGGTTTTAAGCTTTGTCATATCTGTTGCAGCCTATTTTATTAGTTTCCTCTTTAAGCATTTTTTTATATATGTTTTCAAATTTATGTGACTAGATTTTTAAATTTTTGCTTTGTGGCCTCTGCTTAGAAAGACTTGGTCCTTTAAAGATTGTGTAAATAGGAAATCACAAATATTTACCTCACGTACTTTTAATTTTGTTTTCCCCCCTATATGTAGATTCTATCAGGAATGTCTTTTAGTATAAAGAATGAAATAGGAATTCAGTTTTTATTTTTCTCCCCAAAAGGTTATCCAGGTAGTCTAACAATATGTATTGAATACTCCTTATTTTCCCCTTTGTCTTCTATTTGGGTCTATCTGTGTATTCCAATCCTAATAGCAAACACAACTCTTTTATTAGTTAGTGTATATTTAGGTTATGTTTTAATATCTAAAAGTTCAGGTACTCTCCCCTGGCACTTCTTTTTTTTCAGAATTTCCTGACTATTCTTACATTTTTAAATTTCATATGAACTTTAGAGGCACTAGATTACAATAGTAAAAAGCATGGACTCCAAAGCCAGACTCTCTACATTTAAATCTCAGAAAATATCTACCACTTACTAGCTGTATGCCATTGGGAAAGTCATTTATCCTCTCTAGGTCTCAGTTTTCTAATTTTAGAAAGCAGATTATATTATTACCCACCTTATTGGCTGTGTATGTGTGCGTGTGTGTGTGTGTGTGTGTGTGTGTCTGTGTCTGTGTATTAAGTGACTTAATATATGTTAAGTCTTAGGCACTGCCTAGAACACAATTGCTAACAAAGTAGGCTATCATTTTTTATTTGTTCTATTTTGTTTCTGATTTTATTGTTATTTGTTTTTTTTTTTCCCTAAGGAAAAAATGTAATGGTATCCTAACTAGGTTAAATCCTAATTTATATATTAATTTAGGAAAAATTAATAATCCCATAATATTGGGTCTTCCTATTCAAGAACAATATGTTTCTTTCCATTTATTTAAGTTTCTGCAGAATATTTTCCTTGTGAGTTTGTTAAAATTTATTCCTAGGGATTTTATCTTTTGGCTGCTAATGCAAATGACATTGTATTTTTTTAATTTGTTATAGTTTATATATAGGAAACTTTGTTGATTATTGATTTTTAATTTTATAACCATTGAACTTACTGATTTATCTTATTGTTTCGAGTAGATATCTTAGGTGAGTCTTTTGTATATTCCTAGTTGACAATTATATTTCCTAGATGTGGTAATAATATTGCTTCCTTCTAATAATTAAAATCTTGTTTTTCTCTTTCCTAATTGCATTGGCTGATGCTTCCAGAACAATTGTCATTCTTCCATTGAATGATTTTGTACTCCTACAGTGATACAATTGGTCAAGGCACATCATTCTCTTAGCTTGCTACTAAACTTGTTTTGCTAATATTTCATAAGTGAGGTTAGTCTATGGTTTTCTTTTTTGTGTTATTATATTAGTTTGCTAGGTCTTCCATAACAGAATACCACAGACTAGATGACTTAAATAACAATTTATTTTCTCACAGTTTGGAGCTAAAAGTTCAAGATCAAGGTGTAGGCAGGTTTTGTTTCTTCTGAAGCTTCTCTCCTTGGCTTGCAGATGGCCTTCTTGCTGCATGTTCACATGGTTGTATTGGTGTACACATGTCTGGTGTCTCTCTCTCTCTGTCCTAATCTCCTCTTCTTATAAGGATACCAGTTGTATTGGATTAGGGACCACCGTAACTTAATTATGTCTTTAAAGATCTTATCTCAGAATACAATTACATTCTGAGGTACTGGGGTTTAGGGCTTCAACATATGAATTTGACAGAGTTAAGGACCCATTCAGTCCATTGCAATTATCTTTGTCGGGCTTTGGAACAAATGCTGGATTTGTAAAAAGAATTTAGAAACTTTCTCTCTCTGGGTCTGTCCGTCTGTCTTTCTCTGAGATTCTGGTATGTAACTCTATGTGATTTCACAGTATGCAGCACTGTTACCTTATCTCTGATTTCTCCCAAATTTTTCAGACAGAGGAACAAATCCTATATGACCATCATGAGCTACCACAATTCAGGTACAGAAAGCATAGGCAAGGACCAACTATACCAGTCAATGCACATCATTATAAGTTATTGCTTAAATATTACTCTAGTGAATGCCATTAATGATGGATAGGTATTCTTATCACCATTCATTGGTATTAACTTTAAACTTGGTCTGAATAGTCATTTGCAGTTCCATGATGGCAAAGTCTGAGAAAGCTTCATGTCAAATTCGTTAAGTCTGAAACTAAACACACAGTCTTAAATAACTGAGACTTGATTTAGGAACACTATATCTTCTGTGGCATTCAAAAGTGGTTTTCTCAGAAGTCGAAACCAGAAACTCTATGCTCCAATTACTGAATGTGCCCTGTGTTACAGAATACTGTTTATTAAAGGCAAGGAGGCAGTCTCCTACTGTCTAGGCTTTTGGTCTGGAAATTGAGACAAAATCATAGATCATGCATCATAAATAGTAATTTTATGGTCTCAGAAACAATGCTTTAAGCATGTATTAATTGTAAGAATGATGTAAGGGTATGCTAGCTAAGTGTCACTTTTCTTTTTGGCACCTAAGTCTTTGCCATAAATTCTATAAGCTATTATTAAACATTAAGTATTGCTTTCGGGGTAAGGTAAAAAAAGCATAAGCAGGAAAACTTTATAGGCTAATAAAAATGTAAATGAGATGTTCATCAACTTGGTACCCTGGAAAATGATGAAAGAAACATTACTTGAGAAATTAGATTTAAAGATTATTGCTAATCAAATCAATCTGAATTAGAAATCCCTTTGTTACCAGTCAGTGTTTTTTGTGAATTCGCCTCTCTATGCCAACGCTTCTATGCACTGAATTGATTCCAACACCCTAGGTCCTTCATACATTAAAAAAAGATAGATAGATAGATAGATAGATAGATAGATAGATAGATAGATAGATAGATAGATGTAAATATAGATATAATGATCTTTATATATCATATATCATTCATATACAAATTATACAATTATCAGCTACAGAAATAATTTCCTTGTTAGGTATATAACAAACAGCTATATATTTTGATGCATCTGCACTTAACTTTCTTTTCCCATGCGATACTCCTTACGGTATTTGAAGACTGAGTTTTGAATCAAGATTTCTATAGCTTGCTGAAGTCACATCCCCAAAGTTTCAGAGCCTCCAAGCTTCCTATGTCTCAGGAGGGCAAAAAATTATTACTCTTCTTCCCCTCAATTAAGAATACATTGGAAGACCAATATTTTCTACCTGACCTTCAAATCCAACAGTAAATAGATAACAGTAAAGTAGACTGTGGGTGCCAACTATCTTTCTCTCAAGAATGCTTCCTTCTGGGATGGTATTTAGGGAGTAGAGTCCTTTAAGTATTTTATCTTCTCTGAACATTGTGTGAGTTATTCTCCTTGATGACTCCCTATGGTGGATATCCAAGAAACCTTTATAAATTTGCTGAGGTTAGGTGGAGTGAGAGGCTAGAACCCCCATGACTGGTCCTAAGCAGCTACCCTCTCTCACAGCATCTCTTTTCTGAGATGCTCCTTAAGGGCACTCAGCACCTCTGCCTCATCACATGTTCTTGCACAACTGAATATCAGACAGATGTAGCTATTGTTAAGCATGGATCAATTAAGAAAGGCACATAAAGCCTTCTAGAGTTACTTTGAGAAGCAATTCAAGTGTAACCCCTTGTAGCATCTTTAACCTTGCTGCCCTTTTCCTTTTTTCTGTGCCCTGGAGCCGGCTACTAACTAACTCCCTAATCTCTGGGCTAAGCTATCCCATAATTACTGCAGATGTCCACACCTGGACAGGTCCAGACAGAAGTTGAAGAATCATTCTCATAATTCCCTCCTGAAAAGGTATGCATTGACTATCCAGGAAACTTGGAGGAAATTCCAAATTAAATAAGACAAAGGGCTATGAATGCAAATCTTTTGTCTAGAACTGTAAAGGATATTCCTAGTAGTGGTCAATATGTTGCTTCAATCTTCTCTACGTTCATACTGTCGTCATCCTCCTGTACTTCTTGTAGTAGTACTCTGACTTATAAGGCTGTCCCCCAATATTTTACAGTTCACTTCATCCTAAAAAGTAAAAATGTACCAGGTTCTCTAAAGCATGACTTTGATAAAGTCACTTCTCTGACCAAGAACCTTGGTGACTCCAAAATACACCCAGAAGTAATGACCCAGCTCTCCTACCTTTTCAGCCATGGGTCCTCATAGTCTTCATTTTGCAACCCATGTTCTAAATTAAATTAAATGACCCATTTATATGCCCTGTGCTTTTTATCACACCATAGTTTCTTTATAGTTTGCCCCTCCCACCCATCCTCAAAGTTCAGCTAAAATGACACCTTCATGAAACTGTTGGATCCCTCCACCTTGAGGTGTTTCCATGCTCTTAACAAGCACAGCACTTTATACCTTTATTGTAGCATTTAATACTGTGTGTTTTATAAACATGGTTTTATTTGATTGTTTTATTATATATTTTTCTTGAGCATAGGAACTGCGTGTTAAAATCTTTACAGCCCTCACAGGTACAAGTTTTGTGCTTTTGCATATAGTATACATTTTTAATAGATGTTTGTTGAATGACTAAATTAATGATTATTTAAGTGTTATTTTAGAAATTATACAAAATGAGTAAAATCATTTCTCCTCTCAATAAATGCAGAAGAGATTCTAATGATACCTTTTATGAGAAAAGTAGCTTACCAAATCACAGGCAATTTTTCTGAATAGCTTCATACAAATTACTCTTATAAGTTCTAGAAAATGAAGTAAGTGTACAGCCTATGCAAACAAAACTAATGATCAAGTTTTACCTTTAACATTTTTTCTCTGTCCATTCAGTATATCTTTTGACCTATTTAAATCATAAAGGAGGAATTTGGACTTAATCTAATGATGAAGCTTGACCCTAACAAAAGAGAGTAGTAGAATTTAAATTTAATTCTACTCCACAAAAAGGGAACATTCACTGTTAGATCTGCATGTCTTTCTATGACTTGGCTGAACTTTACTAATCCCCATTCTAATCAACAGTGTTGTCTCCAATCTAACATGAGAATTGTGCTCTCTGGCATAAAATCAGTTACTGACTCACAGTGCTGTGCTATCACACAGCCTCAACATTCATAGCTTGTGATCCATTTATGAAATGTCAAGATAAATAAAGATCTTTGGATTATTTATATCCACTTTTTCCCCCCACTGATGTAATACTTAGAGAATTACTATATGTCTAGTCCCTCTCCAGTTTGATTTTATATCTTTTAGTGTAATTGGTTGCCAAAGTGAATACACAGCTTTTAAACTGATGATGCTAAGAAGGGTTGAAATGTGTTGTTCTAATACGGACTTAAAAAGTTAAGTTCTTCTAACTTTTCTGTGTTTCCCCTGTGAATCAGGCAAACTTAGAATTTCCAGCTAAGTAAGCACTTTCTGAGCATTTCCACGTATGATGTAATATACCAGCTATGGAGTGACAGGGATGTATGGGATGCATTCTTTGCTTAAGATATTTTGGCATTCTACCTTTCTTTCTTTTTTCAAGAGATCAAGTCTGGGCCCTCCCTGGAGCTGCTGGAATTGTTGAGATCATGTCTGATTTTGGTAACTAAGCCTTTCGAATCTCTCTGAGCTTACATAACATTTGTAATTGAACAAAACCCAGTACCAATATGTGAATAATAAATTTACCATTGAAACACTGCTGTCAAATTATGATAACTTCCTGCATTTTTGGCCTTAAAATTTTGCATATGTTATGATCCAGCAAATCCACTTCTAGAAATTTATTTTATGGAAATTATAAGAAATTGAATTGCAAGGGTGCCCATGTAAGATAAGTAAGTAAAACAAGCTAAATGCCCAGCAATAAACACTGACTAAATCAAAAAGGTACATGGTAATGAGAACCTACCGTATAGCTCAGGGAACTCTACTCAATGCTCTGTGGTGACCTAAATGGGAAGGAAATCCAAGAAAGATGGGATATATGTATATGTATAGCTGATTCACTTTGCTGTACAGTAGAAACTAACACAACATTGTAAAACAACTATACTTCAATAAAAATTAATTTTAAAAAGGTACATGGCACAGTGGGATAGTCTGCAGTCATTAAACATGACATTGTGCAAGGTTATACATTGACATGGAAAGAAGTAAACAAGGACTTGTGAAATATATAATGTTATTTAAGCTTACTTATTACATTTAAGGTTTTTTTCTATCTTATTACTATAGTGAATACATTTTCTTAAAAAAAAAACTTTACAGAAATGACTGTACAATTAATGGCTACACACCTCTCCCCAGTCATTGTTACCCAAAGGTAACTGCTTTTGATATTTTGATGGATATTCTTCAAGATTTTTTCATATATACATATTTTTTGCAAAAATAGAATCATACCAAATGCTTCTAAAGCATCTTTTGCTTATTTAAAAAATACTTTGAACAGCTTTCCAACTGTGCAATACATTTTTTATCCTTTCTAAAATTTATTTTTATTGAGGAAATTATCATGCATATAAAAGGATATATATAAACTTATAAGAGCTTCCTCATAAGAGCTTTATGTGACCTTCTGGTTTCATCTTGTTTCCCTAAAGTAATCGCTCTCTCTCTCTCTCTCTCTTTTGACTTATGATAACTATTCTCTTGCTTTCATAGATATTATATATATGTATGTGTACATGTATAACATCATGAATTATATTGTTTTTAATTTTTTATGTTCTTGAGCATTGTGTAAATGAAATCACACACATAAAATTTTTGTGACTTAGTTTATTTTGTTCAACATTAAATTTGTAAGATCCATGTTAATTTGTATAGCTGTGATTCATTTATTTTCCCACAATTTATTTATTCAATTTAATCTTGAATGGATATTTGAACCGATTTAAATAATTTTCTATTACAGACAAGGTTGTAGGATAATTTTTGTACATGTTTCCTGGAGTATTATCATAAGATCTTCCCTAGGATATAAATTTAAGAATTGCTAGGTTATAGAGTATGTGAATGTTCAAGGAATTGAACTATTTTACAGTCCCACCCAGTGGATGATTGAATATGTGAGTGTTTTCTTGCTTCACATTGTCACCAACATTAGTATAGTAGACTTGTTTTTTCCCCCAAAATGGTGGCTATGGAACGCTGTTACATTTTGATTTTAATTTGCATTTATCTGATTACTTATGAGATTGAACATTTCTTATACGTATGTGGCTATTGGAGTTTACTTCTTCTGTGAAGTGCCTTTTTGTATTTTTCCATTGAATTGTTAGTCTACTTTAATTGATTCATTGGAATTATTTTCAATGTATTATGAATAATAATAATAGATTTATACATGTTTACAGGGGTTATTATGTGCCAGGAAAGGTTCTAAGCACATTATACAAATTATCTTGTTTTATCTAAGGGATAGACATCATGTTAGTCTTGTTTTACAAATTAAGAAACTGAGATGTAGAACGGTTAAATAACTTTATGTAGGTCACATAGCTAGTAAGTGATGTAGATGGTATTCTATCCTAGGTTGTATGACTTCACAATCCATGACCTTAACCACCATTCTAAACTGCCTCTCCTTTCTCCTTCATGGTTGTATGTGCTATAAATGGCTTCTCCTGATTTATGGTTAATGCTTGCATATTGTGTTCAAGAATCCCCCAGACCTAATTTCATGAAGCTATTTTCTTCTTAAAGTTCTGTGGTTTGTCTTTAATATTAAGTGTTTTACCCATCTAAAGTTGATTCCAGTTTATGGTGTGAGGTATGGGTCCAGCTTAACTTTTTTCTATGTTCAGTTGTCTCAACATTTATTAAAAAGCCTACATTTTCCTTATTGATGATCTACAATATCAACTCTGTGATATATTTTGTCTATCTGTGAGTCTGTTTCTAGATTTTATTCTGTTCGACTGGTCAATTTGTCTATCCATAGAACATTATCACATTATCTTAATTACTATCTATAGAAAAAAATCTTAGACTTTCTATCTAAATATTCAAACATCACATAAAATTGCTTACAATATCCTCTTAGTATTTTTAGTTTTCTACAGTATCAATAGTGGTATATTCTTTTCATTCCTTTTTCATTCCATTTCATTTCATTATTTTGGTGTCTCTTTTTACTTGTCATTCTCATCAGAAGTTTAGCAATTTTATAAGTCTTTTCAAAGAATCAACTTCTGGCTTTGTTGTTTATTACATGTTTGTTTTCTTTTTCGCCAACTTCTGCTCGTACCTTTCTTTCTTATCTTACCTTCAAATTTACTTGAGTTAATTTTTGCTATTTGTTTCCTAATTCCTTAAGGTGGGTGCATAGCTTAACTCACTGATTTTTAGCCTTTTTTCTAATAACTTTTAAGGCTATACATTTCAATATTCTATTTTAACTATATTGTTCAAGTTTTGGTATGTCATATTTTGTTATTATTCAGTTCAAAATATTTTCTTTCTTCTACTCTGAATTATTTTTGACCCACACATTATTTAGAAGTAAGTTTCCAACTTTACAAACAATATTTTTTATTTACCCTTTTGTTATTGATTTTTAAGTTAATTTGCACCATGGTCAGAGAACTTCATCATTAGTTTTCCCAGTATTTCAAATATATAAAGTGTTGCTATATGGGCCAATATATGGTCAATGTTGTGACTGTTTCATGTGTTCTTTCAATGAATATGCACTCTGCCGTTGTTTGTTACATGTTTTGTGTGTGCCAGTTAGGTCAAATGTTTGTATCCTTCATACCTTTTATATCCTTTTGGGTGGGGGGGAGATTTCTGTCAACTATGTGTTGAAATCTCCCACCATGACTGTGTATCTGTTTCTTGTTTTAATTCTGTAAGGTTTTTACCTAGTATATTTTGGTGTTATGTGTTATTAGGTATGCAGAAATTTAACATGATTATAGTTTCCTGGGGAAACGATCCTTTCATTACAATGAATAGACCTTCTTTATCTCCAGCAATGCTTTGCTTTACCCAAGTAGTCTAATTTTTCTCACCAATTTTTCCTGCTTAGAACTTATTGGGCATATCTTTTTTTATCCTTTTAGTTTAAGCCTTTATAAATACTATACTTAGAGGTGTTTCTTATAAATAGCATAAAATTGAATTTTATCCTGCCCCAATATTCATTTTTTTAATTTAAAGATTAATCTATTTGCATTGAGTGTTATTACTTATATATTCAGTGTTAAATCTGCCAATTTGTTTTGTACTTCCATTTGTTCCATCTTGTTTTATGCCAAAAATTAGGTGTCTGTATTCGTGATGGTCTGTTTCTGGACTCTATTTTTTCCTACTGCTCTATTTGTTTGTTGTATGTCAGAACCACTCTGTCTTCATTGCTGAAGCTTTATAATGAGTTTTGATATCCAGGAGTATAAATGTGCTAATCTTGTTCTTAAGATTTTTCTTTGCCAGTTTTGGCCTTTTACATCCATTATAATTTTAAAAATCAGTTTGTCAGTTTCTGGGATGTTACAACTGTGTTGTTTTTCATTTATTTACTTTAATCCCATATTCAAAATATACTCACCCCTCCAATTTCACTACAAAAGCCATATTTCATTACTACATCATGCTCAGATTCCAGAACCTCATAAAATAAATTAGGTCCAAATGTGGATGAGGCTCCTTGAGTTCAGTATCTCTACTATGATTTATCTCAATCTGAATTCCTGTGAACTAAAGAAACAAGTTATCTGTCTTTCATACACCCAGCATACAGTGGTGAACTGTATAGATTATCACAATAGGTATACCTGTTCAAAAAGTAGACAATGAAGGTACACAACAGATAACCTGATATTGGTGTCACAAAGATTCAAACACCACAACATAGTCAGGGAATGCAAATAGTAATTAATGATTTTAGTGAGCTGTGAGGGCCCTTGGGCATTTATACAATTTTGAAGGTAAGCATTAAAGTAATAAATTGTGGTGTGTGTGTATAAGTTGCATTTAAATATAAATGCACAACTGCAAATTGATAACTACAATTTTTATTATGCTATATATTAGCTAATATTTCATCATTCAACTTTGGAGTTAAATCATCTAAATTCTTAGAGGTATCATAAATCTGGAATAGATCAGGTCTTAGGTATTTGGATAAATCATCTATTGTCCTTTTAAATCCTCAAATCAGATCATAATTTTATACTTATCAAGTTTGGGCTATGAAAACTGAGGTTCTTCTCCCATATACTATATAGAACATGCTTTCCTATACCTTATATGAGAGACACATGAGGGAATAATACTTAAGATCATCAAAATAGTAGACATCTCATGGTTAATTAAATTCCATAAAACATTTTAGTTGTTTTAATTTAAATTCTAAAGGAATCAGAAAGTGTCCATCTTGGCTTATAAAAATAACATCAGTATCTCTTCTTACAATGCCATAAATAAGACAGCAACTGGCAGATTTATTATTGATCTATGTTTAATTTAAAATTGTTTTTGGAATATAGGAAAAGTAGTGAAAGGAAACTGACAGCTTTGAAGAGATATATGATCTGAAACTCTGTACTACATCACTCATTTTAAATTAAGACTTGATATTATTCTTTCTGAATTATATCAGAGGTGGAAAGAGACAAGTGAAGTCCTGTTCTTCAGAGGGGGAAAAAACAGAAATAAAGAACCTCTTGAATTATTGATTTTGTGAAACATGTCACATTGTTTGCCACCATAAAGATAGTAGCCTCTAACCTGAAGTGTGCTGATTAGTGATGACCTTATGTGTTTGGATGCTTATGGTTATTGGCTTTTGCACTTACATGACAGAACATTGAAGTTTATTTTTCACTTAGATAATTTATCATTGCATATGTGTATAATCTGTTTATCTTGCTGTTTATCATGCTGCTAGTGTGAGCCCAATTTTTACAGTTACATGTCACATAAGGAGACTTTAGCATTTTTGAAAGAAAAATCTTGATATAGTAGATTTCCACTAACAGTATGTCATTGGATAAATTATTGGGAAGTAAAATATAACACAGATTAAGCCACCTGTCTGTGAAAACAACTTTTATTGAATGTTTTCAAAATGCCAGTTATTTTCGAAGCACTTTACATTGATTATCTCTTTAGATTCTCGTAATAACTCCATAAGATAGGTGATATTATTATCCTCATTTTGTAGATGTGGAAACCAAGTCACCCTATTTGATGTGGGAACATTTGAGGTGGAGGAAACAGTACAAACAAGGTCACAGAGGCAAGAAACATCATGGTGTATGTGGGGGAATACAAGCAGTTCTGTGTCTGGACTTCGAAGTTTAAGATAAGGGGATTTGGAAAGACGATGCTGGAGAGTCAGGCAGTGGCTCTTTTATGGTGAGACTTGTATGTCACCTTCAGGGGTAGGAAACCAATATTTGTTATATTGTATTAAACTGAATTATTTGCTGATATTGGCATCTAAATAAATATGTTGTTAAAGAGGTACCAAATGACAAATAAATTTTTTTATTCTTTTTCTTCACATTCAAAAAGCTTTCCAAACTTTCTAGCTAATTTTATAACTTAGAATTCTATATATTTGTTTTCATTTTGAGTTCACACTTGTGGCTGTAGAACTATCTTCTTCACCTTATTAATTTTGTGGGCAGGATTAAATGGAATCTGTCATAATTTCCAAGAAACAAAAATCTAAGCAACTCATTAGACATCTAAGGACATGGTAAGAAACATTTCTGAAAAGACTTATTTGGCCAGAGGTGCATTAATCCAGGCTGTGGACCACAAGAATTGTTTTTGTATGAAAAGTCAACTTTTAAAAGACCTAGAACATTCACAAAATTATATATTTTACAGTGTATTTATATAGCTACATATATCAGTATCTCAAGTTTCTAAGGGTTTCCTTTAAACACAACTCATACGTGACCTCCAGCCAATGTTAGTTACTATTCCTGATAGAAACACCTTGAGTGGAATTACAGAATTATCATTTCGGTATTAGAGCTGAAGATTGAATCACATAAATGATTCGCCAGAGGGCAAAGTGAAAGTCAGGAGAGTGCCTGGAGAGGAGCATAGAGCACTAAAATCTTAAACCCAGAACGTTGGTGCTCTATGTCTAGTAAAAACCACACTTCTTCTAAGATATTACACTAAAATTGAGCATGATTATTCATAATTCCTATCCCATTTTTTTACAGATACCAGTCCTGAGGCAATATACCTATTGGTTAATACTGTGGTAATGCTCTGGAGCCAAATTTAGGTTTCCAGTGTCAATTTTACTGTTTACTACCTGGTTGGCCTTGGTTTGGGGGTGGGGTGATTGGTTTACCTCTAACCCTAAATTTTTTTCTCTCTAATCTAATCACGATAACAGTATTTACTTTGTCCATTGTTGTGAGGAATAAATGTAATGAAAGAACCTAGAACTCTGACTGATACTGATATATGCAGGTTCTGTTTCCTTTATTCAGCATAAATATGCTGATAAAGTGAGATTGCGTATTTCAGTGTAGATGTATATAGGAACTCTGTAAAAGATATGACTATAAAATACATAAACATTCCCTTTGTGTTGTTTGTGGTAAGAACACTTAACATGAGATCTGCCCTCTTAACATTTTGAAATGCACGATACAATATTGTTAACTATGGGCACTATATTGTACAGCAAATTTCTAGAATGTATTCATCTAGCATAACTGAAACTTCATATCTATTGAACAACAACTCCCCATTTTCCCCACCCACCAGCCCCTGGCAGCCACTATTGTATTCTCTGCTAGTTATACATCATATAAGAAGAATCATGCAGTATTTGTCCTTCTGTCCTTCTGGCTTATTTCACTTAGCATGATGTCCTCCAGGTTCATGCATGTTGTTGCCTATGGCAAAATTTCTTGTTTAAGGCTGAATAATATTCTATTGCAGTATATAACACATTTTCTTTATCTATTCATCTTTTGATGGACACTTGGGTTATTTCCATATATTGGCTATCTTGAATAGTTCTGCAAGGACCATGGGAGAGCTAATATCTTTTTGAGATACTGATTTCAATTCTTTTGGATGTATATACAGAAGTGGGATTGCTAACTCAAACAGTAGTTCCATTTTTAATTTTTGAGGAATATCCATACTTCCATAGCTGTTGTGCATTTTATATTCCTGCCAACAGTATACAAGGGTTCCTGTTTTTCCACAACCTCACCAACACTTGTTCTCTTCTTTTTTTTTTTTTAAATAACAGCCATCCTAACAGGTATAAGGTGACATCTCATTGTGGATTTACATTTCCCAGATAATGATATTAAGCAATTTTTACATTCACATTGGCTCTTTGTATGTCTTCTTTGGAGAAATGTCTGTTCAAGTCCTTTGCCCATTTTTAGTAGAACTGTTTGTGTTTTTGTTATTGAGTTGAGTTTCTTGCATATTTTGGAAATTAGTCCCTTATCAGGTATATGGTTTGTAAATATTTTCTCCCATCCCTCAGGTTGCATTTTCATTCTGTTGATGTTTCCTTTGCTGTGCAGAAACTTTTTAGTTTGATGTAGTTCCACTTGCCTGTCTGTGCTTTTGTTGCCTGTGCTTTTGGTGTCATATTCAGGAAACTCTGGAAAGTGATGGATATGTTTATTGCCTTGATTGTAGTGATGATACCATGAGTGTTTTCATATATCCAAACTCATCAAATTGTACACATTAAATATATGCAATTCTTAGTATATAAATTATACTACAGTAAAACTGCTTAAAAATAAAATATGTACACATTTCTCTCTTGTCTGTTAGTAAGGAGTGATATAGAAAATTGGAAGTAACCTAGATAATTTCAGAAAAGGTATGAAAAGAGATCAACAGCAATAGTCATATTAAATGCTCAGGTGGAGAAAGAGTCTAACAGAGGAGAATTCAAATTCACAGAATAGTCACAAGTCCCCAAAACAGAATTGAAACTGAGTGCAGAGAATTGACCCACTGTGTTCTGGGAGATGAAGTCTTTGGATGACCCTAGTGTGTCAGAGCTGCTCGTCAAAATCTATGTTCTTTCCTTCTTCCTGGATGTTCACGAAGACTTCATTTCCCAGTCTTTCTGGTGGTTTGGTGTGGCCTCTCGACTGAGGACTCAGTGAAAGTCAGGTGCACCATTTCCAGGTGTGGCCTCCAAAAACTCCCTTAGCTTCTCCTCCATACCCTTTCCCCCTTTTTGTTGACTAGAATGAAGTCAGCTCTCAGAGAAACCTTGGAAACCATTTGGTGAAAATAGCAGAAACTTCCAAACAACTGTGTAGAAGAGGGCTATAACACCAATTTGTTTACCTGTTGATTATTGGTAAATGATCAAACAATGAACTTCTATTGGGTTTGAGACATAAATTTGAGGGTCTGATTATTACAATAGCTGGTGTTACCATATTATAGTTATTAATTACAATGATATGGTAATGATATAATGAAAGTTACAGTATACTGAAATAAGACATCTGCTGTTCATTTTTGTGGGCCTCCACAAGAGGAGGAGGCATGGAGAGAGGAGTTGAAAGCGGTAAAAGGATGGAAAGAAGTTGTGGACTGTATCTCTAGATTGTGTCTAAGTCAGACTGTCAACTTTGACATTGATCCTCAGGCAGGATGCAAGCAGTTAGATGTTCTTTGAGAGCCAGATTAAAGTGAAAGCACTGTGGAAGCCTACCGTGCAACTCACAGGAAGCAGACTCACACAGACATTAAGTTCAGGATGTTTATCGTAGCCTGCTTTCAGGATCAACACCTATAGGGAAGGGGAGAAAGTAGGACTGAGCTGGGGAGAAACTGGACTGTGATACAATCTCAACAAAAGCTCGGTCAATCCCTTAGAGAGCGCTGAAGCTGGGATGGCCTTTGAGAGTTTTTCAAGTTGGAATGAGGAGGCTGGGCTTTTATATTGGCAAAATAGCCGATCATTAGATTCTAATGGTTGCAAGGCAGCTCTCTTTAGCCAAGGGAAATCTCCAGAGAAGGCAGACAGCTGAGGGCTGTGCTGTTGGCCCATCAGTATTCCCAGCAGCTTAGGTAATACATTCTTCAGACATTACAAAGCCTCTTATCTCAGGTGATCAGGACCCACTGATAAAAGAGAGAACTTATATTCAAATACATACTATAGTTGACTATTTTGTTTTCATTTAATATATAAATATACATTTATTCATCATTCTTTTGATATGAGGCCAAGGCCTTTACTTTAAATGCAAGTCACTAGGTTGGATTCAGAATCCTCTTTCCTGCTTAAACAACATTTATAATGGATCAGCTACAATTTATTGTTTTAGTTTCTTTTGAATGAAGTAAGAATTTAAAGATATACGCAAAGTAATCTGAGTATAAAATTTTGACAATTTTTATCACTACTTTTATCTGGTTATATTTCATTAGTCTTCTTTAATATTCATATAAATTACATACATAAAATAACAAGAAAACTAGCATTATCAGATTTGAGATGAAATATGACTTATTTTTGGAAAGCAGATGGTTCAAATCAAAGGAAGTGAAGTTCTAGAAAGAGACCTACCAGTTGCAAATGTTTGGGCAATATATCACCAGTCTCTGTTTTACTATATAAGTGTCAGTCACTTTGGAACAGGCTATGTGAGCTCCCACTGCAGTTCTTGTTGCTATGCTGATTTTTTTTTCAACTTTATTGAGGCATGATTGACAAATAAAAATTGTATATATTTAAGTTGTACCACATGATATTTTGATTTGCATATACATTGTGAAATAATTACCACAATCAAGCTAATTAACATAACCATCATCTCACATAGTTACAATTTTGTGTGTGTGTGATGAGAAGACTTGGGATCTACTTTCTTAGGAATTTAAAGTGTACAATATAATACATTATTATTAACTATAGTCATCAAGCTGTACATTAGGTCTCCAGAACTTATTCATCATATAACAGAGTTTTTAGCCTCTGACCAACATCTCCTTATTTCTTCCACCCCCTTAGTCCCTGGTAACCACCACTCTACCCTCTGTTACTATGAGTTTGATTTTTTTTTGAGTCCACATATAAGTGAGATCATGAAGTATTTATCTTTTGTGTCTGGTTTAACTCACTTAGCATAGTGTAGTGTCCTGTAGGTTCATCCATGTTGTTGCAAATGGCTGGATTTCCGTAAGGCTAGATAATATTTCATTATATATATTTATATTTTCTTTATCCATTCATCTGTTGATGGGCACTTAGGTTGTTTCCATATCTTGGCTACTATAATGCTGCAATGATCATGGATGTGCAAATATCAGTTTGAGATAGTGATTTTATTTCCCTTGGATATGTACCCAGAAGTGGGAATTGCTGGATCATATGATAGTTACATTTTTAATTTTTTGAGGAACCTCCATACTGTTTTCCATAATTGCTGTTCCAAGTTACATACCCATCAACAGTGTACAAGGGTTTTCTTTTCTCTATTCGCCAACACTTATCTTTTGACTTTTGGTGATAGCCATACTAACAGGTGTGAGGTAGTATCTCATTGTGGTTTTGATTTGCAAATTTCTCTGATAATTAGTGATGTTAAGCATCTTTCATATACCTATTGGCCATTTGTGTGTCTTCTTTGTAAAAATTGCTATTCAGATCCTTTGCCCATTTTTAAATTGACTTCTTTGGTTTTGTTTTGTTTTGTGTGTGTGGTTTTTTGTTTTGTTTTTTTTTGCTCTTGAGTTATATGAGTTCCTTATATATTTTGGATATTAGCCCCTGACCAGACATATGCTTTGAAAACATTATCTCCCATTCCTTGAGTTCCCCCTTCATTTTGTTAATTGTCTCTTTTGCTGTGCAGAAACTATTGTGTGATATAGTCCCACTTTATTTTTGCTTGTGTTGTTTGTGCCAAAAAATCATTGCCAAGACCTATGTCAGGGAGCTTTCCCTTATTTTTTTTCTAGGAGTTTTATGGTTTCAGGTCTTATGTTTAAGTCTTTAATCCACGTTGCGTTGATTTTTGTGCATAGTATGAAATAAGCACCCAATTTTATTTTTTGCATGCAGATATCCAGTTTTCCCAGTATCATTTATTGAAAAAACTATCGCTTCCCCATTGTGTATTCTTGGCACCGTTGTCAAAGATTAGTTGAACATGTATGTGTGGGTTTATTTCTGAGGTCTGTATTCTGTTCCATTGGTCTAAGTGTCTGTTTTAAAACTGGTACCATACTGTTTTGATTTTTATCACTTTGTAATTTAATAATTTGAATGTAGTGAGTGTGATACCTTCAGTTTTGTTCTTACTCAAGATTGCCTTCGCTATTTGGGCTCTTGTGGTTTCCATATAAATTGTTTCTTCTATTTTTGTGAAAAATGCCATTGGAATTTTGATAGGGATTGCATTGAACCTGTATACTGCTTTGAGAAATATGGACATTTTAACAATTTTAATACTTCTAATCCATGAACATGAGATATCTTTCCATTTATTTGTTTCTTCAAATATTTGTACAACTGATTTTTGTGTTTTGATTTTGTTTATTTTGTGTCTTGCATTTGTATTGAATTTACTTAATGATTTTAACAGTTTTTTTAACTTGGTTAGGGTTAGCATTAGGGTTAGGGTTTAAGGGTTTCTATATATATGTCCTCTGTAGAGCAGGCCGCTGAGTCCATACCAGTGAACACTGTGGGGTCCTCCACTGTGAAAGCTGTGGAGAGTCTGTGACTGCCATCTGCCGTAGAGGCTATTGAGGTCTTCAGAGAAAAGGCTGCTGGGATCCTCTGCAGTGCAGGTCACTGAGGACCATGGTGGTACCCACTGTGTGGCTGATACTGATAGCCCTCACCCTTCTTTGTTCCTAGCCCTCTGCAGACATCTCAGCTATCCCAGTCTCCTCAGAAATCCTATGAGTGTGATTATTCTCCAGTTTTTGCTTCATTGCGTTGCTGCTGGTTCTTAATTGGACTGTTGGGCCATCCCAGGGCTATTTTCCTTCATGGATAGCAGTCTAATTGTTGTCTTATTGCTGGAGGGACAAAGGCTGGTATCTCCTACTCCACCATCTTGCTTTATCACTCCCAGATGCTTCTTCACAATGCTGAATCTGCCTTGCTTCTGAGGATGTAGCTGACTATATGTAACATGATGGGAAACCAACCCCTTCCTTTCTAGTGCACAAGTATCTGCCATGCCTCCTATTTGAATTTGATGACATGATACCTCTTGTTCATTTAGTTTCACTGATGGGGTACCTCATTCTAGCCAAGATGATAGAGGATGGTCAAGTACAATAATCTCCACCACCTCACTGTACTTTCCCCTTGGTACTTACAAACAAAACAAGGCTAACTTTTAGACAGCTCTAAGTCAGGTGGTCCCCAGTTAAACATTATTTCTTTTCAGGATAGAGATTTCAAATTATAGAACTGCTTATTGTTGGATTAGTTCATTTTTAATTTTTTTCACAACTAATCTTAAAATGCAAGATTCATTGACTTTGAACTATACTATATAAGGTAAATTTAGAGCTGTTTGATATTTGAAAACATAACTTTTAATCATTATTCTTCTTTCACAAATGTGGAGCAATTTAGGAGTTAAAGTGAGTTATACTAATAAGTTTTCAGTTCTCATAACCAGAAAATTAATTCAGAACTTGTAGGTTTCTAGCTGTCAGGAAAAAAAAATCTGTCATGTACAATGGAGGGTTTTTTAAAATTATTACTTAATTAATTTTCCTCTTAGTAAAAAAAAAAATGTCATTAGTCCAATTATAAGTCCCCTTGATTTCAAATTAAGTAGGGTTAGATATGTTATGCTCCCTCTTTTTTATATGAAAATAGCTATAAATGTATTAACACAGAAGAATATAATACCTGAAACATGACAAAAGTAGATGCAAGCCCTTCTTTCTATAATAGACTCCCAGAGCACATTTTATAACAGTATCAAAAGCAGTAAATTGTTTTTAGTATGGTTAGGAAATTTCTGTTATCTGGACCAAATTAGAGATTTCTTTGTTCTTTGGACATTTTATCATGTAAATGGGAGTGAGTCTTGCCATGGGTCTGAAAATGAAATTTTGGTCTCTTTGTTCACACATCTCCTCTGAATACTGAAATTTTGTGCAGAGAAAATCCCCTGCTTTTTATATAAAGTTCTGTGCTAAATGATGAATACAATATATTTTGTGTAGGTGTGTGTTGTGAAGGAACTTACAAACTTCACAGCTTTCTGGCCTAATCATGAGTGATTAAAATATAAACGATAAATCTTTGTATTTTGCCTCTCTAACTTTATAAAATTAGTAGCCTTTATAACCTCTGTGATTTCCATTTCATATCGTATGTATTAACATTCTGTGAGTTCCCTGTTCCCTTGCTTTTTTAAAGAAGAACAGCTTTTCTGGGGATATCTGACTATTATATTGATACTTCTTGTGTGGAAATTTACATATGTTTATTCATTTACTTATTTTTTAATTTATGAAGCATATGGTCATAAAAAGCAAGTCAGGAGGGAGACGTAAATACAGAGAAATAGTGGAACCTCTCTTTTATAGATTATTAAAAATAGGATAAATCAACATCAGTCTCACTTGTTATAAGCAGTCACCTGCCTAAGAAGTCAGCAACTGGAGGTCCTTCTGGCTTCTCAGTGATCCTCTATCCCAAGATGTACATGTCCTATAGTGTATGGCATTGGCTGCTTTGGGTCCAAGGCACCACATTTATATAAGATACAAGGCTTATCACAGAATGTGTTCATGGAGTTGCAGCAGAGACAAGTTAAGGGCAAACAAAACATAAGGACAAAAGTCAGGGTGTCTTCTACTGAAGTTAGATCTACTGAAGACTGATCTTCTTTTCTTTGCAGACTTACTAGAAGATGGTGATGAGGTCTTTTTCATTTTCAATCAAAATAAACATAAAGAATTTAAATTAAGAGGAGGGCTTAGATCAAGAGGTCAATTCCTGATTATTCTGGACTATTTTCTAATTGGCAAAGTGGTCAAGCTAACCTTGCCATATGGTCTTTTTGGCCATTTCTGTCTTTATCATCACCTTGTTTGGATGGTTAGGAAAAGAAGAGATCATGGCACCTGGCCTTTTCACTAGTCACTGATTAAAGGTTCCATAGAGGAGAAGGGGAGAATCTTAATTAAAATGAAAGTCAGGGATTATTATAATAATTATAATTACTACAATAATTATCATGAAAGAGTCACAAAATATATTTTACTAAACCTCCACTAATTGTGACCAAAATACAAGCATATGGAAGTGTATTTCTGGAAAGAAGCCACAACTCATTGGAACTTCTCTCTTATATGAATGCTACATAGTCCATGATTTGCATACAAAGTGTTTATAGAAAGAAATTAGGTTTTGCCATGATTTAGTAATGGGAATTTGTGGCATAATGAAAGAGAGCTCATAACAGCAAGTTTACAAGTAAAGGTGTCTTTAGAGAAGAAAAAGTAATCAGAGACAGTGAAGAGTCCATTCTTGGCCTGCTATTCCTAAGCCTGGTGTTTAAAAACATTATATATTTTCAGCCCAGCGAAGAACCACTAGAGAATGAATAATGTATTTATTGTGCATTTCAAATATATCAGGTATTCCCAAGCAAAAATATATTATTATTGCATATTTCAGTCAACAAATGCCTACATTTGTACATTGCAACGTTAGTAAACTAGACTGAGACTTGACTGGTAAATATTGTAGAGTTGATTTTCTCAGTGTATTTTTGACAAATATGACTGAGTTTTAGTTTCTTGTTTTAATTGGATCTGTTAGAAAACAAGATAGTTTGCCCCATTATTATTGCTTTCCTAGAGGCAATTTTACAGCTATGATTATAAATAAATTTCTATTATAAAGTCTTATTTCCCAAAAGACAAGAAAAAAATCATCATTGGTTCTCCCTTGTGTGAGTTTCATAGTTTCTGGCAATATGTAAACCTTAAGAGTTCATGTTCCCCGTTTAGACTTTTTAAGGCTTATCTTGACTTATAAAACTTTTCTTTTGTTATTCTACAAATTTTTCTTCAAGGATATTTATAGTGTAGAAGATGTAAAAATTGACTAGGGAAGAACAAATCAAGTCAGTAAATGCTTATTGAGCATTTACACACAAGAACGTAGGCTATTTGTGGTAGAAATGGACAGAAGTATAAAATATAGCTTTAAATGCCATCTAGGAGCTTGCAATCTGGTAAAGAAATCAAAAAGTAGAATATAATAATATGTATTCATTCTTTCTTTCACTCAATTATTCAACGAATATCTACTGAGGAACTAATAGGTTCCAACATCTGTATTTTGGCACTGGTAATTTAATGATGAGTAAAACTTATCTCACAGAGCTTACAGTCTGGTGGAAAACATAGGCAATCAAAGAATCACACAAACAAACAAAATTGCCACTGTAATAAGAGCTATGAATGTCACCATGGTTCTATGCCTTAAAGAGGGTAATTTAGTCTCCCTTCTTCTGCCCTTTCCCCTCAGCCTATTCTGACAAGGCAGCCTGAGTGAGCCTTTTAAAATGTATTTCATTTAGAATTTGGAAAAGTAACTTCCACCTTTTTATTATTTGTTGTTTCTCAACCTTAAGTTCCTCAGACATACCAGGCATGCTCCTGCCTCAGGGCCTTTGTACTGCTCTTCTCACTGTCTTGATTGCTCTTTTTTTACTAACTGAATATCTTACTCCCTTATCTTCTTAAGATCCTGGTTCAAATGGAATTTTCTCAATAAGGTTTTCCCAGATCATCCTTTTTTAATGAAACATCAAATCTCTGGTACTCTCTAATCTCTTTCCTCTTTTATTTCTCTCCAGCACTGATCACTATATAACAGCCTATTATTTATTTACTCTGCTTTACCGTCTGTCTCCTGTGCTAAAATATAAGCTCAACAAAGACATAACCCTTGTTGTTGTTTTTTTCTCTCTGTTGTCCTCAGACACACAATTAGCATTTGTTAAATGAATATGTCCATAGTCATTGAGGTTAGGAGTGAACCTCTGAGGAACTGTTAATTTGGCTTATAACTCAAGGACCTAAGTAAATGTTAAGCAAGTAAAGAGAAGAAGAAATAATACTGATAGTAGCAGTAGTAACAATAACAATTACCTTTAGTGCTAGCTAAGTACTAAGTGTTTGACGTATATTAACTCTTAATCCTTTAAACAGCCCTTCAGAATAGGTAGAATTATTATCTCCACTTTACGGATGAGAAGTTGAGACACAGAGAGAGCTTTCCAGGAAGAGGAAATCATATGTGTAAAAACTTTCTGACTATAGGAAATACATCGAGGAGACAGTAAAAGTGTGTGTGTGGATGGAGCTGATAGAGTTGGGGGATGTGGTGGAAAAGGAAGAACATGGAGAAAAAGGCTGGGGGCCAGGTGACCAATGGATTTATTTGTAGAGTGACTCATACTCCTGATTCCTCAGGAAAGTTCCTGTTCATACCTGTTGGCCTGGTGTAATTAAGTGAACCCCCTTTTACTCTCAAAATGTCCCTGGGTTGGATGATAAACTGAGTTAAGGAGTTCTCTCTCTCTCCTAAGAGTAATGAGAAGCCATTAAGAAGTGGTAACGTGATTAGATTTCCATTCTGATAAAACAACTCTAGTTACAATGTTTAAAATCAACTGAATTTGAAGAATTTATGCAGGTAGGTATATTTGGAGGCAATAATGTATAATGATTCCCTGGGTATGGGTGGCATTAGTAGAGATGGAGAGACAAGAACAGATTTGCAAAATATTTAGAGGGTAAAGATCAAACTAATTTGGTGATGGGTTACCTATGAGCGGGATGTAGGAGAAGTTGGTGTCAACAGAAACTCCTGGGTTTCTGGTGTCAGCAACTGAATAAAGGATTTCTACTTCATTGTGATGGGGAACAATGGAAGAATATCATGTGTGTGTATGTGTGTGTAAAATGGGAGGTGGAGAGTTGAGGTTCCATAAATGTGAAGATTTTAAATGTCAAGTTACATGATAAATGATCAAATAAGATGTCTAGTCAGTAGGTAGTATTTCATTGTTTGGATATGCCACAGTGTTTATCCACCTGTTGCTGGACATTTGAGTTCTTTCCAATTTTTAGGGATTACAAATAAAGCTGCAATGAAGATTTCTATACAAGTCTTTGTATGGACATGTGCTTTTATTTATCTTGGGCAAATATTAAGAGTAGTATGGCTAGATCATTTGGTAGGTTTATGTATAACTTTTTTAGAAATTGACAGACTGTTTCCAAAGTGATTGTACTTTGACAAACTGTTGTACTATTTCACGTTTCTACCAGCAGTGCATAAGGGTTTCAGTTATTCCATATCCTCAGCAGCAACACTTGTTATATTCAATCTTTTTAATTTTAACCATTCTAATAGGGAATGAGTGCTATCTCATTGTGCTTTTAATTTATATTTCCCTAATGTCCGATGAGTTAAGCATATTTTTATGTGCTTATCTGCCCTTTGTATATCTTCTTTGGTGGACTGTCTGTTCAAGTATCTTGCCCATAATATTATTTGGTTGAAAAAGACTTGATTTCCTCATTGTGTTAAAAAGATATTTTCACTAGATATAGGATTCTAAGTTACTTTTTTTTCAATTTTGGTATTTTAAACCTATTACTCTACTGTCTTCTTACTTGCATTATCTCTGACAAGAAATCTTCTGTCCTTTTTATTTCTGTCCCTCAATGTGTGTTTTTCTCTGGCTCCTTCTAAGATTTTCTCTTTATCACTGATTTTGAGCAATTTAATTATGATTTGTCTTAGTATAGTTTTCTTCTTCTTTCTTGTGTTCAGGGTTTATTAAATTTCTTGCATCTGTGGGTTTATAGTTTTCATTAACTTTGGAAATTTTTCTGCCATTATTCCTTTAAATATTTTTTTCTGTCTCCTCTACAATTACATGTACATTTGTCTGTTGGATGTTGCCCAAATCCTCAATGATGTTCTTTTCATTTTTTCAAAATTCTCTTTTCTCTCCGCATTTCATTCAATAGAATTTCCATTGCTGTATCTTCAAGTTTATTAACTTTTTCTTCTGTAATGTTTAATATACTACTAATCCCATCTAGTGCATTTTTATCTCCCATATTATAGCTTTCATCTCTCAAAATTTGATTTTGGCCATTTTTATATCTTTTGTGCGTCTACTTTCTAAACATAGAATACAGTCTTAATAACTATTTTATTGTCCTTGTTTGAAAACTCTAACATCTGAATCAATTTGGGGTCAGTTTTAATTGATTACTCTTTCTCTTCATTATAAGTCATATTTTCCGGCCTTTTTCATTCCTATTAATTTCTGATTGGATTCCAGATATTATAAAATTTATTTTGTTAGGTGCTAGATATTTTGAATTCCTGTAAATAGTCTTAAGACAACCCCTCCATCTCTACTGGGATGCAGTTAACTTACTTAGAAACAATTTGCTCCTTTTAGGTCTAGCTTTTAAGATTTGTTTGGTGAGAATGGAGCAGTGCTCAGGGCAAGGCTAATAACCAACTACTGAGTGCTGAGGGAAGTCTCTTGTGAGTATTTTACCCAATGCCCCATGAATCATGAGCTTTTCCAGTCTGGGTGATGAGAATAGGCATTATCCCTGGCCTTGTTTGAGCACTGGGCAAAATTATCACTAATCTTTGTTGGTTCTTTTCCCAGTCATCTGTAGTTACTTCACAAGCACACACTAATCAATGCTCAGCTTTACCCTGTAAGGATACCTTCTGCAGATCTTTGTATTTCTCTCTTTATGCAACTTTCTTGTGTCTAGTACTCTGTCTTATGAATTTTAGCTACCTTGGCTTCTCCAGACTAGTCCTTGTTACTCCATAATGGATGCATCTAAGAAGCTTTTTTTAAATGCAGATTTTTAGTATCTAGCGATTCTGATTCAGTAATTCCAGGGAGGGTATCTATAATAAATTCTTCTTATAAAGCCTCAATGTGATTCTAAAGCTATTGGGATATTAAATCACTTGTCTCCGTGATGACATCAGTGAACCTAGAGGTCTAAAAAGATTTCATGAGGCAAGTAGAATTTGAAGTAGATTTTAAGAAATAGTAGAATTTGGCAAACATATGTTCTGTGCTAGGTACTGTTGGATGATCAAATATGTTTGAGGGATGAATGAATTGACTGATCTTCTTTTTTTTCACTTAGCAAACTTCTACTTCAATTTCCAGGTACATTCCCCCTCTACAGATTTCTCTGTCTTTCCCAGACCAAATTTATAACTTATACCTCCTTTCTTTTGTTATGATAGACCATATATTATCTCCATCAAATCCATCTTTATATCATAGTCATTTTATTTTGTTTCTTCTACTAACCTGTATATTGGTTTTGAACAATTAATTTATCTTTGATCCCCAGAACCTAGCACACTGCTCAGAAAACCTAGGTGCTCAAAAATATTTGTTGATTTGAACTGGTGTTCTTCTTTTAATATTCAGAAGTGGGCAGTAGGTAACTACTTTAATGTAGAAGTCAGTTATGACCTGGATATTTTTAGTAATGAATTGACAGGCACAATAGTATATTAGCTAACTTTTGCTGCATAAAAAATTATCCCAAAACTTTGTGGCTTAAAACAACAAACATTTGTTATTTTGCCATTTTTGTAGCTCAGGAATCTCAGGGTACCTTATCTGGGTCCCCTCACTTAGAGTCTCTCACAAGGTTTCGGGTGGGGCTGTAGTCATCTCAAGGACTAAATGGAGAGAATCCACTTTTGTGTTCACTCTTGTAGCTGTTGGCAGGCTTCATCCTCCTGGGCTGTTATCCAGAGACATCAGTGCCTTGCCATGTGATCCTATTCATAGGAAAGCTCATAATAAGACATCTGGTTTCTATCAGAGAGAGTAATGGAGAGATCAGAAGAGGGCAAGTTAGATGAAGTCACAGTCTTTTTGTAACCTAATCTCAGAAGTGACATTCCATAACTTTTGCCATGCTCTATTCATGATAAATGTCAAGCCCACACTCAAGGGTACTATTTAGCCTCATAGAGAGCAATACCACTTATGTTTTCTCAAAAACAATAACAAATATATACATAGATGATTTATAGAGGGATTATGTGTTATGTCTGGAAGATAAGGGCTCTATTAACCCAAGAAACTTGGCATGATTCTATACTCATGTTATTTGGCCCTGTCTTTTCATAGAATCAAAGGGGACTAGCAGGTAGATATGGTGGCAATTCTATTCTCCAAAAACTAGCAACTCTCTTTTTTTAACAATGATTTCCAGTATGCACTCTCTGGATATCTAGCATTCCAGTGGTACCTCAGAGGTTATTCAAGGAGAAAGGAAGGAGTGCTAAGCTCGTGCCCCTTACATTCAGGTGCCACCCAACCCAATTCTATCATAGTACCTCTGCTGAGTACTTATGCTGAATTCATTAAGTAAAAGTTTGAAAAATTGTTTGAAATGTTTGAGAAACTGGGATTCTAGAGCAATGTTTTTTGGCTATAGCAGTATAATATGGCATAGTCATTAGGTATGTGGGCTCTGGAACCAGCCTGCCTAGGTTTCTTTGTATCCAGTTTCTGCCATTTGCTACACATGTGAAGGGATTGAGAAGTCTGGGCTTGAGTCCCACCCACAGTTATTTCTTGGCCCTTTCTGTGTCTGAAGCCAAAACTACTTGGGCAAATTTGATATTGTGCTTCTTTTCATTTTCATTGTAGGCGTCAATTATTAGTCACCCTGTATTTATCTTATTTTAACATGACCAATGGAATGGTTAATGCATTTACCACAATTATTCCTACTGTTTTCTGTCCTGATAATAGGTCTCTGACTGAATGATGTGTGTTCTATTAATAAACGTCTTATCTAGAAAGAAAATTATCTATAATTGATTTCTATACCTGTCAATGCATACTGTTTCATAATCAGTTAAAATATTTTTACAACTGTGGATTTACCAATATCATTGTGTCACTTATTCTAAGTTATTGCAGACCAACATTTTCAATTATGTTGTTAAATAAAGAGCCTGTAGGATGTAATTGATTACCTACATCTGCTGTTCTAAAACAAATTAAGGTAGTATCTTGCAGTTCATCAAATAGTGAATTTTCTGGCTTAATTAATGAGGAAGCTCAAAAAGGGAAGCACTAAATATTCCATATACTGTGCTCGTAACAGGACTAACCCCTGAACCTGAGACTTAACTGTTGATGCTGTCTTTTTTGTTTTTAAATTCTAGCTGCTGGAAATTAATTGATCATTGAAATAATTTTTAGGAGGATTCTTATTACTCATTTTTATCTAAGAGCCAAAATCTTTATGTGTTCCTTCTTATGTTCTATTAGTTGACTGTAACTCACCTTCAAAGTGTAATGTAGAAGTTGATTTTTCAAGTAGAGGCAAATTACATGTTTTCAATAGGTGACTTGGTCTGGAGAACAAAAGTCATGAGGAAACTCTTTGTCAGATGGTACTCGCACCTCTCCGTGATTATAATGTCCAGAGTGTGTGCAGTGTGGGGAGGAACATCACTGAGAGGGAGCCTAACTTGTACTACAGTTTTCAAATCTCTACAATTGCAATATAGTGAAAAATGTTGGACCTTTGGCAAGTTATAAAAATAAACCTCATAAGAAAAAAACTGTGGCTTTTGAAATGCATAGAACATGATGTATTCATAACACAGCGAACATTGAAAGCCTGTTTTCTCAGCCAGGGATTTTAAAATAAGACCCTCACATAAGGAAATGCTGCAAAAAAAGTATATCTATAAGGAAGAAAATAGCACAGCAAGATGATGATTAGCTGAAAGGCTCAGAAAAATTTGCCCCTCTTTTCTTAAAAGTTTCTCTTCCATGCACTTCCTTAACAGGCATTCCTTTGTTCTCCTTTTCCTTCTTGGATGACTCTTCTCTTTCCTTTGCTGGCTCCCTTCCTTCCCACTTTTTAGCCATAAATATCCCACAAATATGTCCTCTTACCTTCTGGAAGTGGTGTTATCTCCTAGCTTTAATTATTTCTTCTCTGAAATGGTACCACTTGTATCTCCAGCCTTGGCCTCATGGCTTCTCATCACTCTTCATCCACCAGCTTTTCTATTTATGTTATCATAATTTCCTGAGAAGCTATGGATTTATATAATCAATGGAATTCTTTTATTATATGTATATAAGTTGATATAACTTTAAGCTGTATTTTCTACAGCTTAAGAATATGGAGTTTCCCTTTAATTTCTTTGATAATATTATCTTGTGGAATCATTTTCTGAGTAATTTTCAGACCAAATTTAATTTTAACCTGAGATAATAAGAGAAAGATCACATGAGAACCTCATTTCTGTGACAGCCTGAAGAAACTATTTTCCAATAAGTTTTGTACTCAAATATTTAATTAGAGCTATGTCAGGTTAAAAAAAAAAGTCATTACAAAAATAGTCAGTGTTTTAAGTGAAAACCTCTATAACTATATGATAGAGTTCTCACTGAACAGTTGTAATGGGTGTCAAGAAGTCAGTATATATACATAAAATTTAAAATTCTACAGAAAATAGAGCATAAAGTCAAAAGAAGTGCTTATTAAATTAAAGCAATACTACCATCTAAAATGTTAAGTAATGTAAGCCTTGAATCCAGATGGATAAGCAATTGTTGGCATTTTTAACTGGTATAGCTTTTGGTAGTTGTTTGAAAACTCTAGAATTATGTTCACATCTTGATTGAGGGATTGACCCCAATTGAAACAGCTGTGGTGTTGGAAAAGATCACAATGAACTGCTAAGGGGAATTGGAAGAAACTAGTTATGACAAGTGATTAATCAGAGAGATAGAAACTATAGGTGACTTACTTCAATCTGTACTCCAATAATGAGCTATAAAAATAAATAAATAAATATATAAATGTATAAATAAATAAATACCTAGACAGAAAAAAAAAAAAAAGAAAAGAAATTATAGGTAATGTTCCTACTTTCTAAATTCATGAATTAGACACAATTTTATCCTCATGCTCATTTCCCCATATAGGCTTCCTCTTTTACAGTCATCATTTATTGATAACGTCCATCCTCTCTCCCCATCCCCAGTATGCTGAGTCATGCGATTCTACCATCTTAATGTCTCTAACACCCATTATCCATCTCTAGGCCACTACTTCTACATCAGATCATTTTTATCCTTATCTCTTTCTTTTCAACTTACTGCAAGACCCTGCTAACTGATCACTCTAGTTTTGCTCCTTCTTCAATCCATTTGCTAGACTATTACCAGAAGGATCTTTTGAAGATGCAAATCGGAATATATTTTGCTCCTGCTTGAAATCTCCTGGTGAAACCCCATATGGAAAAAATTTAGGAAAACTCCTAAACTTCTTGTCATTGTATATATAACTCTTCAAGATCCCTAACATACAACTTCTACTTCTACTTAGAATAAGTTTTAACTTTATTTTTCAGTCATCTGCAAACAATTACAAAGTTAGGATCATTTTTATTGATATACTGGCTATATAGGTATCCTTGAAAATCCTTGAAGAGCAACATCAACCAAGAGCTATATCCTGTACAGGACTATCTGAGATGGCAAGGAATTGCTAGCTGGCCCCAAATAAAAGCACACATAAGAAGAAAAACAGTGGACTTCCCTGGTGGCTCAGTGATTAAGAATCTGCCTGCCAATTCAAGGGACACGGGTTTGAGCCCTGGTGTGAGAAGATTCCACGTGCCGTGGAGCAACTAAGCCCATGTGCCACAACTACTGAGCCTGCGCTCTAGAGTCCGCAAACCACAACTACTGAGCTCATGTGCCACAACTACTGAAGCCCATGCACCTAGAGCCCATGCTCTGCAACAAGAGAAGCAAACGCAATGAGAAGCCCACGCACTGCAATGAAGAGTAGCCCCTGCTTGCTGCAACTAGAGGAAGCCCGTGTACAGCAATGAAGACCCAATGCAGACAAAAATTAATTAATTAATTAATTTTTTTTTAAGTTAAAAAAAAAAACAGTATGGGGTAGTATGGTGCTTTGGACTCCTATAGATCTGAGTTTAAACTTTGGTGCTTTTCCTTAAAACTGTGTAATTCTTAACCTTATTTTTCCTAGTTTTAAAATGGGGCTGTTAATAACAATTCCATGAGATTGTTGTGAGCATTAAATGAGATATTCTCATTTAGCTCATAGATATTCTCAAAGCACACATTCTAATGCTTCATTCACATTAACAAAAATCAAAGGGCAAGTGATAAAGATGAGATCAATGCAGGGGACAGTATAAACCCAGAGTAAAAGTAATTGGGAAATAGAGGGGAAATATATAACCAGACTATGAGTTGCCAAATAAGGTAGACCCGGTATTGGAGGAAGTCTGGGAAAAACACATGCAACTGGAGAGAGAAGAGTGTGTGTGTGTGTGTGTGTGTGTGTGTATGTGTTTATGTCTGCGTGTGTTGTAGAAATAGTAGCAGTAGTAGTAGTAATGATAGAATCAACTAGAGAATGTATAAGGCAAGATAGCTAATAACTACCACATATTGAATACTTATTCTTAGCTTACCAAGAATATGTCCCAAATTCTTTCCATGTATTAACTTAATTAATACAAGAGAATTAAAGCAGACAAAGGAAATCAGGAGAAAACATAAGTTTTAGTGAGGAAAAAGCAACACTTAAGAAACACTTAAGAGATGAACAGAGAGTCACCTCTATAGAGGAGCAATAAGAAGTTGGCAGAGAGGTAGGGAGCAAACTCAAAGATCGTTATGTCAGTCAATCCAAGGGAGGATCAGATCTTAAGGAGAAGACAAATAGTAACAAATGCTGGAGAAGTATTAAAATAAGGAAAAGAGCCAAGAGTGCCCATTGGAATTGACAATTAGTAGGCCTCTGACGTCCTGTTCCAGAGAAATTTCCCTGAAGCAGTGAGGGCTGAAGTCAGATTGTAGGTGGGCTGAGGAGTGAATAGGAGGTGAGGATATGTGAACGAAAGGTATAGACTACTCTCAAAAGAAATTGAAAATTTTAGGAGAGAAGGCAATGATTCTATGGGACACAATTGGAACTGGTTATTGAAAGTTAGAACTGGAAATAATTGAAAAATTTCAAATCTAAATCCACTTGCATGTTAATATCTTTGGGATCATTTTGAATTCCTGAGACAAACTTTAGAAAACATTTTCCTCTAAAGCTTTGCTAATACAGATTTTCTACTAAATGGAAATGGATATTAACCCAGAAGAGCTTCACGGTTCTGCTCTCTATAAGTCTCAGTAATAAAGGTTAGATAAAGATATACAGAAAACTGTAGCTTTAAACAAACTATAAATCCTAAGGAAAACATCAGTGTAAGTTTGAATTTGAGGAAGACTCCAAAGAAGTCATAGGAAATGAGATATCACTTAAAGCCCAGGAAAATTTAATTTCGAAGTGAAGATATTTATTGAAGGTCTACTTGGTAGTATAAGACACTATATTTAATTTTGGCAATTTCAAATCTGATTGATTGCCTTTTTATCCCATGTAGAATTTACCTTATTCTACTTTCTCTTCCATGAGACATTTAGTTCCTATTGTTATGGTCATTTTTTTCTTCTTCATCACTGTCATTGATTGATTGAGGGAGAGCCAAATGGGGCCAAGTCAATGAGTTAAAGTCATACTGTAGGAGAAACATTCAACAAACAAGAACAATGAGGACCTTTGTTCTTGTAGGCATTACTTTTTAAATCTCTGGAATTTTAAATCATGAGGTCTGACTATTTTAGTTAGAAGGATTAAACTCCAGTGCCTCAGGTGAAAAATCTTTTTAACCTGGAGTCACACCTTCTTATACTTCATTGAGACAAGCTTATAACATGAAAACATAGTTTTAAAAAATTGATATTGTTATAATAATCGTTTACCCTCAGTGATAATTAATGAAAGAGAAAGAAATGCTTAATACGGTAAAGGATTTGTGGAAGGTTCTCAGAGAACCTGGGAACTGAGCTTGGCCTTGAGACTGGGTATGTTATAGGCAGAGAAAGAGAACAGAGGTTTTCTAGGAAGAAAGAGCAGAATGTTTGAATAAGTGTTTAAATTACAACCTGGAAATTGTAGAGACTCTACTTGGATCTTTTGAGGAGTCAACTGGCAAATAAAATTATCTTTAAAGGGTAATGTATACAGTAATTCCCTTCTATCAAAACAAAGGGTTCTGATCCATTTTTTTGTGCTCGTAAAAGAACCACTTAATGATAGGCATTTGTGGTGCTTATTCCTTCCATCAGTAAAGGATACCAAGTTACTAGCCCAAGTTACTAGCCCCTTGGTTCTTTAATAATAATAATACTGATATATATGTCAGTTATACAAATCTAAGTATGATAAAATTCATTTCTTTAAAGAGTTTAAAGATTATTAAGATATCCTTTCTGTGATAAGACTTGTTTCAAGTATACAGTTTCACCAGTAGTTTTGTTAATTTTTTGGGGGAAAAAAATCAAAACTATGTATTTTCTCAAAAATTTTTAATACAACAGAATTTTATGCCCTGCAAAAATCTTAATGAGACAATGTATGTAAAACTCCAGTCGCAGTTCCTGGCATGGAGCAGGCACTTGGGATTTGCTAAAGGTTAATTCAAAATAAATGATCAATAAATATTTGTTGAATTGAATTCTTTAAAATTTCTATCATATAATTGGGTCCTAATTGTTAATGTTTAACTTCCCTTCTGACTGATGGTAGATATATATTCCTATTTTTTTTTAACTAGAAACAGTCCAATTCAACAATTACTCGGATGCCTATTCTATGCTTAGCATAGTGGTGAAAGAGATTCAGTTTGTGACTTCATGGGACTTCATGTAGTGGAAAAAAGGTGAAGCTGACCTACCAGCTCTTCCAGGTTCTGGAGTAGGGGAAGCATGGTTAAAATGATTTGATAGATATATGTTCCAGCCTAAACATTAATATGAGTGCATTTGTCTTAACCACATGACAGGCATATTTGTTATCACAATACATTATATCCCCATAAGATTGCTTGGAGATACACTCCCTATCATGACTCAAAAACTAAGAATCAATAAATGCATTCAACTTATATAAATAACCTGTGAAATTATTCAGATAATTCCAGTGTACATTGCTCTCAATAGTTAAATATTTCCTTGAACTTTAAAACAAACTAAATAAAGCCTATAGTTCATTAATGACTCTGTGGTTTCATTAAAACTTACATTTTGAAAGTTTCTTAGAAGGCCAACACTTCATAATTAATGACTGTTCAGCCAAAAGATTGACCTTTTGAATGACTGGATAAGTGCAAACTTAGGAGGAAAAAAAAATTGCTTTGGACTATTTATTCAAGCCTAAAAGCCATTATCTTTTAGAATGAAAGTAACTTCCAGAACTATGCCTAAGAAATTGGCTCTATATTTTAACATTTGAGAATCCTTTTTACAATAAAAATTCATGCTGTCTACTTTCTTTTATGCTATATTTAAAATAAGAGAATTTGTAAAAAGCTTCATTTACCTTGATCGTTTGTGACCTCCTTTAAAGGTTCCCAAGATTGAACTCACAGGCATGTGAAGTCTAAGATACCAGACATTTGATATAAATGGCTCCAGCATTCTTTCCAAGCTGAATCTACAAAGCTTCTATGGGCAG
Organism: Balaenoptera physalus; assembly: GCF_965194825.1. NCBI lineage: Eukaryota > Metazoa > Chordata > Mammalia > Artiodactyla > Balaenopteridae > Balaenoptera > Balaenoptera physalus. The sequence goes on along the minus strand of NC_138882.1, from coordinate 131,807,360 downwards.
AAAGCTTCCTCTTATCTGAGATTGAGTCAGTTAGTTCATTTACTTAAAGGTTAGTGTTAATGAGATCAAGGTCACAGGAAGGGCCTGATGGAAAGAAACTTCGAAGTCAAACAGACCTAAATTTGAATTCCAGTTCTGCTTCTTACTAGTTGTATGACCTCAAATAGGTTACAAAGCCTCCTTGAGGCTCAATTTCTTCACCTTTAGAATGGGAGAGTAGAACATATCTTTCTATGTTTTGGAGTGAAACAGAGGCACTCCAGTTAACATTTATGCACTTAATTCAGGGTCTGATACATAATGTGCCCTCAATAAATGTTAATTGTAGCTTTAATTTTTTATTAGAAAAACAACTCACCATACACATTGTGTATTCTGCTGATCATTAGTCAGCAATATCCAAATATTAGCAAAAAGCATTGTTCTTGGAATGTATAGAAGCCTATACACCTGCTTATTATATTTTTGGACCCACCAGAAATTTCAGCTGTTCCAACAAGAATTCCTTATCTCTTTGTATGACAATTACAATCAGTTCTAATGCTATCCCAGTGGTTGAATAAATTGTAAGATAAGCACGTAAAATAACATCATTTTAGTTCATATATGCTCAATAAATGTTGTGTTGACACATGAACAAATGGATGATTGAATGAATGAACTATTTAATACTCTGGAGCACTTGGAAACAAAGCTTGAGGTGAGAGACTAGAGATTCACTTCCCTGCTAACACTGACTTGCTCCATGACTTTGAGAAATTTCCTAATTCCTTTGATTCTTGATTTCTTCCTCTTTAAAACATACTGGTTTGTTATGTAATGTCCATGACTCCTTACCACTTCTGAAGGGCTCTGATTCAAACAGGCAAGGAAACTTGACTTAGGAGGCAATTTGTTTCTAGGAACAGAAGAGGTGTGGGAGCATATGTTCCTTGAGCTCTTGGATCCCATCTTCATGTTCTCTCTTCTAAGTCTAACAGACTTTTGAAAATGTCACCAAATGAGTATTATTTTACCAACTGAAGAATAGAGAGTGCATTAGGAAAATTCGCAATGAAAATGAACACATCTGGAGGAAATGATTTCAATCAGTTTTCTAGAGAAAAGAGTCTTAGAGATCAGCCTTTAGTAGAAGAAATCTAAAGGGTGAGCAGATTTGTTGGCAATCTGTGCCTTTCATTGGCCAATAGCTCCTGCTAGTTTTTTTCACTTTCATTCGTTTATTCATTCATTCATTCAACAAATTCTTATTGAATGGTTACTATTTGCATGGCAACATGCTAGTGTAGGATTATAAAGATGAATTTGATATATACTTTGTCCTTAAAGAATTTTCTCTTTAATAAGGATAAGGCATGTATATAAATTTGTAAATGTTCTAAATGACGTGAAAAAAAGTTAAATAAGATTTAAAAGGAAGGAAGACTTAATTTTAGCAAGTCAGTTAGCAACAAAGGGAGGGAAAGTAAAGAAATCTTGGAGGAGATGGCATTTAGCTTGTGTTTAAACCTCTGTAGATTGGACAGAAGAGAACTTTTGACTGAGGAAATAATGTGAACAAAGACTCTGAGAAGTAGGAAATTGAGTGCAGTTTGATTGTACAATTGGGTTTATGAAAGGGAGTAATGGGAAATAACATTTAAAAGGATACCATCAGATTGAGAGGACCTTGAATGTGATAGTGAGGGGCTTGGTTTTTATTTTCTAGGCCAAAGCAAGCCATTGGAGATTGCAGAGAAGGGAAATGGAAGAAAATTGTGTTTTAGGATGGTGACCCCCAAAGAAGAGTTGTACATATAATTGTAAAATGAATTTTGATGGGAAGATGCCACCAATGAATCTCCTAACCCAGCTCTCTTTCTTGTCCAGGCTGCTGATGTGCTACTGCAACATGGAGCTAACATCAACGTTCAAGATGCAGTTTTTTTCACTCCATTGCACATTGCAGCATACTATGGGCACGAACAGGTAAGTCAGTGGCATTTCCAAAGCCTGGGGCATCACTTAAGTGTTCCAGACTTTTCTTGAACTGTACTAGGTTCAAAGAAAGGATATTTAAGATACCCTTTGAATTATTTTTGCCATCTTCTCACCAGTTCCCCCCTTGAAGAGCTTTTGTAGATCCATAGAAATATAGCAGCTACCAAGTTATACATTTTTACTGACTACTTTAGTACACGAGGGAGGCAGTAGAGTATATGGGTAAGTATGTGGCTATAGAAATCGGCCTGAATTTGAAAAATTACTAGCTTTATGACCATGTGTAGGTTGTATAATATCCCTGATCCTCAGTTTCTTGTCTATAAAATGAAAAAAATATTAATAGTACCTACCTCATAGGGTTGCTGTTATGATGAAATATTAATTTAAAGTGTTTGGCAAATGCTCAACAAATGTCACTGTGATGATACTAACACTGACAATAAAACAAATCATAAAGCCCATTCCAAAAGTTCTCTGAAAAAAGATAACTTTCAGAAATGGAGTCTCCTCTTTTCTAGTGACCTGGCATGTGGTAGGCTAAAAAATGTCTACCAAAATATGTTCACATGTCCACGTTGTAATTTGTGGAACCTGTGAATGTTACCTTAAAAGGGACTTTGCAGATGTGACCAAGTTAAGGATCTTGAAATGGGGAGACTATCCTGGATTATCTGGGTAGACCTGATGTAATCACAAGGGTCCATATAATAGAGAGCAGAAAATCAGAGAGAGTAGTAGGAGATGTGACAATGGAAGCAGTACATTAAGGTGATACAAGAAGGGGCCACAAGCTAAGGAATGCAGGCAGCCTGTAGAAGCTGAAAAGTAAGGAAATGAAAGCCTCCAGAAAGAATGCAACCGGCCAACACCTTGATTTTGGCCTTCTGACCTCCAGAACTCTAAGAGAATAAAAATGTGTTTTTTTAATCCAATAATTTTGTGGTAATTTGCTACAGTGGCAATGGGAAACTAATATATGGAATAACCTAGATAAACTAAAAAACAATCACTAAATGTGCTTTAAATATATAGTTATGTATCAGAAACATTTATAAATTTTGATAACCTGTAATTAAGTAATAATATGTATAGAATGCTTTAAAGTTTACAATGTAGCGTCATTAAACAAATAATTTCATTTGACCTTCATGACAACCTTATGAACTTAATAAGAGTTACCATGTGAGCAAACTCATACTATGGGGCAGGCACTGTGTTAAGACCTTTATGTGGATTTTTTTCTAATTTTGCCCCAACCCTAAAATCAGCTGTTATTTACCCCTTCTAATCAATGATACACATGGAGCTTTCTCAGGTCAGGTAGCATGCCAGAGTCATGCAGCTAATAAGTAGAAGAGCTGGAGTATGTATTCAGGTCTGTCTGATCCCAAAGCCCATCTTCATTCTGTTGTACCGAAGAGCCTCTTCTTATCCCTCTTCTATCAGTGAGAGAAATCATAAAGTCCAGGCCATTTAGTGAAGTAGTGGAGCTAGAATTCAAGGCCTGGTGCTGTAATTCCACAGTCCGTTGATTTTCAACCTTAACATACTGAAAGAAAAACTTTATATGCTCTTTTCAAACACTGTCTTTTAGCTATACTCAAGGAACTCAATAGAACCACATAAAAGAGAAATACAAATGTAATTAGATAATCAAACCTTAACTGTTCTTTTGACATTCTGTTTTTACTCTTCCTCATTTTATCTCTCTAGATCTGGTCTCAGTTATGCAGCAGAATTATACCTTTTTACCTTTGTACAGGTCATGCCATTGCACTGCCTGAGGATCCCAAGTTGAAAGTCAAACTTACTTGTGTCTCTGTGCTGTTCTAGTCATTGTGCCTTTATTTCTTCGCGGGCTGGCATGTGCCTGGACACTCTCAGACCTGCGAAGCGTGACCTCTAGCTAGGGAAGATTGCTCATTTCATTGATATGCTGCTCAGAGTACACTGGGGTGCCCTGGAGAGCTGGGCACTGAAAATGCCTCTGAAAGTACTGGGTCCAAAACTCAGGTGATGAAAAAACTTCATACTTTTCTGACTTCAGGCACAGACAGGATATACACAGTGCCTGTTATTTGTAGAGTCATCCTTTTTGGCGATTAACCTCATGACCCAGCAGAAACATAAAGAGCTTCTATGCATGTTGTGTGGAGAGCTAAATTTGTTTACTTTCCCTGAATATTTAGTCACAGTATTATAAAATTATGCTAAAATGTGGATGGCCCTTTTATGATAAGGGACTCACTTTCTATGTGCAAAGACAGCACATAAGTAATTTATGGAAGCTATTGTCATTTACTAAAATATGCTGACAGGAGAATGGCACTTTCCATATATAAATGTGCCTAATGTGCCATGTTCCTTGCCATTTGCTTATTTACTTATTTTAAGTGGAAGAGTAGATGTTTTTTACCAACAGCAATATTTCCTAGGTATATAATAATAGTGCTTAATAGACAATCGATTTCAAAGGTAGTTTAAATCTGTCCATTATAAAGTCACATAATCAGAATTTATGGAGCCTGTGTAAGTGGAAATATCTGCTTAGGAGTGCAAGGTTCTTGAGACTAAATGTCTACTGTTCAGATTTCTCTTGAATTAAGTATTGGTCTGCCCATTAGCCAAGAAATGGATAAAATACACGTGTTCCACATTGGTGCTACCACTTCTGCTATCATTTATTGAGTACCAGGCACTTTTCTAAGTACTTTATGTGTAATAACTTATTTAATTCTCACAACAACTCTATGAGGCATTCCCATTTTAGTAATGAAGAAACTGAATTTTCAAAAGGCCAAATAATTTATTCAAGGTGACATACCTAATAAGCAGAAGCCCAATTTCAGAACCTTTGTTCTTTACCTACTGCACGCAATAGGAAGTTTTCCCACATCCCACCCAGCTAATTTTTCGCCTAGAATTTCTATCGAATATATACCATATACTTGAGAGGCTTCTGCTCAAGATATATTTATTTGCTGCCACAAAATAGTTTTAGAGCTTGAATTCACTTTTATGCTGATGCCACAATGGTCAAGACTTTTGATGAGTTCTCCCATAACTGTTATTTTAATGGCACGGGTGCATCCTAACTTATCTCTTGGGATCACTGTGATGAGTCCTAAAATTCACAGGAGAGGTAATGTCAATTTTAGAGAAATTATCTGGAAGGTTCCTAAGTGGATATATAAATAATTTGAAGAAATCCCATAAATTACCTGGAACAACCCCTGGAAACTCTTGAGTTGTTTATTACTTCATCTCTCTCTGTCCTCTTGGATGTGAATCTCAGCTAATTTGGGAAGATGCTGGGGGCTAGTGTGGCTACCTCCTGTTTACTCACAAATCAAAAAAGGACCCAGAACCCCAGTAGCAAGATTACCATTGGTCACCTATGCATAGAACCTCTATGAAAATCAAGAATCAAGTAAGCACTGCTGGCTCTGGCCAGAAGGAGACTTTAGAAAAGATTGCTCAGAGAAGATTATGGGTGACTTGAGAGAAGATTATTTATGTATTGATACAATGAAGACCCAACCCTGAAATTGCTCCAGTTTTAGATTTCTTGCTAGGTGATATAATAATAAATTCCTTATTGTTTAAGCCAGTTGAGTTAGGATTTTCTGTTATTTTCAGGCAAAAATTATCCAAGAGAAAACCTAAATGATATGTCTCCTTCCATATTGCTGAAGGCATTGCATTACTGTTTGGCATTTGATACTAATTTCAAATGCATGAATCCTTTAGGTAACCCGCCTCCTTTTGAAATTTGGTGCTGATGTAAATGTAAGCGGTGAAGTCGGAGATAGGCCCCTCCACCTAGCATCTGCAAAAGGATTCTTTAATATTGCGAAACTCTTGGTGGAAGAAGGCAACAAAGCAGATGGTAAGATTATGTTTAGAAGAAGAAATTTGTTATCTTTTACTTTATGTATGCTTTTTACTTCTACTTTACTTATTTATTAGAGAATAATCTAAGTTGATTAATCTTGTACTCATGTACTAATTTGTTCCACAAGTCATAATTTATTATTTTTAATATATTAATTAAACCTATATGTTAATCCTTCTTTACATATTTTAGCTCAACTCTTAATGTATTAGGTGCTGCAGTAAAAGTAAGGGGTTTTCCTAAATTTTTCCTACTTTTTGTTATTCACTACTCTTTTTTTAATTGAGGTAAATTTTACATATAGCAAAATTCTCAAATCTTAACTGAATATTGACTTAAGTGAATATTTGCTTGTGGATACATCCATGTAAAAGCCACCCAGATCAAGATATAGACATATTTTCATCTGGAAAGTTGAAAATATTTCACCTGGAAAGTTCCTTTTTGCCCACTTCTTAGTAAATAGCTTTCACCACCAAAGGTAATCAATATTCTGGCTTCTATTGCTATAGGTTAGCTTTTTTTCTGTTCTTGAAGTTGATATAATTTTGTGACTGCTTTCTTTTGATCAACAAGATGATTTTGACTTTTATCCATGTTGTTGCATGAATCATAATTTGCTCTTTTTTATTACCGAAAATTCTATGAATTTCCCACAATTTAACTGTTTATCCATGCTCCTTGTAATGGAAGGTTAAATGTTTCTAGTGTTTGACTTCTGTGAATATAGCTGCCAGAAACATTCAATTCTTCTTGTGAATATCTGTGTTAATCTCTCTTCGTTCTGTGTGTGTGTGTGTGTGTGTGTGTGTGTGTGTGTGTGTGTGTATTTAGAGAGAGAGAGAATTACTGCATCAAAGGGCATGCACATGGTTAACTTTTTAGGAAATTTCAGACAACTCTCCAAAGTGTTTGCAGTATTTTTCACTCCCACAGCTATATATGAGAGTTCCAGTCGCTCCCCACATCCTCCCCAGTATTTGATACTACTGTTATTTTTAATGGAAATAGAGTTAGAATGTGATCAGGTTGGGGAAAAAAACCTTTAGAATGCACAGAAAGATTTTAGATGCATTTAGTAGAATAGAATTTCCTGCAACTTTTTAGTTTTTTGATTACAAAATGAATTTTGGAAAATTGAAAGTATTGAGAAAAAGCTTTCTTTCTCTTTTTTTCCTGTTCCTCAAAAACTTAATTTTTTGACACAAATTCACTCATAGTTACATCTTGTCGTTAAATTCTCTCAGGCATATCCAGCATTCTTCCACTGACCCCCAAGAGACCTAATTAAAAGCCCAGCTGTAAGAACTGCTGGCCTTTGCAGCAGAAATGATGCACATTTCCGAAAGCACAAGGTTGTCAGATCTATAGAACTGCCGTTTCCTTGGTCCAAAATTGAGATTGATATTCAGTTAATAAAGCTAATCAATGTTTTCATTACTCTAAGGAAAACACAAAGGCCAGAGACAACTGTAGCAAGAAGCTAGGGCAATTTTATTTCCATGTTGGAAACAGGGCCATTTTATTTGGTAACAACGTAGTTTGTATCATTTTCTGAGCCAGTGTGTAATAACTCAGGAATATTTTCTGTAGCATTATCATAAACAACTTGTGTTGTCAGGATGCAAGGAATGCTGTTGTCTGGACCTTGTTTAAGCAGTCTCTTTGATTCTGTTGGTTTAGGATAGGCAGACGTACACCAATGTGAATCACCGAACACATAATTGTTTTTGAAACTGCCTCACTCTTCCAAGGGGTCAGGAACCGCTCACATTTTTCCTTTATTATCAAGGCCAACCTCAGCCTTTTATTCCTCTGCACAACTCCAAAGCTCAGTGGTGTCAAAATGAGTGTCATTTATGATCAGCATGTCTGCAGGATCAAAGGACTCTTCTACAAAAGGCATTGAAATGTGTACTGCACCCGTATTCCCGGTACATACCAGCGTCATATGATATAATTTTTAACATTTTCTTTCTGACTCACACAAGCACTACATGCCTCCTACTCAATCATTTAAAAAAATCAAGTGACGTGACTCAGATTTTTAAGTATTTTTACTTCCTTCTAATATACACTTGATATTTAAGTCCCTTTTGCACTTCAACCAATTGCAAAGAATAAATCAGAAAATCTTTTGTGCTGGTGGACACTGCACAAGATTTATTATCAGCTGGTTTACTTATTCCAAAATGTATCTAAGCCTCCAGATGATTTATTTTAGATCTGGACTTTGCCTGTGGTTAATGGACCTAAGGGGAATAATAAATGAATGACCCCAAAAGGAGTGCAATTTGAAATCTGGTATTTACAGCATGTTTCCGTGGTAACAGAATGTCACAAATGAAAATAAATTCAAGTTGCAAATTAGCCAAAATGTATTTCCGAAAGCACGTTCCGCATGTTTGTGAGGTTGACCTATTCAGTCACATATGTTTTAAGTCTCTAGTCTTCTTCCTTGTACCTCGTAGGGCAATTAAAAAGGAGAACTGCAATGCTTATCGAATGAGATTGAAAAGGTCAAAATATTGCTGCACTCTGTAGGAGGAAAATAGAGACACAATTCTCACAATTTATCATTTTAATAAAGTTAAAAATGGAAAATGTTAAATTCAGAAACTATTAATTTTTTGTCATCTGAATGTTGAATGCTATAGTTCTCTTAACTGGAGAACTGGATACTAGGGAAAGTCACAAAAATTTCTAGGGCATGGTCAATAAGGAGAAGTAATTTATTTTTAAAAATGTGTCTTGTCAGAACTATCATACAGATTTGTTACTGAAAATTTCTTTAAGACACACTTGGGAGTTGCTTTAGAGAGCTGGTGGGATGTCCTAACATTGCTGGGTTAATATGGAAATGTTTATTTTATCTTTAAGATCAATGAGCAGAAATAAGCAAGAAGTAGCATCCAGCTACCTACCCATTCATCAATCTTTCTTTCAAAAGACATTACTGAACATATACTCTCTTCGAAGTAGAGGACTAGTGACCAAATATTTTCCTAATAATGATTTACATGTATTCCTTTGCTTGAAATTTTCCTTTACTTAAATCTCTAAATAAGATGTTAGAGCAAACAGAATATCATTCATACATTCAGTTTTCCTCAGGTAAGAATAATAATATATGTACTTTTTGTTTTTGCAAATTGGTCCAAGACAAAATTAAGGGTTCAGAAGGACTGAAGCAGAAATACAGGCATATATATATATAAACTCTGCGTCTGATGCAGATTTCTCCTGGCTTGTCCCTTTGGTTGGTATTTATATCTTCTTTGATGGGAATAATGTCTAGGCCATTGCAGGTAATTCACCAAGTAAAGAGTCTGCTTTGAAGTTTATTGATTCAACTAGAGAAGAATAATGTTGGGTGGGGCCAGGTATGGCTAAAGGAAAATTATGAATTAATGGAATATTGTGCTTCATTCTGCTTTACAATGTCCCCTCTCGCCCTCAAGAACTCACATGTGACCTCCTGGTGCCCTGGACTCCCTGCTGTCCTCAAGCTTTGACTCATGGTATTGACTTTCCCTGGCTTCCAACAGAATGTGAACAAAGGAAAAGTATCTTAAAAAGGAAGATAATCAAAACAACCAGGAAAATTCTTCTAGAGGAAGTGTGTCCTTCTGAGCCACTCATTAATAGAAAAGATTCAAAGATTTATTTTTCAATAACAGTCTTGGGAGGAGGAGTTCAGGAACTTTGTTAAAGATTTCCCTTTGGCTTAAGATCTTGCAGGTTGATAAAATAAGAATTATTGTCTACAAATATAGCAGCTATAAGGCCTAAACCAGTGTTCATTAAATGTTAAATGATGATTATATTTGAACTTTTTTTAATTAACTCTTATCTTGCCTTTTTTTTCCTTCCAATCCTTCATCATTAAAAAAGTAATTCTATCAATTCTTTTGGTTCTATGGATAATTTCTTTTATAGATATATATAAGAATGAGAATGAATGGGATTTGTTAAGGACTATTATTTTCTATTTTGAATAAAGCACCCTGTACAGATGGACAAAGTAGTAAAATAATAAAACAAATGGTTGTAGAGCAGTCGATCTGGTTATTTTTGGTTTTAAAAATTGTGCTAAAGCAGATCTAGAATTTAGCAGTTTGGTGTTGATTTGTTATTACTTCAGGCCTGTAATTATTGACTATTCAACTAGACTGTAAATTATTTGAGGGTATAGACTCTATGCATTTATAGCTTATTGGCCTTAGCACTTAGCAAAATTCTAAGAGGGAAATTTGTAAAAAGCGAGAGTGAAGATTTTTATTAAGTATCTAATTTGTGATAAGCATCATGCTAGACACTTTCTAGAAATGATCTCCTTTAATCCTTTCAGCATCCCTGCTGCACCAATAGTGTTATTATATCCACTGTTACTTATTAGAAATCAATATCTCCAACACCTAGCACAGTGATTGGTGCATATTGATTATTTAATACTTTTTGAGGAATGACTATGTGTCAGTCAGGTGTTCTTATTTGCAAGTGTTGGAAACTAATGCTTGCTAATTTAAGCATGAGGGGAAATATTAAAGGATATCAATTAGCACACAGAATCTTCCCCAGGACAGAGTAGAAAGCCAGGTTTGGAATTCTCACGGTGAGAAATGGTGTCCAGAATCACACCCCAAAACTAATCCTTTGAAGGCACACTGCCACCCCAGCTAGGCACACACACCAACACTTGTGTTTCTGGCACCAACAGTGCGGGGCACCCAGTCTGTGGCTGGGCAACAGTACCACTAGAAATTAGATGGAGCTATTCTACCACTGCTACTTTGCCAAGATAGAATAGACTCTTCTTTTGTGTGTCATCAGCTCTGATGTCAAAGTCTGAAATAACATGTTGATTGGAAGAGCCTGTAGATAAGTGTCCAACCAGGGCGTGGTTGAGAGTGAAAGGGTCACTATTAAAAATTATGCTAGGATAACAAGCCTAAACCAGGACATATGGTCACCCTCTACTAATTCTGTGCCCTTAACTGCAAAGGAGGCTTGGAAAGCATATTTTCAGCTTCTATGATAAAAGATGATCTTGGCCTCTAGTCAGTACTTTCAGTATAGGGAATTTCCCAAATGTCAGAAGAGTTTATAAGGCTGGATTGGACAAAGAGAAGGTCAAATGCCCACTACTGAGTAATCAATTTAAAAGTTAATATTAAATAACTATCTTAGGTAATACAATTAATGAGGTCTCCCTCACTCTAAAACTTGCTGCCTTTTCATTATACCATGCTTTGTATACCGCAGTATGACATTTCTCAGTTAAGGGGACATCAGAACCTCCTACACAGTACTGCGAACATACAGAGTACTAGGCCCCACGCTAACATATTGAGCCAAAATTTTGGGAAATGGTGCTTTGTCCAGAGTCTGAAATTTTTAACATCTTCCATGGGGGTGAAAGGGGAATCAATCTGAAAGGAGATACTTGTGGAAATAAGGCTATGAGTACCTTTTAGATACTTATTAGTTTCCTGAACTCTTCCATTGTGCAAGGTAGATTTTTTTTTAACATCTTTATTGGAGTATAATTGCTTTACACTGGTGTGTTAGTTTCTGCTTTATAATAAAGTGAATCAGCTATACATATACATATATCCCCATATCTCCTCCCTCTTGCGTCTCCCTCCCACCCTCCCTATCCCACCCTCCCTATCCCACACCTCTAGGTGGTCCCAAAGCACCGAGCTGATCTCCCTGTGCTATGCGGCTACTTCCCACTAGCTATCTATTTTACATTTGGTAGTGTATATATGTCCATGCCACTCTCTCACTTCATCCCAGCTTACCCTTCCCCTCCCTGTGTCCTCAAGTCCATTCTCTACATCTGCATCTTTATTCCTGTCCTGCCCCTAGTTTCTTCAGATATATGTGTTAGCATACAGTATTTGTTTTTCTCTTTCTGACTTACTTCACTCTGTATGACAGATTCTAGGTCCATCCACCTCACTACAGATAACTCAATTTCGTTTCTTTTTATGGCTGAGTAATATTCCATTGTATATATGTGCCACATCTTCTTTATCCATTCATCTGTTGATGGACACTTAGGTTGCTTCCATGTCCTGGCTATTGTAAATAGAGCTGCAGTGAACATTGTGGTCCATGGTTCTTTTTGAATTATGGCTTTCTCAGGGTATATGCCCAGTAGTGGGATTGCTGGGTCATATGGTATGCAAGGTAGATTTGATTAGATGCATTCCATAGATTTATGGGAGCTAGAAGAAAGCCTGTTTAATGTGGAAATAGGCTATAGGATAGAATTATAACTTTTTAAATTGGAAAATTAAGTGGCACTTAATTTCCTTTATTATTGTCATTAATTGGCAATTTCCAGGAGTCTCTTAGGCACTTAGAAAAGTCCCTGATACTACACATGAGCAGGTTGAGAAATAGAGGATTCCAGATAACGTATCGTTCCCTTTCTTTTGATGACAGTGAATGCTCAGGATAATGAAGATCATGTTCCACTCCATTTCTGTTCTCGCTTTGGACACCACGATATAGTGAAGTACCTGCTCCAGAGCAATTTAGAAGTTCAGCCACATGTTGTTAATATCTATGGAGACACCCCTTTGCACCTGTGAGTATTATGTATACTTCCATAGGTACTCCAGGTATACTACGTGTACCTTCTTACTATTCTCAAAATATTTTCTTAACTCTAGGGCATGCTACAATGGCAAATTTGAAGTTGCCAAGGAAATCATCCAAATATCAGGAATAGAAAGTCTGACTAAAGAAAACATCTTCAGTGAAACGGCTTTTCACAGGTAAAAGAATATTTAAGTGCAATAACCTCTAAACTTAGCTAACACCCTACAACACCGGAAGTCATGTACATAAAGCAAGAATGAATAGTGGCAGATGTTGCAATCAGAGAGCAAGACCAGAGGGTGGGCAGAGGACAAGGAGCCCAAGCTAGATGCACAGAAGAAAAGGTAGATGCAGATGCTGCAGTCAGTACAACAGATGGGGCCAGAGCCAGATGCTGCCTTCCTGGCAGCAGCCACAAAGACAGGGAATGATGTTGCCAAGGCAACAGGCATATCAACATCTGTAAGCATATTGCTCCTATTCCACTTCACTCTGTAGAAAGCTGCCAAAAGGAGCAGTGCCCATAATCCTCCTCCGACAAGAATCTCATTACCAGAATTCATCAGCATCAAATGTGACATTTTTTTCCTTACCACTTAAACCTTATGTGCAAATGTATCTACCTATCTAAGACGTCCATCTGTCAGCCTGTAAGAGCTTAGTCAGGGTGGCCACTGAGGTACCTAAGAAGGCATTAGCTCCTTGCTAGGAATCAATTAGAGTCCTTTGCAACGTGCTCTGGAAAAGCACCCTGAAGGAGCAGCTGGGTTTGGAAAAGTTGTGACAAAGAAAAAAAGAAAGAAAGAGAGAGAGGGAGGGAAAAGTTTGCTAAGAACTCAAGCGCATAACTCCCTAAAATGTCCAGAAGGAAGGCAGATGTTTTATAAAATTTAAAACCCTCATTTTTTTACAGGTTACTGTTTTGCTTATAAAAATAAAAACATAGTCATTTGAATTGAGTAAACCTTGAATATAAGATTATTTACCTACATATTACAGATCTCTTGGCTAGTTAGCAACCTCTAAAACATGTATTTGAGACTAGTATGTTATTTACGTAGTGTTTGTCCTGTACTAGTGAATAAGAGAAATGAGACACTTTTTTTTAATACTGAACTAAAACTAAGCTTACACTTCTGCATCAGGCATCAACTCGTCAAATTTCACTTGGATTTCCAGATTTTTCTTATCACCCAAAGAGGTCAGCCAAAAGGGAGGTGAAGAAAACTACCATTTATGGAACAGTGAATATGTGCTGGGTGATTTGCATCCATTATCTCATTTAATCCTCATAACCATTTTATGAAGTTGGATTTACTATCCCTTTTTTACCAATGAGAAAATTGAGGCTCAAGAAAACTAAGTAACTTGCCAAAGATTCTTATGTCTAGAAAAACATGTATTAAATGCCTGACTAATTCCAAATCCTGTGTTTTTATATATCTTCATGTTCTAGTACCAAAATATTTTGTCTGTTTTCTATACACTCTGTAACAGAACAGATGCAAGAACTCTTCAGATCATGCCTTCAGAGTGTACCAGTGGAATTTGTCCCTGAAGGGGACAGTTGGCAGAACTGATATGTACGGGTTACTAGTGTCCTCTACCCATTAGGTCATTCTTGTGGAGGCTGACACCACAGGCTAGTTTTCAAATCATTTTGCTACTTTGTGCACATAAATTGAAACCGACTATAATCAGAGGGTTATTGTCACCTTCAGAAGATTGTCTATATGACAAGATTAGTGAAGTGAGTTAAAAGTATGTATCCAATTGTTTTATTTTGTGCAAACCTGTGGCTACTAGGAGTAACATATTAATATTTTTATCCTATTCATTTTAAGTACATATTTATAAAAGAAATTCTCCTTTTACATAAGGGACTGACTACAGTTATGAATTTTTCTATGTACAAATCACAGTGCTTTACACATAGTCAGCACTAAGTACATTCCTGTTACTGTTTTCATATGTCTGTATGTATACACATTTGTACACACACGTACACACACACACACACACACACATGTATATATATATATGTTCAGAATTCATCATTTCCTATAAATAGTTGCTTTGAACAGAAACAATGAGGTAATTCAGACAATGGAACATTAAAAGTATAGTGTTAATGGTCCTATTTATAATACAAATAACTAATGGTGATATGATCTATTACACTGAGATGGTTGTTTTTTATTCACTTAATTATTCAAGAAAGGCTTGTTAAGGACCTGCCTTCTGTTGTTGCTGGTAGGAACATTAACATGACACAGTCCCTTCCCTCCTTAAGGGAACTCTATTGTAAGGTATCAAAACACACAGAGGTGTATTCATTACCATAATACAATATGATAAGTGCCATAAAACTGAAATTACAAGGAAGCAGAGGAGATAGCAATGAACTCAGCCTTTGGTTCATGAGAAGACTTCATAGAGGAAGCAATAGTTCAACTAGATAAATAATGGCATTTATTTAAAGAAAATAATAATATCCCATGAGAGAAAAAGGATTTAGGCAAAGTCATCCCAGGGAGAGGTAAGAGTAAGACCCAGTGAACTACCACTTCTAGAACAAATCTGGAAGGAAAAAACACTTTTTCTGTACTCTACCTCAACACTCAATACCTCACTTCTGAAACACATGATACCAGTTTTGTGTGAGATTTTTCTACACCAAACAATTCTCCAGTTCTCTACAGACACCGAGTGGGTGTCCTAAAATTCATTTCAGTTTGGCACAGCCTACCTGGAATTAGCGTCAGATCTCACAAGACTGCCCCTCTTCCCACTTCAGGTGCAATCACAAGTCTAACTTGTCACCTAAATCTCTCAGAACCTTCCTGCGTTCCCCCATTCCATTCAGTTGCCCTGCAGAATGCCTAGAAAAGAATTAATATCATCGGAAATATTTAATATTTAATAAGAAAATGCTAGAAATTTTATACAGCTCCTTTCTTGAAGGCCCATATTTGAGAATCTTAGGATTTTATTGCTTTATGTGCTTTTTTTTTCTTATCACCTCCTTCTCCTCTCTCTTTCCCTCCTTCTCTCATCTGTCTTTTTGGCACTTATATAAACATCAGCATCTAGAATAGCCTGGGTGAATCAGGGCTGTTTTAATTTTCTAGGGCTACCATAACTAAATACTACAGACTGGGTGGCTTGAACACCAGAAATTTATTTTCTTACAGTTCTAGAGTCTGGAAGTCCAAGATCAAGGTGTCAGGTTCGGTTTCTTCTGAAGCCTTTCTCTTTGTATTGCAGATGGCCACCTTCTTTTTGTGTCTTTACATGGTTGTCCCTCTGTTCATGTCATCTGTATACTTATCTTCCCTTCTTATAAGGACACCAGTCATATTTGGTGAGGGCCCATCCTAATTATTCCATTTCCATTTAATTACCTCTGTAAATTATACCTCTTTAAATTATAGTCACATTATAAGGTTATGGGAGTTAGGGCTTCAACATATTAATTTGAAGTGCATACATTCAGCCTTCTATTTTCCCTGTGTTATATTTTTGCAGTGCTTGTACCTATGGCAAGAGCATTGACCTGGTTAAATTTCTTCTTGATCAGAATGTCATAAGCATCAACCACCAAGGAAGGGATGGGCACACAGGTAAGACTGTGGTGAGAACATCACCAGTTTCTGATGCATGTGAATGCTCAAGAAAAGTGGTGGGCTCAGGGTGTGGGGAGGCGTGGGACTGGTCAACCCCAATAAGGGGGAATATTTTATCAATGACATCATTTGATTTGATGGTGCATGGTGATAATAAAAAGAAGACTGACTTTTGGTCAGTTTCATTATTGTGCTAAAGTATCTACAGTCAATGCACCCATTATGATCTGCACCAGGAACAGACTGATCACACTGCCTTACCCTTGGCTTGCTGCTGAAAAAAAACCCTTGTTTGGGGTCTTTGTTCTTTGATTTATACAAAGTTGCTAACAATTATTCTGGTAATTACAGTGGATATAGAAATACTAGAAATTGTGCTAAGCAAAAGGTAGTCTATGTAGATCAACTAGGTACTCCTTTTCCTAAACTATGTCATGTTTTGTTGTTTTTTTTTAACATCTTTATTGGAGTATAATTGCTTTACAATGGTGTGTTAGTTTCTGCTTTATAACAAAGCGAATCAGTTATACGTATACATATGTTCCCATATCTCTTCCCTCTTGTGTCTCCCTCCCTCCCACCCTCCCTATCCCACCCCTCTAGGTGGTCACAAAGCACCGAGCTGATCTCCCTGTGCTATGCAGCTGCTTCCCACTAGCTATCTATTTTACATTTGGTAGTGTATATATGTCTATGCCACTGTCTCACCCTGTCACATCTTACCCCTCCCCCTCCCCCTATACTCAAGTCCATTCTCTAGTAGGTCTGTGTCTTTATTCCTGTCTTGCCACTAGGTTCTTCATGACCTTTTTTTTTTTTTTCCTTAGATTCCATATATATGTGTTAGCATACTGTATTTGTTTTTCTCTTTCTGACTTACTTCACTCTGTATGACAGACTCTAATTCCATCCACCTCACTACAAATACCTCCATCTCATTTCTTTTTATGGCTGAGTAATATTCCATTGTATATATGTGCCACATCTTCTTTATCCATTCATCCGATGATGGACACTTAGGTTGCTTCCATGTCCTGGCTATTGTAAATAGAGCTGCAATGAACATTTTGGTACATGACTCTGTTTGAATTATGGTTTTCTCAGGGTATATGCCCAGTAGTGGGATTGTGGGGTCATATGGTAGTTCTATTTTTAGTTTTTTAAGGAACCTCCATACTGTTCTCCATAGTGGCTGTATCAATTTACATTCCCACCAACAGTGCAAGAGTGTTCCCTTTTCTCCACACCCCCTCCAGCATTTATTCTTTCTAGATTTTTTGATGATGGCCATTCTGACCGGTGTGAGATGATACCTCATTGTAGTTTTGATTTGCATTTCTCTAATGATTAATGATGTTGAGCATTCTTTCATGTGTCTGTTGGCAATCTGTATATCTTCTTTGGAGAAATGTCTATTTAGGTCTTCTGCCCATTTTTGGATTGGGTTGTTTGTTTTTTTGTCATTGAGCTGCATGAGCTGCTTGTAAATCTTGGAAATTAATCCTTTTTCAGTTGCTTCATTTGCAAATATTTTCTCCCATTCTGATGGTTGTCTTTTGGTCTTGTTTATGGTTTCCTTTGCTGTGCAAAAGCTTTTAAGTTTCATTAGGTCCCATTTGTTTATTTGTGCTTTTATTTCCATTTCTCTAGGAACTGGGTTAAAAAGGATCTTGCTGTGATTTATGTCATAGAGTATTCTGCCTATTTTTTCCTCTAAGAGTTTGATAGTGTCTGGCCTTACACTTAGGTCTTTAATCCATTTTGAGTTTATTTTTGTGTATGGTGTCAGGGAGTGTTCTAATTTCATACTTTTACATGTAGCTGTCCAGTTTTCCCAGCACCACTTATTGAAGAGGCTGTCTTTTCTCCACTGTATATGCTTGCCTCCTTTATCAAAGATAAGGTGACCATATGTGCGTGAGTTTATCTCTGGGCTTTCTATCCTCTTCCATTGATCTATGTTTCTGTTTTTGTGCCAGTACCAAACTGTCTTGATTACTGTAGCTTTGTAATATAGTCTGAAGTCAGGGAGCCTGATTCCTCCAGCTCCATTTTTCGTTTTTAAGATTGCTTTGGCTATTCAAGGCCTTTTGTGTTTCCATACAAATTGTGAAATTTTTTGTTCTAGTTCTGTGAAAAATGCCAGTGGTAGTTTGATAGGGATTGCATTGAATCTGTAGATTGCTTTGGGTAGTAGAGTCATTTTCACAATGTTGATTCTTCCAATCCAAGAACATGGTATATCTCTCCATCTATTTGTATCATCTTTAATTTCTTTCATCAGTGTCTTATAATTTTCTGCATACAGGTCTTTTGTCTCCTTAGGTAGGTTTATTCCTAGATATTTTATTCTTTTTGTTGCAATGGTAAACGGGAGTGTTTTCTTAATTTCACTTTCAGATTTTTCGTCATTAGTGTATAGGAATGCAAGAGATTTCTGTGCATTAATTTTGTATCCTGCTACTTTACCAAATTCATTGATTAGCTCTAGTAGTTTTCTGGTAGCATCTTTAGGATTCTCTGTGTATAGTATCATGTCATCTGCAAACAGTGACAGCTTTACTTCTTCTTTTCCGATTTGGATTTCTTTTATTTCTTTTTCTTCTCTGATTGCTGTGGCTAACACTTCCAAAACTATGTTGAATAGTAGTGGTGAGAGTGGGCAACCTTGTCTTGTTCCTGATCTTAGTGGAAATGGTTTCAGTTTTTCACCATTGAGGACAATGTTGGCTGTGGGTTTGTCATACATGGCCTTTATTATGTTGAGGAAAGTTCCCTCTATGCCTACTTTCTGCAGGGCTTTTATCATAAATGGGTGTTGAATTTTGTCGAAAGCTTTCTCTGCATCTATTGAGATGATCATATGGTTTTTCTCCTTCAATTTGTTAATATGGTGTATCACGTTGATTGATTTGCGTATATTGAAGACTCCTTGCGTTCCTGGAATAAACCCCACTTGGTCATGGTGTATGATCCTTTTAATGTGCTGTTGGATTCTGTTTGCTAGTATTTTTTTTTTAAACATCTTTATTGAAGTATAATTGCTTTACAATGGTGTTTTAGTTTCTGCTTTATAACCAAGTGAATCAGTTATACATATACATATGTTCCCATATCTCTTCCCTCTTACATCTCCCTCCCTCCCACCCTTCCCATCCCACCCCTCTAGGTGGTCACAAAGCACCGAGCTGATCTCCCTGTGCTATGCAGCTGCTTCCCACTAGCTATCTATTTTACATTTGGTAGTGTATATATGTCTATGCCACTGTCTCACCCTGTCACATCTTACCCCTCCCCCTCCCCATATCCTCAAGTCCATTTGTTTGCTAGTATTTTGTTGAGGATTTTTGCATCTATGTTCATCAGTGATATTGGCCTGTAGTTTTCTTTCTTTGTGACATCTTTGTCTGGTTTTGGTATCAGGGTGATGGTGGCCTCGTAGAATGAGTTTGGGAGGGTTCTTCCCTCTGCAATATTTTGGAAGAGTTTGAGAAGGATAGGTGTTAGCTCTTCTCTAAATGTTTGATAGAATTCACCTGTGAAGCCATCTGGTCCTGGGCTTTTGTTTGTTGGAAGGTTTTTAATCACAGTTTCAATTTCAGTGCTTGTGATTGGTCTGTTCATATTTTCTATTTCTTCCTGGTTCAGTCTCGGCAGTTTGTGCATTTCTAAGAATCTGTCCATTTCTTCCAGGTTGTCCATTTTATTGGCATAGAGTTGCTTGTAGTAATCTCTCATGATCTTTTGTATTTCTGCAGTGTCAGTGGTTACTTCTCCTTTTTCATTTCTAATTCTATTGATTTGAGTCTTCTCCCTTTTTCTCTTGATGAGTCTGGCTAATGGTTTATCAATTTTGTTTATCTTCTCTAAGAACCAGCTTTTAGTTTCATTGATTTTTGCTATTGTTTCCTTCATTTGTTTTTCATTTATTTCTGATCTGATCTTTATGATTTCTTTCCTTCTGCTAACATTGGGTTTTTTTGTTCTTCTTTCTCTAATTGCTTTAGGTGCATGGTTAGGTTGTTTATTCGAGATGTTTCCTGTTTCTTGAGGTAGGCTTGTATTGCTATAAACTTCCCTCTTAGAACTGCTTTTGCTGCATCCCATAGGTTTTGGGTCGTCGTGTCTCCATTGTCATTTGTTTCTAGGTATTTTTTGATTTCCCCTTTGATTTCTTCAGTGATCACTTCGTTATTAAGTAGTGTATTGTGTAGCCTCCATGTGTTTGTACTTTTTACAGATCTTTTCCTGTAATTGATATCTAGTCTCATAGCGTTGTGGTCGGAAAAGATACTTGATACGATTTCACTTTTGTTAAATGTACCAAGGCTTGATTTGTGACCCAAGGTATGGTCTATCCTGGAGAATGTTCCATGAGCACTTGAGAAAAATGTGTATTCTGTTGTTTTTGGGTGGAATGTCCTATAAATATCAATTAAGTCCATCTTGTTTAATGTATCATTTAAAGCTTGCGTTTCCTTATTTATTTTCATTTTGGATGATCTATCTATTGGTGAAAGTGGGGTGTTAAAGTCCCCTACTATGATTGTGTTGCTGTCAATTTCCCCTTTTATGGCTGTTAGTATTTGCCTTATGTATTGAGGTGCTCCTATGTTGAGTGCATAAATATTTACAATTGTTATACCTTCCTCTTGGATCGATCCCTTGATCATTATATAGTGTCCTTCTTTGTCTCTTGTAACAGTCTTTATTTTAAGGTGTATTTTGTCTGATATGAGAATTGCTACTCCAGCTTTCTTTTGATTTCCATTTGCATAGAATGTCTTTTTCCATCCCCTCACTTTCAGTCTGTATGTGTCTCTAGGTCTGAAGTGGGTCTCTTGTAGACAGCATGTATATGGGTATTGTTTCTGTATCCATTCAGCCAGTCTGTGTCTTTTGGTGGGAGCATTTAATCCATTTACATTTAAGGTAATTATCGATATGTATGTTCCTATTCCCATTTTCTTAAATACTTTGGGTTTGTTATTGTAGGTGTTTTCCTTCTCTTGTGTTTCTTGCCTAGAGAAGTTCCTTTAGTATTTGTTGTAAAGCTGGTTTGGTGGTGCTGAACTCTCTCAGCTTTTGCTTGTCTGTAAAGGTATTAATTTCTCCATCAAATCTGAATGAGATCCTTGCTGGGTAGAGTAACCTTGGTTGTAGGTTTTTCTCCTTCATCACTTTAAGTATATCCTGCCACTCCCTTCTGGCTTGCAGAGTTTCTGCTGAAAGATCAGCTGTTACCCTTATGGGGATTCCTTTGTGTGTTGTTTTTTGTTTTTCCCTTGCTGCTTTTAATATGTTTTCTTTATATTTAATTTTTGACAGTTTGATTAATATGTGTCTTGGCATGTTTCTCCTTGGATTTATCCTGTATGGGACTCTCTGTGCTTTCAGGACTTGATTAACTATTTCCTTTCCCATATTAGGGAAGTTTTCAACTATAATCTCTTCAAATATTTTCTCAGTCCCTTTCTTTTACTCTTCCTCTTCTGGGACCCCTATAATTCGAATGTTGGTGCATTTAATGTTGTCCCAGAGGTCTCTGAGACTGTCCTCAGTTCTTTTCATTCTTTTTTCTTTATCCTGCTCTGCAGTAGTTATTTCCACCATTTTATCTTCCAGGTCACTTATCCTTTCTTCTGCCTCAGTTATTCTGCTATTGATCCCATCTGGAGTATTTTTAATTTCATTTATTGTGTTTTTCAGCATTGCTTGGTTCCTCTTTAGTTCTTCTACATCCTTGTTAAATGTTTCTTGCATTTTGTCTATTCTATTTCCAAGATTTTGGATCATCCTTACTATCATTATTATGAATTCTTTTTCAGGTAGACTGCCTATTTCCTCTTCATTTGTTAGGTCTGGTGTGTTTTGACCCTGCTCCTTCATCTGCTGTGTGTTTTTCTGTCTTCTCATTTTGCTTATCTTACTGTGTTTGGGGTCTCCTTTTCACAGGCTGCAGGTTTGTAGTTCCCGTTGTTTTTGGTATCTGTCCCCAGTGGCTAAGGTTGGTTCGGTGGGTTGTGTAGGCTTCCTGGTGGAGGGGACTAGTGCCTGTGTTCTGGTGGATGAGGCTGGATCTTGTCTTTTTGGTGGGCACGTCCACGTCTGGTGGTGTGTTTTGGGGTGTCTGTGGCCCTATTATGATTTTAGGCAGCCTCTCTGATAATGGATGGGGCTGTGTTCCTGTCTTGCTAGTTGTTTGGCATAGGATGTCCAGCACTGTAGCTTGCTGGTCGTTGAGTGAAGCTGGGTCTTGATGTTGAGATGGAGATCTCTGAGAGATTTTCACTTTTTGGTATTACGTGGAGCTGGGAGGTCTCTTGTGGACCAGTGTCCTGAAGTTGGCTCTCCCACCTCAGAGGCACAGCCCTGATGCCTAGCTGGAGCACCAAGAGCCTTTCATCCACACGGCTCAGAATAAAAAGGAGAAAAAATAGAAAGAAAGAAAGAAAGAAAGAAAGAAAGAAAGAAAGAAAGAAAGAAAGAAAGGGGATAAAATAAAATAAAATAAAGCTATTATAATAAAAAGTAAGAAAAAATTATTAAGAAAAAATTTATTAAGAAAAAAACATTTTTTAATTTTTTAAAATAAATTTATTAATTTTTTATAATAAAAAATAAGAAAAAATTTATTAAGAAAAACTTTTTAAATTTTTAAAATAAAAAATATGAAAAAACTTATTAAGAAAACATTTTTTTAATTTTTAAAAATAGAAAATAAGGAAAAAATTATTAAGAAAACATTTATTAAGAAAAAAAAATTTTTAAGTAAAAAAAAAAAACGGACGGACCGAACCCTAGGACAAATGGTGAAAGCAAAGCTATACAGACAAAATCTCACCCAGAAGTATACACATATACCCTCACAAAAAAAGGAAAAGGGGAAAAATTAATATATTCTGCTCCCAAAGTCCACCTCCTGAATTTGGGATGATTCGTTGTCTCTTCAGGTATTCAACAGATGCAGGTACATCAAGTTGTTTGTGGAGCTTTAATCCGCTGCTTCTGAGGCTGCTGGGAGAAATTTCCTTTTCTCTTCTTTGTTCGTACAGCTCCCGGGGTTCAGCTTTGGATTTGGACCCGCCTATGTGTGTAGGTCGCCTGAGGGCATCTGTTCCCTGCCCAGACAGGACGGGGTTAAAGGAGCAGCTGCTTCTGGGGCTCTGGCTCACTCAGGCCCGGGAGAGGGAGGGGTACGGATGCAGGGCGAGCCTGCGGCGGCAGAGGCCGGCGTGACGTTGCACCAGCCTGATGCACGCCGTGCGTTCTCCCGGGGAAGTTGTCCCCGGATCATGGGAGCCTGGCAGTGGCGGGCTGCACAGGCTCCCGGGAGGGGAGGTGTGGAGAGTGACCTGGGCTCGCACACAGGCTTCTTGGTGGCGGCAGCAGCAGACTTAGTGTCTCATGCCCGTCTCTGGGGTCCGTGCTGATAGCCGCGGCTCGCGCCCGTCTCTGGAGCTCGTTAAGGCAGCACTCTGAATCCCCTCTCCTCGTGCACCAGGAAACAAGGGCAAGAAAAAGTCTCTTGCCTCTTCGGCAGCTGTAGACTTTTTCCTGGACTCCCTCCCGGCTAGCTGTGGTGCGCTAACCCCTTCAGGCTGTGTTCTCGCAGCCAACCCCAGTCCTCTCCCTGCGATCCGACCGAAGCCCGAGCCTCAGCTCCCAGCCCCGCCCGCCCCGGCGGGGGAGCAGACAAGCCTCTCGGGCTGGTGAGTGCTGCTCGGCGCGGAGCCTCTGTGCGGGAATCTCTCCGCTTTGCCCTCCGCACCCCTGTTGCTGCGCTCTCCTCTGTGGCTCCGAAGCTTCCCCCCTCCACCCCCCACAGTCTCCGCCCTTGAAGGGGCTTCCTAGTGTGTGGAAACCTTTCCTCCTTCACAGCTCCCTCCCACTGGTGCAGGTCCCGTCCCTATTCTTTTGTCTCTGTTGTTTCTTTTTTCTTTTGCCCTACCCAAGTACGTGGGGAGTTTCTTGCCTTTTGGGAGGTCTGACGTCTTCTGCCAGCGTTTAGTAGGTGTTCTGTAGGAGCAGTCCCACGTGTAGATGTATTTCTAATGTATCTGTGGGAAGGAAGGCGATCTCTGTGTCTTACTCTTCCGCCATCTTGCCCAGACCCCAACTATGTTTTGTTTGCTCAAAGGCAGAATTAATTCTTTGTCAAAGAAATCAACCCTTGCTGTATATCTCTGGCAACAATTCT
Organism: Balaenoptera physalus; assembly: GCF_965194825.1. Classification (NCBI taxonomy): domain Eukaryota; kingdom Metazoa; phylum Chordata; class Mammalia; order Artiodactyla; family Balaenopteridae; genus Balaenoptera; species Balaenoptera physalus. The sequence goes on along the minus strand of NC_138882.1, from coordinate 131,783,041 downwards.
ATTATGTGGTAATGACTGTCTTTTGAAAATTGGGTTTCAGTTTTCCCCTTTTCTCCTTTCACACTTTCATTCTTATTCTATTATAGGATTGCACTCTGCTTGCTACCATGGTCACATTCACCTGGTTCAGTTCTTACTGGATAACGGAGCTGATATGAATCTGGTAGCTTGTGATCCAAGCAGGTCTAGTGGTGAAAAAGATGAGCAGACATGTTTAATGTGGGCTTATGAAAAAGGTATGTTTTTCACCATTGCATCTCTATAGTGATAACATTGAACTGTGTGCACAGATTATGCCAGTGCATCAATAATTCTTTTGCTTGCATGACTTGTATGCTCCCATTTCCTCTGGAGATTGTATTTGAATCGTTGGAGACTTGGATCAAAGAGTACAATAGGGAAAGCAACTCCTGGGCTGCAGATGAGCTGAAGGCATTCTTGGTATTGGCATTTTGAAGGGAGAAGGAGCTATCACATTTCTAGATGCTGGAGAAACAAAATTGTGATAGGTAATGATAGTTACTTTCTTAGAGTAGATGCAGAACTAGTCTTTACCTCTTATATAGGAGAATTTTGCTGTGGATTCAAATTATTAAAAATGAAATTAATGCAAAGAAAGAAAGGGAGTATTTGTCACATCTAACCCTGCTAACAATGCCTGCACTAGAAAAAGTAAGGCAACCAATGTTTAGTGCTTAAGTACAAACTTATTTGAGCTCAAAGAGGTGAAAGCTTGGGCAGAACACCTGGTTTTAAATCAAACCATGTTGCTTGATCTTGGGCAAGTTATTTATTCTCGCTGAGCTTTAGTTTTTCATCTGAAAAATAAGGACAATAACAACTTCATAAGATTGTAAAGATTAAATGAGATAATATGTGCAAATTGCTTATAAATGTGGCTGGCACAAAATAAATACCTAATAATTGGCATTTCAGTAATAATAACAGTGGTAATAGTAGTAGTCCAGAAATAAAGATTATTAATAGTGAATTTTTCATTTTAAAGGAGAGGAAACTAGACACAATTAGAACGTAAAATAGCATCTTTGTCATTGTTATTAAAATATACTATACCTCTTAAGAGAGCTCTACATAAACGCATAAACTCCAACAGAGTGTAAATTTTCAGGTGACATGGAACAGTATTGAAATCAGAGTTACAACTAAATACTGTAAAATATATCAGACTTTGATGCCTGCATTGTCTTATTAAGATGTTTAAAGTATGTAAAGAAGTATTCTTATCTTTTTAAATGTTAGAATCTTAGAAAACCATACTTAAAAAGAGAAATTACTAAACTGGAAGATTTCTTAGACTACCAAGATGATCTAAAAGGTTTTCTGCCTGAAATAGGACATGGAAGTCCATTAATGAACAGAGAGATGAAGTTTGATGGATAGAAATAGAGAGCTATTGTAAGCATATAGACAAGGAGAAAGAAAAACATATAGGTCTGCACACTGCTAGTGAGGAAATGATATAGGAGTTACTTTACTAGAGACAAGTGAACAGACATGGAATAGCAAGGAATGAGTTAAGATATAGGCCTGTTATGTTTTTTACTTTTTACTTGAGTATTGTATAAACACACGCGCGCACACACACGCGTACTTGCACATTATAGCTCAATGAATTTTCACAAACTGAACTCACTCAGCATCCAGATGAAGAAACTGAACATGGTCAGCACCCAGAAGCCCTACTTACATTGTCTTCCACTCACTCTCCAAAGAGGGTACCACTGCCTTTTCGAGGCATAGACTAGCTTTACCTCTTTCTGTACTTAATATAAGTGAAATGCTACGCTATATACATCTTTATGTCTGGCCTCTTTTGACCAACAGTTTGTGAGATTCATCCATATTGTTGCAGGTAGCTCTAGACTGTTCATTCTTGTATGGTATTATGTTTTTAATTATATCACAATTCATTCATTCTGCTTTTTCAGGGCATTTGGATAATTTTCAATTGGGGACTATTAGGAACACTGTTGTTATACCTGTACATGTCACGTATGTGTCTTTTGATGAATAACTATATACATTTCTGTTAGGTATAACTGCCTTCTACTTTGTGTAAAAGAAAGTCCAGGTAATTATATATTTGCATATCAGTTGGAAAATCTTACATATTCTGAAGCCTCGAGAGGCCTTACTAAATTCTAGTTATGTTGCATTTATTCCAATGATTCTCAGACAGTGTCTCTCAATAAATTTGAGTTTCAGCGAAAGACTGTTTACAAATCATTAGTCTTCCGGAAGACAGCTCAGAAATAGCTGCTGCAGCTTATCTCTTCACAGGGTTTGGCTTTGTTTGTTTTTACTTGATTGAGAGTAATGGTTGAAAACAGGCTTTACTTTTATTTTTTGTGGAATTCCACACTGTATAAAACAGGGAATCATTGTGTAAACTCCTAAGATTTCCTACCAAACGACAACAACAAAAATCTTTTAGCTTAGAAGACTTACCCACTGGTCTCTGCAATATATGCCATACTTGTCACCCTTATTTGTTCAACTAATGTGCCAGGCATCAGTGTTGCATTTCATTATTACTATAAATTTTAACAAATTGAATGTTACTACTCAGGAGATAGATGGATGTTTTGCATATGTTCTAGGGCAGAGCAAGTTAAACCAACAAAATAAATTTGTTGCTATTTTCTCTTGCTAGAGAAATGTTGCATTGTTTTTGTGTGTTCAGGGAAGATTGAAATGGCCTTGTTAAAATATTGTCAGCAGTGCACTGTCCCTGTTTTCTTTGGCTTTGCTTTCTCCTTCAGAGAGGGAGTCACCAAATTAATTGATATGGCATACTAAGGATTTTCCTGAGCAACTTGGAGATGGAGTTGAAAAAGCACTAAAACTTCACTTGGAGTTCTTTCTTTGTGGAATAGAGATGATGTAAAAATGGCCCCATCATGGCTTGCCCTGTACCCTATCCAGTCCTTAGAAAACCCAGAAGAGACTTCATAACCAGGGTCTGTCTATTTAAAAAGGAATACTTCTGAATGTGCCCAGTTTGAATAGCTCATCTTAGCCTACCCTCTTAAGATAAAACTAGGAGGCTTTCTCAACAGCACTCATCTCTGAATGGTTAGAAGGCAAATTTTTCATCTGTCCCAAACAAAATTTTTAGCTGACCCTCTCTGCTATTGTTATAGCACATTCAGAGGTGCTTTGGAGTTCTGAAAAGAATTATCTACTATCTTTTGGAATACTTTTAGAAAAGAGTTTACCCACTATGGCTCCCTGTGGGATCAGGTATGAAAAATATTTTCCATTTACATAGCCCTTTTAACCTAAAGATATCAAGATCAATCTTAGAAATAATTTTCCTGGTGACCTTGGTTCTAACCAGTAACCAGGAGCCTGCTGGTTAAGTTTCAATATTTCACTGCCAGATTGCTCAGAGCTCCAATTGTATAATACTTAGAATGTTTCCTCTCCCCAGTCTGTCCTCCCTCTTCTTTTCTACCGTTCCATCTGAGAGTAGCCATAGCTGTCTCACTCACTTGGATTTGTTCTGCTCTTTCCCTGGGGTACAAAGGACTTGTATGAATCAATTTAAATTGGCCAAAAGAAATAGCCAACAGACTGTTTATGTTCAAATCCTCTGCCCTAATCACCAGTAGGGAAAACCCATTGAAAAGACCTACACATAATCTTACATCCATTGCATTAAAGATGAAACTGCTGAATTGAAAAGATCTCAGCCAATTAGAATTGAGCACATAGCTCAATAGTGTGTCTGGCAGTTAGATTTGAAAAGGCTGCCTTTGACAAAGAAAAGCACTCCTTTATGTCAGGCTGTTTAGGGTCAGAAAATAACCCAAACTAGAAACAGAACTAAAACTTATTTGCTTCAGTACTGACACCAGTTAAAGTAATTTACAGAGGCTCCTATCCCAATATCTAATTACCCAGAATACAATATTTGTATACAGCAGAACTACTCTAATTCACAGTGACAGGGAGCTTCAGTTGGAGAATTAGTGAGTAAGTGAGCAAAAACAATAAAAATCAAGGCTCCTGTACCATGAAATATACTCTGTTCATTCCTTTTGACAAGTGTAGTGTGGTGTGAATTATTTATAGTAAACGTACCATAGTGTATTCTCTAAAAGTAATGAAGTCTTACAGTTGTGAGTTTCTACAGTTTTCAGCCAGTAAAAAATAACTAAGAGATAAGGATGAAGGAGGAGTAGAAGGAAGAAGAGGTGGCTTCATTAAATTTTTTGATAAATCTTCATCCATGGATGATAAACTCCCAAGCTTCTTCTATATTGAATTCTTACCTATTTGGAATTTAGTTACTTAGTTTAATGAACATAGTTTAGTGTGCTAGGGTGGATTGGGGTGGGATAGAGGAAGGAATAAACAAAAGATTTAGATGGTGTTTTAAAATCTATGTGCAATTTTGTGTCTACTGGTTACCTTTCTACATGTTTAGTTAATTCTATCTTTTAAAAAATCAATAAATAAAATAATACCAACTCTCATTAGACTAGGAAGAACTTTTATTCTTATGGGGGATAACACAAAATATTTTGAGACATAATAACTGTGTAAGAAGCTACAAACATTAATACAAACAGCAGAAGAGAACTTACATTTATTAATCACTTATTACATATGCATATATAATATGTATATAATTTAATTATCAAAATAACCCTTTAAATTGGTATTACCTTTGTATTACAGATAAAATGTTTGAGACTTGGAGGTGTTGTCACACTAGCTCAAACCACACAGCTCTTAGGTGGAGAGCTGATACCAAACAGAGGTCTGTCTCATTGCACAGTTCAACCGCTTACCACCTCACTCAGAATCAGATAGATCTAAGTCCAAATCCCATACCTATTACTTAATGACCTTGGGCAAGTTATTTAACTGAGCCTTAATCTTCAAATTTAAAATGAGTAAATTAATAACCACTTTAAGAATTCTGCTGAGGGTTAGGGATAAGATGTAAATGTCTGGATCACAGATTCTCAATAAAAATAGTGGTATCTGTTGTTATTAAGTGCATAGCAGAGATACAATCATGCTCCACAAAACTTCTAAATCTTACAGTCTTTCCTCATTTACAACATGCTTTAGTGTCCAGTAAGAAATATGACATTGACATATTAGGATAATGGTCGTCTTCTTTAAACCTCCTAATGAAGCATTTTATCCCTGCCAAACACCAGTAGACAAACCCGGAATATATAAAAGCTTGTGTTATTTGGTTGTATATATATTTCTTGTTTATGGCTTAAGTAATACCATTCATTTAAAACTTAAAATTTAAGGACTACAGCCAGATCAAAGAGGTTTTGAAAATCACTAATCAAAATATTAAGCAATTTAAAATCATTGTTCTAATATGTATAGTTGCATGCAAATATATAACATAATATTTTAAAATTTTAGTACAAATTTGCAAGTCTCTTTACTACAGCAGGGTTTTCCTCCTCAGTCATGGAGAAGTATCAAAGATTCTGTGGCCATGTTTTCAAAACATCACACCATCTGACGTGCTGGATCCCTTTACTTGGATATCTGAGGAGTGTGTAAAACTCAACAAGTCCAAAATTGAACTTAATATCTTTTTTGTCGTCATCAGTCAGGTTCTTCTACCATATCCCTTATTCATTATGTCATTTAACGGCATTGCCGTTCACTTAGCACCTGACTCAAAAATCTGGATTGATGCTTGACTACTTTTTTCTCTCTCAACCTCCCTTCCCCCATATCCATTCAATCAAAAAGTCTTGTTATTTTACTTCATACTTACATTTTGAATCCATCCTTTTTTCTTTTTTTTTTTTTTTACTGTCACTGTTTTAATCCATAACCTTATCCTCCTTCTCCTGATCCATTTTAATAGTCTCATAACTACTTTTTTTTTTTGTCTTTGGCATCTTTTGATTCCATTTTCTAACTGTAGTCTGAAAGATGTATCCAAGCTGTAAATAGGACCATATCATTCCCCAGCTTAAAATCCTTCACTGATACACTATCACCTTAGGAAAAAAAAGTCTCAGTTTATTATCATGGCATACCCTGTGCCCTTCCTACCTCTCAAACCTCATAGCCAGTCCCTCCTGTCACAGGAGTGACCCCACATGCTGCAATCGTCATCACATTCACTAGATCCCTACCATTCACTAGGGGTTCACTCTATGCCAAGCACATTCTACATCACATTGTCCCATCAAATCTACACGACAACCCTGTAAGCCAGCGTCTGTTTACATGGTAGTTATGCAAAATTACTCGCTCCTCTACGCATATCGTATTATTCCATGCTTCCAAGCCTTTTCTCAAGCAGTCCTCTCTTTCTCTACACCCTCCCACCCTGCCTACCTGACTTCACTTCTTAAATTTCTTAATTCTGTTTCACCTTCAAGACTCAGTTTATGGATCCTCTCTTGCAGAAAGTGTCCCCTGACATTCCAGCCTAACACACACACCCTTTCTTGATGTTTTATTGTGCCATACGCACATTTCTATCTCATGTTGAAACACTCTCCCCCTAAACTTTTTGAGAACAAACATTTGGGCTGTTAATCTTGATCTTCCAAAAACTTGATTCAATGGCTGATTCCTAATAGCTGCTCAATATACATTTGTTGAAGTGAAATAGAGAATGAGCAGATATTTCAGTCATAACATTCTATTCCATGTCTCACTAAATGGCATCTGATCAGTCATAATATAGTTGATCTTTTCAAGAATACTAATTACCGCTATTCTGTTTTCTCTGTAGGGATTTTTGAAATATCATAGGTTTTCTTATTAACTGAACAATCCTAATACTCAAATTAATAGGTAGAAGATTTTAAAGAATATTCTAAATACAGCTCCTCTTTCTATTCATTGGAACTGCAAAATTTTTCACTCTGACTAGAATTCTTTTATTCTCCTTTTTTGCTTAATCAACTCATGCTTATCTTTCAAGTTCAGCTTAAAAGACAGTTCCTCAAGGAACTCTTCCCTGACCCCTCCAGCCTATTGTAAAATAGCATCGTTATGCACGTTCACAGCATCCTCTACCTTTCCTTCCTAGAGCTTGGCTAAATACAATTTTGAGTGAACATTTATATATATATATATATTTTTTTTTCTTTTCTACTACACAACATTCATTACAAGAGTAAAGAGCATTTCTGTTTCAACATTACACTCTCGTACTTTGTACCATTCATTCATTCATTCAAAAAAAGTGTCATAAACTTAATATGTTCTAGACAGTATACTAGGAACTGAGGTAAAACAGTGAGTGAAACAGACAGTATCTCCCTGTGCTTAAAAAGTTTGCATTTCTAACAGAAAACACAGGTCATGAGCAAGATAACAAATGGAAACTAACAGATAATAATAAGTGCTATGAATAAAATAAAAAGTAAGTAAAAAGTAAAAAGTTGTTAAGTAAAAAGTAAAGTAAAAAGTACAAAGATGGTAAGTAAAATGTTCAAGGACACTAAAATGGAAAAGTCACAGAGGGCTTCCCTGGGAAGATGTTGTTTGAGCTGGTCTCTAATGGGCACTCAATAAATATTTGCGGAAGGAAAGGGAAGGGACAATAAAGGCAAAATGGGAAGGGAGAAAAAGAGGAAAGAGGAATGTTAAATGGCTTGGTTTGCATATAATGTCCTTTTGGCAAAAGCATTCATCCTTGTGGATTCTTATCTCAAGATGAAGGAGGACTGGTGACATTCTTGTCTGGGCCTGGTGATTAAGGGATAAGAATCATGGGGGAAGCAGGGGGTGTGTTCTCTTTCTTGTGATATCAAAGTAAAGTATCTTTCAGATTTAAGTCATAAGAAGATGTAGCAAGTCTGGAATATTTGTTGCCTCTGATTTAATTGTCAGTGAATGGGACCAGGACTGTCAGGAGGAAAATGAGCCATAGAAGTGCAAACATCAGGAGCCATCCTCTGATCTCACTTTTCAATGTTTCTGGAAAGTGGGTTTTTAACATGATGGGAAGGGGGGATAGCAAAATATTGAGCAAAGTCTCATCTATATCATTGCTGTGAGAGGTTTAATTTTTGAGGCACATGTAAAGAATGGCCCAGACTGCTCTTTTGATGACCTGGGCATGTGGTACATATGAGATCAATAAGAATTTCTTGGCTTCCATAATCGAGATCAAATCTCCATGTTTTCTACTTAATCTCAGACCCACAGTGTGTCAGAGTCACAAAGGTCTTAGTACTGGTGTCATTCACCATTAGTCTTCAGATCTAGTTCTTAAAATGATTTTCATAGCAAGCTTTCTTCTGTGTTCTTAAAATAATTTCTCATAGCGATGAACAGCATTCATTGTTTCTAAGATGAAATGGCGGGGACTGAGAGACAACCTTACAGGGAAATAATAAAATTTGTACTTTTTCTTCTTGAATAATTAGGAATCCTCTGCTGTATACATGGTTGTGATGTAGATACTAAATTCTTCATGCAAGAGCCCTTTGGATGGACTTGAAGCCTTAAAGAACAACCTAGGTTTTAAAATAAAGAGCTATTCAGAAAGTTTGGGGGGTGGTGGGGAAAATCACTCCAAATGTAAGGAGTAAAGGGACATAAGAAAAAGACAAATGAAAGGGGAAGCATGGCATTTCGGGAATGTAGACAGGACTGGAAGAGCAGGGGGCAGGAAATGAAAGGCCCTTCAAGCCAGCAGGAGAGCCCCATTTGCCAAAACCCTTGGGGGCACTAATGAATAATACTCTGAAAGTAGAAATCACTATTCTAACTGCATTAGGCTAGTATCATAGCAACCTCCTATTTAGGTAAAATACTTGGATGTAGATAGTAAATTCTTAGATATGGGAAAACATTTTATTTAATTAGTGGGACTTCGATTATCTCTGGACGTGTTCCATTAGTGTGCCTTGGTTATCTGGGTATATCCATTATCAGGAGTTTGGCTTACAAGTCCATTTAGTGAGTTCCATCAAGGCATTTTTCTGCTTAACCCCTCATAGCTAAATATCAGGGAGCTGGGTCCTAGTGGTTTTCAGGTTTCTTTGCATACACTTGTAGTTTGTCAGTGCAGTGAGAGCAGAGGAGAATTTCCCATACATGTGTGACTCAGCCCACAGTTAGCAGGAGGTGGGAAATCAGGCGGAGATGCCTTCCAGAGCCAAGGGGGCCTCTTGGCATTTCCCTGGCAGCCTCATGCTTATCATCAGCCAGAACCCAGGCACTCATTAGGCTCTTGATGAAAAGCATCCTAAAGAAAATGCCAGCAAATTGTGCCACTGCGCTGGCAGGAAATTAAAACTGCTCAGAGCAAGTGGAGCCAAGAGAGCTGTTGAGATGAAAGGTAACATCAAGGGTGTGATCACTGACTCACACAGGCCTTCAGGATTCAAGATGTGGCTTTCTGCTTCACTAGGGAAAGCAGGAGGCCCTCTCGGCTGTCAGCCATAGTCAGTCCAACAGAGGGGCTGAGACAGGTGAGGAGGTGGGCTCTGTGAATTAAGCTTTGTTGTACTTGGGTAAATGCTTGTGGTTTGGGTTGTTTTCTTTTCCCAAAGGAGCCTGTCCTAGGAAAAACAGAAATAAGAAAAAAAAACTTGTTTTTGATTTGTTTTTCCTGCTCCCAAACACTTAAAGATCAAATTAAGTAAAATAAAAACTCCAAAAGCACCACAGGTCCTGTTAAAAGTAGGAGCAGACAGTGTGGATAGGAGCAGATAAAACCTAAGAACCTAAGAATCTAGCAAGGGGACAGATGAAGGGGTGTTTTAATTCCAGAGGAAATTCTTGGTGGTGGTGCTAATTTATCCTGAGGCTCAAATGGCCATTAGCATTGGGGAAGAAAGAAAAGCTGTACCAACATGCAAACAAACCACACTGAGATTTGATTTTCATCACAACTAAAGGTGGTAGGCAGAGCAATGGCCCCCAAAGATGCCCAGGTCCTATTCCCTGGAACCTGTGAGTATGCTGCCTTACATGGCAAAAAGCAAAGGGAATTAGGATTGCAGATGGCATTAAGGCTGATGACTAGCTGACTTTGAGAGAATATCCTGGATTTTCCAGGTGGGCCCAATGTAATGACAGGGGTCCTTAAATATGGACGCAGAAACAGAAGCCAGAGTGATACGATGTGAGAAGGACTCAGGCCAGCCGTTGATGGCTTTGAAGATATAGAAAGGGGGCCGCAAGCCAAGAAATGTTGGTGGCCTCTCGAAGCTGGAAAAGGCAAGGAAACTGATGTTCCTCTAGGAGGAATGCAACCCTGCCAACACCTTGATTTTAGCTCAGTGAGAACCGTGTTGGACTCTGATCTTCAGGACCATGAGATAACAAAGTTGAATTGTTTAGGCCGCTAGATTTGTGGTAATTAACAATGGCAGCAACAGAAATTGAATATATTGGTATTTAGAAAATTTATCTGAAGTTCCAAAAACGAGTTTCCAAGTTCATTTACAATTCTTGAGGCAAAATAGTGAAGCAAGAAAGCAGTGAAAAGATCCAAAAGGCATATTTATGTGTTAGAACTGTTAGGCATATTACATATATAATCTCACTTAGTCTTTACAACAGCCTTATGAAGAGGCATCATCAGTTGTAATCTGTAAACAAGGATATGTTTGAAAAGTAAAAACAAACCATGTCCTTCAATTAATTAAAATCCTCTAGTAGTCCCCCATCTCATCTGCATTAAAACACAAACTCCTTATCCTAACCTATAAAGCTATAAAGCTCCACATCAGTAATATCAAAGTGTGGACTGCTGATCAACATCACCTGGGACTTTGTTAGAAAAGCAACTCTCAGGTCCCACTACAGACCTTTTCAATCAGAATCTCTGAGAGTAGGGCTCAGGAATCTGTAGTTTAACATGCATTCCAGGCGATTCTCATATACACGATAAAGTTTGAGAAGCACTACTCCACATGATGTGCACTCACCGACTTCTCCAGCCAAGCCTGGTACCACTCATCCTTGCTTGCGATGCTCCAGCCACACTGGCCATCTTTCATTTTCTGAACATGTCATGCTTTCTCCCATTTGGGGCTCTTTACATCCTCTCTTCCTTCTGACTAGTAGGCTCTTCCTTTAGAAATTTACCTGTTGGCTTATGTCTTTCATGTTTTGAGGTTTCCCTGATTGTGAGCACATGAGAGTCCAAAGAAAGAGTATTGATGGGACTGGTTCCCCATTATTTCATCATAACCTGTGTCTATGATTTGAGAAAATCATAGATCTGCCAGTCATGAATAGAAAGCTGTGGATGATAAGAAAATGGACACTAGTTGTTAACTCCGTAGATTTAAGTTTTGCTACAAGTTTTAACAATCATAGTCACAATTCTTTATTTATATTTTTTCTTGAGGACTCTGGACTTGGAATGTTACATTTGAAAAAGCTTTTAGTGCTGATAAACATCTTAATCATTTCATCTTATGATCCTGAATGCTCTATTAATTTTAATTCTTTTTTGAAAGCAGGCACAACTCATAGTATATACTCTATACATTAGCTAGGTGTATTCAAACCAGTGTTAACTATGAACCCTTCGTGGTGGATAAGCACTTATACTTTTTCAGTTTCTAAATTTTGCCCTTTTTACAGTGAGTTCTGTTGCATTTCACAAGTTTCTTGGCAGGGTCTTTAAGGTTGACTTTGTTTTCTTCTTGTATAAATTAGCTACAGTAGATTATTTTCACAGTTAAAGCATAAGATAGTATCAAAGTGTTGTTCTATTGAAAATTGTTTCTACTCAGAGGAGCATTTAGCATTTTTATTTTTATATTTTATTTAGCATTTTCACAATTATAAGTCCCTAGTACAATGAACAAACTCCCCAATTTTGGTGGTGTTATATAATAGAAATTTATTTCTCAGTCATGTAACAGTCCAGGGTGGGCATTTCTGGTCAGTGGATGGCTTTCTCCCCTCCCGTATGGCCTCAGAGCCTTCTGCATCCAACCAGCAGATAGGGAGAGGAGAGAAGACTCACTTATTTCTTAAAGTCCAGGCCTGGAAGTGATTTCACTTTTGCTCATATTTACTTGATGGGAATTTGTCACAAGGCCACAATTGGCTGCAAGGGGGATACGGAGTTGTTGTCCCTGGGTGGGCAGCCATTCCCAGTGACAAAATCACTCTGTGAATGGGAACTACAAATATTGGTAGGCAGCCAGCTGTCTCCTGCCACAAAAACCTATGCAAATTATCTTAATGCCCTGTTATACTGCAGTTGCCAGCCAAATGTAATGCTCAATCACAGCAAATACATCTCTCCTTCCTGGTTACCAAATGTGCTTTTCACCCTTTTAATCGTGCTCTTATTATATACTCCCATAGCACTTGATAGGTACTCATTTAGAAATTCTCATCATTTTTATTATTTGTTCAATTACACTAAACTTTCTGAGGGTAGGACCATAGTTGCCTTGTTCATTGCATCCCCCGTATCCAACATAGTACCTAAAATAGCACATCACATATATCAGTCTTTTTTTGTTAATTGAAGTGTACTTGACTTACAATATTATATTAGTTTCAGGTGTACAACTTAGTGATTCGATACTGTTATACATTACAAAATGATAGTAGAGTTTGAATGAATGAATGAAAGCACTAAATTCCTATTGCAATGTATTACCTCTTAAGATTAATCTTGTTTCAAGCTACCTTGGTTATTTTTCGATTAGGTGGTGAGCTGAATAAATCAAACAAGAATTAAGACCCTTTGTCCTTCTTTGTCTTTTCATAAAGGACATGATGCAATTGTCACACTCCTGAAACATTATAAGAGACCTCAGGATGAATTGCCCTGTAATGAATATTCTCAGCCTGGAGGAGGTACCCCCTTTCTTGTTAATTTTTCATTGTTAGTGCAATATTGTGCCTAAAGGTAAACCTGTGTTTCTATTACCAACATTCTGGGGTTAGGGAGGAAGGCATGTCAGATCAGCTTTATTTTAAGAAGATTTACATCTGGGTGAGGCTGAAAATAAAGAAGCCCCCACTTAGGCTATTTTCTAACTCACCAATCTGCAGTTCCTCCAAGTTTTACACTCCCTGGACCGGATGTTTATGAGGCTGGTGCATGACTGGGAAGGCCTGGGTAAGCTGAGAGCAGTCATTTTCCATTTCAGTAATCTATTAAGACAGGACAGAGAATACTCATATGCAGACACAATTAAATCCACTGCAGTCTGCTAGACCTTGGATTTTTATTTTTAATCATTTTATGTACTCTCTAAATAAACACTTGCTGTCCAGTTTCAGTATCTAGAAAAAAACCTAGACTTAAGTTATAGTCTCACTTGGTGTTCTTAGCAAATTTGTTTTGTCACGTGCTACTTTTTATAGTGTTTAGCTTTTATGGAAAAAAATGTTTGCTACCTTTAACTCTATAATTTGATTTCTAGATGGCTCCTATGTGTCTGTTCCATCCCCTTTGGGGAAGATTAAAAGCATGACAAAAGGTATTTTAATATGGGACAGTTGTTATATTTTATTACTAACAATAACTATTGCCTCAAATATGATAACTTTCTATTTTGTTTCATATATTACAAATGACTATTTTGCAAGCATAAACAATATTATTAACAGACCATTCTTTCCATAATTAACCTCATCTGCTATGTTATTTTGCATATGGCCTCATAGTTCATGAAGGTATAATGGTGGAAATTCCATATGAATATTAAAAGAAGATCAAATTCACATAGACATTTGTATTTTTAATGAAATATAAATTATAAATATTAATATCTTTAAGGAGAATGGGGAAAAGCTTTGTCATAGGGAAAAAAATTGAAAAATAAATTATTTTTCAAAAGATCCCAAATAAGTAATACTTTGGGAACTTTTTTGAATGTATGCTATACACAGAAATTAATACCATTGAATCAGGAAAGTAAAAAATATTCAACTGTAAATTTATATTTATTTAGAATTTGAAGTTTTTAAAAATAATTTTTGGTTTTGAATGTTTCTTCTGAATAACTCATATGCTTATATCCTAATTGGCATCTCTTGAAGGTTTAGTTTATGGATATTTGACTAAGCTTTTTGTGACAGGTTGCAGGGATTGACCAGATAAGACTCTTTGTATCATGATGTGATATGGACTGTACTCCAGAGTTGCCACATCATACAGACAAGCTAGTGGTTGACCAAATCAGGAATAAACCCTTAGCTCCGATAACAAAGGTTGGGTAACAGAGACAGAACTAACGGGCTTT